>NC_138985.1:69616000-70816000 GCF_964341445.2 Mesoplodon mirus
GAATCTGGCCTGGATTACATTTCATTTGTTTGTTTATTTAATATTTGGAACTGTTAAGAGCTGTATACCGTTCTAAGTGTATTATTATCTTATGTAATCCTCACAGTAATTCTGTGCATTGGTCCTATTTCTGAGGAAACTGAAGTGCTGAGAGGTTAGGTAATTTGCCCGAGCCTCACAGCTAGTGAGTGGTGGAGCTGGGATGTGAACCAGGGCTATCTGACTCCAGGCCCTGCTCTTAACCATTGTACTACACTGCTTTCATAAACCCTACTGCACGCCTGCTCATCCTTTCCTGAGTGTCACTGTGAGCTGTGGCCAAACCCTCAAGGGTGAGAGATCAGAAAATGTGAGCCTAATAAGTCCTGAGGATGTAATGTACAGCATAGTAACTATAATTAATAGTATTGTATTATATATTTGAAATTTGCTTAGAGAGTAGGTCTTAAAAGTTCTCATCACAAGAAAAAAAAATTGTAACTGTGTGGTGACGGATGTTACCTAGACTTATTGTGGTGATCATTTTGCAGTATATACAAATATCGAATCATTATGCTGTACACCTGAAACTAATATAATCTTATATGTTAATTATACCTAAATCTAAAAGAATTAAGAAAAAAATTAAAAAACAGAAATGTGGGCCTAGCTTTGAGATTAGGCTACAATGTTTTGTGTAAGGTCATTGGAAGACTGGACTAAAACAAAACCAGAAGCTCCAAAGTAACAGACTTTTAAGGAGAGGGGAGAACTCCTTTAAAGCCTTTAATATTTTCTTTTTGTGTGCTTCATATTTTATTCTTTTAATAAAAAAGTTACTGATACAGCTAATGTTCCACCCTTTTCCTCTCTCTGCTCAGAGGTAACCACGATCCCAGGGTTGTTGTCTACCATTCTTAGGCGTGTTTTTGTAGTGTCACCTTTCAGTACATAAATATGTTCATTGACATCTTTAGTAAATGATAATGAGCAAGTTTATATGTTTAAGGGCATAGATATACTAGTTGACATCTTTAGTGACTGTGAAATGATCGTTACATGTTTTTAAGCTTTTTTCTTTAATTCCTATTTTTTTGTTGTTGTTAAGTGTTGGGGTTTCTGAGCTTATGAGTTTTATATTTGCCTGTTTATTTGAAGTACCCCATGTGGTAGCATGTGCTTGGAAAGCTTAGTAGTTGTGATGGTTGAATTTTCCCAAACTCTTTTGATTAAAGGCAAAAGTAACTATTCATGAGAAGGACTAACTAGATATCTACTTAACAAGGCTTTTTACCTCTTTTGTTCTTATTCAAATAACAGGTTCTTAAGAATTTTTGAAAACACTTTGCTTTTGAAAAGTAACTTAGGCGTTAACAAGAAATGGAACCTGCCACCCCTGTGGTAGTAATGCTGTTATTAAGTTTTATTCTGTGACCGAAACAGTACCTGTTCTTTACTGAGTTTTCTTTTGTTGGGTAGGAAACTGAATTGAGCACAAATGCCTACATTTGTGGCCGGCTGAGCTGTGTGTTTAGTACAGCTATCTGATGCCAAGTTTTGAGAGCAGTAGACACTTCATACAGAGGGAATACCGTCATCCCTTGGTGTCTGCTGAGGCTTGGTTCCACAATCCCCACGGATACCAAAATCCTGTATGCTCAAGTCTCTTATATAAAATGACTTAGTATCTGCATAGACACTAAGCACATCCTCCCGTATACTTTAAATCATCTTTAGGTTACTTATAATACCAAACACAATGTAAATGCTACACCAATAGTTGCCAGATTTGCAGCAAATTTAAGTTTTGCTTTTTGGAACTTTCTGGAATTTTTTTTTCTGAATATGTTTCATTCACAGTTGGTTGAATTCGTAGATGCGGAACCCACAGATACATAGGGCTGGCTGTATTATTGGGTGTTAACACTTAAATACACCCTTCAGAATCTACTTAACAGTTTTTTCAAAACTTTTTAGAGGGAGAAAGTCAATAAAACAATGAAATAGCAACATAGAAAAAGTTCCTTTTTCCTCTTTGAGCATCTGTCCTCTGTCCATTCTGTTTACCCTTCAAGGCTGATGGGATGCGTTAGCACTCTATTCATTTCCTCCTTCTTGTGATGCATCGTAATCTATTCTTTTTCTTTTTCTTTCCTTTTTTTTTTTTTTTAAATTAAAAAAATTTTTTTTTGGCCACGCAGCGCAGCTTGAGGGATCTCAGTTCCCCAACCAGGGGTTGAATCCGGGCCCCGGCAGTGAAAGCCCAGAATCCTAACCACTAGGCCACCAGAGAACCACCTTTCTTTACTTTTTTTTTTTTTTTAATTAATTAATTAATTTTTGGCTGTGTTGGGTCTTTGTTTCTGTGCGTGGGCTTTCTCTAGTTGCAGCGAGCGGGGGCCACTCTTCATCGCGGTGCATGGGCCTCTCACTATCTCGGCCTCTCTTGTTGTGGAGCACAGGCTCCAGACGCGCAGGCTCAGTAGTTGTGGCTCACGGGCCCAGTTGCTCCGCAGCATGTGGGATCTTCCCAGACCAGGGCTGGAACATGTGTCCCCTGCATTGGCAGGCGGACTCTCAACCACTGCGCCACCAGGGAAGCCCCTCTTTCCTTTTTAATGGTTCAGAAAAATGCATACACACTATATTATTTTCTTTGTAATTTCTCATAAGACTCTTCTGGCGAAGAGTTATGAACCTGAGTGACGTAGGTGCGGGGCATGCTGTGATATAACTAACTCCCAATGGATTTCCCCGCACACGTGTTATCCTTTGTAACTTTGTCACCTATGTAAAGACTTACCATCACCACAGCATCATAATAGCATGTTCTTATTTCTGCTGCTCTTTTATTGTAATGTCATGATTTCTGTTGTAATATCTCCTCTTCTCATGTTGCTAATCCCCTTGGTGAATCCTTGCCTTCCCACCTGCTGCTGTTGACCTTATTTTTTGTCACCTGTGTTGGTCTCTGAACCCTAAAGGGATTTTCAGGTGGCTAATGGGGTCACTGACCCATGAACTGTTGTTATCTGTGGTAAAGACTGGTGAAGTACTTCCTCCTCTTAACTGTCTTCCATGCTTTTAAAAGATCATGAAAGTTTTTCTTCCTGTTTTCCTTCTCCACAAACTTTTTTTTTGAGGTGAGCACCAGGTTTAGATTTGTGGGTGCATATGTTCTATGTGGACTCACAAAAGGGATCTTGGTTGACCCCTCAACGCTTCGTGTGTGTGGCGCTAGGAAGTCCCTGGGAATGTGCTGTTGTGTGCGCTCTGTGGAATTCAGGAGGTCGAATTCTGGCCAGGGATGTGATTTACTTGCCTAGTGTGGGGCTCTTCTGAAATAGCCATGCCCTTCTCTTTGGCAGTTCTTAAAAGTGCACAGAGAATAATGACTTTGCAGGTTTTACTTCTTTGATTTGAGCCAGAGTTTTAACAACATAAATGTATGAGTGTGAGGGGGGAAGAACCATTACAGTGGTCCCTTGGTATCTGTCGGGGATTGTTATCCAGGAACCCCCCCCGCAAGGTTGCCAAAATCCATGGATGCTAAAGCCCCTTATGTAACACAGCGTTGCACTAGCGGTTTCTGCCAGATTCATTTTGAATCCTGGTCACAAATTTGAAACAGATCTGCCAGTTTTGTCTTGGTTCACATTTTATTTCCATAACTAAATCCTAGAAAATATTAGTTTACCCCACATTCACAATATGGCAAAATAATTCTGTCCAGAAAATAAAAAGACTACTTTGGGTACATGTGTGATTTATATTTTGTAAGGGTGTTACTACCCGATGTATAAAACTGTTCCCATTTCAAACATTTATAAAAGTTGAGTGGAGATTCTATAATTGAATTATTCTTGAGTATGTGAAAGAGTTACCTATAATCCGCATGCATTTGTGAATGAACCGTGCGTGACTTACAAATGTTTTTCTCTATTATGTCTTCTTAGGGCTGGATTGAGATTGTCGGATGTGCTGACCGTTCCTGTTATGACCTTTCTTGTCATGCGAGAGCCACCAAAGTCCCACTCGTAGCTGAGAAGCCTCTGAAAGAGCCCATATCCTTTCTGGTCACTTCAACAGCTCAGGACTACAGTGTAAACATCTTAGAAATGGATAAGTCCAAGTCTATACCTTGTTCTATGGATAAACTGAGATGTTTGAGCACTATTTAAACCTATTATTTTACCCATCTCATTGTTCCTTTCCTATTCTCTTTACTTGTAATCTGACATGTGCCCACTCACTGTCTGGTCCTTGAAAGAAAAATGCTCTGTATGTCTTTCAGGATGTTGACCAATTTTTCTCAGCCATTTCCCACATCTTCATCTACATACATGCTCTTTAATTAAAGGGTGCCTGGTGAATACTTTCTCTGTTAAAAGATGGGTGCCTTTTATGGTAGATGAAATAATTTAGTTCACTTGATCTGTAGATCATCAAAGGAGAAATTTTCTTATTTTACCAGCCAGTGAGATTGTGAGCTGATCTAAGGGCTAGGCCAGTAACAGGAAATAGATCCTGTCGTGTTGAGACATTTGAGAAATGAATGAATTGTTTTCAGAGGTTATTATTCTATGTATTGGGTTATACTGCTGATTAGATAATATCCCTTTATCTCACTGTAACTTTGAAAAAGTCTTTCTTGATGATGTTTGCTTATTTTGACGGAGGTTTATCTGAATGACTTTGTGGGTGGTTGTTTCATCTTGCACTGGAAATCAGCATATAGAGGATCTCGGACACCAGTAGGGAACTGATAGTTGTTTTAAGTCGATGATGGCTTGTCCTCAAGATCATTTCCCGAAATACTAAGGCAGTTCTGTAGTTTTGTATTCCTTGACTACTTCATACGAAACAGTCAATGTTGTTCAGTTTGAACCTAATAAGGGAGCAATTGGCAAGGCGTATAAGAAGGATGCAAAGCTGGTGATGGACTACCTTGCCATTTGTGATGAGTGTTACATTACAGAAATGGAGGAACTACTGAATGAAAAAGGGTAAGATTTAAGATGTGTACTTTTTACATGGGCTCCAGTCAGCTATGTCTTCTCTGCCAGGTTTTGAAAGTTAGGATGAGATGAGTTTCTTTAGAAATGTTTTGCAGGTAAGTACTATCTCTTGGCTACATTTAAAGGACTGTGTTTGTCGAGATTTTGGCATTATGGCCTGGAAATAGACTTGATATGGACTATAAAGGTTTTTTTCCCCCCTCAATAACTTTCTTAGAGGAGGAGACTTATCCAAGGTAATTAGAAACTACATCTATCTCTTAAGTCAGTGCTCTTTTTTTGAACTTTGGAGTCGTCTGTGTAATTGTTGTAAGTATAAATGTAAAAATGATAGAGAAGAATCTTTAAAGGAATTCAACAAAATCCAGCACTAAACAATGTAAAATTTACTGTCTGGCAAACAATAAAAAATTTCTAGACATATGAGAGAGCATGAAAATATGACTCATAAAGAGGAGAAAAATCAGTCAAAAGAAACACCCAGAAATGACAAACGTGATGAAAGTAATACAGAAGGATGTTAAAACAGTTATTATAGGGCCTTCCCTGGTGGCACAGTGGTTGAGAATCCGCCTGCCAGTGCAAGGGAGACAGGTTTGACCCCTGGTCCGGGAAGATCCCACATGCCGCGGAGCAAGTAAGCCTGTGAGCCACAACTGTTGAGCCCTCGTCCACAACTACTAAAGCCTGTGTGCCTAGAACCTGTGCTCCACAACAAGAGAAGCCACTACAATGAGAAGAACGTGCACCGCAGCGAAGAGTAGCCCCCGCTCGCCGCAACTAGAGAAAGCCCACCCATAGCAACGAAGACCCAACACAGCCAAAAATAAATAAATTAAAAAAAAACAACAGTTACTACAAATATGCTTCCTGTGCTCAAGGATGTTAAGAGAAAACATGAACATATGAGGAGAGAAATGGGAATGTATATGTAAAAAAGAACCAAATAGAACATCTAGAGGCAGTATCTCAAGCGCAATTGTGTGTACCTACCCACAATACAATAGAATGAAATCTTTTTAAGTGCTTACAGACAAAAGCCATATACCCAGCAAAAATATCTTTCAAAAATGAAGAGAAAATATTTTCAGACAAAAAACTCAAGAGGATACATTGCCAGCCAGACCTACACTGCAAGAAATGTTAAAGGAAGTCCTTCAGGCAGAAGTGTGGAAATTTAGATCTACCCAAAGAAATTAAGAGCTCTGGAAATGATAAATATGTGGGTGAATATGAGTAACATTTTCTTTCATTTCTTTAAAATGACATCTCTTAATTTCTTTAAAAGATAATGGGTTGTTTAAAGCAAAAACAATAACAATGTACTGTGAAATTTATAATGTGTAGAAGTAAAATGTATGACATCAGTAGCCCAAAGGATGGGAGCAAAGACTTGGGAATACGTAAGAATATGTATACTGTTTTGAGATGTGTACATTACGTGTGGAGGTACACCATGGTAAGTTTAGAAAAGGACATACCGTAAACTCCAGAGCAATTGCCTGGATAAAACACACAGAAACCAAAGGGATATAACTAATAACCCAATGAGAGGGCTAAAATAGAATAATAAAAAATGCTCCAGAAAAAGACAGGAGAAGAGGAAAAATGAACCACGAACAGATGAGACCAATAGAAAATAACTCAGGAAATGGTAGATTTCAACTCAACAATATTGATAGTTATATTAAATATAATGATGTAAACACTCAAATTAATAGCTTTTAACTGTCAAACTGGTTAAAAAATTCGAGACCCAGTTAAATGCTGTTTCCAGGAAACTGTAACTGTAATATACGGGCATACCTCGGACATATTGTGGGTTCGGTTCCAGACCACTGCAATAAAGTGAATGTTGCAATAAAGTGAGTCACACACATTTTTTTTGGTTTCCCAGTGCATGTAAAATTTATGTTTACACTGTAACCTACTCTATCAAGTGTGCAATAGCCGTTATATTTTAAAAATAGGGAATTCCCTGGTGGTCCCGTGGTTAGGGCTCCATGCTTCCACTGCCGGGAGTATGGGCTTGATCCCTGGTCAGGGAACTAAGATCCCACATGCCATGCAGCGTGGCCAAAAGAATAAAAAATAAAAACCAATGTACATACCTTAATTAAAAAATACTTCATTGCTGAAAAATGCTGACGACCATCTGAGCCTTCAGCAAGTTGAAATCTTTAGTGACATCAAAGACCACTGATCATAGATCACCGTAACAAATATAATAATGATGAAAAAGTTTGAAATTCTGTGAGAATTACCAAAATATGACTCAGAGACATTAAGTGAGCAAATGCTGTTGGAGAAATAGCACTGAGAGATTTATTGATGCTGGGTGGCCATAAACCTTCAATTTGCAAAAAATGCGATATCAGTGAAGCACAATAAAACAAGGTATGCCTGTACACAAATGGGCTTAAAAGGAAAAGAATTTAAAAATATTTCCCATACAAACATTAATCAAGAAAGTGGAGTGGGGGGCTTCCCTGGTGGCGCAGTGGTTGAGAGTCTGCCTGCCGATGCAGGGGACACGGGTTCGTGCCCCGGTCTGGGAGGATCCCACATGCCGCAGAGCGGCTGGGCCTGTGAGCCATGGCTGCTGAGCCTGCGCTCCGCGATGGGAGAGGCCACAACAGTGAGAGGCCCGCGTACCACTAAAAAATAAATAAATAAATAAATAAAAATAAAAGAAAGTGGAGTGACTTATTAACATCAGGCAAAGTAAACTTCACAACAAGGAAAATTACCAGGTTGCATTTCATAATGGTAAAGGGATCAATTCATCAAGAAGGCACATCACCTCTAACCTTGTATGCCACTAAAAACAACCTCAAAATATATAAAGCAAACTTAACAGAACTGGAAGGAAAGTTAGACAAATCTACCATCACAGTTGGCGATTTCTACACCCCTGTCTCAGTGATCAGTAGAGCAAGTAGACAAAAAAGAATCAATAGGAATTTGAAGATATAAACACTGTTAAACAACTTACTCGCCATTTATAGAATACCTGATAACCAAAGAGTATACATTTTAAGTGCGCTTGAAACATCTTCATATTGTTTTTTGTACCACTATCTAGCTAAGAATGACTTGCATTTTCAAAGCATTGTTTTAAAAAAACAGAGTATGAGAGTCTGCATATGGCCCGCAAACCCTGAATATTTCATACACAGAAATTTTGCCAAACCCCTTTTACACAAAGGATTATACGCCAAATTCTAGGAAAGACAAATCTAGTTTATAGCGATAGAATCAGTGGAGGGGATTGAAGGAGAAGGGACTTAGGGGAACCTTTGGGGAGATGGTGGTTGCATGTGTATGTGTATTTGTCAAAAGAACTATCATAAGATGAACTCTTGTAAGTTAAAGATAAAATTTACAAGAAATTTTAAAACATTTCTGGTCTCCCAGAATTAATGTCTGTTTATGCTAAAATAACATCAAATGCCAATAAAATAAACATAGGTTACTAGCAGATATCATTATCTACAAACAAGACAGGTTTTAAAAAATTATTCTCAAATAATGGCTATCTCCTTGCTAATTTCAGCTTTTTTTATAATTATTACCTACTCTACACTTAGATTGTGCTCACAGAGACAATATATATACTGTTTATATGGAGTCTTTAATGCATGTTTGCACAGACTTCAGACAGAACAGTAAAAATGGAGGCAATCAGTGAAAACCATTCATATGATGCATGAGATTATCACTGCTAGAAACTAGCAAAATGCAGTGTACCATGTATCAGCCATACAGCTTCAAGGACAACCACATGAGGGCACTCTTTTCCCTGCCCTGAGCTGCTTGTGAGATAAGACACATCCAAATTGATCTTCATAATGTGAGGAAATACTTCATAAGCTGAAATACAGGTATTACACAAAGTGCTTTATAAAGGTGAATTCTTATAACCTGAAATGGAATGGGCGTATCTCAGGATGTGAACATATGGCACGCAGGCAGTGATTTTTGTGGGCATAGTATTTTATATTGACATGTCAAGCAGAATCTTTAAACTTCTTTTAAGCTGAACTTCATCAACATAAGTGTCAAAGTTTATTTTGGAAATAGTATGGGAGTTTTAAATTTTCTTTCTGTAAGATGACAAGTTGGTCATTTTTACATCTGTTTGGACAGTAGTGAGAACAGTGGTCTTTTTGCCAGCAGGCCTGTTTTTGACAAATTTATTGTAATTATTCTAAAACTGAATTCTAAAAAATTTTTCTTTGGTTTTACCTTGATCTCAAAACCAAAAGAATTGGTCATGAGTCACTTGTGGAATTTTATAAGACTAACCACATTTTTGGGTGCCTCCCAAAATACTGTTTGGTGCTGTTGTTAGAATAATTAATTTGGTATTCCTTATGAAATAATTTAAATTTGACTTCAGCTGTTGTATCTGGATTGTTGACCAAGTTGTATTACACTTAAAATGAAAAACAGTTTAGCAATCTGTAAAACTTCTTTAAATTAAGGCATGGGATATGTGTTTTCACCAATATGTAATGTGCCTTGTTTTTCTTTGTAGGGAATTTACTATTGAAACTGAAGGGAAAACATTTCAGTTGACAAAAGACATGGTCAATGTGAAGAGGTTCCAGAAAACACTATATGGTAAATTTGTAAAAATAATTAAGGAACAAACAAACAAAAATCATTACTCCTTAAAGGCATTTTGTTTTTTTAAGTTTTGTAGCATAACCATTTTACAGAAAATTTGAAGAAAAATAAATCCTTAATGCTATAACCCTAAATTTGATGAATATGTTCAAGGTATTATCTCGGGTTTTGTTTTTTTTTTTAAACATAATTGTACTCATACTGAAGAATAATTTATAATGCCACCTTTATGTTTCCTGTGACCTGAGGTACATATGAAGAATATCTCTGATTAAAAACATCTTTTTTTTTTTCTCACTTTAAGGAAAAGTCCTTTTGTTTCTTAAGCAAAAGAGAGAACTCATCCCTTCTGTCTATTTTGGAAAATTAACTTGTTAAAAGTAGTTTAGATTAGTGATCTTTCATGCTTTTTTTAAAGCCAAGGAGATGACTATTTTTGGTAGAACAAATTCCATGAATTGGGAAATGACTATTTTGGAGAATATACGAAGGATGCTTGTGGTTAACTGGCTGAATTGAAGCTTCTGAAAACTAAGAATAGTGGGTATTTGAGATGCTACTGCCCATGGAGCAAGCAGGCCTCCTTTTCCATTTGTGTTTGGCCTGCATCGTTGTCACCAGGCTGCAATGAGCTGTAAAAGGAGTCTGAAAAGTGATAGGAGGAAGCAGGGGATCCTTCTTCATGCTCTGGGGCTTTTTAGCCACTATCCTGGCAGCTGGCTCAGAGCTGTACTTCACCATTGCTTGGATGCCAGGAAAGGATGAGCAGGAAATGCCTTGATCATATTTCTGAAATGTTATTCTCGTGTAAGTTTTTGGTTCCAATTATCTCATTTCTCTTGAAACATAAATTCTCCAAGGTTAGGGTCAGTTACCTTAGATCTGGATAGTGCTTAGCCATGCTTCCTTTCTGAATAATAAGTAATAATGAAGACAGTTCCTGTGTATACCACAGGCATAGCCTCACCCATGGGAAGAGCTGTGGCGCCCCAGGTAAATGTATTGGTTGAGTGCTGGTCCCTGAGCCAACTCTTCTTTGAGGGGCTCCTGACCCCAGAACCTTGGAAATACGATGGCAGTAACTTGGCTCTCTTAAGGAGTTCTCATCCAGATAGCAAGATAAAGAGTAAAACACAAATCACATGATACTTGTTGTATGTAGGAGTTGTTTTTGTTAATTTTGCCAGCTGTGGTGGTAGACTTTTTAATTCCAGCAAAGTCTTACAGATGCTCTAGAGTTTTAATGCTTTCTGCATAGCCGAGGCAGATGATAGAGTGTGGCTGCTATTGTCCATAGCTTACCAACTGGGGAAGGAATACCCTGGTATCTTGTTTCATTTTTATGCTGTATAAACAAAATTAAATTTGGTAAAAAAAATTTTCACTCCAGTTTTCTCTTTAAAGGCATTGTGTTTTCTACCAGGAAATAGTTTTTAGGATTGTTCTGATTTCTTTGTCCTGATGTACAAGGTCGATCACAATCTATCTAGAATAGAGATATTTTTAGGGCCAGTAAGAATTGTTTAGAGAGGACCTGAAATGCATTATGTGAGGTTTGAGAGAGTGTTACTGAATTTCTCTCTCTCTTGCAGTGGAAGAAGTTGTTCCGAGTGTAATTGAACCCTCATTTGGCCTGGGTAGGATCATGTATACAGTATTTGAACATACGTTCCAAATACGCGAGGGAGATGAACAGAGAACGGTGAGTTGTCATGTACAGTGTACTGTTTGTTCTCTTACAGTGTCAGAGAGCAACATTTACTGAGTGATGTTAAGACAACTCTGAAACAATCAGTTATTTACTGTAATGTTAACACCTTTGCTTAACTGTTTACAAAGCAAAGCACTTTTTTATCTCATTTGAGCTTGGATGTGTAGGTTATTCTAGATGCCATTGTTTTAGTTGCATTTGAGTTCTGAGACAGAACATATTACTTTGGGAGAACTGTCTGTATTGCATCAATGGAAGGAATGGTACTTTCTGGATATACTCGTGTTTTCAGAAAATTGGGAAGGAGGAGATAATTCATAGCATTTGGTCAAACCAAAAAACTGTATTTATGCATTGGTAAAGCGTTGAAAGGAACCTTCTCAAACTGCATAAAATAGTCTGGGGTATGTTGGGGGTAAAAGATGTAAATTCCTAGGTTCTATTCCAGAGATACTGATTCTCACTAGGTCTGAGACTCAGGGATCTGGTTTTTTGGTTCTTTTCTAAATAAGAACCCCAGGTGATTCCAGTGTGGGAGATTGACAGATAATAAATTGGGCAGTAGTATGTGAGGTGTAGCCTTTCCTAACATTCAAGCCTAGCTAAAGATAAATGTTTTTTGTTTTTTTTTTTCTTTTTGCTGTATGCGGGCCTCTCACTGTTGTGGCCTCTCCCGTTGCGGAGCACAGGCTCCGGATGCGCAGGCCCAGTGGCCATGGCTCACGGGCCCAGCCGCTCCGCGGCATATGGGATCCTCCCAGACCGGGGCACGAACCCGTATCCCCTGCATCGGCAGGCGGACTCTCAACCACTGCGCCACCAGGGAGGCCCAAGATAAATGTTTTTAAGAAGTTTTCATCCAGTCCCTCAAGTTTTCTTTTGGCTCGGATGCTTTTGAATCACTGCTGCATGCCTTCCACATATCTCTTCATTCTGGCTAATTTCACCTTTCTCACCTCGCCTCTGCCTGTGGAAATCATACTCCTTTAATTTATAGCTTCAGGTTTCCAGGAAAGGCACTCAGAAGAAGAATGCTAGGGAGGAGAGGTTGTATAGGTCAAATTAACTGAAAGAAGCATTCTTACCTGCATGACCAGCTGAAGCTGAGTGTGTACCCAATGTTGGACATGAGCTCTGTAGTTCTTTCTAGGGTGTTTCATCTTGAAATGGACTGATGAGTTCTTGGCACCAGTATTTTTAAAAGTCTGACGTACCATGGGTAATGTGTAGCTAATAAAGCTACTCTTTTATTCTCTGCTGTAAAGTTATATCTTCATTTCCTGACATTTAAGGAGCAGCTTTTCATTCATTAACAGATAGTAAGAACCTGAGCCGGACACCAGACATGCAAACATAAGGCATGGTTCTTCCTGAGGAATGATGTCATACTTAACAGAATGTGCTCTTTTTAGAGGTCAAGTTTGCTTCAAGCTTTTCCTGCTATTTTTCTAATGAAAAGTTTTTAATAAAATCTTTTAGCTATTCCTTTGAATCTAATGATATTGATATAACTAGAGTTTTAATAAAAATTTCATAAAGGCTAGGCAAGAATAAATTAGTTACAGTGTTTTATGAGTTGCATAGAGATTCTCTTCATGGAGAGAAATTTGATTAGGCTGTGAGAAGCCAAATATGTTTCTGAATTGTTAGCACATAGTCCCTCGATCCATCTTCCTGTAAATTTGGTATAAAAGCATTGCTGGTGAGATAAAACAATTAATTTTCTATAAAGGCAGGTCCCCACTTCTCTCTCACATTAAATGAAATTATCACAAGATGGAGGAGAGGAGTGGGATTCTGAGTGCTCCATGATTCAGGTGCTATGTTGGTAGAGTCTAGGGTTTACTTACAGTGGAATATTCACCATTGCTTGGCATTTAAGATTAATTAGCCTTTTGGGGACTAAACTGGACCCTGTGTCATTCATTATTTTACTGGGATCTATTCATTCTGAGTCTCATATTCTGGCCTTCAAGTGAACCTTTTTTACAGATATTATTTAAAAACTATCTTCAGCTCTCATTTCCAGCCCCAAATGGTAGACTAGTTTGCCTTCAACAGAATATCTTTGTTTTATTTCTGAATAAATCTGAAACCTGTTTCAGGAGCAGTTTAGGAGGGCTGTACTTTTCTATGGGTATACAGAGCATCTTTCTTGTTTGATTTCTGCTATTTCTTTGGGACACACATTTGTGAGCTAATTAAGCTTTTCTGTTTTACTTAGTCACTAAGGCTCAGAGAGCCTTCAGCTATGCTGAATCTCTTAAAGGACAGAATGGAATTTTGTCTTTTGACACTACTTCTCTGATGATTTGAGGGGAGGTTCTTTAGGGATCTCCACAGAAAGAAGTAAGGCTTCTAAGTGGTACCAAATAATTACCATCTTAGATGGTAGCTTTCAGAATGCCTTTACATCATTTAACTTTCTTACAATAGACCTGCCAAGTAAGCAGAGCAGAACAGATGGTAGAGATCTACTTTTTAGATGGAGAAACTAAGGTCCAGAGAGGGAGAGTTCACTGAGTTGGTCCAAATTCAGAACTGAGAACAAGATCTTTCTGATTCTAGTTCTGGTTATCCTGCTTTCTGTGTTTTGTCACACTGCTTTTTCATATCATGTTTTCTAGTATTTTGATAGTGAAGATTGGACATTAATGTTTAGATCTTTATACACTAACATATTTGGATTTCTTTCTTTTCAAACCATCTAGTTCTTCAGTTTCCCTGCTGTAGTAGCTCCATTCAAATGTTCCGTCCTTCCACTGAGCCAAAACCAGGAGTTCATGCCGTTTGTCAAGGAATTATGTAAGCAAATCCAGTTGGGTAATCTCCATGGGAATACTGTCAAGTAGACTGAATTTTAGGAAATGTCTCTCTTTTTTATATATAAAAATTTATTTATTTATTTATGGCTATGTTGGGTCTTCATTGCTGTGCGCGGGCTTTCTCTAGTTGTGGCGAGTGGGGGCTACTCTTCATTGTGGTGCGCGGGCTTCTCACTGCGGTGGCTTCTCTTGTTGTGGAGCACAGGCTCTAGGCATGTGGGCTCAGTAGTTGTGGCTCGCGGGCTCTAGAGCGCAGGCTAGGTAGTTGTGGCACACGGGCTTAGTTGCTCCGCGGCATGTGGGATCTTCCTGGACTGGGGCTCGAACCCGTGTCCCCTGCATTGGCAGGTGGATTCTTAACCACTGCGCCACCAGGGAAGCCCCAGAAATGTCCCTTTTCTTCAATAAAAATACATATTGAATAAAGAATAAATCTAAGGGATTTTAGCATCTGCTCTGATTTCTAAGAGAGAGAGTATGCTTGCTCGGGATGTTTTCTCTTGCATTTGAATGAGTCAGCGTAGGACCCAAGAGTCAGATTTCAAACATGCTTGCTTCTCCTATTGACCCTGCTGCTTGCTTCATCAGGAACCCTAGTGGAGGGTAACATCCCTAGTGGATCTACAGCCACTGGACCCACAGCACTGAAAGGGATCCTAGTGGCCACCTGGTGTGGCCCACATATTTCAGAGTTGGGAAACAGGAAGCGTTCACTGAGCTGCTCAGGGTCATGCAAGCCTCCTGGCCTTGGCTCTTAGTCTGAAGCTCGTTCCCCTGCAGCTGAATGAGATGTAGGTATGAGTGAGGGGTTGGGCGCCAGCAAGGGATTATACTTTTGGAATTTTTCTTTCTCTTGCAACTGCAACTTACTGCTCTTTTGTGTTAGTCCCTTTTATAAGTGTCCTGAGCTTGTACGACATTTAGATGACATTTCTCATTTTTAAATTTTTAATTTACTTAATTTATTTTGGATAGCGGAAGCCTTGACCAGGCACGGCATCTCTCACAAAGTAGACGATTCCTCGGGGTCCATCGGAAGACGCTACGCCAGGACTGATGAGATCGGCGTGGCTTTCGGCATCACCATTGACTTTGATACAGTGAACAAGGCCCCTCACACGGCAACCCTGCGGGACCGAGACTCCATGCGGCAGATAAGAGCAGAGGTGGCTGCCTTCTCTTTGGCATTTTTAATCTTAGAAATGTGTACTGGTTCCTTCTAATTTGAGATGGATTTTGTTGTGTTTATGCTCCCCTTTTTTTTTTCTTTTTAATTTTAATTATAAGTTACTATCAGAGCACAGATTCTAAATCTCCTCGGCTTAATTATGAAAATATTCATTAACACTTCTCTAATATTTTATAGCCATTTAGATCACTCTGGGCTCATTCTCTGACAGTTCCCTTTTATAGTTATTTATTTGGACAAGGGAAATATATGATCCTCGGTGGTTGTTGCCATAGTTTTATTGGTAGGCTTTGGGGGGCTTAGACAGTTTTATCTTTATATTTCTATATAAATGTACACATGAGTATGTATAAACTTTTTCATGTTAATCAATTCAAAACAGTGAATAATGTTTCAGTAATTTTACTTGATGGGAAGGGAACAGTGGAGATGGGAAAAGTACAGGAGGGAAAGGAAAGAATGGCCACTTTAATTGACAGCAGCCTGACTATTTTGAGCAGGTTTTTATTTAGAGTACCTATCATGTGCTCTGCTTGTTACAGAGACTTAGTAATAGGGGAAACAGAAGTGAAAGACTGCTTTTTTCCAAGGGAATTTTTAGTCTACTACAGAGGTCACAGATTTCTGGCTCATCTTTTTACAGAACCAGATCTGGCTACTCTGAACCGATGTTCCCATCGGGCAGGGGTTCTCAAAGTGTGGTCCCTGGACCAGCAGCATCTGCATCACCTGGGAACTTGTCAGGAAAGAGAAATCTCCACCCCAGACCTACTGAATCAGAAACTGGGATGGGCTTTCAGTTTGGAGAGAGAGAGAGGTAGGGAGAACTGGTTTAACAAGCCCTCCAGGTGATTCTGATGGTTACTCAAGTTTGAGAACCCCTGCTGTGTGGCAGCCGTTTGGTTCTGGCTGAGGAACAGCTGGGCCCCCTTAATGGGGGCTCTCCAGTTTCCCAGCTCCCTTCACTCATGTTACTTGATTGACCCCAGTTCTAAGAGTTAACTTTTACACACATGAAGTAACTTCAAGTGGCACAGAGATTTGGAATAATTAGGAAAGGCTCTGCGGGAGAATTGAGTAATCCAGGGAGCAGGCAGGCATTCTGGGTGGGAAGAAGAGCATGAACCCAGGCCTGGGAAGGAGGTGAGTGTAACTAGGTAAAGAGGATTCAGTGGGAGTCACAAGAAACATGCTGCCGGGACCAGTGTGTAGAGGGATCCTGTCATTGTGTAGACACTGACTTGGCTCTCTGTATCGTTTCCTGAGTTCAGGGTAAATCCTCTTTTTGACAATCTAATCGAGTTGATTGATTCTGGGACTTCTCTTTCCTCTTACCCCAGGTCTCTGAACTGCCCAGTGTAGTTCGCGATCTGGCCAATGGTAGCATCACGTGGGCTGATGTGGAGGCCAGATATCCTCTCTTTGAAGGTCAAGAAACTGGGAAAAAAGAGACAATCGAAGAATGAGGACAGTTTTGGCAACTTTTGACCGTTCGCGCTAATAAAAGAATAACTCTCATCATGTCCACTTTACAAAAAAAAAAACAGCATTGCATCTCCTCCCAGGGACTGCATTTTACCCTCAGTGGCTGCCTGATCTTACTCCCACAATTAAAGCTGAAGAATTCTGAACAAACCTGTAATCCACTTGCTCATCTTTCCGCGTTTTCAGCAAAGCTATTTCTCCTACCTTTGGGTAGACACTCATGGCTTAATGTTAAACACAGTTAATACGTTTTAAAATTAACTTTATTCATAGAGCCGTAAAGTTCACCTGTTTGAAGCTTACAATTTGATGGCGTTTAGTATATTTACAGAGCTGTGTAACTGCCTTCCAATTTTAGAACATGTCCGTCGCTCCAAAAGGAGCTCTCATGCGCATCCCAGCCCCAGCTGCAAGCAGCCACTCATCTGTCTTCTGTCTGTGGATTTGCCTTTTCTATCCTTTCTCATTCTCCGAGAAGGTGGTCATGCACTGGGCCAAAGAGGCAACAGTCTCTGAGTAGGTGGGCGGCTTCTGGGAGGAGCTGAGGTGCGGAGGAGGCTTGCTGGGGTGGGGTCAGGGCTGCTGACCCTATTGTCCTGCTGACAGAGTCTCCGGGAGGGGGTGCCTTGACAGAAAACCTCTATTTGAATTTTAAGACGTGCTTGTGCTTGGCTTCCCAGGTAGCCCTGGAAATCACTGAACTCCTGATGCTAGAGGAGACCCATCTGCCTTGTCTGACTTGGCACTTCTCGGCCATCACAGCGTCTTGATTCTAGCCTAGTAGTTTTTAGCTCAGCTTTTGAGGGACTTGACTTCTATGATGTTTTTGTACAGGACACTCAGAATACAGATGTTTATTTGTTAGGAAAAAATTCAAGGATGTGCCAATTTGAGCAGCTCTTTATTTACAGACCTAAGACTGGCTTCCCATCTTTCTCTCAGACAGTAGAGGGGAGGGGAGGGGCCCTTTCCAGAATGTTTTCCTTTGTCTTGAGTGTGAAGAGCAGTTGAAGAATGCCCCAGGGATTCTCTCATCTTTATCTCATCTCTGATGACGCCTACCACAGTATTGCACATAGTAGGCAGTCAATAAATAGACTTTGGATGAGTCGAAGTTTTGAACAAATCTCTGGGGAAGAAAGCCTTTCACTGAAACTTATTTCTCTTCTACCCAGTGCTTTTCAAAGTATTCGTTATTAAATTAGAAGGAACTAGCTTTTAAATAAACTGAGTTTTTATTTTCTAGGGCTTCTTTTCACCTCAGATTCCTAATAATATAGCTCTTCACTTGGGGTATATTCCAGCATTGTCACATTGGGGCTGGAGTGGGGGTGGGGGGCAGTTGTCTTCTTCCCATTTATTTAACTTCCTTTTACAGGGGGCACCTCCATAGTCAGACAGTCACCACCACCTCAGACATTGTTATGAGCTCCTTGATGGGAAAAGATATATTAAACACATAGTGGGATTTACCTACTTTGGATCATAAAGGGATTGGAACCCAAGCGCTCTTCGCTTTTCATTGGAAAATACATTTGCCATGAGTTAGATGCTGGATATTAATTCTACCAGCCCTGCTTTCTCTGTTCTTTCCTCTATGCGCAATGCATGATTTCTCCTGAGAGAACACCCAGTGTCTCTGAAGCGACTGATTACCTGAGTGGGGAAGATGGGCCAGTGGCAGAGCCCTCTGGTTCTGTGTCACATGTGCTTGATTCTGAGCACAAGCAGCGAAAGAGTTGTTTTCTAAACAAAGAGGCTCTTTACACACAGGAGTTGTGTGCAACACACACCTCTCCTCTGTTCAAGCCCAATGTGTATTTAAAGCCAGGGTCTTTCTGGCTTGACATACTGTAAGGCCCTTATTATTTATGTATTTGTATGTAGCAAACTGGGCTATAGCTCAAGAGCTGGGTAAGTAGCACTGCCTCTCAAGAAAGCCACACCTGTTCTTCACTGTCCTGAAAAAACAGGGATGGGGGAGGGTCAGATTCTAACTGGTTTCCATGGAATGTACATAGGAACACAGGAGTTTCTTTAAAACTTCAGTTGGAATTCAGGAGTTGAGTCTAGAGAGGTGTTCTGTGCCTGAGTTCTGCAGGAGTCCAGAACCTTAATACTGCTTAATAGCTCATAGTAGTAAAGTATACTGAATATAGATGAGTGTTCCAGAAAAGGAAATCATTGCCAAGTCATGCAAATATAGAAATGATCTTACTAATTGGGTAAGATGGTACTAGAGATGTCTGATGTCCAAAGGTCTTTGTGACAACAATTTGCAAAATTATTTTGTTCAATAAATCACTTGAAACACATTCACTCTAGACCTTTATTTATTATTGGTCCCTTAACCAGTATAAACTTAGGGTGATGGTAGTGACTGTCTTAGCCAGCGGAGTCTATTCACAAGAGAACCAGATCACCTGAAAATAAATCCAAATTATCTCTGGATACAGCTGCACCTAAGTTAACCTCCTGTCACCAGAGAAAACTATTAATCTGTGTCTCTTGGTGGGGGGGCAGCTAGGATGGAGAGATTTTGATAGCATCATTCATGTGAAAGAGCCTTGCACCAGCATCTTTGCTGATAGTCTGACTATGTGTAAGGCATAGTAGGTAGGCAGGTTTTGTTTGTTTGGCATTTGGCCTACAGCACAAAGAAATTTAGCTGAAGATTCAGCAAATGAATGGATGAATAATTTTGCTGTGCCTCAAAATTGGCCTCTTGTTGTCTCTTCAATAATTCTTGGTTATTGGGCTGTGTCTAACCAATAATTGTGTTAAGACCTTGTGGAAGGGATTAATATCCGGAAATTGGGATATAATTGGGATATAATTTGGGAGCTTCACCAGGAAATGCAGTAGCCTGTGGCCCTGCCCTCCTGCCAGGAGCTCCTCTGGTGCTGGTGACTTCTGTTCTCCCAGCTGGGATGGTCTACCTTCCTTGCATGTTTCAGGACACATCTTTTTAAACCTGTTGCAGCAGTGAAAGAGTTAGTTCTCAACCCTGACTGCACACTGGAGACACTGGAGCTTTAAAAATTGCTCACATCTGTGCTTCCCTCAAACCAGTTTATTGAGTTCTGTTGCCCGGGCATCAGTATTTTGAAAGCACCTTAGGAAAACCTCTGCTATAACGGAAGCTTCAGCTCAAGCCATAAAGAGCCTGAACTCCGCCCCCCTCACTCCGGGGTGGGGAAGGGTCTTCTGAACAAAGTTTCTAATGATAACAGGGGTCAAAAGTTGTCAACACCAAAGTTCCCAGAAAAGATGGATTTAGCGCAAATGGAAAACATTGTTTTCATGTTGCTCCACTGAGGTGACTAAATGTGCGCTCACAAACCCTCTACAGCTCACATCCTGCTTCCCTTGCCCAGTGTTGGGGGTGAATTCCCCTCCTCGGCCCCATAGGCTGGCCTGCCCCATTCCCCAGGACTTCAGTGGTTGGAGCACAGTGTTTCCAGGGAGAAGGGCACATTTGCTGGGTGCCTACCACGTGCCAGGCTGTTCTAAGAGAGGTCCCTTGCGCTCTCTCTTTCTACCCTTAAAATAATTTAAGTATCATTTTCGTCGTTGTACATAAAAGAAAAAGGAAGCAGAAGCTTTACAGGTTCACTCAGCTAGTAGGGGGCAGAACCAGTTTTGAACCAAGTTCAAAGTACACGATCATATCACACTATGCTGCCATCTGTGCTCTGCTAGTTTCTACCTTTGTGGCTGGGGATGAAGATGACTAGAGGAAGGGTGCCTTGAAGGGTCCGAAGAAATCTTTCCTTTAAGAAGAGAAGTGCTCCAGCGTATTCAGCCTCAGAGAATGAGGAAATCCGTGTGTTCTCTGACAGCCATGGAAACTTACCTTCTCAAATGCTGGGGAAGCTTGAGCTTTTGCAATCCAAATGGCTGACCTTGAGCTTAATCACTCGGTACCATAGAGTCGTGGAGTTGGCTTTGTAACTAACTGGACAGGTTCGTAGGTCTGTAAGGGATGGGGCTCCTGGAGGAGCCTACAACTTACTTCCCGTCCTTGTCACTATCCTAACTGCACCTAAGCCTTATGCAGTCACTTTTTTTTTTTTTTTTTTTTTTTTGCGGTACGCGGGCCTCTCAGTGTTGTGGCCTCTCCCATTGCGGAGCACAGGCTCCGGACGCGCAGGCTCAGCGGCCATGGCTCACGGGCCCAGCCGCTCCGCGGCATGTGGGATCTTCCCGGACCGGGGCACGAACCCATGTCCCCTGCATCGGCAGGCGGACTCTCAACCACTGCACCACCAGGGAAGCCCTCAGTCACTTTTTACAAAGCTTAGACAGTTTGTTGCCATCCGGAAATTCTTACTCGTATACAACCTCGCCCTGCAACTCAAGACCTTTCCTTCTTGTCCCACACTTTGGAGTTTGTAGAAGCAGATTCTCAGCCACGTTAGGAAGTCTAGTTTTCTCAGCCATGACTCACTTCACGAGAAGCTGTGCCTTCCCTCATCTTCCTCTCTTTGTTGCCCGCACTAGAGAGGAAGATGAGGGAAGTGGCAAGAAGACTGTCCACAGGCTCACTGGTGGACTATAGCACTGACATTCTCTGTCTCCACGAACCCATTTCTGTCCTCAACCACCAATTTGGCTTAATGCCCTATCAAGCTAAAATTTTCCTCTTCGCATCTCTCTCTTGCCCTTGCTCATCTTCCTACTTTTATCTCTTGTCCACTGTTCAACATTTGCCCATTTGGGTATTTCCCATAAAATGCATACAGTTTTTACTTGGCATCAGGATGTTCACAGCATTCCTGTTCGCCTCGATATATAGATTTACCAAAACCATTTAGGCATCATTTGTGAAGCCATTTAAGGGGACTTTTGCCCAGGTTAGGGCATGTGTCAGAACTGAGTCATCAGGGACTTCCCTGGTGGCACAGTGGTTAAGAATCTGCCTGTCAATGCAGGGGACAGGGTTCGAGCCCTAGTCCACGAAGATCCCACATGTGGAGCAACTAAGCCCATGCACCACAACTACTGAGCCTGCACTCTAGAGCCCGCAAGCCACAACTACTGAAGCCCGCACGCCTACAGCCCGTGCGCCTAGAGCCCATGCTCCACAATAAAAGACACCGCAGTGAGAAGCCCATGCACCGCAATGAGGAGTGGCCCCCGCTCGCCGCAACTAGAGAAAGCCCGCGCGCATCAACGAAGACCCAGCGCAGCCAAAAATAAATAAATAAATAAATAAATTTTTTTAAAAAAAAGAACTGAGACATCAGTGCAAGCAGCTAGGGCATAAACATACGCACAGCTGTCTGCTGTCTGGGTCTGTGAGGAGTGCTGAGTTATTACACGGGAACCATAAGAGGCTCTCACCTGGAGAGGGGAGAGCTGTCACCTGAGTCACTTGTTCCTTTTTCTCCTCCCCTTGAGGGTTCGTTTCCTTTTCTGAAAGCTGGTTGAACAGAATGATTTAAGTTTTTAGTAGGTCTGTCCATAAACAGCTGAGTAATACCTTTCCCCTCACTCCTGCGAGTTGCACCGGAGCCAGCTGAGTGGGAGGTGCCTGTCTTTGGCCTGACTGCTCTGTGCTTGTCGATATTTGGGTCCGGAACCTATGACCATTCTCGTTTTCCTGCCCGATGTCATTTCCTGCTGGTGAGGTATTATCGTAGTCAAGGGTAGACTCTGGAGGCAGACACTTCCACAAGTGAATCAACTCAAACACACAGGCAGTGTTACCATGGGCCATGTGTATAACCTAAAGCTGACAATTCTTTACTATTAAAGAACCTGTGTCCTCACTTAGAAAGCAAGAAAGAAGAAAGCCCTCCATCAGCACAATTTTAGGCAGGTGAACCTGTGTTGGGCCCTGTGGGGTGGGGTTGGGGGGTGACCCTTGAGTTAAATGCGAAAGGCTTGATTTTTTATTTTTTAATTCTAAGCCCACTCCAAGTTGGCCAGAGAGGAGATTGCAGAACTGCAGCTGTGGACACTGGATGGAGAGACCCAGTCCTGGGTCACGGGCAGTTGGATTAGTTGGATTAGTTGGATTTCAAAGAGAAAGGGTCTGTTTGAATGAGCAAATGTGCACTGTCTGTCTCCTCTGTGGGAGCCCAGATGCTGTGGACTGTATGTGTTGGGGACAGGGACAGTGTAGTCAAGAGGAGCCTTAGGGGCTCCCTCAGAGGGGGCGTTGTTCTTCTTGTTCCTTTCAGTGTTTTCCCTACTTTTTTTTTTTTTTTTACAACTTTATTGGAGTATAATTGCTTCACAGTGGTGTATTAGTTTCTGCTTTATAACAAAGTGAATCAGTTATACATATACATCTGTTCCCATATCCCTTCCCTCTTGTGTCTCCCTTCCTCCCACCCTCCCTATCCCACCCCTCCAGTCGGTCACAAAGCACTGAGCTGATCTCCCTGTGCTATGCGGCTGCTTCCCACTAGCTATCTACCTTACGTTTGGTAGTGTATATATGTCCATGCCTCTCTTTTGCTTTGTCACAGCTTACCCTTCCCCCTCCCCATATCCTCAAGTCCATTCTCAAGTAGGTCTGTGTCTTTATTCCTGTTTTACCCCTAGAAATGTCTTCATGACATTTTTTTTTCTTAAATTCCATATATATGTGTTAGCATACGGTATTTGTCTTTCTCTTTCTGACTTACTTCACTCTGTATGACAGACTATAGGTCCATCCACCTCATTACAAATAGCTCAATTTTGTTTCTCATTTCCCTACCCTTGCACTGTTGTGCACTTTCTTGCCATGTGAATTGCTGGACCCATTACTCTCCCGAAAGGAGCTTCTCTTTGACAATGTGAATTTAAAAGAAACTTGTATCCAGTGACACAATTAGACAAGCAGGTGTGGGGATGGGGAAGTGGGATTTCGGTTTCCCCGGGTGATTATACTTAAGGAGCTGTGATCTTGCTGGATGGGGGTGGGTGCAGCTGTGAGCTCTGTGTCGGAAACGCTGCAAAGTGGATTCCAGTCCTGACTCTTCGAGAATCTAGCTGTGATAGCCCTGCTCTAACCCTCCACACCTCTGTCCCAGGCCACAGCCTGAACCTGAACCTAATGGAAGTTTCTTGAGCTTGGGGCTGGGAAGAGAGAGCCCTTCTCTCTTTGGGAACCAAAGCTCTCTGCCCTCCTCTTTTACCATATTCAGGACTTGGTGCAGAAGTGAGCCGAAGTAGAATATTTCCAGCCCATGTCTGCATTTGTTGGGTCTTAAAACTCAATCACCAGCAATTAGTGCAGAAGCAGTTATGCCAACTCAAACATTTCAGGCTAATTAAAACCTTCTTTGGCTCATCAAACCCACTGTTCTGCATCTGAGGACGAGTTAATTGACAGTGAGATTAAGCAGGCTGAGATTATGGGAAAGAAAAAAAAGCACTGACAAGCTTTAAAAAATCTTTATGAACATTCTTTTTTAAATTGAGACCAGAGCTCCCATCTTTCTAAGAAGAATTCTGAAGCAAGCTTGCAAACTGGTCCACTCCATTAACCTGTCCTCTGGGTTAGTGACAACAGATGCCAGTCTTGACTTTTCTCTCTTATGTGCCACATCCAGGCCATCAGATCCATCTTCACTAGCTATTCAGAATTGGGCCACCACCCTGGTCCAAGGCACTGCCATCTCCCACCTGGTCTATAGCCAAAGACTCTTACCCGAACTCTGCTGTACCTGCACCCCTTCACAATCTATGTCACACCCAGCAGCCAAAGTGATCCCATTCAACCTAAAAACTCAGTGGCTTTCCTTGTCACTCAAGAGTAACACCTGCGTGGCCCCCTTCCCCTCCCCACCACACACACACACACACACATGCTGATTTCTGTCCTGTTTGCCCAGCACACACAGAAGCAGGCCCTTGGCCCTCTCTGTTCATCTGCCTGCAATGCTTTCCATCCCAATCCTTCTCCCTCACTTCCTCCAGGACTTTGTTCAGCCATCATCCCAGTGAACACTCCCCCAGCCATTCCATCTACAGTTTCAACATCGAGCCACACCCTCTCCCCATCAGGCACGTTAAGATCCATACACCCTTCGTACTCCCATTCCTTGTCCTATTTTCCTCTTTAGAGCTTAACACTTCATAACATATTGTGCTTGTCTGTCTTGTTTAATTTTCAGTCTCCCCATCAGAATGTAAGTTCCATGAGGACAAGGATTTGGGTCACTTCATTCAAAGCTATATCCTCCGTTATGCCCGGCGGAGTAACTGGCACTCAGTAGGTGCTCAAGAAATATCAATACTTGAATGACTTCTGAAAGCATCTTCTCCAGGGCAGCTGCCACGTTCAGTGTTTTGGTGTAAAAACTGGCTTACTTCAAGGTGACTTCCCTGGACATACATACAGAGATCAAGACTTGGCTCAAAACACCTGCCCCACTTGGAAAAAACCCCACAGCCTCTGAGTCGTTCTGACCAAGGCAGGTTCTCAAACTTGGTATTGTAGTGGACTTTGTAGAAGAAACAGATCTCTAAACCCCCTGAAATACATCAGGGAATCCTCAGTCTGAGAAACGAGCTAAAGTTTGGTACTGTTAAACTGTCTTTCAATTGATCCTATGAAAAAGGTGTTTTAAGGTAAAATATGTTTTACTAAATTTTTTAGATTATAACCAAAATGAAAGTAGTAAATTTAAAAATTTTTATAAAATTTGTAGACCTAAGAAGAGATTCCAGACAGAGAAACTCTTAAGATTCCAAGGCCTTTTAGAGACAAGAGTTCCTGGATCTGGATGAGGACCCCTAAAAGGAACTGGTAACTCATGGTAGCTACCTTTTTTTTTCTTTTTAAACTGAGTTTTCTATATTGCAGGATTTAAAAAAAAATTTTTTTTATTTTTTGGCCACACTGTGTGGCATATGGGATCTTAGTTCCCCGACCAGGGATTGAACCTGCGCCCCCTGCATTGGAAGTGTGGAGTCCTAACCACTGGACTGCCAGAGAAGTTCCTGTATTGCAGGATTTTTAAGAGGATTAAATGAGAAAGTACATGGAAAAACTTTTCGTCCAATCTGCCATGCAGAGCCATGCAATGTTCACGTCTTCCTTCCTTTCTGCACATTCAGTTCAATCCATCTGGACCTACAATTTCTACAAATTTCTGTACTGTCTTTTTTCATTCCATTGTGCCTCAGTAGAAGGTCCCTCCAGCAATCTCACTTAGAAAACTACTTCCTACCCCGCAGGGCACCAGAAGGAAAGAGGCCAAGGTGAGATAGGCTGGGGGACTTGGGGCAATTATGAACAATAAGATACAAAAACGCCACAAACCGTCATTTCTGAGGTGCTGGGAGCAAAAGCAGGGTACTGGGCGTGCCCCCTGCACACAGCGCCACCAAGCAGGGGGGCAGACCACCTAAGCCACCCCAGCTTCCCAGCCCACCAATTCACCCCTATGCATTTAAGGGACCAGCTTGTCACCCTCCCCCGCTTGGGGAGCAATCGAGGGCACCTGTTACTTGGTTTCACTCCCACGTGCTGCAGCATGAATCCCAGTAAAGCCTTGCCTGAATTTCTGGTCGGACCTCCTATCAATTTCTACTGATTAAAGAATCCAAGGACCCAGGTCGGTAACAAAGGCACTAAAATTGTGCAAATTCAATGGTTTTCAGATTCATGCTTTTGGAACCCTTAGTTCAAATGAAATCTCTCCTGAAACCCTGACATTTCCTGGGTACTGGCAGTTCAGGGCTGGGGCAGACAAGCCCCTGCCCTCGTGCCCTTCATGACCTTCTGGAGGAGATCCAACCTTACATATGTACTGTAGGTGAGTGTGGCCACTGAGGAGGATCCGGGAAAGAGTTGCCCACTGCCAGGGCAGGTGGGCACAGTGGGCGACACAGCACAGGACACACCTCGTGTACTGGTGACTCCCAGGGCCCTCCTGTGTCAGGATGCTTGTTAAAAGTGCGAGTTTCGGGCTTCCCTGGTGGCGCAGTGGTTGAGAGTCCGCCTGCGGATGCAGGGGACGCGGGTTCGTGCCCCGGTCTGGGGGGATCCCACGTGCTGCGGAGCGGCTGGGCCCGTGAGCCATGGCCGCTGGGCCTGCGCGTCCGGAGCCTGTGCTCCGCAACGGGAGAGGCCACAACAGCGAGAGGCCTGCGTACTGCAAAAAAAAAAAAAAAAAAAAAAAAAAAAGTGCGAGTTTCCACCTCCCAGGATCGTGTTTCGGGAGGTCTGGAGTGGGCTCAGAAACTTGTGCGGCTTTAAATGCCCTGGTGCTTCTAACACGCACCACCAACACAGGGAATTCTTATTAGCTAAATCAGAGCATTTAAATTTTATCCAGAGGTCAGGGGCTTTTAAACTTGGATCTGTGGTTCCTTTGACGGTTTCTGTAGACATTTCGTGTGCTATTGAATACACTGTATTTTTGCACATTATACATCTATACTTTTCTAGCGAAGAGAATCCATCACATTTCCAAGGAAGGACTTCTTTCTTCTCATTCCTTCAGATGCAGACTTTACCATTCAAGTGTGCCTGTTGATGGTGCTGGGGAGAGCCCAGACTCTGTGTCAGGCAGAGGAATGAGATGGATTTAGAGACACAGGGCTGGGGGAGTTCATTTGCTTAGGCACTAGCGACACAGACCCCGTAGTGCACCCTTTGGAAAGCCCTGAAAGGACGATGTATTTGGGGCTGAGCTGGAAGAATAAGAAGGAAAGGAGGCAGCTGCAGGGTCGCTCGCAGGTCGACCACCAGCCTTCCCCAGAGAACTGGAGGCCAGAACTGGAGGAGGGAGGAAGAAATGGCAGGTCTTTGAATTTCTCCACCTTCTTGGGCAGAGGGGCCTCCATGGGGATCCATGATGCCGGATTGTTTATCGCCAGCTGGGCCTCAGGGAACCAGAGGGAGCCTTACTCATTGCCCTGAAGAGCTAATTAAGAATCACAATTAATTACTTTGTTGTATTCACAACAGAGGCTGAGGGATGAATTTCGTTCTTCCAGATCTAGAATCAGCTCCTCTCTGCCCCTCCGTGCTCAGGCATTTGTCCAACAAGCAGATACCCAGAGTGGACATGGGACTCTACCTCAGAGGGTCCCTTCTACACAGGCTCTCCTTCCAAAGCGTAGTAGCTAACATTTGGAAGTTTCTGGGGATCTGGCTCTCATTCATTTATTCAAGCAGGATTTGTGGCCCCTACTATGAACTCAGACAAATGTGGGGTTTAAGTAGGGTGATCATACAGAGTTGACTATTGAACAAAACAGGTTTGAACTGCATGGGTCCACATGGGCAGATTTTTTCCCACTAAATGTGAGCTCCAGAACTATACAGTACGAGGTTAGATGAATCCCTGGATGTGAAACAGCAACTATGGAGAGCCAACCATAAGTTCTAAGTGGATTTTTTTTTTTGATGTGGACCATTTTTAAAGTCTTTATTGAATTTGTTACAATATTGCTTCTGTTTTACGTTTTGCTTTTTTGGCCACGAGGCATGTGGGAACTTAGCTCCCCGACCAGGGATCGAACCCGCACCCCCTGCATTGGAAGGCGAGGTCTTAACCACTGGACCACCAGGGAGGTCCCTATAAGTGGATTTTTGACTGCCCGGGGTTGGCACCCCACTCCCCAGCATCGTTCAAGGGTCAACTGTAGTTTATTGTCCAAATCAGGACACTTGTGAGAGTAAGAGGGATGCCTTTAATGACACCAGGACAATAAGCGTAAATCTAGGTGAGCTGGGGCAGGGCCGGTCTGGTCACCCTACCTGGTGAAGGACAGGCTCACCGTCCACCCAGCAGGATGTCAGGACCCACGCAGGCGTGGGGCCCCTCGGGTGGGATGAATCTGTGGACACCCGCAGGAGAGTCTTGGAAGGATGTGGAGGCTTAGCTCCTCCAGTTTTCTGTCTACATGTGAAGTGAAGAGAGGATGCCCTCAGTCAGGGCCTGGCCTCTGGGGTCTGTTGGTGGTGAGGTATGGAGCCAGAGAACGGATTTTTGCCTCGTGCAAAGCTAATAGACCTCTGGGAATCTTTGTGCCTCTGGTCTGTCTTACTAGCACTGAACTCTAGCCTGTGAGTTAACCAGCTCTGGGAGGAACAAATAGAAAAGGCCAGTTTATTGATTGCATGTTTCTAGAGTGCCTACCGGGCGCAGAGTTCTAGCTATGGGCATAAGTAACAGCACATGACTCCAGCAATTCCAGCCCAGTGGTGGAGCCTGGAGGGGATTTTGTTAGCTCCCAGTGGGGACATGTCCTACTGATGCTATCAGGAAGGCTTCCTGGAAGAGAGGCTCTTTGACTCTGGTCCTGTAGGACAGGATTTGCCAGATGCAAGCCACTGTGATAGTTCTGTGGTGGGGAAGGCACGTTACAGCTCTGTGGGATGGCCGTAAGCTCTGGGAAGAACTCCCTAACAAGAAATCTGGACGAAACTCAATCCACACACGGCATTGATCTCAGCTCACACTCCTCTCATTCCTCCTGCTAATTACCATCTGTAAGCAGGCGCCCCCTCCGGAGAATTAGTGGCACCTTAGGGGCAGAGCCTGGAAACCATACTGAGCATACTGATGTACAAATTTACATGTTTTCTTTTTTTTTTTTTTTTTTTTTTTTTTTTTTGTGGTACGCGGGCCTCTCACTGTTGTGGCCTCTCCCGTTGCGGAGCACAGGATCCGGACGCGCAGGCTCAGCGGCCATGGCTCACGGGTCTAGTCACTCTGCGGCATGTGGGATCTTCTCGGACCGGGGCACGAACCCGTGTCCCCTGCATCGGCAGGCAGACTCTCAACCACTGTGCCACCAGGGAAGCCCCCAAATTTACATGTTTTAAACCTGCCTCTTTCCCTCCTGCTGCAGCTGCCCCTCCTTCGAGGTTTCCAGAAAAGCAGGTCACTCACTTTCCCTTTCTATAGTACACAAACGTGTGTGTGTGTGCGTGTGTGTGTTGTAAAGAAGAGACAAGAGATGTTCCCTTGTTCAGTGACTCCCACACCAGACAGCAACCGAAACATTGTTGAAAGCGCTGATTCCTAGATCCCACCCAGTCTGGAAATAAAGTTTCCCCAAGTCTGCTCTCCATTGGTTCTGGGTGTCCTCGGAGCAGTGGGTCCCTAACCAGGCTCCCGGGCTGGAGGGACAGCTCTTGTCCACCAAACTCTCCCTGACCCTGGATGAAAATGTCACTCTAGGAAATGACTCCCCCAGGGCCTCGCAGACCCCCAGAACTGCCTCACGATGGCGCCAGGCATGTAAAGGGGACGACTTGTTCTGAGGGTGCCCTTCACCTGTCTCTCCTGTAACAGCTCCCTTCTCATCCAGCTGCCTCACTGCCCCTGCGCCCCATCTGCCCACGGGGCTCTGGAGACACTCAGGAAGGAAGAGCAGCGAACTGGGTCTGTGTCTGTCAGTCCAGGGAGCTCCCGGGCCTGGATGGAGGGAAGTGGGAAAGAAACAGGGGAGGGTGGCTGAGGTTTTGTGTCCCGTAAACCTTGTCTGGCTTGAGGCCACCATGGGCACAGGCTCAGAGATGTGGAAAAAGCAGGGGGCTGAAGAAGGTGGCGACTGCAGAGGCTGACTGACCCCTGTTCCCCACGAGGACAGACAGAAACGGACACTGAGAAATCCACCCAGGGAGAGATGCCGAGCACCGATCCTTTTTCCTGTTTTGACCTTGTACTGTTTGGGAGCTGTTTCTTCTCAACTAGATCTTGAGTTTCTTGAAATGGGAGGCTTGTCTTACTTAGAGTGTTATTTCCATACTGGGCACACAGTGGTGCTCAGTAAATGGGGAATGACTGGCTGTTGGACATGTGTGTGTCTCATGTCTGGGTCTACCTCTGTGTGTCCCTAGGAGTCTCTCTGTGTCCATCTGGGCCCCCCTCTGTGGCCCCAGGGCCCCCCTCTGTGCCATGTCTGCCTCCACGCCTGTGAGCCTGTGTGTGTGCCTCCTTCTCTATGTAAGTCCACGTGCTGGTGGTCACTTTCTGCATCTTAGCTCCACCTTAAGTCCCTTTTCTGTTCTTCTGCTAGTTAGTCTCCTCCACAGGAAACCAGGTCTAGAGGCTTCAGCCTCGCTGGGTAGCACCTTACATGGACCCTCCCAGCAGGGAAATGTCAGACTTGTGTTTCACTTCCCAGCATCACCTGCCACGCTTGCTGACGTATGTGTTGTTTACGGGCTCATACCCCAGCAGGCACCTTGTGGCCCGACTCTGTTGATGAGCTGGGGGTGGCAGCCGTGCTGGGGACAGGGCTCTTTCTGTGGTCTCTCACTGTCAGTGGGGCCAGAAGGCTGGTGTGAGGACTACCCTTGTGGTCTCAAGTCTCCCCCAGCTTTATAAATCAGGGGGCTGAAAGGGTTAAACAGGAGACCCTAAGGGCACAGGGGTCTGGGAACTTGCCTGCTAAAGAGGAGAGTCTGTTAATGAGGCCACTTTCCAGGAAGGCCAGCAGGCCAGGGGCTGTCTACAGGGAAGCAGACGCTAACGAGCAGGCTTGGCTGCGAGGAACGGGGCGGAACGACGTTAATGAGTGTAGGACCCAGAGAGAGGGCCTAATGGCTCTGGTGGCATTTCAAAGCCAGAGCTCAGCGGGGCCGTGACCAGGGGCCCCGGTGATGAGGGGATGCATGGTCAGCACAGGGCCGAGAAGGGGCCTCTCCCAACTGCAGAGGGAGCCGGTCAAACTGCTCCCTCTTGCTAGCCCTGCTGCACGAGGGTTAGCGACTTCGGGGCGCTCCAGGGCAGGCCCTCCAGGGAGCAGGCCCGTGCGGTAATGAGTGGCCAGGACTTGGCTCTGAGGCTGTGCGGAGGCCTGAGTTCTCTGCGCTGCTCCAATTAGCACTCAGCTCCTCCGGCAGCAGGGCTCTCCAAGTGGCCTACTGGGGCCGAGCCATTTGCAAGAGCCCCCGAATGGAAGCGGCCATCGTGTTGCCTCTGAGGGTGCAGGAAGACTTTCCAAGACCCGCAAAGGTTCTGTATCCGGGGGACGCACGAAGTCAGGGCGACCCACCCCTCTCAGACGCACAGGTGTGAAACGGCGCCGCGTATCTCACACGTGCACCGCCCGGCCCAAGCGCCAGAGGGCACCCAGGTGCCCCGGGTGAACCACCAAAGGAGCTTGTTCTCCAGACAACAAAGCCCTTCGCAAGTCTGAGATTTTTCATTTCATTTTTCCCAGCCAAATTTAAAGAGGACTTAATCAAGTGGCCAGTTGACAGATCATTTTTGATGATAAATCACTATGCAATTTTGGGCACGCATCTCGGAGGGAATTCAGAGAACTGGGTGACATCTCCTTATTTGTGTAAGGCTTCTCAGCATGTAGAGCTATAAAAATGGAAAAAGAAAATGATGCTGAATCCTGATTCATCCATAGATACACAAATAATTAATTTCTTATCTGTTTCACTAAGATGTGTTTTCAGTATTTTCCTTTTTAGGTTTAACGATTACTTATAAAAATTTTTAGTATCTATGTTGTTTTAATCAACTGTACATTATATTTTACATCAAAAATTAGTTGTAATAACTCAAACCAGAAGACTTTCTAAAAAACTCTTAGAATCTTTGGTCACAGGAAATTATTTCAATTCCGATTTCTAAATATATATTTGTGGCAGAGAAGTATGATAAGGTGAGCAATAAAAAACTTGCAACGGTAAAAAATGCTGCATTAGCAAAAACAATTCTGTAGGGGGAACGGAGTGAAAATACAGGTTCAAAGAGAAAAGGAACCACCTAAAATTTCCAACTGTTAAAGAAGAGCAGGTTGTGGGTTTTGTTTTTTTGTTTTTAAATAGATGAGAGTATTAAATCACTGCTGTGTTTGGATTTCATAAGATGGACTTTAAAGGGTTGGGGCAGTTTTATTTTAAAATGTAAATATTTACCAAATGCTAGAAATCACATCCCCTCACAAGTTTTAAAACGTATGTGAGGGCTTCCCTGGTGGTGCAGTGGTTGAGAGTCCGCCTGACGATGCAGGGGACACGGGTTCATGCCCCAGTCTAGGAGAATCCCACATGCCACAGAGCGGCTAGGCCCGTGAGCCATGGTCACTGAGCCTGCGCATCTGGAGCCTGTGCTCCGCAATGGGAGAGGCCACAGCAGTGAGAGGCCAGCGTACTGCAAAAAAAAAAAAAAAAGTATGTGAAAAATATTAGATGTCAACAAATGTGCAAGATGGGACACATAATTTTTAAAAAATGGGGGAGGGGGCATACCTAGAGCGAAAGCCCTTTTGAACCCCAGCCTGATGGCTCCTCTGGCCCCTTGACTCCCACCTTCTCCTGGAGGGAAGGGCGGATGGAGGCCAGGATGGAGATGGCCCTGGCTGTGGCTCACGGAGACTGCAGTGGGGGGGAGGGGGGCTGCTCTACACTTCCCTCCAGATTCCAGAACAGGCCATGGCCTGCTTGGGGAGCTGGGCCTCTCCTTCACGGTGAATTAAACTGCCTTCAGCTGGGGAGGAGGGGCAGATATTGGCCTGGGCAAAGGATAAGGGACAGACCCGCAGGCACAGGTGGAGAGGGAGAACCGGCCCCAGGCCAGGGCGAGAGTCTCTGCAAATGATGATGGACCCAGCCCACCACTGCCCTTGGCCCACAGCACGCCTTCAAACCTGAGGGGAGGCCGCGTTTCCACAGAGGCACAGTTTATTTCACAGACAAGTGGAGATGTTGTTTCTGAAGGGGAGGCCGAAGCCCAGTCTCAGGTGTGGGCTGAGGGATTCGTTCCAGTCACCAAAGACGTACTTTGGTTTCTGCTATTTCTACCCAACTCGTCCTCCCAGCCTGTTGTCCCCCACGCGTCTCCTCCCCGTTTCCTCCTACACCGTGTATCTGGTTGGCCTAAGCATGTACGGCTGCCCTGGCAACGTCTTCCTCCCCACCTGCCCCTCCCCAAGGCCCTGAATCGGTGGACCAGGCTGAGAAGAGGGCTCTCAGGAAAGCAGGCAGCATCCTTCCAAGGGTCCTCGCGAGGGGCAGGAGGATGGGGTGCAGGTGAGGCTTCTCTAAGTGAGAGTCCCAGGGACGAAGCCAGTGGAATGAATCTCTTACTCCAGTTGCTGTGCCTCCCTCCAACTGCAGAGGGCGCCACAAAACTTAGAGGCAGAAGGCAGGGGGTGGGACCAACCATCACCCCGCCGCTGGTGGGAAGACCCTTGCCATGAGTGGGACAAAGGAGCCCCAGGTCTGTCATGAACTAGCTGTGTGACTTGGGCAGGCCCTCCCTGGCTCTGGGCCTCAGATTCCTCATCTGTGAACAGGGCGACAGTGAGGATCTAGCCAGAGAGGCTGGCGTGGGCAATGCCTGAAGACCTGTGACCCGCTCTCCTCCGGGGGTTCCCGTGACTTCCCGGCTCAGCTCCTTCTCGCACTGAGACTTAGGGTCCAGCCGGCCCTGGTTCCCGAGAGCCCCTCGTGCTGCTGCATAGCCTCCCTCCTGCCGGCCTGGAGAGCTGGTCTCCCCACTCCCTCTGCCCCCATCAGAGCCTGCGCAGCCAGGAGAACCCAGAGAAAGGTGCTGGAGGAGGATGGGGAGGCTGTCCCGATGGTGGATTGATGGGCGAGGTGAGGGTACTGAGGGGTCATACAGCGGCCGTCTGCTTGATGCTGTGGAAGCTGATCCGCGTGGGTGACGTGGGGATGGACACGGCCCGGGCCCTGGGGACTCGGAGGGAGTGATGGTCCTGCCAGCGGTGCCACTTCTTCCTCACAGCCGAGCGCACCTGCAGGGGAGGAGGAGGCTCAACTGGGCCTGTGGAAGCCAATCCTGGGTCCCCACCAGTCCTCTCCCCTGCTTCCTGCCCCTTGCAGGGCCACCAAGGGAGGCTGGGGCGGCCCCCCTGACTGCCACCCTCACATCCAGAGACCGGCTGTTTCCAAAAGCAGGGTCCTTCTCACCTCCTCTGCAGCCCTGACCTCCTCTACCTCCTGAAAGACCTGCATTGCTTACCACAGCACGCAGCTGAGATGGAGAGCTAGTCATTTCAAGACCTGACCGTCACTGGTGCTGTTCTATTCTCATTTGTATTGCAATGGAAGAAGTTTTTCTGCAAACTGGATCATGTCCCCCACATGCCAGCCTGGCACATGGTTGAACAGAATAACTGTTCCGTAAGCACTCATTGCTTGCTTGCTTTAGTGGCTCCTTCTCTCCCTGCCCTCCAGCACATGCCGGTCTCCACTGTTGGACTTTCCTATCTGGGGTCTGCTTTAATTGACAGACCCAGGCATGCAGACCCCACCACTGCCCTGTGCACGGGCAGGTGAAGAGGCCTCAGGATGGCACTGGCATTCCTCTGGGGTGTCTGGAAGGTCTCGGGCCCTGAGAGGGTGTCTGCTCTTTGCCCCAGCACCCACTGTGTGTCCTCACCCACCACAGGCCTGAGTAAACATCTCGCCCAAGTCCGCCGCGCTGGGATTCTGGGCCTTGTAAGCTAACCAAGCTTCACCAGAGCCTGGCTCCCTGGAGCCCACCCAAATGCATGTGGCCTTCTCTGCGGCGGTAGGGGACAGGAGAGGACGTGCTGGTGTCTTTCTGCTCCCTGGGTCCATAAAGGCCTGGATGCACGGCTCATACCCGACTTGCTCCTGGCAAGCGCTCTCCTGTCATCACCTGTGTTCTGGCTTCCTTCTTCTGTGAGCCCCTGTGGCCTGGGCTCCTGCCCACCCAGCTCTCCGAGTGCAATGGGAGAGTCAGTATATCATTTCTGACCTGCAGAGTCAACCTTCTAAACTGGTTGGAGTCCCTCAGGCAGGATTCCTGTCTCCCCAGAGCTGGGTGGTTTCTCCAGACTTCCCCTCCCTTCTCCAGAGCAGAGCTGAGCAGAGCCAGGGACGCCCAAAAGGCTGGGGGGCTCCCCTCGAACTTCCCTGGAGTGGGGTCTGAGGACAGGCCTCCCGGGTCTGGGGTCATACCTCTCCATTGAAGAAGCAGTAGAAGACAGACACAAAGAAACCCTGGGAAGGAAGAGGGAGAGGTCAGTGACCTGCTCAGGGAGCCACTCTGCCTGGGGGGTCGGAGGGTGGAGTGGGGACAGGATGACTGGGGGAACGCTCTGACTCAGGACCCCGGAGGCTCAGAGATGGGTAGGCACCCCCATCGTGGAGCAGGTGTGCCGGGGTCCACCACGAGTGACAGGCTGCCATGAGTCCTCAGAGCAGGGGCTGGGCCGGCAGGAGGTGCAGGCTAGGGTGACCCTGACCCGGTCGGGGGTGGGCCCACCTGGGCCCTGGGGTGGGAGTGACGGGGCCAGGGCCTGGGTTCAGGGTGTGCACGCACTTGTATTTCAGCGCATACGAACTAAACCAAGCCAGCAAGGGCACGGGTGCCTGAGCACGCCAGGTCAGGGGCGCTCACTGTGGCCGAATCCCACTATGTGCCCCACCTGGAACGACTGCAGGAAGGAGTTGAAATAGATGAACACGATCTGTGACAGCTCGTCCTCCCCAGGGTTGATGAAGAAGAGCATGTAGGTGACGCCCAGAAGGGGCAAGAGAACCAGGGTGGCCTTCACCGCCTTCCTGGGGAGGGGGGGAGGGGTGACAAGACCCATCTGAGCCCCTGAGGCAGGTAGGGCCTCACTCGCTGGCATTTCTTCTGGGAGCCTGAGCGAGGGCCCTGGGTGAGGACTCAGAGGACCCTGCCCAGAGGCAGGGGAATGGCCCAGATGGCCTCCTCATTCCTCCCCTGCTGAGGGTCAAGGCACCCCTCACTCACCTGTACTGGATCGTCTCCGATGTGGTGGATGCTCGTAACTTTGTCATTAGGATCCGGACGATGTTGAACAGAAATACAAAATTGATCTGGAGGGACAGGGGGCAGAGAGGGAAAAAGGAAGGATCACGAGGTGGGGATGAGAGGAGAGGCAACCACCTCCCCTGTAACCCACTGAGAATCCACGTCCCACTTCACTCACCCAGCACCTGCCTGGGGTCCCAAGGCCTCTGGTCCTCCCTCACCGGGGCAGGCAGGTACCCCACTTGCCGGGTCCCCTGTCACCGGAGGGCTCCAGAGCCTGCTTCTCCACACCCTGACCCGAGGGAGGAAAAGCAGCCTTGGAGGCCGTGCACAAGGGCGCAAAGGTCACTCCTTCCTGAGGCGCCCAGAGCTCTGCCCGGCCCGCCCCCGCTGCTGCAGGGCCCCCACTTGTCAACTGAGGGTCTCCCTGAGGCCCTTTGGACAGAGGACAGCCCTGCCCTGGTGGAGCAGACCCGGCCAGATGGAGTGATTAATCTCTCACCACTCGTCCCCTGCACCCAGGAAAACTCTAGATTCTTCGCAGACACGCCTGCGGCAATGGAGATGAACAGGCTGCTGGGCTGACTCCAGCAGTTGGCTCCTGGAAAGGCCTCATTTATCTTCATTCTGAGCCTTCTCTCAGCATCGGAGCCTGCCGCTCCCAGCCTCTCCCCGGGACCTGCCCGTGTGGCCTCCCGGGGCAGCCCTGTGCTGCATGTGGTCTCTGTGAGTGCGCTAGTGTCCTGTTAACCCGTGTCGGCTTGTCTGTGTGCCTGTGTGCTGCCTTCTCAGTGCTCCCCGTGGGTCTGTGCTCTGTGCTTGTGTGTGTGCCTTGGTGTGTTCCTGTGTGAGTGTGGACCTGGGGACAGGGACACAGCTGTGTCTCTCTTCATCCACCTCCAAGTGCGAGTAGACAGGAGAGTGAGTGTTGTATGCCTGACACCCTGGGGATCTCTCACAGGAAAGTACCCATGGGTCAGAAGGAGATACATATTAGCCCAGGGGTGTCTGCTGGCTCACGTGTGTGCACATGTCTGAGTATGTGCGTGTGTTTATGCACACACACACACACCCCTCCCAAGTCCCGGTCCTGAGACTCCGTCATTTCTGGAGCCTCCTAAGTTCTGAGGCTTGGGGACACAGGCAGACACCATGGGACGCACATCCCTGTGGCCTCTGGGTCACCCCTAAGCTTGAGGATGCTCTGGGGCCCTGGGGGGCTCCCTCCTCAGCCACGGCCTGCTGCTCCAGTGACCAAACTGGCACAGCCTGGTGAATCCAGGGTGAGGGGCGGTGGAAGCATTCAGCCAGGGCTGCCCACGGCCTGCTGCGCCTTGCTTCCTCTTAAGACCTAATAATTTCCAGCTCCTGGGTTTCTGGTCTATTCCCTTGGATCATGAGGTCACTTTAACACATAGGCCGATCCTAATTTCCTCATACAAGTGATACAACATACTTGACCTTTTCCGATTCTTCATGACTTCTGTGAGAATAGAGGTGGTTGGAGTCAAAATATATTCTCATTTCTTCCACATTTCCCTGCATTAATTCTTATTCACTAATCAATCGTCCATAAACCCACTAACTAATTCACTCAGTTATCCACCCACTTATCCATCTATCCATCCATCCATTAATCCATCCAAATATTACTCAACCATCCATTATTTTATCTACCCGCCCACCCACCCACTTATTTAACGTGTAACATCCATCCATCCATCCATCTAAATATCTACTCAACATTCATCAGTTTATCTACCCACCCACCCACTCACCCACTTATTCAACAGGTAACGTACATACATCCACCCATCTAGTCAATAAGCAATTGCTGAGCACCTCTGGGCTACAGGGCGCTGTTCCATGTGCTGAGGCAAGAGCAGGGACAGGAGCTGGTGTGGAGGGTCTGAGAGACAAGGCCTTATCCCCTCTGCTCACCCTAGGCAGGAGCTGGTGATGTTGCCCACACCCCACCTCAGGCTGGTCTGTGCAGCCCCAAAGTCACTCTTTCCTTTTGGGCTTGGTTCCCAGCCTCCCCCTTTACAACATCTTCTCCACCTCACTTCACTGCAGGCACCTTCCCCCCTTCCCCAGGGAGCCGCTGACACCGCCCTCCCACCTGGTTTCCAAACCCTCCCCATCTGCGCATGTGCAGAGGCGGGCGGGGAGGGAGGAAGGAGGACTGACATCCCTTCCTCCTTGGCTTCAGACACGGTTCCTCCTGTCCTTTAAACCCAGGCTGGGAGAGGCAGTCCCAGCCCTTGGGGGTGTCCTCTGCTCCCCTCCAGCTCTGGGTCTTGGGGTGCTGCCATCACATCTCAGCTCCTTGCAGCGCACATTCACCACGTCCAGCAACATAGCTAGCCTGCTTGTCTACCTGGACCTGTGAAGCCTGGTGAGTCTCAAAGGCCCAAGTCCTGAGTCCTACTGCGTTCAGGGCCCTGGCTGGGCCACAGAGAAAGCCCAGACAACTCACATCCCTGCTCACAAGGCCCCTGGACACCAGGATTCTCCCACTAGAGTATGCACATCAAAGGCGCTTGTTCCAAATGCAGCTCTTGGACACACCCCAGAGATTCCCAGTGGCAGGTGGAGGCCCTAGGATCTACATTTGGAATAGGGGCAGCCGGGATATTGCTGGGGAAGACACCACCCATGGAACAGAGAGTCAAGGCTTTCACCGGACAGACCTCACGTGCCACACACCATTCACCTGTAGCTGCAGGGGACAGTTCTCAGCTTGGGGCTTTCTCTGGTGCCAGGGGAGCTAGCTCAGCCTGAAAACAGGGAGAGGGGAGCTGGAAATGTGGGCATTCAAGGTCCCCAGGGCAACCTCCACTGATGGGGCATGAAGCATATGGGTAAGTAACCCTGCTTCCCGACCAGCGGTCAATTCTGAGACTCTTCTATGTGTTGCCCCATGGAAGCCTGCTCATCACTTAACCTTTATCGGTTTCCTCCCTTCCTTGTCTTCTACTCCCACCCCTCGTTGTGTTTCCTGGGACCAGCTCCCACATGAACACCTGGCGCCAAGTCCTTGTCGCATGGCTCTAATTCCAGCTATTCCAATTGGCATCTGCGTGGCCTTGGGCAAATTACTTAATTAACGTTTCTGAGCTTCTGCTTCCTCGTCCATCCAGTGGGGAAAGCCATGGAGCCCGTCTGGGAAGGTTGGCACAGGTTCAAATACTCATGGAAAGCACTGAGCTCATGCCTTTCCCATGCGAACAACAGTGACAACAGCCTCCTGCAAACCCAACCAGCCAACTCACTTCCCAGAACCCAGAAATGAGCACGGGCCTCTCAGACAGCTGTGGACCCCTGGGGGAGGCCAGGGGTGGCAGGGTATCCAAAGGAAAGGATGGCGGGAGGCGGTGGGTAACCGGCCCTCCAGTCTCAGCTCAGCTAGCTATTAGTGATGACCTTGGGCAGCTGTTTCATCTCCCAGGTTTTTCATCTGTGAAACGGGGAGCATCATCCCTACTTCCGGGCATCGAGGATGTGAGGACTGGGAGTAATGAAGGTAGAGCTTCTGGAAGGGCTGAGCTTGGAACCTGGAAGCCCAGCTGGGTGTGGGCCAGGTCCAAAGGGAAAGACAAGCATGGGGCTCTTGGTGAGGATGGAACCGGAGAAGGGGGCATGGAGAGGAGGCGGGAGTTGGGTATTGCCACTGGGCCTTCCAAGCCTGTCCCCCTTCTCTGTTCATTTCCTCACTGCTGTCCAACATCTTTGCAGAGGGGGCTCGCTTCCCACCCAAGCCAGCCTTCCTTGGCTGAGTCCCAGGCTCATCAGAAGCCCTCTCCCTCCAGGATGGGCTCTCAGCAGGTGGCAGGGGGGGATGGGTCTCATGGGGTTTCTGTTCACACTGGCAGAGGGGGGAATCAGTGACTCATTGCAGCTAGGACTCCAAGGACAATGACTCCCCCCTCTGACTGCTGACAAGGACTGGCTTCTGTCTCTGAAATGAATGGAGCCCTGATGGTGGAATTTCAGGCAGTTGGTAAAAAACCTTCCTAGTCATCTCCGGTTTGTATACATCAAGGACACTCCAAAGATGGGGGGTCAAATGAATCCCTGAGGAAGTTACAAAAGGGAGGGGAGTAAGGAAGTAAAAAGAGATAAACAGTCATTGTCTCCAGGGTAGAACAAAGAAACCCCCATTAGGCACCTGCTGTGTGCAAGAGCGGGGTGGTGCTCCCTCTCAAGCTTCGCACAGGGAGCAGGTGGCCCTTTAAGGAGCCTGAAATAAACAAGCCTGAAATAAGTCTTACGTAAATGCCAGTTTCTTATGGGGCTTTTTTGTATGTCTTTTTTTTTAGCGTATGATATATAATGGGTTCGATTTTTTTTGCAGAATGCAGCCTCTACTTAAACTCTACCTTAATTAAAGCTCGTTGTGGTTTAGAGACATGGCGGCAATTATACCTTAGATGTTAATACATTTGGCAAAGGGCGGGGAGCTGGAGGAGGAATAATTGCTCATTACGCTTCCATTGTCCCACTGCTCCAGGCTGGGGGTGACGGGCTGGGCCCTGGAGGGGGTCGCTGCGGGTAGAGGGAGATGTAGGTCTGGGCTGAACATAATCCCGCGGACCCTTCTCTTGCCACCAGCTGCCCCCTTGCCTGGCTTTTACCTGGCAAGGGGATGTCAGATGTCGGAGGCACTAGAAATCTGCCAGTCAGATTTTCTCTGCCCAAAACCTGAGGGCCAGAGAGGGGAGAGGGCTGCATCAGGGCATGGAGCGTGAGGAAGGGAGAGCTGGGAGCGGGATGCCAGGCAGCGGGGTGGTGCATACAGAGTGTGTGCGGGGGGGCCGATCCAGACCCTGTCCCTCCCCAGCATCTCTGCTGGGTGGGTCCTCTGCTGTCCTCCTGGTGCCCAGCCCTGTCCCACTTCCCACTGAGGACCTACCAAGAGCACGAGGATGATGGGGCCCTGGTAGATGTAGTCCACCAGGTCGCCAGGCTCCTTGCCAAACCAGCACCTGCAAAGATGGAGTGGCTGTTAAGTGGCCTGCTGAACCACAGCCTGGGGATCACTGCAGCCTCGGGGCCAGGGTCCTCTGCTTGACTCTTTCTGAGATCCAATCTCCATGGCTGTTCCTTCCCCCGAAGCCTGGGTGGACAGCCCCAGCCCCACTGACAACCCTGGCTCATACCTGGGCTGCCTTTTGCCCTACATGGAGGGTCTGGTCTCCCCAGGCAGACTGAGGCAAGCCCTAGGTCTCCTCCCCCTTCTCCTTGCTCCCTCGCCCCATCCCAGGATGCTGGGCCCAGGGCTGGACATGCAGGAGGCTCATGAATGGAGAGCTGGGCTCCCCCTCACTGGCCAGGGCCCAAATGCCTGTACCACCTGTTCCCGCATTGCTTGGAACCCACCTCTCCTTGTGCCAGGCACTCAGACACACAAAGCAGCAGATGTGGAGGCGGGAGCCTTCTCCTAGCCCGATCCCTGGCCTCATTCACCCAGGGAAGGAAGCTTGCTGCTATTAGAGGCTTGGTTATTCTTTGGGGATGCTGGGGGTGAAGAAGCTTCAGGGTCTGGGGGAAGGGCTGGCCCAGGACCCAGTCTGGCTCTGCCAGCAACTCCTACTGGACCTCAGAAAGGGCCCCACAGAGTTCAGGAAATTCTGTGTCTTCTGCAACTTCAGAGGTCATCCAGTGCACATTGCCTCAGGTAGGATTCTCCCCTGCAGCCTCCCAGCACTGTTTCTTTTTCCTTTGCTTGAACACCCCCTTTGATGGGAAGCTCACTACCTCTAAAGGCAGCCCTCTCACTCTTGGGCAGCTTTTATCATTAGGAGCTCTTCCTAATGTTGAGCTCTTAGAACCCACGCCGTTCCTGCCCCCTGCCCCCAAATCCCATCTGCTCCCTCCATCCTCAGAGACCCCTTGAATATTTGTACAGAGACTGACGTTCCTTTGTCCCCTCTTTTCTCAGCTGGTGGCACCCAACTTCCCCGCCGTTCTCTGCTGACCTGCAGCCAGAATTGCCATCATCTGGGCTGAGGCTGAGTATTTCAAAGTCTCTGGTGCAGAGAGGGTCCCAGCATGGAACACTGCACCCCAGGAAGAGACTGGGATGCCAGAATAAAACAAGCTTCCACTGGCTTGGCCCGGGCATCTGTGAGAGGCTCAATGCCACAGTTGGAGCTGCTCTGAGCTGAAAGCCTGGAGCCAGACTTGCCGCATCCAACTGCAGGAGGAGGCCTTACCAGAGGCTAAGGGGGTCATGCATTGGGTGCTTAAAGGAACGATTCCTAACTCAATTCAACAAAGTTGACTTGACACCTATCGCATGAGTACCTCTGGGCGCCAAGGACATTTTCTCAATTTAAGGACAATGGAAAAGTGAACTGTCCTGGCGTGGCTGCAATTCTTGCCCCGTGGCTGACCTGTCCTAACATCCCTCTGAGCCCCATGGCTGGCCTGTCCTTACTTACTTTTCATTCTCATAGTAGAGTTTGCCAATGGCCCAGGCGATGATGATGGGGCAGGGGATGCCTGAAAGAAGGACAGACACAGCTGCAGTGGACAGACAGATGGTCAGGAGCCCCTCTTGTAGAACACAGTGTGGGGGGGACCACAAAGGGCTAGGATCTTGTTTGCAATCATCTAACTGCAGGCCATCCATGACCTTGAGGGGCCCTGTCCCTAGACCCCTGCCCCCATCCCTCCCTCACTCTCAGCCATCCCCTCCAAGCAGGTCAGAGAGATGAGGGGAAAGCGTGATTTTCTGAGGTTTTTTGATAGAGAAGTGGAGCTGGCCAGCTTTTCTTTTGAAGCCAGAGACAAAGGTCTTTGGATTGGCCATTCCAGGCGAGAAGAGGAAGGCTATCTGTGGACTGTCCTTTCAGAGGGACTATTTGCTTCTTCCTCTCCAGCACGGAAGGGAGTGGTGGCTGCATCCTCGGGCTGGCCTGGGGATGGTAGACAGGAATGTGGTCCCGTCCTTGGACCCGAGATGAAGGGAGGTGACCCTGTCAGCTGTACCCTCTCCCCACTAGACCCTGCAGGTCCCCCCAGGACCCTCACACCATCCAATGAAGAGGAAGAGCCGCTTGCGCAGGCGATCGGTGGAGTAGGTCATGACGACGGCTGTGTGCAGGTAGCAGCCCTCCACGAACATCCAGGAGAAGTTAGTCACCACGAAGTAGTTGAAGCTGGTGGTGATGCAGCGGCACCAGACCTGCACGGGGCAGGCAGCAGTCAGTGGCTGCCTGGGGCCAAAGCCCAAGTGCACAGCTCGGGCGCTGATGGAGGGGAGGTCGTTTGAGTTGGGTCATGGACATGGCATTAAACACCCTCGAATCTCATTGTGGGAAGCTTCATCCTTTCTCTCTCACTTTTTCAGAAAGTGCCGGGCTCCCCTGGTACCGGGGGTCTGACTTCTCCCCAGTGTTTTCTAATCTCGTTTTTCATAAAAGAAAGAGGGAGTCTGGCTCTGAGCTTTCTGCAGGGAGAGGCTAGAATTGAACAGCACTGTCGTGTTTCACCGTCACTGTTTTTTGAGGGTCACCTTCAATTACCAGCGAGTCAGACTGGTTTCCATTTCCGAACGGACTATGAAATTTCATGTAGAAAAAAATTAGTGAGTCAAGTATAGGGTCTATGAAGGTGAGCTGCAGCGGTGGAGGTGATCCTCCCAAATCTCTGGGTTTAGGAGATTATGGTATTAGTGTGATCACTGCCGTCTCTGGAGGGAGACTTCCTTACACCGGGACCTCTGGCAACTGGCCATACCTCTTTGAACCTCATCGTGCTGCAGAGAAAAGAATAATACCATCTTGCAGGTTGGTTCAAGAAGATGGAGGTGGCAAAGGCAGGCGCCAAGAAATGAATGTTGGTGCCATTTGCCTTCTCGGCTGAGGGGAATTTGTCCCTGTCCCTCTAAGCAGGGTTACTACCCCTCCCTCAGGAGACAAGCCTGCCCAGAGCCACCATGGGCCACGGCCAGGTCTGGCCTCAGGCCAGAGCTCTTCTCAGCTGACCCTACCTGGCCATCTTCCCCAGGGGTTCGTCACCAGGGCACCCTCAGAGCTGAGGATGTGGGGATTGGTGGTTAGAGGAGCCCTGTGATGGGGAGCTGACTGTCCCCTTGGACAGCGCAGCGCCTCTCTGTCTGGCTCTAACAGCCGGGCTGTCAGATAATCAATCAGCTGAGCTGATCACAGCCTCCGTGACTTTCCTCCATGGTCCCAGCCCTGATCTTGGGCCCCATGCGGCCATCTGTCTCCTCTATTCTGAGAAAGTCCTGCTAAGGTGGAATGCGAAAGATCCCCTCCTCCCAATCTTGTTTTTCCTCCAAGTTAACGATGCCTTGTCAGTACAAGCCGACATTGGGCTGCAGGGCACCCCAAACTGACTGAATTCCGTTGGTGCTGAGGCAGGGCTCAACATGGGGCCAAGTGAAGCATCAAACCAGCCTGGGTGTGTGCTCAGGTCTAGCCATCCAGAGACGATGTATTGAGCAGTCTCTAATGGTGGGCCAAAGAGCTCTGTGCATGGCTCCACTCTGGGCTCTGGTTTTATGACTTGGACACAGTACAAGAGTGGTTGACACAAATCCACCGTGGGCAGCTAACGCGCTGGCCTGCTCAAGTTCCTGGTGGCCCAGATGTAGAGGCATCCTTACAGTGTCATCTAACCCCCCTGAGCCTCAGTTTCCATGTCTGCATAATGGGGGCGAAATCCCTACAGGTCTCTCATTGGAATGAATTGATCTAAAGCTCAATAGAGGTTAATTTCAGCCTCCTTTTCTCTAAGGAATCTTTGGGAGGTGCTGAAGTCACAAGATGGGGAGTGGAACAGGATAAACCAAAGTCTGGTGTCAGGTTTGTGCTGCTCCCCAGACCCCGGCCTGGAGCCCCATTCCCCCACCCCTGGCTCTGGAGGGACAATGATTGGGTGCAGGTGAGCTCAGGTTCGGGTCTGCACGCGAGGACTGGGCAAGAGAGATGGGGGGCCCCAGAGCCCAGAGCCCCCCAGGTCCGGCCCCAAACCTCTACCCAGAGACCTCATTGCTCTCATGCACTTCATGGTCGATGAGCTGCAGCAGGAACCACATGACATTTCGCAGGATAAATGTGGTGATGAGGTTCCAGTGAATCACGTTCCGCAGACAGCGGATGCTCCTGTGGGAGGACCAGGTCAGGGGTCAGCCGGGACAGGCTGCACCTGGGCTCAGAGCTCAGTTGGGGCAGGGGTCAGGGGTCAGCTGGCATCATGGGTCAGCTGGGCCTGCGCCCCCTGCCACCCCCTCCCTCCTCAGGCAAGGGAGAGACTCAGCCTGGGGTAAAGGCAGGGCTGCACCAGGGGCCAAATTCCCATTCGTGGTGACCACGGTTGGGTCTTCCAGAGCTGGCTCCCTTTTTGCCTCCTGCATGCCTGCCAGCGGTCAGTGCTCAGGCACCTCCCCAAGCCCCTTTTGTCCGTTGGCTCCAGGGACCCCGGAGAGGAGCTGAGAATGGGAGAGGTGAAGGGGGTGCCGTAGGAGGAGGGCAGGGAAAAAGCAGGGGCGGGGTGGACTCACCGCAGGGCCAGGAAAAGCAGGAAGGCAGCCACGAGGGCTGCCACAGACACGCAGTGGCCCAGGTAGTTGATAATGAGCGCGATGCGGTAGTGTAGGTCATACTTCCTCTGCTGGACAGACAGACAGACACACAGGCAGACAGAGGCTTGGGGCATGTGGAGGGTGGGGCCAGGCACTCTAGCAATGGCCACCCTGTGTGTCCTGACCCTGGGGGCAGAAGAGGCTCCAAGTGTCACCACCACACCTGGCACCCAGAGCTCTCTCCTGTCGGCCCTGTGTGGCTCTTGGTATAAATGGCTGTGGTCAGGTGTCCCCCGTGCAATTGGAGGGCAGATTTGAGCACAATGTATTCTGAGTTATGACAGAGATATGGGTATGTAGATTCTATTTTCTTTTTAATTCTGGAATGGGAGTTGCTACATCTGTGTTTCATCTCAGCTCACACCCTAATGGGCTGAGCAAGTATTGATTTATATCTCTGGGACTCAGTTTTGATATCTGTACAATGGAGCCAACCTGTCCTCCTGTCTCAGAAGCATTGACCTATGGCAGGTCTGGGGGTGCCTTGGGATCAGTCTGCCCTGGGTGCAGCAGTGAGGGGGTACCTTATCTGTGAGATTTTAAGAGCAATATTAAGACCAAATAAAATCAGTCTGCTTTTTATTATCACCACATGCTGGCAATTCTTAACAGAGGCAATGATAAAATACTCCTTCCTGCCAGGGCAGACTATCCCGCCACCCCACACCCACTTTGGTTTGCCACTGCTCAGAGGGGCTGTGAGATGAAGAGGTGAGGGCAGAGGGCAGGAGGGGACCTCTTTCTCTCCTTTATGGCCCATCCCACTTGTCACTCTTGTGGCCCTCATTGCAGACCCCCTTTGGCTCGCATCTTGGAGAATCACTTTCTCAGGGCAGACAAATGTTTTTCCTCTGAACTTGGACTTCTCTTGGGGAAAAGTTTCAGCCCCACTGGGGGCAGTAATGGGCAAAAGAGGAGAGGGATGGGGTGGGATATATCATTTGGGGTCAGGAATGAGGAGAAGCTTCAAGAGGAAGGAGGCTGGCACCGCAGATAACACAGAATCCAGCACCAGAGCAAGGGGGGCTGGTGAGGTCGGAGTGGGACCCAGCTTCCCGTGGGGACTGCCCTTCTGGGGGCTGCACTTGTTTCCATGTGGAATCATAGAATCAGAATGCCAGATGGGGAAACTGAGGCCCAGAGGAGGAAGGAAGTCACACTGCCTGTTAGATGTTGGGGCACTGGTTACAGGGTCATCCCCTTCTTGTGCCATGTGCCACCTTGCTGGTGTCCTCCACCAGCTGAGCTCGCCTGAAGGTGAGCCTCCACGTCCCCTTCTCTACCCCACCACAATGTCACTGAGCACAGGGCAGGACATAGGGTGGTGGCGAGAGGTGCAAGAAGGGGGTGGGTGGGTGACACAGGACTGGTTTTGCCACCCTTGGCATCCTCTGTGCTCAATCTGAGTCCTACTACCTGTACAGGACCAGGGGTGAGGCAGGTGGGAGCCACTCACCTTATCATCCAAAATGGGCTCACACTGTGAGTAGTTGATCCGTGAGGCCCAGGTCCCATTCTCCAAGCACTCTCGGTAGGCATTCCCTACAAAAGATGCACCAAGAGGCAGGTCACTCCCCTCCTCAAGAACACTCCCTGGCTCCCTGATGCCCACAGGATAAGGTCCCTATGTCTCAGCCTCTCTAGGCCGGGAAACTCGTCTGAACGTTCACGTGAAACTCATTCATGTGAAAAGTGCACAAAAGCCTTACACTCATGGTAGCTAAAAGGCATGATAAAACCCATTTTTTTTTTTTTTTTTTTTTTTTTTTGCTGTACGCGGGCCTCTCACTGTTGTGGCCTCCCCCGTTGCGGAGCACAGGCTCCGGACGCGCAGGCCCAGCGGCCATGGCTCACGGGCCCAGCCGCTCCGCGGCATATGGGATCCTCCCAGACCGGGGCACGAACCCGTATCCCCTGCATCGGCAGGCGGACTCTCAACCACTGCGCCACCAGGGAGGCCCTAAAACCCATTTTTGATACAATTTTTGACTAGCATTTGTACACTCTCTTTAATTTTGTTTGAAACTGAACCCCACTGTGAGCCCTGGGATGTGGCTGAAGATTCACTGCTTTCAGCATGCCGAAAAGTTTCCATCCTAATCGCAATCAATTTATGCTCACGAGATCCATACTTTTCCCACCAGTATCAGTACTTCCACTTTCACCATAGTCACTATTTATACAGCAGGTGTTTGCCCTGTACCAGGTCCTCTTCTAACTGCTTTGTTTACACTCGTCCATTCAATCTTCAGGCAACCCCATGGAGTAGGTACTGAGATTAACCCATTTTACAGATGAGAAAACTGAGGCACAGGGAGATCAAGTAGCTTGCCAAGGGTACAAAGATGAGAAGATTCAAACCCAGAAGGTCTGGCTTCAGGGTTTATGTTCCTAACCCCTAGGCTACTGAGTAGCAGCGGTACAGGAATGACAGCAATATGGGGAAACAGGACTGTGTTGCTGACCTTGAGCTACGGCTGCCTGGGAGACCACCATGTGATCTCTAAATGTTTGAGAACCTGGCTCTGTGTTAAAGTTGGAATGTGATGTGGGAAAAGACATTTCAGGGCATCAGTGTCTGATGTACTGAAGTGAGGGTTTTATTGAAGGGAGATGTATGAAGTTCAAGGAATGCGCATATTTTCTTTAAATCCTAGTTTGACTGTCAAGATCTAGCTCCTAAGCCATGCTCTCCAGGTAGCCCACCGTCACTTCCAGCCAGAGGAATGCCTCACACCTGATAACTCCAAAGCCCTCTGCTAGCCTCTGCTCTGCATTTCGCTGTCTTATGTACCCTACCTCCCCCGCTTACTTACAAATTCTAAACGATCTATTGTTTGGGGATAATTTGTACCAGCGTTCTGCTCTCTGGCTAATGGGCAGTTGTTTGTGGATTTTTCTTTTGGGTTTAAGTTAGAATCACAATATAAAGTTAATTTTTAAAAAATAGCTCACAGAGCACAGAGTCACAGAGCTGAAGGGGAAACCTTAGATTGTTTTTGGAAGCAACGAGTTCTGAAATAATTAAGTTACTTTAAAAATCCACTTCCGCTGAGCTAACAGTGAGTTAAAAGCAATGGACTTATGAAGGAGCACTTGCTGAAGAGGAGAAACAATGGGGGAGATTCTATTAGCCTAATTGTTTTTTTAATTTGGTGCTCTGAGCTTATACATTTTTCAAATTCGGGATTTTTACTGGCCTTTTCCTGCCTCCTGGGCCTGTCACCTGTCAGCGAGGCCTGCCTCTGGCAGGTCCCTGGCCCAAGTGTGAGTCAGTCAGGCCAATGCTGGTCTGACACCAACTCTGACCCCAATATGAGGACACTAGCTCCTAGCCCCTGACCATGGCACCCAATTCCCCACTTGGGTTTTCTCCCTCTACAGGATTGTTTTACTACAGGTTGTATGTTAAGAGAAAGAAAGGTTGTATGTTAAGAGAATTTGATGCATAGGGTCAGTGATGTTACTGAACTAAAGGACAGAGTATGGGGTGAAACCAACGGGACCAATGTAAAGGCATTTTGGGAGGGTGGGTGATTTTGTAAAATGAACAGTCCCTCCCTGATGGGGATTTAGAGTCCTTCTCAACAGGCCTGTGTGAGGTGAGACAGACCCTGATCCTGGCTATGGTTCAAAGGGCAGAAAAATTTATCTTCTGTGAATGTGTTCCTAGATGTTATCTAGCTTTTCTTAAGTCAGTGCTAAGCTCCTTCCTCCAGGAAGGCCTCTTTGATTGCTTGCATCTCACGAGTCTCTTTCTCCTGAGCCTCCCAATGCCCCCAACCCTCTCAGTCCTGACAGCCTGAGCCCCACATTCCAGCCCTTGCTCATGACCTGGCCTCAGTTGTTCAGGTGGGTGAGTCTGGTGTCGCAGATCAGTGTGGGGCTCCCTGAGGACAAGACCTCAGAATACTCATCTCCCAAGTATGATATCTTGTGGTGGTACTGACCATGGGGCGGGCTTGTGGAAAGGAGGGGGTCAGGATAGAGATGCTGCAGATCTGAGACCTTTCTGGTCCCTCACATCAATGCCCCTGGGATACCAAGCTCCGTGGATTCTGTCTCCTCTTTCTTTTTCCGGAGTCCATCCCTCTCCTGCCCACCCTTCCACCCACTCTCTAGTCACCTTGAACTGGCACAACACCCTCCTATCTTGCCTCCTGGCTTCATCTCTTGCCCCCCTCGAATCTCTATCCTTTACCCCCACTGCCAGAGTGATCATGCTGATTTCTGAATAAAAGTCATCAGCAGCTTTTTATTGCTCTTGGGAATAAAGTCCAACTTTCTTGGTGTGCTATTCAAGGCCCTTGACACCCGGGCCCTAGCCGAACTTTCCTGACCCATCTCTACCACTCCACATGGCAGCTGACATTTACACCAGCAGGCCTGGCACACACCGAGCTCCATACTGAGCCACCCCCTGAGATACCCTCCTCACTCTCACCCTTTACGCATGCACATATTCCTACAAACTCCTACTTATCTTGTAACCCCCAGCTCTAATGCCACCTCCTCCTGGAGGCTTCCCCAACACCCAAGGTATTACGTAATCTCTTCTTTTTCCCTCTAAACACCTCCTCTATGTCTTCCCATCTCTTGAAACATAGGTCTTCACACTCTATTGCCCTTGAACTACAGCCACATATCCATTTCATGTCACAGTCCAGTACACACACACACACACCGCTCACATGACTGAATCCAGTTTCACAAAGTGAAATTTATCTTGACCACAGCTATAATATTTTTCTATTACTTTCTAATGAATTGTATTTATTCTATATACAAATACTAGTCACAACCCACTAAATTTACTTCACAATCCACTATTGTACAACATAGTTTGAAAAGAAAAATCTCTTTTAGAGCATTTGCCGTAATTCACTATGAGTCTCATTTCTTTAGAACTGATCCTTCTTTTCTTTGCTACTGAACTTGAGCTCCCTGGGGACAGACAAGTAGGAAGAACCCATATTGGAGTCAACAGTTCCCTCCTCAGGAGTGAGCCATTGAGTATACGTGGGCTGTATCAAATTGACTCAGGTCTGTTGAAACCTTGGAAAGCAGGGTCTCAGATGTGGGATGTAGTGGTGGGAGGGTGCTTCCCTCTGGGGGCCCAGCCATGCCTGGGGATGAGGCTCTGGCTACAGACACTGGGTACCAGGGGACTGGAAGAGAGATGCTCCCAGCACTTCGGGGGAGCTGGCTAATGAGGACACTGAGGCCTCAGACACAGCCTTGGACAGGAGAAAGTAAGACAGGAAGAGTCTCCCCTGGGAACCACAGGAAGATGGGCACGGAGAGTCTGAGGGCAGATGGTCAGGCCAGAGCTGTGGGGATGGATGTAGTGAGGTGGGTGCCTGTTACCACAGCAATGCAGGTGCCTCTGCTGAAGATCGACGCCAATGGTGTGCAGTGTAGTCTGCCAGGGGCGTTAGGGTCTGGATGACGCAGGCAAGGTCTTCTCTTCCAGAGCTCTGTGGTCTGGGAAGCCTGGACTCGATCCCCTGCAGCGTGCCCTGGCCTGTTGAAAGCCCTCATTACAATGTGCTCTGTCCCTTTCAGATGCTGACACTTTGACAAGAGCTTCTGATTTGGGCAGTCACCTGAGAGGTCCAGGAGCCTGGCTGGGAGAAGATGGAAGCCTAAATCCTAGCTGTAATTTTGTCTCTGGCTGATTAAGTGACCTCGGCTAAGGCCCATCCCTCTCAGCCTTTTTCCCCACTCAGAAAAAGTAATGTAAACTGCTTCTCAGTGATGCCATTGGCATCTCAGGTGGGTCAAGTATTTGTTGTGTGGGACTTTTCAATCTGCTGACTGCCAGTAGTACCCTCAAGCCATTGTGACAACCCCAGACAACCATACATCACTTTTAAGCGCTCCCGAGGTTGGCACTTCTATCTCTGATAGTCGAACTGGCAATATATGGGAGATGGGGACCATGAGGGACCATTTTTTGGTGGTGGTTACGAGGGAGAGAGTGCCAGAGACAGGCTGGGCATGGGGATGAGTGGGAATGTGGTGGAGGAGAAGCAATGTCGTCACTGGCTGTCGGGAAAGAAGATGACAAGAAGTGAGGGTGGGAGGGTGCTGACAGGGTGATGGGAAGGGCCAGAAGCAATATTTACCGAAGGGATGAGGTCATGTGCAGGACTGAAATTTTCAGCACCACGGACAGCAAAATGCTACCACTGCCCACGTCCCACCGTGAACGCAGGTGGGGAACCTTGGAGAGCGCCTAAGACTTAGCCCTCCCTGCTCTGCCCATTCAGCTCATAGCCCTGGGCCCAGGCCAAGATAATCCATGACCCTCTTCAATGCCCAGCTTCAGTCCTAGTACCTCCAGGTGCTTCCACGACTGCTCCAGCCCCTGGAGGGTCAGCTGCTCACTTCTCTTAGCTCATGCTGGGTCGGTATTGTTCTCTCATTGACTTCTGTAAAGGGGTCATGCCTTCCCAGCTAGCTAAGGAGTAGGGGTGGCAAGGCCTAGGTCACCTCTGGCCCTTTCTTAAGGGCTACACAGAGCTGCACACACAGGGGCTCAGGATGGACCGAGGTGGTGCTGTTGTCTAGGTTACCGGGGGACTCCAAATGAGAATGAGAGGCTCAGGGTGGGCCAAGAGGATAGTTTGTCCCCTTGGATGCCCAGGCTCTGCCAAGCTGCATGGCAAATGCAAAACTGTCCCACGTGCAGGAGCATCTTGAGTCTCACACTCATGCCACGGGCAGGTTGAGCCCCGTTGCCAGAACTGTTGACACTGTAAGTCCAACCCTTGTTGGGTAGGGGTGTCCATCTGAAATAGCAAACCTGTGGTCAGCATCCTCCAGATTCCAGGCAAGAAAGTAAATTGGGAACTGAGTCAGCAGGCATCTCCTTGGGAATTTAAGAGGGCGAGGAAACTTCTCCTTCATTTGGTCTAAAGAGGCCCGAAGAGGGAGACATGTCCATGGTCACCAGCAATGAAGAGGCAGAAATAGATCTCTCTCTCCCAGGACACACTTTCTTATGGGAGATCCTGGAGTCAGTGTTTCTGGAAGGGAGAGGCTCTCCCTGCTACCCTGTGTTCCAGAAGATGTAGTCAGTTGTGCCACCTCTGCAGTGTCCTAGCCACTTAGTGTCTGGACCCCCAGAGCAGAAAATGCCTAAAGGGCCAGATATGCCACCCGCAGTCCCCTTACTGCTTTTCCCTGCAGTTGGACTACTGCAGACTTAGCTATCTCCTTCCTGTCTGGCTTGGGACCTACACCTTAGGTCACTTTTCTTTTGCAGGAAAAATCTCTACTGCCTGGACTAGGCAGTGATACTGTGGGCATGACTAATTGCTTTTCACCTCCAGTTAAGAGACCATTTGGGGAAACACGGTACAGTCATGGTGCCAGTAGAAGTCTCCCTGAGCTTCCCAAACAATGTGTGTCTCCCTGAGTTAAGTCTGAACATTCCCCATCTTGATTTAATCACCGCACGTTGGTGGGGCAGAGGTGGGGGCAGCTGGTGATGCTCACCCAAGCTCAGGACCAAGCTGCTGGGTTGAGAGATCGAGAATCTGCTATCACCAGCCCAGTCTTCAGGTTGGGAAGGGCCTCCTCGGGGCCATCTGCTCGTGACATCTGGGATGAGAGAAGGGAACTTCTTTCCCCTCTCTTCAGTATTGTGTGGACACTGCTCTCCAGACCCCCTTGTCCATTCTGGACCTCCCCAAACGCTCAGCTCTCTATTTCTGAAGGGCTTTTCACCCATGATGCCCCTCCATCCTTGAGTAGGTATGGCAGGGGTAAATGTCCACACTTACAGCAGACAGTGGGGAAACTGAGTCAGGGAGGCACAGAGCAGATTCATGGAGACCTCAGTGGGCCCTTGAAAAAGGGAAGAGGTGTGAGTGGAATCCAGCTCACTGTGTGAGATCACTGGCCTCCCCAGGGAAGGGGCAAGTGGGAGGAGGTGCCTACCCCTGCTCCAGCCCCTATTGTGCAGGGCTCCCTCCTTCCAGGCATCCCTAGCAGCTCGTCACCATGACGCCCGCCAGCAGAGGGAGGCGGAGAGAAGGAAGCCCGCGGCAGCCACGGAGTGGAGGATGTCAGGGGAAGGGGCCACGACAACTCACCCAGCACACCGCCCACCCTGTACAGAGAAACGGAGGCCCAAAGAGGAGAAAAGCCTGCCCAAAGGTGAGACAAGCAGGATTAGAACTGGCTCCCAACCATCGTTTCTGTGAAGTGATGGGGGTGGGCGAGTGGGGCGGGCGGTGAAGACATCTCTGGCTGGCAGAGTCTTAAGTCTGGGGACTTAGGGGGCCAAGGGGCTGCTTCCCTCCAGAGGCCTTTGGGGATCAGACCCTCTTAGTGTAGACAGACCGCCCCCTCCCAAGACACCATCCAGAGACCACTCAGTTTGGTGCCTCTCAGGGACAACAGAAGGCCACACCACCTCAGAAGGACAGCCATCCTCGGTGGGAGTGGGGCCCTCAAGGACCTGATCCCGGAGACACGACTTCTCCTTCCAGACCCTAGGCCTCGCTCTCCTCCCCTTGCTGCCAAGAGCCTAGCAGGGCACGGGGAGCCCCAGGCAGCATCGTCTCCTAGTCGTGACGGGGCCCCATGAGGTTAGTATGTTTTCTGTGTCCTTCACACAGATAAGGAAATTGAGACTTAGATGGGGTGGAGCTGCCCGGCACTCAGTGAATCGCGGCACAGCCAGGACTTCGGTGAGCTCTCCTGAAGCTGGGTCTGGGTTCTTCCTGCTATTCCTTGCCTCCAGCCCCATCCCTGCAGGAGCTGTGAAAGGAAATTCTGGCCAGACTCTGGAGCACCTGGTTTGAGGTGGGTGAACTGCATTTGGGGTCCTTTGGGGTGGGTCCTGAGAGCCCCTGGGGGTGGCGATTTGCCCTGGGGGTTCCAGACCCTGCTGGGGTTGCCAGGCTGTGGGGGGAGTGGGCAGGGAAGGATGCTGCAGCCTCTGACTCAATAGCAGGAGGGAGGGGAGGGGAAGGACACAGTCAAAGTTCCCAGCCAATCTGGATTCAGATTTAGATGGTACATCCTGAACATCAAGCAGCATCCTTCCAGAGTACTCCAGTGCTGCATCATGACGCTGTGGACAAGCAGCTCGGGCTCTAATGCTAGCGGAACTGAGGCCCATGGCCTGGCATTCAAGGCCTCCATGATCCGGCCCTATTCCCTCTCCACCTCTGTTCCCACCCTCCCTTCCACCTGACACATCACTGGCCCAATTTTTCAAGGCCCTGCTCCCCAGCACTTCCTCCATGAAGTCTTCCCAACTTGCTTCTCCCTCTTTTTTTTGGAATCAACCTCCTCCCATGTACTCCTATAGCCTTGGCTGTGCTATTTCACTTAAGAACAAATAGCAAAAAGTTCTCTTTAAGAATCTCTCTCTAACACAGGAGCCCCTGGAAGGCTGGGTCAGGTCTTATGCCTCTTTGAAGAGCTTGTTTCTAGTGGAGAAAAGGCAACATACCCACAAAGCCAATAAAAGGTGAACCTGGACAGGGAATGGGATAATTAAGTGGAGGATTCCTGGGGAAGGGGCGAGGGAAAGTAGCGGGTGGCTGCATCTTTGGTCTTCCCTAAGATGAAGGGTCCTTAAGGAGAGGGACAGCTGAGACTCCACTGTTACACTTCTCAGCTGTCTGCGCCCCATGCATGCAGAGGTGGAAAAATGCTAGAGCGTGGGCTGAGAGCTCCCCAAGCCTGCTGAGGCCATTCAGGGTGCTGGCTTTCTGTGGGACCCTGGGCAAGTGTCTTTCCCTCTCTGGTCCAGTCATATCCCAGCCTTAAGCAGCAGGGGCGGGGAGGGCTGAACTCAGCACAGAAGGCCTCACAGCTGGGAAGTTCTCAGGTGTCTGGATGGCCAGAGGGGCATCGTTTCTGCTCTCTCTTTCCTCCTCCTTCCCTCAGCCAGACCCTCAGTGATGGTCATGCCTGTCCCACTTTCCCTCCCTCCCAGCAGGGGACAGTTCTCACACACAGGGTAACTGCTGACCCTTGGGCTTCAGGGGTCAGGGTGTGGTTGGGTCTCACTGGGGACTGGGAATGCACACCTGAGTTCCTGGAGTCACAGCTTCTAATTCCTCAACCCAGGAGCCCATCTACCTGGGACCCTCCCTGAGGCTCCACCCCAGGACCAGGCCTGTCCTCAACAAATGTAATGTCCCCACTGCTTCAAGACCTTCAAGAACCATTCCTACCCCCTCCAGGAAGCCTTCCAGGAATGCTCTAGTGCCCACCAAACCCCTCTTTCCAATCCCTGATGGTTGATTTGTGTGAGCTTGGTCTTTAAGCAGCCTGGGGCTCTGTGAGGACAGGGCTCAGCCTTTCTCGTCACCCCTGGCTCCTGAGCACAAGCAGGTAGACCCAGTGGGAAGACCCCTGTGGCTGGAGACCACCTAGTTTATGTGTTTCCATTTTAACACAACTAGGGCTTCAGAATGTCTCTAGACTGGGGTTCTGGGAAGTGGAGACCCCCCAGTCCTCCCCATAGGGTTGGGTTAGGTGAGGCATCTCTTCCCCTGTCCTGGCAGATGTCTCAGTATTGATGGGCCTGCCATTCTCAGCAGGACATGGTGCAAGCCTGAGGTCAAGGAGCCGAGGCTGAGCCGGGCTGGGCTTAGTGATTCCGCAGGAGGAAAACGACCCTGTCCACGAGGCTGCGGGACCCTCCTTTGCAGCCACGAGGACCACAGGGACAGGCAAGGGAAGGTGCCTGAGTAGGGCAGATAGAATGAGGGATGGGAGGAGGGAGAGATAGAGGATTGGGGGAGGAGGGAGGGAGGGAGGGGGGATGGAGAGAGGGGGAGGGGGAGGGGGAGAGAGAGAGGGAGGAAGGGAGCTGGAGAGGGAAGTTGAAGGGAGGGAGGGAGGGAGAGAGGAAAAGAGAATCACATAGATAGAAAACAAGATAGCGACTGAGAAATACACAGAGACATACACACACAAAGAGACAGAGAGAAAATACACCCAGAGACAGAGATAGAACCACACATAGAAATAGAGATAGAGCCATGGAGACAAAGAGAGCAACACAGAGCAAGACACGCACACAGAGATGGGCACAGGAGTGGAACACAGGTGAGAGGTGGGAGGAAAATGGAATGCAGTGCCCACCTCCGGCCAGACCACTGCTGGGTTAATCCACTTCCCTTCTCCCTACCGACAGGGAGACTGAGGCCCAGGAAGGGAGTGGGACTTGCCCCAGGTTCTACTGTGTTTGGACATTATGATAGGTTTGGGTGGCCCAGAATTTGAACCTGATTCCCATATGGGCTTCGGGGAAACCTGGGAGAGGCAGAGAACACCTCCTGTCATAGGGCTGAAATGCCAGGCCCTCACCTTCTAGGCTCCCTTGTAGCCAGAGCTGCAGTGTGGGACCCAAAGCGCCACACTCACCCCACCTCAACAGATGCACTGGCCCCGAGGAAATCAGTGAGCTGGGAGCCCACAAAATGGAGATGGGCAGAGTTTCCTGGGGACCACTGCAGGAAGCTTAAGAACCCAAGGCAGTGATGACAGCAGAGCCATGGCCCATCTGGTGGCCAGGGCTCGTGGCGTTGTCAGGGCCCACCCAGGGAGAGTAGGGGTTCCCTCACTGGGCCAGCTCTGCCCTGAGTTCTTGGCTGGGGACCCCATTTCTGGTTCTGGTTCTCCGTTCCATCCAGTAATTCTGTAAGCTCCCCGATAGCCTTTCAACAAATTCCTTCTCTGTTTAACCCATGAGATTTGCTTTCTCAGAGGCAGCAGAGCCTTAGTTAGAATCCTTGTTCTAAGCTGTGTGACTTTGGGAAAGTCACTTAACTTCTCTGTGCCTCAGTTTCCCCATGTGTAATATGAGGATAATACTATGTCTCTGTTATTGGGTGTGTGTAAAGATTAATGAGTTAACACAGGTCAAATGACAGTACAGACACACAGAACCTGCACCAGGTGGGGGAAAACACTGGAGGGGACTCGGACACGTGGACACTTAACTGGGTTCTGCCATGGACGAGCACGTGTGGCCTTGAACAAGTCCTTTCCCTTCCCTTGGCCATTGCTGAAGCTGGAAACAGTCTCTGGGTAAGAATAACAAGGCTCTGACCAAGTCTCCCACACTTGCTACCTGTAGCTGTTAGCTAACCACTCAAGAACTCCTGAATACCTTGTCTCCAGACCAAAGCACTAGCCTGGGCTTCCTCATCCGGCCAATTGCGTTCTCCGTATCTTCACTCAGATGTCCCTCCAGCTCCTCAGACCACAAATCCTCTACTGTGCTCAGCATTTTCCTAGTGTGGTCCCTGAATCCTTCCTCTTCCCTGTCTCATGCCAGTCTTGTCAGTTACAAATGCATCCATGCCCTCTTCTGCTCTCGCAGCCTCCACTTGACCTGGGTCAGTTACAGTAGCCTCCTAACCCCTCCTTTTGCCACCAGAGACTCTGTGCCCCAAAGCCGAGCTCCCCTGCTCACAAGCTCCCCTAGGCTCCCTCCTGCACCAAAGGTGAAGCCCTCTGCAGTACCGTGCGTCATCTGACCAGCATCCATCCATCTGGTCTCATCTGCTTTCTCCTACTACCTGTGCTCCATAGAACACTGGCCAGTCCCGAGGCACAAAGCACGGTCCCCATCTCTTCCCCTAGACTTACTATACTTTCACCTACTAAAATCCCACCTGTCCTCAGAAGTCCAGCTCAGAGGCTAAACCCTCCCTGATCCTCCAGGGTGAAGGCATGAGTCTTTTCCTGTCCCTCTAAGCTCTTCTCGCAAACTGTCTCTCATGCATGCAGTGCTGCCCGGTGGTTAAGAGTGACGGCTGAGGGCTTCCCTGGTGGCGCAGTGGTTGAGAGTCCACCTGCCGATGCAGGGGACACGGGTTCGTGCCCTGGTCTGGGAGGGTCCCACATGCCGCGGAGCAGCTAGGCCCGTGGGCCATGGCCGCTGAGCCTGCGCGTCCGGAGCCTGTGCTCCGCAACGGGAGAGGCCACAACAGTGAGAGGCCTGCGTACCAAAAAAAAAAGAGTGACGGCTGAGGGAGCTGATTATAACCTTGAAAAACGTGACTTCATGTCTCTGAGCCTCAGTTTTCTCATCTGCAATATGGGCATAAGAGCAGTACATATCTCAGGGGGCCTTAGGGAGGTGGGGATGATGGGATTATGTATGCAAAGCTCTCTCAGTGGTAGCTGGCACCTGGACCATGATCCACACTTGGTAGCTTTGTGGCCGATTCTCTGTGCTCAGCTGAGTGGACGAAAGTACACGAGGACTGTTGCCTACGCTTCTGTCCCATGCAGGCAATGCCCGCCCTCTAAAACATGAGGCTTCAGCAGGGGTCTGGCTGTAGTAAAACAAAATTGGGCAGGAAGAGGAGCCGGGACTCTTCCTCCTCTTCCCCCAGGCTTCTCATAGGAGCTTTTCCCCTCCCCGTGTCCTTCTTTCTCCAGGAAAGATCCCACTGAAAAGGCAAACAGAGCAGGAGGAAGCGGTGGCTAGGAGGCAGGGGAGGAGAGAAATCAGTCACCCCATTGCCATTGCCATTAGCTACCTTGGCTCTTCCCACTTCAGCCGCCACGCTGGTTAATGGCAATGCTGCTTCTGCCCACATGCTTCTCCCATTCGCCAGCAGTCAGAGTGCAGGCAGCACTTTGGTGCAAATGAAGAAAATTGTTCATTAGCACCAGGGGCTAACTGGCACTACGTTTGCCAACCTCCGTGGCAACCTGACCTTTTTTTTCAGCTTCTCATTTGACGTGATGTGAGTGGTCTTGTACGTGCTGTGGCACCTCCTTTGGGAAGTCTTCTCGCCTCCCCTCCCCTCTTCCTCCTCATCCCATAGCCCCCTTGCACTCCCCAATCAGGGCATTTATCACTCTGTATCCCTTTAGTCTATTGCAGTTGTGAGTGGGGGCCTCAATGCCAGTGCAGTGGCTGGCACATAGGAGCTGTTTAATAAACTGTGCTCAGCTTGGCAATGGAGAAGAGATCCAGGCCCTGTCCTCAGGGGCCCAAGGCTGGTTGGGGAGAGAGGGGACAGCTCAGGCTGTAGGAACCAGAGCAGAGCTGCCTCAGGTCCACAGGCCTTGGGGTGGAGGGGCCGCATCATCTCACTTAGCGCTTGGTCTCTGGGCTCAGACTAAGTCAGGGCCCCGGATCTCCACTGCCCCACCCCACACGGCTCACAAGATCCTAAAAATACAGTTTTATCATCTCAGGACTGGGAAGGAGCATGGAAGCCACTCCTTCTGCTTGCACATCTCCTGGGTCAGGGACATCACCTCCTCCCAGGGAGGTTTGTTTTAATCATGGATAGGGAGTGTGGTCAGATGACGCAGAAATCTTCCTCAGCAGCCTCACTACCTCTCTCACTCCCTTCCATTAGAAGCACCACTGCCATTGGACTCCTCCAAGCACAGCTGTTCTCTGGGACACGAGAGCCCTCCGCTGGTGCAGACGGGAATGCCACTCAGCCTCAGATGCAGATGCTACGGTCTAGCCCTCTAACCATCTCTTGGGGTGAAGGCCTGAGTTTGGACAGGCATGTGTGTGTGCGCGCGTGCGAGTGAGGTGACAGGGGAGCTGTCCCACTATTCAGACACACATTCAGAGACAGGTTGCTATGATGTTTCCAGGATGAGGGGCTTCCGACAAACAGATGCCCTCCGCTCTTGCCCAGCGTCTCAGAAGGCTCTTTGCTGGTGGGGCGGGGCTGGAAATGTGAGTGGCTGTTCAGGGTGGGCTAGTGATGCTGCATTCCACAGCCTCACAAAACACTCCCACTTGGCTCCCATCAGACCTTCCACAGGGCACAGACTCAGGCACCCCCTCCCCTCCCAGAGCCCATCCGGAACAACCCCACCTGGATGCTGTGTGACTCCTGTAGCCTCTGCTGCCATCCTCCCCAGAGTGTCAAGCCAGCCGGTGATTGGCCAGGAGGAAGGAGAGCACAGGCTGTTCTCCCAGGGAGTGGGGGTGGGCGGTCCTGATTCAGACACCATGTGTTACCTGGGTAGCAGGAGTAATGCTGACCACCGCCCCGGACTCACAGCCCAGAGGGCCAGTCCGGGGACATTTGGGTAGGGAAGAGGCTACACCCCACACTCTGGCGCAGAAACGGCTACGCTTTGCATGCCCCCCAACACAAGCCTCACCCCATTTTTCCTGCCTCCTGCTCTCCTCCTCTCCCACAGTAGAGTCTGATCGTGGCACTCACCCTGGGGGTTGGGAACTTAGCCTATGCGCCCCACCCCTTCCCACCTCCCCGGGGAGATGGGGGGCGGACAATGGCTAAACAAAGAGACGCCCTAATGGAGAAACTTCAGGCACCAAGAGTATATAATGTGGGGGAGAGGTCTGTCCTCAAAAGGAAGGAAGTGTTTCCTTCTCCCCTTTCTGGGCTCTCAGCGCACTGGAGCACGGGAATCGTGGGCAAATCACTGCCTTACTGAGGTCTAAAGCTAACGGTGAGGTAGGGGCAGAGGGAGCGCCCACAGCATTATGTCTTTAACGCCGGTCGTAGGACGGTGCCACCACCCTCAGGTCTTCTACGCTAGGTCCGGAGCCCTCGCTACCCCCCCTAAACCGCCCTCCTGGGAGGCGGGTGCTGAACCCGCGGCGGAGGGTCCGGGGGACACTCACGGGTGGTGTTGTACTTGACGCCGTTGAAGTACTCGGGGCACTGCCTCTCCACCAGAGCTCCGGCCGCGCTCCGGGGCCAGCACGTCCCTATCTGGTCCAAGGTCGTGTTGCAGTAGGAGTAGGGACCTGGCGACGGGAGAGAGCAGAGCGGAGCTCAGAGGGGTTGCTGGGGGCGCGGGGCGCCGCAGGACGTAGGGCGCGAGGCGCTCGGAGCGCGGGGCCCTGGGCGCACCCAGAGACCCAGGGAAGGAGTCCGCGCCGACCCGGTCCGCTCGCCTCCCGCCTACCCTCGGGGTCCAGGGGCAGCCCCCAGCCGTCCAAGAGCAGCTCTTCTGCCAGCTCCAGGCTGCAGTTGGCCTCCAGCAGGCTGTGGAGCAGTGCCGCGTCCATCGCGCCCCGGAGCCGCGCGCCGAGAGGGAGTGTGAGGGCGCGTCCGGCGTGGCTGCCAGGGGCTGGGTTAGAGAGTGAGCGGCCGAGAGAGCGCAGGGTCCTAGCCCTGCTCGTCCAGCCCGACCTTCCGGACAGCCTCCGGACGCTGCGCCGGATCGCCCGGAGCTGCCAAGTCGGGACCTTGGCGGAGAGGAGCTGCAAAGCGCACGGAGCTGCCGGTGCACCCGCTAGGTCGCGGCCAATGGCGGCACCAGGGGGCGGGGCCAGGCGGCTCCTCTCGCCCTGGCCCAGGCTCCCGCCCCCGGCCCACCAGCCCTGCCCTGGGTCCGCCTTCTCAGGCCCCGGCAAGGTCCGGGGGAGGGTGGCGGGAATGGAGAGTGTGGGCCTGGTGGGCAGAATGACCCGTCCGAGGATCGAGGCCCAGGGGTTGCATGGCGCAGCAAAGCGCGGCCGCCCGCCCGCCCGAGGAGCCAGAATCGGGTGGCTCGCCGCCTGACTTTCTCCTCCTTGAGCGAGGACACTGGAGGGGGCGACAGGGGGAGTGGCGAGTCCACGTGCAGATGTGTGCGCTCTAGAAAAGTCCCCTTAGCCTCTGGGAAGGAAGTGGATTGGAGGGGCTTCGAGGGAAGCAAGGGAGCCACTGAAGAGTCTAGTGAGATCAAATGGCCTGAATGGGTGCAGACCCGGACCAAGCTGTGGGGGCCGGGATAGAGAGGGACTTCGGGGAGTGCCAGCCCTGGTGAGGAGGAACTGGAGAGAGGAGTAGGTGGGTGGCTTCCAACAGGAGCCAGGAGGCAGGGGTAATGCCAGGGCTCCCGCTTGGGTGACTGGGGGCGGGGTTGGTGTTGTCATTTAATGACATGGAAAAGTCCAGGGGAGAATCTGGCTGAAATTATCTGGAGGATTTCAAACACCCGGGTCTTACTGCCCTGGGTTTCAGAGGGAATAAAGTGAGAAGTGAGACCCTCTCTTCCTCTTGGTTTGGGCAGGGCTGCCTGAAACTGGTTCCACACCAATATGTGTGTGTGTGTGTGTGTGTGTGTGTGTGAGAGAGAGAGAGAGAGAGAGAGAGAGAGAGATCAGACCCCATAGCAAGTGTGGAGGAGCTAAAAACCTTTATTTGGAATTTGCCTAGGCCCCTCAGGACTGCCTGCTCCATAATTCCCTGTGGTTCCACTCTGAGTGCCTAGGCCAGGCCCACTGCTCATGCCTGCTGCGTGGGGGGATCTGGGCTCAAGAGACAGGGCCTGGGGTGTTGTTCACCCCAACTCAGTCTCTACTCTCTCTGCCTCTGTCTCTATTCTCTACGCATTTTACCCCAATTCTCACCCTCTCTTCTGGGGCAGTTTCTCCATCAGTGAAATGTTCTTAGAGGCCCCTCCCAGCCCTGACAATGTCTGGTTCTGAGTTATGAGATGCAAAGGCAGATGTACAAAGGAAGATGTACATGTGTGTGAACGTGTGTGTGAGTGTATGTGTTTCTATCTTCAGAGGGCAGGGAGAGCTGGGACCCAGTCCCAGCTGGGCTGGAAGCCCCAGGGGAGCTAGACCTATCCCTTCTTGCCATCCTCCACTGGGAACAAAGCTGCCAGAGAAGGCTGAGAGCACCCTGAGGCAGCATTATGCCCTGAGCAGGGAGAGGAGAAGAGGCAGGCTGGGCTGCCTTTGTGGGCTCCAACCTCACCAGCCTCCATATGAATGCAGCTGTCACTGCCCAGGCAGGGTCAGGGAGCACTGAGACCAGGGCTGAGCACAGTAATCTCTCCAGGGCCAGCTGATTGGCAGGCACAAGGTGCAGACCAGCCAGCCGGGTCTGTCTTCTGCCTTTTGAATGGACAGAGCTCTTGGCTCAGCTCGGGCAGCTGCAGAGGCAGAGGTCCCTTAGTGTCCCTAATAACCAGTGCCAGGAGCAGGTGAGGATCAGTTGAGTCCCAACTTCAACCCTAGGCAGAGTCCTGTTGCCAGTCCCAGGCTGAGATTCGGCCCTGGTCCCAGACTGAGCCCTGCCCCACAGGGTCACACATAGGCTACAGTGTGGCTGGCAGGATCAGCCCATTTCTTCATTGGGAATTAGTCTCATTCATGCACAAAGGAGGGCTCTCCACACACTGATCCCAGCCCAGGGGGAAAAGGAGAGATCAAGCTAAGTTATTAGCCTGTTCATCACCAGAGCCACAGCACAGGAAAAGCAGCTATCTCATGGGGTGGTGAGTGCCCCGTGACCATAAGCCAAGGATTTAATCGTCTCACACGAAGAATGGAAGGTTGGGGCTTCCCTGGTGGCGCAGTGGTTGAGAGTCCGCCTGCCGATGCAGGGGACACGGGTTCGTGCCCCGGTCCGGGAGGACCCCACATGCCGCGGAGTGGCTGGGCCCGTGAGCCATGGCCACTCCGCTGAGCCTGTGCGTCTGGAGACTGTGCTCCGCAACGGGAGAGGCCACAACAGTGAGAGGCCTGCGTACCGCAAAAAAAAAAAAAAAAAAGAATGGAAGGTTGGCCTGGGTGACCTGGACTGCTCTTAACTGGGACAGCACATGTGATATAGGTTCCTCTGGGAAGTGACCATTTCAGGGGCAGAGGCAAAGTTCATTCTGCATCTTGACGGGACAGTCAAGGCCTGAGCACAGGTCCACAGACCTGAGGTCCCCTGGTTTCCAGGATGCAGGGCCATTTCGTCATGGAGTTTATTATCATAGGTATGACTGTCTGTTATTCTAGATGTGAGAGAGGAAAATGAAAAAAGGAGCGGCTCTGGAACAAATTGATTTTACAGCTCAGTTTAGTGTCTGCATATAGGTAAACGAGGAAGATATTGTAAAGAGCGAAAACTTTCCTCACTTACATTAAAGTCAACTACAATTAATAAAGTCTGGCACGTTTTGCTAGCCAAGGAAGCAGAGGTGGGTGGGAGGCCCCTGGGATGGAGGTGAGCTCCCAGGCCAGGCATTGGGGCAGCTGTATTTGGGACAGTCTGTGTGCCCCCAGTCTGGTGGGACAGGTTGCACATAAGTTCAGGGAAGTGTGACAGGTGCTGGGGAAGATACCTGGGTGTCATGAGCAGAGTGGGGGTGGGTCAGGTGCCTCTGGCGCACCTCTGGTGTCAGCTGCAATGGCAGTGGATGGTCCTCCAGTGCACAGCCTAACACCGGATAGGCGTGCACAGCACAATGGAAAAACACACGTTGTCTCGCACAGTCGCGTGTCTGCACAGCACACACACGTTCTCTCACTCATCCCACCACCCATCAAACATCAGCTGGAAAAGAGGATTTGACGGGACAGAGTCTGCCTTTGCATGTCTGATGGGGCTGTGCTGTGTCAGGCTGAAGAGACAGGGAGTATGCAGGGCTGGGACGGGTTGTGGGGTTCACTGCAGTTACAGTGGGACTGCTGAGGACACGGAGGCTTGGGAGAGGCCAGAAGGTGCCCCTCTCTTGCCCTGCAGCACTGGGGACAGTGCCCCCGGCCAGGCCAGATACTCCTTCCCCCTCCTACCCCACTCCACGTTGGCACAGGGGAGATGGCCTGGTGTCTTCAGGTTGAGCCTTGGGATCAGGCTTCAGGCCCCTGGCAACCGTCCAACCCTACACTGTCGTTTACAGATGGCCAAAGGGAGGCCCAGAGGAGGAAAAGGAACTTCCTCTCCACCGGCTCCCAGGCCATCCTCATCTCCACAGCAGATTGGGCTCCTTGTCTCCCTCACTGGGGGAGGAAGTGATTTCTCTAAGATCGTGTGACTTCTCACAAGAGCGGCTCCCCATTGCCCTCGGGACAGAGCCCAGCTCTTTAGCTGCAAATAATATTCTTCATGATTATCTATTCCCCATCCTCTTGCCCTTCTCAACTTGAGACGCACTTTGGAACAACTCGCCATTCCCTGGGGACCTTCCCTACCTCTGTACCTTCGCGTGTGCCGTTCCCTCTGCCAGGAATGCCCTTACCGCTGTGCTCCAGTTAGCCTAGCCGACTCCCATTCACCCTTCTAATGTTCAGCTTAGCCCTCACCTCCTTTGTCTTGTCTGGGTGGGTGGCCCTTCTCCGTGCCTCCGTCTGCTGGGTGCTGGTCGATGTCACAGCAAGGTTGTTGGTTTTTCTACTGTGACTCCCAGAGGGCAGGGCTGGTCATGTTCACTAAGCAGTCCCCAGCACCCATCAGAATGCTCCAGGCCTGTGCTCAGTGAGTCACCACTGAAAGAACAAATGCCCTGGCAGCAGCCCCGTCTCCCAGACCAAGGTTCTCTTCCCATTTGACCAGCCCTGGTGTGTGTGTGTGTGTGTGTGTATTGGATTAGGGAGTTATTTCAAGGAATCCTTGATTCCATCTGGATCCTTATATTGCCTGTGGACTGAAAAAATAATATGCCTTACAACTTACAGTATATGCTCTATTAGATTCCTCTGCGATGAACAAAACAGAAATAATCCACTTAAAGCCTGCCTCAAGTCTCTTGTGATTATGCGTTTTTCCTTTATTTGGACCTCAGGGGCATGCATTTTAATTGATCAGAGTCTTTGAATCATGACCTCTTGTCATCATTAGCCCATATATGGCCCAACTTTATTCTATTTTAGTCTTTTCTTTTTTGGAAGTTTGTACGTAGTAGCACATATAAGGAATCTATTGCCCAATCCAAAACTAGATCATTACCAATCACTTACAAATTTATCTATATACCCCTCCCTCAGAGGGAACATTCTTTTGAATGTTGTGTTTATCATTCCTTTGCTCTTAGTTTTTTCAGTTTTATCGAATGAATATATGTCTAAACAATAGGTTGTTTGCTTCTACTTGTTTCTGAACTTTGTTAGTCAATATGCATTTTCTCAATCAGTGGACACCTAAAAGGAGATCCCTACCACGTGGGGACCTGAGAAACTATTCCTGAAGTCCGAGGGCATCCTAACAGCCTGCATGTCCCACCGCAGGGGCATGGTTAATGAAGGATGATGCATCCCCACGGTGGCTGCTAGGCAGCACCACAGCAACGTGGTGGATGAATAATTAATGACACAGGGAAATGTTCACTCTGAATTACAACAGGAATAAGCAGGTTACAAAACTGTAGACACAGGATCATTCCAGTTTTGTGGAAAAAAGAAAAAACATGAGGCTCTATGGTTTGATAAACTTCTGGTGGATGTAAACATTATAAAAAATTCCTGGGTTGTGGGATAATGAGTACTTATTGTCTTCTTTGTTTTTTGTTTTTTTTTTTGCGGTACGCGGGCCTCTCACTGTTGTGGCCTCTCCCGTTGCGGAGCACAGGCTCCGGACGCGCAGGCTCAGCGGCCATGGCTCACGGGCCCAGCCGCTCCGCGGCATGTGGGATCCTCCCGGACTGGGGCACGAACCCGTGTCCCCTGCATTGGCAGGTGGACGCTCAACCACTGTGCCACCAGGAAAGCCCTGGAAAAAATATTTTTAAAATCCAAAGAAGGGCTCCCCTGGTGGCACAGTGGTTGAGAGTCCACCTGCCAATGCAGGGGACACGGGTTCGTGCCCCAGTCCGGGAGGATCCCACATGCCGCGGAGCGGCTGGGCCCGTGAGCCATGGCCGCTGAGCCTGCGCGTCCGGAGCCTGTGCTCCGCAACGGGAGAGGCCACAACAGTGAGAGGCCCGCGTACCGCAAAAAAATATATATATATATATTTTTTTTTCCAAATTAAATATATGTAATATGTATTCCACTTATAAACAGATGGATGATATTACAAGTCAAGCAGGGCAGAGCTCGTGTTTGGAGAGGCTGGGACTCTCTCCACTAGGCTCAGAGGTGGGGAGGATGCGTATCACCTGCCAGGAGTCACGGGGAAGGCGAGGGTCCATGCCACACACTGAGCAAAGAGGGAGGGCAGGGAGAAGGTGGTGGATTTGCTATAAACAGGTGTTGCCTCTGAGAGCAAAGAGCTCTGGCGAGGGGAGGGTGGGAGCTCTCCTGAAATGGGGGGCCTCCATTTTTTGCCCGATGGCTGCTTGACACGCTGGTGTAGCCATGGTCTCTCTTTCAACCTTCACAGTAAGCCTCTGAGGTCTACTTTGACCAATTTTTAACAGATGAGGAAACTGAGGCTCAGATGTTACAGGCTGAATAGTGTCCCCCAAATCCATATGTTGAAGCCCCAATCCTTAATACATCAGAATTTGACTGTATTTGGAGATAGGTTCTTTAAAGAGGTCATTGCTTTAAAATGAGGTCATTAGGGTGGGCCCTAATCCAATGTGACGAGGGTCCTTGTAAAAAAAGGAGAATAGGACACAGACGCATGCAGAGGGAAGCCCATGTGAAGACACAGGGAGAAGACGGCCATCTACCAGCCAAGGAGAGAAGCCTCAGAAGGAACCAACTCTGTTGACACCTTGGTCTGGGACTTCTAAGGTCCAGAATCATGAGAAAATAAATTTCTGTTGTTTAAGCTACCCAGTCTGTGGTATTTTACAGCAGCTCAAGCAAATTAATACAGATGGGTTGGCTGACTCATCCAGGGTCACAAAGTTGTTAGGTGGAAGAGCTAGGATCCAGACTTGGGTCTGTCTAACCCTAACGCCTGAGCTCTCGGCCACTCCACTGTTAAGGAGGGCAGACAACAAGGTTTTCCTCTTTATGCGTGACTCCGGCTGCGTTTGATGCTGGGTCCCAGTTCTGACCAGCACCCTTGTCTCCTTGTGTTCCGGCAGTAGCTCCAGATCCCAAGGGCACCCACAGCCCTCCTCCTTCCTTGCTGCTTGTGTGGATGCAGCCCTGAGAAGGCCAGGACACTGGGCGGGGCCTTGGGGACATCTTTCCAGAGCCCGTTGAGGCCCGGGGCTCTTCTGAGTTAGCTCTGCAGTGGCTAATCCTGACTCTGAATCAGCCGCCAGTAAACTCTAAGGGGTCAGAACTCAGGGTCCCAGCTGCTACTTCACAGGTTCTTACCAGGAGGTAACACCTGTAGCCACGGCAACGGGAGAACGTGTTTTACACTTTCTGCCGGTCTTGCCGGAGTTTGAGAGCAGCGAGGTGCCCCCTCCTCGGGCACCTGAATGCCAGGCCAGCCAGCTTCCTTGGGTGTAGACGCAGGGAGCCGGGAGCTGGAGAATGACACGTTAAAAGAACCAAGTTCTTCATCATCGGTGAAGGACCTGAGCCCCAGTGGGGAAGGGGCTGCCCAAGGACAGACACACGGCCCGGGCCTGGAAGCCAGTCACCTTTCACCACCTGCTGAGCTGGGGCTGGCCCGGGAGAGCCCACTTCTCCCGCAGGCCCTGGGCCCACCCCCAGCTTCCGGGGTCTGCCGCCGGTGGTGGCAGGGGGCTGGCATACCTGAGAAGTTGGTGAGGGTCATGATTGCGTGGCAGTACTGTTCCAGTAGCATCCACACGGGCTGGTCTCTGGGTGCCTGGCTGGGCCCGGCCGCCTAGAGGACAGGAGAAATGAGGGTCAGGCCCTGGCTAGACAGTGACAGCACATGTCTGCCTGTCCCCCACCCCACCCCGCCTCGTCCTGTCACTCATCCCTTACCCCTCTACTGTACAGAGGAGAAAACAGAGGAGGGAAATGCCCAAGGCCACACAGCAGAACAGCAGCCTGGCCAGACCTGGAACCCTGAAAAGGCCTTAGAAGTGGTCTAGTGCATCTTGGCTCCCAAGGGAAGACTAATGCTCTCTCCATCCCTTGGCCCCCAAAGGTCTCTTCTTCCAGATGGGATGTGCCCTGTGTCCTTCTGTCAGCAAAGCTGGGGTGGGGGTGTCCGCCAGCCCTTCGTTTCCCCAGCAAACATTTGTACTGTGTCTACTGTGTGTCAGGCCCTGGCTGGGGGACACGGTGTCCTCAGGGTAGTCCCAGGCCAGGTAGGGATCCCCTAGACTTGGAAGGTGCAGAAAAGAGGGGAGAACAGTAGATGATTTGACTTTGTTTCCCTGTCATACAGGTAAACAGGCAGTTACAAATGTTAACACATGGGACTCCTAACTTGGACTTGGGAAGACAGGGGAGGCTTCCTGGAAGAGGTGGCACTTTGGAGGCAACCAGATGGGTGAGTAGGGGAAAAGGAAGGAACCACTGTGCCAATGTGAGCACTTGCCAGGAAAACAATGTGATTGTTGCAACAACGGCAATTCCATCCAAAAGACAGAAACCATCTAGGATCCCATCTCCTGAAAAAATCATGAGGGAGTGCTGGATGTAGAGGGACAAAGTAGATGTGGTTATCTCTGCCCTTCAGGGGACCATCTTCTGGAGGGAAAGATGGATGGGTAATCAACTTGTTACAGTGTCTACAATTTGCTGAGAAGGAATAAGGTAGCATCACAGAGGGGGTCATGCTGATGTGGGCTTTGAAGGTTGAGTAGGAGTTTGCCCAGCTGACAAGGGTGGGGCCAGGAAAGGCATCCTAGATAGAAAGCAAAACACGTTCAAAGGCAGAGAGGCTGGGAAGTGCATGGTGCGAAACTGAACAAAAGCAATGCCCTCTAAAATTCTAACCCTTGTCTCCCACTCTTTCCAAGACCACCACTTCTCTTACCTTGTGGCCAGTGCGTGCGCACACGTGCACTTGCACATGTGTATGCAAGATGACTTTTTTTTCTTTTTTAATTTATTTGGTTGCACCAGATCTTAGTTGCGACAGGCAGGCTTATTTAGTGGCAGCACGCATGTGGGATCTAGTTCCCTGACCAGGGATCGAACCCCCGCCTCCTGCATTGGGAGCACAGAGTCTTAACCACTGCGCCAACAGGGAAGTCCCGCAAGACGACTTTTGCACGTCCCCCCAACACCGATATTCCTGATCCTGGGATTCTGGAAGGCACTGCCCCACTAGTGGGCAGCCCCTCCCCTTTCTCCTGCCTGTCAGATATTTCCACCCTGGCAGCTGGGTCAATGTTTGCCCCAGGATGTCCCCAGGACCAGAGCCCAACAGCCCTCAAACATCACGTTCCCCACGTCGGGCTCAGTCCATTTCCTGTGCTGGGGCTGGAGGCTGCACGCTCAGCCTCACCACGCCAGCCTGGAGCTCCTAATTAATGACCCCGTTCGGTCAGGTGGGAGAGCCGAGGACGGCACAGCCACCACTTACAGGCACTCACTGCACCTGGGTTCTGCCAACTGTCTCCACAGGGCTGGAGGCAGGAGGAAGCGCTGGGAAGCAGAGCTGTGTGTGTGCAAGGCATATGTGTGCGGGGTGTGTATATGTCTGTGTGGGGTGTGTGGTTGTGTGTGAGAGTAGTATGTGTACAGTGCGTGTAGTGTGTGCGCGTCTGGCTGCTGTGAGGGGCTTCCTGAGCCATCAGCCGGGAGCTCTGGCCGCTTGGGCTGCAGGACAGACACTGGGGGCCATGGCCTTGCTCTTCACATATCCCAGGGCTGCTACCTGCCCACCTCACCCTTGGCAGAGAGCCACCTGCCACGGGTGAGGTGGGCTGGGGAGGGGACACTCTGGGTCCTGGGAGTGTTCTGATGCCCCACCCTCAGCTGGGTCAGGGGAGAGTGTGGGCCCTAAGCCCAACCCATCCCCCGTTCCCATCCCCCTTCTCTTCGTTTGAGAAGCAGCTAGTATGCTCTCTCTGGGGGCAGGGGGAGGGCTGAGTTCCTAGTGAACCACCAGCCTCTGGAAGTCACGGTAGAGGCAATGCTCAATGCAGAGGCATGTGGTGTTGATGGTGGACTCTGACCAACCAGATTCTGCATCTTAGATGCAAGCTCCTTTTCTCAAAGCCCCCAGTGGCCACACTGTGGCCCCATCACTCAGGCATCTCATGTTCAACTTTGGGAGGGTCTGAACACTTGGCTCTGAGCTCATGGACAGGGGCGGCCAGGCATCCTGTGCCAGGACTCAGGCACTGAGTGGGGCTGTCCTTGTATCAGTCGCTGTCATCTGAGGCTGTGGCTGAGTCTTCTTGCTGAGCAAAGCAGGGGGCACTGGCTGCCGTGCTCAGTATTGATGTGTGCTGTTCAAGCCTGGGCAAAATGGGCGAGCCCATCAGAAGTGGTTGTGAAATAATTCCCAAGTCTGGGCTCCATCTCCAACTCCTTCTCCACTGGTTGAATAAGCTGGCAAAGCCAAAGATGTTCATTCTCTTCAAGGGGGCTGGTTGGGTGGATTTGACTCAGTTCAAACCTGCAACATACCCTGGAGGTGCCCATTTTGGACAGAGCCGCTGCTGCTAACGGTGGTGGGTGGGTGGGGGAGGGGCGGGCAGGGAGGAGGAAGGAGAGACCGGTGCCCTCAGAAAGCCCACAGTGGGCCAGGGAAAGCAGAGACACAGGCCCGGGTGATGAGCTCTCAGAGGCAGCAGACTGCAGACATGCCCGTGTTCAGGGCTCTGGGGATGTTGCTTCTCAGCTCTGTGGCCTTGGCCAAGTTACTTAACTTTTTTGAGCCTTGGCCTCCTCCTTTAAAATGGGGATAATACAAACCCCATGGGGCTCTGGTGTGCATTAAACAAATTACTGACTGTCAAGAGCTGCTACATAGAAGACACGTGTTACATGGTGGCTCTTGTCAAGGACTTTAGGAGGAGTACAGTTAGGGAGCTCAGTAATGGGGGGTTCAGACCTCATTTGGGGGAGTCCCACAGCCCAGTTCAAGCCCTTCTCCTCTAGAAAAGCCTCTTAGAAACCCCATGCAGCCAGCATGGCTCCCCCTCTCAGCCCTCACCAGCCCTCCCGTGTACAGTGGCCCCTGAAGACACACCTGCACCTCCCTCACCGGGCTCACTGCTCAGCAGTGCTCAGTGGATGCTGGGTGAGAAAACTGCGCATGGAAGCTGAGTCCAGGAGGATGGAAGGACTTGGTCCAAGGTAGGATGAAGGGTAAGAAGAGCAGAAAGAAATTCCGGGGCAGGAGCTGAGCGAGCAAAGGCTCAGAGGCAGGGAAGCACAGGGCCTGCTCAGGAAGCAGCAAGCCTCTGGTTTGGGGATGCTATTAAGAGGACAGAGGGTGGGAAAGAGGCTTCTTGGATGTGAAGTCAGCATTTACTATGTGCTAGACACGGCTCTAAATGCTTCAGGGCAGCCCATTTAATCCTCACAACAGCCTCTGAGGTGGCTGTGAATGACCCCATTTTACAGGTCAGGAAACTGAGGCCCAGAGAAGCGAAGTCACCTCCCAAGGCCACATAGCGGGAAGGGGCTAAGGCAGGACTGTTCAGACAGTCTGGTAGGTCCCAAGTTGGTCAGATACACACTGAAGAGCTGGTCCCGTGTGAGGGGGTGAAAGTCTGTGGTCCGCAGATGCTGGGAGGACCCCAGCTCCAAAAAAGGGTGAGTCAGAAGCAGATCTCACCAGTGGAGTGGGGGCCTGGGGGCAGAGAGCTAGGTCATGGGAGGAGGGGAGGGAGACCCAGCCAGTCTGGCAGGGCCTTGCTCAAGGGAGACAAGAAGTCTGGCTTCTAGAACTGACTCTGAGCCACCTGAAGACCCCATTGTCTCTCTTTTGTGGGGGACACCTTGGACTTCTGTACTGATCAGCTCTTGGCTGTCACAGGGGCAGAGAGCTGCCCCCCCAACCCCGCCTCAGCCCCGCCCCTTGAGGCTACAGGCTGCTGGAGCTCAGGGCCCATATCTGTCTGCTTCACATCTGGGTCCCCAGTTCCCAGTCCAGAGCCTGGCATGTAGCAGGTTCTCAATAAATGTTTGTTTGGATGAGACCATGGCCCCCTCGGCCAGGGAGAGCTGCACCCCTACCCCCAATTCTGGGAACTCAGTTCTGGGCTTTTCCTGCTTGTCAGGTAGCCTTCTTTCTGAATTCTCCCTTTGAGGACACCCCGGGTCCAGCCTCTGTGTGCCTGGAGTTGGAAGCCCTCCCTTATACAGGGCAAGGGAGAGGCCCTGGCAGGGGGAGCCAAGACAAGAGAGCCAGCTGTTCTTCCTCCACCTTGGGCCCTGTCCAGGCAGAACCTGGGGCCCAGGCACCAGGCGGGCCTCAAAGGTGCCACCTCCCTGGAGCCGGGGGTCTGGCCCAGCCTTGTGCTCCCTCCTGGCTTGGCGACAAAGCTTCCTCTAAATTTAGCTGCTGGTCTAAGCCTGGGAGAGTTGGGACCACAGGTCCTGCAGCCAGGCTGCCAGTACTGGACAGGAACGGGGTGAGCTCCCTCCCTGCCTTCTCCCTCTCTGCCCAAGGTCAGAGAGGACTCCTCTGGAGTGTGTGTGTGTGTGTGGGTTCCTCCCCAGTGTTTTCTTTCATTCACTGGTCTCACTGAGCCTGAGCGAGGAACAGAGGAAGGAGAAACTCAGGCCCTACCCGGGGGAAGGAGGAAGAGATGGGGACACTGAAGACGGGGTATGGGGAGGAGGGAAGGAGGGGCAGAAGAGAGGGAGGAAAGGGGGAAGGATGGGGCGTGAGGAGGCAGAGTCTGCGCCCTGAGCAGACACAGCCCAGACAGTACTGGAGCTGCGGTGGGCTGAGGCAGAGGGTGAGGGACTGGCAGTCAGATGAAGGAAGTAGGTAATTGTTTTCTGGAGTATCCGAGCAGGCTTCCTGGAAGGGGAGATCTTTTAGCTGCTCAGTTCTAACTTATTAGCTGCCGGGACCTTGAGTGAGGGCCCCAAGAGCCCGCAGCAGCTTTCCATAGGGCTCTCCCTATCCTGACTGTTCCAGCAGTTCCCTCTTTCTAAGATGTCCCACTATCCCATCTAGTCTGAATCCAGCCACCAACTTGCCTGGAGAAACTTCCAGGTCTTTCCTCGGCATGCGTTCTCTCTCATCTCGGAAAGCCGGTGGCTCCCTCTAGCCTCTGTCCCTCTTCTCTGACCTCGGCCAAGCCCTGGGTCCTGCATACAGATGTCTGAGGGAGCAAGGCGGGAGGGAAGGCAGGAGCTGGCCTGCGAGAGGTCCTACAACAGGTCACTAGGCCTAAAATCTCCTTAATGATCAACTCATCTAATATCCAGTTTGCCTAAAAGTCACCTCTTTCTGATTTGTTTTGGCATCTGAGTGTCTTACACTTTCGTGAAGGGAAGGGAATATGGAGTCAGGCTGCCTGGTTTGAATCCTGGCCCTGCTACTACCAGATGAGTGACCTTGGGCACATGACCTTGCCTTAGCTTCTTCATCTGTCAAATGGGGATATTGATGGTCTTATGCCTTAGGGTGGTTGTGAAGCTGAAAACAGGTAATGTGTGTCAGAGCTCAGAACAGTACCAAGCATGTGGTAAGTCCTGTGTAGATACTAAACAGAATTTAAAAAAAAAAAGCTTATTGGATAATATATCCCTCCCTCTGGCAGATTTGAAATGATATCTTAAAAAATTAGAATTTTGGGGCTTCCCTGGTGGCGCAGTGGTTGAGAGTCCGCCTGCCGATGCAGGGGACATGGGTTCGTGCCCCGGTCTGGGAAGATCCCACATGCCACGGAGCGGCTGGGCCCGTGAGCCATGGCCACGGGGCCTGTGCGTCCGGAGCCTGTGCTCTACAATGGTAGAGGCCACATCAGTGAGAGGCCCGCGTACCGCAAAGAAAAAAAAAAAATTAGAATTTTGAGTAAAGTGACTTATGACTGACTGAGGAATCCTAAAAATGATTAAAATTAGATAAAGTAGAAAATGATAGCTAAAGGAATACAGAATAGTCCCATAATTCATAAAGTGCTGCAAATCTGAGACTTACTAGGAATACGAAATTAAATAGGCAGACAGACAAACTGTTTTTTTAAAAAAATACTAAAACAGCAACAAAATGGCAAAAACAGAGAGACTAAATTAGCTGATTAGGTTAGAAAACTCTCAGAGAGTAGTTGAATTTGGGGGAAGAGTTATTAGATGAATTAGCTTCTGGTAAATGGCCCTTGAGTCCCCTGCCCTCAACCCTCTACAGACCCCGGGTGTGTGTGCAGGGCCCTGGCCTTGGTTTTGGGGAGAGCTGTGTAGGTTAGGGGGGTGTCCAGGCTTCTGGAATTTGGGCCTTCCGTCTTTGTTGAGCCTTCTCAGGACAGACAGCCCCACCAGAAGCAAGAACCTGGGGCAAGAGACCACAGAAGTGCTGTTCTAAGGCCCTGGGGGGAGCATCTTGTTGCTCAAAGGTCCGAGGGGTTGGACCCAGACAAGACTTCTTGGGGTCTTCACAGAGGGGGAGGCAAGGTTAGAATCAAGGGGTTTGGAATCCAGCAGCCATATTTCTTAGCCTTACTCAACCTGCATTTCCGTCTGTAAATAACTATCCCAACCTTCCCAGTGTTTTAGTAAAGGGCTTAGCATGGCACCCGGTGCCCAAGAAGCCTGCATGATTTCAGCACTGCTTCCCAACGTAGCTTCTCAAAGGCCTCGGAGGGCAACTGGTAGCACCAGGGTCAAGGCTTGGCTCCTGCAGGCTCTTGCAGTGCGGGCTGACCCAGTGTGTCCTCCCGACTCAGCCACCAGCTGGAATTTTCACAACTGCATTTTAGATCAGGCCCCTCCCCAGCTTAGCTAGCCCTGAACTCCCTGTGCCCTTGGGATAGAAATCAGATCCCACCAGGACCCACCATGCCCCCTGGAGCCTCACACCATCTCTTCTCAGGGTTAGGACTCTAGAGCCTTCCTCCCAGCTTGCTCTTCCCTCAGCCTCCCTCTAGGACCAGCCCATCTCCGTCCCTGCCATCCTGCCCACCTCCCGCCAGACTTCCTCCCAATCCTGGCAGAGGCTCTTATACCTGCACACACTTGTTCTCAGTTCCCATGACCAGAGTTTGTAAATACACACTTAATTCTTAGCCGTTGTTTTCTTCGGCCAGCGGCTTCTTTAGGCTATCAACTTCATAGGGCAGGGGCCACGGGCTGGTGTTTTCACCCTTATGTCTTTACCATGCATGATCTTCCTTAAATACTGGCTGAATCAAGTATTATTGAATAAATGAGAGGGCGGGAGGCCAGACCCTCCTGGATCACCTTCCTTCCCCACCACCCGCTCCACGTCACTTACTCTCTTTTCATAGAGAGCAGAAATCTCAGAATAGTTGGACGAGGACCCAGAAATAAATCCCATTACCCATTACCACGAAGACCCAAAGCAAGGGAGCCTGCGCTTTGGGGCTAGAGAGACCACGGTCCTCTCTAGCTGGTTACGTGCTGAGTAACTTTGGGTGAGCCTCTAGTCTTGGGCCATATGGGGAGCTAGGGGCAGGGCCTGGGCTGACTCTAAGGGGAGAGCAGACTGTTGCCTCTGAGGTCGCCAGTTCTGATGTCCCCGGAACCCAGGGTACCCTCCCAAAGACCCCTCAACCTGGCCGGGCTCTGGGGCAGCAACCAGAAACCCTCTCCATCCCACCAGCTTGGGCGGTTGGCATCATGGCCCCCAGAGGGGGACGGCTGAGGGGCCACCCTGGCCCTAACACCAACTGTCTTGAAGGCAACTATCCCCGGAACAAGTGCCAGGGGGCAGAAAGAGCTCAGAGCCCAGGACATCGGGAGTAGGAGGTGGGCAGGAGCGGGTGGTAGTGAACCCACTCCACAGCCTCCACCCATCCCTGCAATGTCGTTAAAAGGACCTGGCAGGTCTAGGGGCCATCTGCCCATCGGGGCACTGACCACACCTCAGCATGGTGCCCTCTCGTCCACCTGACCAGATCCCCTGGGAGGGCAGGACCCCTAGTGCCTTCATCTCTGCTTACTCTGTGCCAGGCATGGTGCTCAGAGCTTTACCCGTACTATCTCAACTATTCCTCATGACAACCCTATTCAGTAAGCACCAAAATCATCCTCATTTTACCCAGGAGGAAACTGAGGCTGGGGAAATTTGAGTAGCCTGTCCAAGGTCACACACTAAGCAGCAAAGCAGGGATTTGATCAGGTCTGTCTGCAAAGCCACTTTGCCACAGACAGTGGATGCTCACTACCCATCTGTTGAATGAGTGTTGAATGAAGGAGTCCTCTGTATACATACGGGGATGGGGCCAGGCCTCCTGACCTCCAGCCTGGCTCTGTCCCTTGCACTGCATGGCCTCTGAAACCTTTTAGTGTCATGGCTCTTCATGAAAAGTGTGGCCTAGGACAGGTCACCCTTCCTCTCCGAGCCTCAGTTTCCCCACCTGTAAAATGGGGAGAGGGTAAGAGGTAGATTCCTCTGACATCTGTTTCTGGAAATCACCCCCTCCTAGCCTCACCCCCACTTCTTCAGCTCTTCCTGTACAGCTCCTCTCCATCCCATCACCCTCGGCTCCTACTTGCAGACCCTGACTCTGGCCAGTGGGCACACCCACAGCTTTGAGAAACCCCTGGCAAGGCTGGTTCCCCCAAGTGCCCCCTCTGCCCCATTGCTCATTTGATACTGAGGGCTGCCTGGTTTCAGGCACTGAGACAAGTGTGGGGACCGGGCTGTAGGAGACGGGGGACAGCTTTCTGGGGGTCCCTTGTGGGGAAGGGCCAGAACTGGGATGGGGTGAGGAAGGGACTTGAGGCTCCTGCAGGGGAGACGCAGCGGGATCTATGGGGGAGGTGACAGAGTGGACAGGGGACAGGAAATTTCTGGACCCGAGGAAGGGCATGTCCTAGACACTAGGGCGTCCCCCAGAATGTTCTGCTCCTCCACAAAGGCTTCCAGGTCCCATCCTAGCTGGTGTGAAGAGTTTCATCTCCCCTCCACTTGCCCCCTCATCCAGGCAGGACATCTCCATCCCATCACCGGACACAGGGATCCCCAACCCCATCCCGGCTACCATGCCCTAAGACCTCCTCCATCCAACTCCTAACAGGGCTAAGTGAAACCGAGCCCAGTAACTGAGCAGTGAGACCCCCTACCGCCTCGCAGTCAGGAGAGCACGTAGCTCCAGCTCCCGGCGCCCCGACCCTGCGAACGGATCCCCCCGCCCCGCGCCTCCCCGTCCCACGCCTCCCCGCCCGCCACCACTCCCCGCACTTACTCTGAGCAGAGGCGGCAGGAGGCAGAGCAGGCAGAGCAGCGTGTGCGGGGCGTGGAGAAGGCGCGGGGGCCCCGCGGGACCCCCCATGCCCTCAGCGGCTGCGGACCCGATCACACCTCAGAGCACAGCGGTCCCGCCCTCCCCCGCCCCAGGCTAGAGCTGTGCGGGCCCCTCCCTCCCCAACGCGCCAGGCGGCCAAGGTATGGCCCTGGGCACGGGAAGGGGGGGTATTCTCCCCGCTCCACGCTCCTCAGTGACACCGCCCCACGGCCCGCCCCCTCCAGGTTATTTATAGCGGTGCTGGGTGGCAGCTTCTGCCCAGGCAGCCGGAGAGAACAGACTCTGCTTCCAGTCTGCAGGGAAGGGGTTAATGCCTTTCACCAGCCTGCCACCTTTGCCAGGGCTGTAGCTGCCCACGCCGGGGAGAGAGGAATTGAGAAAGGGAGGCGGGGGTCTTTGTGGTTTTGGCCAGAGCACAGAGTGAGCTGGGCGGTTCTCATCCCCACCAGGCTTCCCAGCCCTGCCGGCATCTTCTAATTGTCTGGGGAGCTTTTACCACACACCACTGCCCACTGGGACAATCGAAATTTGAACGTGGAGGCCAGATTAAATAATAATTCTGTGTCAGTGTTCAACTTCTCGATTTTGATAACTGCCCTATCCATAGGTAAGAGAAAATCCTTGGTCTTAGGGAGTAATATTTAGGGCTAAAGGGATACCATATCTCTAACTTATTTTCAAAGGGTTCAGAAATACCCACACACATACACATACAAATACACATATAGAGAGAAAGAGAACAATAAAACAAGTGAGGTAAAATGTAAATAATTGGTAAATGTGGGCAAAGAGTATGTGGGTATACTTTGGATCATTCTTCCAACTTTTCTGTGAATTTGAAATAAAATGCTAAAAACATATATCCAACAACAACAAAGGAACAACAACCACCAATGCAGCAATGCCAGACCCCACCCAGAGCTTCTGATGATACAGGCTGGGGCAGGGCCCAGGCATTGATATGTTTTAGTAAATTTCACAGGGATCCTGCTATCGGGCAGGGCTGCGCAGTGCTGGTCTCAGATGGGGACAGGTCCAGGCTGGGGCAGGGCCCAGGCATTGATATGTTTTAGTAAACTTCACAGGGATCCTGCTATCGGGCAGGGCTGCGCAGTGCTGGTCTCAGATGGGGACAGGTCCAGGCTGGGGCAGGGCCCAGGCATTGATATGTTTTAGTAAATTTCACAGGGATCCTGCTATCGGGCAGGGCTGCGCAGTGCTGGTCTCAGATGGGGACAGGTCCAGCCTAGGGCTGGGTCAGGGCTCAGGAGGTGAGGATTCTGGGAACCACTGAAGAAGGCTGTGGAACTCTTCTAACAGGTGGGCCTGGTGCACAGCGTTTAAAAGCTTAAGCAGCAATTCCAATGTTATTAGGATCTGAGGGGAAAGCATTTGAGGAATGTGATTAGTGAGGCACTGAGCTTTTCCTGGAGGGTGCAGACGAGGTGGGTACAGCCCAAGTTCAAGAGCCTTAGACACTCTGTTTACTCTGGTCTCTGCTTGGGATACTTTTCTGTCCCTCAGTTCTTCTCCTCCACCTGCTTCCTCCAGGCAGCCCTTCCTGACTGTACCAGCTCCCACATTGGCCTGCCCTGAAATCTCAGGGCCTAAATCTGAGCCCCTGGATTCTCCTCTATGTGGACTGTTCTCTTATGGCCCCTTGGATGAGGCTGGCCTCCACGCAGCTTGGTTGGGAGGCAGGGGAGGCACTTCTTTTTATTTGTTCCTCCTTTTCTCCTCTGTTGCACAGAGCCTAGCTCCAATGGTGCAGGGGCATTTTTATGGGGAGATCAAAGGAAGAGTTGACCAGATCTCCCCATTCATCTGAAGGTGACAGGGTAGAAACCCCTGAGACAGGATATGGCTTTACTGGACCCAGTCAGATGGGCTCGATCAGAGAGGGCTCCTAGTAGGAGATAACCACTCAGTCGGACTTTGATTGAAGGGTGGGTAGCCTCAGAGCTGATGAGTCATCAGGAGGTTCAACAGTTGTTTTCAGCACGTGTTACTGGAACATCTCCATCACAATGGGTGCTGTAGGAGGCTCTGACCTTGAGGCCAGCCTCATTGCCTGTGAAGAGAGTGCCAGCAGAGGGAAGGGGTGTGGACCCTGTGAGATCTGGGCCTGAATAACTGTGATACGAGGTGTGGGACAGCTCAGGGAGTGGGGTGGGGTGGGGACTCTGGGGGAAAGGCACTACAGGAGCTCCTTGAATGATTTAAACAGATGGAGAAGGGAGAGGTCTTTCCTCCAGATGGAGGAGTTGGGGAGAACAGGAGCAAGGAGCTGGGCAAGCACAGCTGGCTGGGCTGGGTGTCTAGCTGGGGTGAGGACAGTGTAGGGTCAGGCAGTGAAGGACAGGCTGTAAGGAAGCTAGATCTGCTCTAGTTCTAGGAGGGTCTACAGAGAAGGCACATGGGTGCTCAGTCCTGATTCCTCCCTGGTAGGACATTCTGTGTGCGCTTCCCTGGCCTTCCTTGTGTTTCCAAATGGTGCCCTCCTCCAACCTGGAAAGTTCATAGGAGGGCATCCCTTGGACAACTAGAGCTGCATTTTGCACCAAGGTAGGGATTGATCCCCAGGAACCCAGGGGTTTACATCTCCCAACCCCCAAAGTTATGCTTTGCCATTGACTGGCTAGTGCTCCTTTTCCTGGAGGTGAACCAACTCCAAATGTGATTAACTTGGGGCTCCCAGGCATCTCACTTCTGGGGGTCTTCTTTCCCTTTTCTGTCTTGCATTGCCCCCTCTCTTACCAGTCTCTCCTGGGAGCACCTCCCTTATGAGTGCCGTGTGGGAATTCTCATCTCACCTCTGGGAATCTAAGGGAGCCTAGAAGGTTAGGAGAGTCTGGACTTGGCCCTCCTAAATGTCATGGGTTAAAAACAAACAGCAACAACAATAAGACACATACAAAAACTTTTGAGCCCCTAAACTGTCCTCTGGACAACTTTTCTCTGCTTTCAGAGACTGCTGGTGGCAGAAGAAACCCTGCCAGCAGCTATGATCTGGACGAGGCTAATACAAATTGTCATTCATAAGCTTTCTCTTCCTAAGGGCAGACTGGCGCAGAGGGGCCTTTTTATTTATGAAAATGCCTTTATGGCCCTTTTTGGTTATGAAAGGCAAACTGAGGATGGTCTAGAAGGGAGGTGGGTGGCTTGCTTTGTAAAATAAAGCAGTGGAAATTCTGCATTTAGCCTAGTTTGGCATCTAAGTCAGTGACGGTGTAGAAGGGCTGGGATCTGGGCCGAGGGTTGTCCCCGGGACTTGGAGAGAAAGGGGGGGGACAAAGACTGCTGGGTCTGAGGAGGGGTGGGCTGGAGGGGCTTCCCAGAGGTGTGAATAGTCAGTGAACATGAGCGATGGGGCTGGAATTATTCTCTGCTACCCCCATCTTCAGAAATAGTCCATCCTACATGGCAGCCTGTGTCAGTGGCACTTGAGGAATGAGGACGGGTGCCTGTGCGTGGATAGAGCTGGAGAGGGGTCAGCAGCTGCAGCAGGGAAGGGTGCTCCACATTGTTTTGTCCAGAATGGTCCTGTCCCTCTGAGCAATGCTCCGTCCTCTGCTCCAGTGTTTCTCAACAATTTTTCTTTCTGGTTTTTTTTTTTTTGGCGGTACGCGGGCCTCTCACTGTTGTGGCCTCTCCCGTTGCGGAACACAGGCTCCGGACGCGCAGGCTCAGCGGCTGTGGCTCACGGGCCCAGGTGCTCCGCGGCATGTGGGATCCTCCCGGACCGGGGCACAAACCCGTGTCCCCTGCATTGGCAGGCGGACTCTCAACCACTGCGCCACCAGGGAAGCCCCCCATTTTTTCTTTTTACGTTATCATCCCTCCACCCAAAAGGAGCCCTTTTTATATGTTTTCCTAATTGCCCTCCCCGCTATGAAATTTTAATACCACAGACGTATTGTATATCTATTTATGTACTGTGGTTCTTTGGAGGGCCATAAACCCTTATAATATCTAAGATTGTTTTGCCTTCCAAGTACCACTTTTTGCCTCCTTGGGGGCAAGATTCTCCTCCCTTCCTGCCCCCACCCTCCCCAGTGCACGTTCTAATTCAGCCACCTGATTGGATTGGCCTATGCAATCAACCAGGCTGGACAAAGGAGAGGACCTCACCCTACTGAGCACAGTTGGTTGGTACAGGAGTGGATGGCTGATCTGAACTGACTCAATCAGAGTCCTTCCCTAGGATTTTTAAACTTTGCATCAAAGAGAAAGACTATTCCTCTTTTGGAGAAACTGACAGATGCAAAGCACAGCCGTTGACTTGGCTGTTGACTGTTGTCTGGGGAAAGCCAAGCTGAAGGAAAGGGGAGCAGAGAAAAGAGGAGGGGAGAGGGTCCTGGTAGCCTTTGAGGCTCTGATTCCAGTCCAGCCAGAAACCCACTTTGCCTCTGCCCCCAGAAAGGGACTCTCAATAAATCTTCATTGATGCCTGAGCTAGTTTGAAGTGTATTTCTGTTGCTTACCACCCAAGGAATTCTGATCAACACAGAAGGATCAAGAATTGAACAGGAGTAGAATTTAGAGTAAAAGGTGACCAGGAAAGTGGAAGACACCCCATGTCTGGGAACCGAAACTGTTGGGGAGAGCCCGACTTTCTGTAAGTCTAATGGGCTGGAACAATCAGGTCATTGTGTGTGGTTATGAAAGGAAAGGGTGACTTTGGAGGACTGGGGTTCTTAGGGACACAGGTTGCATGTGTCTCTGAGTGGAAGGGGGACAGGGTTGGATCTGCAATCTAGAATGCTTGCTTGGGCGGCAGGGTGTTCTTGCGTTAGAGCCACAAGTCTGAAGTTAAGGAGAAGGCAGAGTGGCTGGTGCAGCAGCCCGGGCAAGAGATAAGATGGCGTCTCAGTCCAGAGTCTGAGGGAAAGGCAGGGGCTGCACCACACAGGGCGCATTGGCCATACTCCCTGTCCCGCCTGGCAGGGCCATCACATAGACCCCATCTCTCATTTGGGACTGAGACTGCTCAGACCCATTGCCACAGCAGATGAGGGGGAATGCCCCCTTTATGGCCAGATGACATCTTGTCCCCCAGGTTTATGATACTATCATGCTATATTATTTTAGCTGTGGTCACACTCATTTAGCCCCAGACTGCAAAGTATGCTTTTGCGATGCAATTTCAGAACACAATTTTATAACATTGCTGAAAGAGTAGGCATTGATTTTGCTCTTTTTTTTTTTTTTGGCGGTACACGGGCCTCTCACCGTTGTCGACTCTCCTGCTGCGGAGCACAGGCTCCGGATGCTCAGGCTCAGTGGCCATGGCTCACGGGCCCAGCTGCTCTGCAGCATGTGGGATCTTCCCGGACCGGGGCACGAACCCACGTCCCCCTGCATCAGCAGGTGGACTCTCAACCACTGCGCCACCAGGGAAGCCCAGATTTCGCTCATTTTTAATTTTTTTTTTCTGTTGGTTCTGTGGGATATTACTCTGATCTCTCTTTCTCTCTCTCTCTCTTTTTTTTCCTCCCAAATTCTGGTTCAGGGTGGTCAGATCCAAGTATGAGTTATGATCAGCTCTGTTGTCACTTGGCTCCAAAGAAAAACAAGTCAGCATGTTTGATTAATAGGGATTAAGTCAGCTCTGGCACAGTTTTTACCTGCTCGTCAAGGAGCCCTGAACTTTGTGCCTGGAGAACAGCTGTGGGGCTTGTGTTTTCCCGAACAGCTCGGGCTCCAGTGCTGAGTGGCACTTGGGGCCTGACTCCTGGATGTCGTGTCTGTGGTTTCACAGCTGCCCCCTGTCTCCTGTGTAGGCTCCTCCCAGGGGCAGGTGCCACGGGCTGAGCTGGGCAGAAACCCACGGAGAGGATCCCGAGGGTGGGGCCGGCCGGGCCGCCGCTGTCCCCTGGGAAAGGGTCTGGTCTATGGTGTCCGTCCTGCTCCAGTGCCTCCTGGATGACACATCTCTCTCTACCTTTTCTCCTCAGTTGCTGTACCTGTCAAGTGAAATAATAACACCTACCATGGAGGGTCTTTGTGAGGACTGGAGGAGAACAACACTTCCTGGAAATGCGAGGGAATATTAATCATTGTCACTCTGTTTCTTCCCATTCAAAGTCAACAAACATTGAGGACTCATTATGTACAAGATACTGTGCATGGCATGACTGTGGGTGCCTAGCACGGAGTAGGTTCCTAACAAATGTTTGTCGAATGGACAAAGGAATGGGGATGACCACGGGAGGCTTGGAGTACGAGGCTCGGACAGAGGGATTTGAGAAGGCCCTGACACAACGGGCAGACTCTGAGTGTTTCCACCCAAGTCTGCCTTTCCTGGACTCCTGTAAGAGCACTAGGCAGGAAGGCAGAGGACAGTCGGTACAAATTCAATTGTTATTGAGCACCTATCAAGTGCAGGGTGCTGGGAGAGAAGACACAGTGGCTGTCCCAGCATGATGGCAGGAACAGACCAGTAATCAGACAAGGGCTGGGAGGGCCAGTGAGTGTGGAGTCACCAATACCACCCAGCCCCCGGGGTGGCGGAGGATGAGCAGAGCTCACCTGCATGATGGTGGAGGTGTGGAGGCCAGTGGAGGGGCGGTCAAGGTGGAGGGAGGGTCTCCCAGAGTGAGTGAGAAAGAGACAGGCTCGGGGACCACCGGGAGGCTTTCGGCATGGAGTCAGTCATGGATGGGCAGTGGGGACCACTGAGGTGAGGCTGAGCAGTGGCCAGAGCCCCGGCTAGGGGGCATGTGGGCTGGGTAAGGCAGGCACTGGCTGAACCGGTGACATGGTCACATCGGCACTGTAGAAAGAACAGAGTGGACAACGGCTTGGCTGGGACATGCCCCAAAGGTAAGAGACAAGTCGGGTGGCTCTAAGGATAGGAAGGGGTGGTGGCCTGAGTTCTGGTCCTGATGCTGCTCTGCAGAGAACATCGGAGCTGGAAGGAACCTTAACAGTCGCTCAGTTCCCATCCCCACTTTACAGGTGACAGAGGCCCAGTGAGGGCCCTGCAGGAAGGCTGCCCCTTGACTGTACCACCAGCCCATCCCCTCCCCACCTCTGCCTGCAGAGTGAGATGAGCCCACGTCACAGGTCCCTTCCTCTTCTCCTGGGCCAGGCTGCTTCTGCTGCGGGGTAACTTGTGGGTCGGTCCCCCAGAGGGCAGGAGCCCGAGACATAGCTTAATAAAAGGTGGGTGGTCTGTGAGGTTGATGGGTCCTGGATTCAGCCCTTTGCTGCCAAGAGTCAGGCCCAGTGGCTGGGCAGCTTGGGAGTATCTGACTGAACTTGCCCCAAGCCTGCATTGGGAGTAAGGGTCCAGTCCTTCTGCATGACTTACCAGCTGTCTGCCCTTGGCCAAAAGCTTCACCCTCTGAGCCTCAGGCTTCTCATCTGTCAAGTGAGGATAAGGCTTCTCTGTGGTTGGGGTGCCTTACATTACCCCCAGGTCATGGAAGAGTCTGGAGAAGTTCAGATTCCCAGGGAGCTGGTCTCCCTGTCGGGGTCCCTGGTCTCTGTTTGGCCACTCTCCACACTGGGAGTTGATGGCCTTCCGGGCAGACACTCTGATAACTTCCTGGCCCAGTGGGGGCTGGCAGTTCTGCTTTGCTCCCTGGGCCAGAGCCAGCCGATCAGCGATGTGGGGTAAAATCCACTTCCTTCCACCCTGATCTCCTTTTCACCACCGTCCTCAGCTGTGCCTGGAACAAGACAAGGCCCTGAAAATGACAAATTAGGAGACGTGGAGGTTATCACCGCTAAAGACTTGCACCTGCTAATTCACCCCCTTTCACCTTCCCAAGATATACAGAAAATCATCAGCAGTGCCAAAAGCTAGACATAAGCCAGAAACAAGGAGACATTTAATCCAAGCTCTAAGAAAGTCCTGAAACAGGACGCCGGCCGCTCTGGGCTAAGCTTTGCTGCCAATATGCCTGTGTCCCAACAGTGGGAGGGCTGCTCTCCCCTTGGCCTCTCCCACCCATAGCGCTTTCCATGTGACAACAGCTGTCCTTTGAGATTTAGCTCAAGTTGTTGTAAGCACATTATCCCGCATCCCAGGGGAGGTTCAGTGACCTCTCCGGGAGGTCACGTATTCCAGGGAGCTCATGTTCTCATGGTCATCTCTGGTCAGAGTCCCAGCTTTTGCTGGCCTCTTGTCCTGCCCTTGTCTCTTCTGTCTGGCTTGCACAGACCCACACATGCATTTCCCCTGAGCCCCTGACCACAGAGCAGGGTGTGGCTACCCCTGCTACGTGGAAGCTCAGCAGTGAGATCCTTCTTCCTCCTGCTGAGCCAAGACCCTTCTGCTCCTGCTGGCTGTGCATGGATCTGCCGCCTTGAACTTCACCCCTGCCGGGCGCCAGCCCCACTAGCCCCTGCCTGGGGACAGAGGCTATGCAGGGCCCAGCGAATTGTCTGCTGGGTAATAGGGAGGGAGAACAGTCCGCATTAGAGGCCCCACAGCAGGGTGCTTCTGGGTGTGTGTAGTGGGACAGCGTCTGTTGTGGATGAGTGTGCCCACAGGCCACCAGAGAGGTGGGTTCGAGACCGTTCAAATGATCGCCAGAGTGGCGCATTCAGACCACTCTTTCCCTCCAGCCTCTGGCCTGCTGTGACCCACCCTCACGGGTCTCAGAGCTGCTCTGCCATTTGGCTTTGCCTGTGTTCGTCACGGGGTTCTAGACAAACGGAGCCAGTAGGATATGTGTACATAAAAAAGATTCATTTAAAGGAATTGGCTCATGCAGATGTGGGAGGGCGGCAAGGCTGAAGTCCATAGGTGAGCTGGCAGTTGGAAATTCAGGTTAGAGTTTGTATTGCAGTCTTGAGTCTGAAATCTGCAGGGCAGGGCAGGCAGGCTGGAAAATCAGGCAGGGTCTCCATGTGGGAGTCTTGAGGCCGAATTCCTTCATCTTTGGGGAAACGTCAACTTCACCTGATTGGACGAGGGCCACGTACACTAGGAAGGTAATCTGCTTTACTCAAAGCCTACTGGTTTAAATGATTTAAAATCTAAAAAACACCTTCATAGCAACATCTCAGTGGGTGTTTGAGCAAGCAACCGGGTACCATAGCTTAGCCAAGTTGACACATAACATGAACCATGGCAAAGCCCTATACCTGTCTGTTTTGTGGGCCTGGATGCCTGAACCCCAAGTGTGGGCTTGATTTTGAGTTTTTCTGGGAGTCTCCTAGCTCACACGTAAACACCCAATGCTACTAGTTGGGCTAAAAGACGGGGTGCCCAACTCCTTCTAGCGGGTATCACAGAAGCTTAGGCATCTACTATGTCTGTATGAGAGGACAGAACCATTTGTTAGACACAGATAACTCTGGGTCACAGGCAACTCACAGCGAATCATGGGTCAATGATTTCTTACTTTTTCCTTTGTGCTTTTCGGTATTTTCCAAAATTTTACAAGGGTATGTATTCCTTTTTAATATTAAGAAATGATGCATTTTAAAATGTAGGAATTAGTTGTGGCTTGTTCTGGGGGTTGAGAAGGGGTTTCCCTCAGCCCCGCAGGTTGGGTGGGTGAGTCTGGGCATTTAAGCAAGGCAGCTGTGGAGGAGACCACAGGGATCCTGACCCCTAGGCCTGAGCCTACCCCCATTGCACTGAACAGGCTCATGGTTTGCGGATCTAGTTGCAGACTTGGGGGCCGAAGGCTGCAGGGAGAGTGAGGGCCCTGGGTTAATTCAGGGCCTGGAGTCTGGGGTACCTTGTTGCCCCCCACATAGAAGCTCCTAGGGAGTGGTGAGTGGGGTTACTGAGAGAGCTGTTTTTGGGTCAGGTGGGTCAGGTGGGTTTTGGCTATTGGCCTGCAGTGAATATAGAAATTGAGAGTAAGTGTGTGGAAACTTTTATGGCAGTTAGCAGAGTAGTTTTATGCTTGTTGAATCTAATCATAAAAATGTGAACACATATTTTGTGTATTTTTATGGTTTATTTCATTTTTTCCAGAAGTCTATTTTTATTGTACAGCCTTTGGGGGCACCCTCCTCCAGGCTGCTTTCCTTGACCATCCTGGGCCCAGTGATCTCCCCAATCCTGTGTTCCCCCTGAGTCTGAACCTCATACTCCTGCCCTGGCTCTCTCCTCAGCTTGGTTTCTTCTCACTTGCACCCATGGGTATTCATAAACACTAATTTTAAAAATTATGTTTTATAACATAAGAAACACCCAAATATATTATCATTATTAAAAATAGGGCTTCCCTAGTGGTGCAGTGGTTGAGAGTCTGCCTGCCGATGCAGGGGACACGGGTTCGTGCCCCGGTCCGGGAAGGTCCCACATGCCGCGGAGCAGCTGGGCCTGTGAGCCATGGCCACGGAGCCTGTGCGTCCAGAGCCTGTGCTCCGCAACGGGAGAGGCCACAACAGTGAGAGGCCTGCGTACCGCAAAAAAATAAAAAATATAAAAATATAAGAAATAAAAATAAGAGGGCTTCCCTGGTGGTGCAGTGGTTGAGAGTCCACCTGCCGATGCAGGGGACATGGGTTTGTGCCCTGGTCCGGGAAGATCCCACATGCCGCGGAGCGGCTGGGCCCGTGAGCCATGACCGCTGAGCCTGCGCGTCCGGAGCCTGTGCTCCGCAACAGGAGAGGCCACAACAGTGAGAGGCCCGCGTACCACACACAAAAAATAAATAAAAAATAAAAATAAGAGAGACAGACAGCCCCCTTGGCCCTCTCAGTTCCATCAACCTCCCGAGAGAACACGTTTTATCAGTTTCCTAAGTTCGTTTTCACACCTTAAATTTTGCATTTATGCTTGATACTTTGTACTTCTATTTCTTCTGAGGGTGTTTACACAAATGTCATACTGTGCAGATGCACTTTCACTGAACAATATGTCTTAGAGATCTTTCAGTATCAGTACTTATGTGCTATGTGTCATTTATGTATGTCGTCTATGTATATCATCTATGCTACAGAATGACTATGGCATAAAATACCATCCATGGTAATGGTGGCCTTGTGTACCAGAGGGGGGTACAGTGCCCTTGTTAACGAAGTGCGCTACATTTCCAAAGTTTCCCTGTTACTGACTACACTGCAGAGAACACTTTTGCACGCGCCTCTTTGTGTAACATGTGCAAGTATTTCCCTGGGATACAAACTCCAACGTGGGATTGCTGAATTGGAAGATACAGACATTTTGTATTTTAATAGATGCTGTTAAATTGTCCTCCAAATTGCTGGCTTCCCAGCACCTGAGACCCCCAATATATCCTAGAGCAGTTATTATCAATCTTCATTTTGCCAATCTGATAAACAGGAAGGTGAATCTCATTCTTGCTTTAATTTGCGTTTCTCTGATTACTCATGAGGCTAAGCATATTTTCTTATGGTTATTAGCCATTTGTAGAGGAAACGCTCACTGAATGAATTAGGGGCTGAATAAAGATACTGTGAATGGAGGAGAAGAGTAACTCAGCTTGGGGCAGATTGCTCTATGAAGTCCAGGCTGGTCCAGGAGGGATGCTCACAGGACCTGGCTGGGGTGTAGGGTGAGGATGGCATTTCTGACACTTAGAACAATAGAGTCACACAGTCAAAGACCAGACTGGGACCTGAACCCGAGGCCTCCTCAGCTCATGGGATCTCACCCTAATTGGTGTCCCTCATTAAAGGATCTGTCACTGTCTGGCTCAGGAACCTAACAGATGTGGTAGGGAGGACTGTAGTCTTTTGGCTACAATTCGTTTGTTATCCATTGTTGCAAACTACCTCAAACGTAATGGTTAAGACAACAGCAATCTTGGTTTGCTCATGCTTCTGCAATTTGGGGAGGGCTCAATGGGGACAGCTCAGTTGTCAATGGCCAGATCCATGAGTTGTCTGCTGGGCCTAGATCATTCAAGAAGGCTTCTTCATTCACATAGCTGGGCCAAGATGGCTGGACCAGTTGGGGCCTGGGTGGGCATCGTGCTGCATGGCCTTTTCAAGTGGCTTCGCTGAGCTTTCCTGACAGCATGGTGATTTCAGGGAAGTGACATTTTTACCTGGTCATTGGCTCCCCTCAGGATGCACTAGTGAAAGCTGCCAGGTCTTCTTAATGCTCGGATCTGGAAGCTCCGGAATGTCATTGATGCCTCATCCACTGGCTAAATCACAGTCTCAGGGCCAGGGGAGGGGAAATAGATCTCACTAATGTGGAAGAGTGGCACGGGCCTATTGCAAATGAACATGTGGGTTGAGAGAGATTGTTGTAGCTTTTGGAAACACCATCTACTATACAATTAAAAGCCTTTCAAACAGATTGAGAAAAAAGAGGGGAATTTATAAGGATATGGAGTGTCTCAGTGAAGCCCAGGCCAGGAAATGCAGCAGAGGGAAGGTTTGGCTTGGGAAAACCCATCAATAACTCAGACTGCATCCCCCTCACTTCCCTGGGGGCACCAAGGCCTCCTGTGCACACCAGTTTTCTCTGCTTTCTGTGTTCATGGGCTCTATGACGCTGCCTCAGGATAGTGCCCTCAGACCCCAAGTCCTCAGCTTCCCTAGGTTTTTGTGAATCCCAGTTCCAAGCCCCAGAGAGTCCGACTGGTCCAGCTCAGGGCAGCTTTTCTCCCAAATGTGGAAAACGAGGCTCAGAGACGCCAAAGGTGTTGCCTGGCGCCGGAGAGCGGCGGGGTCGAGTTCCTAGCCTTGAGCCTCCATCTGATCCAGAGCCAAGGCTCACTCCAGGCTGTCCCTGAGCGCGGCCCCCCTCCCCACCTCCCCCCAAGCCCCTGTCAAGCTCAGACCTCGGGAGCTGACAGCCTCCTCTGGTCCCCACTCGGAAGGGGCGACATCCTGCCATGCAGGGTGGGTAGGGGCCACTTAGAGGTGTGATTCATCAGAGTGAAGGGCTTCAGTCACCCCAGCGGGCTTTCTGCCTTCTCACTCTAGCTGCAGCGTGGGCTGGGAGTGCAGAGTTTCCGAGGTGAGGTGCAGAAGGAGGCAGGCAGTAATGCTCACTTCGGAGGCCCCTTGGTGAAGGCAATCCATCTTTCTGGCAGCTCTGATGAGAAGGCTTGTTATATCTCCCTGGGGTGCAGCTGCCTGGCTGGGATGAGACACCCCAGGGCTGCTTCTGACCTCACACCTTCCCCTACAGTCTATCAAAAACCTGGTCTGTGGTCCCACGTCACCTGTACCACTTTCTCGGCCCTACCCAGGGGCTGGTCTGCTCTAGGTTTCCAGACCCTTCTTCTTCTGTGCAGGTCCTTAGCTGATGTCAACCCACAGCCTGGAATATCCCCTTCCCCCTTTTCTACCTAAGTGTATCCTCTCCACCCTCCACGGCTTGCAGCAAAGGTCACCTCCTCCACAATGCCTTGGTCAGGTTCTCATGAGAAATGTTTCTACCTCCCTTTGGACATCTCTCTCCTTTCAGCTTGGATCACTGGGATTCTGGACACAGGCAGCAAGGCCTGGAACATCTTCATAACATATCATTTATTCATTCAACTATTTATCGAGTGCCCATTCTGTGCCAGGCACCGTTGTAGCACTGGGGAACAGATGAGATGAAAGTCACTGCCTCTGCGGACCTGAGATTCTTTTGTGGGAGGCCGGCAATAAACAAGATGATTGAGTCACGTGCGCGGTGAGTCACATGGAGTAGGTGCTATGGGGTGAGATGAAGCAGGGGAGGGAGCATAGAGTGCCAGGGATGGGACAGGATGGGGTGGGGGTCGCCTTCTAAGGTGGCCACGTCACTCGCCAGCTGTGTGAGTTTCAGCCAATTTCTTGATTTCAATCCACCAACTTTTAGTTGCCTTGACTATAAAACCAGAACAATGGCACCTAGCTCAGGTAGAAAGTCACAGATACTGGAAAGTCAGTGCCTGGTGCATAGTAGGTGCTTCCTAGCTGAGCTGTCACTACTACCACCATCATCGCCTGCCAACAAGGACTTGAAAGCAAAGTTTGCCCGAATAATCCTCCCTGGGCCGGTGGTGGGGAACAACTCCATCTGATCAGATTCCAGCTCCCTGAAAGGGGCACAGAGTTCTAGAGGGTTCTGTCACTTTAAGAGGATGAAAAGGGGGGTAAATCTGCCTCTGCAGCCCCTCAGCTCAGAACACTTAAGCTGACTCCCTTTCATGATTTCAGGCAGTCCTCAGCATGCCCCTGCCACTCTACCTGGGAGTTCAGTTTCTAGGAAGAGTTGATTAATTGGGTGTCAGTAATTGGTTTTGGCTGCTGGATGGGGGAGGTCACAGATTCTGGGGGGTGGAGCGCTCTGCAAGCGGGATGCACGTAGCAAGGTGGCTGGAGCCCTTAGCTGGGAGGGAGGCATGGGTCCTCTTTCCTGTGTGTGTGTGTGTGTGTGTGACAGAGAGAGAGTGAGAGAGAGTTCCCACTTCTCCCTGGGCCTCTGCCAGGGCAAAATGGGGTGTTTCAGCAAGGTGGGCCAGCACGTGGAGAGCCTGCAGGTGAGGTGGGACACATCCTCTTGGTAGGCAGAACTTGGTTTCTAGGCTCCAAGAGTCCCCCTGGCTTCTTCCACCTACCAGGTCTCTTGACCATGGGGTAGCCAGCAATTGCGCCAGAGCCACTGCCTTTGGCAGGCCTGGGGCACAGACCTTTGGCTCTGAGGTGGGGACCCGGACCCCATGGCCTCTCTCAGGCCCACCTGGTGCCAGGACTCGAGTTAATGCTCACCAAAAGAGCCCCTTCTCCCTGAGGAAAATTGCTGCCGAGGGGGGATAAATTTAGGACTCCAGATGGTTTCTCAACCACGCAGAAGCAGGGCTCAGCCTGGAGTCTGTTGATCTTTTTTCGGTTACGTAATGTAATTCTACCTTGAATTTGCATAGCCCTTTTTCTTTTCTTTTTGAAGCTCTGTCCCGTCGACCCATTCAATGCCGGCACCTCTTCGCACAGTATATCAGCCAAAGCCTTCTTCCCGCTCTCCAGATGGTCAGCGGCGGCCCCTCAGCAGGTCAGAGGAGCCTGGGCCGCACTGAGCCGTCTATACAGACAGCCTCACCCTGATAGAAAAACAACTCAGTGTGGGTGAGGTCTGGTTAGCCCCATACCGCCCTCACCCCATGGTGTGGACAGTGCTCTGGGCCCAGAGAGCGTGAGCGCAGGGCAGAGGGGTACCCGAAAGTGGGATCCGGCTGCTCACCGCTCAAAAGCCAATGAAGAGGCCAGGTTAGTGGAAAGGATAATTTGCTTTATTTTGGATGCTGGCAACTGGGGTCGGGGGGGTGGGACATCTGCAGGCACATGTCCCTGGTGTGCACAAACACAGACCCTTGCACGAACACGCACACAGAGGCCTGCATACACACACACATATGCACGCACACACCTGCATAGCCTGCACCTGGAACTTGCCAGCCGCTCTCCCTTCTCAGGGTCCTTACACCTGCTGTTCCCTCTGTCTGGGAGGCATCTGCCCTGATACCTGTGTGGCTCCCTCCCTCACCTCCTGCTTCAAATGTCACTGAGGCCCTCCCTGGCTGCCCTGCAGTGGACACCGCTGTGCCCCACCAGATCACCTGCCTTTAGGCTGGTGCACCGTAGAGATGAGTTGGAGAGGAGAGGCCTCGGATCCTTGGAGGAGACCCCGGGCAACACCTTCCTTCCACTACCTCATGTCAGGGAGGAGTGACACATGACACTCAAGGCCACACAGCTGATGAGAGGTCCAGCTGCACCTGGAATCCAGGCTTTCCAACTCCTGGCTAAAACTCCGGGGCACAGGGTTACCACCCAGCTTCGTACCCTCAGGCTTCTCCCCTCTCCTGGAGTCTCAGTTTTGCCATCCGTGAATTGGTTGGTTGTCTCCATGGCCTTTGAGGGCCCTGCCTTCACTGGGACTCCCCTTTCCTGCCAGCTCTGGGGAAAAATAGACACTGGGCGGGTTCCATCCATGGTGTCCTTCTCCCAACCACTTTGGTATTCCGTCCCACCTTTCTACTCCCCAGCCCACCGGCCCCCAGCACCTCAATGCAGGAGTGAGGGGTCATTTGACTGTCTGAAAGCCAAATGCTGGGCTCTCTTAATGGATTTCAGAAGCTTTCTGCCTTTGCTGCCACAGTAGAAAAGACTTTCTTCTTTGTGGTATTGAAGGAAATATAAGCAGTTATGCCTTTTGAGGTCTAAAATGAGCACTATAACCCCGGGTGAGATGCGGGGCGGGTAAATTACTGGCCAGCAGAATGGACAGTGGCCATCTTTCTCAGATCCAGAAGTTATCATTACAAAGAGAAATTCATTCTTTTCTTTTCAGCCTGGGGGTAGGCTACCAACAGCATGAAGTGGATTTCTCCCTGAATTACAGATGTGCACTCCCACTGTCTGTAGTCGTTCGGCCCCCATCGGGTCTCAACTGGGCCAGCCTCTCCAGCAGGAGCAGCTGCATCTGCAAAATAAGGATTTCCTGGCCATGTTCCCTCTGGGAAAGCCTCTGACCCTCCCTCCACCATGGCCACAGAGAAGCACGTCATCCTCCTTCGCTCCTGGCCCTCCCCTTCCCAAGGAAGAGGCATCAGGAGTCCTGACATGCCAGACCCTATTTACTCAGACCCTTCTTGCTTCTCCAGCCTCTTATCCTCTGGTCCGGCACCCACCAGCCACCCAGCCTTCCTGATCTGGGAGCCCCATGCCTGCCCACCTTCCCACTGCCTTTGATCACACCAGTCTCTTTGCCAGGATGATCAGCCCTAGACCGGCCCTTCTACCTGGGGAAACCCCTCCAAGCCCATGCCAGCCCCTGCAGGAGCCTTGATGACTCTCCCATGCTCCTTTCCCTCTCTCCTGGTGCTCACCCTGGCTGTGCCGCCTCTCAGGGGCAGCCAGCCACACCCATGTCACACACCCACCCTCAGCCTGAGGACTAAAAGGAAGGCCACAAGGTACCTCCTCTAGACCAACTTCCCACCGGGTGCTGGGCTGCAGGAGCCCCTCTCCTCCATCCTGCAGGAGCTCTCAGCCTCTACTTGCATAGCCCACAGTGACGGGGAGCTCACTCCCTTCCTCCTACACCCATACACACACTCGCCCACCAGCCTCCTCAGTGGATGAATGTGTGCCCTTCCTTGTGTTAAGGCCCCATCACCCTCCCCCCAGGGATGACTCCTGCCCCCTGAGCCCCTCCTGCTTCCCCAGACATCCCAACACCCATGGGGAGCTAGATGGGCAAGACGTTGTTGCCTTCACGGCCATGCCAGGGGCAGGGGGGTGGGTCTGAACAAACTTTCACCCCCCTGTCTTTTGCTCGGACCGCCGATAGTGCACTATGATCCGGGCTGTCCCGAAGCGCCCTTGTGCTGTGCCCCCGACATGGAGCTCAGGACCCACCAGCAGATGAAGATTCACTCAGCATGTCAGGAGGAGACCACCCACTGTCATCCAGGTGTGTGGGGAGGGCAGGGCCTCAGAGCCCAGCCTCACCCAGGTTCCCACTTTCCTCAGAAGAATCTGAACACCAGACCAGGGTCCTACCACACAGGCCAAATCTGGGAGAGAATTGGGCCAGCCTTGAACATGCCTGTCTTCTAGAGGTTTCCAGAATGCTCAGCTTCTGTGTACCTGTAAGCTGGATTCTAAGACTCAAGTATTCCATGAATGTTTGCCACTCCCAGTCTGGATTCCAAGTTCAAGAATTCCCAAGGTGTGCACGCTTATTCTTTGGTGTTTGTCAGGGTGCTGGGCTCCACTTCCTGTTCTGGTCCTCAGAGAGCTTGATGGCCATTGCAAGGCTGTCCGTGACCAGGGCAGCCGCTGAAGCAGGAGCCCAGGGCTGCCTGCACGGTGCCGACCCCCACAGCGACATCCCAATCCAGCCAGTCGCCCATCCCATCCATCCAACCCAGCTGGGCTCTGTCCCCACTCACGCCTCAGCTTCCTCTCCTATTACAGTCTCCTCATAACGCTACCTCACCTGCACACGCCAGGTATTTTCCCCTCCTTCCTGTGATTGTGTCATCCTGGAAAGGTGATGTCCTCCTCATCTTCCTTCTTCAGGGTCAAGCTCTGTGCCCTCCCCTTGCCTTCAGGGGAGCTCCCTCAGGGCCCACTGACTTCCTTGGGGTTCCCTAAATCCCTACGGACCTCCTTGGGAGCTCCCCGGCTTTGCGTGCTGGAGCCCACCCTCCAGCCACCTCTGACTGAGCCACTGATTGATCCCTGGATGCCCAGCAGGGTGGGAGGTTCCTCCTCTGTGCTCACTGGACATGAGTGGAATTAAAAGGGAAGGAGTCCTGACAACAGCCAACGCTTCATAGCGCTTACCTTGCACCAGACGAGATGCTGAGTGCTTACTATTATATATGAACTCATTTCATCTCCACTATCACCGCATTTTGCATATGATGAAACAGCGTTGGAGAGAGCTTAACTAACTTGCCCAGGTTCATATACCTGAGTGTCAGGATCAGGATTGAAACCCAGGTAGTGATGCCTTTGACCTCCACTCTCTACTGCCCTCTGTGATACAGCGATGGGGAGGACAATGGAGGGCTGTGTCCAGTGACAATTAGCTCAGCGGACGATGGCTAACCGAGAAATGTGCTCATCTGTGCTGATTCCCATGTTAACATGCCATGTTCCAGCCCTGGGTGTACAGAAGTAGTTAAGACCTGTCCCCAACCTGATGGAGCTCACAGACTTGTGGCAAACAAGATGACGGGTCCACAGAGCCTTGCAAAATACCATGTGGCACCGTGCTGGTGGTGAAGGGGGAAGGAAAGATGCTCTAGATGGAGCAGATAAACTACCTGGGTTTAGAGCTAAGGGGAGGATCTACCAAGTATGGCCACAGCCAAGGCCAAAGGCATGCAAAGCAGAGTAAACAGCACATGCAAAGATCCTGAGGCAGGGAGGGCTGAGGTTTGGGAACAGTAAGGTCACATCAGGTGACCCCTAAGGAAGTTTGGAGGAATTTTTGTTATCTTCCCATGTGGGGTGTGAGGGGCTGGGGTGGAGGACCCTTCCCTTCCAGAATTCCAGGCTCCTCTGCTGAAGCTTACATTTGCCTTTCCTGGATTTCTGGATTTCCTGCTATTTTAAGCCCTGATTTGGCCCCAGCAGGACAGAACCTGTTCCTTATAGGTGCCAGTAATTATGGTGTAAATTTCTGCTTCCTACACAATCTGTTTCTTCCACGTTGCTTTTTTTTCCTGTTGTTTTGTTCTCTAGTGATTAGGTTCTCCTCACATGTGTGGCAATCCTTAGCTGTCTGTTCATACTTGGAGAGGCGCACTGCAGAGGTTAGAAGCTCTGTATTCATGGGGGGGCGTGATCTGGCTGAGCTATTTGTTGGGGGACAACCGATGTCGATTTCTTAGGTCAATAGGACACTTTATGTCAACTTCTCTTGCCTTGGTCAGGTTCTCCAGAGAACACCCCCTCCACCCGGCCTCCTGCTAGAGGAAAAAACACTTAGCAGCAGGCATTCTGGAAGCTGAGTAAGAGGGAAAAAGCCTGGGGTAGGGGATGGCCTTGATATTCAGCCTGTAAGTCTTCATAATCCTTTTATTTTCAGGATGGTGCTTCTCCCATCCACTCGTAGTCATGGTCCAGCCCCCCTCTGTTTGGCCCTCTCTGAGAACCCACCTTGGTCCTGTGTGTGTGGGTGAGGAGTGCCAGCTGCCCTGGGTTGATGAGCAGGGTGTGAGCACCTGGCCTTATCCCACACAGTGTTCAATAACCCTCCCGTTGTGTGCCCACAGTCAGCCCACTTGATCTGCCTTTTCCAGAAGCAGCCAGTCCAGTCTCCTAAAGTAAATCATGTTGCTTATCAGCATCCACCACTGCGGGCTTATGATGCAGCGAGGTTAGGGACCACTAATCAGGCTGACGCCCAGCTTTCAGAATCGTGGTGAGGTCATCTCCTTTCCAGTTTGTCCTTGTGGGTTTATGGTGTTAAATAATGTTTGCTGTCATTTTAGTGGGGTTTCGGAACAGATAGAGCTCAAATGTGTGTTCGCTCTGCCACTTTAATTGAAAAATCTGTTTCAGTTGTTTTTTTGTGTGGTAGCCACTTACCCCCCAAATTAGAGACTGAAACCGAGAAGCATTTATTTTTATTTCATTATTCTGTGAGTTGGCTGTGCAGGGCTGCTGGTCAGGGCCGGTTTGGCTACTCTCTGCACTCAGCTGGCACCTTGGCTGGGCTGATGGTCTGTCTGGGAGGCCCTCACTCGTTTGCCTGGCAGTTGGCTCCATATCAGCTGGGGCGGTAGGCACGGCCACCAGGATCCAGAGGCCACCTGGGCTTTTCGACATGCTCCAGGTCACAGGGTTCCCCAGAGCAGCAAGAGAGGAAACAAGCACCAGTGTATGAGCACTTTTTAAAAAAAGAGACTTTATTTGTTAGAGCAGTCTTAGGTTCACAGTGAAATTGAACAGAAAGTACAGAGGGTTCCCACTTTCCCCCTGTCCCTCAACTTCCCCCACTATCAACATCCACCCCTAGATGGGTACGTTTGTTGCAATCAGTGAATCTATACTGATATCTTATTACTCAAAGTCCACAGTTTCCATTTGGTTCACTCTTGGGGTACATTCTATGGGTTTTGACAACTGTAGGTAAAGACATGTATCCACCATTACAGTACCATACAGAATAGTTTCACTGTCCTAAAAATCCTCTGTGCTCAGCCTATTAATCCTTCCTTTCCCCCATCCCTGTAAAAGTTGATCCTTTTACTGTTTCCATAGTTTTGCCCCTTCCAGGATGTCATCATATAATTGAAATCATGGACTATGTAGCCTTTTCCGATGGGCTTCTTTCACTTAGTAATATGATTTAAGGTTCCTCCATGACTTTCAGGGCTTGAGAGATCATTATTTTTTAGCACCAAATAATATTCCATTATCTGGATGGACCGCAGTATATTCATCCATTCACCTATTGAATGACATCTCGGTTGCTTCCAAGTTTGGGCAATTATGAACAAAGCTGGTATCGACATCTGTGTACAGGTGTTTGTGTGGACATACATTTTCAACTCTCTTGGGTAAATACCAAGGAGCGAGAGATGGAACAAGCCCCATGTGCAAGTGCTTTTCAACCCCCTGCCAGCATCACTTTTGCTGATGCGTATTGACCAAAGCAAGACACGTGGCCAAGCCGAGACTGGGAGTGGGGAAGAGATGCGGAGGAATAGATGTGACCTCCCAGTGGGAGGAGCAGCCAAGTCATTTGCAAAGACAAGTTGCCTGCTGGAAAGGGAAGAACTTTGGTCAGTTTTGCAATCTACCCCACCCTGGTACATGCTTTTGAAATCTGGATGTTCTGCCTGAAGTATAAAGTTGTTGGATTCTGGCCCATTTGAAATGTAAAGAATGGGACAAAGCTGTTGGATTAGACAGTTTTGGCAGCTTTGAAGTTCAGAGGGTGAAGTCCATAATTGTAAGTTTCACACAGTCAACTTCTTTATTTAACAATAGTTGTGCAGCTGGTACCGTGTGATGGGCACGGGGGGTACATCAGGGAAGGAGAGAACGTCCTTTCCGGGGAGGGAAGGGGATAGAGACAGCAAAGAGAATAACATGTGCCCTGAAGGAAGACATGGGTGATGTGGTGGGAATGGAGGGGGTGAGGAGGGAGAATGTGCTCTGTGTGGGGAGGTGGGGACCCCCAACCACTGAGCTGAGACAGGAGGGTGAGGAAGGCCAGAGAGGAGGCTGCTGGGAAGGAGCCCTGCTCCCTCTCCTCTGCCCTTCCGCCCCCTCAGCATCCTGTCTTCATCTCTGCATTTCTAAATCAGGGCTTTTCAGGTTGTAGTGCAGGAGAAGCCCCTGGGGATCTTGTTAAAGTGCAGGTCGGCTTCAGCAGGTCGGGGCTGGGATCTGAGAGTCTGCGTTTCTAACAAGCTCTCTCTGATGCCCATCCTGCAGCCCAGAGTCTGTGGGTGGGGGAGCCCTGACCCTTCTCAGGCTGGGGTGTCCAGGTTCAGGGAAGGGCCTGGCTGGTGGTGAGGAGAGAGGGAGGGAAAAAGGGGTCACCCCTGGGATCAGGGGGCCCCATGGCTGTTCTCTCCTGGGACCCTCCTGGCTTCTGGGGAGGAGTAAGCTACAGAAGATCACATCCCCTCACAGGGATCTCAGAACTGATGTTTAAGCATCTTTGGGTACCATTTCAGATGAGGAGAGTGATGCCGGGGGAAAGAAAGTTCTTGCCAAAGGTCAGCAAGTGAGTGAACAGAGCTGCCAGGACTGGACACCAGGGCCCCTGACTCTTTCCTTCATGCAGGTGGCATTTATCAAACCCCTCCTGTATGGCAGGCCCTGTGCGCTCCAAGGAGTTCATTGGCTGGTGGAGAAGATAAAAAAAAACAGGCACAAAACGGCAGATATGGAGGCTGGGACCGGTCAGGAATGCGTGGCAGAATTGAAGTGAGGATAATATGGCTGGGTTCAGGCAGCGATGGGGTGGAGAGCGGTTGGGTGGATTTGAAGAGTTGTTTAGGAGGTAACATGAAGAGGCCTGGGTGAGCCTGGGTGACAACCGATGGTGAGAGAGGAAGGAGGTTGGGATGGGTGAGGGCATGGACGGAAGTGTCCTCACTGGTGTGGGGACGGGTGAGGAGGAGAGGGATGGGGGATGGGGACTTTGCCTTTGCACCTGCTGAGTTAGAGGGGCTGAGGTCTGGCAAGTGGAGGTGGCTGGACACTGTAGTCGGGAGGGCAGGAGAGCAAGTGGGGCTAAAATACAGACAGTCGCTCTGTGGATGAACTTCTAGAAGGAATGAGTGACTCTTGGATGCTCCCAATGATGTATTAGTAGAGGCAGCACAGAGAGATCTGGCTTTGCTGATTCAGAAGGCTTTTGTGAATCAGTCAATACCCTAGGTCTGAAGGATGTGGTCCATCAGGGGTCATTGCTTTGCTTTGCACTTGGACCACTTTATTGTGTTCCTCAGTCCCCCTCCCCCAGCTAGCATGGGCCCAGGCTGGGGGGACAAGAGGAGGTCCCCCCATCTGTAGTCTTGTTTCCCAGACTGGTTCTGGGATCAGCTGCAGGGGCATCACCTGGGGACACGTTACAAATGCAAATTCTCAGCCCATCTCAGACCTATCAACTCAGAATATGCATTTTATTAGAGCTCCAGGTTGTCCATGAGCAGTGGCCCAGGTGAGTAGTTCTCCATCTGGGTTCCACACTCGAATCCCCAGGAGAGTGTTATGAAATACTACTGCCTGGGTCCCTCAACCCAGAGCTTTTGATGTAGTTGGTCTGGAGGAGTTCCCAGGCTGCAGGAAGGTTCCAGCTCCCTGGGTGACTCCATGCCTATCCAGGGTGAGAACCCCAGTCCGAGCCCCCAGCCTTCTTTGAGGGACTCGTGCTGGGAATGTGGAAGGGCAGTGCCTTTGTGGAAGCCACTTTGCATCTTTGGTCCTCATGTTAATCCACCCTGTCCCCTCTGCCTCTTAGGAGCTCAGAGGAGGGCAGGTGATGTGGCAGGTTGATGGGTGTCTTAGTCATGAAGGGCTGGCAGGCAGGCATCTAGTTGTTTGAAACACATGCCGACCTCAGCAGCAGCAAATCCTGCTGAGTGAGGAGTCTGGGGGCTCCCTCAGTCCATTCCCTGAGGACTTCCATCTGGAGGAGAAGCTTTCAAAGAGCAGAGGGAGGGGAGAGCCCACCAGGCCTGGGTTAAGAGAAGGGGAACCGGAGATGTTTTCTGGGTAGAGTGCTGGGCCTCCTCCCTCTCTCACCTGGAGCTAGGGGCCAGAAAGTTAGGTGTGCCAACTCCAAGGTGTGCCCAGGAGCCCTGTTACTCAGGGGGAAAGCAGAAATCAAGATGCATTCCTTAATGCCTTGATCTTCAAAGTATGGCCTTTGGACCAGAAGCATCAGGATAGTTTGAGGCTTGTTGAGAATGCAGAATCTCAGGCCCTACTGGACTGGACCTATTGGATCAGAATCCATAGCTTAACAAGCTCCCCAGGTGACTCACATGCACGTTAGTTTGCAAAGCCCTAATCTCCTGGGCCCCAGCTGACATGCAGTGTCCAGGACCCACAGAGACAGCAAGTCCCGGTATCAGGGAGGCTCTTCCTGTCCAATGGTTTCCAGGCTCCTCTGACGGGTCTGGTTATGGCTCTGGGCTCGGTGAGGCCTGGCAGGACCCAACTGAGCCAAAAAGGGGCCCAAGCATGGAATTGTCTTTCCAAGCAAACCTCTGAAATCTGCTCTCCTTGCACGTCTGCCGGCAGCTTTCTGCCCTGCACTGCCCTCTGGTGGTCATGGGGAGCCATTGCCGCCTCACATTGCCCCCTCTCTCCTGTCAGCCGCCCATGTTTCAGCTGACATTGGAAGGAGGAGGACTGTCCTGCCGCTGCCCCCTGCCTTAAGGCTCAGGGACCCCCAAGAACACAGTAGAAGCAGTTTGGAAAACACTGGGCTTTAGCAGCAGGTTAGCAAATGGAGGCTGCCCTTTTGTCTGGGTGAAGAGTCCTGGCTCAGCCCTTCTCCCTGTCACTGCTGTGTCCTGGACACCTTGTTGGAAGCTGTTCAGAGCTGGGGCCTGGGCTGGAGGAGAGAGAACGCGTTTCTGGGGTAAGGACGTGCAGGTGGGAGGAGGCTGGACGTTCAGGGAGCCCTGCGTGGTAGCTGCAGGACACAAGGCAGCAGCCAGGTTGCGGAGAGCCTCGTGGGCCGTTACCTGTTGGGACCTTTTCCCGAGGCCCACGGTTCCAACAGGGCAGAGGCTTGACTGCATTTGCTCTGGGAGACTGCTTGATGGAGCATGGACTAATGTAGACACTGGGAGCTGTGAGGGGCCCACGCCATAGGTCAGAGAGCGTGAAGGGCTTTGTATGAGCCAGGCTCTGGTGGAGAAAGGCCAACACTCTCCCACATCCCAGAGAGAATATGTCAGCCCAGAGTCAGGAGCTGGCTGGGATGTGAGCTGGCCGGCTGTGTGGGCAAGGAGTGTCTCGAGAGACACACGACTTCGTGAAGTTTCTTCTAGGGATGTAACCCAGGTCTTCCCAAAGCTCCAAGAGCTTGTTTTCTTGGTCATATGGATGGAGAGGCCTGACTCCCTGCCCTGCCTGGCCTAGTTCAGCTGACCACTCCCTGGGGCTCCATCACCTGCCAGGTCCATAGTAGCCTCACTTCACACATATTCTGGGGGAGCTGCCTTGGACCTCTGGTTGCCCTTCTAAGCCCAGGGTACCGGGCCCATGGGGTGACCTGAGGAAGAAAGAATGAGGGGCACAGAGTCCATGGGCTGGGTACAGGCCCCTGCCTCCCTCAGGTTCACAAGGTCTCCCTTTGTACCCTCTCCTGGCAGCTCCATCCCCCATCCAGGTTCATCCTAACCTGGCCCGCGGCTCCAGCTCTGGCTCTGCAGTGGACTCACTGAGCCATCAGGAGCCAGTCACCTCTCCTCCCAGATCTTGGTTTTCCCACCCAAGGGGGAATAGGAGTTTGGCCCGGAAATCATCTAGTTCTTACAGATGCCTTTCGGCTTTGAGAACCTGAGGTCCTGTTCCTCCAGCAGAAGGGCCAGGCTGCCCAGACCAGCCCCACCCTCCAACTTCCAGGGACCAGCCCTGCAGGTCTTTGTCTGAGTGTCTCTCCCTGTTGCACATGATAGGCAGGCTCAAAAATCCTGGCCAATTCATGCACCCTGGGCAGCCCTCAACCACAACCCTGGGAGTTGGTGGACAAATGCCTCAACTTCCTGGAGTGGGGCGACTCTGAAGCCCCCCGACAGGTGATCTCCAGTTGCCCGCAGTGGTGACGGGCTTGATGACACACCCTTTATTACCTGCCTGTCTGCCTGCCTTCCCTGCTTTCCTTCCCACGCTCCTATTGGTGTTTCCTGGGATCCTCTCTCAGATAAGCTATTTGCTCTCAAATCCTTGTCTGAGGGTCTGCTTCGGGGGGGTGGGGGGAGGAACCAAATTAAGGCAATATCTAGCTGAGCCACTTTATTTTCCTGATTTTTTGGTGCAGTATGAGCCAGAAAAGGGTGTGGGGGACGGATCCCTGGGCTGGGGGCAGGGAGACCCTGCTTTTCACCTGTGATTTTGGGACATAGTAATAAGAATGAAGGGATAGGGTTCAGGCTGGCCTTGCATTAGGGGGCTGTGGAGTGAGACTCTAAGAAACGCTGGCCCTGACTTCCCTTCTGGGGCAGGCCCTCTCTGCCAGGCTGGCCTCAGGCCCCGGGACCCTTGCGGGCGACCACAAAGCAGATGCCCTCGTTGATGCAGTGGGCCTCTGAGTAGCTGACGGGGGAGTACTGGCACCTCAGCACCTGGCAGCCGGCGTCCTGCAAGGCCTTCTCCACCGTCTCCTTCTCCAGGTGGAGCCCAAAGAACTTCTTGGCGCCCACCATGTAGTGCTGGGTGCGCAGGGCTACTGCGCACGGTGACCAGGTGCCCGCCCGGCTTCGGCAGGCTGACCAGGCCTTGCCCGGCCGCCCGGTAGGCGTCCACGTCATGGCAGGCGCACTCCAGGGCCAGCAGGGTCAGCACGCAGTCAACTGGTGGCACCTGGGCAGGCCCCAGTGGGTGCGGCTGGCTTGCGTCACGCTTCAGTAACCTGCGTGACTGTCCTTCGGTGACGGGCCTCCTTCTCCTGCCACTTGCTCCTGTGGGGGAGGGTCATGGAGGTGATGATGAAAATTATGACAACATCCCTCCACCCCTCGCCCCCTATGCAGGGGCTCCCTATGGGCAAGGCCCATGATTTAACCTGTTGAGCTACTCTTTGAGGGAGATCGTATTTCCCCCATTATACAGATGAGGAAACTGAGGCACAGAGAGGTTGAGTGATTTGCTCAAGGCTACACAGCTGGTAGGTGACAGGGGATTTGACATTTGATTCTTCCTTCTTCCTCTTTGTCCACTTCCTCCTTCCTCTCCTTCTATTTATCTTTCTTCTTGATAATTCAAAATAATTCAATTTTTGATACATTGCCTTATTAATTTTTCAAGTTGTAAAATAGATATAACAGAAACTTGCCATTTAAATCACTTTTTTTTTTTTTTCTTTTTTTTTTTTTTTTTTTTTTTGCGGTATGCGGGCCTCTCACTGTTGTGGCCTCTCCCGTTGCGGAGCACAGGCTCCGGACGCGCAGGTTCAGCGGCCATGGCTCACGGGCCCAGCCGCTCCGCGGCATATGGGATCCTCCCAGACCGGGGCACGAACCCGAGTCCCCTGCATCGGCAGGCGGACTCTCAACCACTGCGCCACCAGGGAGGCCCCTAAATCACTTTAAATGTACAATTCAGGGGCCTTAATTGCATTCACAATGTGTGCAACTATCACTACCGTCTGCTTCCAAAATTTTTTATCACCCCATACTGGAACTTTGTCCCCATTCAGCAACATATCCGCATGCTTCTTCCCTGCAGCCCTTGACCCTTTAAATATGCTCTGTTAAACATGCTCTTTCCCATTGCTGGGCCTTGGCCCTTGCCGTCCCCTCTGCCTGACACTCTCTTTCCCCAGATCTTCACATTCTTTCTCCTTCACCTCACCCAGGAAGCTGCTCCGAGGGCTCCTCCTTGGAGAGGCCTCCTCTTACCATCTGCTGTGGACGGAATTGTGCCCCCCTCATAATCATATGCTGAAACCCTAACATGAATGTGAGGGTATTTGGAGATGCAGCCTTTGGCAGGTAATTAGAGGTAGATGAGATCATGAGGGTGGGGCCTCTCATGGTGGGATTTGTGCCTTTTAAAAGAAGACACACTAGAGAGCTTGCTGACTTTCCTTTTCCTTCTTGTGAGGACACAACAAGAAGACGGCTGTCTACCAGCCAGGAAAAGGGCCCTCACCAGACCTGATCTTGAACTTCCAGTCTCCAGAACCGTGAGAAATGAATGTCTTTGTTTAAGCCACTGGGTCTATGGCATTTCTATGGCAGCCTGAGGTGATTAAGACACCATTCCACCTAACACAGCACCCCTACCTCTTGTAGGCCTCTACTCAGCTGAAGATTCTTCTCTAGAACACTTGTTTTTCCCTGAATATCTACCTCTCTCTAGCTTGGTTGTGTTGTCTTCCCTACTAGAATGTGAGCTCCCTGGGGCTGAGACTTTGTCTGTTCACTGTAATAGTTCCAGTACCTAGAAGCAGGCGTGACCATCAGAATGCTCTCCGTGAATGATGACAGGAATGAATGAAGCCCAGGCTGGGTTGATGTGGCGACCCTGTGCTTAGAGACCCTCCAGCTCTGTCCCACTGCAGGCTGCCCCTACCTATAACTAGGTCAGAGCCCCATGGGCCAAGGATGGGTCAGGAATTTAAATTCTGATCTTTGTCCTGGCTCTAAGGTGTCCTAGAGGCCACTCTCCATGTCTGGGCCTCAGTTTCCTCAGCTGCAAAATCAGGGCCAGCATCCTGCCTGTGACCCCTGGGGCTCTGGTAGATGGGTTCCCTCTCTGTGAATTGGATGGGGAAGGTGCCTGGAGGGGTCAGTGCTGTTGGTCTGTGGGATTTTGTAAGAGTGCTTCAGGGGGATTCCTTGAAGCCCATATCTTCCCATAACAAGTCCCCCTCCAACATTAGGGTTAAGGAGAAGCTGCACCAGAGGAAAGTGAGATCTGTGTGGACTAGAGCAATCAGGGGAGGCTTCCAGGAGGAGGCGGGACTGAAGCTGGTTCTGCAGGATGGGTGGGATACAAAGTATGGAGAGCCCAGTAGGGCAACCAAAGCTAAGAGCACAGGCAGCTCTGAGGCTGGAGGCAGGACTCACTCAAAGAGAGGGAGGTGCTCTGGGTCAGAGACCCAGGTCAGGAAGAACCTGTAGGGAAGTGGCAGGTGAAGCAGGGTGGCAGGTTCAGGCTCTGGCCTGCAGGTGACGGGGAGACCTCATCTGAGAGGGATGGTGGCCATGGGTACCTGTCTCCCTCCAGCTCACACACGTACTGCATGGCTGGGGACCAGTCGTAGGCCCCTGGCTCCTTCTTCAGCCACTTCTTCAACTCCTGGGGGTTCTGCTCCGAGTGGTCTGAGGCGATGATCTCCCGGAAGGCGTCACAGGCCGAGAGCAGCTGGTAGATGGTGGGGCCTGGGCCAGTGTTGATCAGGACGTCACCTCTCACTCCTGCTGCAGGAGACAGTGTTTTCCAGGTGCGTGGGAGCGGGGGACACCCTACTCCAGGCCCAGCTGTGATGGATGGAGATGCCAGGCTCTGCCCTGCCCCAGGACTTGCCAGCAGGGGAGGGTGGCTCACAGGGGACCCGACCCTGCCTTGGGTAGCAGCCAGGCTGTGTGGGGAGTCCAGACCCCCATGCCTGGGGCTCAGGGGGTGACGGCTGGCAGGTGGGGCACAGCCTGGCGCACACCACGTCCCCCTGCTGCCCCAAGGGTTGCTACCAGAGGCCTGATAGGACAAGTTCTGCACTTCTGGTCAGGTTTCAGATTGACTTCTTGGTTGGAACTGGTTTGTTTCCAACAGTCTTCTGACTCTGGGTTTAAAACAATGGTGAGAGTGACTCCCCATGGCCCACTCTCCCACCTCCTCTGTTGCAGAAGACAGAGCTTCTGATAAGGGATAAGTCCCGAGCCAGTGGGTTCAAAACTGGCTCAGCCAATCAGGGGAGGCAAGGGGATCCGGTGATGAGTTGAGGGGAAGGATCTTTGCCTCAGAGAAGCACTAAGTGCACTTCCCTCTTCTCCCTGCTTCCCCCCTCCTCCGCTCTCCATTGAAACACACCTGTCTATTTTTCAAGGCTCAGTGCCGGTCCTTCCTCTAGGAAGTCTCCTCAGATGTCTCTGTGAGCCTTAAGCTTTCTTTCATCTGTATTTTTGTGGACATTGCTTAATATACCGTTCTTGGCACTGATTACACAGTAAGGCAATGTTTGCTGAGTGACTGAGTAACCCCTAATTGTTCAGTATACTCCCTGCCCAACTGTGCATGGCAGCCCTGCGTTAACTGACCTTGAAGTTCGCTGCTGCCACTGACTGGCAGTCTGACCTGGTCTGGCCACCCCCCTCTTTCCCACCTCAGCCTCTCCTTGTGTGCACTGAGGAACCTGGGCGATAATCCCTGCTGATCACCCAGCCTGACGCCCAAGAGCAGGGTTTTGTAAACTGAGCTGTGTTTGGCTTTGTGTATCCATGAGCTCTCTTAATTCTGAGTAAAAGATTAGGAGTGTGACTGTGTGTGTGTGTGTGTGTCTGTGTGCACGCCTGTGCACCAGAGCTTTTCTCAGATTTTCAAGGGGATTCAGGAGCCAAGGCTACAAACCCTGGCTTTACGGGAAGACAGGCAGAGAAAGTCAGATGCGGGCAGTGTGCTCATGTCTGTTGTCTCAAATCCCCTCCAGCATGAGCCTGTGAACCCCACAGCTCAGGAGTTACCTTCCCATTTCACAGGGGGAAGAAACTGAGACTGACTGTCACAGACTCAAGCCTGGCTCTTTGGCTTCTAAGGCCAGTGCTTAGGTCCCGCTCAGTGGCCACCCGGCAGAGGGCCTCATGGGTTTACAGGCTGAACTGCCTTTGCAACATCCTTGGTGAGCAGTGTCCCAGAGCACAGGTCCCCTGCCGCCGGCAGCTCTTCCTGTCAGGTGCAGCCCTGTCTCTCCCTGAGGTGGAGACCAGACACTCACCTGAAGAGAAGGTTTCAAAGAGGTTTTTCAGGTTAAATGTCAAGATTTCATTTTCAGCTACGGTGCCTGAATCGAAGGTGCAGTACGTCTTTAAGTAGTCCTGGGAGTCGATCTCTTTCCTGTAGTCCTCTCCTGTGTACAGCTTGCCCTCCATTCTAGCTGGGACCTGGCTGTGTTTCCCATTGCTGCAGTCCCGTTATATCCACTTTCCTCTCCCTGCCTCTTCCCATCAGGAGTTTCATAATCTCCTTAGACAGACCCTCCCGCCCAGGGAGGAGCTCAGATTCCACATAGTTGGAGTCAGGCTACGATGTTAGCTTTTCTGGCTGGAGTTTATCTGTTTGATAATTATCTCAACACAGAAATGCAACAGGGTGGCCAACATGTGCTCCTGGGGGTTCTCAGTACTTGGCTCGTGAGAGGTGATGTTTTGAATGCACGTACTGCGGGTGAGGGTTAAGCAGAGGGGCAGTGCCCCAGAACTAAGAGAGAGACACAGATGGACAAAGACACAGAGAGACCAGCATCTGGAATAGGTCAAGGATGCTTCCCTCTTTGGGATTGGTGGAAAAATGAGACGAAGAAAGGAGAAACCCGTAGGGTGGAAAACAGGATGCAGAGGTGGCTAAGATTTCACTGACTGAGGTCAGTGAGCTTGCTCTTGAAAATAGTTTGTCCTGACCTTGGTTAAATATTTCCTCCTGTCTTCAATCCTGTTTACTCTGTTTGCTTAATCAATCCTTTATTTATTTATTTTTTTGCCAGTACGGGGGCCTCTCACTGTTGTGGCCTCTCCCGTTGCGGAGCACAGGCTCCGGACGCGCAGGCTCAGCGGCCATGGCTCACGGGCCCAGCCGCTCCGTGGCATGTGGGATCTTCACGGACCTGGGCATGAACCCGTGTCCCCTGCATTGGCAGGCAGACTCTCAACCACTGCGCCACCAGGGAAGCCCAATCAATCCTTTATTTTGATGAGGGTAAAAGTAAACTTAACCGGGGCCCCTGAAAAGGTTGGGAAGCCTCTGTTTGCACAAACCATTTAAAAACTATTGGCATACATAAACACAACATGTGATTAAATTGCATAGAATTTGTGCACACACACGCACACACACACACGCAAACACACACATATGACTACCAGTAAAACTAGGAAAAGATGAATAAGAGCAGTGGGTTGTATCAGTGACAATATCCTGGTTGTGATATTTACTATGTTTTGAAAGATGCCGCCATTATGGAAACTGGGTAAAGCATACGTGGATCTCTGTGTATTATTTCTATAGCTGCATGTGAATCTACATCTCAAATAAAAGTTTTATATAAAAAAGTGTTGCCAAATCTCTTTCAAAAATTCACCTAAGATCAGAGATTTCAGGTAGCAAACTCTAGTGTGTTTTGCAAATAGGCAAGTCTGGGGCCCTGGCCTATAATACGTGCCAGGTGTGTCCCCCACCCTCGTTCGCTGCCGTCTTCACAACAATCAGTAGAGAGGATGTTGAGACCCTCCCCCCTCCCGTTGGAGATGAGGAGGATGAAGGTGACAGGCCTTTTCCCAAGGGGGTCCTGGCAGCAAGTCTAGGTCTAGGTACAGATTCAAGGCCCATGTCCAAAGCCAAAATAAAGACCAGCTCCAAACCTTATTCTCTCCCCATCATACTGCGCAGTCTATCCAGGTCCCTTAGCTGTGCTGCTCAAACTAGTGTGCCTGGGAATAGCCTGGGGACCCGGCTAAATGCAGATTCTGGTTCCCAGGTGATACTGAGGCCACTGTGATGTGAGCCGCACAGCCCCAAGTCCTACCACCCAGGATCAACATTTATTTTTCAGGTTTTTGAGTTTTAACAGACTAGAAGCTCTATTTTATTGTTTTCAGTGCAAATTTCCCCCTCTTCTGATATTACTAGAACCTGTACTTGTGCTATTTCCACTCAGTGAGAAAAGGGTCGATTATATAATAAATGGTGAGGGCACAACTGCCTGTCCAGTTGGAAGAAAATAAAGTTAGATGTCTCTCCAATTTGTTAAAAAAGTATGTTATATTCAGACTCAATTAACATAAACTCTAGGAGGATTAAAATTATTGGTGACACTGAGTGTGTCATATTTGTCACAGGGTTTCTTGTTATAAGTGTGCCCCCAGACATGTGAACCTGCAGTGGTTTTGCAGGGCCGTAGAGTCACCGTGTGTGCCCCCCATGACTGCTTGGTTGTCCGGCACGGGGTCAGCATCCCTTCTCTGTATCACTCTAAATGAGCTGGTAATGTCAGTTTTTAGTGTTGCCTAATAAATAGTACACAGAGGTCCAAGTAACTTGACTTAACTGCTCCCCAAGTGGTTGACAGTTAAGAGACTTACAGGTGTTCATTGTTATAAATAATCTTATAATTAATATCCTTGTGCAATAAGCTTTTTCTGTATTTTGGATTCTGGCTTTGGGCTGGATTCCTAGACATAAGATTAATGGATCAATTTTTAAAAACTTTTCGTACAAATAATTTAGGTAAATACTTGCCAAATTATTTTTCTAAGGAAAACAGTGCTTTTGCTGTTTATTGTTTCAGGACAAATATTTAATTTTTCTTTAATAAAATGTGTTAAATTATTTTTCCTTTGGGCTTGTTTCTATCTAAGCTTTGAAAATCCTTCCATGTCCAGAGATCTGATAACTATCCAATTGTGATAGCTTCTGTGATGATTTTAAAAAGATATTTAGCCTTTATTTTGGTGTTTGGTATGAGATGAGGCTCTGTGTGCCTGCTTACAACTCACTAGAGAAAAGTCTTGTTTACCCCTGCAAGTTCTGGACTCATTTCTTCACCCCACAGGCTCATGTGGGAAGAAAGATAACAGGGGTATCAGAGCGGGAGATGCTGAGATGATAGTTTTCCTAATCTGGAGAATGAGATCGATTCTTTTCTCAGCTGGTCGACTCTTAAACAGTTTATTTTCTTGATAGCTTGAAAATGTGCTCCTGTGTTTGAAATTAGGGCAGAAGTCTTCTTAAATGGAAAATTTCCTGAGTTATTCAAAAGTCACAGTATAGAAGGATGTTTAAGATGATGCCGACATTCTTAAAAGGGACTGAGACAGCCCTGGCATCAACAAAATGTCAAATTGATGAAGGCAAACCTTAGGACAGTGGTTTCTACACTCACCCCTCTACAGTCTATTCTCAACCCCAAAGCCAGAGAGATCCTGTTAAAACCTAGCTTAGAGCCTGTCTCTCCTCTGCTCAAAAACCAATTCAGAGTAAAAGCTCAAGTCCTTCCGAGAGCCACAGGCCTTCGTAGTGGGTCTTGCTGCCTCATTCCCTCCTGGCCTCCCTGTTTCACAAGCACTCAGGCTCAATGCTGTCTCAGGACCTTTGCACTTGTTCCTTCTACCTGGAGTGCTCTTTTTCTGAGTATCTGCATGGCTTTTATCCTGTCTTTCTTCAAGTTTTTGCTGAAATACTACTATCTAAGTAATCGTTATGGTCTAATGTTTGTGTTTCCCCTAGATTCATATATTGAAATCCTAACCGCTAGCATGATGGTATCAGGAGATAGGGCCTTTGGAGGTGCTTAGGTCATGACGGTGGAGCCCTCTTGGAGGGGATTCGTTCCATTATAAAAGAGGCCCCACCAAGCTCCCTCACTCTTTCTGCCATGTGAAGATGCAGTAGGAGGATAGCCATCTACGAACCAGGAAGCAGGTCCTCACCAGACACTGAATCTGTCGGTGCCTTGATCTTGGATTTCCATATTTTCCTTTTGAAATAAATCTAGAAACATGTATGATGGCTTAAAGTCAATAATATGTTAAGTAACAGTATAGGTTTTATGGACTGAATTGTGTCCCTCAAAATTCGTATGTTGAAGTTCTAACCCCCAGTACCTCAGAATGTACGTGTAGTTGGAGACTGGGCCATTAAAGAGGTAATTAAGTTAAAATGAGGTATTTAGTGTAGACCTAATCCAGTTGACTGGTATCCTTTTAAGGAGAGATTAGGACACAGACATGTAGAGGGAAGACCATGCGAAGACACAGGGAGAAGGCGGCCATTTATATGCCAAGGAGAGAGACCTCAGAAGGAACCACCTCTGCTGACACCTTGATCTTGGACGTCTAACCTTCAGAACTGTGAGGGAATACACTTCTGTTGTTTAAGCCACCCGGTGTGTGGTACTTTGTACCCCAGTGCTAGCAGACCAATACACTGGGTGATGCGCGGATGGGGCGGAGATTGTGAAGGTGGTCCCCAAGTGACTGAGTTTGGGGAAGCTGGTACTGGGCAAAGGCATGGGTTTGGCTGCAATCCTAGCCTTGTCAGTTCCTAGTTGTGTGATCTTTAGCACAATCTTAACGTCTCTGAATCTCAGTGTCTTGGTTTAAAGAATGGGCCGATAGCAAGCACCTTGCCTGGAGGTTGTAGGATTAAAGATGTGATAACGTGTGAAAATGCCTGGTGTTCAATAACTGGCAGTCTCCTTATGGGAAAGCAGGCACCAAGGGGGCCAGGGATTCATCCTTTAATTTGAGCACCAAGTCAGCAGAGAGTCTTGGGCCTCCTTATCCTTGCAGCGGAGGCCAACCAAGGTGGGTCAGCCTGGGGGAACCCAGGAGACGGCTGAGGTGCTGGGGGTGGGCCTCTAGGGGCCACTTCACTGGGGGTTTACTCCTCTAGGAACCAGGAGCCAGGCACTCTCCCCAATTCAAACCTTGTGAGATGCTACTCAGATTGGAACAGCGACTTGTTCTAGGCCACCCAGATGGACAGGGCCAGTGCCAGGACCTAATCCCGGAGCCCGCGGCCTGATCCCTGGGATGCCCGGAGCTTGTACCTTCTGGGTTCCGCCTCCAGCTCTCAGGGCAAGTTTGAAGGTTGCTCCGCCCCTTCCCTCCCGCCTTCCCAGCCCGCGCGCTCCCAGGGAAGGGGCGGAGTTCTCCGGGTCTGATGACACCGTCGCCGCGGCAACGCGGCCATACTGGCCGCGACGGACCCGGGATCTGGGGCTGCGGCGCTGCGGCCTCGTGGGCAGACCGGAGCATGGACAGCCTCTTCGTGGAGGAGGTGGCGGCCTCCCTGGTCAGGGAGTTCCTCAGCAGGAAGGTACGTGGCGCCGCCCTCACAGCCCTGGGAAGTTGCTCAATTTTGGGGGTGGCGGGGCGAACAGTCTGGAGGCACTCCTGCAACCTCTGCACCTTGGGGGAGGGAGCCCTTCCCCTACCCGCTGCCTGCCCTAGAGATGCCCGAGGCAAGCGCCGCTTTCCCGGGCCTGGGGAACTACCTTTCCCAGTAGCCATTTCTCTCACGGTGCACTTCCCGCAAAGCGGGGCAGGACCGCGGCCGTCCTCCCGGGCGTCTCCCTCCAGGGCGCGCGAACCAGGGGCCTGGGCCCTCCTCATTTTCCTAAAGTTCACGAGGCTCTGGGAGCCCAGCAGGCCGGCCTTGCCGCCGGGCTCCATAACCAGTCCCAAGGCTTACATCCCACTAGGAAAGAACTTACCCCCAAAGGAACTCCAAAGGGCTAAAAAAAGTTGTTGTCAGTCAGACCTTTTAGTCTTGTTCATCAGTGGGAAATTCAATCGTTGAGGTCGTTTTGTTTTTAAGTTCTCCTATTGTCTTGTCCCAGGAGAGTTTTCAGAGAACTCAGAAGTTGGGGAGGTCCTTGGCTCCCACCTGCCCTGACAGTGGAGATGAAGGCAGGCTGGGGAAAAGGTCACTGGGGGTCACTGTGTACGGATGTGTAGGGAAAGCACCCACTGCTGACCCAGACTGACCACCTGCTATGTGTTTGGTGTCCTCCTGGTGTCATGTTGGGCGGGGACGATGGGCTCTTGTCTGGCATTAAAAGACACAAACAAAATAAACAGTGTTTTGAATGGGGGAAAGGGAAGGGCTTTGGAGTCAGAGGGAACAGTTCAAATATCCGCTATTAATTAGCAGCTCAAGCTGGAGTACCTTACTCACTGCCTTGATTTCCTTATCTGTAAAAGAGGAATAATAAGACCTACTCTTGGCAGATTTATAAAGAGGATTAATAATAATGTACAGGCAGGTCCCAGCCACTGTATCTGGCACATAGTTGGCATTCAACATTGTCTCCTCCCCCATCTCTGATGTGCACTTGTTTTGAAAGTGTCTTTCTTTGCTTTTTGAAAATGTATTTTTATTTAAAATGCAATGTGGCCTCACTGTACCTGCTCTGTTTTTATGGCTAATTGACCTGCCATCACCTAGTCCTGGCTACACAGGGGATATCAGTGATACACCCTGTGAGGCTGACCACAGCCATCGTTTCTTTTAAGTCTGGGCTACCAAGCAAAACTCTCTGAGAGTTTTCCTCATACGTATCCTTTCTCGAGTACAAACGAAATCCAGAGACCTCACCTGATATCCAAGGCTCCCCTGTAGCTTGACCTCACCTTACCAGCCCAATCTCATTTCCAGCTTCTCTCACATGCTTTCTTTTCCCTGTTCCACCCATCGCCCATCCCAAGTTCCATTTCCTTCAAGATGTCTCAGGTAACTGCGGCTGAAATAACATTCATTTGTCTGTGGTTTGCTCATCGGTGCTCATGTCATAGTTTACACATCTGCCTGTCTCACCCACCAGACAGGTCCACAGAGCTGACACCTGAACTGGGCGGAACCTTGGCAGTCGTCTGGTTCACTTGGTCTCCTCTCCTTCCTACTTTTCATCGGGGCACACTAAAGCCCCGAGAGGAGAAAGGAGTTGCCTGCAGTCATTCAGAAAGTCATGGAGAGCTGGAACTGCAGCTCAGGTTGGCTGCTTTGCTTATCACCTTCTGCTCCGGGGCAGAGACTGTGTACTCCCCTCAGGGCTTGGCACAAGGCAGGTACCGAGCGGTTCTGACCAAGAACGTGCCCATCGTGGTGCAAGGTACCTTCTAGATGCCTGTTTATTTTCTCAAATCCTCATAACAGTCCTGAAAGAGGTATAATTATTTATTCCCTTTCACGAAAGACTATGATCAGACTGGCAGGCAAAGAAACTTGCCCAAGGTGAGCAGGTCAGATCATGTCACTCCTCTGTCCAAAACCCTCCATGCACTTCCTTTTGCAATTAGAATAAAATCCCAGGGAAGGCCTCACCAGGGCCTACCAGGCTCCCCATGACGTGGCTGCCGGTTCCCCCTCGAACCTCACCTTCCACTACTCCTCCTCTACCCTCCAACCTACTTTGTACCCAGCTACACTGGCCTCCACCAAGCGTGATCCCCCTGCAGGGAGAACCATGACAGTCTCCTGGCAATGGCAGGGTCCACCAAGGTGACTCTTCTGGTGCCCTAGCCTTCCAGGCCTCCCTCCTCTCGTGCCCCAGCCTCCCTCTCCTGCAGGGACCTGTCCCATCTGACCTTTGACACTCCTTCCAGGTGGTCATGCCCTAAGCTTGTTTCCATAATCTCAGTTCCAAGCATCCCATCGTCCCTCACTTCCAGCTCACCCCCATCAGTAGCCCGCTATAAACTATTCTTCAGCCTCATTCCCATCTCCATTCCACTGTTTCTGCCAACTTTTCATCATTCCTCAGCCCTCTGTGACCTCTCCTCACGTCTTACCCGCCCACCATTGTAATCACGTCCTCAACACCACGCTCAACTCCCTTGCCTGTCTCTCCCTTCTTTATACTCCTCTGATGTTAAAAATTCAGCTTGGTCTACTCTGTGCCTGCACTGCAGAGCTGAATGGGGCTGGGGGAAAACACACCACCATGTTGATGGTTTCATGCCAAATTCATGGCCACTCACTCCTGTGATGCCTCAGGGATGCCTGCCCATCTGCTTATACCTCTCCAGCCCGTTCACTCTCTCAAATCTTGACTGACCATTTCACACATCTCTCTCCTCAAGCTCCAAAGCCCCCTCCCCCTCTAATTTCACTGAGAAAATAGAAGCAGCCTTGAGAAAACTCCAGCACGCCCTACCACCATAGTAACTAACCTTCCTGGGCCTGAACTATTTGCCCCACCCTGCCTCCTGTTCTTAGGGATGAATTCTCCATCTTCCTGGGTAAGGCCAACCCCTCCCTGTGTGCCTGTCCCCTCTTGTGTGTTCCAGGACACTGGTGCAGTTATCATCATCTCTCTGTATTGTAGCATACATTTTGCTTTCTCTACTGGGTTAGTCTTATCAACATGTATACGTGCTCCTACCAATTCCATCTTGACCCCCAAGACCCTCCAGCTACTAGTCTCTTTCTCTTTTATAGCAAAACCCATGAAAGGGCTCTGTATGTTCTGATTCTAATTCTTCTCCCTGTTTTCTCAAACCCACTTTAATCAGGCTTTTGTCCCCATCACTCCATGGAAACAACTCTTGTCAAGTTCACCAATGACTTCTGATTTTCGTTCCTTACACTTATTGATCTAACAATTGTGTTTGACTCAGTTGATTATGCCTTTCTTGGAAACTCATTCCCCTTGGCTTCTGGAGATCACCCCCTCCTGGTCTTCCTTCTATACCTTCTCAGGTTCCTGGCAAGTCCCCCCTGGCTTCCTGAGCTGTGCATGCTGGTGGGCTTAAAGACTGAGTCTCTGGCCCTCTTCTCTTCTCCATTCATTTCCCAGCCACTTCCACCACTGTTGTGGGTTCCAATACCATCGATATGCTGACAGTTTCCAAATGTCTATCTCTATCCAAGACCTCTCCTTGAACTCTTACATTCTTTCCAACTGCCTATGTTACATTTCCACTTGGATATCCAATAAACATCTCAACTCCACTTGGATATCCAATAAACATCTCAACTTAACACGTTCAGAACTCAATTCCTGATTCCTTCACCTCCTGCAATTTTTCCAGCTTCAGTAAGTAGCATCACTAACTGTCTGGTTGCTTGGACCAAAACCTTTGGAACCATTCCTGGCTTTTTTTCCTTTTTGTGCACCCTGCATGCAGTCCATCAGTAAATCTGTGGGCTTTCCCATCAGAGCACTTAAAGAATGTAGCTACTTATTCCCACTTATGCTACAACCACCCTGGTCCAAGTCACCTCCATCTTTCATGTGAGTTGTTCAATAGCCTTCTAATCTTAATATGTGATCCCCTATCTCATACAGTCTGTTCTCAACCTAGCAGCCAAGTGATCCTTTGCAAATATAAGTTAGTCCAGGATGCTCCTTTTTTCAAATCCTCCAGGAGCCTTTCCATTTTACAAAAGCCGACAAGGCCTTTCCTTAGCAAGCTCTGGGCAACCTCTCTGACCTCATTTCTTGACACTTTTCCCTAGTTACATGGCTCTAGCTGTACTGGCCTCCTTGTAGCTGCCACAGGGCCTTTACCCTTGTAGAACACTACCCACAGGTGTCTACACAATCTGCTCCCTTAGTTCCCTCATGTCTCGACTCTAATATAGCTTAATCATGAAGCCTTTCCTGATCACCTTTTATAAAGTAGCAACCCTTCCCTGCACCCCCTCCTGGCCCTGTCTGTTTCCTGACTCTGCTGTATTTTTTTTCCCATAGGGTATTCTATTTGTTGTCTTTTTCCTGATAGTAGGTGAGCTCTATGAGGGCCAGGACTTTGGTCTGTTCACTCCTCTGCCTCTAGCAGATGAATGAGTGGACTAATGGTTTGTTCCTTTCATTTCACAGACGGGGAAACTTGAAGACAGGAGTGAGCACATGGATGATGCTCAATAAATAGCTGACTACCTAAAATAGTGTCTCCCCTCTCTCTGTTTTCTCTGTCTTCATAATCGAGCATATTAGCAGCTGGTGTACTGTACATTTACCCCTTTGTTTATGGTTTGCTTCCCTAACAGAATGTCAGTTCCATGAGGGCAGGACTTGGTCATAATTCATCTATATCTCCTGCATCTAGAACAGAGCCTTGTTGTGCACAGAGTAGGTGCACGACAAGTGTTTGTTGAATGAATGATGGGACCGATGACTGGCTGATTTCTGAGGGCATCCTTGTCCACTGCTCCAGTGGTTTTCAAATGCCAGTTTGCACCACAATCCCAGGGAATTTGTTAAGTGTGCCAAGACTTGCTGATCTGAACTGCTGACAAACATCAAGAGTTACCCAGAAGAGAGGGACCCTCATTATACAGGTTTCCACATCACTTTGGTGGGAAAGCCATGGTTAAGCCCCCATGAAATGCAGGTGCCTCTTGAGTCTCACCTCTCCTTCCGGCTGACTCTCCTTAATGGACCCAGGCATGTCCCTACCTTTTCCCCAACATTTCTTTCTGTTTCCCCCCTCCCCAAGACTTCTTTTCATTCCTTTTGGTTCAAGGTTGTGTTCATATGTCTTGTTTCACAAATTCTTCTTGTCCCAATTCATGGCAGGCAGCAGGTTTTGTCTTGTTTTCCCAGCACTGAGAACCTCTATAAAATTCTGAATACAAAGCCTAGGGGAGCCACTGAGGCCTGGCTCGCACTGGGGTCTGGATCCTTCAGAAGCAAGGGACTCCCTTAATGCCAGGCTGAGCTGTGTGTGAGGCATCTCCTCATCTTCCGCCATTTGGTTATCACTGCGTTCTGGGGAGGTGGGCAAGCCACAGCTGCTGTCGTTTTCAAATGAAGAAGCCAGGCTCTTAGGGGGAATAGTGCTTCCCATGGCTGGCCTTCTGGGAGTTCAGGGCCGGATGATGGAAAGCGGCTGCGCTTGGGCACTGCAGACGCTTACCACGTGCTTCGTGTGAGTCTGGGTCCTCGCATCACTGCCTCGCAGCCTGGGATGGTCAGAACTCCCGCTATGTGAGTCCACTGTGCTATGTTGGACAAATCGACCCTGGTGCCCCATCTGAAAGAAGGAAATGAATATTGGCCTTTTGTTTATGCTTTTCCTTTTGTTTATTTTTAAAGCTTCATGTCCTGTGGCCCCAAATCTAGGCCAAACCCAGGGCTCCTGAGCCAGCTTCGGGCCAGACAGTTGTTACCCGGATTTCACTTTCCTTTTCTGTAAAACGTGCTGACAACTTCAGCCTGAGCCCAGCCCACGGGGTGGCTGTTAGATTCGGAATAATAATTGTGAAGATGATAACAAGTGTAAAGGTTATATAAAAATAAATGCTTAAGTCAGTTTTTGGTCCTCCCAATATCCTGAGAGGAAGGCAGGAGAAGATGATCATAAAGAACATCAACAGTCTTTTGTTTGTCCAGTGCGTCAGAGCTGGAAGGTTTTGATTTAAAATGGTAAAGAGTGATTCAGAGTTCTTCCCTCAGGGCTTAAAGAAGACGTGTGTGACCATGGACCAGGAACGCCCGCGCTCTGATCTCAGCATAAACAGCAGAAACCATCTCCGAAAAGTTTTGCATCTTGAAGTTCTCTACAAGGAGAACAAGGTACGTGCTTTTAACGTGTGGTACGGAGTTCTGGAACGGAATGTGGCAACGTCAAAAGCACTCGTGAGCCCTGCCAGGTCATCCGAGACCAGTGGGCGGAGGCTTGCCATACATGCGGTCAGGGAGAAACAGACCAGGCTGAGGGCGGACAGATCCCAACTGTGTGTGGGCGGTTTCCAGCCTGAGTCGGCAGCGCCCAACTGGCCTACCGCGCCGCGCATGCGCAGCTCTGGGGCGCATTTTGAACCCGAGCCTGCAACAATTATTCCCGGTGCTCCCTCCTCCCCGCCATGAGGCTATTTTTAGTAAGACTGTACTTAAAAATATAGCATTCAGTTATGCTAAAAATTTCCATTCTCTGCCTGCATATGGTTTTCCTTCTGCAGTTCTGAGTAACACCTTTTTCTTAAGGTCACTGTGACGTTTAATTCAGGCAGACGCAGGGCTTGGGTTCAGCTAACGCGGGTGTGTTGGAGTTGAGGTAGCAAATGGAACAGGCACCTCGGGGTGCTTCCCTGAACCCCCAGCCTCGATGCCCCCACTTTCTGTTACAAGCCTTCAGGGTACCCCTTATTTTTCCTTTGTTGTGCTTATTATGTTTATAATAGAATATTTGTGTGGTGGTTTAATTAGGATCTGCCTTCCGCACTACCTTGGACGCTGCAGGATGCGTTGTATCCCCATACTTGACATGGGACTGATGACATAGTAAATAGTCAGTGTGTATTTATGAATGAATGAGCGAGTGAATGAATATACAGGCACGAAGGAATGAAGCCACCGTTCTGAATTAATTGCTCTTTCTGTAAGAAGAGAGAATGTTATAATTTGATTCAAGAATGGGCTCTCCAGCAGATGCCCTGTGGGAGGGCATAGTGTCAGAGGTGGAAAGAACTTCGTGATCCTGTCGTTCAGCATTTATCACAAGGGGCAGCCAGGTGAAGTCCTACCGGAGGCCCGGTAAAGACCTTCATCCTCTGGGTCCTGCAGTGACACTCGGGCCCCTCCATCTCCTGTAGACAGAAGACTGTTGCCCCAGGCAGCAGATACTCAGCAATCCTCCTCTGGCTGTCTTTTAAGGCAGGAGAGTAGACTATACATTTTAGAAAGATTTTCCACAGAGAGTGAGACGGTTAAGCAGAAAATTCAATTAACCATTGCTGCACAGTGGAATTTTTATATAAATACATCTTTACCTAATTTCCCAGAAGCATCTTTGCTATTCAAGTTATTATTATTATTATTTTTTTGCGGTACGTGGGCCTCTCACTGTCATGGCCTCTCCCGTTGCGGAGCACAGGCTCCGGACGCGCAGGCCCAGCGGCCATGGCTCACAGGCCCAGCCCCTCCCCGGCATGTGGGATCTTCCCGGACCGGGGCACGAACCCGTGTCCCCTGCATCGGCAGGCAGACTCCCAACCACTACGCCACCAGGGAAGCCCCTCAAGTTATTTTTATTTCTTCACTGTGGTATAGTCTCCCTAAGGTAACTATTATCTTAAGATACTTAAGATATTTTCATTAGATCTTGATAAGTGCCCTGATAATTTGATTTATACAGTAGTTAGTAGCTGTTATACAATGAATTGGAGCTTATATTTTACAGGAAAATATACTCATTAATCTATCTATGGCATTATAATTTTGATGTTCACTCAGCACAAAGCTAGAGTGATTCTGGGAAAGCCCTGCCAATTTAATGTTAATTCCAGTAACTTGTTTTTCCCTATTAAGTGTGCAGTAGATAAAATGCCTGTGTAAAATTGAGGTTTTGAAAAATGGTATCTAGATTCATATAAAGGCTGTATCTATTACGAGCAAAGTGATGTGAAAGGCCACAAAGTACAGTTCAGGTATTCAGGGCCCTAACTCTCTCCTACTGAAAGAAGAACAAGAAGGTTGAAATAATTATTTAACATCCCCCCCCCCAAACTGTCTTCCTTGTAAGTTTCATCTAGACTTAGACAAAATAGTTTTTTGGGTCCCATTCTAAAAAAAATAAAACTGTCCCCTGATTTTGACTGCCTGATAATTCTGTTGAGTTTGATCATAACCCTGTGGGTCTTGGTCCCGGAGTTCTGCTATGTAGGTCAAGGGAATAGAAAGGGGGAAAGACTGGATACACCCGAGGGTTCCCTGTGTGCCAGGCTCTTTATCAGGCGCTTTACCACTCTGACTGCAAACTCACCACATGCCCCACGCCTGGCCGCAGTTCCAAAGGGCCTGGGTGTTACTGGGCAGGTGGGATGCGGACTGACACATGGTCTAGCCCCTGAGGCCAGCCTGTGGATTGCTGCTTGGATAACTGTGTCTGTACAAGTTACTTAGGAGACTTTCTAAAAGAAATCAAGGTTCTAATCTTGGTGATTCTGGCTTAGTAAGACTCAGCGAGGCCTGAGAATCTGTCTTTTATTTTTTATATAGATTTTTTCCACTTTTTAATTTTTATTTTATTTATTTTTTAAATTTCTTTATTTTTTTAAATTTATATATATTTTTTTATTAGTTTCTGCTTTATAACAAAGTGAATCAGTCATACATATACATCTGTTCCCCCATCCCTTCCCTCTTGCGTCTCCCTCCCTCCCACCCTCGCCATCCCACCCCTCCAGGCGGTCACAAGGCACCGAGCTGAGCTCCCTGTGCTATGCGGCTGCTTCCCACTATCTATCTATCTTACGTATGGTACTGTATATATGTCCATGCCTCTCTTTCGCTTTGTCACAGCTTACCCTTCCCCCTCCCCATATCCTCAAGTCCATTCTCTAGTAGATCTGTGTCTTTATTCCTGTTTTACCCCTATGTTCTTCATGACATTTTTTTTTCTTAAATTCCATATATATGTGTTAGCATACAGTATTTGTCTTTCTCTTTCTGAGTTACTTCACTCTGTATGACAGACTCTAGGTCTATCCACCTCATTACAAATAGCTCAGTTTCGTTTCTTTTTATGGCTGAGTAATATTCCATTGTATATATGTGCCACATCTTCTTTATCCATTCATCCGATGATGGACACTTAGGTTGTTTCCATCTCCGGGCTATTGTGAATAGAGCTGCAATGAACATTTTGGTACATGTCTCTTTTTGAATTACGGTTTTCTCAGGGTATATGCCCAGTAGTGGGATTGCTGGGTCGTATGGTAGTTCTATTTGTAGTTTTTTAAGGAACCTCCATACTGTTCTCCATAGTGGCTGTACCAATTCACATTCCCACCAGCAGTGCAAGAGTGTTCCCTTTTCTCCACACCCTCTCCAGCATTTATTATTTCTAGATTTCTTGATGATGGCCATTCTGACTGGTGTGAGATGATATCTCATTGTAGTTTTGATTTGCATTTCTCTAATGATTAATGATGTTGAGCATTCTTTCATGTGTTTGTTGGCAGTCTGTATATCTTCTTTGGATAAATGCCTATTTAAGTCTTCTGCCCATTTTTGGATTGGGTTGTTTATTTTTTTGCTATTGAGCTGCATGAGCTGCTTATAAATTTTGGAGATTAATCCTTTGTCAGTTGCTTCATTTGCAAATATTTTCTCCCATTCTGAGGGTTGTCTTTTGATCTTGTTTATGGTTTCCTTTGCTGTGCAAAAGCTTTGAAGTTTCATTAGGTCCCATTTGTTTATCTTTGTTTTTATTTCCATTTCTCTAGGAGGTGGGTCCAAAAGGATCTTGCTGTGATTTATGTCATAGAGTGTTCTGCCTATGTTTTCCTCTAAGAGTTTGATAGTTTCTGGCCTTACATTTAGGTCTTTAATCCATTTTGAGCTTATTTTTGTGTATGGTGTTAGGGAGTGATCTAATCTCATACTTTTACATGTCCCTGTCCAGTTTTCCCAACACCACTTATTGAAGAGGCTGTCCTTTCTCCACTGTACATTCCTGCCTCCTTTATCAAAGATAAGTTGACCATATGTGCGTGGGTTTATCTCTGGGCTTTCTATCCTGTTCCATTGATCTATCTTTCTGTTTTTGTGCCAGTACCATACTGTCTTGATTACTGTAGCTTTGTAGTATAGTCTGAAGTCAGGGAGCCTGATTCCTCCAGCTCCGTTTTTCGTTCTCAAGATTGCTTTGGGTATTCGGGGTCTTTTGTTTTTCCAAACAAATTTTGAAATTTTTTGTTCTAGTTCTGTGAAAAATGCCAGTGGTAGTTTGATAGGGATTGCATTGAATCTGTAGATTGCCTTGGGTAGTTGAGTCATTTTCACAATATTGATTCTTCCAATCCAGGAGCATGGTATATCTCTCCATCTATTTGTATCATCTTTAATTTCTTTCATCAGTGTCTTATAATTTTCTGCATACAGGTCTTTTGTCTCCTTAGGTAGGTTTATTCCTAGATATTTTATTCTTTTTGTTGCAGTGGTAAATGGGAGTGTTTTCTTGATTTCACTTTCAGATTTTTCATCATTAGTGTACAGGAATGCCAGAGATTTCTGTGCATTAATTTTGTATCCTGCTACTTTACCAAATTCATTGATTAGCTCTAGTAGTTTTCTGGTAGCATCTTTAGGATTCTCTATGTATAGTATCATGTCATGTGCAAACAGTGACAGCTTTACTTCTTCTTTTCCAATTTGGATTCCTTTTATTTCCTTTTCTTCTCTGATTGCTGTGGCTAAAACTTCCAAAACTAAGTTGAATAAGAGTGGTGACAGTGGGCAGCCTTGTCCTGTTCCTGATCTTAGTGGAAATGGTTTCAGTTTTTCACCATTGAGGACAATGTTGGCTGTGGGTTTGTCATATATGGCCTTTATTATGTTGAGGAAAGTTCCCTCTATGCCTACTTTCTGCAGGGTTTTTATCATAAATCGGTGTTGAATTTTGTCGAAAGCTTTCTCTGCATCTATTGAGATGATCATATGGTTTTTCTTCTTCAATTTGTTAATATGGTGTATCACATTGATTGATTTGCGTATATTGAAGAAGCCTTGCATTCCTGGAATAAACCCCACTTGATCATGGTGTATGATCCTTTTAATGTGCTGTTGGATTCTGTTTGCTAGTATTTTGTTGAGGATTTTCGCATCTATGTTCATCAGTGATATTGCCCTGTAGTTTTCTTTCTTTGTGACCTCCTTGTCTGCTTTTGGTATCAGGGTGATGGTGGCCTCATAGAATGAGTTTGGGAGTGCTCCTCCCTCTGCTATATTTTGGAAGAGTTTGAGAAGGATAGGTGTTAGCTCTTCTCTAAATGCTTGATAGAATTTGCCTGTGAAGCCATCTGGTCCTGGGCTTTTGTTTGTTGGAAGATTTTTAATCACAGTTTCAATTTCAGTGCTTGTGATTGGTCTATTCATATTTTCTATTTCTTCCTGATTCAGTCTTGGCAGGTTGTGCATTTCTAAGAATTTGTCCATTTCTTCCAGGTTGTCCATTTTATTGGCATAGAGTTCCTTGTAGTAATCTCTCATGATCTTTTGTATTTCTGCAGTGTCAGTTGTTACTTCTCCTTTTTTTTTTCTAATTCTATTGATTTGAGTCTTCTCCCTTTTTTTCTTGATGAGTCTGGCTAATGGTTTATCAATTTTGTTTATCTTCTCAAAGAACCAGCTTTTAGTTTTATTGATCTTTGCTAATGTTTCCTTCATTTCTTTTTCATTTATTTCTGATCTGATCTTTATGATTTCTTTCCTTCTGCTAACTTTGGGGTTTTTTTGTTCTTCTTTCTCTAATTGCTTTAGGTGCAGGGTCAGGTTGTTTACTCGAGATGTTTCCTGTTTCTTAAGGTGGGATTGTATTGCTATAAACTTCCCCCTTAGAACTGCTTTTGCTGCGTCCCATAGGTTTTGGGTCGTCGTGTCTCCATTGTCATTTGTTTCTAGATATTTTTTTATTTCCTCTTTGATTTCTTCAGTGATCACTTCGTTATTGAGTAGTGTATTGTTTAGCCTCCATGTGTTTGTATTTTTTACAGATCTTTTCCTGTAATTGATATCTAGTCTCATAGCATTGTGGTCCGAAAAGATACTTGATACAATTTCAATTTTCTTAAATTTACCAAGGCTTGATTTGTGACCCAAGATATGATCTATCCTGGAGAATGTTCCATGAGCACTTGAGAAAAATGTGTATTCTGTTGTTTTTGGATGGAATGTCCTATAAATATCAATTAAGTCCATCTTGTTTAATGTATCATTTAAAGCTTGTCTTTCCTTATTTATTTTCATTTTGGATGATCTGTCCATTGGTGAAAGTGGGGTGTTAAAGTCCCGTACTATGATTGTGTTACTGTCGATTTCTCCTTTTATGGCTGTTAGTATTTGCCTTATGTATTGAGGTGCTCCTATGTTGGGTGCATAAATATTTACAATTGTTATATCTTCTTCTTGGATCGATCCCTTGATTATTATGTAGTGTCCTTGTTTGTCTCTTCTAGTAGTCTTTGTTTTAAAGTCTATTTTGTCTGATATGAGAATTGCTACTCCAGCTTTCTTTTGGTTTCCATTTGCATGGAATATCTTTTTCCATCCCCTTACTTTCAGTCTGCATGTGTCTCTAGGTGTGAAGTGGGTCTCTTGTAGACAGCATATATATGGGTCTTGTTTTTGTATCCATTCAGCCAATCTGTGTCTTTTGGTGGGAGCATTTAATCCATTTACATTTAAGGTAATTATCGATATGTATGTTCCTATTCCCATTTTCTTAATTGTTTTGGATTCGTTATTGTAGGTCTTTTCCTTCTGTTGTGTTTCTTGCCTAGAGAAGTTCCTTTCGCATTTGTTGTAAAGCTGGTTTGGTGCTGCTGAACTCTCTCAGCTTTTTCTTGTCTGTAAACGTTTTAATTTCTCCATCAAATCTGAATGAGATCCTTTCTGGGTAGAGTAATCTTGGTTGCAGGGGAGGGAGGGGCACGGAGTGCGGGGCGAGCCTGCAGCGGCAGAGGCCGGCGTGACGTTGCACCAGCCCGAGGCGCGCCGTGCATTCTCCCAGGGAAGCCTTCACTGGCTCCCGGGACCCCGGCAGTGATGGGCTGCACAGGCTCCCGGAAGGGCGGCATGGACAGTGACCTGCGCTCGCACACAGGCCTCTTGGCGGCGGCAGCAGCAGCCCCAGCGTCCCATGCCCGTCTCTGGGCTCCGCGCTTTCAGCCGCGGCCCACGCCCGTCTGTGGAGCCCCTTTAAGCAGCGCTCTTAATCCCCTCTCCTCGCGCACCAGGAAACACAGAGGGAAGAAAAAGTCTCTTGCCTCTTCGGCAGCTCCAGAGTTTTCCTGGACTCCCTCCCGGAATGGCGCATTAGCCCCCTTCAGGCTGAGTTCTCGCCGCCAGCCCCAGTCCTCTCCCTGTGCTCTGACCGAAGCCCGAGCCTCAGCTTCCAGCACCGCCCGTCCTGGCGGGCGAGCAGACAAGCCTCTCGGGCTGGTGAGTGCCGGTTGGCACTGATCTTCTGTGCGGGAATCTCTCCGCTTTGCCCTACCCAGGTACGTGGGGAATTTCTTGCCTTTTGGGAGGTCTGAGGTCTTCTGCCACCGTTCAGTAGGTGTTCTGTAGGAGTTGTTCCACGTGTAGCTGTATTTCTGGTGTATCTGTGGGGAGGAAGGTGATCTCCGCATCTTACTCTTCCGCCATCTTCCCCTCCTTTTTCTTGTAAGAAACATTAGCAGGTGTATTTATGCCCTGCCTTATACATTTTGATAAGCCCTTTGGGAACCTAGAAAATAATTTATCATGCCTCTCTTCTTTACCCCAGTATAATAAGAAACAAGCTCTGGATCAATAGTTGAAATGTGCAGGGGCCACCTACTTAAAGTGAGGTTTCAGCAGGCTAAATTCCTCTTTGAGCATGGTTAGGGATTGTACGTGTCTTCAAAACCTGTCACAAAGGAAATAAAGTTTAGAACATTGTCAATCCCCACTTTATACCTCAATCACTACCATAGTCTCTTCCACCAACACTACTACCCCAACTACAACCTGACATCCAGACACTGACGGCATCTTTCTCAAAAGCCCAAGACGTGTGCTCCCTTGCCCAGTTGGCTGAAACACCTCCTGATGTCCAGCCTGTGTAGTTCTAAGGGCCAATGAGTCAATCCCTCAGCCCAGTTGCCTGTTAAGCACTTTGAATAATTTATGCATAATGTTAAAAAAATTTAACATTTTTTTTGTGCTTACCGTATGCCAGGCACCATGCTATGTGCCTTATGTGTATTAGTCCATTTGATTGTCATAAAATCTTATTAGGCGGGTGCTACTTTTATCCTTAATTTTATAGATGAGGATGCTGAGATTTGGAGAAGGAAAGTGACTTGCTCAATGTCTCATACCCGCCTCTTAAGTTGTAGAGCTGGGATTTGATCCCAGATTGATTTGACCCCAAAGCCAATCTCTTGGTCACTTTGCTATATTGTCTCTCAGGCCACTTGGTCATACCAACTAAGTTATGTACAGATCTCAACACCTCAGTCTAACTCAGATTTTAGAGCCATACTGTCACCTGCGAGTGAGACCTTGGGCAAGATACTTTAAGTCTTTGTGCCTCAATGTCCTCACCTGAAAAATGGGGATGACCTTACCTACCTCATAGGTGGTAGCAAGGATTAAATGAGTTAATGTAGGTAAAGCACATCTAGAAAAACACCTGGCACATGGTAAGTACAGAATGGTTAGTATTATTATTTAAATCAGAATGTGCCATGGGGAATACTGTGTCCTCTGAAACAATATCCAGATGATGCTAGCCTAACAAACTATGGTAATCCCAGTAGGCAGAGATTATTTTTTGCTCTAACATCAGCATAATATATTTAGGAGTTCTGCTCTAGTCACTGTCTGTCTCCTATATAAATAGAGAAACTTTGTTTTTCCCTGTAAATCTTTTAATCCACAAATATTATGGAGAAACTACTAGCTGTTTTAGCACTGTACTAAGAGTGAGACCATTACAAAAGAAATATGAGATAGGAGCCCTGTCTTCAAAGAACCAACAGTCCAGTGGAAGAGACTAGCACAGGATAGATAACAATGAGGATGCTGGGCAGTACGAATTAAGTGCTCAACGATATGGTCCTTATTTGAAGAGACATAAGAGTTCAATTCAAAGAGGTGAATTGGAATCAATATTCACATCTAAGCCAATTGATGAGAATATTCACTCCTAAAGCATGCCGCAGAGCTGTCTGTTTGCATGTTCACTAAAGCCAGAGTCAGTCTAGCCTAGTGGGCATTGGGACAAATGTCACCTAGTCGCCCAGCAATTCCCTATTTACTCTCCGAACTGTTTCCTACCCAGCTGCCTTCACTATTTATCTCCTTACCCTGTGTTCTTTTTCTTAATAGCATTTATTACTATCTGACTGGACCATATATATTTACTCATTTTGTCCTAGTCCGTCTGTCCCACTGGATTCTCTGCTCCTTGACAGCGGGAACTTTGTTGTCTTCACTGCTCAATCCCCAGGCCCCACAAGAGTGCCTGGCTCACAAAATATTCTTTGGGACAAAGGAATAAACCCTTACCAGACCTGCTGTCTCCAGCTTTCTCCTTTGTTCTAAAGCCAGGCTGTCCCCAGTGCTGCTGCAGGTAATTATAATAGTTACTGTTTATTAAGACTTCCTATGGGCCAGGCTATGTAATGTGTTCCACACAGCCACCCCAATGAAATCAAGAATGTTATTCTTTCCAGCTTACCAATGCAGCAACTAAGGCCTAAAGACATTGTGTACCTTGTCCAGGTTCACATACTTAAGAAGTGACTGACTTCCAATAAGGGTTGACCTTATGCTCTCTGGCTTTAATCTAGCAGTATTGGGACATGGCCAAAATTTGACTCCTTTTTTTTTTTTTTTGGCTGCCCCATACGGCTTGTGGGATTTTAGTTCCCCAACCAGGGACTGAACCCGTACCCTTGGCAGTGAGAGAGTGGAGTCCTAACCACTGGACCACCAGAGAATTCCCGAACATGCCCAGAATTTGAAGCAGAGAAGTAGAACCCTAAAGAGGCAGGAGTGGTGGAAGGGTGGATGTGAGAGTCAGTGGGTAGGTGTGATGGGTTGAATTATACCCTGCCCCCCTCCCAAATTCACATGGTGATGTCCTAACCTCAGTACTTTAGAATGTGACCTACGTGTAAATAAGGCTGTTGGAAAAGTAATTGTTTCTGATGAGGTTATACCGAGGTGAGGTGGAGCCTAAATCCAACATGACTGCTGTTCTGATGAAAAGGGGAAATCTGGACACGCACACAAGGAGAATGCCCTGTGAAGATGAAAGCAGAGACTGGAGCGATTGCCAGCAAACCACCACAAACTAGGAGAGAGGTGTGGAATAGATGTCTTCCCCGCAGTTCTCAGAAAGTACCAACCCTGCCCATACCTTGATCTCAGACACCTAGCCTCCAGAGCTATGAAGCAATAAATTTCTGTTGTTTAAGCCACCCAGCTTGTGACATTTTGTTAGGGCAGTCCTAACAAATTAATACAGTAGGAGTAGGCAAGGAGAAGACCGAGAGAGAGAGAGGAAAAAACCTCTCACAGCTCCTGGTGGGCGTTCTTGCCCATATTCCATCCTTGCCTCTTCTACCTTCACCCGCAAGCCAATCTGGCATTCTGAAGACATAGCTTTCTTCTGGCAAGACCCTAGCAAGCCTTCTGAAGGACCTAATGATTTCCTAGGAGATGAAAGCGAGCTTCCTGATTGTCCTTGTTAACTCTGTTAACCAGGCCCACAAAGTGGATCATAGTGCACAGATAGCCACTTAGAAATTTCACTGCCCCGTGCAAAGAAACCTACAGAGACTTCACAGGCTCTGTGGCCTCTCCAAGGCCAATGTTGCCCTGAACTATCCCAGATCTTTATATGAACATAAGCTTTAGAAAATCCCATGAAGATAGCTCCCTCATCATTCATATGTTGGTGGCCCTGCTTGATGGAAAAAGTTGGAAACGGGACATTCAGGAGGAAGATACATCCCTAATATCTGCAGCGTCTACTGCGGGATATTGATTCCATTGTCCTTTAACCTGCTGGCACTGGGTTGATAGTATATTACTGGTAATGAAGAGAGAATCCTGCCAGGAATTGTTAAATGGTTGCAAGTCACTATAACAAATCTTTTCACAGTAAAAATAATGAGGGCTCAAGACTGATTTCAAAAAGAATGGCAAGAAAAAGTGTTTCTCTCCATCCCAGGCCCAATACCCATCCCCACAAACCTACTCAGGGAATTTCAGCAACGTGTAGTCTCCTTCCAAGCCCCAGAAATTTCTGTATTGGACAGAACTTCCCTGTCATGACAAAAGGAACCTTTCCTCATGCGTGGGGTAAGTGTTTGATTTCTATAACACAGTGGTCAGCAAACTTTTTCTGTAAAGGGTCAGACAGTAAATAATTTAGGCTTTGAGGGCCATCACTGTTGCAACTGCTCAGTCGTGCTATCGTTGTGTGAAAGTGGCCATAGATCACACACAAATGAATGGCTCTGGTTATGTGCCAATAAAACTTTATTTAAAAAAACAGGCAGGGGCCAGATTTGGCCTATAGGCCATAGTTTGCCAACCCCTGGTGTATAGCACAAAAAGACTAGAACTTTGCTGCCAATGGAAACAGTGCTCCTTTTTCCAAAGTTTTGGTGTCCAGCTCTTTCCTGGGAAGTGTCATCTCAGGGCTCACATTCTTTTGCATCGCTGTCATGAAACAGAAGAGAGAAATGAATGAATCTATCTCATTATTCCTTTTAGGGCTCCATATTGCCAACCAACACTGAACTAAAGTTATGCCAACCTGTAACCCTCTAATTTCTTCCCCTAGACTTTATCAGCTCATAAATTTTGTGATAAAGAACAAAGAAGAAATTGCCTTGCAGAATGTCTCCTTCAGTGATGAAATGGCATTGATAGAAGAGTACTAGACTTTGTCTAGAGCCCTGACTTTTTGTCCCTGTCTCTGCCCCTGACAAGCCCAGTGACCCCTCACAAGTCATTTCATCTTTCTGGTGTGACAACTCCTTCCCTTCCTACTTTATGGGATTGTCACGAGAATAAACTAAAAAGACCACAATAACAAACATGAAAACATTTTACAAAAACTTAAGTTGTCACAGATCTATTGCTCCAAGGAAGCAGGAGGATGAGAGGGGTGCTTTTCTGCACAGGTGGAAATGTTACAACTAAAATAGAACTGAACCCTTGTGATGTAGAGGGACCAGGACAGGAGAGGGCAAAGGGCTGCACATGAAGCTGTGGCAGTTTCAAGCCTGCCCATTAGACTGGCTGGCTGTTGTGTCATTTATATCTAAATTGATTCCTTTCACTTTTGGTTGTTTCCCAGCAAGTCTATTGGAAAGAGCAGGTGCTCATTATTGAATTCCCTTGTTAATTTTCCCCCAAATCTATTAAATCAGTACCAAACACTTAGAATTCTCTGACACTAAAGCAAGTGATTTATTTATCTATAGCTATCTATTGCATCTGGCTTTGATAGGCTTTATCTCTATGTGCTAAAAACACAGAGCCCTTTAAAAGTTTGATTTTATTGCAAAAAGGAAAACAGCTGTATAGGGGAACCTGGATGGGAGTAAAGGAGAGCAACTCTCTGGCTGACAAGTCTAAATGTCAGTGCTTTTTTCAAGCGCATCAAAACATATAGAATCCAATTGTGGACCAAGAGGCCAGACTTTCATAAATCCTTATAGGGAACTTTGTTTGGGTTTAAGCCTAGGGTGGGAGATTAGGTGTAGAGGAAAGAGCGGTGGGATCAGGAGCCCTGATTTAAGTCTGGGTTCTGCCACTAACTTGCTGTGTGATTTTAGCTAAGTTACTCAGTCACTCTTGACCAGTGTCTTCTCATTTGTAAAGTGAAGAGATTTTAATTTTAAGACTCCTTTTCCTACCCACTCTCTAGGAATTAAGGATTCAGTCACCATGATGCATAAGCCAATAGTGCCTACTATGGATCTCATCATTCATTTGTTCAGGAAACATTTATTGAGATGCTACCGTGAGCTAGGCACTGAGGGTATAATGATAGACAAAGACACACTCTTTTGTATCCCATGGAGTAGAGACGATCTCTCTCTTCCCTCCTTTGAATCAGAGAAGCAGAAGGGCTTTGATACGATCATTGTTCAATTACTATTTTATTATCCTTCACATTATTTTATTTTTAAATTTTTATTGGAGTATAGTTGCTTTATAATGTTATGTTAATTTCTGCTGTACAACAAAGTGAATCAGCTATATGTATACATATATCAATTATTTTAGCCCATTCTTTTGAATAGCACAGATTTTACCCAAGTCTTAGCACAATCTTGACCTGACCTAGAAACAGATTCTGATATGGTAGTGAACACATAGTTTGACTATGCACGTGGAAGATATTTTTTGACTTAAGGCTTATTGGAGGCTGGTTTCCAGTTTGGCGCGAGAGTTGCCAAGCTTTTAGACCTTGTCTGTTCAGGGACTCTAGTTAGCCCTGTAACCTCACCCGAGGCCTTGAGCCCAACTAGCTCTACCTGTGGACTGGGCCAGGGGGGGCAGGACTGGATAGAAGAAAAAGCAGCTTGAACAGGCTCTCCAGAGAAAAAGATAAACCCAGAGCTCCAGAAAGCATAGGATGTGAAAGAAATGGGGAGGATAGCACAGAAGTGTTTAAAAGGGCTGGAATGACTAGGAGGGATAGGTAAGGGACAGGAAGAAGGAAAAGTTGGGCACAGTTTTCTGGGCTCATAATAGACAAGCAGAGCCATGCTGGGGCTACTACATAGCTGTGAAAGTTAAATATTCACCCACTGACATTTATCTGCTGAGTGCCTAATAGGTACTTTGCTAGATTCTGGAGTTGCAGAGGTAAATTAGACTTCATCCGTGCTCTCAGAGAGCTCATGGTCCATTGAAGGAGGCAAATGAACAAATGGCCAATTAGAATACAGACCTGAACTAGGTGAGGACAGTGTTCTAGTCTGCTTCATTCACTGCTGTTTCCTCAGCTTAGTATATAACCTGGGACAAGACTTTGTTGTAGACCAGATGATGGCTCAGAGAAAGAGGGAAGTGGAAGAATCAAAGAGATATTAAGGAGAGAGACTAGACCACATTTGATGATGAATTGGAGTTAAGGGCAGAGGGAAGATTCAAGGATGACCTTCAGCCCTCTGATTAGGACAATTAAGTGGACGGTGATGCCATTCCCCTGAGAGGTGAACCCAGAAGTTTGAGGCAAGTACAGAGACTGCTGAATAAGGATTGGGATGCTGGTAAGTCATGACTTACTGTGAAGCTCCAGAGGCAGCCAAAGGAGCTGACTGTGGTACTGACCTTTCTGTTTCTAACTTCGTTTCTGCCCCAGGATGTCTGTTTGTGTGTCATATACTGAGAAAAAAAGAATTTGGATCTTTTTGAAGAGTTAGTAGAAAGTGAGCATGGTCTGCAGTCTGACATGATGAGAGTTAAACAGATGTGTGTTCAGTAAATAGTGTCTAGTCCCTCTGTCTTCAGGAACTCCAATGCTTGAGTAACAACATCCTGAGGTTTCTGAAGGGATAAAAGAGAAAATCTACTTGGGGATATTTCACCTAATGTCGGTGATGTATCTCAGCTGATAGACGTGAGTATAGGGTTTGCCTTTCATCTACAAAGGACTACGACCTCATCTGTGATTCCTTGAAAATCTGAGGTTATCATTCTCATAAAGGCTTCTTTTTAGCACTATTATGGCGATTAAGTTCAGGCAGAATGGAGCCACATCCCCAAATATTATATTGGGCAGCAAGATGAAAAACGAGCACATTACCAGAGAAAAGTGCTTCTGTCTGGAACTTCTTCTTGATGGTTTCCTTGGGGACATAAGTTTGAGATTTTTTTAGTTGAAACTGGCCATAATACAATACTTGGTATGTATTTATGTGTCTGTGGGGCAGGGGACCTGTATTCGCATATTTGACCTAGAAGTTTTAGTAACAGAATTTATTTATTTATTTGAAGCATAGTTGATTTACAATATTGTGTTAGTTTCATGTGTACAGCAAAGTGATTCAGTTATATATATATTTTTCAGATTATTTTCCATTATAGGTTATTACAAGATACTGAGTATAGTTCCCTGTGTTATACAATAAATCCTTGTTACTTATCTATTTTATATGTAGTAGTTTGTATTTGTTAATTCCATACTCTTAATTTATCCTTCCCCCCTTTCCGTTCCCCTTTGGTAAACATAGGTTTGTTTCCTATGCCTGTGAATCTGTTTCTGTTTTGTATATAGATTAATTTGCATTATTTTTTAGATTCCGCATATAAGTGATATATGATATTTGTCTTTCTCTGCCTGACTTACTTCACTTAGTATGATATTCCCTAGGCCCATCCATGTTGCTGCAAATGGCAATATTTCATTTTTTTTATGGCTGTGATATTCCTTTGTATCAAGATGTATATATATACTACATCTTCTCAAACCAGTCATCTGTTGATGGGCACTTGGGTTGTTTCCATGTCTTGACTATTGTAAATAGTGCTTCTATGAACATTGGGGTGCACGTATCTTTTCAAATTTCATGTTTTCCAGATGTGTTTTCATCTTTTCCGGATATATGCCCAAGAGTGGGGTTGCTCAATCACATGATAGCTCTATTTTTAGTTTTTTGAGGAACCTCCATAGTGTTCTCCATAGTGGCTGTATCAATTTACATTCCCACCAATAGTGGAAGAGGGTTCCCTTTTCACTACACGCTCTCCAGCATTTATTGTTTGTAGATTTTTTGATGATGGCCATTCTGACCGGTGTGAGGTGATACCTCATTGTAGTTTTGATTTGCATTTCTTGAATGATTAGTGGTGTTGAGCATCCTTTCATGTGTTTGTTGGCAATCTGTATATCTTCTTTGGAGGAATGTCTATTTAGGTCTTCTGCCCATTTTTGGATTGGGTTGTTTGTTTTTTTAATATTGAGCTGCATGAGCTGCTTGTAAATTTTGGAGATTAATCCTTTGTCAGTTGCTTCGTTTGCAAATATTTTCTCCCATTCTGAGGGTTGTCTTTTCGTCTTGTTTATGGTTTCCTTTGCTGTGCAAAAGCTTTTAAGTTTCATTCAGTCCCATTTGTTTATTTTTGTTTTTGTTTCCATTTCTTTAGGAGGTGGGTCAAAAAAGATCTTACTGTGATTTATCTCAAAGTGTGTTCTTCTTATATTTCCTCTAAGAGTTTTGGTGTGTCTGGCCTTACATTAAGGTCTTTAATCCATTTTGAGTTTATTTTTGTGTATGGCATTAGGGAGTGTTCTAATTTCACTCTTTTCCATGTAGCTGTCCAGTTTTCCCAGCACCACTTATTGAAGAGGCTGTCTTTTCTCCATTGTATACTCTAGCCTCCTTTATCAAGATAAGGTGACCATATGTACATGGGTTTATCTCTGGACGTTTTTGGATGGAACGTCCTATAAATATCAATTAAGTCCATCTTGTTTAATGTATCATTTAAAGCTTGTGTTTCCTTATTTTTTTTCATTTTGGATGATCTGTCCATTGGTGAAAGTGGGGTGTTAAAGTCGCCTACTATGATTGTGTTACTGTTGATTTCCCCTTTTATGGCTGTTAGTATTTGTCTTATGTATTGAGGTGCTCCTATGTTGGGTGCATAAATATTTACAATTGTTATATCTTCTTCTTGGATCGATCCCTTGATCATTATGTAGTGTCCTTCTTTGTCTCTTGTAAGTCTTTATTTTAAAGTCTATTTTGTCTGATATGAGAATTGCTACTCCAGCTTTCTTTTGATTTTCATTTGCATGGAATATCTTTTTCCATCCCCTGACTTTTAGTCTGTATGTGTCCCTAGGTCTGAAGTGAGTCTTTTGTAGACAGCATATATACGGGTCTTGTTTTTGTATCCATTCAGCCAGTCTGTGTCTTTTGGTGGGAGCATTTAATCCATTTACATTTAAGGTAATTATCGATATGTATGCTCCTATTACCATTTTCTTAATTGTTTTGCATTTGTTATTGTAAGACTTTTCCTTCTCTTGTGTTTCCTGCCGAGAGAAGTTCCTTTAGCATTTGCTGTAAAGCTGGTTTGGTTCTGCTGAATTCTCTTAGCTTTTGCTTGTCTGTAAAGGTTCTAATTTCTCTGTCAAATCTGAATGAGATCCTTGCTGGGTAGAGTAATCCTGGTTGTAGGATTTTCCCTTTCATCACTTTAAATATGTCCTGCCACTCCCTTCTGGTTTGCAGAATTTGTGCTCAAAGATCAGCTGTTAACCTTATGGGGATTCCCTTCTCTGTTATTTGTTGTTTTTGCCTTGCTGCTTTTAATATTTTTTCTTTGTATTTAATTTTTGATAGTTTGACTAATATGTGTCTTGGCGTGTTTCTCCTTGGATTTATCCTGTATGGGACTCTCTGTGCTTCCTGGACTTGATTAACTATTTCCTTTCCCATATTAGGGAAGTTTTCAACTATAATCTCTTCAAATATTTTCTCAGTCCCTTTCTTTTTCTCTTTTTCTTTGGGAACCCCTATAATTTGAATGTTAGTACATTTAATATTGTCCCAGAGGTCTCTGAGACTGTCCTCAATTCTTTTCATTCTTTTTTCTTTATTCTGCTCTGCAGTAGTTATTTCCACTATTTTATCTTCCAGGTCACTTATCCGTTCTTCTGCCTCATTTATTCTGCTATTGATCCCTTCTAGAGAATGTTTAATTTCATTTATTGTGTTGTTCGTCATTGCTTTTTTCATCTTTAGTTCTTCTAGGTCCTTGTTAAATGTTTCTTGCATTTTCTCTACTCTATTTCCAATATTTTGGATCATCTTTGCATCTTTATTCTGAATTCTTTTTCAGGTAGACTGCCTATTTCCTCTTCATTTGTTAGGTCTGGTGGGTTTTTATCTTGCTCCTTCATCTGCTGTGTGTTTTTCTGTCTTCTCATTTTGCTTATCTTACTGTGTTTGGGGTCTCCTTTTTGCAGGCTGCAGGTTCGTATTTCCCGTTGTTTTTGGTGTCTGTCCCCAGTGGCTAAAGTTGGTTCAGTGGGTTGTGTAGGCTTCCTGGAGGAGGGGACTACTGCCTGTGTTTTGGTGGATGAGGCTGGATCTTGTCTTTCTGGTGGGCAGGTCCACCTCTGGTGGTGTGTTTTGGGGTGTCTGTGGCCTTATTATGATTTTCGGCAGCCTCTCTGCTAATGGGTGGGGTTGTGTTCCTTTCTTGGTAGTTGTTTGGCATAAGGTATCCAGCACTGTAGCTTGCTGGTCGTTGAGTGAAGCTGGGTGTTGGTGTTGAGATGGAAATCTCTGGGAGATTTTCGCCGTTTGATATTACATGGAGCTGGGAGGTCTCTTGTGGACCAGTGTCCTGAAGTTGGCTCTCCCACTTCAGAGGCACAGCACGGACTTCTGGCTGCAGCACCAAGAGCCTTTCATCGACACGGCTCAGAATAGAAGGGAGAAAAAGTAGAATGAAAGAGAGAAGGAGAGGAAGAGAGGAAGAGAGGAAGAGAGAGAGAGAGAGGGAGGGAGGGAGGAAGGAAGGAAGAAAGGATGAAAGAGAGAAAGAGAGAAGGAGAGGAAGAGAGGAACAGAGGAACAGAGAGAGAGATAGAGAGGGAGGGAGGGAGGGAGGAAGGAAGGAAGGAAGAAAGGAAGAAAGAGAGAGAGAGAGGAAGGAAAGAAGATAGAAAGAAAGAGGATAAAAGAAAATAAAATAAAGTAAGGTAAAATAAAATAAAGTTATTAAAATAAAAAATAATTATTAAGAAAAATTTTTTAAAAGTTAAAAAAGAAACAAAAACGGACGAATAGAACCCTAGGACAAATGGTGAAAGCAAAGCTATACAGACAAAATTTCACACAGAAGCATACACATACACACTCACAAAAAGAGGAAAAGGGGAAAAAAATAATAAATCTTGCTCTCAAAGTCCACCTCCTCAATTTGGGATGATTCGTTCTCTATTCAGGTATTCCACAGATGCAGTGTACATCCAGTTGATATTGGAGATTTAATCCGCTGCTCCTGAGGCTGCTGGGAGAGATTTCCCTTTCTGTTCTTTGTTCTCACAGCTTCTGGGGTTCAGCTTTGGATTTGGCCCAGCCTCTTCCTATAGGTCGCCAGAGGGCGTCTGTTCTTCACTGAGACAGGACGGGGTTAAAGGAGCAGCTGCTTCGGGGGCTCTGGCTCAATCAGGACGGGGGGAGGGAGGGGCACGGAGGCGGGGCGAGCGTGCGGCGGCAGAGGCTGGCGTGACGTTGCACCAGTCTGAGGCGCACCGTGCGTTCTCCCGGGGAAGTTGTCCCTGGATCAAGGGACCCTGGCAGTGGCGGGCTGCACAGGCTCCCCGGAAGGGAGGTGTGGATAGTGACCTGTGCTCGCACACAGGCTTCTTGGTGGCGGCAGCAGCAGCCTTAGCGTCTCAGGCCCGTCTCTGGGATCCGTGCTGATAGCCGCGGCTCGCGCCTGTCTCTGGAGCTCCTTTAAGCAGCACTGTTAATCCCCTCCTCTCGCACCAGGAAACAAAGAGGTAAGAAAAACTCTCTTGCCTTTTCGGCAGCTCCAGACTTTTCCTGAACTTCCTCCTGGCTAGACGTGGCGCACTAACCCCTTCAGGCTGTGTTCACACTGCCAACCCCAGTCCTCTCCCTGCGCTCCGACCGAAGCCCGAGCCTCAGCCCCCTGCCCCCGCCCGCCCCGGCGGGTGAGCAGACAAGCCTCTCGGGCTGGTGATTGCTGGTCGGCACCGATCCTCTGTGCCGGAATCTCTCCGCTTTGCCCTCCACACCCCTGTTGCTGCGCTCTCCTCCGTGGCTCCGAAGCTGCCCCCCTCTGCCACCTGCAGTCTCCGCCAGTGAAGGGGCTTCTAGTGTGTGGAAACCTTTCCTCCTTCACGGCTCCCTCCCACTGGTGCAGGTCCCGTTCCTATTCTCTTGTCTCTGCTTTTTCTTTTTTCTTTTGCCCTACCCAGCTACGTGGGGAGTTTCTTCCCTTTGGGAGGTCTGAGGTCTTCTGCCAGCGTTCAGTGGGTGTTCTATAGGAGCAGTTCCACGTGTAGATGTATTTCTGATGTATCTGTGGGAGGAAGGTGATCTCCACGTCTTACTCTTCCGACGTCTTGAAGTTCCCTCCAGTCTATTTTAGAACGTTCTCAACACCTCAAAAAGAAGCCCTTGTATCTTTTAGCTATTAATCCCCTGTGCTCCCAACAACTTCTGCCTCAGCCTTAAGCAATTATTGATCTATTTTGTATCTATAGATTTGCCTGTTCTGAGCATTTCATATGAATAGAATCACATAATATGTGGTCTTTTGTGACTGACTTCTTTCACTTAGCATAATGTTTTTAAGGTTCAGCCATGTTGTAGCATATATTAGTTCTTCATTCCTTTTGATGTCTGAATAATACTCTGTTGTATGGATTTGCCACATTTTGTTTATCCATTCATCAGTTGATGAGCATTTGGGTTGTTTCCATCTTTGGGTATTATGAATATTGCTGCTATGAATATTTATGTACAAGTTTTTGTATGGACATATATTTTCATTTATCTTGGGAATATACCTACAAGTGGGTCATACAGTAACACTGTTTCACCCTCTGAGAAACTACCAAACTTTTCCAAAGCAGCTATACCATTTTACATTCTCACTAACAGTGTATGATGGTTCTGATTTCTCTAAATCCCCACCAACAGTTATGATTATCTTTTTGATTCTAGCCATCCGAATGGGTATGAAATGGTATCTTTCTGTGGTTTTGATTTGTGTTTTCCTGATGAATAATGATGTCAAGCGTCTCTAATGTGCTTGCTGGCCATTGGTATATCTTCCTTGGAGAAATGTCTATTTAGATCTTCTGCCCATTTTAAAAGTTGGGTTATTTACCTTCTTATCACAGGCTTGTAAGAGTTCTTTATATATTCTGAATAAAAATCCCTTATCAGATACATGATTGACAAATATTTTCTCCCATTCTGTAGGTTGTTGTGCTATATTCTTTACATGAATTATTTGAGTTGATCTTTGCAACAGCTGTATGAGATATTATCCTTCTATTTTTTTTTAGAGATCAGAAAACAGGCTCAGAGTGGTTAAGTACCTATCCTAACTCACAATGCTAGCATGGGATGGTTCCAAGATTTGCGCTTAGATCTCTATTGGAATTTCAGTTAAAGTCCTCCATCCTCTTGCCTTGATGCTCATATATACGGTTTGTATTTGATGAAAGAAATTGAATCTTAGGATTGTATTGCCCTGTCTATTCTTCACTCCTAGACATTCCAGGGGATAAACACTGAAAATGAAAACACTTTGGCAATACTCCTCAAATTGATTCTCTGGGGACCATGCTGATTCCCAGCAAGAAGGTGTAGCCACAAGGCTCCTGAGGTTGTTTGAATTGATGTTCTGAGTCTGGATTTATAAGCATGGGGAATTGTTCCTTTAGAAGACAATGACAAAGAGAACACTTTTAATGGGAGCCAGATGCAGCCATGATTTTGATTAAATGTTTGCTGGTAACCATACTTAGGCGGGAACATCTGCCCACTGATGAGCTCCCTGGAGTTTTAGCAGGTGAATTTATGTAGGAAATACAGCTCCAAGTACTTCTTCCTGAGGAGAGATGTTAGGCAAAAAGAAGCTTAATTTCCTTGCTTCCATGTTTTGTCCACCTGCCATTTAGGAAGCCTAAGTAAATACATTCCTGTATTGGGATAATACCACTTCCCCTTGGCCTTCCATCTTCCCCAGCTTTGGCTTTGCAGGTGCCCAGTAAGTGTTGGTGCTTGCATCTGGGCCACATCTGTGCAGGCATCTTGGGTTGTCCAAGAATAGTGCATGGCTCCATAAGCCTATAGTAGCAACCCTCTGACATTAGAATTTGCTGTTGATATTTTTCATACACACTCACACTCTTAAGCAAACACACTCCTTTCCTTTCAGACCTACCCTCTTAGATGTCCTTACTAGTCTGTCTTTGAAATGCTGGATCATCATACAGGATACATGATATTTAGAGGAAACAGGTTTCAATGGTGTTTCTGGATTCTTCTTAGTTCTAGGTCAGCCTAGATTAAACAATCTCTAGTCTGGAGGGCTTTACTCACCTCCCAATCTGCCATGCAGTCACAAGGTCCATCTTGTCTTATCACTTTTACTTAAGTCACCGCCCTGCAGATTATCCATCATTAACTAGACCCTTATTCATGTATTGCTCTGCGCTTGACAGAATTGGACCCAACTCTCTCCCCAACTTCATGAGCGCTTCTTTCCTGCCATCTGTAACTCATAGTCTATCATTAAGAGACTCCCCAGTAGCTTCAAGTTCTTCTCTCAGTGTTCCCTTAATCTCTGTTTTATAACTGGAATATGGCTGTGCCTTGAGGAAATCACTTCCCCTGCAGTCCTCTTGAGCAAACGTTAGTTTTCCTCACATACCCCAAGGAGTCGACTCATTGTCACTTTCAAACCATTTCTGCTCCTTTCTCTTTCAAAATTCAGAGCTCATTTGTAGTTCTTGCTATTAGATAATATCATGTGCTGCCCCATCTTATTTCTTTACCTTCATTCATTAGACACTTTCCTGATCTTCTTCTCCACTTTTAGTACTGCCACCATCTTGGCAACTTCAACATCTGTCATCTATGTGGATATTCATCCAGCATTTTTGGCTTTGCAAATCTTTCATGCCCTCAATTCCAATGATATTTTTCTTCCATCATACTTAAGCCACTCACTCTAATGCTCATGCACTAGACATTGCCATTCTCAAAAATTACAGCAACTCTGAAATCCTGATTTTAAAACATACATCTCTTGGGCTACAACTGATTATTCTTCCTAGCAAAATACCTCTCTCTCATGCAGGTATACACACCTACACACACCCAACTCTAAAAATTCTTCAATTTTGAACTCCAGTCTGTGAATTCTACTACTTTTCAGCATCAGCCACATTTCTCTTTTCGCATTTCCTCATTGCTTATCAATTTATCATTAGAATCACTTACTTTCATAAACCTTCATCTCCCTACTCACTTTCCCACCCTAGTACTTCCCTGGCAAAACCACAACCCTTGTTAAATTTAGCTATCTACCTACTTTGTTCCTATATACAAGTGATGGATGTTGCTGTAGAAATTTACAAGGCAAAGCTAACTGATCTCACCTTAAATTCTTGACCACATATCTTAAATTATCAATCTTTCCATATTATACACCCATTTCCATTATACAAAATGAATATCCAATACTTTATCTTCCCCTCAATTTCTCAAAACCCTACCCTCACTCTTGTTATTTTATGCCCTTATCTCATCCTTCACTGAGAAAACTGAAGAGTCAAGAGAAAATTCTTTTATATCTTCCCCACCAAATCTACCATCTTACCTGCATTTGTAATCATACCATAATCGTTTCCTTCTCCACTGCAAAATCTATAAATATTACTCGTTCTCATGGAAAGCCAACATTTCTACATTTGCTACGGATCCCATCTACTAGTGCTCTGAATACCCTTCTTGCTTTCTCAATATTTTTTCTTCTGCAATTATCCCTTTGGTGTTTTATATCATCAGTTTCATTCAGCCATTTATATTGGCTAGATGCGTTCTAGAATCTACCCTCTTAAAAATACACTCTCTTAATACCAAATCCCCCTCCAGCTATAGTCCCATATTTCTCCTCCCCTTAGCACCAAAACTCTCAAAAGAAATTGTCTATCCACCCCTCACTTTCTGATCTCACATTTTCTCCTTAATACACATCCAGGTTTATATTAAAATATTTTCCACTCTTTCAATTTCCTTCTTATCAAATTTACCAATGACCTCTCTACTAACAAGTTCAATCATCATTTGTCTGTCCCTATATTACCTGTAAAAGGTATTTAATAAAGTTGACCATTTTTTACTTCTTGAAACATTATCTGCCCTTTGCTTTTGTGTTGCTCAATTCACCTGTGTTTTTTTGTTGTTGTTGTTCCCTCCTTTTCAACTCTTTTCATTATATACCTAGGAGTAGAGTTACTGGGTAATATGGCAAGTCTATGTTTAACTTGTTGAGTAACTGCCAAAATGTTTTCCACAGAGGCTGTATCATTTTATGTTCCCACCAGAAGTGTATGAGTGTTTCAGTTTCTCTACATCCTCGTCAATACTTGTTATTTTCCTTTTAAAAAAGTTATAGCCTTCCTAGTGGGTATGAAGTGGTATCTCATCGTGGTTTTGACTTGCATTTCCCTAATGACTAATGGTATTGAGCATATTTTCATATGTTTGTTGGCTATGTGTATATCTTCATTAACACAATGTCTATTTAAGTCCTTTATCTGATTTTCAGTTGGGTTGTTTGTATTTTTGTTGCTGAGTTGTAAGAGTTCTTTCTGTATTCTGGATACTACACTTTTATTAAATATATGATTTGCCAGGATCTTTCTTTGGTGTGCCTTTTCGCTTTCTTCATGGTATTTTTTTGCAGAAGAAAACATTTTAAAATTTTGATACAGTCCAATTTACTCTTTCTTTGTTGCTTGTGCTTTTTGTGTCATATCTAGGAAACCATTGCTTAACCAAGTTCTATATGTTTTTGATCCCCATAACTGACCAAAAAAGTTGAAACCCATTCATTCAACAGAAATATTCATGGCCACCTACTATGTGCCAGGCTGTACTGTAAATACTGGGGAGAGTGATGAACAAGATGGTGGAGACAGAGATTGCTAGCTTATCTCCAACATTTAAGTTCTCCTCTTCTACTAGGTAGACTACATTTCTTATTTTCTCTTGTAGTTAGATGTGGCTATGTGAGTTTTTCCCAATGAAATGTGAGCAGGAGTAATGCATACCCCTTTTGAGCCTGGCCCATAAATATTCCCATGTGCCCTCCTATATGCTCTTTTCTGCTTCTGCAATTGGAATGGAGATGTCCTGGCAGAAATGACAGAAACCGCTCTTTTGCCACTTATCTCAATAGCGTTGTGACGAGGATTAACTATGTATATGGATATTTAGCATAATTCCTACATAGAGTTAGTAGTCAATAAATGTTAGTTTCTGTAATTATTATTACAGTCTTTGGATGCTACAGTAGTCACCCAGGATGGGAAACATGTTAGAAACCCCTCATAATTCAGCAGATAGTACAATGAAGTCTGCTCTTTTGTGACCAGTGTGTCAGACCTCCTGATGCTAGCAGTCTTTTCTCTTTCTACACAGTTTCTCTGTGATGAATCAAGATAATTCTAAGCCACCTTAAATAATATTTAAAGGGCCATAATTTGGGAAATACTAATCTAGTGAAACGTAGTTTAACTGAAAACAATATAAGTGTGGTTATAATGGTTATGAGAATTCTAAACTGTGCTAAACACCTTGCATTTACACAACATTATTCTATAAAAGAGCCCTACCACTGCCTCTTCCCCTGCTTACCTATATCTGATAAGAAAGCTCAGGTACTCTCTCTTCTGTGGGCCAGGAGGAAGTTCAGACTGTGCAAAACCTGACCTGTGTGTGGGAACACTCCAGCGTCATCCCCTCACCACCATAAAAGCCAAGCCAATCTCCTTCTTCTGCTCTCTTAAGCCATTCTTGAACCTGCTTGAGAGCCTGCCCTGCTCTCCCCAGAAAGCCTCCTTATGTAGTAAGGTTTTTCATACTCTCTAGGTGTGTGTGTTATCAGTCTCGACATCCAAAGCGAATTTGGGTTGAAGGATCCATCCTGTCTCTGTGGTGTGATTACAACAACTGGTCCTGTGAGCAGGACATCAAGGTGCTATCCCTTACCACCAGGGGTCTTTCTTCTCTTGCTTTGGCTTTCTAACTGGCTCTGCTGTATGCTGGTGAACAGGCACTTGGGCTACTGCCTGCTGGCTAGCTTGTGCTTTGAACTTGCTTCTTTGTGCTGCATTTGTTAGTCCTACTGAGTGTCTGCTAAAGCTTTGACCAACATAAGTCAGTTTAGCCACTTGGCATATAGTGAAAGGATTATTGGATTGGGACCTTCCTTAAAGCAGTCCTGAATCTTGTGTGTCAACCTGGACCTATTTGTGATTCTCAGATTGAATCACGTGTTTCAATTCCAAAATAAGGTGTGACTGGCACTAACCTCAAAGAAATGACTCTTACCTTGTGAACACTGGTTGTGTCTCAACCACATGTTGGCCCCCTTTCTATATAGCGCTCAGGAGAAAGACTGACAGTCTGTTCAATATACAGGTCCATTGGATGGTCACTCGTGTGGAGGAAGAGCCGTTAACTATGTGGGATGCTGAGGTCATCCTTCTAAAAGTAAATGACTCACTAGTACCTTACAAAATGCTTCTGCTGCTGCCCCTGTGCCTCTGTCATAAATAAAGATGATCCTGATCCTCAGACCTCTAGAGGAAAACATCTGTGTCACCTCTGTGACAAAGCCAAGAGATTAGTTCAACCATTGCCATGGGGAAGTCCATAACACTGGTGGTACTGACTTGATTTGAGGTTCTCTGGAAGAAGAAACTTATAAAAACTTTTACCTATAAGAGCAATAACATCTGCAGATCTAATGTAAAAGACAAAACACAAAACCCCAAACTGTCAAAGTCTTCAAAAACAAGAAGTCTAAAGAACTGTCACAGCCAAGAGGAGCCTAAGAAGTTATAACATGGAATGACTAAATTTAATGTAGAATCTTGGTTGGGATCCTGGGACAGAAAAAGAACATTAGGTAAAAAATAAGGAAATCTGGGGCTTCCACGGTGGCACAGTGGTTGAGAATCTGCCTGCTAATGCAGGGGACACAGGTTTGAGCCCTGATCTGGGGAGATCCCACATGCCGCAGAGCAACTAGGCCCGTGAGCCACAGCCACTGAGCCTGCGCGTCTGGAGCCTGTGCTCCGCAACAAGAGAGGCCGTGACAGTGAGAGGCCCGCGCACCACGATGAAGAGTGGCCCCTGCTTGCCACAACTAGAGAAAGCCCACGCACAGAAACGAAGACCCAACACAGCCAAAAATAAAAATAAATTAATTAAAAGAAGGCTCAACATTTAAAAAAAAAAGAAAAAGGAAATCTGATGAAGTACAGACTTTAGTTAATAATACTGTTTCAGTGTTGGTTCACTAAGTTGAACAATTGTACCATACTAATGTACAATGTTAATAAGGGAAATTTGTTGTGGAGTATATGAATGTGATCTTCACAATTATTCTGTAAATCTAAAACTGTTCTAAAATAAAAAGTTTAAAAAAAACCACACAATACTAGGTGATGAGATCTGGGAGACAACAGAATTAAACACTGAATGGGGGTGGCCATGTGGAATGGTTTGGAGGGAACACCTTCTCCCTAACATGTGCACCACAAGAATTGAACCAGAGAAGATGAGGAAGAGTGGAAGGTCAATTTGGGAAGGCTCTTTAATGGGTGTTGAGGAAGCAGTCCCTTTCTCTAACCAGAGCACCTAGACTTCTCTGCACCCCTCCCCTCCCCCCATGTATCTTCAAGGGTGGTGCTTTGTGATGTCACAGCCACCCCAGCGCTACCATTGGCTGACGAATCAAAGCTGATGGGTGTGGCTCTTCATTGTCCTGGCAGGGTATATATAGAGAGGCCAGGAGCCTTGGAGTAGACCACACTGTTGCTACTGACCTGGCAGAGGAAACTGAAAACCCACAGGAGCCTAACTGCGATGCAGAGACAAACACTGAAAGTTTAGAGCAACAAACACCAGGCGTCCAAGGCAAGAGGGAGAGGACGAATTCTCCACTCCAGGGCTATAAGATGGAGAAGGTCAGATTACCCGACTCACGTGCCTCCTCTTCATCCCCCACCCAAGACTTACCCAGCCCTTCCCTGGCACAAACCCCTTCTCAATCCACACCCATTCTCTCAAAGTTCTCCTTCCCATCCTCTTTCCCCAAATCAGTATCTTTCTGTATCACTTTGTTTTCCGACCAGATTCGGAAGGTGGTCGAGTTAACAAAATCAGTCCGTCCTCAGAATTCGGGAAGAGGTCCTACACAGAAGAAGTCAGAGATACTACTGTTTTACTACCGGCGGAGTACAACAATGACTAAAGAGCCAGAGGAGGATGAAAACGTCCCAGAGGGCTCTTCCAGCAGTTCATAAATTGCTGCCCTGGGTCTATCAGGTGACTGAGACCTTGCTGTCTCTGTTGTCTCTCCAGAAAAAGCACTGGAGAAATGGTCATTTGTGTCGAGATCAAACACAAATGGTCACCTGTGTAGAGACCAAATAAAAAAGCACTCAGCTATTGATTTACAAGCTGTTGTAGAAAGATGTGTGTGTATCTCTGTCTGTTCTTCAGTGATGGGGAGTGAAGGAAGGCAGGAAGGGGCAGGCGTGTGAGAAGGGAGGGAGGTAGTATCCTGCCAGTGTGGGGCCCAGACCAGCCAGTCCATAGTTAGCCAGACACTGGGAATAAGGACTGGGTGAGGACTGAGCTGTGAAGACAGATTTCTTCCTGAACACTTTATCCTGCTGGTGAGGAGGAAAAGGACTTGGTGTTTCTGTGTGTGTTTGGGAGGTCCCAGATGGGGAGAGGGGTGATGTATGGGTGGTGGCAGTGTGTGTCATAATCTGATTCCACTTTTGATGTTTGACAATTGACAGTTTTGAAGCCTCATTAATTCCCCTTCCCCTTGTGGCCCACATCTGGCCCACACTGTATGTCCATCTACTCCCAGCCAGGGAGTAGATGAACATAAAATAGAAACAGATATGCCTAACCTGAACCATCCGAATTATTTCCGTGCCTAACTTTTCCATAGCCAAAACATCCATTACCCTAAAATATCCTCTAGTGCACGTGGAGAACCTGACCCAATAAGTAATAAAGTTAAGTCTCTGGCCCTTATAATCAGCTTGAAAACTATGGGACCCTATGGACCTTTCCCCCTAGTTAAAATAATACCTTTCACCTCAGTGTTTAAGAAAAGGTTCAATCTAAATGAAAGCACGGTTTTCACAGATTGAAACCCATTATATAAGACCTATTTAGAGAAGGTGTGGTTATCCCCACTTCTGCTGTGTTTAACAGCCAAGTTTTACTTGTTCTTAAACCCGGGAAAACAGGACCGGTGCCTCAGTGTGAATTCGTACCCTTGGCGTCATGGCCCCACCCACTAGGGCTCCATATATATTATTGAAATGACTGATTCCACCCAATAATAGTAAGTAACTGGTAAATACTTTGTAGTTATAGCAAAGTATTTGGCTAGCATGTTCTATTCAGTGCCTATTTCAGCAACCTCTCAGCTGCAGTTAACCTTCACCTTTAAAGGGACACAATACACCTTCACCTGGGTACTCATTGGGCTCAGTCTCCACGCCTGCCATCTCACATAGTCTTCACGGGCAATATTTTAACTAGCTTAACTTTTTTCGGGTACACAGTTATGACATCTCACTAATGACATCCTCCTTTGAGGAGGTTCACATGAGACACATAGTACAGGGCCCCACCACTTCAGTTAAGTTCCTGAAAATTATTTAGTAAGTTGAGGGCTGCTCCAGTCCTGACAGTGTCAAGAAACAGCTTTTAGTCTTCTTAGGACCCACATTGTTAAAACAAGCCCAACATGTTTTCGACATTCTTAGATTCTGGAGGCAACATTCCTCATTTACAAAGCTTTTTTGTTCTGTAACTTGCAAATAGGCCCAACTTGAATGAGACCCCCTGTAAAAAGATACTAGAATCTGCCTGAATTGCCATAGAACAGGCATTTCTGTTACGGCCCCCCGAGATTCCTTCACTGTGGGAGCTTTAGCAACCTTCTCTCATATATCTCGGAGTCCCTCTACCATCAGTGATGGCCGTTAGTTGCATGGGCTTCTGATACAAGGAACTACCTTCCTTGGCCCAATGCTGTATGCCATTAGTGTAGCAATTGGTGGGTACATACTGGACTTTCCTGGAAATATAGACTATCTCAGGTCCTGAACCTGTGACCCTCAGTATACAGCTGCCCGTTAGGCCTTTGATCATGGAAACAGCACCCTGCAAGCCCAGCACAGCTGGTGAGGCCTCCTTGCTACAGGATGGAGCTGAACCCGGGCCCTCTGCATACCCTACTTTCAGGAGAGGGTAACGTCCCCTGTGCTGGGTCCCTTGCCGGATGCCACAGTGCTAGAGGAGGTCATCTCTTAGAACACTTGGATACCTGGGGAGCCCTTTAGGCTCAACACAGTGAATACCAAAGGGAGTTCATTCACTTAACCAATGGCATTGTCACTATCACACTTAATGGAGCTTGCTTGACTCTTGCTTCTTTTCATCTCTTAATCAGAATGTTCCTGATAAAGGACAGGACACAGGGTCAACTCAGTTGGCCAAACTTTAGGCAGTTATCTTAGCACTTGGCCATGTCTTGGCCAACAATTGGCCTCATCTGCACATTTTTATAGATCTTTGGGCCACTGCCGGTGGTCTGACCATCTGTTCTGGCCAATGAAAACAATTCCTTCTCCAAGGTTGCCTCATTTGGGGTAAAGAACTCATAGAATCTCTTGCCTCACGGATACCCAAAATATAAATCAAGGTCACACATCTTCTGCACATATTAAAGCCACAATACAATGTCTCACCATGGCACTCTTTATCTTCTTTGAAGTTCTGCACATTGATAGAGAGACTAAGGCACTCATTTCACTTCTCAGAATATATAGTACTAGCTTTCGATAGTACTAGATATTCAGTGGAACATTCACCTTTCTTATTGGTCTCATGCTGCAGGTACCATAATGGCTTACACAAACAAGTCCAAATTAAATTAAATAAACCACGCAATGTTTTAGTTATCAGACAAACACCATGGGTAAGTTGTCATTGAGACTGATCCCATTTTTTTCAGTTTTATTGAGGTATAATGGATAAATAAAAATTGTGTATACTTAAGGTGTAGAACTTGACGTTTCAATTATTTCTATATCTATACCTATATCTATAGAATGAAAGAATCACAACCATCTAATTACCCATCACTTCACAGTTACCAGTTTTTTCTTTTTTCTTTTTTGGTCTAACTGCATTTTTGATGCATAACTCATTATGTGAGTAATAATCCTTTTCATACCTTCTTGGTATATGTGTGGCATCATTAGTCTTGACATTCAAACCAAATTTTGGGTGGGGGATGTACATTCCACTTCTGTGAGGTGACAACAAGCTCACATATCCATAAATATATATATGTAGATATACTCATAGGCGTATGATTATGACACTTTAAAAAAGATACCAGTATTTCAGGAAACAAATATGTCCTGAGTGCCTAGTAGGTGTCAGATATTACTCTTGGTTCTGGAATTAGAGTGAAGAACATGAAATCAATAGTTCCTGTCATCAAGTAACTTCTGTTTTCATGGGCAAAGGGGTCGTTCTTGTTGTTGGTGTGGGGAACCTTCTCTAAGGAGCTGATATTTGAATCAAGATCTGAATAATGAGGTTGAGTCCCCCCACGTGGAAAGGTGGAGTGCCCCCATAATGCACTGGGGAACTAGGACTGCTTCTCAAACAGCAAACACAGCCTTTCCAATTTCATAAAGGAAGAAGCTGAGCTAGCTGACACCTCTGCAGTTTGGCTAGGGACTGTAGGAACTAATGACCTCCACTAGAATTTTGGGGGCGGGGAGTCCTCCTCGCCTCTGGACACTGAGTCTCTCTGTCCCTGTCAACCCAGAGCCCACGGGATAAACATAACCAAGTCATGTTCTCTTTAAAGGCAGAGGGTGAAAGGTGTGAAGCCAACTGTGTGGGGTGGGAGATGTAAAGTGCTTGACGAGTCTGAATCACTTTGCTGTACAGCAGAAATTAACACAGCACTGTAAATCAACTGTACTTCAATAAAATAAATTTAAAAGTTTTTAAAAATAAAAATAAATTAAAAAATAAATAACGTGCTTGACGATCGGTTCCAGATGTTGGACTTAAGCCCCTGAAGTTTCCCCTCGTTGCTCTAGTTTGGGAATGGACGCATTTCATGACAGTATTATTCACAGCCTCTGCTGACTATAGTGGTGCAAGAGAAAGAACATAAGTGTTCTCACCGTGTGAACCGCACCAGCGCCTCACCACCCACAGTTCCTTTTCTCACACTTACAAAGCCAGCTGAGAGGGTCCCAAGAGATCTTTCTGACTTCCTCCCCCAAATCTGTAGCTGAAGAACCAGGGGTGCAGAGCCTCAGCAGCCAGGCCAGAGACATGCCTCAGGTCACAGTAAATTAATGGAAAATTAAAACTCAAAATCAAACTTCCTTTGATGAATAGTGAACTTTAGCTCGTTTCCTTACCAATGATTGTCAACTGGAGGCAGCACTGGCTCCCGACCACCACCAAGGGACATTTGAAAATGGTGTGCAAACATTTTGGGTTGTCAGAATGATTCAGGGTAAGGGTGCTCCTGGCATTAATGCTTAGGGGTCTGCAGTGCATTAGACAATCCCACGTTACAAAATGCCAGCATGTGCCGTTGAGAACCATTGCAGGCCTACACCAGGCTGTATCCACTTAGAAAAATACAGAAGAATACAGTCATGTCTTCACCTTGTCTCCTCCTTCTCCTCAGCAGAAAGCATGAGGAGGGTGAGACTGGAGACCTCGGTTCTAGCTCTAGCTCTGGCATTACATCATTGTGATCATGGTAATCTGGCATTACATCATTCACACAAGCCTTCCTCTCTGGACCTCAGTTACCTCATTTGTAAAATAGTGGTTTTGCCAAGATGGCCCTCAAGAACTCTTCCGATTCAGCATTCTGGGCCTTCTTCTTTCAGAATAGGGTCCAGGCAGTGCTTGGGCTGCAGCTTTTTAAGAACCCAGATTTCTGGACCCCTCCATAGACATGCTAAATCAGAACTGATGAAGGTGGGGCACTGGGATCTGTATTCACCTCCCCCCACAGTGATTCTGAAGTACGGTAAGTTTGAGAACCATGCTACCGTGGCCCTGAATGGGAGGTGGGAATGATCTCTCTATACTCTGTAAGTGCTGGCTGATCAAGTATAGCTCTGCCGTTTAAGACATTAGAAGCCTGGTTCTCAAACTTACTGTGGGCTCCCTGCCAGACCGCTGAGGTCTGTGAGCAGTGGTGGGGGAGTCAGCTCAGGGACTGGGGCTGGTGGAGGCAAAAGGTCTCAGAGGGTGCAGTCTGACTTTTGAAGACTGTAGGGCTTACTTCTCTGAGAGGAGACAGCCCGCACCTGTTACAGCTGTGCACCTGCCACTTGGCTTCTCAAGCAGCTACCCTGATGAGGCTGCAAGCTCAGGCTCCATGCTTCGATGGCTGCTAACTACAGAACTTCTTTATTTGGTCTAAGTAGGGCCTCTGCAGCCTGTCTCCTTCATCCCAGCACAGGGGGTGGAGCCTGCAGTGAGCATGTTGTGTACAACACACCCAGAGTGAATTGATGGCTTCTTCCTGTTGGCTCATAGAATGCTTTGCTCTTCCATCCACCAGTCCAAACTTGAAGGCCTTCATCAGTGCTCAAAGCCAAGAGGCTAAGACACAGAGTTCACCTTTGGCTAGTTTGGTGGAAAAAAGGTTGGTTCTTTGAGCTTGGAAATAACATGTCAAACAGACTGCTTTTATTCAGCATGCAAAAGATGCGAGAGTTGTGTCCCACGGAAGCTTTGAAGATTTATTGCCTGGCATTCGTGATGACCTTCAGGCTGACAGGCCATCGGTAATCACCCTACTAAGTAATGCAAAACATGTTGGCCACAGTTTTCTCAGGGAGTCTCAGGGATTTCGAGGCCTCTCAAGAGAATGGAGGAAGGGAAGAAGTTAATAGCCAAACATAAGCTAGTGTCCTAATTTAGGATGTACCCTCTCTCCTATAGATAGCAATCTCTCTCAGTTTATTTTGCCTAAAGTCATAAAATATATAGATGGGAGGTTGTGAGTGAAAGTTAAAATAGCAACATTCCAGCATACTTTTCTTATGTATTTCTTAGAAATAATCTGTGTTTTCCCCTCTACTGCCCCCCCACCCCCAGAGGGGAAAAAAACCACCATTAAAGTAGTGTTTACAGTTCCTGAGCACCAGTTTCTGCTCAGAGAAAAGGCCAAAGAATGCATATGTCCATCATTCAATGGTTGGATGTAAAGATTTCATTACAAGTAATTAATTTATTGAGAGTAAAAAAATAAGCCAAAACAAAGGCCAAAATACGATGCACTGTCAGTGAGGTAGGGCCCACTTTACACCTGTTGGAAAGCTTGCTAGTTTTTAATCTGCCCTGATAGGAAGAAAGCATTTTTGTACCTGACAGCGTTGGTAAATGTGGTGAACACTGGCCCTACATTTTAAAATCAATATGGAATGTTTTTCAGAGCAAACCTGGCTCAAGCCAGCATACCAAACATAAATGACTAACAACCAGCATGGAGACTAATTGTTTAAATGAGTTCCAGGGGACAAACAAAAATCACAAGAGGGAAAGACAGAAGACAAGGCTGATAAAAGGAAAATGGGCTCAGCTTGGTTCAAGGAAACTTTTCTCTAATAAAAAGGATCTTTGGAATGTGAAAGGGACTTGTTATGGCAGAAAGCAGTAAAATGCAGGCAAGAAATGAGCAGGCATTCATACAGTACTTTACAGCTAGTATGCACTTTGGGGCTGAAAGTCTGAACTATGAATCAGAATCATACAAAGCTATAGTGCAGAAGCCCTAACATAACCTCAGAATCTTCCAGGTTAGAAGTATCCAACCGTAGCTTATAATTTGCCTGGATTCATTTATTTCTTCAACAAGCTTTTATAAAGAATTCTGGAGAGTCATTAGTGACTAGAACAGTGTCCCTGCCCTCAAGAGGTTCACAGGAGAGTAAGATAGAGATATGGAAGAAAATTTCCAGCACCATGCAATAGTGCTGTGATTGAAAGAGGCATGGGGGCCTGTGAGAGCACAGAGCAGGGGAACCGAGTCCAACCTGGCAGGGGGAGAATCCAGGCAAACCTTACTAGAGAGAGACTATGGGGTCAGACAGGCCTGAGTTCTTAACCCAGGTTCTACTGCCTTGTAGTTGTGTGTGACTTTGAGCATTTACAGATGAAGAATAGGAGTCTCAGAGCGTCTGACTAACTTGTCATGATGGTTAACTTTATGTGTCAGCTTGACTGGGCCACAAAGTGGCCAGATATTTGGTCAAACTTTTGTCTGAATGTGTCTGTGAAGGTGTTTATGGGTGAGATTAACGTTTTTTTTTTTTTTTTTTTAGGAAGATGTTGGGGTAGGAGTTTATTAATTAATTAATTTTATTTTTGCTGTGTTGGGTCTTCGTTTCTGTGCGAGGTCTTTCTCTAGTTGTGGCAAGCGGGGGCCACTCTTCATCGCGGTGCGCGGGCCTTTCACCATGGCGGCCTCTCTTGTTGCGGAGCACAGGCTCCAGACGCACAGGCTCAGTAGTTGTGGCTCACGGGCCTAGTTGCTCTGCGGCATGTGGGATCTTCCCAGATCAGGGCTCGAACCCGTGTGCCCTGCATTAGCAGGCAGATTCTCAACCACTGCGCCACCAGGGAAGCCCAAGATTAACGTTTGAATCAGCAGAGTAGAGCAGATTGCCCTCCCTAATGTGGCTGGGCCTCATCCAGTCCATTGAAGGCCTGAAGAGAACAAGATGACTAAGGGGCCGCCTCCTACCAGACTGCCTTCTAGTGGAGATATAGGGTTTTTTTTTTTTCCTGCCTTCAGATTCAAACTGAAACATTGGCTTTTGCTTATTGGCTTTTAAACTGGAGTAACACCATCAGCTTTCCTGGCTCTCAGGCTTTCCTACTCAGACTGGAGCTACACCCCGGGCTGTCCAGGGTCTCCACCTTGCTGACTGCACGTCTTGGGGCTTGTCAGCTTCCATAATCACATGAACCAATTCCTTATAATAAAACATACTCATTCCCCCTATTGATTCTGCTTCTCTGGAGATCCCTGACTAATATATTTGCTCAAGTTTACATTGCTGGAAAATGGCAGAGCTGAAATTTCGGACAGGGTTACTCTTACTGCAAAGCCCACACTCGTGACCACTGCACTGCCAGGAGAGTGCATGCTACCTGGGAGCTACCATCCCACACCGCCACCCCTTGGTAGGGCATTCCTGTATAGAGTGCTCAGGGAAAACTTGCTTTCTAGACCCTTTTCTTCTCTGACAAGGAAAGGAAGCACTTGTGCCTGCTTCTGATTCCCCTTACCCATACCTCATTCTAGGGCTAATGTGTTTTTTACACCCAAGACAAATTTAGGATTCTTTCTGTTCTAGGTATTTGAAATCATCTTTTTTTGCATGAAGATCTCAGGTGCCTACAGATCAAACAAGAAACACAGGAATCATATGTGTATGTACTCAAGTTGATCAAAATGATATTGGGAGCTTGAGTTATACATAATTTGCCTAAATTATTTTCTCATTAAATAGATAAGCCTTCTAGTTGCTTTAACCAATGTGGACTATATCACTACTGTTTAAAGGCAAAGAAAAGTAAAACTGTCATTTGTTGAACATCTGTTATATGCCTGGCTCTGTCACTGTAATGGTTAATTTTATGTGTCAATCTGACGGGGCCACAGGGTACCCACATAATTGAACGAACATTATTCTGGATGTTTTTCTGATGGTGTTTTCAGATGAAATTAACATTTAAATGTGTGGACTCTAAATAAGGCAGATTGCCCTCCACAGTATGGGTGGGCTTCATCCTTAGCTGAAGGCCTGAAGAGAGCAAAAAGATTGACCCTCCCCGAGAGGAAGGGAATTCTCTAGCTGACAGCTTTGGACCTTGCACTATCAGCATTCCCTGGTCTCCAGCCGGCCAGCCCACAGTGCAGATTTGGACTCGCCAGTCTCCATAATTACACAGGCCAGTGCCTTATAATAAATCTCTTTAGCTAAATATACACATCCTATTGGTTCTCTTTCTCTGGAGAATCCTGACTAATATAGTCGCATATTTTATTTTATTCTTTAAAAAGTTCTGTGAGATTTAAACATTATTATGCACAGTTAACAGACAAAACAGTGAGGCACAGAGAGACTAAGTACGTGCCTAAGACTACAGAGTTAACCCATGCCTTTCCCCTTCCCCAGGCTGATTCCAGACCCCTGTTTATACTTCCCGTTTGCACAGAGCAAAATGTTACCAGTGGCTTAGAAATGTTACCAGTGATACCAGTGTCACTAGTGGTTCCAGACTATAGTGCATCCAGCCCAAACCGTACTACCCATTGAAGGACATGGCACAGCACACACGGACACAAATCTATTTGCTCTATGCAAATAGAGCTATCAAGGTGGGAGTGTACTTCAGCATTCACAAAAGCTACTTCCTCATCCAATATGCATTTCTCCAATCTGAGAGCCTGCTCTGCACAGCAGAGACAGAGCTCCAGCAAATTTAATTTTTCTCCAATGCTGAAAAACTCCAAGTTTGGAAAACTCTTTCTCATTTCTTGTCAAGGAGCTGGATGTCCTGGGTTAAGTCCAGCCCCTTATGAAACTACTAAAGGAAAAGGGCATCACAGGACACTGGACAGCAAAGCGGTGTCAGGCAGAACTGGGGAGAGGATCAGGTGGTAGGGATACATTTAGTTGAGGAGTGGGCTGGCCTCGGGTTTTCTGGTGAAAGGTTTTTTCATCCAACATTTATTAAGAACCTGTGTTGTGCCAGGCATGGGAAATCCAAACACAAGTAACACACTGGCTCTGCCTTCGAGTCCATAACCTAGCATATTTCACAAGGCGACAGGGAATTCATTCATCTGTAGAACAAACAGAACAACTACCAACTCTGTGCCAAGCCAGTGTGCTAAGTGCTGGGCATAGAGTGGTGAGTAAATCATGTATTATGTACAGCAGAAAGTAACACAACATTGTAAATCAACTATGCTCCAATAAAAATTAAAAAAAAATAAAAAGGTATAGATGCATACAAAACATCATGTATTATAGACTCCTAACCATAAGTAGGCTCACAGTCTACTGGGCCATCACACCTGGCTTCACAATCCCCAGAGTGGGGAGAGGACCCTGGAGCTCCTCTCAGATCTCCTTTAGTTGGTCTCTTCTGAAACAATGTGCTGTGTCTCTCTTTGTAGATTCTGAATTCACTCCCTACCTCAGGAACATTACCCTGTGACTGGGGAGAGATTATTGTATTTTCAATCATACTAAGCTAATGCTTTGGGGAAAAAATAAGACAGACAGACACTATATTCAGACATGCAACCTCCTCAGCCAGGAAGCAAGGCAGCCAGGTGGAGCAGTGACAGCCATCAGTCTTCCCTAGCCCAACCCAAGAACAAACAATCCTACAATATCAAAACAAGGAAATTGACATTGGTACAATCTACAGAGCTTATTCAGATTTCATCAGTTTTACAATGCACTCGTGTGTGTGAAGGTCCATGTAATTTTATCACATGTATGGATTCATGTAACTACCACCATGATCACAATATGGAGCTGTCTCATCACCACTAAGATCCCATGTATTGTTCTTTTATAGTCACATCCATTTCCCTGTCATCCTCCCCATCCATAAATGCTGGCAACCACTAATCTGTTCCCCACTTCTATAATTTTGTTATTTCAAGAATGTTACATAAATGCCATCGTACATAATGTAACACTCTGAGATTGGTTTTTCCCACTGAGCCAAATTCCCTTGAGATTCATCCACGTTGTTACATGCATTCCTTTTTATTGTTGCATAGTATTTCTGGGTATGGATGTGCCACAGTTGGCTTAATTATCAACCTGCTGAACTACATTTGTGTTGCTTCCAGTTTTCAGCTATTACAAATAAAGTTGCTGTGAACATTCACATACAGGATTTTGTGTGGACATTGGTTTTTGTTCCTCTGGGATAAATGCACGAGTGTAATTGCTGGGTCATATGGTAATTAGTTTTAAAAGAAACTGACACACTACTTTCCACATGGCTGTATTATTAAAGGTTCCACCATAAACATATAGTGATCCAAACTCTCTGCATCTTCACCAGCATTTGCCATTGTCAATATTCTATTTTATTTTAGCCATTCTGATAGGTGCATATCATATATCATTATGGTTTTAATTGCATTTTCCTTAGTGGCTAATGATATTGAACATTTTTTTCATGTTTTAATTTTCCATTATTATATCTTATTTTGTGAAATGTCTGTTCATGACTTTTATCTATTTTCTATTGGATTTTTAAAAATTTACCATACAGTTTTATCAGTTTGTTAGTATTCTAGTTATGAATCCTTTGGCAGTTATATAGCTTGCAAATTATCTTCCAGTGATTGGTTATTAAAAGTATATAATTAGTGGGACTTCCCTAGTGACACAGTGGTTAAGAATCTGCCTGCCAATGCAGGGGACACGGGTTCGAGCCCTGGTCTGGGAAGATCCCACATGCCACGGAGCAACTAAGCCCATGAGCCACAGCTACTGAGCCTGCACTCTAGAGCCCGCAAGCCACAACTACTGTAGCCTGCACGCCTAGAGCCCATGCTCTGCCACAAGAGAAGCCACTGCAATGAGAAGCCCGCGCACCACAACCAAGAGTAGCCCCTGCTCGCCTCAACTAGAGAAAAACCACATGCAGCAACAAAGACCCAACACAACCAGAAATAATAAGTAAGTAAGTAAGTAAATAAATAAATAAATAAATTTTTAAAAAAGTGTCTAATTAGGGAAGGCCTTTGGGAATGGTGGAGTTAGGGCCTATGAAAATATTTTCCTTCATAAAAGCCATGAGAACACTGACAATAATTCTAAATCAACTTTTCGAGAACTCTGGAAATTAACCAGAACACATAAATAACTCTTACAAGTTGAGATAAAAAGACAATACCCCACTTAAAAATGGTTAAGTGATTTGAATAGTTATTTCTCTGAAGACTACATAAAAATGGCCAATAAGTACATGAAATGATGCTCAACATTGCTAGTCATTTAGATAATTCAAATCACAACCACAATGAAATTGCAGTAAACACACCCAGTAAAATGGCTACATTTTTTTTAAAAGACAGTAACACATATTAGTGAGGATGTGATGAAACTGGAATCTTCATACACCAATGGTGGGAATGTAAAATGGTGCAGCCACTTTGGAAAAAAAGTCTGGCAATTCCTCAGAAACCTAAGCATAAATTTACCATATGACACAGCAATTCCATTCCTAGGTATATACACAAAAACTTTTTTTTTTTTTTTGCGGTATGCGGGCCTCTCACTGTTGTGGCCTCTCCCGTTGCGGAGCACAGGCTCCGGATGCGCAGGCCCAGCGGCCATGGCTCACGGGCCCAGCCGCTCCGCGGCATATGGGATCCTCCCAGACCGGGGCACGAACCCGTATCCCCTGCATCGGCAGGCGGACTCTCAACCACTGCGCCACCAGGGAGGCCCCAAAAACTTTTTTTTGAAGTATAGTTGATTTATAATGTTTCAGGTGTACAGTAGAGTGATTTAGTTTTATATATATATATATATATATATATATAACTTTTTCAGTTATATATATATATAAAACCTTTTCGGATTCTTTTCCATTATAGGTTATTACAGCTATATTCAACTATATTGAATATAGTTCCCTGTGCTATACAGTAGGTCCTTGTTGGTTATCTATTTTACATATAGTAGCTTACAAAAACTTGTACATGAATATTCACAGCAGCATTATTCACAATAACTAAAAAGTGGAAACAACACAAATGTCCACCAACTGATGACTGGATAAACAAAATGTGTATCTATACAATGGAATATTATTAGCCATACAAGGAACAAAGTACAGACATATCTACAACATGAATGAACCTTGAAACGTTATGCTAAGAGAAAGAAGGCAGACAAAAAAGGACACATATTTGTATGAGTCCATTTATATGAAATGTCCAGAGTAGGCAAATTGATAGAGACAGAAAGTAGATTAGTAGTTACCATGAGCTGGGGGAAAGGAAGACTGAGGAGTGACCTTTAATGGGTATGAGGTTTCCTTCTCAGGTGGTGAAATATTCTGGAATTAGTGGTGGTGTTTGTACAACTTTGTGAATATAATAAAAACCACTCAATTGTACACTTAATTTTTTTTTACTTTAACATTCATTTAATCAAACTAAAGGAAACACATATATTAAGAGAGTTTCACTAAGAGTAGTAGAGTAGGTAGGCTCACAGTTTCTCTCTAAAGTCAATAGCTCTTTGGCTTCACAGAAATGATGGGCGGGGCGGGGGGTGGTGTCGATGGATCCTAAACCAGGAGGACAGGTTGCCACGTTAACAGCCCAAATGAGTTCTCGAGGAGTTTGGGGGGCTTCAAAATGTGTCCTCTTCATATGCTCATGTAAACAATCTCAAGTATTATGAGCTACAGTTCAACAAAGCCTCTGACAGAATTGGTTACCAGAGATGGGCAAGCCTGGTTGGTCCCACAGAAGGAGCTGGCATCTGGACCATGCTGGCCGTCCCTGACCCCAGGAAAGAGTTGCTCAGTTCTCTGAGCTGCTTTGCAGGGGCAAATGCCCTGGGAAACGCCCCCCTTGGTGGCGGTACAGGAAGGTACAGGCCACATATATGGGGAAAACCACGTCTTGGTTTTCCAGGTTCATTACCTCTAGCTCTTGATTCTGTCTCAGAGAAAGCATCCGGTATTCTGTGCGCTTCCTGAAAATGGCTCTCCCATTCCTGTCCAAGGAGAACAGGCGCAGGCGGAACACGACCTTTCTTCTCCCGTGTAGGCTGACCCCGAGGCTAAGGGACTTTTTCCGTGCGCTGCACCGGAAAATGATGCGCTGGTTGGCGTAGCACAGCACCAGGTCCCAGCTGAATTTTAAGCCTTCCAACCGCCAGCTGCACTGCTTGTCCCTGTGGAGCTGGCCCCCGCACCGCAAGCTTCTCTCCTGGGGGTCGGACACGTAGACGCCCACGGGCCAGAGATTTCTGGTCTGCTCAGCCCGGAGGGGGCCAAGCCAATGCTCGTTGTACAAGGGACACAACCAAGAGGGAGGGATCAGTGCATCCTGCTGGATGACGTGTGCTGACGTCGGGTCGCACATTATGTAGGCAAGCCGCAGCTGCTGGAACACTGGCACGAAGGCTCTGCCCTGCTCGGTCTCCAGGAAAGGGGTGCCCTCCGAATCCCACCTGTAACTGGCAAACCATGCGTTGGTGTGAGGCAATAGGGCACAGCGCGGGCCCCTTCATGTCGGCTGCAGCTGCAAGAACATCCACATTTTCAGCATGGTGTACACGTCCATCTCCACCCCCATCACCAAGAGCCGTGAAGAGGCAACGACCTCTCGCATAAGATCCAGGCTGACTTCTCGCAATAGCTCCTCACTACACTGGGTCATCACGTTGTCCAGCAGCCACTGAAGACACATGGTCCTGATGTTCTTGAGTCCGTAGCTTTCAGCAGAGTAGTAGTAGCTGCACACGGTCTGGGCACTGACAGTCTCCTTCATGACCTGCCCGCACCGCTGAATCAGCTCATCCAGCTGCAGCATGCTGGCTGTGGCCAGGATGGCGACGACTCGACCGGGTGGGATGAGAATGGAGCCTCGGTACAGGGAAGCGAAAGCCTCGTGCAGTGCCTCGCGATCAATGTTCTCGTCAGGCATCTGCAACTCTATAGTATCCATGTTTGTCTCCCGCCAAGTGCCACTGAACATGCTAGCAAAGAACCCTGACTGGCACAAGTAGACCCTATGCAAGTTCCACTCCGCCCCCAGTGCGCGGATCCGCACGTCGCTCCCTTCTCCTCTCAGGAAGAGTGCCTCATAAGTGGACCCTGAATGATCTTTAGCACGTTTCCGGCGGGGCTCTTTTGTGAGCGGCCCCCCTGGGCCTGTCTTCCGCTTGCGGCTCCTCTGACGGGCGGCGGGTCTGGCCTCTTCACTCTCCTTCCCTTCCTTTCTCTCTGCCACTACTGCCTCCTCAGCCGCCTCCTTCCCCTCACTGGCACCTGGCTCCTCTGGGGCACGCCCCCACCAGTGCCGCCGTGGCATCCGACTGCTTTGTGCTCCCATGGCCTATACCTCAGTGGTGCAGCGGACAAGCTTCCTCTCCAGGCGCCGTTGCCACGGGCACGAGCTCATCCCAGAGTGCTGCTGGGTACTATGACGTTTGCTCTAATGGTCTCTCGAGAGGACGCCACGCTAAGCCACACCCACTAGGCCCCACCCCGCCGGGTAAGGGCACTCCGTACCAGGGATTCCACTCTGTTTATCTTTCCCTCCTGGGATGACTGCTCTCAGGCTCCCTTCATAGGATGATGGTGGAACAGAGGCCTTTGTGTGCGAATTTTACCCATTAATTTCAAGAACACAATTCGCTCTTGCCCGTCTAAAACAGTTAGTGATTATTCCTTTATGGAGAATTACATCTTGGTCCCAGCTCTGTCCTCTAGGCACCTTAATTTCCATAATTAACTTCTTTCTTTCTTTCTTTCTTTTTAATTAATTAATTTATTTATTTTTTATTAGTTCCTGCTTTACAACGAAGTGAATCAGTTATACATATACATCTGTTCCCATATCCCTTCCCTCTTGCGTCTCCCTCCCTCCCACTCTTCCTATCCCACCCCTCCAGGAGGTCACAAAGCACCCAGCTGATCTCCCTGTGCTATGCAGCTGCTTCCCACTAGCTATCTACCTTACGTTTGGTACTGTATGTATGTCCATGCCTCTCTCTCGCTTTGTCACAGCTTACCCTTCCCCCTCCCCATATCCTCAAGTCCATTCTCAAGTAGGTCTGTGTCTTTATTCCTGTTTTACCCCTAGGTTCTTCATGACTTTTTTTTTCTTAAATTCCATATATATGTGCTAGCATACGGTATTTGTCTTTCTCTTTCTGACTTACTTCACTCTGTATGACAGACTCTAGGTCTATCCCCTGAGAAAACCATAATTCAAAAAGAGGCATGTACCAAAATGTTTATTGCAGCTCTTACAATAGCCCAAAGATGGAAACAACCTAAGTGTCCATCATCCGAAGAATGGATAAAGAAGATGTGGCACATATATACAGTGGAATATTACTCAGCCATAAAAAGAAACGAAATTGAGCTCTCTACTTCTTTATTCCATTCAAGTAACCAGGAAATACCAGAATTTCTCCTGACCTTCCTTCAGGTTTTTACTGCTTCATTCTAGTCTCCCTTTTGCTGCTAATTAGGAGGTAAGTCATCCACGCAGAATTTGTACAACCCAATCAAATGAGAACGTTCTGTCATCACTGAGAATCTGTATCGTGTAGCTGATGCAAATCCTCCAATAATGAGAAAGTTTCATGTTCTGTATGAAAACAAATTTCTGGTAATTAGCATCCTCTTGTCATCAGTGTGTTCCGGTAGGTTGGCTGAATGGCCTGGGCCAAGGGATTGGCAGCTCTCCAAAGCCTCAGTCTGTTGGGAGTTCAGGCCTCTCAATAGTCTGAAAGGAAATAACTTACGAAAGAGGGAGAATGCTCAGCACTTTTCATTTCACACCATAGGAGTGGCCTAACACTCAGCACCCTCTGTGCAGAAAGCCCCCAAACACTCTCCTGTCGTTGTCACTTTCCCATTCAACCTTCTTGGGTCTATTGCGACTTCAATGTTTGACTTGGGAAAGTCTCCTTCCTTCTCTTTGTCTCAACCTTTTCTGTTAATTGAGTAATCTAGGGGAGAGCCAGGAGGAACTCTGGATCTACTGGATTTGTATTCTTTGACTGTCTTCACCCCCACCACTACCACCAACACCAAAAAACTCCCCAGGTAACTAAAAGGGGTTCTACACTGAATTCCAGTGTGATGAGGGCAGGTTCCCCACACCACTGAGCATTTCTCAGACACCAGCTGGGCATTCTACAATTCATCTCAATTCTGAAACTACCTACCCGGAGACAGCATCAGATTGCACGGGTTAAGGGTTCCGTCCTACAAGGCTGCCCCACCCCCTTCAGACGGCAGTCACAAGCCCAGGTTGTCACTTGTGCTTCTGACCGACCAGCTATGTATTAGAGGTTCCAATGGCTTCCTCCTTGGCTTTGATTAATGTGCTAGAGTGGCTCACAGAACTCAGAGAAACATTTTATTCACTAGATCACCAGTTTATTATAAACGAATATAACTCAAGAACAGCCAGATGGAAGGAGAAGCATAGGGCAAGGTATGTGGGAAGGGGGGGCCACCCTCCCAGCACCTCCAAGTGTTCACCAACCTGGAAGCTCTCTAAACCCAGTCCTTTTGGATTTTTATGGAGGATTCATTACATGGGTATGATTGATTAATTCCTTGGCCATAGATGATTGATTCAACCTCCAGCCCCTCTCTTATCCCCAGAAATCAGGGGGAGTTCCAACTCTCTATTCATGGTTGGTTCCCCTGACAACAAGTCCCCCATCCCCAGCTGCTTTCCAAAAGTCACCTCATTAACATAAACCTAGTTATGGTGCAAAGGGGCTTGTTATAAATAAGAAGACTCATTTCACCTTCATGGCTCTGAAGTGATTTCAGGAGCTGAGGACAAGAGACCAAATTTATGACAAAAGATGCTCACATTGCTCTTATTGTTCATGAAATTCCAAGGGTTTGAGGAGCTATGAGCCAGGAACTGTGGACAAAGAACAAATTTATATGAGAAATACATTTTGGTCCACTGAATGACCAAGTATAAATTTCTTATAAGTCACAATATTGCAGTGACTGAGAGAACAGCAACAAAGGGCTTTATTGGCAGGATATTGGGAAGCTTGCAGATGCAATGGGAGGCTGGAGACAAGGCTAGGCAACAGAAAGGAACCAGGACAGAAACAATTTGAGCTTAAACTGCTGCTTGCATGGATGACTTTCAATCGTGTATTTTGTGCTTACATCGCTCTGCTTAAGATTGAAAGTGCTGGGATTTAGAATCTAGTTGTCTCTATTTAGGTCACCTGCTGGCCTCTTGGATTTGGAACAAGGGTAGGGCAGAAGGAGCCTCCAGGAACCCTTTTGACTTCCATTATGGGAAGGCAAGCTTCCTGATCACCTCTGCAAATTCAAATAGCATGATCAAACTATTCCGTTTATTGACCCGTTAACAACAAACAAATATCTTAGCTTCCTACTTCTGTAGCCTGAGAAGCTGGAGTCACATCCTTCCCTTTTCATCTCCTCACTACCTTCCTCCAGCTTTTATCTGCTTGTTCCTTTATTTTTCCTATTGCCAAGGTTGATAAAGTGTATGCTTTATTTTGCAACCATGCTTAAGTTTTCCATGCTTTTTCTATAGATTAATTTTTTAAAATAAAGTTTAACATTATTATTTTTATTTATTAACTATTTTGTTTACACATCAGTCCAGTTGATGTCTCTCTAGTTATTTTGGTTGTCTAAAGCTCATTTTCTAGTAGAGTTTTCTAGTAGAGTTCTGCTATGTAGGTCAAGGGAGTAGAAAGGGGGAAAGACTGGATACACCCGAGGGTTCCCTCTGTGCCAGGCTCTTTATCAGGCGCTTTACCACTCTGACTGCAAACTCACCACATGCCCCACGCCTGGCCGCAGTTCCAAAGGGCCTGGGTGTTACTGGGCAGGTGGGATGCGGACTGACACATGGTCTAGCCCCTGAGGCCAGCCTGTGGATTGCTGCTTGGATAACTGTGTCTGTACAAGTTACTTAGGAGACTTTCTAAAAGAAATCAAGGTTCTAATCTTGGTGATTCTGGCTTAGTAAGACTCAGCGGGGCCTGAGAATCTGTCTTTTAAAAAAACCTCCAAAGGTAATATTTAGTGCTATCAGGGTAGAGAAATACTGATACCACTTATTTCCAAAGCCTACTACTAAAGAGTTTCATTTTGGACTTCCCTGGTGGCGCAGTGGTTAAGAATCCGCCTGCCAATGCAGGGGACATGGGTTCGAGCCCTCGTCTGGAAGGTTCCACGTGCTGCAGAGCAAGTAAGCCTGTGCACCACAACTATTGAGCCTGTGCTCTAGAGCCTGCGATCCACAACTACTGAGCCCGTGTGCCTAGAGCCCGTGCTCCACAACAAGAAAAGCCACTGCAATGAGAAGGCCACGCACCACAACAAAGAGTAGCCCCTGCTCACCGCGACTAGAGAAAGCCCGCGTGCAGCAATGAAGACCCAATGCAGCCAAAAATAAATAAATACATAAATTTATTTTTTTAAAAAGTTTCATTTTGTCTTTTTTAAAGATTGGGGTGTAAACTGAGTCAATCCTGACTGCCTCTCTCTGCTCTTGTGCTAACTTTCTGCAGCGTTGTCTCTAATTCCTTATGCGCAGTGTTAAATGTAGAGTACATAAACTAAAATCATTCAGGTCCCAAATGTTTATAAAGTTGTAGGGTTAGTGATCATAAAGACTTATTTTTTTTAATAAAAAGATATATATTTTATAAAGTTATTCCCAGGAGAAAAAAACAAGAGGAAATTTGCTCGGGTATTCCTCTGTTCATATCACATTTTGTTACAATTGTTCATTGAATCTCCTGACTCATGCATTGGATGCTAGTTCTTTTAAGGTACTGATTTTTGTCTTCATCTGTGTTGCTACCTAACACAGTACCTGATATATAATAAGCAGTCAGTGAATGTTTGCTGAGAGAATGTATGGATGAGTAAGAAGCTGATAAACTATGTCAAAGAATTGTGATGGCTGTCTTTCCCACCCTTCCCCAAAGCTGTACATAAAATTAATGATTTTTTTTCTTCTGATGATAGGCAAAGGGAAATCCTCTAAAAACAAACCTTGAACTCATCACCAGATATTTTCTGGATCACTTTGGAAATACTGGTAACAATTTTACTCAAGAGAAACCAATCCCTGCACTCTCAATACCAAAGAAAAGTAACAAATTACCATTGAGATGCTCAGAGACCACGCTGGTAAATATATATGACCTTGCAAATGAAGATGCGAGTTGGAGAACATCATTGTCAGAAACCAGCAAAGCCAGGTACCTCTTCTCATTTATACTGTGGATTAGTTTCTTATTTCTGCTATAACAAATTACTGTAAACTCAGTGGCTGTAATAGGGTTCTCCAGAGAAACAAAACCAAAAGGAACCAATAGGATATAAATGTGTATACGTCTAAGTATATATGTGCATAAATATATATTTAAATAAAGAGATTTATTTTAAGGAATTGGTCCATGTGGTTGTAGGGCTGGCGAGTCTGAGATCTATAGAGCAGACTGGCATGTTGGAAGCTCAGGCAGGATTTCTGTGTTACAGTCTTGAGGCAGAATTACTTCTTTGGGAAACCTTTGTTTTTGCTCTTAAGATCTTCAACTGATTGAATGAGGCCCACCTGTATTATCTAGGGTGATGTCCTTTATTTAAAGTCAACTGATTGTAGATATTAATCACAATATGTTAATTAATCACAATATAAAAAATATCTTCACAGCAACATCTAGACTAGTGTTTGACCAAACAACTGGGCACCATAGCCTAGTCAAGCTGACATACAAAATTTAACCATCATGGTGTCCTAAAGCAACACCAATTTATTTATTTTACAGTTCTGAGGTCAGAAGTCCAAAATTGGTCTTACTGGGCTAATGGCAAGGTGTCAGTAGGGCTGGTTCTTTCCAGAGGCTTTGAGGGGAGAATCTGTTTCCTTTCATTCTTCAAGTTCTAGAGGCCGCCTGTATTCCTGGGCTTGTGGCTGGCTGCTTCCTCCATCTTCAAATCACATCACTACAACCCCTGCTTCTGTGTCACATCTCCTACTACTGACTCTCATCCTCCTGTCTCCCTCTAATAAGGACCCCCGTGATTGCATTGGGCCCACACAGTCAATCTAGGATAATGTACCATCTCAAGATTCTTAACATAATCATGTCTGCAACGTCCCTTTCTTTTGCCATGTAAGGTAACATATTCACAGGTTCCAGGGACTAGGTTGTGAACATCTTCAGGAGGCCATCACTCAGCCTCCCATCCTCTGCATTTTCAGAATCCCTGTTATGGAGCACTGTTCTTTTCCTCTGGAAGCCATGGGAATGGACCACTTTGTGATGGAGGATACTTATGATTCAAAATGTTTAATTTAAATTCCATGATTCATAAGGTTCGGGGGCTTCCTTTGCATTTTTTTTTTTTTTACACCCAACACCATCAAATAATTTATTTGAAATCAGAATTAAAAGAACATATGACAGTTGTGAAATGTATGTTGATTCTGTTATTTCTCATCAGTTGTACAATTAATCTAGGACAAATTACCAGATAAATTTTACATTATTTCTTCAGGACTGTGGTTTCTCGACGACTTCAAACTTGGGATCTTCAAATATGAAGTTAGGGAACGTATTCATGTCTGCTTTACCACACATTTGCTTAAGCTTAAAAAGCTCCCTGTCTAGGTCTTGCCGATACTCTGGGCCAGCATCAACAGGTCCTCCAGATGTCACCATGGTTGATTATCTACCCACTTACTGTCGCTTAGTTCTATATTCTCTAATCTTGTCCAAGAAGAGTTTCTGTACAGGATCAAGTTCCTTATTAAATGCCACTGCTGTAAAACCGATGTTCCTCCTCAAAGAGACCGAGACTGCAGATTGAATGACAGAGGTCAACCTGAAGAGCCTCTGAAGAATCATGGTGATTCTGTTACCTCCCAGTCACCTTGCACTCGGTCCTGAGCTGCCAGAGCCACCGCCGCCACCGTTTTACTTCCCCTTTGCATTTTCTTAAAAACAGGAGTAGAGAATTCTAAAAGGCCACTAAACACTGGAGTGATGGAGAAATCTGAAAAATAAGGCCTTTTGGAACTCGAGAAGAAAATGAACTGGCATTCTTGATTGTACCTCTATTATTTGGAAAACAGTTATTTTTTTTCTTCCAGTTTTATTGGTATAGAATTGACATACAGCACTGTATAAGTTTAAGTTGTACAACATAATGATTTGATTTATATATGCCATGAAATGATAACTACAGTAGGTTTGGTGAACATCTATCATCTCATATAGATACAAAAGAAAAGAAAAAGAAAAAAATATTTTCCCTTGTGATGAAAACTCTTAGGATTTCCTCTCTTAACAGCTCTCATGTATAACATACAGCAATGTTCATTATATTGATCATGTGGTACATCACATCCCTAGTGCTTATTTATCTTATAAGTGGGAGTTTACACCTTTGACCACCTTCATCCAATTCCCCCTCCACCTACCCCCTGCTTCTTATAACCACAAGTCTGAGCTCTTTTTCTATTTTGTTTGTTTGTTTGTTTTTGAAGTATAAGTGGCCTACGGCACTATGTTAATTCCTGTTACACAGCATAGTGATTCGATATTTTATACATTACAAAACGATCAGCGCTGGAGAGCAGTTTTGTTAAGTTACAACCTTAACACACTGCATGTCATCACCAATAGTGAGTCTAACTTCCTGGGAAAGGGTGTTTTCTTCCAGCTCTGTTGAAAAACATTTCCTTTCCTGAGGGTAGCCAAAGCTTAAGGTCTGGGTGTCAAGCTGCTAAAAGATAGGGACCACCAAAAAATTAACTCAAGGCTTAAGATGTGAAAGGAAATGAGGGTGGTATGAAAAAGATGATTCCTCCTTCAAAGACACTGCCTGGCTGGGAAATGAAATTCTTCTGAACCGATAAAAAGCCAGCAATGCAGAGGTTGAAGCTTCTGAGTTCCACCCAGTTACCCAAGCTACAAACTTGGGTGTTATCCTTGACTCCTCCTTGTCTATCTTTTTTTTTTTTTTTTTTTGTGGTACGTGGGACTCTCACTGTTGTGGCCTCTCCCGTTGCGGAGCACAGGCTCCGGACGCGCAGGCTCAGCGGCCATGGCTCATGGACCCAGCCGCTCCGCGGCATGTGGGATCCTCCCGGACTGGGGCACGAACCTGCGTCCCCTGCATCAGCAGGCGGACGCTCAACCACTGCGCCACGAGGGAAGCCCTGTCTATCATTTTTGCATCCTTTTGTGTCCTTAATGCTGCTAGACTCTTTCCCCACTTTCTCTGTCTTGCAACAGCGGCCTCCATTCACACTCTCACCTCTTTCCCTGGCTATCTCCCAGGGTCTTTTTCTCTCATCTGCAGGCCCCTGGTCATCTTCTCAAATCCACCCTTGACCTAAGATAGAGTGAGATTTCCACAAAACAAGTCTGGCCATGCTCTTCTCTGCTGAAAGGCCTTCAGACGCTCCCTGTAACTTTTAGGATAAAGTCCAGGTTCCTTAGGAGAACTTGCAAAGCCTTTTCCACATCAGCAGGTGTCCCGCCACCCCCCACCCCAAAAGCTCACCTGAGCATGTCCTGCTTTTACAGGACTCTGTGCTGGTGCCTGGGGCCTTCTCCTGGTTACCTGCTGCCTACTCATTCTTTCAGACTCAGGTTCTGCCTTCTCTGGAAGCCCTTCTAGATTTCTCTGGGTTTGGTTCCGGATCCTTCCTCTGCTTGGCATGTCCCAATCATAGCACACATGACCACTTCTGTCACGCATGACCCAGTGCGTGGTAAGCAGCTTGGCACAGAGTTGATGTCGATGCCTCTTTAGGCCAGAGTTCGATAGAGCATTGCCCAGCCTGTGTCGGAGGGGTGCTGGGCTCTCAGTGTCCACAGGTGGGATTCCTCTTTCCCTGGGTCTCTTGCTCTGTCTCTTTCTCATTCTTGTTCTTCCTCACTCCTTGATTTTGCTCTCAGTCTCTTACCCTCTTTTGTTCTCTCTCCCTCTCTTACACATACACACACACACACACACCCCCTCTTTCTTTCTTACTTTTCCTGTCTTTCAATGCCAAGCAACCCAAGAAAAGAAGCCGTTGGCATGCCTAACTTTACTAAACCTTAACTGGGAACGCCAGGTTTTCCAAAGGTCTCTATCCACCACCCTCAATGGTGTGCAGTAACTGGGCTCCACCCCTCTCATGACTATACCATCGTCCCCCCTTATCCATGGGGGATACATTCCAAGATCCCCAGTGGATGCCTGGAACCATGGATAGCACCGAACCCTATATATACCATAACGGGAGGGGGGGACTATTGTATTGAAGGGCTACAGTTTTCCTTAATCACTGGGGTCTGGGAGAAACAAGGCTGCTCTTCGTATTGAAGATTCAAGGGATCCTATCATCAGTCATCGACCCTGATTTTGTTTCTTGTTTCAGGTCTCATTTTGTAGGCCAGACTCGCCCTGATACAAAAGTATTTTCTTTTCCTTGCCTTTATTGATAAAGCACAGTCTGGTTAGAAGTCATCACAGATTTGTGAATGGGCTTGCTATGGGTGCCTGTGGAATGTGGAATTTATCATCATTGCTAGTGATTCCTTTTGGGGAATCTGTTTTAATGGAAATATCCCTTTTTCGCAGACACGACTATCTTAATGGGGATGTACTTGGTAATTTTGCATCATCCAAAAGGGCCTCCCACAAAAGTAAGGCCTTGCAGACTGTCCCAGGTGAAAGCCCTCCCGTGGCTCCTGCTTGGGAGAAGATGGACAAGCTTCAGTCATCAGAGCCTTCCTTGGACACGAAGAGGATGGGAGAGAAGATCAGACCAAAGTCTGGCCTGATTGTCCGAGGCATGATGGCCGGGCCCATCGCCAGCTCCCCACAGGTGGGCTTGGTGCTCTTACTATTATTATGAGCATGGAAAGTGAGGACCAGACAGGGCTTAAGGGGCTGCCTGGCTTTATTTGGGGGTACCCCACGAGACAGCTCAAGAAGGGAGGATCTGCGTGGTAGATGGGAAGAACACAGGCCTCTGTTTCCTCCCTGGCTCTACTGTCAGCTCTCTGGGGCCATGGGTAGGCCTCATCACCTCCCCTGCCTTCGGTTTAACTATCTGGTCAACCAGGTGGTTACCAGGTGGATTCCTTTGCAGGGTGAGAACCCAGCTTTATCTTTGACATTCAGGCATGGGGGGACCCATCCCAGTCTAAAGGACATATATATATATTTTTTTTAACACATGGTAGTGAAAAGGGAAAAAGAAATCCCAATCCTTATAGCTTTGTTTTGTTTTAAAAAAATTCTAAAAACACCGATGTTTTATAGTCTCCCTTAAGGAGGGGCCGTGGTAGGGTCCCATCAGGTGGGAGACTAAACCAAAGGAGAGAATGAATGTCAAAGGGGTTTGTAAAACAGAAGAGAAACAGAAAAACAAAGGAAGGTCAAATGCCAAACTCAAAGTAGAGTATCAGTCAAATCAGGGAGCCTCAGCCAACCAAAAATAGGTCATCTGTGTCCACACTGGTCACCTCCACCCTCACGTGTGGCATGTTTACGTGTGGGTGTGGCTGCAGATGCCAGCACTGCTCTCCCAATTCATCTGGAATCAGGGCAGCAAGCAGTGGACCTTCTCCCTGCCTCAGCCTACGTCCTGTGAGATTTTCGGACAAGATCTTTGTTCCTCTTGGCCATGGTCTCGTTTGTTAGACCAGGTGTCTAAGATCCCTTCGAGATCTGGAATTTCATGGCTCAGTGATGGTCATGCAGTTGGGAAAGGGAAAAGTATTTTAATAGTCTTTTCAGAAAACTAGGGGTATTTTTTAATATTACACCAAACCTAGACAAGTTGAGAATTACGTTTTATTTGACAGACTTTCTGAGAACTTAAGCCTGGAAGACAGCCTCTCAGATAATGCTGAGGGACTGCTCTGAAGAGGTAAGGGAGGAGCCAAGATATACAGGAGTTTTTGCAAGAAACCAGCTAGTAGGAACAATCAAAAGGTTACTGTTAATTAAAGAAAAACAGGGACTTCCCTCGTGGTCCAGTGGTCACGAGTCCAGGCTTCCACTGCAGGGGGTGTGGGTTCGATCTGTGGTTGGGGAACTAAGATCCCACATGCTGTGTGGCGTGGCCAAAAAAAGAAAAGAAAGAAAGGAAAAAAAAGGGAAAAACAGACATCTCAAGTTAATGAAGTTAGCACTTTTCTTTGTACAGGAAGATGCAGAGTCTGAGTTCATTTAAACCATTCCTTGAATACGCACCTTATCAATGGAAAAAAATGTTGCCTGCCATTTCAGTAAGCAAAGGATGTGGCAGCCATCAAACCATCACACTACAGCGGCCTGATGGTGAGCCCTGAGGGAATTCAGGGTAGAAATAGGATGCCGACCATCAGACACTACAGCCACCACCAACCCCCGCATAGTGCACCCTGAGGAGACTCAGGATGTGAAAGCACAGGATGCTGACCCCAGAGAGCTGAGGTGCGCATCAAAGGAATGATTTCAGTGAGCCCTGACTTTTGCATCTTCCCATATATAGAAAAGTACTAAATTCCTTAACTTGAGATATCTGGTTTTCTTTTTCTTTTTTTTTTAATTTATTTTTTATTTTTTATTTATTTATTTTTTTTTTTGTGGTATGTGGGCCTCTCACTGTTGTGGCCTCCCCCGTTGCGGAGCACAGGCTCTGGAGGCGCAGGCTCAGCGGCCATGGCTCACGGGCCCAGCCGCTCCGCGGCATGTGGGATCTTCCCAGACCGGGGCATGAACCTGTGTCCCCTGCATCGGCAGGCGGACTCTCAACCACTGCGCCACCAGGGAAGCCCTAATTTATTTTTTATACAGCAGGTTCTTATTAGTTATCTATTTTATACATATTAGTGTATATATGTCAATCCCAATCTCCCAATACATCCCACCCCCACCCCCACCCCCCCGCTACTTTCCCCCCTTGGTGTCCATATGTTTGTTCTCTACATCTGTGTCTCTATTTCTGCCCTGCAAACCAGTCCATCTGTACCATTTTTCTAGGTTCCACATATACGCGTTAATATACGATATTTGTTTTTCTCTTTCTGACTTACTTCACTCTGTATGACAGTCTCTAGGTCCATCTCCCTCTCTACAAATGACCCAATTTCATTCCTTTTTATGGCTGAGTAATATTCCACTGTATATATGTACCATATCTTCTTTATCCATTCGTCTGTCGATGGGCATTTAGGTTGCTTCCGTGACCTGGCTATTGTAAATAGTGCTGCAGTGAACATTGGGGGTGCATGTGTCTTTTTGAATTATGGTTTTCTCTGGGTATATGCCCAGCAGTGGGATTGCTGGGTCATATGGTAATTCTATTTTTAGTTTTTTAAGGAGCCATACTGTTGCTTAAAACATACTGTTCTCCATAGTGGCTGTATCAATTTACATTCCCACCAACAGTGCAAGAGGGTTGGTTCCCTTTTCTCCACACCCTCTCCAGCATTTGTTGTTTGTAGATTTTCTGATGATGCCCATTCTGACCGGCGTGAAGTGATACCTCATTGTAGTTTTGATTTGCATTTCTCTAATAATTAGTGATGTTGAGCAGCTTTTCATGTGCTTCTTGGCCATCTGTATGTCTTCTTTGGAGAAATGTCTATTTAGGTCTTCTGCCCATTTTTTTTTTTTTTTTTTTTTTTTTTTTGCAGCATGCGGGCCTCTCACTGCCGTGGCCTCTCCCGTTGTGGAGCACAGGCTCCGGACGCGCAGGCTCAGCAGCCATGGCCCACGGGCCCAGCCGCTCCGCAGCATGTGGGACCCTCCCGGACCGGGGCACGAACCCGCGTCCCCTGCACCGGCAGGCAGACTCTCAACCACTGCGCCACCAGGGAAGCCCTTCTGCCCATTTTTTGATTGGGTTGTTTGTTTTTTTAATATTGAGCTGCTTGAGCTGTTTATATATTTTGGAGATTAATCCTTTGTCCGTTGATTCGTTTGCAAATATTTTCTCCCATTCTGAGGGTTTAGACAAGTTGTTTCTTAATGTGGAATCTGAAACCATCCCAATGAACTTTTTCTACATATCAGTTTCTACTGGTTTGTCTTGAACTTTGAATGACTCTTTTACCACTGCATGGTTTAGTAACATGATGCATTGGATCATGTGGAAATTATTGGTTTACTAAGTTATATGGATCTTCTGAACATTGACACATTTCAATATACAAAAAAACCCACATAAAAATTGCATTTGTTGATGTCACTACTCAACTTATCAGAAAGTTTTTGAGCAGCCCTCCAGTTCACAATGGCAAACACAAGTGTCCTCAGATTCTAATTTTTACCTGATGACTTGTATTTTATCACGGCAACAGTGTATCATTTATTTTCCTTGACGTGACAGGCTCAGTTTATTTTCAAGAAAATGCCTGCCAAATACTCAATACTCAATATTCAAGTACTGAATAACCATAGTTCATCTGTCAGTTGTTCCATGAAAAAAATAGCAAGTTTAGCTCACAACTCAGATGGCTGCATAAGTGCTTCTCCTGGTGACAACCTCATCCTCTGCATCCCGCAGAATGTTTATATATACCTCGCATTTTGTCACACAGACTGTTAAAGAGATGTATAACATAGGGTCAAGATTGAACACAATTAATATTTTTTATGCTTCAGCATGGACATTCTTAAGTGAAATTGGCACTTCACTTATTTACTTTTATTGCAAATGGTGTTAATACCTTGAGTACTGGTAAAGTTTGGTGCTGCTGCCTTGATTCGTGCTAAGGGCCAGCCAACAGTTTTTCCCACCAGTGCTTTATGCCATCAGTACAAATGTGGACACAGTGAAAAAGGCAAATCATGTTGTATCATTATTATGAAAATAATTTTGAGCTCCCTGAAAGGGTTTGGGGTTAGACCTGTAAGGTCGGTGAACTGCGCTTTGGGAACTGGTAGACCAGATGAACACTAGGGTCCTGTCCTATCATGACTTTCTAATCATCAAGTCTGTGCAGTTCAGACCCCTTCATAACTGAGGTGTAAGGAAGATGGCTTGTACCTGCTTTACTGCTGACAGATTGCTGCAAACTTCTCCCCAAAGGAGAAGTGATTGTTTTCGGAGGTGTTCTTTTCCCCTGGGGTATCTGAATCCCGTGAAGAACATAGAGGTAGAATTTCCCCAGGTATTCTGGAAGGTATTCTGTGGGCCTTTGAGTACCTTGGCCATACTTATTGGTTGCTCAAGAGAAAAGAGCAAGGTTGCTAGGTATGACATCATTAGGTTTGGCATATGGATCAGCTCTGCACTTTTGAAGAATGAGTAAGAGGCTGGGTTCCCTGCCCTTGGCCGGAAGTTTGGGTCTCTTTGGGAATGTTGACTAATGTTTTCCTTGTTCTGTGGCAAGGGATGCCCTGGGTGGCTTTCGGAGGAGGTTTAGTGCCTAGTAATTTCCACCGGGTGGGAATATGGCAGAATTAGCTGTTCTTTTTCCGGCACAGGCTTTACAGTTTGGCTCAGGATTATTTCTGGAAATGCTGGGAGGTCCAGAATTTTAAACCCAGGAAGAGCCCAGCAGGTGTATTTTTGTCCCCTACCCCTACTCCTCTACCTCAGATTGGTAACAACGTGAGTTCTCATTTCATTGGTTAATGATTGATAGTGAGAGAGGACATTTCTGTTGACTCCTCTGAAATTCCTTCATTTCAAAAAGTAAGCATTGCTTACTATGTATAGGTCACTGGGCTGGGAGCTCTGGGGACACCAGAGTTGAAGGAAGAATGGCCTCCATCACCTGGTCTACTGGCAGGAAGGGTTAAGGCCATATGTAAGTGGGGACGGGGGCAAAGATGCATAGCAGTAAGTAATATTTGCTGGCTGCTGTGCAGGGTTTGGCTCTGTGTTGGTGCCTTACATGGGTCTGGGTCTCTCCTTTAGTCCTCACCATGGTCTTGTGGGAGATTGGCACTGCAGGTCCCCAGTCCCTCATCCAAAACCTTTGAGCAAATGTGTTTTGGAATTTAGATTTTGTTTTTAAACTTCAGAAAGGAAATACAATGCATAAACCACATACCAAAGAATGCCTGCAGTAGGGTTTGGAGTAGCATCCCATAAACAAAACATTTCTGCAGCAAAACATCTGAGTATTCACACTTAAAAAAGGACCGCAATGGAATTCCCTGGCGGTCCAATGGTTAGGACTCTGTGCTTTCACTGCTGAGGGCCCGGGTTCAATCCCTGGTCTGGGAACTAAGATCCCGCAAGCCACGTGGCCAAAAAAACCAAAAGAAACAACAAAAAAAAAACCAAGAATTCAAGCAACCTACCTCATAAGAATGAAAAAGAATTTGCCATGAGATTCCAAAAGAAACGTTCATTTTTTAGGGGCTTTGGGATTTAGGAATTATTGATAGCAGGTTGTGGACAGGTTCTATTGCAGGTGGGGAAGTGAGGGACAAAGAAGTTCAATGACTTGCCACAGAGCACACGGCTGGCAGGGGGTGACACGGGAATTAGAACACAGGTGTGACCCTGGAGCTCTCTGTAAGGGGTATGGGGGGGGCCGAGGCATGCTCCTGGGATTTATGTGGGTGGGGTTCTGTGAAAGCGTTACAGAAATGGTAGCCCCTGCGTGTCTCCTCAAAGGGTGGGTAGGATTTTAAGAGGAGTTGAGGATGGGAAAGACATTCCTGGGGGAGGGAAGATCATGGGTAAATGCTTGACGTGGGATATTTTCTCATCTCCCTCCAAGGGGATCCTCACCGCTGCTTTTGTCCTTGCTCTTTTCAGGATTCCCTCCGCAAACGCTCGCTGAGGCAGTTCCTGGCCTTGAGCAGCACGACCCAACCCCACGAGGAGGGGAGCCTACAAGCGCCCGAGCTGTCTGCTCACACCCCAGCCTGTCCCCCGCCTGTCCCACAGGAGGGCCCGGCTTCCAGCACCACCTCCACCCCCAGGAGCACCCTGGACCTGCTCAGCCAGCTGACCTTGGAAAAGTGGAGAGCCTCGCCCAGCAGCCCTCTTCACCTGCCAGGCAAAGGGCTTTCCCAGAGCGGGAGCGGCCGGTGGAGAGACCTTTCAGAGGACAGCCCAGCCGTGGACAACGGCCTAGAGGCCGACAGGACCGCCTTGAATTTCTCCTTGTCCAGTGGGAATGCCCCGACGACCCAGGAGAGGCTGGAAAGAGTGTTCAAACGGCAGGGGAGCCAGCCCTCAGCCCTCAGGTGAGTGTGCTGTGCCCAGATGATGGTTTTCGGAGAACCGTCCAGTCCCGAGTGGCTCCTTGGGCTCTCTGAGCGAGGCTGTGAAGTAGGAGAGGTGATGATAGTCACTCCACCAGGGAGAAAGCAGCCCAGAGTGCACACACCAGGAGGCTTTGCGGGGGGGTGGTTCTTTAGCCCTTATCACTTCTTCTCAAGGGTCAGCCTGATATGGTACAAGAGATGCGTCGAAGCCAGAGGTATAGTGGTGAATCAGTTCCCACAAGGCTCCTCTGGGGCAATTTTTTTTAACCCTATCCTAAGTCCTTCCCTTTTATTCTTTCACAATGGACCTTGGTGATCCCTACGCTGATTGTTTTTTGACTGTTAAACCAACCTTACATTTCTGGAATGAACCACCCTTGGCTATGACGCATTATCTTTGTATATATTGTTTGATTTGACTTACTAATATTTTGTGTAGGGTTTTGTATATAAATTCATGAGGGAGATTGGCTGGCAAATTTCCTTTCTTGTAACAACAGCCTTGTCAGATATTGGTGTCCAGGATATGCTAGAAGTGGTCCCTCTTTTTTTTTATGGTCTTGAAGAGTTAGTGTGAGATTGGTCTTATTTCTTCCTTAAATATTTGGGAGAATTTTCTGGAGAAGGCTTCTGAGCATTGAGTTAAAAGGTTTTAAATTGTGGATTCAATTAAAAAATTTTTTTTAATTAAAATTTTCTATTTCTTCTTGTGTCAGTTTTGGCAAGTTGTATTTTTCCAAGGAATTTAACCACTTAATTTATATTTTAACTTTACTGATATAAAATTGTGTAATTATACACAATTTTTTTTATTGGAATAAAATTGCTTTACAATGTTGTGTTAGTTTCTGCTATACAATGAAGTGAATCAGCTATATGTATACCTATCTCCCCTCGCTCTTGGACCTCCCTTACACTCCCCCCCCATCCCACCCATCCATGTTGTCACAGAGCACCGAGCTCAGCTCCCTGTGCTATATAGCAGGTTCCCACTAGCTATCTATTTTACGCATGGTAGTGTATATATGTCAACCTTAATCTCCCAACTCGTCCCACCCTCTCCTTCCCACCCTGTGTCCAAATGTCCATTCTCTATGTCTAGGTCTCTATTCCTGCCCTGCAAATAGGTTCATCTGTACCATTTTTCTAGATGCCACATATATGTGTTAATATACGATATTTGTTTTTCTCTTTCTGGCTTACTTCAGTCTGTATGACAGACTCTAGGTCCATCCACATCTCTACAAATGACCAAATTTCATTCCTTTTTATGGCTGAGTAATATTCCATTGTTTATATGTACCACATCTTCTTTATCCATTCACCTGTCTTTGGACATTTAGGTTGTTTCCATGTCCTGGCTATTGTAAATAGTGCTGCAATGAACATTGGGGTACATGTGTCCTTGTGAATTATGAATATCCTCTTATTGTCCCTTTAAAGTCTGTAAGATCTGCAGGGATGTCTCTGTTTCCATTCCCGATACTGGTAATTTGTGTTCTATGAATTATATGCTTTTTTCAAAGAGCTAACTTTTGGCTTTGTAAGTTTGTTTTCTAATTAATCGATTCCCACTCTTACTTTTATTCTTTCTTTCATTCTGCTTTCTTTGAGTTTAATTTGCTATTATTTTCTATTTTATTTTATGATTTATTTCTATTTTATCTTAAATTATTGATTCTCAGCCACCTCGTCCTCCTTCTTCTTGTTCTTCTTCTCCTTCCTCTTCCTCTTATTCTTCCTCCTTTTCTTCTTTGGGCATTTCTGATTCTAATTTTTAGGGGGCTTTGTGACTGCTATTTCAGGATTATTTTCAATATTTCTTACATATAATTATTAATATTGAGTACTACCATTAATTGAGAGTTTACTTAGTGCCTGATACTATACGAGGCACTTTTCATATATTATTCTATTTCATACTTGAAAAAACCTGCAAGGAGGTATTATTATTCCTCAATTTACAGATGAGGGAATACAGACTTATAGAGGTTATCACTCCCAAGGTTGCCTAGCCAGGAAGTGAGTGGGGATATGAACCTAGGTGTTTCTGAGTCCAAAGCCCATCATGCCTGTAAGCACCATCCTGTTCTAGTTAGGTAATTGCATTTTTGTTTGTGTGTGTTGTGTATGTTTTAAACACTAGTAATTTGCTTGGAGAATTTCTGCAGGGGTGGGTATAAGAAGTATTCGGCATCCTGGTTTGTAATACTGGCTTTTTTTTTTTTTTTTTTTTTTTTTTTTGTGGTACGCGGGCCTCTCACTGCTGCGGCTCCTCCCGTTGCGGAGCACAGGCTCCGGACGTGCAGGCCCGGTGGCCACGGCTCACAGCCCAGCCGCTCCGTGGCATGTGGGATCCTCCCGGACCGGGGCACGAACCCACGTCCCCTGCATCGGCAGGCGGACTCTCAACCACTGCGCCACCAGGGAGGCCCAATACTGGCTTTTTTTTTTTTTTTTTTTTGCTTGCTGTACGCGGGCCTCTCACGTTGTGGAGCACAGGCTCCAGACGCACAGGCTCAGCGACCATGGCTCACGGCCCAGCCGCTCCGCGGCATGTGGGATCTTCCCGGACCGGGGCACGAACCCGCGTCCCCTGCATCGGCAGGCGGACTCTCAACCACTGCGCCACCAGGGAGGCCCAATACTGGCTTTTTTTTTTTTTTTTTTTTTTTTTTGCTGTACGCGGGCCTCTCACGTTGTGGAGCACAGGCTCCAGACGCACAGGCTCAGCGGCCATGGCTCACGGGCCCAGCCGCTCCGCGGCATGTGGGATCCTCCCGGACCGGGGCACGAACCCGCGTCCCCTGCATCGCCAGGCGGACTCTCAACCACTGCGCCACCAGGGAAGCCCCCAATACTGGCTTTTTAAGTCATTTACTGTGCGCCTAATATGTGCCAGGCACTTAGGCACTGGTAGCGCAAGGCAAGCTAAGCAGATATAGTGTATTAACTCCCTTTGTGACCATAGATAAGCTGGGCCTACTTTGCTTACACATTTTGTGACTATGTTATTTGATGCATACACATATAGAATTCTTATAGCTTCCTGCCGGATAGTCTTTTCTATCATTATGAAATCTCTCTTCATCTCTAATAATGCTTATTGCCTTAATGTCTATTTAGGTATAGCTACTTCAGCTTTCCTTTGATCAGTGTTTTCATGGTATATCTTTTTCTCCATCTTTTTACTTTCAGCCATTCTGTAGCTTTACGTTTAAAGGTGCCAACCAAAAGTCTGTGCGGTTTATCAAGATCCTTCACCCTTTAAAAGAATAATTATTATAATTTATTTAAATTAAAATAAAGCAAAACAAAACAAAACCAGTTTACCCATTTCTCCCACCTTCTACCCACCTCAGCCTTCTTCTTTTTTAATTAATATCTTTTAAGGCTACAAATTTCCCTCTAAGTAATGCTTTGCATTCCCAGAAGTTAATAAATTATATAATCATATAATTTAGTTTAAATATTTTCTAATTCCCATTGTGATTTATTCTTTTGACCTGTGGGCTATTTAGACATGTATCGACTAATTCACAGCATTTGGGCTATTTTTCTGGTTATCTGTTTGTTTTTGATTTCTAGCTTATTTCCACTTTATTCATAATATATTCTGTTTGAAATATATGATTTCAATCCTTTGATATTTGTTGAGATTTCTTTATGATCTAGTATATATTTAAAGCTTATCTCTTATAACCAGCATATATGTGGATTTTAAAAAATCCAGTCTGATAATTTTTTGTTTTAGTCGGAATAATTATGGCATTTATATTTTCCTTTTGCTTGAAGAACTTTCTTTAGTATTTCTTTAGCAGGTATATTACAATAATTTTTTTTTTCAGTTTTTGTTTGGTAATGTCTTTGTTTTGCCTTTATTTTTGAAGGATATTTTCAATGGGTATAGAATTCTAGATTGGTGGTTTATTTTCTTTTCAGCATTTTAAGTATTTAATTCCATTATCTTACCTTAGTCTTTCATTATCTCTATTGATAAATAAGTTGACATTTTTTATTACTACTCTTTTGAAGGTAATGTGTCTTTTTTTTAACCTCTGACTGCTTCTTTTTAATTTTTTTTTTTGCTTCTTCTCATTCTTTAATTTTCAACAGTGTTACTATGATGTACCTAGATGTGGTTTTCTTTGATGTTTCCGTTAGTATATGTAGAGCTTCCTCAGTTTGGGGTTGATACCTTTCATGAGTTTTGAAAATTATTGTCTATTGTCTTTTCAAATATTGCTATTATCCCATCCTTTCTTTTCTCTCCTGGTACTCCAGTTATACATATATTACTACATATTTTCACTGTGTTCTATAGGGTTTAAAAAATATTCTTTCCTATGTTTTCTATCTTTTTCTCTCTCTGTACTTTGATCTAGATATTTTCTCTTGCTCTATCTTCTGGTTCATGTTTTTTCTCTTTTGCCATGCTATTAAATATATATAATAAATTACTACTTTCAGTTATTTTTCAGTTTTATAATTTCTGTTTCTTTGTAAAAGGTAGATATCAGTCTTTTGTGAGATTCTCCATCTTTTATTTTCTTGAGCACATTATTCATAGTCATTTTAAAGTTGCTGTCTGGTAACTTCCATATCTGGATCACCTATAGGTCTATTGATATTGTCTTTTTTCTTTTGGGTTTTGATAATTTCGTCCTGTTTCTTTGCATTTCTTATAATTTTGATTCAATTCCAGACATTGCATGTGAATAATTGTAGAGGCTCTGGTTAACATTACCTTCCTCCAAAGAGGATTTAATTTTCTTTTGGTAGATATTAATCTTTTGTTAGTTTTAGACTTTGTAAAATATCTTTTCCTTTGTTGGACAGAAGTTCTTAATTTTGGCATAATTAACCAATCTCTTGTTTGGCATACGATTTGCATTTTTGCATTTTTTCTTTATTAAGTCCTTTCTTTCCTTTAGGTTTCCATAGTATTCTCCTGTATTTTTTCTATTAATTTTGTAATTTTAGCTTTCACATTTAGATACTTAATCTTTTGTATTTGTTAGGTTGAAAGACTCACTTTTATTTTTCTCCATATAGTAAGACAGTTTTCCTAGCACCACCTACTCTACAATTTGTTCTTTACCCCATTGATTTATGGAGCTGCCTTGATTCTTTTCTAAGCTCCTGTATAGATTGTCCAGCCAGTGCAATAACAATGCTGTATATTCAGAACTTCTTCCCCATTCCTTTTTCTAACTACAATTGCTGCAAAATTGCAGAGACCTTATATAGGAAATCATCAGAAATCGTAATCCATCCTGGTGCCTTTTAGGGTATCCACAGAGACACTCTAGAGAACAGCCTTATCTACTTATTAGTTTTTAAACTAGAAATGGTAGGACTGGCTTTACATTTAACAAATATTTAATATATATTTTTTAAAAGAATCATGACCATCTAACAATATTTTAAGGTTGCAGCCATGCACAAAATATACTAGCTCACTCTTGTGTTTCATTGGTCATGACCAGAGCTTTTATTACTATGGCTTTGTAGTTATAACCTGGTATCTTGGTAGGGTCAGTTCCCTACTTCTCCTTTCTTTCAGGATTGACATAGCTATATACAGATCTTTTTTCTTTATGTAGACCCTTTTTCCTATTCACCCAACATGTCTAACTTATTTCTACAAGAGGGATAACTGGTTTGTCCCTTTGCTGTAAAGGCCTTGTTCTCAAACCATCTCATGAGTGTCTCTTTCTTGTCAATCAGGTGTTTTATGCTCATAGTGGTTTTCTTTGACTAACTTCACCTCCACCCACTCACCTCTAGCCTGTTTTATTGTTATCACAGCACCTATCATAACCTGAAATGGGCTCTGGAGTCTGATGACCTGGACTGGCAAACCACCTCTGCCCTTTATAACCACTGTGGCCTTAGACCAGTTCTTTGGCCCTTGAAAGATGGTATGGACTTTGTCTTAGAGGAGGAGGAAGGTAGCAGGTAAATGTGCTGCCACAGACCCCTCCCTCAGGACCAGGCAAAGTATGACCAGGAGTGCTTAACACGTGATAATAGTGTTGATCTTTATATCAGTAAATGTTTTGGGAGCTTTGTTGTTTACCCACTACTTATTCCCTGTATGCTGAGCACCATGCTAAGCACGTGTGTGTATTATCTCATTTGCTTTTTACGATAATCCATTCAGGTGGATATTTTTGGTTTTCTTCTCAGGGTGGGGGAGGTTCTCATTAAATAGTATTCTTCTCCTCCTGAGTTCTGAACAAATTGCCAAGTAAAACAAAGGATATCAACTAGATTGGGGTAAAATACATATCATCTCTGTGATTGATAAAGGGAAGGTAGGGGACACAGCAAATCATGAGGCCTGGTGGGCCCAGAGCTGGACAGACTTCTCCACCTCATCTCAGGCCCAGGACCATGTGGTGGGAGGGGCCAGCCCCTAGAAGAGCAGCTCACTCCCAGAGGAGAAAGGGTGCAGCTGAGCCTAATGCCCCTCTTTCCTTTCTTTCCCAAATTAACCAATCAGGTCACACATCCTCCCTCAGGATGGAGTGAATAAAAAGGAAGAGAGGAAAGGTCTACAGGGTAGACCAGTAGAACTCCTTCCAAACTCCCAGGAGACACTGGGAGTTGAGAACAAGCATCCTCCCACCCCAGCAATTATTATTCCATTTTAGATGAGGAAACTGAGGCACAGAGAACTAAAGGAAACTGTCAAGATTCTGGGTAGATGCAGGGCTCATGGTTTGGCAAATGGAATATGGGTTGGATTTCAGCAGTCTCTCATCCCCTCAGTTAGGCAGCTTTGTGCAGTGCACATACTACTCAACTGTATGTGGCACCCTTGGTTTGAAACCAGGGCCAAAGTAATCCCACTTGCTAAAACTACCTACCTCCTGCCCTTCCCAATACCCCTCCAACAGTCTTGTCTGCCCATCACTTGTTTTTTTCATTCAATACAGTAAACATAGGTCTGAGACCTAGTGTGTATAAGATCCTGTGAACTCTTCAGGTGAGAGAGTCGTGTGCATATGTAATTCTTTTAAAACATGACGAGGGACAGTGAGATGACAGCAGAGCTGGCTCACATGCATGGCACATGCTCCATCACTCAGCCCTAATGAAGCTGGAGGAAAGGTGGCTCCTGGGAGCCTTTGCTGGGCCTTGCAACATCAGGTTTAGGGATGGCCATGGAAGTCACACCTGGGGGCGGGGGAGTGAGCATGTGTCCTGGGAGAGGGGGCAGGTGGAGGACGTGACCTGCTGAGATGTCAGGGAACATGAGTATACGTGCAGTCAGGCCCTTCTGACACTAACTTCTTAGATCTGACTCCGTTGCTGAAGGAACTATTTTCTGCTTTGATTTTTGTTTCTTTCTTGTGTCCTTTGATCTTAGAAGATGCTTAGAAAATGTCACCTTCTCATTGTTGTGGCAGTTTGGGGCCATTTGTCACTTGTCACTGGCTAGTCAGGGCTGCCCTTGTTGGACTCCTCTCACAATCAGTCAGATCTGCTGGGCCTCTGGCCCTGACCTGGGTGGTCCCGTAACCCTTGCCTCACTCTGCTTCCTCTATACCTTTGCGTATCTTGCTATCACCTACACACCTGGCCCAGACTAGGCCCTCTAGAAACCTCAGGCGCAGGACTAAGAGCATCAGAGCAGTGATTCTTTATTTACAAGCCCCGGAACCCAGTCTGCCAAGCCTGTGGCTCCCCAGGTGGCACTTAGTGAAGGTTGATAGTCTGGTTGGGGGCAGTCTCACTTGTGGTGCTTATGCTCTCTTGGGGCCTGATGGCCTGTCATTTGTCTGAGTCCCTCAGAGTGAATCCTTGGGGCTTCTCATGGCCACATGGACGCTGCTGTGTTTGATTTTCTGCATGTTAGTTCAAAACACATCATGCCGGGCATTTGACAATAAGGACTAGCTTCAACTTGTGTTTTCCAGATGTGTGTGGGCTGCAGAAGCTGTAGCCACGTACATTTTGCCCAGTCTCCTTTGGAAACATGGGTGTAATCAGTGTCATGAAGTTGAGAAGAGTTGTTGGCCTCCCTTGGGAGTTCAACCCATGGCAGTGGCCCAGCAGCAGTGTCTAGCTTCTGGAAGATAGAGGTCAGAATTGGGTCTCGTTGGGCTGAAATCAACATGTTGACAGGGCTGTGGTCCTTCTGGAGGCTCTAGGGGAGAATCTGTTTCCTTGTCTTTTCTAGCCTTTAGAGACTGCCCACTTGCCTTGGCTTGTGGCCCCTGTTTTCCGTCTTCAAAGCCAGCAATGTCAGCCGGGTCCTTCTCAGGCTCCCATCTCTCTGATTGTCCCTTTCGCCCCTTTCCGCCTCGCCTCCTTCTTCCCCTTTGGAGGACCCCTGTGGTTCCATTGTGTTCACCTGGATAATCCAGAATAGCCTCCCTATCACAAGATCAGCTGACCAGCAGCAACCTTATCTCCAAGAATTCCCTTTCCATGTAACCCAACATGTTCACAGGTTCCAGGGCTTAAGACAAGGGCATCTTTAGGGGTGGGCATCATTCTGCCTGCCACAGAGGGCAACTGTTTTTTTCTTGCAGTGTTTAAAATCTTTTTTGGTCCCATGATTATTTATTTATTTATTTATTTATTTATTTTGTGCTATACGGGGCATCTTACTGTTGTGGCCTCTCCCGTTGCGGAGCACAGGCTCCGGACGCGCAGGCTCAGCGGCCATGGCTCACGGGCCCAGCCACTCCGCAGCATCTGGGATCTTCCCGGACCGGGGCATGAACCTGTGTCGCCTGCATCGGCAGGCAGACTCTCAACCACTGCGCCACCAGGGAAGCCCTGGTCTCATGATTTTTAAACTGTTTACTTTTACCCTCTCCCTTTCTACCACTCCCAGGAGAAATTTGGTTGTTTTCACCTTATCCAGCCATTCTCCCCTGCTTGTCTGACTGTCTTTATGTCTCTCTCTTTTTTTATGTGGGTCATGTGTGGGAAGGGAACCAGGAAGATCCACGGCTGCATGGTCCCCGGGAGCTGCGGGATTAGGCATGTAGAAGATGTCTGGCTATGTGGCTGTCATGGTGTATCCAGTGGGCTCAGGGCAGTTGTGAATTTCATGAGCATTGGTGGATTTCACCCTGGGGAAGGTGGATGTTTTCCCAGAATACAAGCTTAAAGTATGATAGAATCCATGGAATTGAAGTTTAATTTTGTTGGATTTTTTTAAAAGATATTTTAAATTGGGTGTTTTAAAAGCAGAGTGGAATAGATGTTACTTTAGAATCTGTCTCGATTCTTAACCGTATAGTTTGTCAGGGCTAGAAAGATCCTTAGGATCCAAGCCCTTCATTTGGCAGTTGGGGAACAGGGCCCAGGGAACAGAGGGGAAATGGCTCACCTGAGCTCTTGCAGGTGTCGTATGGTTCTTTCATAAGCTCTGTTTTCACTGTCTGGCTATGTTTAGAGCTTTTGCTCGAAATATGTATGGTCTTTCCTGTACTCAATATAAGCCTCCAGCAAAATTGTCATCCATCAGCATATGACATCTTATTCCTCACACAGTAATCCCTTGGTTTTTGTTTGTTTGTTTGTTTGTTTTGCTTGCGGTACACGGGCCTCTCACTGTTGTGGCCTCTCCCGTTGCGGAGCACAGGCTCCGGACGTGCAGGCTCAGCGGCCATGGCTCACGGGCCCAGCCGCTCCGCGGCATGTGGGATCCTCCCAGACCGGGGCACGAACCTGTGTCCCCTGCATTGGCAGGCGGACTCTCAACCACTGCACCACCAGGGAAACCCCAATCCCTTGGTTTTGGAGAGGTTTGATTTCAGACCCTGAGTTCATGGCGTTTGTCCTCAAAAAATCCCCATCAATTCACAGAAATATCCATTTATTCAGGTAACTTATTAACAAGTTTTTAATGAGTGCTGTAGTGTGTCAGAGCCAGCTTGTACTGGCTCACGGACCTGATTGTTGCCATGTCTTCCTGATGTTAATGTGGTAGCCTGAAATTGGTCATGGTAGGAATATTTACACCGTGGAAATTGGCAAATGCTGCAAATTAGCATCCCCCTTCCCTGGAGAGCCGGTTGTTAACTTCTACCAGCACGCCACCCGTGATGGCCTACTATGTGCCAGATGCAGTTCTAGCCACTGGGGATTCCACATGGATTAAACAGACCAAGTCTCTGCCCTCTTGGAGTGTATACTTCTGATGGGGAGAGGCAGCCCACGACAACAACCCAGTGACTAAATATATAACGAACCTGGGTGCCACGAGGAAAAGTAATTCAGGGAAGTGTGATGGGGAGCCCTGGGTTTGGGGTTACTATTTTACAAAGGGGTAGCTGGGGAAAACCTTTCTGAGAAGGTGACGTGAGAGGAGACCAGAAGGAAGACAGGGAACCAGCTTTTGATCCCTGGGAGCAAATGCAAAGAGAGCAGCTGTGCACAGGCCCTGTGGTGGGAACAGGGTGCTTGTTCAGGCTGAGTCGATGAGGGGGAGAGGCAGAGAGGGAGGGGGAGAGCGAGCAGGGGCCTGGAGGCCGCTGAAAGCGCTGGCTTTGCCTCTAGGTGATGCAGGAGCCTTTGGAGGTTGGGCAGAGGCATGGCCTTCTGTGACTTGTGCTCAGCAGGATCCCTCTGGCTGGTGGGTTGGGGTTGAGAATAGATTCCAGGAGGCAAGGCTGGAAGCAGGGGGACCAGGAAGGGGGCGACTGCAGTCAGCTGGAGGAGAGCTGATGGCTTGAATCAGACAGGGCAGTGAAGGTGGCGAGATGTGGGCTGGATTATAACACACACACACACACACACACACACACACACACACACAGGGATCCTCTGCTTTTCGAGTTAGCTTTGTTCCACTTCACTTTCACTAAAGACCTACGTTAGCTAACCAAAATAAATCCAAAGAGGATTTTCACTTTTAAGGAAAAAGGCAAAAAGTGTAAGTGGTGATCAGCGTTTTGTAAGAAGTCGTTACAAAGGCAGCTCGCACTCTGAACAGCAGCCAGGGAGGCACCGCCAAGCTCCTTCCCTGGGAGCCATACTCAGCATCAGGCCGCCATAGCCCTGAACTGGTCTGTGAGCCTCTGTGCTTGATCTCGATTTATTTTGTGCCTCCATTAGCAAGATGTGTCCTAAGGTAATTGCTTCTTCGCTTTACACCATCTCAGCTTAGGAAAGTTTTCATAGGAATGCTCTACTTTTGGGTAGAAGAGGAAACCTGCATATGGTAGAGTCAGCAGGATTTGACCATGGATTAGATTTGCCTCATTAGAGAACGACAAGAGGCAAGGATGACTCCAAAGTTTTTGGCTGAACAACCGGAAGATGGAGTTGCCGTTCCCTGAAATGAGGAAGATGGTGGGAGAAGCAGGTTTAAGTCATGGGCACCAGGCCACAGTCCATTGTCCTCCCTGCCCTGATACTTTTTATCAGGCCAGTCGTGTTTCTTTGTTGACTGGCCTCCCTGTGGCCTGAGTCAGAGACCATGTGTCTGGAATCCACGGATGTGAGCAGTCAGCTGTCTTGTGGTTCTCTTTTCAGGCCCTATTGATGCTATTGTGACAGGACAGTTCTCTTCTGGCCTCAGGGTCTTATTGAAGCTGTGAAGAGGTGGTTTCTCACACCAGGACTATTACTAGAGCCCACGTAATAAGATTGCTCACGGCTTTTCTCTGAGGACAGTGAAAGCAATTGTCTTGCCTTTAAATCGAGCACTTATTTTTCCTGTGTTTGCAGGTTGAATGTCTGCCTAGGTCAGATGTCCAGCCCTCTCTGGGCCTCTGTGCTCCTGTCTGTAAGGGAAGGGGTTGGATGGACTGCTCTTTAGGGGCTCCTCCGTCTCTGACCTCCCCCTCATCCTACACTGTACACATGGCCTTGGGCATGTCCAGGCCAAACTTCCACCTTCTCTGTGATCCAGGAATCATAGTCTATTCAGCTGGTCACTGATGTTCATCTTGTGTAAAGAATGAGCATGTAAACGGGGCCCTGTGCCTTGGGAGTCCCTCCTAGATGGTGGGCTCCTCTGAGCTCCTATAGTAAAATGATACAGGACTCAGCAACGTAGATTCACCCCCAGCCCCGAGCATGAGGGTCTGTTGCTGGAGGCCTGACGATCTCCTTTTCCGGCTGCAGGGTTTTGTCTGGGAGGCTGGCTGAGCGCTGCATCCTGCCACCTCCAACCCCTTTGCCTATTACTTGTTGAGTGATTTCTGTCTTAGGTCAAAGTGCCAAGAACAGCTATTCTCAAACTGTGATCCCTGGACCAGCAGCACCTGCATTGCCTGGGAACTTGTTAGAAACACAACTTGTCCGACTTGCTGAATTGGAACTTTGGGGGTGAAGCCCGGCAGTGTGTTTTAACAAGTCCTCTAGGTGATGGGCTGCAGGCTAAGTTTTGGGAACCAGTGCCCTGGAAGCTAAGCCTGAGTTGGAGGGTCAGATGCATGTGATCTGTTGGGCGTGTGCTCTCAGGAGAAAGGCAGCAAGGGAAGCAGGACAGGGCAGGGGAAGGTCTCAGCAAGGATGTGGAGGGTCAGGTGGCTCCCACAGGGAGATGAGCATGTGAACTGACCCAGAGCTGCTCCCACCTTTAAGCTAGGAGAGGGCTTATCTTTCTTGTGTCAGTCACTGGCTATGGGTGGCCCATCCTGGGGTGGGGCAGGCAGCGTGCCATCTCCTGGCTGAGTTTTGCGAAGAAGAGTTCTCTGGAGAAGGGTGCAGCTGTGAGCCTTTAGCAGCCAACGTGGATAGCAGCTGGGATGGGTGCGCCCAGTCAAGGTCATCTGTGGGGGACACCTGCATCTTCCACGTCAGTTCTCATGGTTCCTTCTATACTCGCCCAGCTCCCAGTGGGATAATAGAAATAGACAGTCTCGAAGCCTGCTCATGGCCATCACTTCTGGTGCACGGGATGTCCTGGTGAGGCAGGCCAAGCAGGGATCATTTACAGGTGAGGAGGCAGACCCCAGAGGGGGAGACTGGGAAGAAGCTCGATAGAAGCCCACAGACAGCCCCTCCCGTCACGACACCCGCAGCTCACATTGCAAGAGCACCATGCTAACCCATCACTGGCTTCAAGCTGGGTGATGCCCTCCTCTCTCAATCAGACAGGAGGTGTCCCTGAGCTTTCTTGGCACCGAGATCTGGCACTGGGGTTGTGGGAAGATGAGATGGCTCCCTGCTCTGAAGCCAAAGGCCCGCTGAGGCTGTATGTAATTGGGTGCCTAACTGTGGCCCTCAGAGGAGTGGGAGATCCGGAAGCATGTGGAGGTGCTTTTGACAGGGCAGGAGGGCCTTGGGCTTGGAGAGGCCGTGTTGGATGCCAAGACTTGATGGTGAACTAGTAACACTGGGCGAGGAATAGCTGTGATTAGCCTGCCTTGTTCTGCGTGGATCTCTGCAGCCTGGACACAGACACAGCCCCACCAAAGCATCAATGTGTGACAGCTCTGTGTCAAGGCCTGTAGTCAATTCCAGGGATACGGCGACTGATGTAGGGTGTGCCCCCATCAGGTTTTCGGGTTTTGCAGGAGAATGGACAGTAGGTGGCAGCAGATCTTCATCGATCTTCAGGACCCCAGAGACTTTGGTTGGCCCTGTTGGGTGATTTTAGCCAGCAGACACTCACCAGGCCCCTACCGATGATGATGACATGACGACACACTCAGGTGGGAGAGAGATGAATGAGATCCAATCCCTCCTGGGTCCTCCCCACTGCCGGGCTCCAGATCACTAGCCGAGACCTGTTTGCATCCTGAGAGGGAGTGAAGGATGCCACCTGGGGCCTGGCAGAGGCTGAGCAGAGGATGTGGCATTTGTGGTTTATTGACTGTTCCCCATATCCGAGCATCCAGAGTCTGACAACATCTGCGCTGCATGGGACGAGTAATGGGTAGAGTTTCCATTTTAATGTGTCTCTGCACGTTATTTGGACTTTATGTCAGACTAGGGAAGTTCGAAATTAGCTGAGTCTTGAAACATACACAACACACAGTTGCTTTCCTGTGTGCCAGAAACCCTGTGTGAACAGGTGGCCTGCCTGGGGCTCCTGTGCTGGTCCAGCTTCCCCTTCGTAACTGACTTCAGGCACCTGTCTTCTGGGTCAGTACGGCTGCCCCTCACACCTGCCATCAGTGCCCTGTGCCTCGCTGATTCTCCTTCCCACCTCTTACCCACATCCACCCTACACGTGTGTCCCCGGTCCACAGTGGAATGCCTTCTCTCTCCTCCGAATGCCGGCCTCTCCCTAGCACGTCCAGGACTTTAAACATGAGAAACGGCTCCAGCGCACATGACAGGCCACTCGGAGCCCTCCAGGGTTGATGCTCTCACCCCTGTGCTTTAATGATAGCTGCTACCTACCTTCAGTTCAAGGGTTTCTGAGTCTTTGATCCAATGCATCCCCCAGGGGAAAGAGACTTCTCATGAGTCAGATTTCCTTTGAGATCAAGAAAGTGGAGCTAAAGAGGCAAGAGAGCGTCCACACCTCTCCTTGGAAGGGTGAATGATCTCATTTTGTCCATTTTTGGACATTAGGATGGCAGCTCTGAGATCCTCCTCTGCACACACCTGGGCCCTGCCAGCTCTGCCCTAGGCCCAAGTCCATGGCACGCAGGCTGGGAAGACGTTCCGTGCAGGGGAAGCCGCTGCTGCTAGATGGAAAGAAGCTGTTAAGGCTCAGGGATAATTTTTGGGAGGTGAGTGTCAGAGAGCAGGGGAGGGGTATGGAGACTCTTATTTCCTGGGTGCTTTTTTCCCCTCATTCCAAGATGCTTACTGGCTGGTCTGTGAGCTAGCTTCCAGCAGACCCTAGCTACCAAAACCCCAAAGAGAGGCCCATATGGAGATTAGCAACAGGGTCAGGATGAGAGTGAAGCAAGTGAGGTATCTCAGGGGCAAAGTTTAAGGAGGCACTCACTCTTACGGTGTTTCAACTGCAGTGTAGGCACCTCCATGAACCTTGAGACTGAGTGCCTCCTTAAATTTTTCATGCTAGGTACCTTGTTATGTTTCACCCTAATTCTAGCCTGGTCCGCAGTCTGGCTGCTTCTCTTCTGCTTCTCAGTATCATGGGTAATCCTCAATAGAGCATAATGATTTGATAATTCATCTTTACTTCCATGAACTCTTTGAGGATTGGAGTGGGCCTTATTTCTTTGTTGTTGTTGTTTTTCCTAGCTATATCCCTGGACCTGGCAATCTATATGGAGCAAATGAGAGAATGTACATAGTAAAGAGAATGAAAGGGAAAACCATGCTGATCTGTTTGGGACAGTGTCGTGAAACTTAAGTTGATAATCTTTAATAGAATTGGAACAATCCAAACTTTCTCTTCAAGTTCACTCGTCAGCATTCATTCATTCACTCATTTATTTTTTATTCATATATTCATTTAACCAACTAATCATCCAGCCAACCAACCATCCATCCAACCAACCAACCAAGCAACACAACCCCTCACAACTGTGATGTCCGGTATTGAAGTCATCTTTTTTTTTTTTTTTTTTTTTTTTTGCAGTACGCGGGCCTCTCACCGTTGTGGCCTCTCCCGTTGTGGAGCACAGGCTCCAGACGCACAGGCTCAGTGGCCATGGCTCACGGGCCTAGCCGCTCCGCGGCATGTGGGATCTTCCCGGACCGGGGCACAAACCCACGTCCCCTGCATCGGCAGGTGGACTCTCAACCACTGCACCACCAGGGAAGCCCTGAAGTCATCTTGAATGTTGCCTTCTTTAGGAAGCCTTTCTGATCTCTTCCCTGCTCCTATACCTGGACGTGATCCCCTTCTCATACCTCTCATAGCACATGTCACACTGGAGACCTGACAGGCTACCATGTTTCTCCTTCTGGATTGTCAGCCACCTGAGTATGGGGATAAGTCGTCTGTGACCCTGCCTCCCTCAGTTTTGCTCAGAATTGTTCCAGACTTATTGGATGGAGCTGAATTATTGGCGTGGCCTTGTGGGAGGGGGAGGTGAAATGTCAAGTCTTCCCCTTCATTTAGGGGACACACAGGAGAGTGGGGCTAGTGATTTAGCAAACAGGAAAGTCACCTAAAAATAGGAGGCAGATCTGTCCCAGAGCCAGATGGATGGTGCCCATTGAGGTGCCATAGGATCTTAGAGGGGTTGGTGCTGTTCCTGGGCTGGGCCTTGAAGTCTGAGCGGAGTTGGAATAGACCAGTTGGGGGCCAGCCAGGGGCCTCACTGCTGTGCCTGACATACTCGTCACTCTTCTGCACCTTCCTCCAAGCCTGAGATTTTGGCGGGGGGGGGGGATGTTTGCTCGTGTCCCCGGGGATCTCATTCCTAAAGACTAAAGCAGCTCCCTTGCTCTTCCTCAGCCCCTTTTTTTTTTCCTGGGGCCTGCATTGTGTTCTGCTGCATTTGCAGACATTTTTGGATAATGTGCACTTATGGTGGCTCATGGAGAAAGAGCCTAATCGCGTAGCTTTCCTAAGGATTGGGAAAGGGCACTGATTTAGGGAAAAGCTGGGCATCCTTGTTCTCACCCCAAGTATAACCCTGATAGGCTGGCTACCTTGGGGCCTGGGTGGAGCGAGCTGAAGTCTTTCCCTTGCCAAATCCTGTTGCATCCTGCTAGAGTGGACCTTCCCTCGTGACTCCTCAGCTGGTTTTCCTAAACAGTGGCCATGACTCACTTGGGCTGGTGCCTCCACCTTGGAAAGATGGCCTTTGATGCTGAGTTCTGTCAGGGGCATTTGGGGCAGAATTCTTCAAATCACAAAGATGACCCGCCGGGGCAGTTTCCTGTGTAGCTGGATTCTGTGTGTGTGCCTCGTTCCAGAAAATTCTACTTTGTTTTCTCTGCTCATTGCACAAGAAGTTACTAAAACCATGGGATTCCTTCCATTTCCTGTAGGGGCCGGTTTCGCGGCCATGGGTCCCTCAGAATTAGAGCATCTTCGCGATAGAGTAAACCGTTTTTGATTTCTATGTAAATACCTGTTATTTAATTTTATTCAGTTCAACAGTGCATTTATGGAGTTCCTCTTGCTTGTTCGAATAGTGCTGGGGAGAGATGCTGAAGATGTGGCTCTTGCCCCAAAGAGGCTGAGACCTCATGATTAAAAAAAAAAAAAAGAAAAGAAAAGAAAGTGACAAGTCGACAGGGCAGATGCCATGGAGCTGGAGTCTAGATTGTTTGAAGGGTAATTGAGCTGCTGATATTTACTGAATGCTCATTCTGTTGCAAGAGCATTCGATGTATTACCTCGTTTAATTCTGACAGCAACACTAAGAGGGTTATCAGCTCCGTTTTACAGATGGGAAAACTGAGGCACAGAATTACCAACCAGCCTGAGTTCATGCAGCCAGTCTGGCTCTAGGGACCTCAGTCTTAACCCCTATCCTCAAGCCCCTGTCTGAGGAAGAAGGACTGATGGGGAGCCGACATGGGCGAGGACTTAGAGGGTTGGTCTGGTGATTCAGGGAGTGGACGCATGCCAAGCTGAGGGGCCAGTGTGAGCAAGTGTGAAGAGGCAGGTGAGGTGGTGTGGCTGGACCCCAGGGCATGTGTGGGGACCAGGAGGAGAGGAGACTGGAGGACTGGACAGTGCTTGAGAGCCAAGCTAAAGAGCATAGAGAGGAACAGAAAGGTTTCTCGAATTTTTGGTTAGGTGGTGGTTGTTTTTTTTAACTGGTTAGAGCTGTGCTTTAGGGAGATTAGTCCAGGGGCACTGCAGGGCTGACAAGGGTGACCAGTAGCAGGAACCTGACCTAGAAGGTGGGGTGGGCCCTGACCCGACTGTACCAGAGGGGCGAGCAGCAGGGGATCTGGGAGGAGAATCCTTGGGACTTGGTGTGCAGGGAGGTTGTGGGCCTGGAGGGCCGGGAGGCTGGGCGTGCAGATGGCAGGGAGAGGGGACCTGACTCGGGGAGGCACTGGGTCAGGAAGCAGATGAAGAGGCTGTGCCTGGAGATGTCCAGTGGAGCTGTTGTTTCCGCAGTCAGGAGTGGGGCAGAAACGCAGATCCTGGGCAATGTTGCATGAGAGGTTGGGAGGGGGCATCTGGGAGGGGCTGGCACGGGGCTGAGAGCTGAAGTCCTTGGAGGGGTGGACATGGCCAAAGGTACAGGATGAAGGGGCCAAGGTCAGAATCCTGCAGCGGGAGAGCCATATGTTTGATGTGGTAAGGAAGAGGGGTGGTCAGAGCAGAGGGGGACTTGGGAGGTGAGGGAGGAGAGGGTCTCCAGGAAGCAGGAGGTGTGGGCAGCTTCGGAACCTTAGGGGGGAGATTGCGAAGGTCACCAGGTCTGGTGACAGAGTGGCTTTGGAGAGAGCACTTTCAGGAGGGACTGGGGGCAGAACGTCACCTGCAGCAGGGTGAGGACATGCACGAGAGCATGCAGCTTTTTAAAAGAAGTTAGAGGGCTTCCCTGGTGGCGCAGTGGTTAAGAATCCACCTGCCAATGCAGGGGACATGGGTTCGAGCCCTGGTCCGGGAAGATCCCACATGCCGTGGAGCAGCTAAGCCCTTGTGCCACAACTACTGAAGCCTGCGCGCCTGGAGCCCGTGCTCCGGAACAAGAGAAGCCACCGCAGTGAGAATCACGCTCACCGCGACGAAGAGTAGCCCCCGCTCGCCGCAACCAGAGAAAGCCCGTGCACAGCAACAAAGACCCAACGCAGCCAAAAATAAATAAATCTATAAAAAAAAAAAAAAGAAGTTAGAGGGGATGAGAAGCATAGGGACAGTGGGCAGCTCAAGAGGGTAGAGGGTTAGGGCACAGGGTCTTTCTTTCCAGGATGGGAGAGATAGGAGCACATTTGTAAGCCAAGGGCTGGGCGGCAGGAGCAGAGGGGAGAAACTGATCATTAATAGAGACTCTGAGGGGACAGGAAGTGTGGGCCTGGGCGGGCCCGCGAGTGGGCAGCGGCCACAGTAGCCAGATTCATCTTCTGCCAAGCTCCACAATGATAATTGATGTCCGTAATGACGGGCCCGGGGCACTACAAGTTCCCAAAGTACCTTTTAAATCCTCAGTGAAAGAGCCAATTCTGCTCAGCAGAGTTTCTGAGTTATTTGAAATTTATTCCAATTAAGCAAATCTTTGTTAAGTTACTGAGGACTGCTGTTTGGGAAACACTGCATTTTATTGTACTCTGAGATTTTGCAAGGTGGCTCTCCATCTTTAATATATTTTAGTAACCCAGCATGGTGAGGTTGAAAGGGCCCGAGATTTAGAATTGGACAGATCTGTCCCTTACTAACAGGGTGACCTTGGGCACAGTGTGTGTGTGTTTTCAAAAAAATCTTTACAACTTACTTTCTTCATCTAAAAAATGGGATGACATGCCTACTTTTATGTTTATGTTATCTTTATGTTATGAAGAGTAAATGAAATAATGTATGTAAAACATTTGGCCCACAGTAGCTACTGTAATAAATACTTCCTTTCTTTGCTACTGTTTAGTTAGCCCAAACACCCTGTTTCTTGAATGGATGGACGTGTTCCTGAATAAATGAACATTTTGTAAGAAAGGGATGGGAAGTGAGATTAGAGGCAGATTATGCAAGATGGTGATGGTTAAAGAGAAAAGTTGAGCCCCATTGTGTGGGCTACAGCAAAGGGCAGTGAGGAGTGTGGGCTGGGTTCCCTGACTCAGGCACGGAGCAGGCCCGCCTCCGCAGGGCATGTCCACCCTGTGCACTGAGGGCCCAGGTGAGGCGGGGGCCACTTGGATGTGCGCTCCCGCCTTTCTTTTTTCCCAGAAGCTCTCCGGAGGCCAGGCCTGGATGGTGGGCTGGCACAGTGAGCTGCCCTTGCCCGGGCCGGCACGGCTGCGGCCCACACTCTCACGGCTTCTGCTCCAGGCCTGGGGCTTCATTAGATTCCTTGATGGAGTGTAGCGAAAGGGGAAGTCCATGATGGAGGATGGCGTTCCTATAATTGATGATGACGCTTCCTTTGCTCCCACTGTCGCTTTGTTTGGCCTTCTCCCTTCTTCTTTTGAATGAGAAAAAAAAAATTGAACAAACTAAAAAAGTCAGTGATGGAAACCAAACCAAGTACCCATCTGGGGACTGGAGGCTCTTTTGCAAGGCTTAGAGCTGCCTCGTTTTTCTTATTCACCTCCTCATGGAGCAATGACACATTGAGTGTTCATGTTCCAGAAACTACTATCCAGAGGGCAGATGAACTTATAAGGGCATTTCAACAAGTGTCTAGGAGCCAGTGCCAGAAGCTGCCGAGGAAATCCAGCCACACGCCTCTATAACTCACAGCCTCTTCTCCCCGCACCCTACACAGTGTATTAAAAAAAGAAGAGAGAAGTTGAAAGTATCCATGTTAGATAAAAACCAAAAACAGACCTGGCCCATTAAAGGAATTATGACTGATTTATCATTCTTCTTTTTCAAGAAAATAACTCCAAAATAGTACACTTATCAGACACAGGAGTCTGGGAGAGCTTAAACAAGGATCCTGTTTTTTTGGGTTTTTTTTTTTTGTGGTACACGGGTCTCTCACTGCTGTGGCCTCTCCCGTTGCGGAGCACAGGCTCCGGACGCGCAGGCTCAGCGGCCATGGCTCACGGGCCCAGCCGCTCCGCGGCATGTGGGATCTTCCCGGACCGGGGCATGAACCCGCGTCCCCTGCATCGGCAGGCGGACTCTCAACGACTGCGCCACCAGGGAAGCCCAGGATCCTGGTTTTAAAAAGTGTTGTCCGACAAATAAACCCCCCATGGATTTTGTAGGAGGCTGTTATTGTTCTTAGGAGTTAGGCTGACGTAATATCTGCAACTTGCTTTCAGATGGTCCAGCAAAAAAAAAAAAATGTGTGTGTATGTGTGTATTTGGAGAGAGAGAGAGAAGGAGAAGTAGAGAGGGAAAGCAAATAAGGCAAAATATTAACAAGTTGTCACTGTAAGTGAGGGGTATGCCAGTGTTATGGTATTAATCCTTTCCATTTTCCTGTAGATTTAACACTTTTCAAAATAAAAAGGGAAAGTATGTATGGAACAAATAGGAAAAATGAAGAGTCAATAGGATCTATTTTTTGTCTCTCAGAAAAGATCATGAAGAATGTAATAGGGTCATAGTGAGTCACTATGGAATGGTGGCATCCGGGTGAGGTGACGGTACAGACACAGGGCTAGCCCAGGAGACACCGAGGAATCACCCCAACACAGCCCCTTCCTTGTTGTATATGGGCATCCTCGAGGCCTTTGACCTCCAAGGAACCAGTGGCTGTGACAGAAACAAGAGCTCATATATGTTTTCCAGAGGCACAGAAAGCAGCTTCTTTTGGTGTTATCCTGGTGGGCACTGCGAAGCCCATTCCTACCCTCCCTCACCAGATCCACCCTCCCCCACCCACGCTGTTGGGCCTGGAATGCACACGCCCACAGCCTGGCCGCGTCTTCCCGCTCCATACCTTCCGGATGTTTTCTCGAAACTCACAGTTCCTTGATTACACCCACATCGTGAAGCTCAGTGTGACATTTCCAACAGGAGACTGCCTGACGTGGGTCCAGCTGCTTCACATGGTTTTTCTATTTGTCCTGGAAAAAGCTCCAGATACCTTTGGTCAAAGCTCTTCCCGTTGGCCGTGCTCCTTGGGACCATTGCTCGCCCACATGGTCCAGCAGGGGCTGCAGTCTGCAAGTCCCTGCACGTCCACCCTGCCAGGGATAGGTAACCTTGGCAGAAGGGAGTGGCCTGGAGAAGCAGGGACTCCAGGGGGGGTTTTGGAGGGCGTGTGCTTTCAGTCTCCTGCCTGTGTTATTTGCATTTAGATCCCTAGAAACCAAGGGAGTCAGAGCCTTGCCAAAGGGCTTCATTCCGCTTCTGCAGAAGTTCCACTATTAAGGAGAAAAGAGAATGTACTGCTTTGATTTTTTTTTTTTTTCCTCCTTGCAAACTCACATGGAATATTGTTACCTCTTAAGGATCTGGGAAGGAATACTTGCCCTGTGCTAAAATTCTCAGTCCTCAGGTCCTGACTTCTTTGTGAGGTGGGTCCTGCGCTCCCCTGCTTTGGGGCTCATGGAAAGTTCCAGCACAGATTCCCCACCTTTGAGCAGCTGTGCTTATCCACATCCCAGCTCCCACTGAATAACCCCCTGCCAGGCTCTCCACCTGAGAAACCCTCATTAGAGGCAGGGGTGGTAACCCCAGAGGGGTGGGGAGGAAAGGCTCCCACACTCTGGTTTGTAGCCGGGGACCCTCGCACCTTATTTCAAGTGCAGACACTACCTGGAGAGGCACAGGGAGGCCACCTAGCTGGCCCAGGGACACGTCTAATTTTAGCCCAGGGTGTGCATGTCCTGACGGGGGCTGGCTCACCCATGGAACTTCCACAGCTCTCCGGTTTTATGTGCGTGAATGGTGTAGTGCTCAAAGTTTGCAAAGCTCAATTGGGTTTAAAGCAACATTTCTTTCTCCTTTTTCTAAGAAATGCCCAGAAAACAATCAGTCCTCTGTGGTTTTGGTGTAAGTCAAAATTTCCTAGAGATTCCTTTTTTGTGTGTGTGATGGGGCAGCATGGGGTGGAAGAAAGGGAAGCTCCATGAGCCAGTCTTGGCTGGACCTTTCTCTGTAGGAACTTGGACAAGACAATTACAGGGTGTCTGGGGCGGAGGAGACTTTGGGACATCTCTTGGTATGGTGGGTCACTGGGAACTCATGGATCAGCCAAATAAAAAAGAAAACAAAAGAACAAACTCCTTGGGTTCAGGTTCAGATTCAAACGTTGTGAGCCTGAAACTTACACAGTTTGGGTGCCTCTGGAAGACAAAGAATATAAAATTACCTCATTTTTGCAAATTTGACAAAAATAGAAGACCATGCCAACATGTGCTAGGGCCTCTTGGAAGGGCCTGTGCAAGGGAGGGTCCCTGAAGCTTAAGCCCCATTAACTTCATGGTAAATCAGACACTATTCAGGTTGTTATTATTTTTCTGGCTAAGTAAGAACATTAAAACAATTTTGTAAAATGTAAATATAGATATAATCTTGAAAGAAAAGTCCAACCTTTGAAATAAATAACTTAAGCCTCAGGAAAGATTCACAGTATTGTATGGTCCCCATTTGGCCATGGATCTGTGTGCCACGGACTGGTTTGTGTTGGACGATTTTCGGTTTTCTGAGCCTCAGTGTCTTCATTTTTGAAAATAAGGCTAAAAAGTCCCTTTGCTACCCCCCACACAGGCTTTTTGTGAGAAGTAAATTAAAAACTGTGCTTTCAGAGTGCTTGGTAAAGTAGAAATAAACACCCAGATAAACAATTCCTATCGTAAGGACAAAACTTAGAACCCTTAGAATGTCACAGAGAAGACAGTGGAAGCCCAGGGAAGGTGAAGATTCATCCATGTCTGCTTTGTTGCTTTGTTTTCAAATTGATATGAAGTTAACCTCGGACCCAGACAGTATTGTTTCAGACTTGCTGCTCATGGGTCTTTTATTAATGCTTATGCAGGGGAACGTTTTGTGAGTTTAAAATGAAAATATTTCTTCCCAGAAGTTGTTTTACGCCACCCTTTGGCATATTTTACCAAACAGAACCTAAGTGGGTTTAATGTTTAATGGGACTTGGAAAAAGTCGGCCTCTCTTGTTGGGACAGCTCCTTCTCTGGATGCGTTGTCCTTTACTAGCACAGTAAAGAGCAGTCATGGTGCCCAAAAGCAGTTTCTCCTAGCAGCTAAGTAAACATCTTCGTACAGCTTTCCAATCCACGATGGAAACCAGCGGCAACTCATGGAATGTCTTTCAGGCGCACGTTAGAACCTTCCCTTCTATAACTCCGAGTGTGACTTTAGACTTCCTGGGGCCGGGCCAAGGTTGTAGAGGCAATCCTTTCCATCCTGCGCTGTCACACGAGCCTCAGGGAGGGCGGGGCCCGGGGCAATCTCTGTCTCTGAGGGAACCATCCTATTAGGCCCTCACTCCGCTGCCCTAATCAGAGGCAGCCTTAGGGATCCCACCTGCTGGGTGTGCAGTCTGGGGCTCACACCGGGAGGGGGCGGGGCTCACGGCATGGGCCTGTTACCACATCATGTCTCTCGCTCCATCCCTGGTCACTGGGCTCATCCTGCATCTCACAATGGCTGGGCTTGGCTGAGCTACGCAGCCAAGTGCTGGTGGGCAGAGCGGAGGAGGCAAGACCGAGAGGAAGGAAGGTTGTGGGCTAGCAACACAGTGCTTGGTGAGCTGCACAGTTCGGGTGAATGAGTGCTTACTCAGTGGATCTGGCCGTGTCCCAGAGGTGTACTCCATAGAGACCACTTGTCCTTCAAGAGGGTATTTTTCTTTTCCTGGAGCCACCTTTTCACCTCCTGTTGAGCAATGCCTGCCTCTCAGCACCAGTTGCCATGTGGAGCTGAGCTCAGCCACACCCGGGAAACTGCAGGCTGAGAGAAGGGCAGAGCGACAGGAGCTGGAGGAGCCTCCATTCCTGCTAGTGTGCATCCCTCACCGGAGGAGCGAGCAGCCGGTCCCAGTGCATTCTGGGTCTTAAGGAAACACAGTCGGTGGCTCCAACATCCAGCATGGGATAGATGAAAATGAGCTAAGGTGAGAGTCTGGAGCCTGACATTGTATTTTCTGCTTTGCCCACGACCCAGGGGTTCTTGGTAGAAGCTCTGCCTTCCATTCCCACCCCTGACAGACTAGACGGTGTGGGTTAGCCCTTCCAGCCCTTCCAGATGGATGAGCCTTATCTAGGTGAACTCTGGGTACTCCTCAGCTTCCAGAGGGAGCATCCATTAAACACCAGATGTATGCCAAGGCCTCATGCCAAACTGAGAGAATAACATGGAAGAAGGGCACATCTGGTACAGTTTTGTTTTGCCAGTTGTGTGCCCATGCAGGAACCCTCCCAGTCTGATATCTTGGTGACCGGGGTACATTTCTTCTCTGTTCCTGAAATGTGCCAGAATCCAGCCCAACTCAGGGAAGGAGAAATGTTGGACTGGGTTGTGGATCTTGCTCTGGCTGTGCACACTTCTGGCCAAGGGTGTTTGCCAAAGCCTGTGGGGAGGGGTGCATACGGAAAGAGAGTTAAGCTGATAAATCATCACCCTCAAAGAACAATGGTTCAGGAGGCGAGAGTACAGCGTGTGTTCTCTCCAGCTCCACAGGCTGAGCCGATTGCTTTTCCAGGAGGATGCAGGGCCATCAGGGACCCCTCCCCTCACAGTCCGTTCTCACACGGTGATCCCTATCTTTGTCCAACCTTTGTCCAGCCCGGATGAGAGAGTCTTGGCTATGCAGCCCAATTCCCAATTAAAGTTTTTCACTAGTTTCAGTAAGATAATTTATTTGGGCTGAATTGCTAAGGCAGATTGCTTTCACAGTATTCCAAGCAGAGCACTTTCTCACAGGAAATCTCAGACCAGGCAGTTCCAGTCAGGTTTTCCACATCCTTAAGAGAAAGGAGAGAGGAAAACAAAAAGATCCCTTTTATATGTTGACGGTCAACAGCTGGAGAACTGGCAACTGCTGGGGATAAGACTGAGATCTGTGCACATGATGACTTCTTGATAACCCAGCCCTTAATGAGACCTCATGTTCTTTGACAGCTTAATTTTTAAAATGCCTGTGGATGTGACAGCCCAGGGAGGTGGAGTGCTTCCTGCGGCTGGGACTCGGATCGCCTCGGGCTGAGCACTGGGCGGTGGAGACACTGGAGGAGCCCCCTTCCTCTCCAGAGCGCAGTGTCCTCATCTGTAAAACCAAAGGTTATGGCAGATGACTCCTGAGCGCCTTCCAGGTCTAACTCACCATGATTCTGTACCCCGTCTTCATCTGGGGGAGTTTGGCTGAGCCTCTGCAGGAAGCCAAAGGACAGGAAAGTCAAAATCTTTTCTTCTCTGGAGAATTTTTTTTTTTTTTTTTGCGATATGCGGGTCCCTCACTGCTGTGGCCTCTCCCGTTGCGCAGCACAGGCTCCGGCTGCGCAGGCTCAGCAGCCATGGCTCACGGGCCCAGCCGCTCCGCGGCATGTGGGATCTTCCCGGACCGGGGCATGAACCCGCGTCCCCTGCATCGGCAGGCGGACTCTCAACCACTACGCCACCAGGGAAGCCCTGGAGAATTTTCTTAAAAGTTCTTTTTGCATTAGTTTGCCGTCAGGGATCCACCTCACTAAGGCTTACCCCTCCCGAAGTTCAGTCTTTGATAAGACCCTGTAATCACAAGGGTTGTGCAGAGTCACTGTTGGGAAGGCAGGGAAGGAACACGACACAGCACAGCCGTTCCTCCCAGGGCACCTCCTAGGTGCCTGCCAAGCGCACAGATGGCCAAACAGCGCCTGCGGGTAGGCATTCGGTGGGCCCGAAGAGCTGAAACCCAGAATCACTGGAGGTGATGGCCCTTGCAGCTTCACAAGGATGACCCTGGTCAAAGGGAAGTTGAGACGTGAGGCAATCAGTCTATTGCCAGATGATGCCAGTCTTCTCTGACACGAGCTGGACCTGCGGCTCATCTGTCCAGTTTCGGTATGTCCGTTGACAACTGCACGGCCCTCTGCTTCATTACCATCGAACCTTCTTGTTTATTCCAAAAGGATGTTCTGTTTGAAGCAGGGTAGTAGAAAGAGTGGTGAACCTAGGTCAAGAAACCTGGACCCTGGCCCTGGGGTTGTCAGTTTCACTTGTCTCATTATACTGCCTCTAGCATATCTCTGGTATAGTTCGGAATCTCGTGGGATAATGGACATCCTCATCAGGCTACTGCCTCCAGTGGGGAAGCTTCTAAAGCTTCAGTGTTAGGATGCTCTGTAAGCTTCAAATATGTACATATCAAGTAAAGCAAAACCCTTCCCTTCCCTTGAGCTTGCTAAGTTTTTATTTTTTAAATTTATATGAGTATTTATTTTTATCAAATGCTTTTTCTGCATCTATTGAGATTGTTTTACACGTCTTCCCTCTTTTGGGGAACTTCTAGGTTTTCTAGGGAATTATTAGATTTTCTAATGTCAAAATATTCTTGCGGGGCCTCCCTGGTGGCGCAGTGGTTGAGAGTCCGCCTGCCGATGCAGGGGATACGGGTTCGTGCCCCGGTCTGGGAGGATCCCATATGCCGCGGAGCGGCTGGGCCCGTGAGCCATGGCCGCTGGGCCTGCGCATCCGGAGCCTGTGCTCCGCAACGGGGGAGGCCACAACAGTGAGAGGCCCGTGTACCGCAAAAAAAAAAAAAAAAAATATATTCTTGCATACCTACTTGGTTAACATTTTTTTCAAACTCATGGCTGATGAAGTGGTCTTTTATTTTAGTTCATAGTTTTGCACTTACGTTTACAAGTGTTAGGTTTTTGGAATCAAGGTTATACTTGCATCATTAATGATCATCATCTCAGCTAACACATAGTAATTTAATTACTCTGTCAGATACTATTCTCAGCATTTGATATATTAACTTGTTGAATTCTCACCACAAACGTTTGAGGTAGGACTATTACTAACCATTTTACAGAGGTTCATGATGGCTAAATTTTCATGTTGAATCGCTCCTTTTGTTATTCTTCAACAAGTAGGTTTATCACTAATAATGCTTTTTATCGGAGAGTTTATTTTTATCCGATAGCATTTAGCTACATTTGCATTTAAATGGTTGGCATACAAGTGACATATTTCTTCCCCATGCTTTACTCTTTTTTTTTTTTTTTTTCTTTTTTTTTTTTTTTGCGGTATGCGGGCCTCTCACTGTTGTGGCCTCTCCCGTTGCGGAGCACAGGCTCCGGATGCGCAGGCCCAGCGGCCATGGCTCACGGGCCCAGCCGCTCCGCGGCATATGGGATCCTCCCAGACCGGGGCACGAACCCGTATCCCCTGCATCGGCAGGCGGACTCTCAACCACTGCGCCACCAGGGAGGCCCCATGCTTTACTCTTTTCCTTTGTGTCGTGTATCATGTGAAACAGCATATTGCTAATTAAAAAAAATCAATCTGAGTGTGTCTGTCTTTTAACTGGCAAGTTTAATTTATTCACCTTTATTATAGTTATTGATATACTTGAATTCATTCGTCCTGTTATATTTTACACGTTGGTTTTGCCATACTTTTCCTTTCTTTTTTTTCCTTTTTTTTTTTTTAAAGATTTTTTTGATGTGGACCATTTTTAAAGTCTTTATTGAATTTGTTACAATATTGCTTCTGTTTTATGTTTTTTGGTTTTTTGGCTGTGAGCCATGTGGGATCTTAGCTCCCCGACCAGGGATCGAGCTTGTACCCCCTGCATTGGAAGGCAAAGTTTTAACCACTGGACCGCCAGGGAAGTCCCTTCCTTTCTTTTTCAACGTAACCACTTTAAAGTGAACAATCCAGTGGCATTTAGTGCATTACAAATTTGTGTAACCACCACTTCTACCTAGTTCTAAGACATTTTCTTGTCTTCAAAGTAAAATCTCTTCCTATTAAGCAGTTTCTCCCCATTCTTCCCACTCCCCGTCCCTGGAAACCACCAGTCCACAATATTTCACATAAATGGACTCATATGTGACCTTTTGTCTCTGGCTTCTTTCACTTAACATAATGTTTTTTTTTGCCTTTGTTTTTTATAAATTTATTTTATTTATTTTTATTTTTGGCTGCCTTGGGTCTTCGTTGCTGCGCGTGGGCTTTTCTCTAGTTGCAGTGAGCGGGGGCTACTCTTCGTTGCGGTGCGCGGGCTTCTCATTGCGGTGGCTTCTCTTGTTGCCAAGCACGGGCTGTAGGCACACAGGCTTCAGTAGTTGTGGCACACGGGCTCAGTAGTTGTGGTGCATGGGCTTAGTTGCTCTGCGGCATGTGGGATCTTCCCGGACCAGGGCTCGAACCCGTTTTCCCCTGCGTTGGCAGGCAGATTCTTAACCACTGTGCCACCAGGGAAGCCCTAACATAATGTTTTTGAGATTTATCCATGTTGTAGCATGTATCAGTACTTCAGTCTTTTTTATGGTGGATTAGTATTTCATTGTGTGATGTATAACATTTTGTTTATCCACTCATCCATTGGTGGACATTTGTGTTGTTTCCACCTTTTGGCTATTGAGAATAGTGCTGTTATGAAGGTGTGTCCCTGTTTTCAGTTCTTTTGGCTATATACCTAGGAGTGGAATTGCAGGGTCATATGTTAATTCTATGTTTAACTTTTTGAGGAACTGCCAAACTGTTTTTTACAGTGGCACTTTCTTGTGAATTAACTGTTACGTGTTCTTTTTTCTTCTGCTTTCTGATTTTGAAGTTATATACTATCTTTTTACTCTTTTAATGGTTACTCTTAAATTTTGATCATAACTGACTTAAAGTTTTAAGTTTAATCACTATCTCTATCCCCTCAAAAAATGCAAAGATTTTAGAAAGCTTTAATTCTGATCATTTCCCCTTCCCAGGTTCCCTGTTTATTATTGTCTCGTATTATCCCTTTGTTTTTAACTCCCCCCAGATTAGTTGCTATTGTTATTATTTTTATTGTCAGCTCTTATTTAGGTTTATCTAAATGTTCACAGATTTCTTTTCTGCCATTGCTTGCTACATCCTGCTCTTTCTTTTTGGGTTCAGTTTTCTTCTCCTGAAGTAAGTCCCTTAGTCGTGCACTCAGTGAAGGTCTGTGATGGTAAACTTTTTTAGTCTTTGTCTGAAAATGTTTTCATTTTGTCCTTACCTTTAATATTTTGAATACTAAAGATGTCTCTTGTTAAAGTAATTGTTGTTTATGGATAATCTATCTACCTTTTCTCTAAGATTTTTCTCATTGCCTTTGGTATTCTGGTAGTTTTAAGATGACATATCTAGGTGTGCATTTACTTTCATGTGTATCATTTGAGACTTATTATGTTTCTCTGAGGATTCATGTCTGGTAGGTTCTTAGCAATTATATTTTCAGTAATCTCCTTTCTCACATTCTCTTTATTCTTTCCTTCTGGAACTCCTTTTAGATGTGTATTGGACTTAAAATTTTTTCCCTCCATGTCTCTTATTTGTTCTTTCATATATTTCATCTCTCTTCTGATTGAGTTGCATTCTGAATAAATGTCATCTGACTGTTCCTAGTAATTTACTATCTCTTCACTGTATCTAATCTCCTTTTTTAAGTTTACCAGAAGTTTCCCCCAACTTTAAAAAAGTTCTAACCCATAGAAAAGTTGAAAGAATCGTACGTGAAACCTACCTTCTGCAATTCTAAGATTTTTTTGCACTTGTTTTCTCTCTCTTTCTTTCTCTCTCCCCCACATTTTTGATGATTGATTGAAAGTAAAATTCAGATATCATGGCATTTCACCCCTAAATATTTCCGCTTGCATCTCCTAAGGACAAGAACATAACCACAGCACCATTATCACATCCAGGAAATTTCACATTGACTCAATAACATCCGCTAACATAAAGCCCATAATCAAATCTCTCCCAAATGGCTCCAAAGTGTTCTTTGAGACTTTAGTTTTTCAACCCAGGATCCATTTAAGGTTCACTCATATTTGGTTGCCGTGTCTCTCTAATCTCTTTTACTCTCAAACAATTTCCCTCCTTTTTCAGTTTTTCATGATGAATGTAGGCTTGGTGTCTCATAGAATGACCACATTCTAGATATATCTGTTTCATTATTGGATTTATGTTAAACAATTTTTGGCAAGGACAATACATATGTGATGTGGTGTACTTCCCAATACATCACGTCAGGAGCACGGTAATGTCAGTTTGTTTTATTTTTGGTGATGCTAAGTTGGGTCAGTCCGTTAGGGTTTTGCCATCTCTCTGTTTTTGGAGTTAACAAGGAATCTGTAACTTTCAGACCATATGAATACCCTGTGCCTCAGAAACCTTTTAACCCATGGTTTGAACATCCATTGGTGATCTTTTCCCATATTAGGAATTTATAAAATTGTGATTTTCTAACTTTTGTCATTTTATCGTTCCTTTTTCATTTATTAGTTGACAGTGTTTTACAGAGAAGAGCTTTCTGTTATCTATCCCTGCCCTCCTTCCTCCTCTAGTAGCAGACTCATGGATTTAAAAAATATGTATTTAATATGCTATTATCCATCACCATCATTATATGCCCCAGAGTTTTCTTATTTCCGTGACTGTATTTGCTTTTCAGAGTTGCCCATTCTTTTCTTAGAGTGTCTATTTCTTTTCGCATGATTTCCATTCCTTTTTAAAGAAGTTCCCCTACTCTCTCTAATTACAGCCTCTTAGATTGCTGTTCTATTATCTCAAGTTCTTGGGAATCCTACTTGCTATGTCAGTTGGCTTTCACTTATGGTGGATTGTTTTCTCACATATTTAACAGTTTTTTGTTTTGAGCATATTTTCAGTGGGACTTAAAAAACAACAACAACTCTCTCTCCCCTGGGGAACCTTGTGTGACCTGCTCTGTAGAAGTGCCCCTCCAGATAATTTTGCATGGCTTGAGTTAAGGTGTGCTGGCCTATCACTGGCTCGGGAAAATTTTATGTAAATTTCTTATGTTCTGGATTCTTGTGCTGTGTGAGTGGGGTCAATTCACACTGGCATCAGTGTTTCCATCAAATAGAATATATAGTAAGTGATCAATATCTTTCTTCTCATGGAATATCTTTCTTTTGTAATCATAACTAATTTAGCCAAGTATCCAGTACCAAACACAGAGGAAGGAGCATCTCCTTGTCTGATTTTAATGCTAAGAGCTGGTGAACTATTCTGAATGTTGGGTGTGTAAGCAGTTGAGCATCTTCAAGAATAACATGACCAAGGCATGTCAGTCCTCTCAGAGCCCCTGCACCTGGTCATGTTCCACAGCGAGTGGTCTTGCTCAGGCTTTCCCCAAGGTAGAGATGAGGCCCCTGATACCCACAGAGGTAGGTGACTTGCCCAAGGTCACTCAGAGTCGGGGGATCAGAGGCAAGAACTCTGGTCTCTGAGTGGCTCTTTCTACCCACCCAGGACCCAGTTATCCAGGGATTGAGTCCTGGCCCTATGTAGCCCCCGACACCTGCGATGCCCTGGCCCTTGCTCCTCCCTTGGGGGCACGAAGAGGAGCTTGGCTGGGAGGTGGAGACCTCAGACCCAGCAGGCAAGCGCGTGTTTACAGCCTGGCTCCCGAGGATTTATTAGACGCGCACTTTAACACGTCTCCAGGTTATATGCACAATCGCATTTTTAAAAAGTATTTTGAATCCTTGATTTATCTTTTTGTCATTGTTTTTCATAATAGTTTTCACTCAAAGGCAAGAACATGCTTTTAAACTGACCTTTTAAACTTTGTAATGCTTATGCCACAAAGGGACACATAAAAGGAACAATAGGGCATTCCCTAAGTGTGAGCATTACTGAAGTCTCCTCTGGTGAAGAGATCTATGGGAAACGGCACAAAGCATCTGAGCTGGGCTCTCGCAGCTGATGGATGGCCTCAGGGTGGACGTCTCATGACTGGGAAGAGGCCCAGCTGTACCCTACACAGCAGGAACATCATCCCCACCCTCTCCCCACGGCTCGTGGCCATCCGCGTGCCCCTGCGGCTTTGCCCTTGGGAGCCAAGGGGACAACTTGGGAGGTTTGGACTTTGTCTCCTGGTCCACAGGAAGCCGTGGAGGGTTCTGGGCAGGGAAAGGAAGCATAAAATAGAAAAAAGAGCAAAACAGAGCATTTGGAGCCAAGGGCCTGGGTTTGAGCCCTGGCTCTGGCACTTCTACGCTGTGTGACCCGTGTGAGTCACCTAGCTTGTGAGAGGGTCACTCTGGTATTGGCACCCATGTATGGAGCAGTGACTAGGTGCTGGGCATGCAGGTTACAGAGGCAATCAAGAGAACCTCACAGTCCTTTGTTCCTCCTTGATTGTTTCTCTTACTGTGTGTATTAGTTTCCCATGGCTGCTACAACAAATTACCACAATTTAGTGACTTAAAACAACATGAATTTATTATCTCACTGTTCTGGAAGACTGAAGTCTGAAATCAGTTCCACTGGGCTAAAGTCAAGGTGTTGGCAGGGCTAGTTCTTTAACAACTAGCATCTGTTTCCTTGCCTTTTTCAGCTTCTAGTGACCACCCGCATTTCTTGGCGTGTGGCCCCTTCTTCTGTCCTCAAAGTGCATCACTTCAACCTCTGTTTCCATCGTCCTCCTACCTGTCTTCTTCTGTGTCAGATCTCCTTCTGCCTCCCTCCTATAAGGACACTTGTGATTAGGTTGCCCCCACCCGGATAATCCAGGCTACTTTCTTCCATTTCAAGATCTTTAACTTAATCTCATTTGCACAGTTCTTTTTGCCATATAAGGTACCAATTTCCATTTCCAGGGATTAGGACGCAGATATCTTTGGGGACCATTATCCAGCCTACCACAGCATGTCATAGTGCAATTTATGTCTGTTTATTGTACACAACTGGGTCTCCCTGGGGCAGGAAGACAGCCCTGCTGGACAGCTGCCACGTTTGCTAAGTGAGTGAAGACATGAATGAATGCATGCTTTGCATTTGAGAGGAAGGTAACATTCCAACGGGGCTGTAGAGGATGAGTGTGAGTTTGCCAAAGGATATTCTAGCTGGAGTGAACAGCTTGTGAAAAGGTGTGGAGGCGTGGGCTGAGAGGTTAGCGTGGAGGACATGCAGGTGGAGTGGGAGAGTGCAGAGGGAGGTGATGCTGGGGTGGTAGGTAGCCAGGTCACAGGCAGCCCAGAGGGCACACTAATGGGCTTGGGTTTTGTCTTATGAGGAAGCAGTGTATGTTATGGTTGTTGCCGTTATCTTTGGAGTCATTGCTTAGGTTCAAATCCCTGTGCTGCCACTTATTTGCTGTGTAACTCTGGGGAAATTGCTGGACCTCTCTGAGACTCAGTGCCCTGACTACTTCCTAAGGCTCTTTTGAGGAGCAGATGACTTTTTTTTTTTTTTTTTGCGGTACGTGGGCCTCTCACTGCTGTGGCCTCTCCCGTTGCGGAGCACAGGCTCCGGACTCGCAGGCTCAGCGGCCATGGCTCACGGGCCCAGCTGCTCCGCGGCATGTGGGATCTTCCCGGACCGGGGCATGAACCTGTGTCCCCCGCAGCGACAGGCGGACTGTCAACCACTGCGCCACCAGGGAAGCCCACAGATGACTTTTGATGCTTGCAAAGAACTTAGCACAGTGCCTGCAACAGTCAAAGGAATCAGAAAGTATTTGCCGCTATAATTGCCATCATTTTTATAAATATGATGTCTCTTGTTGATGATGATGTTGGGGAACCTTTGAAGAATTTCAGCCAGGCCGTGGCATGGTCAGATTTGCTTTCTAGAAAGATGCCTTTGACACTCATGTGAAGATGTGGGGACCAGCATGGGGTGGGGCATCACACGGGGGGTCAGGAAACCAGTTAGGGGGCTGTGAGAATGATCTGGGTGAGAGACGAAGAGGCAGAGAGCAGAGATGGGTCCAAGAGAGATGTTGTTGCCATCAGGGTGTTCCAGAGATGCCTTTACTCCCGATGTTCCCGGCTCAGAATGGTTCAAGGTGGCTTTCAGAGACCATCTAGCACCTGCGCCTCAGTCCTTGCTTTTCAGACACCTTGCCTTAGTCTCTGGGTGAAATAGTGACACAGGGGATAGAAGGGATGGGACTCAGGTCCTCGGCTTTAGTGGCAGTGAGGATGGGGGTGGGGAGAGGTGTGGCTGGCTGGTGGACGCTTCTGATGAAAGTGCAGCTCCTTATTGCTGGGCCCTGGGGAGGGGGGCACAGCGTCTGTGTGGCCCCCCCTACATCCTCCTGCTGCCCCTCCGTGCCTTAGCCCCCCTTTCCAGCTTGTTCTCTCACCATTCCCCACAAGAACACTTGCAGAATCCTGGTAGCCTAGGGGCGTAGGACTTTTGTGGTTCTGAGTTGAGGAAAATGGGCTTAGCTGCGTGGGGGAGGAGGAGGGGCTGCCTGGGAGGTGGGGGAGGAGCTCTGTGTTCCAACGCCAGAGGAAGAAACCCGGAGTCCAGAGCAGGACGTGCTCAGGGATTCGGTACTGCGCGTCCTCCGTGGTCTTCCACTCACGCGCCTTCATACATCTTCAGGAGGAAGCCAATTCAATAGAACCTACGTAGCAAGATTATGATTGTTACTTCAATCATATCTTAGCCTGCAAGGATGTTGGAGGAAAATATATTTCAATGCCACGTTCAAAAGAGCTGTCATTTTTAACATTGTAAATGGATTTTTCAAGGGAATGATGTAATGTTGTTATTTTGAATACATTCTTTTTAAAAAATGATTTTACTTCAGTTCAGATCGATGCATGCTGGGGGGGAAAAATATCCAAAGGGAGCTGAAATACAGGTGGGCCATTTAAAGAAAGCTCTGTGTGCACATCTGAATTTACAAGTCAGGATCACAGTATGTATTCTTTGGTGCATTCTTGAGGTTTCTGATAAATGGCTGCTGATAGCTTTAGAAGAAAGCTGGGAGAAAGGGAACAAACAAAAAAATGAGACAAGAAAATCTGTGCAGTGATTGCAGGAACTTGTGTGTGTGTGTGTGTGTGCACGTGCACGTGTGAATGTGTTCCCCAGCAGTATTACAGTGGCATCAGCAAATTAGCTTGCATTCGGTTCTCGGGAAGTGCCAAACTACAGGGTCCATCGTCCTATATTGGCTGGTGTGTGTGTGTGTGTGTGTGTGTATGTGTACAGAATTGAAAAGCACCCCAGAGGTGATTTGGTCCCTTCTGATATGGAACCTGTGGCTCAGTGAGGGAGAGTGCTGGTGCAAGGCACACACGGCACAGCCGGGCCAGAGCTGGAGAGAACCTACCTCCTGAAGCCCCATCTAGTGCTTCTCCCACTCTTCTCTGCTGTTTGTATTTCTCTGTCATTCTCCTATGGTACATTGACATTTCCTTTTTTTATTTCTAGGAGTAATCAGTTGCCAGCATCCAACAAGGTCGATGGTGAGCTGGGTGTGCTGCAGCTTGGTGGGTACCACTGGGGCCTCTGTGCTGTGCCCATCAGAGCCCAGGGGGTCTTCATTTGGTCTGCCTGGGAGGTAGTGGGTGGTAGCGCTCTCTGCTGGCCTGGGGGTGGGGCTCCTTTCTTCCCCCTGACCTCAGGAAGGAGGGGGCTGACCTGGTGTGTAGAGCAGGCTCCTCTCTTTTTTGGTTGATGTCCAAATCCGTCTTCCACTGCCTATCTCTCCCGGAGAAATCCTTATAAGAAGTCTGGACATTTCTAGATTCACACTGGGAGAGAGGGGGCAGAAAAGCCTTTTCTGCATTTGCAGGTTCTTTTAGGGTTACTCAGAACCCATAGAAGTCTCTAGAAGACAGTGCTCAGTCAAAATATTAGTATATCTCTGCCTGGAGAAGCCCATCCTTTAAACATTTCCCCCCACATATCATTGAGGTGTAAAATACAAATCGTGAGACGCATCAGTGCACAAAACTTTAGTGTTCAGCTCAGTGCCCTTTCACATGTGTATACATCTGTGTACCTCCTCTGCAAGATCTAGATAAGAACATGTCCATCCACTCTTTCGTTTTGAAGCCATCTGTTTTTTTTCTCTTTCTGGAATTCTCTACTCCCCAAAGACTGATGTGTTTGCAGCCCTTGGCAAAAGCCAAGGATAGAATAAAGGAGGACAACCAAGGACCAGACATGAAAGGACGAGGCTTGAGTGCCACTGACCTTTGCTCTCCTCCTGGAAGCCAGCAATTTACCTGTTGGACCATTTTGGCGTACAAGAGCTGAGAGCTGCTCACACCCTTAAACGTCTCCTTTTAAGCACTCCCTTTAACATGAAGGAGGAAAGCAGCTCGCCCTTTAGAAGTGACTTGTGTGAGACATGCTGTCTGACAGTTTGCTTTGATGAAGTTGAAAGGCAGGGGCAGGCCTCCGAATGATGGAGGCAGGGGTTTGTATTCTGCTTAGTTCTCCTCAGAGGTAAGAGTTCCTCAGAGTTTTGGGGTTTTTTTGTTTTTTGTTTTTTTATTTTTGTCTGCGTTGGGTCTTTGTTGCTGCGCACAGGCTTTCTCTAGTTGCAGCGAGCGGGGGCTACTCTTCGTTGCACTGTGCGGGCTTCTCATTGCGGTGGCTTCTCTTGTTGCAGAGCACGGGCTCTAGGCGTGCGGGCTTCAGTAGTTGTGGCATGTGGGCTCAGTAGTTGTGGCGCATGGTCTCAGTAGTTATGGCTCACAGGCTCTAGAGTGCAGGCTCAGTAGCTGTGGCGCACGGGCTTAGTTGCTCTGCGGCATGTGGGATCTTCCCGGACCAGGGCTTGAACCCGTGTCCCCTGCATTGGCAGGCGGATTCTTAACCACTGTGCCACCAGGGAAGCCCCCTCAGAGTTTTAATCACCAGAAATGGCTGGTGGGATCATTTGGCCCACCCAGGAAGGGGCAGATTTCACTGGGCACACGGCTGTGCAGAATGAAGGCCGGAGCTGGGAAGGGCTGGCATCTGAAGCCTTTCTGTGAAGCACTTTAAGATTTTCTAATAAAAACCACTCCTGTTTGGACATAAAGTGAAGCAGTTCCCGGCCTTGGGAACCCAGAGGGCTTCTATTGGGAGGAAGGCTTTTAGCAATTCTCTCAGAACGCAGCTGTTTGAAGTGTGTGTGCCTTTTCCGGAGGGAGGCCGACCCCTCCTTGCTGGTGGCTCAGCTGATGATTTAGAGAAGACGACGGAGGTAAAAGATAAGAGGGCATGCAACCCAGTCACCCAGAGAAAGGGCAAGAGAAGTTTGGGGTGGGGGGTCAGAAACGAGGAATAGCACTCCCTTCCCCATCCCAACTCATCTTTCTTTGGTTCAAGTCAGCAAACTTTGGTTAGCATTACATGCCTGGGCACATACAGGGCTGTCAAAAGCACTTTTCATCGCTGTGATGAAAAGCGGCCTCACCTTCTTGGAGGGTGGGGCTGGGTGAGATGAAGGAATAGAGGTGACCCCTGATAGCAACACACAAAGTGGATGACCAGCAGCTCCTCACTGCTTCAGGAGGTGAGTAGGCCAAGTCTGTGGTGGGTTCCAGAAGTTTCCATAGTGAGGTGGCATTTAGACTGGGCTTTGACAGATGAGCAAGGTCTTGTCAAGCAGACATGTGAAGCGAACGATGTTTGAGGCCATCTCTGGATGTGTGTGGAGGATGGATTTTAGGGGCAGGAGTCTGCACGTTTGGGAGACGGGTGAGGGTCTCTTGGAATAGTCCAGAGAAGAGGTGCCTGGGGCCCTGTTCTATCTGGGGAAATCCTATGGGTATTTCAAGACCCTGATCAAATATTTACCTCTTGTGGGAAGCTTCCCTGACCCTTTAAGGCAGAATTATTTGCCTCTTCCCCTCTGCTCTTATAACCTTTGCACCCGTCTCCATTTTAGCACTAACGTCATGTTCTTTGTTTGGGGCTCTGTCCCCCCCTCTAGGCAGTGAGCTCCTTGAAGGCAGGGGTGGTGTTTTCACCATCTCTGGACCTCCTCCGTCCCACATAACCAGTGGCACATCATGCATGTTCAGTAAAGTGCTTGATGAACAAATAGAAAAATGACAACACATTCCTGTAACAGTGGGGAGAGAAAGGGCGGGGGGCAGCGTATGAGGATTCTGGAGGCAGGATAATCTGGAGGCTGGAGCAGCATGACGAGAGGGTTGAGGTTTTGGCCTGGGTCCTTGGTGGAGGGTTGGGGAGATGGAGTCTTATCAAAATGGAAGCCTGGAAGGGTTCTGTGCTGAGAACCCTGAGTCCGGGGCATTGGGGTGCTTCCAGGAGAAGATATCTTGCAGTCAGTGTGAAGTACTGGGTGGGAACCTGGAAAAAGAGATATACAGGCCTCTATTAAGTACTACCAAGTATATGTATATGTTTTCCTCCAAAGGGTAAATAAAATGTATGGGAAACAAAATCCCTTGCTTCTTTTCAACCAGGCATTTACACCAGGGCCTTAAAAATAGCATTTTCAAGCCACTGGCGTTTGCAGCTGATTTTGTCTGCTTGGCCAACATGTCATGCTGGAGTGCTTTGTTTTCCTTTGCACGGCCATCCCGCCACACCTGGACCTGCCCCATGGTCCTGAACCAGCTCCCTGCGCAGGCGCCAGCTGCCTCCTGGCAGAAGCCGAGGGAGGCTGCCTCTTCCCGGGGGCTCCATCAGTCAGCTCCCCTTGGGCCCCCAGCCTCCAGCCTCAGACTTAGTTCGTGGGGCTCAAGCAGAGCACGTTTCAGCCCTGGTTCCCTTCAGGACAGCCTTAGACTAAACAGAAGCCTCCAAATAGGCTTAAATCCTGCCCGCTCTGGGCCTCCAGGAAACAGTCAGGCTGAGGCATCACAAGGACCCTTCAGGGCCTGGCGGAATCACTCAGTTACTCTCCCCCTCTGTCTTGGCCCTCAGATGCCTAGGATTGGATTAATCACACATCTCTGTTACTTAATTAACCTTCTCAGTATTGATCTTTGCAAAGCCTGCTCATTGGCCTCCCTCTTGCCTTTCCTTCCTGATTTCCCTTTAGCCTCATGCTACACTCCCATGACCCTTGTCTCCATAAGCAACCACTCTCATGTATTTAGTGATTTCTTCCTGCTTGTGTATGTTCTTGCAAAAATGTTTAGTGTCGTTTTGTGTGCATGTGTTTATAATGGATGTGAAATCGTGTTGTGTTATACATCCCATTTGCTTTCTTACTTTCTCTACCCAGAGCCATGTTTTCAAGACCCGTGTGTGTTGCTGGGTGAACATCTGGTCTTTATTTCAGGTGTTTTTGTAAGGCCATGGTCACATGGTGGCTTTTTTTTTTTTTTTTTTTTTTTTTGGTGGTACGCGGGCCTCTCACTGTTGTGGCCTCTCCCGTTGCGGAGCACAGGCTCCAGACACGCAGGCTCAGCGGCCATAGCTCACAGGTCCAGCCGCTCTGCAGCATGTGGGAACTTTCCGGACCGGGGCACGAACCCGTGTCCCCTGCATCGGCAGGCGGACTCTCAACCACTGTGCCACCAGGGAAGCCCCAGGGTGGCTTTTTTAGAGACCTTAACTAAGAAAGGTTCTCATTTAAATTCCAGACTTGTTTAAAATCTTTGTTTCACCCTAAAGGTAAAATCTGTCTCCATTTCAGTGGACCGAGCCTCTAGGAGTTGGCTTCGTGCTGTGCCTGGTCCTCTTCCAGGGGAGAAAAGGAGGCTGTAGAATAAGATTTATGGCATGTGTTCTGGGGATGTTGGCCTTTGCACACCGTCTCAGAAGATGCGGGGCAGGGACTGTGACATTTCTATAGCCCCAGATGCACAGAATTATGGCAGGCAATGTTGGTTTCTATACATTGTGGCATGCTTTTTAAATAATCATTTAATCTTGGGGAAAGGGGGATGGAAAAAGTCTCCAGAGGCTCTCTGGAGACCGGCCTGCCCAGCTTTGCCAGCATAATTGCCTTGGGTTGTTTTCACTTGGGTCCTGCATCTGAGGGTTCTGGTAGATGCTGCGGCAGTGCGTATCATGGCGAGAGGGAGCCTCACTGGCTGGGAAGGCACAGGCTGGTGCTGTCAACACCCACGCTGGGACCCTCTCTGGGCCTCAGTCACCCCAGCTATGAGCATGTGACTTAGTGTCCCTTCTGGCTGGAGGTCCAGGGAGGTCTGACTGGCAGGATGGCCGAGGAATTAGGAGATGGCCTGGGTTTATATTCTATCTCTGCAACTTTCCATCTGTGTGACTTCTGGTCAGTTACTTAACTTCTCTAAGCCTCAGTTTCCTCATCTTTAAATGGGGATGATGATAATTGGAGCTGTTCTGGGGCTTAGATGATAAAACACAGATGGTAAGTAAATGAAAGCCACAATGGTGATAATCTATTATAACTATTATTATTCTCTCAGGAAGGGCGGCATCTTCTTTCCTAATTCCGCCCTCTTCATGTTTGTCCTCAGGGGGACAGATTTATGGGTCACGCCCACCTTATGTAAGAATTGTGTCTGAGCCAGGCTTTCCTGGGCCTGACTCGACAGCTTAGGCCTAGGCCCTTGTTTCTGCATGTCCACAAGCAGAGCTTTCTAGTGGACTGGTAGCCAAGTCCCATCTGCCAGCATCCTTGGACCAGCGTGGGGTGACAAGGATCAAGGGCTCTCACTCTGCCTTTTTCCTTCTGATGAAGCCTTGGGAGCCTCCACGGGGACAGGGTGTGGGTGGTGGAGGAGCCCTCCTCTCATTCCAACCACCTCAAGACTCATCAGTGTCCTGGGTGTTAAACGGCTTCCCAGTCTGTTCTCTGTGAGTCATAACAAGGAGCTCACGTGGCCACGGTTTTCTTTCAGAGGACGTGGAGGATGAATTGGTGAGGGAAGAAGTCATCCTGTCTCCAGTGCCATCAATGCTCAAGCTGCAGGTAGAGTCAAAGCCCATCGACCTCTCAGTGGCAAAGGTAGGTGTCAGTTGAAAAGTGCGAGGTGATGTGTCTGGATTTGAGTTGGTGTGCATTGAAGGCGTCTGGATTTGAGTTGGTGTGGATGAGGTGATTTTCATCTCTCTGGCTCCATTCATCCCGTTATAATCTCTCAGTCACTGTTAAAATGGAAATTTGCGTGTGACGTGGAAGAAAACCTGAGCGGAGAGTCAGGAAAACGAGGGCCTAGTCCTGGCCTCTCCCTCTCCTTCTCTGAGACAAGAGGTGAGGATACAACCTCCTCCCATTCAAACATTCTGGAATCCAACTTTTCTTTTGGTCCAGAGCTCTGCTTCCCATGTCCGCAACCGGTAACTCCAGGGTTGTGATGGGAACGCGATAACTGTCCTCATTAGCTTGACTGTGCTCCTGCACTGGTCCCCTGAGCTGGGCTCAGGCTGGGCTGCAGTGAGGGAAGGACAGGGAAGTGTTACCAATTCCTCAGCGCCACCTGGGTTCACACCAGTGACCTCCTGGGTTCACACCAGTGACCTCCTGGAGTCACAGGACTTCGGGAGCCGGTTCCTGGCCTTAGCAGCCTCCTCTGTGGGGATGTCCTGGATTCCTCACCATCTCTGCTGCCATAGGGCCTCGCCCTTCTCCGTGGCCAGCGGTTCCTGCAGGATGGAATGCTGCCCCTGCTGTCCTCCACTGGCTTTTCAGCCAGGATCCAGGAGGGAAAAATAAAACTCCTGGGGACACAGCTGACCCTGTTCTCTTCCTACTTACCAAGTATTTACTCAGCACACAGATGAAAAGTCAAAGGTTTTTCTAGAGGTTTTGTCCCTCCCCATCCTTCTCCTCCTTTTCCCTTCCTTCTTTTGAAACCACAGGGAGAGGGTCAGACACAGTTAAGTGGCCCCAAGCCTGGGAGTAAGTGCTCTGGTTGTCTGTAGCCACAGGGCTATGATTCTTTGCAGTGGGTACTGCTATTTTGGGAAGGGTCCTCAGAGGCCTCTAAAGACCACCCAGTAGTAGCATCTCCAAAAGCAGGTGAAAAAACCGAGGCCCACACAGAGAAAGGAGGACCCAGGACACGTGGTGTCCAGAGCAAGCAGGACCCAGGTTTCCAGGCTCGTAACCCTGTGATCTGGCAACCAAACTGTGCCTAGCTGGGAGCTGTCATTCTGTGATTGAGAGAATAGACATGGGCTTCAGCCAGAAAACTCAAGGTCCTGTAGTTTCTAGGCTCTTGGGAAACTCAGTCCAAATATATGGATGATTGTAGCTGGTGCAAGAAGGGGAACCAAGCCCTGACAGACGGATTTACCCACCCCTCTCTCCTGTGTGCCACCAGCCCACATGTGATGACGTGTAGACAAATGCTCTGTCATAGAGATTTTCCTTGTACTTAGTGAAAAGAAAACAAAGAACCGATTCTAGAGGGAAACGTGAGTCTATAGGAAAGGTATGACCTGGAAAGAGACAGTCTGAGGGGGTAGTGACAGAATCCACATGCTGGCCCTTCAGATACTTTCGGATGTAAAATCATGGCGGAGAGAGAAGAGGCAGCCGGCATGGGGAAGGGGCAAGGGGAGAGAGGCTCTGCTTTCCCATCCACGGGCTGGCCAGTGGGGAGGGGTTGGCACTTTCTGGGGCTCTGGAGGGTGAGGCTTGGGTTGATGGGAGATCTGTATCAGCCAGAAGTTTTGAGAACACAGAGCTGTGAAAAAATGGAGGGGCTGCCTTGGGAAGTGGTGGGAACCCTCTTCACTTGGTGGTTGGAGTGTTCAAGCGAAGTTTATGGGGGGACCACTCTCCGGTGATGCTGCAGAGGAGATTCTTACATGTAGGAAGGGGTTGTACCAGTGTGGGGTTGGCAAACTTTTTCTGTAAAAGTCTACATAGTGTATTTTTGGCTCTCGGTTGCAACCACACAGCTCTGCCATTGGAATGTAAAAGAAAACACAGACAATATGTAAACAAATGGGCATTGCTGTGTTTCAATAAAACTTTATTTACAAAGCAAGTGGAGGGTCGGATTTGGCGTATGGGTCACAGTTTGCTAGAGCACCAGTTCTCAAACTTGGCTGTACGTTGGAATCACCTGGGGAGCTTTTGATAGTACAGATACCAGCGTCTGACGCCCCGGGGTCCTGCTTTAGTTGGCCTGGCACGGGGCCTGAGCATCAGGATTGTTCAGGGCTCTGTAGGTAATTATAATGTGCAGTCAAGAACCTCCAAGGTCTTTTGTAAAACTAAAATTTTGTGTATCAAGGAACTTCTAAGGATGCTCAAAAGATTTTGGCCTGGGTCAACACAGGCTGGTAAGGTTTACAGATATTCCAGAGGTAAGACCCTGAGGGTCCGTTTTCTCTTTCCTCAAATATGAGAAGAATGGGTTTGCAAAAGAAAGAGAAAATAGATTACCCTGCTGGAAAACAGACTACCCTGCTAGAATTCAAGACCAGCTCCTGTGGGAATGCAAACACCCAGCAGTGTACTGCTGTTTGCTTTTTTTTTTTTTTGGCGGTACGCGGGTCTCTCACTGTTGTGGCCTCTCCCATTGTGGAGCACAGGCTCTGGACGCGCAGGTCCAGCAGCCATGGCTCACGGGCCCAGCCGCTCCGCGGCATGTGGGACCCTCCAGGACCAGGGCACGAACCCGCGTCCCCTGCATTGGCAGGCGGACTCTCAACCATTGCGCCAGCAGGGAAGCCCTGTTGTTTGCTTTTAAAACAACCAATACAATTCTCTCTTCTTTTGACAGGACATAAAGGCCATTCTGTTTGGTTCCAGCTTTTGCTGTTTCAATGAAGAGTGGAAACTTCAGAATTTTTCCTTTAACGACTCAGCATCATTAAAATATGGCATCGTGCAGAACAAGGCAGGTTGTTTTTAAGTGCCCCCGAGGACTCTGCTGTGGGCCCATCATGGACAGGGGCACATGTCCCCCAGTTTCGTAAATCCTTTGGGTGTTGCCTGTGCCAGCCCCTTGTTTGCTGAGTTGTCACCCAGGGCAGGAACTTCACGTGTGGCTGGCAGAGCAGAGCGGGGCAACATGACCGCTGCCGTGAGGGGTGCGTGATGCTGGAGGGGACAGGGAGCAGGAGGGGGCCTGTGTCTGCTCCGGGGTACCAGAGAGGGTCCTGAGGCTAAGTACTGAGAGACGATTTTGCAGGTAGAGCTGGAGAAAGGACACTGGAGGCAGGGGGCAGCATGAACAAAGGGAGGCTGTGTGAAAATACAGGGACTGCAGGAAGGGGCAAAAGTATCAAGCGTGAGGACCAGAAGTATGCGGGGAGGATATGATATAAGACGGGGAAATGGAGGTAGATTGTGGCAGGATTTGAACATGGCTTATACACAGTTGCCAAGATACACATTTTCAGAGCCAGAAGATAACTGTAAAATCCGGCAGCTTATCCAGGTTCCGTTTCTCAAGCCCCAGGAGCCTCCCCCTGCCCCACACTGCCTGAGGAAGAACCCCAAGACCACCCGCTTCTGCCCCTAATTTGGCCAAGTCAGCACATCTTCTTGCACCCCGAGTTCAAGGGCACCCACGGCCCCTGCTCTGACAGTCCTTGTACTTGTTGATGCCTACAGGGGTGAGCTCCTCAAGGAGCCCCCTCCCTCCAAGTCACACCTACTAGGTGCTGAGGCAGGCCACCGGCTGGGGAACAAGATTGCTTACACAAGCGGAGGCTGCCCAAGGGGCTTGCTTCTAGCTGAGATGGTCAGGGAAGCCTTCCTGGAGGAGGAGGCCTTTAGGATGGGCCTTGAAGGCTGGGTAGACAATTGACACCGTCAGCCTGTGGACACGGAAACATGTCTCTGGATGCCTGGACACCCATGGTGTCAGCCCCTGACGGGTTGTGAAGAATCACTTTCCCCCCATCACACGCTACAGACTTTGCTCCTTCCTCTAGCGATGGGCACCTGGGCCTCTGTCACCCCCTCTCTGTGACTCAGGGTCAGCACTTCACAGAAGTAGTCGCCACGCAGGAGACCCCTGTTTGAGGCTCTGTAACCTGTTGGAGGAGGCTGGTTCTGGAGGAGCAGGTGGCCCTGCCCTGGGTCAGTTCTCACAGGCACTGATGCGCGTCCTTCTTTGCAGGGTGGTCCCTGTGGGGTTCTGGCAGCTGTCCAAGGCTGTGTCCTACAGAAACTCCTGTTTGAAGGAGATAGCGGAGCTGACTGTGCTCGGTAAGTCAGCGCTGATTCCGGCAATAGCTTCTCTTCCCAAGGCTTCTCACTGTCCAGAAAAAATAAGCAAGGAAATGTGTGTTTGTTCCCTGATACTTCCCGTCTTCTGGAAAGGGAAACGGTGGCTGGCTAACAGGGCCAGTGCTGACCAGTTTAAATGACCTGCATGCCATTTGTTTCTAAGGGCAGGGAGGCTTGTTAAGTCCTGTGCCACATGGGAAGTGGCAGTGGGAACAGCACTGAAACTCAGGCCACCCCCTCCTCAGGAGTGGAGCACAGCAACCGCCCAAATCCCGTCCACACCCAGGTCAGCCTGCTGACCCCTCCGCTGAGCCCAGGTCTCCCCTCCCTCCCCTCGTTCCCCCACCTCTGCTAACAGCCATCTCCACAGGGTCCAGCCAGACCTGCAGGATATGGCTTCCTCCCCTTGGCCATTCTTTCTCCACCTCACACACTGAGTGTTTGCACACAGCCCCTCATTCTCATCCTCACTCCCTCCACAGACATTTCTGGAACATTCTCTCTGTGCGGGTACCAGTGATTCAGAGAGGAGTAGACGCATTCTCTGTTCTCCAGAGTGCTCTGTGAAGTTGACGGATGGAGAGGAATCCATAATCCTACCTTGCGGTTGGTGCTCAGGTAGAAGGATTATCGAGGGGCTACCCAAGGCTGGGGCCAGCTCGGCCAGTTTGAGGAGGCAGCCCTCTTACCTTAACCAGTAACTGTGTGCCCAGTGGTACTGAGTCACCCTCAGATTTACAGAACTTCTGGCACTTCTCTTTTTTCTTTTTTAGTTCAGATCTAATATACATACAGAAGAGTACACAACTCAAAAAAGGGCACAACTCATGTATGTTCTGCTTAATGAATTATTGCAAAATCACACACCCATGTACACAGCACCCAGATCAAGAAAGAAAATATTTCCTGCTCCCTGGAAGCATCCTCCTGCCCAGTAGATACCTCCATTCTCTTCTCCAAAGTTGTGATTAAGCGGATTTGAAAATCACAGCTTAGTTTTGACAATTCCTGAACTTTAATTAAAGGGACTTGCCTTTTTTTTTTTTTTTTAAAAGACAACAAGGCCCATCCCCCATTTATTCACGTTCAAATTCCTGGGAAAGACACTAGTTTCCCAGACATCCAGCCAAGCTTGTACAAAACGAAACACATTTTACCATCTTAGAGGATGTGGCCTTAGACAGGATCCAAGTGAAGGTGGCTTTTCATGCTTGGCATTTCAGAATTTGTCCGATAATATGATTTGTCTAATTACTTTACAAGGTAACAATCAAGGTGCTTGGTTTCAAGCTGAAAGATGCTAACCATAAGCATAGCGTAACTATAGCCGGAAGCCCAGCGACACAACATTTGCACAGCAAAGTCTGACCTTGTGCTGTTCTTGTGCTGTTCTTCTCCCCAGTGCCTGCTCTGGAGTCCAGTCCAGCAAAGTGCGGCCCGCACAGTGAGTGTCTGATGATCAGGGACGCTCCTGGCTGGCTGGCTGGCTGGGACTGGCTAAGCGAGGGACCTCTGGCTGCCTGCCCTCTAAGGGCGCAGGGACCCTCTCGGAGCACATATGCACCTCCACCCCTACCTTCCCTCCTTGCACTGGAGAGAGGCGCACGGGGAGGACTTAATAGGCGCTTGGAGGGCGTGCGGGCCTCAACAAGGCAGCTGTGGCCTTGCCCTCATGGCACCTACGACTGAACACGAGAGCCAGATGAACAGGAGGTCCCAGGGGGACGTGCAGGGAGCTCAGGGACCACCCGGACGTGAAGAGGGTCAGGCAGGCTTGCTGGAGGAGTGACATTTTAATCTTACTGAGATCCGGAGGATGAGCAGGGCTCCTGACTGGCTTCGCACACACCCTCGCACAGGCTTGTTCCTCCCTCGATTTCTCCTTTCCCAGCAAATCCCTCAGCCTCCTTCCCTGGCTCCTCACGTGCAGAGGCCATGGCCTCAGGGCCGCCTTCCCCAACCTCCCCAGACGCTGTGGCCCCCACCACTGGATGCCCTTTTTATCCAAGTCATTACCCGTCCATTGTCTGTGCCCCAGAACACAAGCCCCCTGAGAACAGGGGCCTTCCTAAGCTGCCTGGGCCGTAGCCCGTCGTCCCTGGTATCCAGCCCCAGGCCTAGTGCACAGAAGAGGCCCCTCGGAACTTTTGTTGAATGAACGCATGGACAAACATATGAGTTATCCAGACTGACTGGGAGGGGAGGGGATAGTATTCCAGTAAGGAGAACAACATGTGCGGAGGCCCGAGGTCAGGGAGTGGCCACGGCAGAGTGTAGGGGGCAGGGCGAGACCCAGGCCAGGCTGCCAGAGGGCCCGCAGGGCCCAGCAGCTAGCTCAGGTCAAGCCTTGGCCTTGGCCCTCGTGGGAGGTGTTTGATAATTCATTTCAGCCCCACGTCCCTTCACAGCTGCTTTTGAACTTGGACTTTGGACTTCTTGGGGGAAGTTGTAGATCATTTCCCAACAGTCAGGAAGGGGTGTATAAGTTGGTTCCCGGAAGGGCCGTTTCTGCCCAGGGCACAAGGCAGGCTTGGCTCCTTGTCACCTGCCCTACAGTCCCACTAAGGGGATGTGACAGCCTCTGGATCCCCAGGCACGTCCTCGGGAGAGAGTTCTGCTCGCCACACCTGAGAGGGGAGCTAGGGCTTGGAAGGCAGAAAGCCATTCGGGCTGGGGGCCCCAAGACGGGCTCTGGGTAGAAAGAAAACTGTACCAGCTGTGGGAAGAAGAGTTGGAGCCAGCCTAGATTGAAGGCCCTCGGAGGCCGGGCTGGTGGGGCAGGAGGGGAGGAGGCTGGAAGGGGCTGCTGGCTGCTGGGAGCTACGTGTGGGGTGTGCCTGGTGGGAAGGAGCCCCGCTCTGGGGGAAGGCTGCCTGGGTGGGCCAGAGGAGGCCTGTGCTGAGCAGCCAGGAGAGCTCGGCCTGCTGGCCAGGCAGGGTCCCGCCCACGGGAAGCGCGGAAGGGTTCATGCTGCAGAAGAGTGACCTCACCTTTCTTTGGAGTCCCACAGCCTTGGGTGCTCCTCGTAAGTCCCTCCCCTGTTGCCCCTCCACGCCCGCGGCCCCAGGCCCTGCACCCAGAGCTGCTCTCCACGCAGGCTGAGCATAGTGGTCTGGCTTCCTGCTGGTGCTGGTGGCCGAGCAGGCCCAATAGTGGGCATTCTTCCTACCCATCCGAGAGGGAGGGGCGGAGAGCTTGGCTTAGTGACCCGGCTGCTCTCATCTAGCCCAGACCACTGAAAGTGCCTCAGGGGACTCAGGGAGACAGGGCTCCGAGGGGGACCAGCTGGGGGAGGTCCCAGTGGTGATGGGCTGTGGGCAAGGAGCACCAGCTGCCTCCACACCCCCCATTCTATGTCTCCTCCTCTGGCTTCCGCTGCTGTGGACCTAGCTTTGCTGAGGCATGAGCCTGCCTCGGGGCTGGAGGCCGACTGGGGGCGAGAGGAGAGAGTCCTCCTGGGTTCAGGCTAGGACTTGGGTCAAGCAAAGGCCAGGGGAGAGAGCGGCCGGGGCCTGGGGCTGGCAGCCGAGGGGGGAGGTGAGAGCGGAGTCTGGTCGCCGTTTGCTGAGGTGAGGCCCTGCAGATTGGAGGCCACGGAAAGTCGTCCTTGCCAAGTGGGTGTCGGTGCAGCCTATAGGTGCCCGTGCTGAGGCTGCGGGGAGTGCCCAGCTCTGTGGTCCTTAGCCTGTCCCAGGATGGTGGTTGCTGAAGAGAGCACTGGACCGGCCAGAGACCTGGATTACAGTTGTGGGCCAGCAAGGCCTCACTTCCTCCATTTGTGAATCTCTGTCCTGCCCAAGTCTGACTCAGTAAGGAAATGCAAACCAAATCCTTTGTAAATCAAGGGCTGTGCAAGTGGGTGGGACCTTGAGATCGCCTGCTGTGGTACATATGGGGAAACTGAGGCCCGGAGAGGGAAAGATGCTTGTCCAGGTTCACACCTGACCTCCGGGGCAGAGCCAAGCACGTCTGTCACACCACACTGTGCCCTAGAAGAGACTCTGAGCCCCAGGCGAGCCAGAGAGGCCAGGAGGCGCTGGTGCTGGGAGGCTGAGTGTCATGGGCTTGAAACACCCAAGGGCTGGACACCCAGATGGACTCTCAGTGACCAAGGTGCAACTCTTTAGGCTCTGTAGTTTACAAAGGGCTCCTAGGCAGAACCTCCCCATTTTTCCTAATTTGGGAAAAAAAAAAATCAGAAGAGTACAGAAGAGTAATGCGGCAACCCCCTGGGGACCTGCTGCTTCATGTGAGTAAAGGATGACATTCGACATCCCTGCGGGAACCTCTCGCAGCCCCGGCTCCTCTGGTTTCCTTGATTCATTTGTACGATCTTAATATTGATTGTTTGGGTCATTGATGTCGCTGCACAGGCTGGTGTGCTGAGCTGGGTTTGAGCCTTCAGTACTCCCTTTTGACTCTGAAATTCCAAGATTTCAGAAATGATCCGGTTTAAAAAAAAAAAAAAGAGGAAGAGAAAAGCAGGCAAGCTGCTCTGTTCTCTCTAGGAGCACTGCGTCGGCCCTCATGCCACACAGAGGCGGCACCTGCAGCTGCTGAATGCTGAGCTCTTTGGGAGCTCCGGGACCAGGGCTGGTGGGCCTTCCTGCACTGGGTCTGCAGGCCTGGACGGGCGTGGCCCCCTGCTCGCCATCTCCCCGCACGAGGCTGAGTGTCATATGAGCTTGAAACACCCGAGGGCTGGACACCCAGATGGACTCTCAGTGACCAAGGTGCAGCTCTTTAGGCTCTGTAGTTTACGAAGCCGCACGAGAATGTGATTGCGGCCTCCAGGGAAATCATGCTGAAATAAAGGCTTCTTGGCAGAGGTGGTGTTTTTTCTGAAGGACTGTCTGGCTTCATTAAGACTCATCCCATCAGGCTGGCAGCCGGCCTCTCCTCAACTGGGGACGACAGAGCCGGGCGGCAGGGCTCGGTGTTTTTCCACTTGAGGAGGGCTGTGCCAGCCGCCTCGGCTCGTGGGAAGCGATGGTGAGCCTGGTTCCCCTGCGGGCTTGGGGAGTGCCACAGGCAAGGGAGCTGTCCTCTGGCCTCTACTTCCCTTTTCAACTGGGGAAGTCGAGGCCCAGAGAAGGAGGGGCACTTGCCCAAGGCCCCTCTGGACCCATTAGTGGAGCCAGGCTTGGAACCCAGGTCTGGTGGTCCCCAGGCCAGCTCTGGCAGCGTTTGACCCTGAAAGGGGGCAGAAAGGTCTGCAGTCATTCGCCAGCTTTCTTCTGATTCTTCTACAGGTTCAGACTAGCGGGCACGTCAGGGTGGACTGGTGAGCCCTGTTTTGAGTTAATGATGGTAGAAACATCTTTTTAATCTGAAAGACTTGGGTAATTAAGCCAAACACAGGATGTATTACTTCCTGACGCCCATTGCCCATCCTTAGACAAATCCTGCACTTCTTCTGTGAGGTATTAGACTCTTTTAAAGAAACTTCTCTTGGTGCGAGAGCCCGGCCAGGTGCTAGATTTCGCGGTAGGGGTTGGATAAGCGCGTGTGTGACTGATGAAGACAGTGCAGGACCACCCTGGTCACCGAGGTGAAGGCAGACCCTGAGTTCCCCGGTGAAGGTGGAGGCCGGCGATTCACTGCAGCGCCTCCCTCCTCCCTCCTGTCATCCGCACACACCCCAGCCCTGAATACCCTGTGGCTGGTTTACCTGGCAGAAGGGCCGGGCTGGAATGATGCTTGGGGGCATCTGGCCCAGGGTCTGCATTCTGGACATTCATCTCCTTGGAATCACAACCCACAGTAGTGGACTCTGTCATCCCCAGAGCTTGTTTCCTGCCCCACCCCCATCCAGGTGACCGTCAGTCGTGTCTGTCCCACCTCCTGAGCACCTACGCCCATCCCTCCCGCCCCTGCCCAGGACTGGGGTGCCCTGCTCCTCAGCTGAGCTGTACGGCCAGTGCCCGACCAGCACTGCTGCTCCATCTTGCCGTCCCTCCAGTCCTCACTGTACGTACTCACCACAGGCTCCTTTTACAGCACAGGTGTGACCAGGGCACTCCCCAGCTTGATCCCTCGACATGGGCAGGAGCGGGGCAAAGTTATGCCTGGATTGTATCCTCCGTCTAGGATGTCTATGCTGGAACACCTCCAGACGGAGCTACCAGGTCACCTTGCAAACATTCACTATGGTCCACACTAACTTACTGAAGCAGGTAACGCTTGCCTGAAAGCTTCTCAGTGCAGCCACAAATAAGATTTTAAAAACCAACATATATTAAGTACTTATCGCATGCCAGGCACTGTTAGAAGCACTTCACACGTATTACTTCATTAATCATTAAAACCACCCTATGAAGGAGGTACTATTATTGTCCCCTTTTAAAAGGGGGAAACTGAGACACAGAGACTAAATGATTCACCCAAGGTCACACGGTTAGTAAAAACTGGACAAAGTGAAACAGCAGTGAGGGAAGAAGGAGAGCGTGGCGAGGTGGAACCAGCCATCTGGAGCTCCTGGTGTTGGGGACCAGCATCCCTTTGCCTCTGAGCCCATCTTTCCTGCACCTGCAATGCTATCAAGAGACCTCGCTCCTGGGCCCGGCCTATCTTCCAGGTCTCACAGGCTCTAATTACAGACCCTCTGAACTTCCGTGTTTCTACACAAAAGTTCTCATTCTTTTCAATGGCTTCCATTTAGTCTCTCCATCCTTCCCTGTGTCTTCTCCAGCATGCTCTTCCCTGCATCAGCTCCAGACACAGCTTTCCAGAAAACAGTAGCACTGGGAGAAGTACGGTGGTCAGGCCTGGGTTCCATTCCTGGCCTAAGGCCTTGGGGAAGCCCCTTGCCCTTGCTGGCCTTCGCCTCCACACCCGGATCCTTTCTCCTTTGTCCAATGAGCCCTGCTTTCCAGGCCTTCCTTCGTCCTTGGCAGCTTCTCCTGAATCCCAGAGCAATGTTTCCTCATTTTTGTTTTCATAGTTGACCGTGGCCCAGGGCCAGTGCTTCCCGAATCTCAGGTGCCCGGTTTGCTGGTGGTGTGGTAGCTGTTTCCAGAGGAGCAGGCAGGCTTCCTGAGGCTGCAGACATACCAGGGAGTCTGCATTTCATTTCTCAAGTGGTTGAGTGCTTGTTTGTCTCATTGAGTTAGAAGGACTGCCTGGTGTCAGCGGCTTGTCATCACTTTCACATCAGATACAGGGAGTTCACCATCCTGTGAACTCTCTGGCCACAGCCAAAGCGGGCACTTGACGTTTCCATAAAGAAAACAGCAATGGGTACCCTTTATTGAGCGTTCTCCCCATGCCAGGCACTGGGCCATGGACCTTACACAGATCATCTCATTTAAAGCTCCCAACACGATGAAGGAGGTACCACTGCCCCAGCCAGTCTAGGGATGGGGAAACTGAGGGACCCTATGTCACGTTGCCTCCCACTTTAAAGTCACTGGACCACAACAGCCTGGGTGCAGACGGCTGGCTCTGTGGCCCGGGGACTGGGCCGTGACCACATGCTGCCCACCATGGTGACCTGTGTCCTGGTCTCCGGGTTCTCCTCTCCTATCCTGGAGAGGAAAGACAAACACCAGTTTTCACCTGCTCCCCACCCAACAGCTCAGCCTAGAGCTTAGGGTACTTGGTGGCTGAAAACATTGAAGCTCCCTCTACGTTGCTGGGAGCCCTGGCGTCAAGCCCCTTTTGTTTGTTAGGTAGTGAGACACTCAGACGCTCAGCCTGCCTTCGTAGGAATTTAAGAAAACTTCCCAGAATCCAGGGGTGGGCAAGGAGCACAGCTCTGTGGAGCCCTGGAGACAGAAAGAGCGTCTGTACGTGGCTGTCGCTTCTTCTGTCTTTCTCATGGACTTCATGCAATAAGGGCCTCTTCGTTACCGTTTTTATGGTAAGAAGTCTCTCTGCCATTTTTTTTTTCTTTTTTTTTGTGGTACGCGGGTCTCTCACTGTTGTGGCCTCTGCCGTTGCGGAGCACAGGCTCCAGACGCGCAGGCCCAACGGCCATGGCTCACAGGCCCAGCCGCTCCGCGGCATGTGGGATCCTCCCGGACTGGGGCATGAACCCGTGTCCCCTGCATCGGCAGGCGGACTCTGAACCACTGCGCTACCAGGGAAGCCCCTCTCTGCCATTTCTGACACCACTGACTGCCTGTCCTTCTCCAGCCCTTTTGCTCCCAAGACTGTAACGGCCCGTCTCCGAGCTCTGCCCTTCCTGCCTGCCTCCCCTGCCTCTCCCACGCGCTGGAGTTCCACTGGGCTCCAGCCTTGGCCGCTGCCTCTGCCTTCCTCATCCTCTTTCTGGGAAATCTTAGCCACGCGGGGTGCCGAGGACCCCTCACACGCTGCTGGTTCATAAGCCTCTACTCAGCCCAAGCCGCTCTCCTGGGCTTTAGAGCGACGGCTTCACCTGGGAATCCCACATGCCCCTCCAGCTGCCCACGCCCCCCACCGCCGTCCCCACCCCGTATTCCCCATTTCAGTTGGTGGCACCGCCATGCACTCACCAGAAGCCCTGCCGTCCTCCCGAATCCTCCGTTTCCCCCGTCCCCACGCCCTATGTCCAAGTAACCAGCAAGTCAGGCTACTTTCCCCTCAGCACTCGTGGTCTGGTCTCCTATCAGCTGGGGGAGCGCGGGGCACCTGCTTGCGTGAGCCGCTGTCTCCAGGGGCCTGGGTGTCGGGACTGGCCAAGGCTGGGCGGGGCAGGGCGGTGCCCCTGCCTGGGATGGCAGCAGTTCCGGGCTCAGTCCCCTGGGCTTTGTCAGAACCCGCAGCCTTTTCTTCCACTGCTCCGGGTCCTGCCGAGTCTCCAGAGGCTGCTTTGCTCCCGTGGGTGATTTCCTCAGCCTGTTCCTCCTCCAGCCCTGCCAGGGCCCCTCCCTCACAGCTCTTCCCTTGGTCTTCATCTGCAGAGGCCCTCGTCCCAGGCTCTACCCGAGCCCCTGGGCCGCAGGGCTCCGCTGGGCAGCAGAGGAAAGGACAGGCCATCTTCCGCAGGGCTGCGCTGTCGCTGATGTCTGTCCCCATAGGCATAAACATACTTCCCTTTTTGTCCTCAGGCAGCTGAAGCCTTCAAACGCTCGTAGGACCCGCTGCCTGGCCCTGGCCATTGCGGACATTGTGTGGCGGGCTGGAGGCCACGAGAGAGCCGTGGTCACTCTGTAAGTGCTTCCCTGGGCTGTGTTGCTACCACTCCACCTCGGGCGGGCACAGCTACAGGCCAGCTGGCTGTGCGCTTTCCTGTCCTTGGGGAAATCATCGTCTCACACAGGCTGTCTGGGCCTGAGGACTGTGTCTGTGTCCTCCCAGACCCCTGCCCTGTGCTCCAGGCCAGGAGGAGCCCAGAGAGTTGGCCTGATGTGCTGGGCAGCCCCACACCAGGGGAGGGCCAGCCCTCCACATGGCTCCGGTCGAGAGGGGTCGGATCTGGGGATCCTTCTCTGCAGGGGGTGCTGGCGGATGTAACCTGCCTGAGAAAACCCATGCCCCCGCCCCTCCGCCCCCCACCGACAGCTTGCTCCCCTCTACATTTCTCTGATCTGGAGGCCTCGGAAAACAGCCTCTAGGTGGACCCAGTCATTTGTACTGCTCCCCCCAGTCCCCAGAGCACGCTCCTATTTGCTCTGTCACTTGGATCCCCGTTCCGGTGAGGAGCCTCAGAGAGATGAGAGGTCAGCGGTGGAGGCAGCGCGTTCTTCCTCCCCGCTACCTCCGTCCTACTGGTGGAGGATGCCATGCTCGTAATCTATGTGGATGGTCTGCCGGCTTTTCAGCCTGACCCTTCAGAGTGGAAGCATCACTTCATCCCAGCTGTGTGGCTAAGCTTTAGTAAAGGGGGTGCCCTTTGGATACAAGGGCCACACCCTGGATGGGGGCACAGTGGTCAGTAGAGCACAGTACTTAAGAGATTCCAGAGGCTGACTCCCAGTGCTGTTGCTTATTGACTCTATGAGCTTGACTGACTCGACTTCTCTGTGCCTAGCCTGTTTACTCACCTGGAAAATCGGGGTGATAGTAATGATTACTTAATGGGGTGAATGTGAGAATTGAACGAGTCAACATAAATAAAATGGTATATAATGAATGACAATATCATCGATCAGTTTAAATAATTTATCTGTATAAATAAGTGATAAAGAATAGTATGAAGCACTTAGGATAAGGTCTGGCTCATACTAAGTATCGTGTCAGTGTTAGATATTATCATCATTATCACTATTGTTCTTATCGAGTGCTTGTCCTTGGTACCCATGTTCCAGGTGACTTACAAACCCTGGCCCTTAGGATCTGCATGGCAGCCTTGAGAGCATATGGGGCAAAAATTCAATCTCTCCTTACTTTACAGATTAGGAAACAGAAGCCCAGAGAGGGGCGGTGGCTGGTCCAAGGCTGCACAGCAGGCTAATGTCATAGTGGCCCCAAACCCAAATGCAGCTTCTAGTCCATGCCTTCCCGGGCCGCACATGCACGTGCTGTGTAAACAGATGTCCTCCAAGAGAACAGAGGCTGGACTTCCTCAAGTCCCTAAAGACGAAGGGCAAGTGAGCATTCCTTAGTCTGGAAGCACGCTCGTCGGTGGGTGAGAGGCAGGCTTCCTGCTACCAGGATTTGGGTTTGGTTATCCCGAGCTCTCCTTCGGCTGTCTTTTTTCCATCCCATGTTAGCACCCGCACCTCCACCCCCTCCCCTTTAGTGGAGTTCTCCGGACCCGGCCTAGCGGGTGAGTTCAAAGCGGGGAAACGAGGTGTGCTTGGCTCCCTTCTTTCCTCTGGGCCACCTTTTGGGTTGTCCTCATTGAGCAGCCCGTGTGGGTTTTGCCCTGGCTCTGGGGCATGTCTTCTCTGCGCGCAGAGACTCATGCATCTCCCTTTCCTTTTTAGGGCTTCGAGAACGCAGCAGTTCAGTCCAACCGGGAAATACAAAGCAGATGGAGTCTTAGAAACAGTACGGCTTTCTGGAAAATTATCACGCAACCTTTGGCTTTGTTTGGGGACAGTCTCCTTTCATATAAGTAAATCCTTCCTCAGTTGGGGATGGACCAGCCTTCCCTGTGGCCCAGGCCAGCAGCATCCTCCACCTGGGATTGGGGTGCAGGCAGAGGTGGGGGCCTTTGGGATGAGCTCTGGCCAGAACGGGCTTTATGGTCAAAAGGCCGATGGGCGCCCTGTCATGTTGAGCTTGTACAGAACCTGACGTCCCTCCAGCATTCGGTGCCCCATGCCTTTTGGCTAAACCCCAGCCTTCCCCGTGTCCCCCTTTACGTCATAGCATCCTCTCTGGGATTGCTATGAGAGGGTAGTGGGGGTGCAAGAGAGAGGAAGTTAGAGAGCAGAGAAGAGCTTTGATGGATGGAGCACCAGCTGGAAGCCAGACCCAAGTAAGATAAAGGACAGGAGAGAAATGAGAGACGTGTGAAAATGTGGAAACTCTGAGACTTTCCCACAAATTAACCTCTTCACTGAGGATTTTTGTTCTACTTAGCTTGTTTCCTTTGACCTTTTGGGCATGTGTGGCTCTGGGATCTTAATTAAGCATCTCGCTTTGTTGGATGTTATCTGTGAAAGTGTTTTTTTCTGACCTGCATGAGAAAGCACAGGAGACGCATAACCACTGCTTTGCACCGAACTCAGGGCACTGCCTGCTGGGCTTAGAACAGGCCTGGTGATGGCGACCTGAGTGGGTCACCCACCCCGTACTCCCCTGTCCCCCCACCCTCCCCGCCCCCAAGGGGCTCCTCAGATATCTGTGACTAACCTGCAGGGTGCAGCCCAGCCCGTCAGGGCCATCCATGCATGGTGCTGGCTCTGTGGCTTTAGTTCCATGATGTCTCCAATCCTGGGGCCTCTAAAGGCAGGCCCAGTGTTGCTGCAGGGCGGGAGCCCCAGAGCCCCCAGCTGGGCCCTGCAGCCTTTAAATCATACACAGGTGTAGGAGTGCCTCTCCACCCCTGCTCCCGAGGTCGCCGCTCTCTGACTGCAGGGACATTGCCCAGTGGGGTCTTGCAGCTGCTGAAGTTAGGGCCACAGAAACTAATCCAGCACGGGAGACCGTCCACCGGGCTTGGGTAGTTCACCCTGTGTGTTTGTGTTTCCCAGCTCATACTCCACAATTTGACCTCCTACGAGGAACTGGTGACTTTTCTTCAACAGAGCGTCCATCAGGTATGAACAGTGGTTTAGTTTGTGGGATGTGCGTTGCTAAGCTTCTGCTTTCTCTGTGGGAGACATGCTGGTGAACTGGGGTTGTTCCCCGTTCATCCCCACCCTGGGGTAGTGGGGCGATGTCGGCTGGAGAAGAGTGGCCTTGGGGGCAGAGGGTCCGACCTCTGCCACTATGTCCTGGAGGGCTGGCCATGGCTACAGGTAAAGGGAGCCGCTGCAGCGGGGGCTGCAGAAGCAGGGATGGAGTGGGGTCAGGCTGAAGGGGAGCAGCTATCAGACTGTGGTTATGAGAGCTTTCTCTCTGTCCAAGGGCAGGCAGCTACCTCTGCAGGTAAAGAACGTCAGTGAGTGGGGCCCAGTACCATCGGGGAGGTGACTAGGACATGGGTTCCTGGGCTGGGTTGGAGGTCTGAGCACTGTTGATGGAGATCCTGGTAGTAGAGGAGCTTGCTTGGTGTCCCGGGAGGCAGGGCTGGGCCCGGAGGGGCCTCCGGAGCATCCTGTCTACTGGAGGAGAGCCATGCACCTGCTCCAGGCTGTGAGATGGGGTGGAACCCAGCCAGGGCCTGGGAGCAGCCCATCAGAGGGCTGAGGGAATTCAGAGTTGGGCTGTAGCCTTGGGGCTTTGTGGAGGAGGTCCTTGAATGCTCTGAGGTGTGTGAAGAGCATTGTCTCTGGAGCCTGTCAGCGTTAGTGGGTGTTTACATCTTAGTAGTTCTGTGACCTTGGGCAACTTACTGGACCCCCTGTGCCTCAGTTTCCTCCTGTGTACCATGTGGCTGATGACAATGGTGCCTGCCTCAGAGCGCTGTGCAAGGCGTTTGCCTGGAGCCACTGTGTCCTGCTCCGTGTTCCCGGTGGTCGTTAGCTTTCATTGTGGGTGTTTCATCACCTTGAGATGGGTTAGTTGTAGACAGGTAGAGACGGGAGGAAAGCATGGCAGAGAGAAGCAGCCAGAGCCAAGGGACGCTGCGTTTCTGCGCCAGCCTGTCCCGCAGGTGCGTGGGAGGGGCTCTGATGTAGGAGGGGTCCTGGCCTTGGCACTGGGGGTCCTGAGCTGGCTGTCACTTGTTCCTGTCCCTGGCTTTCTCTGGTTCTTCATGAGCATAACCCAGTGGGCAGTCTGTAGATGCAGCGTGCTCACCACCGGCTCAGGGCCATGGGGCGCCTGGAGCAGCGGCCCTGGGACCTCCTCTGGCTTATTCCTTGGTCACAAGTGGCCTCAGGAAAGTCACTGGGCTTCAGTGGCCTCATCTGGAAAGTGGAAGATGGAGCAGTTAGTTAGCGGGTAACTTCCAGCTCTTTACTTTCCAACTGTGATTCTTAAAGAACCTTACACGCATGGGAAAGAATGTCTTCCAAATTAAGGACCAGGCAATTTAAATAAGCAGAAAGGACACCTTTTATTAAACATACCAGAGCAGTGTGAGAATACAGCAGTGCATCTGAGAGACGAGCAAATCCTGACAGCATCAGTGTGCATTCAGGGAGGCCAGGACCAAGGGCACCTGTGTTCACACTGTCAGGTGACGCAGAGCTGGAGGAGGGAAGCCCTGTGGGGCAAAGGAGGGGCCCTGGGGTGATTGCTCACATGACCTCAGGATCTGAGGCCCCATCATTGCCCCTGAGGCCCTGGGGTGGCCCTTCAGCACCAAGATGGTCTACATCCTTGTCTATAGATGGGGTCTCCCTCCTCCCTTGGCCTGTACCCCCAGGGTTTCGATGAAGCCCAAGCGAGACGGTGAGTGTGAAAGAGGTTCTGAGAGTGGGACCCTCGCCAGGGGCGGGAGCCGCCTACTTCCTGCCACACCTCTGGGCTCAGAGCAATTCCCCCTTCTCTCCTGGCCTTGATCCCTGGGTACGAGTGGTCACCATTTGGCCCTCGCTCTGGAAGGCGTTGTTTTCCCCCTGCAGTTGAAATTATGTTTTTGCTGGAAGCCGTTGAGCTGCCTCAGCACTACCCTCACCAAATTCATTTTTCATGGTCTGGGCCTAGGAGGGGTTCCTCGTGCCAGGCCTGGAAATGAACACTGAACCACGTCTGCCCAAAATAAACAGCCTCCTTGCTGTGTTTTCATTACCGCTCACCCTCCTGGTGAGATGTCTGGCTGCCGCCCCCTGCGAACTGGGGGATGCTCCTGCCCCTGCCTCCCACTGGGGTTCTTGGTGGACTCAGGTCTCTCCTGGGCCAGAGCAGCTCAGTGGAACGACCCCTTCTTCCCAAGCGGTACCAGACATTTTTCCAGACCCTGCTGGTGGGTTCTGGCCCAGTTGCCTGCCTGGACTCTCCTTTCAGTGCAGGCACTTCGCCCTGTGGCCTTCCATGGCTTGGCAGCTGGAATTTGATGAGATAATTTTATAACAATAAATGTTTTAAAAACAAAATGGGATATTGGTGCCATTCAGTCGTGTTCCATCCGGCAAGGGCCAGAGGCCCCAGGTGGGGGTCATGTCCCCGCCCTCTGCAGTCTCACCTAACCTGTCCACATGCAGGGGCATATCCACGGCTCAGGATGAGGTCCCCTTGGACGTGTCCCAAGGACTGTGGAAAATGCTGGCCTGAGTATAATAATAGTTCTCCACGTTTACACAGAGAGTTGGCTTACAGCGGGAGTCTGTGTTCCTTACTTCATTGCAGTCCTGCGAGTAGGAAGGCACGGCAGAGGGGGAAACGGACCCAGGAAGTGCCGTGGCCTCCCTAGGACAATGTGCAAGTCCATGGCAGAAGTATGTAGGCATTTCAGAAGGGGAAACTGAGACTGAGAGAGCTTTGTCACTCCTTGAGGCAACAGACAAGACTGTAGTAGAGCTGTGACAAGGGCACTGGTGGCCCGAGTCCTCCCAGGCCTCTGTCCCCCTGCGCAGGGACATCAGCATTCCTCTTTGCAATTGTCAGAGCACTTCCACCGACCTGGCCTCATAGGACGTGCAGCATGACCTAAGGAAACATGCAAGGGAGGTATTTGTTGTCCTCATTTTGCAAATGGGAAACTGAGGACAACAGAAGTGAAGTGACTGGCCTGAGATCACAGAATTAAGGTGACGTTGATTTAAGATTATTGTTGATTCATTCATTCCATTTCTGCTTCCAAAAAAAGATTTAAAGGTAATTATTTAAAAAAATGATGTCCTCGGGGTTTTTTCCGTGCTCCAGCCATGGTAAACCTTCCCTCTCTTGCCTCTGGGCCTTTGCATGTACTTCTCCTCTCATCTGGAACAACGTTCCCTTTTCTGATTCCTCCCTGTCCCTTGGGCTTCTGTCTAGACATCACTTCCTCCGGAAAGCCTTCCTTGACGCTCCCTCCTTCCCTAAGCCCTAAGTCTGCATTGAAGGCCCTTCCTGTGTGTTTCCAGGGAACCTTGTTTTTCCCATCAGTGCAGAGCCCCTTCTCCGCTTTTTTCAAGTTGCTTATTATTCTCTCTTTCCTGAGTTACTTCTCGTGAGGGCAGATCTGTGTCCACCTTGTTCACAGGTATAGCTTTAGCAGGGAGCATCCTCTTGGCACAAAAAGTTCAGGCAGTAATTTTTTTTTCTTGAATGACTGACTAATTGAATTATTGGGTGAAAATAAAGACTATATACATATATAATATTTAGAAAATATAAATCTATATTTTTAATTGAAGTATAGTTCATTTACAATATTATATTAGTTGCAGGTGTACAACATAGTGATTCAATATTTTTATAGATTATACTCCATTTAAAGTTATTATAAAATAATGACTATAGGGCTTCCCTGGTGGCGCAGTGGTTGAGAGTCTGCCTGCCGATGCAGGGGACACAGGTTCTTGCCCCGGTCCGAGAAGATCCCACATGCCGCAGAGTGGCTGGGCCCATTAGCCATGGCCGCTGAACCTGCGCGTCCGGAGCCTGTGCTCCGCAACGGGAGAGGCCACAACAGTGAGAGGCCCGCGTACCGCAAAAACAAAACAAAACAAAACAAAACTATCTCGGGCCTGTGCTATGCTCAGCGGCCATGGCTCACGGGCCCAGCCGCTCCGCGGCATGTGGGATCCTCCCGGACCAGGGCACAAACCCACATCCCCTGCATCGTCAGGCGGACTCTCAACAACTGCGCCACCAGGGAAGCCCCCGGGATAGTTTTAAATGTGATAATGAGCAGAAGACACTTGCATGGTAGTGGAGGCTGCCCCAGGCCATGGCTGTCCGTGAACTTCTGGGACTTGGAGGTTGTGGGGTGTTCCTCGGCGGGCACTGCGTCTGCTCCACTGTCATTCAGGCTGGTGCGCTCCTCATCCCTTAGGGAGTCTGGTTAGTGAGACCTGCGTGGGATCTGCCATGGGGCTACCTGGCGACCTCTGGGACCTGGCTGGAAGCAGCTGGCTCGGGGTCAGGCTGCTCCCTGGGTCGTGGTCCCCAAGGAAGTGACAGGAGGGAGGTGCACACACCTGATGGGTTCTCATTCCTCTCTCCTCTTCCCAGTTTGAAGCAGGCCCCTACGGATGTGTCCTGCTCACCCTGTCGGCCATCCTGTCCAGGTCCACAGAGCTGTGAGTATCTTCCTCATTCATTTCCAGGAGCCGGGCTTGTCTGTCTGGTTCACTGCTGCCTCCCCAGAGCCCAGGGCAGAGCTGGGCACACAGTGGGTGCGTTGTGAGCATGGATGAATGAAGCAGTGGACTAGGGGCGGTTGGCTGGACAGGGGAGAGAGAACAGTTACATTCTTTGTACATGTGTGTTCAGTGCTACCTTCTCCTCCGTCTCCCCACGTGTGCTGGGGAATGCATGAGATTCAGATCCAAAAGACCCCTCCAAAGAGCTTACAGCCTCCCTGGTGTCCCAGCGGCACTGCAATGGGCGTGTACTTGGGCACACACGTGGACTCCTCCGAGACATGTGCGGGGACATAAGAACTGGGAGATGACCGAGGGCCCTGTGAACTTGCTGTAGGCCAAGGCAGTCCCGAAGGCTTCAAGGTTGGTGTCTAGGGCCAACCCTGAGGGGCTGAGTGTGCCCCGGGGCCTTGGAGGCCGGGGGAGCAGGGAGGCTGGGTCCCCGGCTTGGACACCACGCATCCTTATCAAACATGGCCTCCCGGGCTGCCCAAGAACTGGAGTTCCGCCATCACCCTCATTCCCTAGGAGCTTTCTAGGCCTCTTTTCTGTATTTGTCACCTGGGCATTATGTCACTAGGGAGGGTAGCAGATTAACAGCACATTAATAGGTTTGTAAAGTACAATCGATTGCCCTGTCCACTTCCAAGCAGAGTGCAGACCCCAGAGGGCGTGGAGACCTGGGGGACTGAATTTGCACTTTGCAGGGGTACGTGGTGTTGGGGAAGATTTGGGAACAGCTCTGAGCAGGTGGACCCTGGGAACTGGGGAGGCAGAAAGAGTAGCCATGGGGAGCCCAGGCTGGGGAGGCCCGGCAGAAGGAGACGCACGCCCCCCACTCCTGGTCCTGGGCGGGCCCTGTCTGAGTTCCCCGTGGCCTCTGGTGTGGGTGGGAGGAGGAGGGCAGGGGCTCTGCAGCCTCGTGCTGCTAGCCTGCCTGCTGCTCGCTGCTCCTGACCTTATTAAATGCATGTGTGTGCACTTTCTAATGGCATTTTCCTTCTAATCCTGCCATAATGATATGATTCATTCCTGGCCGGGCTCACGTGCACGGGCGACTGTAAGCCGCCCTGCCTTCTCCCCAGGCCTGGGTTTGCTAATCCCTGGGCTGACGGGTGTGTGGGTGAGACCCTTGAGCTCCCTGAGGGGAGGCTGAGCTCTCAGGAGGGCCAGGCCCTTTTGCAATCCTCTTGGCCTCAGTTTCCCTGTCTGTATGGGGGCCCCTTGGCTCTGAGGGTCAAGGTCTCTGTGCTCAGTGTCTCTGCTCTAGGTGCCGTGGGGCTTGTCAGCCTGGGGGCCGGGCACCCTGTTCACATGCACACTCCTTAGGGACTGCTCTGGCAGCCCTGCCCATCTGAGGGGTCTTCGGGGCCCCATGTCCAGGCTGTGCTTCACGTTGTCCAGAGCTGGAGCACTAGGGCAGTTTCTGCCGCCTCCCCGCTCCATCCAACCAAGCCACGCAGGGGTCAGTCCCTGCCTAGGTCGTGGCACCTGTGGGGCATCTGTGTTGGGGAGGGTACCTCGCTGGACCTGCACAGCCTCGTGCCCATGGGCCTGAAGTCACAGTGCTGCCATGCCCCTCCCCCTCCACCAGTCACAGACACACACACACACACAGAGACACACAGACACACACAGATACGGGCACAAAGAGACATACATAGACACAGAAAGAGACATACACAGACACACAGATATACACAGACACATGGATACACACACAGACACACACAACGCTGTGGGGGTCCCCTCCTTCCCCTTGTCCCTAGAGAGAGTATATAAAGACAGTCTCTCCTGCTTAGGGCCCCTGAGGACCTTCCCTGGGTCCTGGAGGCCAGTGGTTCCGAAGCCTCCCAGGGCAGCTATGGGCAGCCTGGCCCCTGCCTTCCAGGAGGACCTGCACAGAGACCTGATTTAGCGTTGGCCCCGGCAGTGCTTTGGTGGGAGTTGTCTTACTCCTGTGGCCTCCCTTTCCCTTCTTCTAAGAAGACAGCATAGAGAACATTCTCATCGGCAGTAAGAAGGAAAGCAACCAGCATCTAGTAAGCTTCCGGTGTGCCAGATCCTTTGCTGTAGCATTTTACACGAGACGCATATAATCCCCACGGCAACCCTGTTAGGGGTCACTATTGCGATCACCGTCACCATCTCTGTCTTTCAGGTGAGGAAACGAGGCTCTGAGAGGCAAGTGACTTGCCCCAAAGTCACACAGCTCAACCCAGGCAGCCTCGTCCCAGACGGAGTTCTCTGGGTTTTTCTGTTTAAGGACCTGAACTTGGGAATAAAACAGACTTCGTTTCAGGCCTGACTCCAAACTCCTTTGAGCTTGAGTTTCTTACTCTGTAAAATGAGGATGACAATTCCTGCCTCACAAGATTAAATGAAGAAATACATGTCGTGTGCTTGGCAGGGCTCTGGGTGGGTGGCAGGCCTCGGATAGTGGCCGCTGCTGGTCCCATCCTCTCCCAGCTGTGCTCAGGAGCCTCTTGTGCCCTGTGCTGTCCTGTCTTGCTCTCAGTCTTGGCTTGGTGCCTCGTGGTGGAGACATGGCCACAGGGACATCCTGCAATGGGTGATGGGTCCTCCCTGGTGCCAGGAGACTGCTCTTAGGGGGAAGCCCCAGTTCTACAAACACAGCTTAAAAACCACAGTACCAGGCGATCCCAAGGGCCTTCCTGCTCTGGGGTCCAGTTTTAGCTTAGCTTTTAGCTTTGAACCCTTTGATACCATTTCAGGGTGATCCTGTGCTACTTTGGGCAGTTGAGAACATGACCTGGTAGCCCAAAAAAGAGAGCAAGTCTCTCAAATCATATGCTGTTTGGCCAGGTGAAGTGGAGCTGGGGGAGGAGGGGCTGGGAAACGCAGCCAGACACAGTGAGTATGTGTGCGTTTGTGGCAGGGCGTGTGTGGATGGGAGATGGGTGGGTCTGAGGGGCTGGGTGTGAGATGATGTGGGTTTTGGTGGTTGTGTCTGAGATTGTGCGAAGGGTGACTTGATTGTGTGTGTGCGGGAGTGTGAGTGTGACTGAGCGCATGGCCGTCCCTCCCTCCTAGCAAGGCTCTGAGACTCATGCCTGAGGCCCAGGGGCAGCTGTCACAACAGAGTCATTGCCTCCTGTCCACGGGCTGTCCCCAGCCCTGGGTGGAGCCAGGGTGAGGGCGCCATGGGCAGACACAAATGCAGCAGAGTGCAGCCTGGACACTTCACCCTCAGAGGCTCAAAGAGCAAGTGGCAAAGCTGGCCTTTGAGTTTTGCTTACCCCAGGCTGAGTGCAGAGGCTTGAGAAGGTTTCATTATTTTCTGCTTGATTTGAAGCCATCCATGTTCTTTCCTAAGATCTCGAATTGCTTACGGTAAATCTCATACAGGCTTTCACGTTCTCCTAGTTCCCCTGCTTTCCAAACCGCATGGCCCAGAACTTTCCCCAGCGCATTCTCACAAGCCCCAAGGATGCCCAAGTTTCCGGGGTCAAGGCCAGCTCCGAGCCAGCCCTGCACAGCGCAGTGCAGGGGTGGGCCAGCCCCTCGGCACAGGGGACGGCTAGGGTGCTGCCCCCCACCACCACCCCGGGTGACTTAGGCCTGGGCGGCGAGAGGAGACAGCTTGTGAAGAAAACCTCTTCATTCAGTAGACCATTGGCATTCATTACAGTGGCAACTTTGGATGCCCAAGGGCAATCTTGAAAGTCCAAAATAGGCGGTACTTTGTCATTTGCCGAAGTGATTTTCTAGCAGCACAAGCCAGGCACTGGGGGCGTGGAGAAGCCTCCACACCATGTGGTTCTGTGTTCTTTGTAACCATCTCCAGCAGAGGGAAAACAACAACACAGTGAAACAGCCTTGAACTGAAAGCCAGCGTGAGTGTTGGTCGGGCGAAGGCAAGTGACAGAAGCACAGTTCTTAGCCAGCGTAAGCAGAAAACAATGCAATTAACTGATTCATATCAAAAGCCCAGGCCTTTGGGAGTGGCTGGGTCCAGGAACGCAGACAGTGTCTTTGGGACTTGGTGTCCCCCATTCTGTCTCTTCTCTCTCCTTTCCTCTGTCTCGATGTCGTGTTCTCGGGGGAGCCTCCTGCACGGCGGGCTCCAGGGACCCTTTTCTCGGGCTGCCGCAGTTCCTGATGGCCTCATGGTGGCCAGGCCCAGGCCGCGGCCATTGTGGGGCAGGTGAGACTCAGGGGCTCCCCCGGAAGGTGGTCCCTCAGGACCACCCTCAGGGATCTACCACACTGGCTGGGGAAGGGACGGGCTGCGTAGTCAGCAACTGGAGGTATGAGATGGATCAAGGAGCCGAGAGCAGGCCTGAACTCGGGGCTGAGTCAGGTCTGGGCCTGATGGAGGCCCTGCAGGCCACTCTCAGAAGTGGAGAGAAGCAGTGACGAAGCTCCCAGTCCACCTCAGGGAGGCTGGGCGGGCCAGTGGATGGCAGCGTAAGGGTTCGAGCAGGGGGCTGTTCAGGTTGAGACGCCCAGGATTTTGGTGCTCCTAGGTGTGCTGTGCTGGGGGGAGGAAAAGATAGGAGACTTGTCGGCGTTCTCCTCCGCCCTCCTGTCGCACCCCCTAAACTCTCCCAGCCCAGGATGGGAGGTGCACACAGACCTGCCCAGACCAGGTACCCTGGCTCGATATGGACAACAACTGCTTTGCAGCCCTGAACGGAGCCTGGCCTTTCTCCCCTGGGTCTTCCAGGTGGGACACGGGAGACCGGGCAGGATGGTAAACGGCCCTCCCTCACGACATGCCAGGCTCTTTGGACTATAGCTGGAAAACAGGAGGAGAGGAACTTTCTCAGTGACTTCCAAGACACCTGTCACCTGGACTCGGATTCTGGTGGAGGCCGTGCTCGTGAGTGCTTTCAGCAGACGTGTCTGAGGAGGCCGTGGTGGTGGTTGGGAGGCAGACCCAAAGGGCTTGCTGGTACCTTTGTCATCGGAAGCAGCAGATGCTCCGCCCAGACCCCACTTCCTTCGACTGACCTTCCTTCCTCGCCCAGGTTCCTTTTCTGGGAGCCCCCAGCTCCCGTGCAGTGAGCGGAGCTCCATCCTGTAGCTCTCCAGCTGGCTCCCCCAACCCGAGGAAGGCAGTTGCTGGAGGCCCAGCCTCATCTGGAGGCGGAGGAGAGAGGGAGGGGCCCTGGGCCCCTGCAGGTGCACAGCAAATGGGCCCCAAATGGTGTGAGCCTGCCCATACCCAGGCCTGTGGAACGGCCTCCAGAAGCTGGGTCCCAGGCTGTGTTTGAAGGCAGGCAGAAGCAAGTGTCCTGCCCAAGCAGCTGAGGCTGGCCTGGAACAGCCCACCCCAGGCCTTGCGGGCTGCCAGCAACCCAAGGGACAGGCCCATAGGCCTGGAACCATCATCCCATTCTGCAGCTGTGGGGACCAAGGTTCTGAGAATTAAGGGCAGGTTGGCACACAGCTGACACCATCACCCGAGTCTCCTGTGCCTGCATCTCCCATCCTGGGCTAGGGGAGGAATGACAGGCGCTGGTCAGCTGTGTCTGCCCACTTAGAAGGAGAATGGGAAACAGGACCCCAGGGAGTCCCAGACCAAACTGATGCTTGTCCACCGGCTTCACTCTCCACCTCATTTCAATCGGCATAGTCTGGTCCCAGGCTGCTGAAATGGCAAGTCATGGCCTGTGAGTGCCAGTGGGGTGTGGCTGAGGGCAGCAGGTCTGCACATAGACAGAGCCTGAAGGCTGGATGCAGAGAAGGGCGACCAAGCCCAGGCCACGCCGGGGTTAGTGGCAGAACTGGGAGGGTCTCCTGATGCTCGGTGCATCTAGCACCCCTACCCACTCACCCCAGAGCTATACATACCTCCTTGTTCCACGAAGGGCTTGCTTAGGTGCCCAGGTAGAGAGGATAGGCCTCAGGAGGTAGGAGAGGCCATTAACCTTTTTTTTTTTTTTTTGCGGTACGCGGGCCTCTCACTGTTGTGGCCTTTGCCGTTGCGGAGCATAGGCTCTGGATGCGCAGGCTCAGCGGCCATGGCTCACGGGCCCAGCCGCTCTGTGGCATGTGGGATCTTCCCGGACCAGGGCACGAACCCGTGTCCCCTGCATTGGCAGGCGGACTCTCAACCACTGCGCCACCAGGGAGGCCCCCCCTTTTTTTTTAACATCTTTATTGAAGTATAATTGCTTTACAATGGTGTGTTAGTTTCTGCTCTATAACAAAGTGAATCAGCTATACGTATACATATATCCCCATACCTCCTCCCTCCCACGCCTCCCTCCCACCCTGCCCATCCCACCCAAGCCACTAACCTTTTGAAAGAATCTTTTGTTCCAGGCCAGCTTCAGCCATTTGGGTGGGAAGCTTGCTTCTGCCTGCCTCCAGACAAGGCCTGGGTGGGACCCAGCTTCCGGAAGCCGTTCCGCAGGGCAGGCTCACATCATTTAGGGCCCGTTTGCTGTGCACCTGCAGGGTTAGGGCCCAGTTCTGGGCACCATGGGGCCAGACGGACACAACATAACCCAGGCCCTCCAAGTCCTTGCTACCTGGAGGGGCAAGGCTGGCACCTGAAAAGCAGGGGATGGGCACTCTTAGGAAGGGGGTGTCTGCAGGGAGATGGGGCACATCTCTCTGGGGCAAGGGAGGTGTCCCTTTGTGGAGGAGGTGACAGTTAGCAGGGCTCTGAGCATTATGTGGGAAGGGTTGTGGCAGGCAGCAAGAACGAAGCAGGCAAAGGCTAGCAGAGGGGTTTTTGCAGGGAAGGGCTCCTCGAGGCGCGGTTGGAAGGAAGGTGCCGGCCCGTGGAAGAGGACTGGGGGAGGTGAGGTGGAAGGCAGTGGGGGAAGGGCTTGGGCATCTCTGCTTTCTCTTCCTTCCTCCAGGCAGGTCCCTCTCTCTCCATCCATGCTCCTTGCCCTGCTTCCTGGGTCCCCTTCCTCTTTAGGGCCCGTGCCTGCAGAATGGAAATAATACCTGTGCCCTCTAACCTGTGGAGCTGTCTGCAGTTTACAGGGCCTTTTTATGGCCTCAGCCCTTATTGCAACGACTCTTTGAGGTGGTTATTGTTATCGCCATCAGGGGATGACACACCCAAGGCTCAGAGGTAGAAAGAAATTTGCCAAAGGTCACACAGCGCAGGTGGCAGAGGGGGCCTGACACCCAGGTATTCTGACTCATTGTCCATTCCCTGTTAACGTTTCTGAGAAAACAGTCAATATCCGCCACCTCCAAATCCTTTTCAGATATTCATGGCCACAGTTCAATCGCTGGGAGCGGAGACTCCATTTATTCTGGGATTTTGGCCGTGATACGAATAGTGGAGGTTGTAGGAATCGTGACCTCTCGGTCATTGTTTTGTTGATGTTATTGCTGGTATCGCAGGAAAAAGGAAGTTACAGTTACTAAATGTCAAATGCTTTATATAGTTCATCTCGTTCAGTTCTCACAGCAATCTGTAATAGAAGGAGGCGTCTTCATACCCATTTTACTGGTGGGGAAACTGAGGCTCAGAGAGAGGAGCAACCGGTAAGCGGCAGCAGCTGGATTTGAATCCCAGGCTCCCTGACTTCAGAGCCCACGTTCTCTTAGTTGTTCCACAGCTGTCCTTTCGCTGCTGATATTGTCCTCGAGAGTCAGTAGAAGTCCTACCAAACAATGGGTGATTGTTTCTGGAGGCCGCTGCAGGTGGCAGGGAGTGCAGTGAAAGGTGCAGTCTCTGGGGGAGCGTGTCCTGGGAGGGACAGGCAGGAGCTGACCCAGTGGAATGTGGTGGTGCCCCGGGCCTGGTGCCCTAGAGGTCAGGTGGAGGGGAGGTGGCTGGTTGGGTCCTCCCCGGTTAATGACCAGCTATTTTAGGCATGATGTTTTTTTAAAATATGAGTCGTGGACCAGGCACACTTGTTCACATCCTGGAAGGTCCCCGGAGACCCCTTGCTCCAGGCCTCTGGTTTTATAAATGAAGACACAGGCTGAGAGCGAGGCATTGACTTGCCCGAGGTCACTCAGCCAAGTCCAGGCCATTGACCCCTCCTCTTGTGGACACTGATTTTAGGTGAATTCTGGCTGTAGACCAGAACCATATTTGTAGGCCACTTGGACATATTTTCCTTCTTATTCAGAAACTTCTGCACAAAATGCCCAGATTCATATGTTCAGTCGTGCGTTGGGGAAGCTTTAGAGGGAAGGGACAAGCTGAGTCCCAGCCGGGGAGGGTGGGGACCAGGAGTGGGGCTTCAGGGCTCAGGGATCTGCCTAGAGCTGGCCGGCCAGGTTGACTATCACGTGTTTCAGGCCACCCTAGACAGTGTGATGTTGGTGCCAGGGACACAGTCCCTGACTCTGTGTGACCACAAGTCCCTTCTCCTTTCTGGGCCTCAGTTTCCCCATCAGTAGAACAGAGATGGCCGCTCTTGCCCGCTGACCTCACAAGACTTTAGGGAGGACAGTGTCCCTGAAAGCGTGTGAGACCGCAGACTCTGCAGATCCGAGGCTCGGGTGCTGTAAGCTGCTCAGTGGCAGAACCTCTGCCCCTCTGAGCCCTGTGCCAGAGGGCGGGCTGGACAGAGGCAGTGGAGTTCTAGGACCGGCTTCAGCCTGAATGTGGGCTGGCACCTGTCACTAGCCCTGGACCAGCTGTGTCCTTTCTCTAGCCATCCATTCTCCCATCTGCAAAATGCTGGGCCCCGGAGGCTCTGCCAGCCCCGATGTCCTCTTTGTTCTGTTTCTTGGTGCAGTGCAGTGTCTCTGGGACCTCCTGATGGGGGCAGAGCTGGGAGAAGCCGTTCTTGCTGGCATCCTGGGCAGAGCCCCTTCCACTGTCAGTGGGTGGACTGGACACCCCCAGGGTCAGGCCATCACCCAGACCATGGGTCCAGGTTCTGGCCCTTGGCTTCCAGAATGCTGAGGAGGCTGGCGGCAGGGCAGCCAGGGCCAAACCCTTCCTCATAAGTTTCCATGCCCTGGGCAAGTCCACTCAGGCTTCCCCCGCTCTGTGCTTCCTGCAGTCTGAAATCCAGGCAAGCTCCTGTTCCCTAAAGTGTTCCCCAGTGCAGGACAGTCTCAGGGGGCAGACTTCATCAGGCCCTGGCTCCCCCTCACCCAGCCTGGTGCCTGGGTCCTCGGGCTATGCAGAACTCTCCTGGGGCGGGCTATGCAGAACTCTTCTGGGGCCCAGTGTTGTCCAGCTCCCAGGAGGACTGTGGAAGGAATAAGCTGCTCTTTAGACTGGCATGGTCAGTCCCAGGGGAGGGCCCATCACAGCTTATAGCTCTGAAGCCCAGAAAGTAGGAACCTTAGAGCTCAGGCAGCCCCTCCATGGATTCAGCCCCTGCTCCCAGGACACTGCCTGCCCTTGTGCAAGTCCCTCATGTTGCAGAAGGGGAGACTGAGCCCCAGAGAGGAGAGGTCTGTGGCCACACGGCAAGACAGGGCTAGAACTCTGGTCTGGTGATGGCCCCGCCGTGTGAATCGCCTCCTCTCTGGGGAAGAGCAGAAGCCGCTGTTTCTTTGCTCCAGGATTCCTCACACTCAGCTCTCCAGGGATTTCCCCTAGAGCGAGGTCTGGGCATCTAGATTTGCCAAAGTTGTAAATCTCTTAAGCCATAAGCTGCTCCTTGGCATCTCCCAAATGCCCTAGTATGAAATACAGATGTTCCTCCTTTTTAAGATCTGAGCCTACTTCTGAATTTCCCATCGTGTTTGCACCTAAGGATGCAATTACCATTTCCTCCTATTGTCCTTTCTGCCTGTCCCTCTGCTCTCAGCTGACGCAGGCGCTCAAACCCGCTGGGTGAACACGAGGCTGTGAGAAGATCAGACTGCTTCTGAAAGTTTCGGGGTGGCTTGGGGCCAGCGATCCTTATCAGTCCACCCAGGGCTCCTCGGAGGCTATTTTCTTCCCTTCAGAAGATGCCTGTATATGTGCCGCAGGGAGCGTTTCCATCAATTCTTCTGCCCAAGCCAGTGCCAGCCACACGCCGACCTCGTCCATTTGTCCCCCGTCCCCCCAGCTGGCCCCTTCCCAGGCCCGCTGGGTCGTTTCTGGCAGGCCAGCCTCCAAGGCCCTTCCTGAGGACCCCCAGCCTCCGTGGTTCTCGGCTGGGCCCTGCAGTGTCAACCCAGCCCGTCTTCTCGTGTGGACCACAAACCGTCCCTGTTCGGCCACAGTTAGTAAAATCCACAAGAAAGCATTTCTGCTATGGAGTCATGGAGCTTGAGTTTCTAAGCTCGTTTGGGACCAGAGTGTATGTTTTAGGTTTGTGGACTTATGGCAGATTGAGATTTAAAGCATAAAAGTGAGACCAGGTTTTTTCTTCTCTTCCACTAAAAGGAAAAACAAACGTCATGATTGCTTGCCTCTTCCTACCTCTGGGCCACCCCTCGGTGCTCTCTTTGGGGTGCAGATGTAGACCGTGCTGGGTGGGGCTCCCTGGTGAGGCCAGCTCCCTGGCCTCACGTCGCCCCCCTGGCGTTACCTCTCTGAGCTTCTTTCCGTGTCTGTAAAATAAAGTAATTCCTACTTCACTGGGTGGCTGGAGGTTTGAAATGCTGTCCTCTAGTGCGGTCTGTAGGTGGGAGCTCCTTTCCTGTTACCCATCTGTCCCACGGCTCTGTTCAACAAGAATGCTTGGTCTCCCGAGGGATTTACTTTGGGGTAAAAGGAATAATAATGTCCTAATGGTGGGCTTTCTAGACGGTAGGATGGTTTTGAGATTTGGGGGCAGGGGGCTTGCCTGCTGGTGCTGACCTCACATGTGACAGGGCCATTGCTGACCTGACACTCTGCACCGTTCTGGCCCCCAGTAGCATACAGCCCTAGAAATCTCTTTCTTTCAGTTTGGTGGGTTTCTTTTGGCAAAAGGGCTTTTCACCTTGTGCCCTTAGGGGGACCCCATTCTGAAGGTGGAGCCACAGAGGTGATCTAGGGTCGGGGGGAACACAGACCTTGGAGACTGGCAGCTAGATCTCCTGCCAGCTCCATCGCCCACGAGCTGAGTGCCCTGGGCACGTCAATTCTTCTCTGAGCCTTGGTTTGTCTCTCAGGGTTTAGGGAATAATAGTCATACTTGGCCTGGTACAGGGTCTATGCCCAGGTGGTGGCAGCTGTTGTTTTAGGACTCAAGAAGGCATTAGAGGCCATTCCTCCCATTTAACCGACTTGCAGACCGAGGACTGGAGGTGGCAGGGGATGTCGCAGTCCCCACCCTTAGTAAGCGACAGTGGGAGTGTGAATGCAGGACGTGGATTCCAAACCCAGGGCCCTTTCTGCTGTGGCATGCTTCCATCACGAACCTCTGGTGTCTGCGGAGGGCCTGGTGGCCCTCTGCAGGCCAGAGTGGAGGCCATTGCCCAGAGCAGAGTGAGCCCCGGACTCCGGCCCCAGGGAGGGCACAGGGCACAGAGGCTCAGGTTCCCGCCAAATCTGGAATTCGGGGCCTCAGCCTGGAACCCGAGGGGAGGCCCTGGCCACCCTCGAGGTTTGCCCGGCATTCTGAATCAGGCAGGGGTGTGCTAACAGCCCTTTCTTCTTGCTCTCCAGTGTCCGCCAGGACTTCGACGTCCCCACCAGCCATCTGATTGGAGCACACGGATACTGCACGCAGGTCAGGGCCGCAGGGGGGCGTGGGGTGGTCAGGCGCTCCTTTCCCTTCCTCTTGCCTTCTGTCTTTGCCCCTGCCAGCACTCCCCAAGCAGCTTTCGTGTCCCGCCTCTGCTGGGCTTCTTCCTCACGGAGACCTAGAAAGGGAACTCAGGTTAACTTCTGTTTCTGGAGTTTGCTGTACCCGATCTGTGTGCCCGGAGCTGCAGGAGGTGCGAGAGTGGCAGAGCCAGGTGCTGCCCAGCCCGGAGCCCCGGCATAGGCTGGGAGCTCCAGGCCCAGCTTGGGGGACAACGGCCATGGCACCCTACGATTGTATAGCACATTGTCTTTATGACGACCCACCCCTCTGCATCTGCACAAAGGGGCCCTCGAGTGGCTTCGTGGAGGGCAGGGGGTCCCTTAGCACAACTGCTTGTCATCGATCCTCCCAGTCACCCAGTGACACAAGGAAAGGGATCTGTTTCAGACCCTATCCGCGAGTGTCAGGACTGGAGCCAAATGCTACACGTGACTACTGTCTGAGCCCTTCTCTGCATGGCAGGGCCTCCTGAGTGGCCACCGGGCCACAGTTAAATCTGACCCTCAGCGCATCTGGGGGCGGCGTGTGTAGCACAGACAGGCTGAGCAGAGCTGCTCTGGCTGCTGGGCCCAGCTGAGGACCCAGTTGTCCTAGGGGTCCTGGCTCCCTTGTGCCAGTCCTGAAAACATACCTGGGTACCATGCAAGGGCCAGCTTGGGGCCCGTGGTTTGTCCAAGGCACCCAAGGAGATGTGAGGTTGGCTGCAGCTTGCCCCCCAGAGAAAGGTTTCAGGCTGAGCGACTGCCAGTGGTGGTCCAGCTCCTGCTCTGGGTGCCTGTCCTCCCCGTGGGAGCTTCCCGATGCGCTGTCAGAGAGCGATGTGACCCAGGGGTGGGCAGTTAAGCAGCGTACAGAGGATGCAGAACAGAGTCTGGGGCTGGATTCCAAGCTGTGTCGGCAGTTTCACTTGCGGCGTGAGCTGGAGCGATTTTCTGCCCCTCCCTGAACCTCGGTCTCCTCATTTGTAGAATGAAGCATTTGGACTAGATCGGTGCTTCTTAAACTTTGTGCACACGCGTACTGCAGAGTCTCGCTGAAGAGGAGGCTCAGATTCCGTGGGCCCGGGCCAGGGCCTGAGGTTTTGAATTTCTAACAGGCTTCCAGGAAGGGTGATGCCGCTGGTCCACGGACTACACTTTGAGTAGTAAGGAACCAGATGACCGCTAAGCTTTGCCACTGTGTGATTTTGAGTCTAGGGGCAGGGAGCGTCCTGTCACTCTTTCTCCCCCATTTTGAGGAGGCCTCCTGCTCTGAGGAAGGTTTTGAGACACACCCCAGATGGGGAGCAGGACCTTTTCTCCCCCTTGAAAACCTGCTGGGAGCACTTGAATGTGTCTGAAGAAGGCCATGCCTTTCTTAGGCAGCTGCTGGCCCTGAGGTGCAGTATCTCAGAGCAGACATTTCCTCCAGATTCTTTCTCGTTTCCTCTGCAAGAACACAATGAGGCCCCCTCGGTATCTCCCTCCAATGAGGGCCCCTCTGCGGCCATCAGAGGGGCCTCTTTTACTACCTCTGGGGCAGGGATCCTGGGGTGGACGGAGGGATTTATTAACCTGCGCATCACTCACAATTCCGGGGAAAACACTTCTGTGAACTCTGCCCTCCAGAGTTTATGATGGGCAAGGGCTGTTATGGCCATTCCCACGTACCGTGGAGGAGATTCCTGCGGGCTGGCCTCACTCACGCGCCAGCCCTGGCAGAAGGAGTTAGACAGAAGCTCCTGCCCCAGTGCTAAGGCTGGGCTCGCGTGTGTCCTTCCTTAGCAGGGCAGTGTGTACTGAGCGGTTGCCCTCTGTTTTGAATCTTTGGCTGACCAGGTGGTACCCTGAGGGTAACAAGTGAGGGGAGAGGGAAGGGACACCAGAGAGGGAGCCGGAAAGTGAGGGTGGGAGTCCGGCTCTGTCACTAAGCAGCTGTGTGGCCTGGGCAAATCCTCTCCCATCTGCAAGCCTGTTTCCACATTCCTGACAGGAGGTTGGAGCCCTGGATGCTCTGCTTGAGGAAGGGCCCTTGCAGCCAACCCCGTGCCGGAGGCACTGGCTAAAGGAGATGGCCAGAGAGTCAGAGCTCCACAAGTCACCATCTCCTGGTTCTGGGGTTGGCAGGCTTGCTGGCCTGTCGGGTGTGAGGCATGAGTCGTGCAGCCATGCAGCCAACAGAGGCAGAGACCGAGCGGGAACCCAGGCTGGGGCCCGCCTGCCTTCTCCTCCCTGCCCCTGCTACCCTCTCCTTCCCTTCCCCCCCTTGAAGACCCCGCCCTCACTGGTGAAATCCCAATACGGCCTGGAGCTGAGTTATTGGTGTGACCCCATTGTCAGCTTCCTGGTGTTGATAATGCACTCTGGTTATGTAAGATGTTATCGTTGGGGGAAGCTGGGTGAAGGGTGCACAGGAACTCTGTACTATTTTTGAAACTTCTTTTGATTCTAAAATTATTTCAAAATCAAAAAGCTTATTAAAAAATATCCAAGACTTCAAGACCCACCCAAATGCTGCTTCTCCACAAAGCGGCTCCGACTCAGTCATGTGGTCCTGTGTCTGTGTGGACCACAAGTGCTCTGTGCACACATTGTTATAGCCCCAGTCACATCCTACATTGTGCTTCAGGCGTGCAGGCCTGCACTGGTCCCCCCTCTAGACCCGGACGCCCGAGGTCAGGAGGCACTCTTTCCCTCCAGCGGGACCCGCACCCCACCCCCAGCCAACCCACACACAGGGTCCTGGGCACAGTTGGCGCCCAGTGAATGCTTGTGGAATAAGGATTGATGAGTTCCCAGAGTCACTTTGATGAGCAGAGTTGGCAGCTTCCCTGAGGTCTGTGGGAACGCTGAAGTCACGGCCCCCTCTGATTTCGGTCTCTCGCCCTCCTTGCTTTCTTCCTTCCTTTTCCACCCTTTTTCTCTTGTTCCCCAACTCCCCTTGACAAGCCTTTCCCCTTTCCCTCATCAACAGGAACTTGTCAATCTGCTCCTGACCGGGAAAGCCGTGTCCAATGTTTTCAACGACGTGGTTGAGCTCGATTCTGGCAACGGGAACATCACGCTCCTCAAAGGCATCGCCGCGCGCAGCGACATCGGCTTCCTGTCCCTCTTTGAACACTACAGCGTGTGCCAGGTACCGAGCCCTCGGGCCTCCAGAGACCCAAGAGCCTGGCTCCCTGGGACCAACAGGAGGGAGGGAGGAGAAGGAGAGGTGGCTCCAGTTCCCGGAGCTGGGTCCAGTCTCAATCACGGAGCGTATGGGAAAACTGCAGCTTCACCGCCATCCAGTACAGGCATGTAGTTCCCTCCCAGAGCCAGCTGATCCATGAAAGGGACTTCTAGGGATTTACAGTGTGCTCGTGCATTAGGGTGGCCGCAGTTGTCGTGTGTGTGTGTGTGTTGGCCAGGGGGTCTTCTCCAGGGACAAGGGCCTGAGGTCTTGGGCCTTGTGTTAGTTTCCTAGGGCTGTCTCAACAAAGCACCACAAACTGGGTGACTTAAAACCACAGAAACGGGGCTTCCCTGGTGGCGCAGTGGTTGAGAGTCTGCCTGCCGATGCAGGGGACACGGGTTCGTGCCCCGGTCCAGGAGGATCCCACATGCCGCAGAGCGGCTGGGCCCGTGAGCCATGGCCGCTGAGCCTGTGCGTCCGGAGCCTGTGCTCCGCCAACGGGAGAGGCCACAACAGTGAGAGGCCTGCATACTGCAAAAAAACCCAAAAAACAAAAAAACCACAGAAACGTGTTGTTTCATAGTTCTGGAGCAGAAGTTCTCCTAACAGAAGTCCAAAATCAAGGTGTCGGCAGGGCAACACTCCTCCTGAAGCCCACAGGGAGAATAAGCCTTCCTTGTCCCTTCTAGCTTTTGATGTTTTCCAGCAATCCTTGGTGATCCTTGGCTTGTGGCTGCATCACTCCAATCTCTGCCTCTGGTGTCACATGGCCATCTTCTCCCTCTGTGTCTCCTTTTCTCATAAGGATGTCAGTCATGTGGATTGTGGGCCCACCCTACCCCGCTAACCTCGTCTTAACTAGTTACATCCGCAGCGACCCTATTTCCAAATAAGACCACATTCTGAGGTACTGGGGGCTAGAACTTCAACAGATCTTTTGGGGGGACACAATTCAACCCATAACAGGCCTTACTCAGTCTGTTTGCAAGTATATTGGTCCCTCTACCTTTTCTCTCACTGCAGCCAGGGTCTTAGAAAGGGCCGGACCCCCAGGTGAAGCTGGGCACGGGGTAGGGTGACAGTATCTCTGGGCAACATGGGCAGGGGACCACTGGGCCCTGTGTTCTTGTCCCAGCCTGCTGTCGAACCTTCTCTGAGCCTCAGTTTTCATGTCTCCAGGGAAGACATTGTTCTGTGGTCGATTACATGAAAGGGTTGTCCTGAGGGGTAGCAGGAGGTCTTTCTCTGGTGACCGGCCCAGCAAAGATGCTTGGAGGGTCAGGATGAGGCCCCATTCATCTTATATCCCCAGAACCAGGGATGCAGAGACTGACCCAAAGGGATACTCAGAGTATGCTAGGTGGATGGATATGCAGGGCGGTTCAGTTTCATCATGGCCTTCCTGCGTGATCACATGTTTGGGTGTGCTGTCCCATGGAACGCCGTTGCTCAGGTGGCCCTGTGCCCAGATTCCGCCTCTGGGTGACACCCCACCCCCATGGACAGGAAGCAGCCTTGTGGGTTCCAAAGACTTGGGGAGAAAAGAGTGACAGTGACTCCTTCCCAGATGTGCTGGTGTCAGGAGGGACCCCAGGAATATAGCCACGTGGCCCGTGAGAAGCACCAGGAACCCTGAGCATCAGACCCTGGGTGGGCTCTGAAGGCATTCAGCCCAAAATTCCGCGGGCTGAGAGGTAACCTCGCCCAGGCTCGCAGAATCCCCAGGCTTACCATGAGCCCTGGTTTCACTCTCGTGTGGAGGGCATTGGTCAAAATGTAAACTATTTTCCTTCGGTCTGTTGAGGGTAATTGACCGGAACAGCAGTTGGGCATCATCCTGTCCTTGGAACAAAATGCTGATTGCACAAATTCAGGTCCTACAATGATCCTTGAATCCACATAGACCACCCCCCCCACCACCACTCTGCTATTGTTTGCTTCCTCGAAGACTGGGTGTATTATCTCCCCGCAGCAAGGGATGGTTTGCTCCTCTGCCTTGGGACTGCAGCCCCGCTAAAGAAGGACCCCAGGGCCTCCTCTCCTACTCTCCAGAGCTCACTGAAGGCTGGGCCTCTGAAGGAGAAGGCAGAGGCCTGGCAGTTAGACAAAGCACTTTTGCTTTCCCATAACTCCACCCGCTATCCCTTTGGTCACTGAGTTCCTTGGGGCTTTCATGATTAGCCACGTCAGACAGAAAGGGAATCCAAGGAGGTTTAGCCTCCAGGCCCAGACCTGGACCCAGAGCCGGGGCCCCCTCTCAGCCTGACCTGGACTTCTTCCACCTGGCAGTACAGACGTGGTCACTGGGGAAGATCTGGTGTTTGGGGCTGCCTGGGCATGGCGTCCACAGCGGGGCTGTTCTGATAAGGCTGAAGCCTATCTTTCATGTAGACGGCAGAACCAGGCCCGCCTTCACTCACAGCCCATCTCCAGGCTTCTCAGCGCGGCCTCTGTCTGGGAGCCAGGGTTCTGGGGCCCTCATGAGTATGTGTGTGGGAGGATGATAGGTCCTGCCTATCAGCGAGCTTGTCAGGTGACCCACATTCCGGCTGTGCCCGGGGGAAGCAGAGGCAACTCTGGGCCAAGAAATGCACCGCTGCCGTAAGTAACCAGCCCCCCGCCCCAGCATGGCTGTGTCCTACAGGACCCAATCTGCCATCGCTGACCCACTGGGCTGGCCTTGCCTTGCCCATCTGACTTCCCCCTCACTCCCTCCATCCCAGAGCGCAAAGTGAGGATGGGCTGCACTGCAGGCTGCACTGGGAAGACCAGCCCCTCCCGGCTTGTGGTGGCAGTGGTGATGGGGGACTGAGAGGCCAGGGAAGGACAGCAAGGCACAGGGAGTTTAACTTCAGGGCTTCCCCATGACCTGTAGGTCACGTTCATTGCTGCCTTCAGGAAGGGACCTGGGCAAAGGCTGAGCTTGGCAGGGAGAGCTCTATAAGCACCATCCTCCTCCTCCCATTTGTCCAGCTCTGCAAACAGTACCATCTACCCAGTTACTCAAACCGGGAGCGCATTTAATCCATCAAGAGGTCGTGGGGCTCCTTCCCGAAGTTGTTTCTCAAGTCTGTCCACTTTCACCCTTATCCAAGCCACCAGCATCGCTGTTCTGGACACTTGTGATGGCCCAGCTGGCCACTGGCTCCTGTCCCCACCTCCTTCCAATCCTGTTTCTTCACTGAAGCCAGTGTGATCTTTAAAAGAGTAGATCAGTCACATCATTCCTTTGCTTAACAACCTTCTGTGCATTCCCAGTCCTCTGAGATTGTTATGGGCTGAATTGTGCCGTTCCCCCCACTCCCCCGACCCTACATTCATTTACTGAAGTCCTAGCCCCCAGTACCTTGGAGTGTGACTGTGTTTGGAGATAAGGCCATTAAAGAGGTAATTAAGGTAAAAGAAGGTCGTAAGGTTGGGCCCAAATCCAGCCTACTGGTATCCTTATAAGAAGAGGTTAGGGGCTTCCCTGGTGGCACAGTGGTTGAGAGTCCACCTGCCGATGCGGGGGACGCGGGTTCGTGCCCTGGTCCAGGAGGATCCCACATGCCGCGGAGCGGCTGGGCCCGTGAGCCATGGCCGCTGAGCCTGCGCGTCTGGAGGCTGTGCTCCTCAATGGGAAAGGCCACAACAGTGAGAGGCCCGCATACCGCAAAATAATAATAATAATAATAATAATAATAATGGTGACTCTGATGGCATCTTAGATTCAGTGAAATGTGGTGCAAATGTGTCTGTGTGATTCTTTGTTTACTATCTCCTCCTCATTCGGCAGCTAACCCCATAAGGACAGGCTGTTCCAGGGTACTTCACCACTGACCCATTGTCTCACACGGTCCCTGGGACCAAAGTATAACTCCTGTTGAATGGATGTCATCCTTGGCGATGACAGACTGTCACTCTGCCAGCAATCAAATGTTGATCCTTTTAAATTAGGGTTTCGAAGCTGGCAGTCCATGGTTGGGTTGGGGGCATTCACACACCTCACTCCTGCAAAAGATGTTAAGAATCCAGGTAAAAGTACAAGTTGACCCTTGAGCAGCACGGGCGTTAATCTGTGTATAATTCATAGTCAATCCTTCGTATCCGCCGTTCTTCTGCATCCAATGATTCAACCAACCACGGACCGCGTAGTGTTGTAGTAGTTACTGTTGAAAAATATCCATGTATAAGTGAACCCACACGGTTCAAACCCACGTTGTTCAAGGGTCACCTTAATCCCTGATTGTGCTGCACGTTCACCCACCAGGAGAGAGGCTGTGCTGGAGGAAATGTGCCCACCCACCCTCCTTCCTCGCCCTAGGCTTTTGGTCAGCTACCCCAGAATCCAAAGGAAGTGAATTTCATCTTTGGAAAATGTCACCCAATTGGGAGGGGCTCCTGAATGAGAAAACTCATTTATAAACTCCCCGGGCAGCTTTTTTTGCCCTTAATCTTTTGACTGTTGCTTAAATGGCAAGCTGCCCTTTTGTCCCTCTGCTGGAAAATTCAGGGTGGCTGTTTCTGCAGACGCCTGTTCCTGGTGGGCTGCATGGCTCTTTTTTCCTGCAGTGAATGAGCGCTGGCTTCCCAGTCTTTAAGGCTCCCTGTTCGAGGTGATGCCCTCACCAGAAAAGCCTGGAATTTTAACCTGGAATGGAGGCCAAGTTTGCAGTGGGGTTTAGGCACCTCCAGCCACATCGTTTAAGACAACTAATTCCACCTCCCCCCCCCACCGTTTCCACCAAGGAGCGAGTCACACTTTAATGTTCACAGGGGGCTGGGGTGAGGGCCCAAGGGGCCAGGTGGAGGGGGCGGGTGGGGGGCTTGGGCAATGAGACAGTGAACACTTCGTGAAGTTCACCCTGCTACCCTCTGTAGGAGGTTCACGAGCAAGCATTTCCCCGGAGCACAGCCCCTTTGTCCGGGACACCCCAGCTCCAGGTGGGCTCTGAGAGGCCCGAGGAAGACTGGCCGGGCAGTCGTCTGTGACGGGCCCCGGAGAAAGTATGCCCATCTCCCCACTGGAAAAATAATTCCCATTCTTTCCTTAATCCACAGGCTGTGGCTGTAAATACCTGAGCATGCAAACATCTCCTTGGGGCTGGTGGGGATTAGGCCGAATCAGCTGGCCCACTGCACGTACAGAAATGAATAAACTAGGGCCCGGGGTGGAGAGTCACAGGTGACAGCGAGAGAGTGCGTCGAGGTCTGGCCACCGAGGGGCAGACCAGCCAGGCATCTGAGCAGGCCTTCGGAGGGCCCCGCCACGCCTCTCTCTTCTGCAGGCGGAACCACAGGAAGGCCCTGATGCTGATTCCGTGCATCTGCCTTCTCCCAACACCCCTCTACCATGAAAGTCCTCTGCTGGGAACTTTCCAAAGGACTCCGTCCTCAGAAGGAAGTTCCAGCTCTTTATCCTCCCCTTCCCCTGCTCTTTCCTGATGCCCTGCTTTTCTCCTGAATGACTCTGGACATTTGTTCTGGCATCACCCACAGCCTGCTCACCCAGAGGCCCTCCCTCCTTTTCGCCCTGTGGCTCCAGCCCCACCTGTCTTCAAGCTAAAGTCCTAGCTCCAGTTCCGCTTCATTCGCAAGGACCTTCATTCGTCAAACATTTGCTTATGTTGACTTATACCCCCTGCTCTGGTCCAAGGGTGTAGTCCGTGCCAGAGGCAGGCATACATGCTTATCGTGAGGCAGAGTGATGCACTGCAGCAGAGGAGGGTGGGTACCTAGCACCTAGTACCTAGGACTAGAAGCGGGACATGATACGTGCTCTCTGATTGGGCGATGCAGAACCCCTAGGGGAGGAGAGGTATACGGGTGAACAGTGAACGTACAGGCATGAGGCTTGCCGTGCTGGATTAGTTTGAGGACCGGTGAGAGGTTCTGTGTGGCTGTGGCTGGGGAGGGGAGGGTATGGAAGAGCCAGCTAGGAGGTCATTGGTTGGGGAGGAGAGGCTGGGCGGCAGGGTGGGCAAGCACCACATACCAGCTGGATGTGGGAGATGAAGCGGGGGGCGACGCCCGGCTTTCAGGCCAGGGTATCTCCATGTGACTGCCTGTGGGGCAAAGGACCTGCGAGCAGCGGGCTGAGCGGGCAGGGACAGCTCTGTGTCAGTGAGCCGCAGACGGGGCCCCAGCCTCACACAGGGTCTGGGATCCCCAACGGGGCCTCGCTGAGGTCAGCCTGGGCCTGGGGCTGGACAGAAGATGCTCTGGCCCGCTTCCCTGGGATGGCGCATGGTATTAGGTACCTCTGTCTGCTCCCTCTCCCTCGTCCAGGTCGGCTGCTTCCTGAAGACCCCGAGGTTCCCCATCTGGGTGGTGTGCAGTGAGAGCCACTTCAGCGTCCTCTTCAGCCCGCAGCTGGAGCTGCTGCAAGATTGGAGGACCGAGAGGCTCTTTGACCTGTACTACTATGACGGCCTGGCCAGCCAGCAGGAGCAGATCCGGCTGACCATTGGTACGCCGCCTCCCTGCCTGCCCTGTCCGTCCCCAGGGAGCCTCCAGACCAGTCGGGGACGCCGGCCTTAGCACACCCAGTCAGGGCAGTCAGAGAACAACGCAGACTGGGGGGGTCAGAGGGCGAGTGTGTGCAGGTCCTCCTGCAGGAGGGGGCCGGAGCTGGGCCTTGAGAAACTGATGGCCTTAAGGGTACAAGGTGAGCTCGAGACTACATAGCAGACAGTATCACGGCAACAAGTTTGGGTTTTATTCTCCAGGCAGTGGGGAGCCACGGAAGGTTTTGGAGCAGGGGAGTGGTGGGCTAAGACATGTTTTTAGAAAGAATTATTCTGGTAGCTGAAAGGGGGCAGGAGGGTGGGGTGGAGACTGGAGGTGGGAGGCCAGTGAGCAGGGACACCTGTGGTGTCCAGGTCAGAACCGATGGGCAGGAACCAGGGAGGGTCCAAATAAGAAGAGAAGAGGGGCAGGTACCGGAAGAGTCAGGTCCCAGGAGTAGGGTTGCTGGTGCTGACCTCGGGGTGAACGTGGGCTCCGGGCTGATGAGCGTGTGCCTCTCTCCCCGCCGCTCCCCAGACACCACCCAGACGGTCCGTGAGGACAGAGACAACGACCTCGTTCCTCCCCTGGAGCTGTGCATCAGAACCAAGTGAGTCAGGCCCATCTGTGGCTTTGGGGCCTTGCCTGAGTGGCTGGGAGGAGCAGTGGTTGGGAGTGGCCTGCAGGGAGGGGGATGGGTTCCTGGATTGTCCCAACTAGGAGGGGTGTGGTGAGGGGCCGGTAGGACCCCTGCAGACTGCAAAGACACAGTGCTTGCGTTTGTCTGTATGTGGCATTTTGTGGTCACCGTGGCCCAGGGAGACGTGTGCGACTGGCGAGATGCCGTGTCTTCAGATAGCTCCCCAAGATGCCCCGTGGCAGGGGGTGGAGGTGAGCTGGTGCCTCCTGAGAGCTCCCCTCATTCCAGGCAGCAGCTGCCAGGTGTGCTGAGTGCTGTTAGGCCCGCAGGAGGAAGAGCGAGTGAGGTTACCTGGTGGTGGCGGTGGAGCTCGGGCAGGATCGGAAGCGCGGCCAGGGTGTGCTCGGAGGTGGCTTCCTGGAGCAGCGACCTTCACGCGGGAGGAACAGCCCCTGTCCTTCTGCGGGTGCGGGTGCGGCCGTCTGAACACTGAGTGGAGGTGCCCCAGAGGCAGTGGGGTTGCCGGCGGGGGTCCTTGGCTCGTCTCACCCAGCCCTCAGTCTTTAAGGGAAACTGAGGCTCAGGCCAGGGGAGGCGGGTGAATAGGAGTTCTCTGACCAGGCCCCAGGGCTGGGGCAGCAACCGTCCCCCCAACCCCCACCCCGCGGACTGGCGGTTGTAGCCGTTGGGAATCACAAAGTCTTTGGGTGGTGACTTGGAGGCCTCAGGGTGCAGTGGGAGGGGCAGGCCTGGGGGAGGGAGGAGACCTGGATTCCAGTGGGGAAGCGTTAGAACTTGCCAGTGTGGTGAGCATGCGTTCTGGCGTTTGAATCCTGGCCTTGCTGCTTTCTGGCTGAGAGCCATTGGACCTCTCCTGTCTATACCTCACTTTGTCATCTGTAAAATGGGGGCAGTGGCCGTGCCTGGCTCACACGGCTATTGTGAAGAGCGCCCTCGTTAACGTTGTCTCAGCCGCTCCTGACTCTCTGTGACCTTGGGCGGAACCTCTGTTTTCCTGTTTGTGAAATGGTGGGGTTTGGGGTGGAGGATGTAGGCCATGGCTGGGGCCCTGCGGCTCTGACCGCCTGCGATCCAGCGGACTCCCCTGGAGTCTAGGGCCGCTGCCCACCCACGGGCAAGTGAGCCCTTGAATGGAGCCAAAGAGAGAAAGAGGACTCCACATACACAGTCCCCAGGGACTGTGTCCCCAGGGAGGGGACGTGGAGGAGACGTCGTGACATCTTCATTACCGCCCCACCCACGCGTCCACCTGCTCACCCGTCCACCTGCCCGCCCACTGGGCCAGGGACAGAGCATTCCTGTGGGGTCACGTGCCGGCGTTTCTTTCATCGGGAGGATTAAAGGCACATGCAGGTCCCTTTCCTTTCATGTACAAAGGGCCACTCATTCAGAGTGATGAGAGAAGGGCTGCATGGGGGAAGGAGGTGACACCTTGTGCAGGACGGGGTGGGAGGCCACAGGGCATCCTTCCTGCAGGAGGACCTGCCCAGCAGGGCTCTGGACCGCACCCTGGGCACAGGCTCCAGCCCCCCTCCGGACCCCTGGGACCCCTCGCTGAAGTCCTGCATCTGTCTCTGTGCCCCTCCCAGGGGTGGCCCGCCGCCCCAGACCTCTGCATCTGCCCCCGTCTGGAGTAACTCCTCTTTCCCCAAGAATGCTTCTGCTGCAGGACTCGACTCACCAGGCACCTCCCAGGGGCCTGGGGATTGGGCTCAGCCCTAATTGGCAAGTGCTTGAGAATGCCTTGGGGCTCTGGTCTGTCGGGGAGCTCAGTCCAGAGACATCTGAGTGTGAACGTGGGCCCGGAGCACCTCTTCTTCTTCTGTCAGCTGTCCCTTCTCCCAGAACCTACCCCCGTCCCCGGGGCCATGTGCCATGAAATGCACCAGTGAAATGACGGCATGTGAAATGATCTGCAGAGGCTGCACACAACAGGAAGCGAGCCCTCGGCCTGGGGCAGGCGGTCCAGGCTGAGTCCCTGCCCTGCCCTTGTCTGTCCCTGCTCACTGTCGCGGGAGGAGCTTGGGCAGGGTTGAGCCTTGGCCTCTCCTCCAGCAGTGCTTCCTAGTCCTCGTCACAGATAGCAAATCATCGTACTGCGGCAACACAAAGGGTTAGGGACAAGTGGCTTGGGGACTCTGGTTGACCCAGACTGCCCAGTGCCCTGATGGCTGAGGGGATCAATGGTCCAGCACGTCTGTATTTGTCTATGGCCGCCCACTGGGAAGATTTGCTAGAGCATATGATCATCAGGGTTCAGAGGGCATCCCCGCTGGAGGGTGTGGTAAAACACAGATTGCTGGGTCCCACCCCTGGGGCTTCTGGCTCAGTAGGTCTGGGATGAGGCCTGAGAATCTGCATTTGTCAAGAGTTCCCCGGTGCTCCTGGTGCTGCTGTCCTGGGATGGCACTGTGAGAACTGAAGTTCCGGTGGCTGCTGAAGGCGGTGCCTACCTCTCCCTCACCCTCCCTGGCTGCCTTGTGAGAGTCAGATGTCAGGTGAGGTGCTGACCCTCCAGCATCTGGTCTGCTGTAACATACCAGACCAGGGGTACTTTCTTCCTGGCTCCACTGGCTGCCCCCTGCCCCCCCCCACCCCAGGTCTGTTGGCTCGGTCCATCTGGTCAGTTAACACGGTGAGACTTTTCCCAGCATCATTCCCGGAAAGCTGAATGGGTGAGTGAATAGCGGGAACGCAGGGTTTTTCTCCCTCTGTACCCATCAGATAACATACCCCACTGTAATGGGAAACAACAGGCCCAGCCTCCTGGAATCCTGTTCCGAGGGGTTGGATTACAAAGGCTTTGCGTATTGTTTTCATCCCAGATTCTCAAACAGCTCAAAGGGAGAAACTTGGGAAAGTAGCCTTCAAGGTCAGTGAGACCCGCTAAAGCTGGGGCCCTGCCTCTTAGGGGATAAGTCCTGCTGCCTTGACAGGAAGGGCATATGGCCCGAGCTCAGGTCATTTCCAAGGCCAGTCAGAGTCCAAGCACCCGCTGAAAGGCAGCCGAGCGCTCATGGCAGGGTAGGCCAACCTGCGGGCTGGCGGGGTTTCCCTCTCATCACTTCAACCTCATGGAACCCTTGGACTGGACTCCATGGAAGAAACAGCTGGATAAGACGCGCTTCTTGCTCTCAGAGTTCACAGTCAAATAGAGGTCAAGTTCAGAATCAACTCTGTTCTAATCCAGGGAGAGATGCACCACCTGCCCTCAAAACCACCTCTGTTGCCCCATAAGAACCTCTGACATTCACGCTAACCCACACGGAGCATGCCACCCACATCCCTGGCCACCTGGCCACCTGCTTGGGATCCACAGAAAGGCCCTTGGACACCGCCCGATATGGCCCTTCCTTCTACAGATGGGATCGCCGGAGTGGAGGTCTGACGCCAGGCCACACCTCGACTCAAGAGCAGTTCAGGGCCTGGAGCTTAGGCCGGTGCTATCCCAGCCCAGTGGAAGGTCACTGAGCAGGCAGTGTGACTTCCTGCCACCTGGCTTTGTTGCCACGGTGACATTGCACAAGACCAGACTGCCAGTTTGGCCTTTGGAGAAGAGCATCCTAACTTGAACCATCCCCGGGCCCCGTGCTGTCTCCACTCTCTGGTGTGACGCACACCTAGACCTCGGAGAAGCTCCTGTTACCTTCGCTTGTGTCTGTCCCCCAGCCTCCTCCCTCCTCTGTTCTCTAACCATCTCAGCAAAAAAAAAAAAAAAAAAAAAAAAGACTCATTTATGGTCGTCTCCAAAGAAGACACACACAGTGACCTCTCTCAAGCTTCCAGCCTCGCTAGAATGGGAGTAAATGAAAGGGTTGTCACCAGGCCAGAGAAAAGAGGAAAGAACTCATAACCGGGGCCTGGGCCTGGGCGACAGATGTTTCTGTTTGGAGGCTCAGACAAAAAATGGAAAATGTCATTTCAGCTGGGAACGGTGCCTTTGAGGGGCTGGAGCCGAGCGCCTGCCTCCCTCACCTGCGCACCCGCTCGCCTGAGGCGTCTGCTCCAGCCTTCACGCCTCTGCTGACACCCTTCTTGCTTAGATGCCCTCTTCACAGCGCCTCTCCCCCATTGAGGGAGGGCTCCTGGGTGCTCCCACTGCCCAGCCCCCTCTTGTGAGTCCCCTGCCTGCAGCTCACGTGCACAGCCACCCCTGGTCTTGTTCATGGCACGTGCAACGCCACTATGCGGAGCGGAGCAGCCAGCAGGAGTCTGGAGACCCCAGCTGCGTCGTGGCTCTGCTGCCGTCACGCGGCACGACCTCTGGAAGGGCTGGCTCTGTCTGGACCTCAGTTTCCCCATCTGTCGATTGGGTAAAACGATGCCTTCCCTGAGCTGTTACGAGGTCGAGAGGAGATGTAGAAGCATTCCCTCTCCTTTGGAGACCTCAGGGGTCTCACAGGCAAGTGGGGGGAGGAGGAAGAATGGGAGGAGGCAGAGGGGAAGGGACGAGAGAGCGGAGGTGGGCGATGGACAGGGCTCGGTGACCACCGGGGTCAAAGGGGAGGCAGAGTGAAGTGTGATGAAGACTCAGGTTTTCCCTCTGGTGCCTGGGCTTGAGGAGGGGCAGGGCGTGTACAGGGGGTGTGTTCACTCAGCAGCATCCCTGGGAGCCCAGCACAGAGCTAGAGGTCATTGAGGGGATGGAGGCAAGTGAGACCAGCTCTGCCCTTTAGGGGCTCACAGTCTAGCAGGAGAGGGAGACCCCATGACAGCATGGCCGGGGAGAGCCTGCCAGCAGTGCTGAGGGAGGATACTTCCAGAGGGAGGGATCCTGGATCTGACCCTGAAGGAGGAGGGGTGGAGAGGGAGGATGGTCCTTCCAGGTGGAGGGCGCAGCACCGGCCAGGTTCGCAGGTGAGAGACAGCCTTGGGGCTCATTCCGTAGTTGCCCTGACTGCCAGCAGCTGACGCGTAGGACAGGATACTTGCACACACGGTACTTGTCTGGAAATCCAAAGTGAGTAAGAGAAGAGCTTGGGTGTATTTCTACTGGTCAGCTCTGGTGGCTTTAAAACCAGGCCTGCCCTCTTCTCCTTGCTGATACAGCAAAACATCATGTTCAAAATCTGTGAAGTCAGGTAACTGCTGCTCTGATGCAGTGATGGCTGCTGGGGAAGAAAGGAATTCAGTCGTGGGCAAGAGATGGGCCTGCCCATGACGCTGAGCTGACCTCAGCTCTGGGGACCACGGCATCTTCACTGAGCTCAACCCCGAAGCCGGTGGTTCTCACCTAGGGGCAGTTTTGCACCCCGGGGGATATTTGGCAAAGTCTGGGGACATTTTTGGTTGTCACTCGTTTGCGGGAGGGTGCCAGATGTCCTACAATGCACAAGACAGCCCTCCTCCCCCCCCACACAACAGAATTATCCAGACCAAAATGTCTGCTGTGCCCAGGTTGAGGCACGCTGCTCTAAACTCTCACACCCTCAGCCTCCTCTACATCAGCATAGATGAGTGAGCCTTGACGGCGCCTCTGCACTCAGAAAGCGGTCCATTCCATCCCTCCCCTTTCTCTATCAGCCCCTAATTGCATATGCAGAGTTCTTCTTTTTCATCCTTGTAACTGGTCCATAGACTTTCAGAACTGTTCCTACAGGGGAACCATTCATCCCCTAAATAAGCACAGTATCGCAGCATTGCAGCCCTTTCAAAACGTCTCTGCTTTGATTTCCTCTTGTGGTTGTGAACTCCTTCTTTCTGTGTTTCTAATACTCTCCCTGCCTCAGCACCTGTAGTCCAGGATTGGGTAGGTTAGTTACCTCTGTGAAAAGCCTCACAGGTAGCATAAACCTCCCAGCCTGATGTTAGGACTCGGTGACTGTTGGTGTGACCTGGGCTCTAGCAGCAGATGAATATGACTCACCCCTGCACTGAGGCAAAACCCTATTTTGTCACATTGGGAGCTCACAGGAGGAACTTCTGTCTGCCTGTCAGTATGGGCAGAGGAGGGCCATAAGGGAAGGGCCTTGGGGGCCAGGCTGAGGGTGGATCTTATAGGGATACAGGAAGTCTGGTCTATTTCTGACTCTTCCCCCTTCTTCTCTCCATGACTGGAGGCAGGAATCCAAACTGGTCTGGGCAGTAGTTTGGCCTTTGCAAACCTGCGTCCCTGGTGCCTGTCTGGAGCCAGGCTCTGGGTGGGAATGTTACTCCCCTCTCTTCCTTCCACCTGCCACCCCTGGATGTCTGGATTCATGATGTGTCCCTAGTGTCTAAGATTTTGATAGGAAACTTACAGAGGCTGATACTCCTCTACAAGTCTTAACAGGACAGTAAGTCCCCTACGTACGAACGAGTTCCATTCCAAGAGCGCATTCGTTAAGTCCAGCGAAGTTAGCCTAGGTGCCCAACTAACACAGTCGACTATATAGTACTGTACTGTAATAGGTTTATAATACTTTTCATACAAATAATACATAAAAAACAAAAAAAACCTACAAAAAGAAAGAAAACATTTTTAAGCTTACAGTACAGTACCTTGAAAAGTACAGTAGTACACTACAACAGCTGGCACACGGGCTGGCATCGAGTGAACAGGCAAGACGAGTTACTGACTGGAGGAGGGAGAGGAGGTGGGAGATGGTAGAGCTGAAGGATCGTCAGCAGCAGGAGACGGAGGGCAAGCTGCAGTTTCACTCACACCTGACGTGGACGGAACGCACGTTTGCATCTTTGAAAGTTCGCAACTTGAAGGTTCATATGTAGGGGACTTACTGTAAAAGCTTTTTAATGATGTGTTTCAAAACTGCAACAATGATGAACAGAGCAAGAAAACTGAAAACCTCAGGTTGCAGGGTAGAATCACTAAGGCTTTGTCTTACGTTGCTACAGGTTGCTAAAGTGCTGTTAACCCCGTAGATGCTGTAGGTCCACCTACTCCCTTGGAACCTGTGGTTACCTCAATGCCTTCCCAGCTTGCCTTACCTCCCGAACCTGCTCAGTTGTGCAAGTCAGAGCTGCATGTGTCTTCCCTACCAGCTGAACCTATATTGGCTACCCTGAGACAACATCAGGGTCCAGCACCAAAATTGCAGGCAGTGGGCACTCACCACCAAGGAGCAGCCTGAATTCTCCCGGGGTTGCCAAGTTGTCTCCAGATACCTACCATCCCAGTATCTCTCCTTCGAGCAGTGATGAATGCTATGATGCTGATGGATTCCATCAAAGTGGCTCAACCCCAAAACGTCTAATAGATTCCTCTAGATCTGCCTCAGTGCTGACACACAGGAAGCAGTCTAAAGCACCCAGGTTCCAAAGAATCACTTAATTCTTCCACATCCAATGGAACAAGTGATGCTGACCATGTCGATGCACATGATATGACTGATGATAAAGCAGAGGCAGGGTCCATGGATGAGCACGAGAGGTTATCACACATTGCTTATCACAGGTTAGGCTTGGAATGGATCTTACTAAGGTAGTTCTTCCAAAAATTACTCTTGAGAGAAGCCCCCTTCTAGAAATATATGCAAACTTTTTGTACATCCAGACCTGCCTCTGAGTATCTGTGAGCAGAAGGATCCCAGGGACCAAATGGTTCAGGTGGTCATATGGTAGCTCCCAGACTTTCGTGCAGGAAGCAAAGGATCAGTTGCCAAAAAGCCACACAACTGCATTTTGGGTGAGACCTTGCAGCCTCATGAGGCACTGCCAAATGACACTGAAGAGAACAGAGAGCTAGTTTTAGAGGGACTCATTTCCTGAAACAGTATAACATTCGTGGCTGAGCAACTTTTCCATCATCCACCCATCTCAGCCTTTTTTGCTGAGTGTTTTAACGAGAAGATGCAATCCAGCATTCATATATGGACCAGATGAAAATTTCTTGGGATGTTGATTGGCGTGCACAACATAGGGCAGGGCTGTGCCTTGTGTCTAGACTATGACAACTGTTACATTCTCACATTCCCCAGTGGTTACGGAAGGCTTGTCCTTACAGCGCCATGGGTGGAGCTAGGAAGAGAACGCACATATCAATTGTTCCAAAACGAGCTATATGCAAATATTGTCTCCCATGCTACTCCTGCACAGAATTACCACTAAGATTTTTTCTTCTCCAAATGACAGATCTTTTTGCTCACTTGAAGGGAAATGGAATGGTGTAAAATATGCAAAATTCTCAACAGGGGGTCTTACAGTCTTTACAGAGACCAAGAAGTTGCTGGTAATCAGGAGGAAAGTAGGTTGGAAAAACAGAGTATGAATCCCACTGCCTCTGCAAGGCTGTCTCTCTCGACCTAAAAATCAGAGACGTTGAGGTGGCCATTGAAGCAAGGCACAAGCGAGAAGAAAGACAAAGAGCAGAAGCCTGAGGAAGGAATAGAGAGAAATTCAGTGGAGGTCTAGGTTATTCATGATGATGGAGAACGTTGGCTTTATGGCGAACCACTACTGAAACTTTGTGATGCTTCTAAGCATTAGATTGGGAAATGCAACAGCCTTACTTTGGGAGAACCTGTTCACTCCCTTTTTGCAGCAGGTCCAATCTCAGGGATACAGGCAGACCTCAGAGATATTGTGGGTTCGTTCCAGACCAGTGCAGTAAAGCGAGTCATACAAATTTTTGGTTTCCCAATGCATATGAGAGTTATGTTTACACTATCCTGTAGTCTGTCAAGCATGCAATAGCATTATGTCTAAAAAGCAATGTACACATCTTAATTAGAAAATACTTTATTGCTAAAAATGCTGTCATCTGACCCTTCAGTGAGTTGTAATCTGTCTGTGATAATAACATCAAAGATCACTGATCACCATAACAAATTTAATAATAATGGAAAAGTTTGAACTGCTTCGAGAATTACTCAGATGTGACACAGAGACACAGAACAAATGCTGTTGGAAAAATGGCACCGATAGACTTGCTTGACACAGGGTTGCCATAAACCTTCAGTTTGTAAAAAAAAAAAAAAACAACACAGTATCTGTGAAGAGCGATAAAGTGAAGCCCAATAAAATGAGGTCTGCCTGTACTGGACTTTGCAACGCAGATGTACAAGTAAAGTAAAAGCATCCCCTGTTTTCCTCCCCTGTGGCAGTTACAATTATGACTTCAGTCCTGAAGAAAAACTTCAGGTTTTGAAAATGTCTGCTCCCTCCCCAAACCCCACACCCTGGGAAGCGTTTCTAAACCCCAGTCTCAGAGTCTGTGCTCCAGTACTGCTGTTGAGGCGTGCAACAGCTGTTTCCTAGTTTGTATAATCTTAGGATGTACGTCTATGTATAATACACCTAATGACAGATTTTTCAGAAATATTCCATCGGCTATAAATGATTCCTCTGAGTTGTTTTAGAAAACTAGTTCCATGTATTAAAATCAAGTGCTGGTCTCACCTGTAATAACTTTAATTTTGGAATTGAACTATTATTAAATTGTGTCTAAGCCTGGACTCCTGTTTAATTATACTCAGTGCTTCTTAAGGCTTCATAAAGTAAGTTTTTAAAAAGGCATATCAGTGCTTTACTGAACCGCTCACAGCCCTTCACTAGCAGTTCTTAAAGCAAAGCCCAGAATCCTTGCAAGGCCTCCCGGGTCCCATGTGGTGCCACTCCCACTGGCTCCCTATGCCCTATGCCTACCTTTCTGGGCTCTGGCAACTGGACCTCCTTCCGTGCCTTGAACCCTCCAGGATGTCTCCATATCTAGGTCTTCCCATGTGCCTCTAAAGTGCCACCATCAGGCACCCCTGGAAAGTGGCTGGATTCAGATGCGTGTAGATCGTGCACCTCATTTGAGGGGTTTAGGTGCGTTTGTTTTGTAGGGGCCTGGTGTGTAGGCTTGTCTGTGAGTGTGGAGGGGTGAGGTGGGCATGTTGGAACCTGAAATCCTCGAAGGCCTGGAGAGAGCAATTCCGGTGAGTGAGAGCAAGAGCTGGCTCCTGTGTGGGCCCCTGCAGCTCTAACTCTTTCTCTGTTCCTCTGCTCTTAGGTGGAAGGGGGCATCAGTGAACTGGAACGGCTCAGACCCCATCCTGTGACCCTCCATGTGGGTGAGCCCCATGGCTTCAGCACACATCACTGGGGGTGAGCCCTGGGCCTCAGGGACAAGTCTGGGCCAGCACTGCTGCAGAAGCGTCCAGAACCTCCCTGCCTCTTCCATGAAGGGCCTGCCCAGGACTGTGCTGTGGACCCAGAGTGCTGCTGTGCAGCCCCTCCCAGCTGAGTGGTGACTGCCAAGGCCTGGAAGGAGGCTGGTGGGGCCTCTGCTGCCTTTTCTATGCATCCCTCCCTCGCTCCCTGCGGGGCCGGCCCCTTGCCAAGCCTCTGATATGGTCGGCCCGGGACCCTGGGCACTCGTTATTTCTGATGGTTGGCTTTCCATAAAACAGGAGTCAAACCCATGCTGAGGGCCGAACCTTATTTGTTCTGTTGCCGCAAAGGAAGCATGAGGTCTGACCGGCTCATGGCTGGGGCAGGGATGGTGATGGGTGGAGGGGCCTCAGAGCCCCGGAGACCTGTGGGCGAAGTCATCACCTAATGAGGGTCTCTGCAGGTGAACCATGCCCTCTGGCCCACTGGTGTCCCTGGCGGGGCCTCTGGTTTGGCCTGGCTTCTGTGGATCAGCCCCAGGTCTAAGGCACCAGGCTCCGAAAGCTGTGCAGACCAGGAGAAACTCAGGCTCCTTGGGAGCCCATCTCGGGGTCAACCTGGATCTCTGCGAGGCCCCATGAGGACGGTCATGTGGACCTGGAGGGTAGGCTACACCTGGCCAAGCAGATATGGGGAAAAGAACCTTTCAGGGAGGGACCTCTTGGCCAGGGAGGACAACGAGGTCAGGATGAGAAGAGGGACTGAGTGTGGTCCCCCGTGTGGCTGCAGCGGGGCATGTGCGGAGAGAACTGGCTGAACTGCTCCGGTGGGCAGAGCCTGTGGAGACCCTCGCATTCCATACTGAGGGTAAGATAGGTGGGAAGAGGGAAATCTCCATAATCACTTGTGAAGGGAAAATTGTACTCAAAGCCTCCTTTGTTCCAACAATTTATATCCAATGGATTCCAAAAAGGAATATGAGCAAGTATAGAAACACAATGGGAGGCTGGTGAAGAAGAAAGACCAGAGAGAGTTTTGTCAAAATCAGAAGCTGGGGGCCCCTCTGCAGTGGCTCCCAACGATGGACTGAGCGAGGGCGCCCAGTGGTAGGGCACGGCCTCCAGGAACCTCTATCACCTGTCTCTCCACACGGGAGTCAGGAGCCACATCATGGCGGAGCCACGTCCAGGGCCCACCCTGCTATGCCCCTTGGGTGCTTGGCTGGGACTCTGAGTGGGGCCTGCAGAGGTGGGTGTTTACACGTGGTGACCGGGGCACGCACTCCTCTGCCATGTGCCCTGACCCAGGGAGAATCATAGACACTGGACGGCAGCCAGTCCCCAGCCTCCGTGTGCCCCCTTGGGCTCAGGATACAAGCAGCTCGGGGGCCGTGCTCCCCGGCAGTGCTGGCTAAAGGGAGACTCCCTCCTCTTTAAGGGCCAGGCATGCAGGGGGCAAAGCTGGCATTTGGTGGTGACAACTAAAGAGCCTGTTTTGTGCTCTCGTGAGCTGGGTAAGAAGAGCAGTGGCCGGACTCTGGGTCTTTGGGGAGCGGCAGGGAAGAGCTGGCAGGGAGTGCTTTGTCCAGGCTGTGCACAGCCCCCGTGAAGTTTGCTATGTAAACTCCAGTGGCCATTCACAGCAGGCGTCCAGCAGAAATGCTTCCTATATGTCCCTGAAATGTTTATGCGTTTGTTTTCCTTGGCCAGGATCAGGCCTCTCCAGCTGAGCGACCGGGTAGAGGAAGTCGGTTTCCCTGCAGTGGCCTTGTTTATCAGCCTGGGAAGGAAAAGTGTGTCTTTTCAATAAAACACTTAACCTCCTGACCAGGGTGCCATGGGCGGAGCTGGAGAAATCAAAATATTCCCAGCGTTGCTTGGGAAGACCAGTTCCAACAAATTACAAAAGCACTTTTCTAGAAGCCGAGACATAGGTACATGTGCAGCATGACGTCCCTTGCCTGGGACTTTCTGGAAAGGAAGATGAGCGAAGCCCAGCACCGCCCTCTCCCAGGTCCACAAGTCAGAATGAGCCCATGGGACCGCTGCCAAACCTACCAGAATGAAATGCAGGCGCTGCTTCCTCACACATGGTGCTCCCCTTCTGGGCTGCGTGGTTTTCTAAGGAGACTGAGAGTAGTCTTCAGAGGGCCCATAGCCCGCCCCACCCCCAAATTAAATTAAAATCTTTGTGTACATGTACATTTGTGTAATTTTCTGGGGAGGGAGTCTATAATCCACCTCATGGCCTTGATCTTGGAACAACACCCCTGTCTTTTCCCCCAGAAGGTTAAGAACCATATCCTAGGGTCGAGTGGCCTCTCAAAGACTGAACCTGGGCTTGACTGCGCTCTCTCTCTGGCTGCCTCATGCACGGGGGAGCCGGTTTATTGAACATGCAGACCTCAGTGGGAAGTGAGCAGGAAGCAGCTTTATTCTTTCTTATTGCAGGTGGCCCCCTGTATCCGTGGGTCCTGCATCGGCGGATACTGAGGGCCCAACTATGGGATTTGAGCATCCTCGGAATTTGGTATCCTTGGTGCATCCTGGAACCAATCCCCCTTGAAGACCGAGGGACGTCTGTATTTCCCCTCGGATTCTCTTTCTCTCGATTGTTCGTTTCTTTGTCTCTGGATGAAAGGGTAGGCCAATTCCACTGCTCTTCCGGCAGTGTGACCGGAAGTTGCTGACGGCAACACCTAACTCCGCTCTCATCACTGGAAAGGTCCTCCTCCCCCTGTTCTTGTGGGGGACCTCCCACCCATAGGGGTCTCTCCTGAGTCAGGTGACTCGTCCCCAACCTGGTGCTGATGGAGGCTCCCAGCACCTGCCCCCATCCAGCTTCCGGTGGAGTCAACCTCCCTCCTTCCCCTTTTAAAAAGACGGGAGTCTTCCTTCCGCAGGCTCCACATTTGAACAAGCAAAGCACCGACACGTCTTTGCCTCTCCAATTCTGGAAGTCAGACCTTCCCACCTCAGGCCGCCTGTCTGCCCAGCCACCCATCGGGAGCAGTGACATGTCCTCGTCCCCAGGTGGGAGTCAGGGACCATCCCACACTGCAGGGTACACATGGCAGGCTTTCGAGGAGTTTTCTTGAAGCCTCCCTCGCTTGGCTTAAGGAGAGGAGATGCTCCACTAGGAGGCGGTGGGGAAGGGGATCGCAGCACATGGATGCCTCTCTCCAAGGAAGCTCTCACCAGCTGCTGGCCTCTTCCACTGCCAGCCCAGTGCTTCCTCACCTTCTCGCGAGGCTAGAGGGCGTGATGGGTGCGCCAACCTTGGCAGGACCATTTCCACCCTTCTCTGTAAGTTCTACATGGTTGCAGCACAGGTAAGAAGAAGAGTTTCCAGTAGAGCTGCGAGAACTCCCTGGGGGCCAGGGCTGGGACAGGGCTCGGAGGGGCGTTTGGGGAAATCCTAAGGTAGGGTTGCGTCCAGACTCCACCTGACTGCTCCCCAGGGTCTCCGTGTCTGAGCCAGAAGGGAAGTCAGGGGCGGGGGCCTAACCCATGGGAGGCACTGCTGGTGGAAGAGGGGGCAGCAGTGGGCCCAGGCTTCTGGGAGGGCCGGGAGCGGTGAGCAGGTCTTGGAAGCTCTGCCCTGGGGCTTGCGATTTTGTGGGGTGACAGTTTGGAAACTCAGAAGTCTTCCCCATAATGAAGAGGTACTGCCGTGTAGACACAAGGGAAGAAGCTGCATCGGGACCAGACGGCCTGAGTTTAGTCCTGACTCACCACTTCCTGCCTGTGTAGCCATGAGCACTTGACATAAGCTCTCTGGACCTCAGTTTCCTCATCGGCAAAATGAAATCCACCCCCCGCCCCCCACAATAAGTCCATAATGAGGATGAGGTGAGTGCATACAGTGTGAGCACGGGGAATATGGCCTGCACATCACAAGGACTTGGTAAGTGTTTGCTCTTAATATTTCCAGCGTGGGCTAGAAGAGGCTCCTCGGTGCAGTGTCTAACCTGGACCTTGAAGGGTTTCGACAAGTGGAGAATTGGATGGAAGTTCATTCCAGCTGAAAGGAACGGTGAGGGCCGAGAGACCATCAAAGTCCAGGATGTCTTTTTGTCTCATCGGGGGGGCGACCCGAGAGTGGGAGGATGAGGACAGGAGGCAGAGTTGGTGAAGGACTTAGACGGTGGGCCCTGAGGCTGGGACGTTTCCTCCGGAGACAAGGCCTGCTCAGAGCTTTCCTTCAGACCTTTCTCCTTGGCAGGGGAGCGGGTGTGCAGCAGAGGCAGGGGGCACATCGAGGGGCTACTGTGACGCTCCCAGGGAGGACAGTACTAGTGGAGAGGCAAGGAGGGGATGGAGGCGACGCATGCTGATGACCTTTGCTACCAGAGGCCCCATGGACCATCCTCACTGGCCACAGATTCCTTTCGGGATCCTGACACTTGCAGGAGGCGAGGAGGCTGCCAAGTCCTTTTGCAGGTATTTCTCTCCACCCACCAGAGTCGTCCTCACTCCCTAATCACGCCCTAATCCTCACGGGGCTGTGGGAGCTGGAATTACCAGGCAAAAATGCCAGGCATTTGCGATAATGGGGATTGCTTAATGCAGGACGAGGGGTGGGCTGGCGGTGGGGGGGCGGGTGGCAGGCAGGCTGCTCTGGGCTTGGGGTGTACCCCGCCAGCACCCACACTGCGCCCACAGCGGATGCTGCTCCGGCAGACCCGCTCTGCATGACACAGGGAGCAGTACCCCCCCAACCCACCCACCCCGGCTGGGCTCTCAGTCTGCCTTCCCGCCCCTCCTTCCAGGCCATTTCAGTGTCGTGGTGCTTCATCCCACTGTCCGGCCCACATTCCCACATCCTGTTCCTCAGGAAGTCACTGAAAGCCCTCTCTTTACAGATGGGGAAACTGACCAGATAGCAGTCTGTAGTTAAGAGCCCTCCTAGGACGTTTCTCCTTCACGGGGGTCTCTTGGAGACCAGACCACCAGCGTGGTCTTTGGATGGAAGGGAATACATCTGAGGGGGAGGCCGTGGGGTGGGGGGATGCTTCTAACCGCCTCTAATCCCATCTCCGCCTCTGCCTTCTCTAGCTCCGTGCACTCCCCACCCCAGACCATAACAGCTGCTTCCCTGGTGAGCCCCTCACTGCCCGAGGCATTCACAGCTGCTCTTTGCTGCACCTGGGCCCCTGCCCTCCAGCTCCCCGTGTCCGTCTGTCAAATACTACCTATCCCTCAAGGTCTGTCTCTAAGGGTCCTCCTCTAGGAAGCCCTCCTAGATTACCTGGCTGAGTGCCCTTGATCAGGTCTTCTCTCACAAGCCCAGCTCCCAGTGAGTGGGTGCCGGTCACACAGCTACCGGTTTCCCCCCTTACTCTGTGTGTGTGTGTGTGTGTGTGTGTGTGTGTGTGTGTGTGTGTGTGGCAGGGGCCACCTGGTCTTCCCTCTCTCCCTCGTCCCCGCCACCAACCGGTACCAGTCCCATCATGGGGAGATGAAACTCAAGGTCCCTTCCCCTCTTTGAAGAAGCCCCTTCAGGCCTACATCTGGCCCCTCCCTTCACCCCCTGTCCCACCTCCGGGCGTAAAGCCCCAGTCACTGGGTGTCTGACTGGGGAGGTGCTGCCTGAGGTCTCTAAACCGTTGAGTTGGCTGTCGTTTTGAGATTAAACCTGGCGCCTTTCCTGTGGCCTCTGATAAGGGTGATCCTGGGTGCTTATCTGGCAAGTCCTGTTTTTTTTTTTTTGTTTTTTTTTTTGTTTTTTTTTTTTTTTTTGCGGTATGCGGGCCTCTCACTGTTGTGGCCTCTCCCGCTGCGGAGCACAGGCTCCGGACGCGCAGGCCCAGCGGCCATGGCTCACGGGCCCAGCCGCTCCGCGGCATATGGGATCCTCCCGGACCGGGGCACGAACCCGTATCCCCTGCATCGGCAGGCGGACTCCCAGCCACCGCGCCACCAGGGAGGCCCGCAAGTCCTGTTTTAAGGCCTGCTGACATCTGGGAGGCTCAGTAAAGTCTCACCTCCCTGTGGAGTGGAGCCCTGGGGGATAAGTGCCCACCTCCCCTTCCCCATCTCCTTGTGCCCTGCTGGGGCACCCAGGGTAGGCACTCTCAGGGCACTGGGGACACTGGGCCCTGCCCCCTCTGCCTCAGCCCTCCCCTGCCCTAGCACAGGGGCCGAAACTGAGCGGGTGCTATTAATAATTACACGAGGACAATTGTGTCAACGGACTGCGCTGTGTGTGGGAACCTTAGTCTAAGGAAGGATTGTTCCATTATTGATTGATCTCCTGGCACCCTATTCTCCAAACTCCTGGGCTCAGATCCTTCCTGGATTTTACTGGGGGCATAGGGCTCAGAGGAGGGAACTTGTATGGATGGGAGCAGTTAGGCAGGCTTCTTGGAGAGGGAGGATTGAAGCCTGACCCTGAAGGAGGGTAGGGAAGCAGGAGGGGCAGAGGCACTCCAGGCGGGATGGGCGGGGACAGAGCTGCCAGGGGAGGGGCCTGGGGAGTCTGGGGTGCCAGGAAGATGGAGCATATTAGGGCTGGATCCTGAAGGGCTTTGCATGTCAAGCAAAGGAGCTTGAGCTGCCTCTGTGAGCCCTGGGGAGCCATGGGGGGTTTCAGAGCAGGGCTGTTTTAGAAGACTCAGACTGCAACAGTGTGGAGGGCGGCTCAGAGAAAAGATGCCAACTTCCGAGCTAGGGCCACGGAGAGGAGGAGTAGGTGGGCGATACCCTGCATTTTAGTGATTCAGCCTGGGGAGCAAGGTGGGACCCCATGGGCCTGGAGTCAAGGCCCCTCTCTCCCCTGCTTCCTGGAAGGCAGATCTCGGCCTTGAGTAACCATTCCCTCTGTGTGCTCCCCCATCGGCACTGGCGGCTGCAGCTCTCCCGGGAACAGTCTTTGCAAAACATCCCTACCTCCTGATGAAGGCTTCCTCAGTCTCCTGCCTTGGCAAACCGTGAAGGAGGGGGCCTCAATGCGAGGAAGTGCCCGAGCCTTTGTTCTGGCCCCAGCCACGGCTAGACCCACTGCCCATTGTTTTTAAAGCTGTTGGTGACCTTGGGACCAGCTGGCTCCCTTGGGCCTGGCCACCTCCAAGTGCACATGGAAGACAGCCAGTCTGGCAGGATGGTTCTCAGCCCCTCGGTGGCCTTGGGGAGGACCTCTGCCATGGGGGTGCCTCGGGGCCCCATTTGTGTTCTCAGAGTCTGAAAGCCCCAGCTCTGGCCATCTGGGATGTTGGTGGGCATTCTGGAAACTGCTCATCTCTTGAGGACCAGGAATTTCTCAGACAGGAAGGCAAAGAGAGCTCCCAGTCCCTGGTCCCAGGTTCATGCTTCCTCCACATCTGCTGCTGTCGGGGCCCTGGCTCTCCTGAACCTGTAGGTCAGAAGGCCCAGTCTATGCACCTACTGTTCTCTCTCCAGGTTTTGGGGATCCTTGCTGCACCCACCATGAGGTGTGAGCTGTGAGAAAGGGGCCTGGACAGCTTGACTATTTGGGTTTAGATCTTAGTTCCAACGTCTCAGTTGCGTCACCTAAGTTACAAAACAAGCAGACAAAATTAAAACTTGTCTGAACCTCAGATTCCCTACCTGTAAAATGGGAATAATCATACCCCGTGCCTCTGAAGGTTGGTGTGAGGAGTAAGTGTACAATGCTTGGAACAGGGCCTAGCACCCAGTCTGGGCCCAGGAGATGCTGGCTCTTTTACTGGGAGCTGGATGGGAGGCCACAGGAATTGGGGTGGGTCTGACTCACTGAGAATCAAGAAGGGTGATCATGCAGAAGCTGAGATGTAGCGAGGCCAACTGGACCTTAGCCTGTCCACTGACCGCTGGAGGTCAGTCCCTCTCCCACTACCTTTCCAAACCCACCCGCAAGTGGCTGTCCCTCCTCTCCTTTCCCCAGCTCTTACCAGGCCCCATAGCTGCTCCTGAGTTAGATGGAGAAATGTCTTCCTCTCTGGTTGCCCCCGTAAAGCCCTCCCTCCCCACTCTAGGCTTTGGTCCCCTGTTTGTGAAATGAGGCAGCTGGATGATGTGGCCCTAGGCAGCTGGGCCCACACTCTCAGCAGTGACCGCTCCTGAGTCGAGGGCTCCAGCGGCAGGCACCGTGGGCAGCACCTGACGGGCATCTCCCTCAAACCTCCCGCTGCCAGGTGAGAAAACTGAGTCTCAGGGCACCAAGGCACTCGGCCAGGGCCCCAGGCAGACTGATGGCAGGTGCCAAGCCTTCCTATTTGCTCTCCTGCCTCCTGGAAGGTTAAGCAGGGAGGAAGAGAGGGTGGGGCTTCCTGGAACCCCTCCTCTCCTATCTTCCCTTACTTCCTCCCCAGTCGCCAGCCCAGACCTGAGACTGTGGGGGCTCTGGAAACATCTGCAAGTGTCCTGGTTTCTACACCAGCAAGCGATTGTATGGGAGCCCAGCCTTTCCTTCAATTCAGGCTTCAGACTTCTCCCCTGGAGCAAACTGGAGAGAAGGATGGGTCAGAGCCCCCGTTTTGGCCCAGACCAGAAGGAAGCCTGGCTGGCCAAGGCGGGAGCAGCCGTCCAGCTCCAGCGTCTCCGGCAAACCCCACTTCCTCTCGCGCCCCAACCCCTGACGGCTTTGGCAATCACAGAAAATGCCAAGCACTTTTGTCTTTCTTCCCTGCTAATGCAGACACACTCTGGCTTTATTTGTCTAAAGGTTTTCCATTTCCTTTTCTGGGAAGTCATCAGGGTCCTACACGTCCCTTTCATCACAAAGGAGGCTGGGAAGAGAGGGTGTGTCCTGTGTCACCCTGGGAAGAGCAAGTGAGGAACACTGGGGACCCCGTCCCCAGGTGACCCCACTGTGCTCTACCTGACCCCCCTTCAGGCCGAGATGACAACTTGGGTTGGCCTTTCATAGGAACATCCCCGTTTACAGGTGAAGGGCCTCGGGAGGGGGCAGTGACTTCCTGAGTCCTCCTGGAACAAGGCTGACCAAGCCTCTCTCCCCCTGGGTCCTGTCTGTGGGTGTACCCACAGTCATGTTCAGAGGCCTAACTGTCCGAGCTCCTCGCTCAGCCCCAGCTCCCGCCCGCACTGGTCTGGAACTCTCTGAGGGCAGAGCCTCTCCATCTGCAGCATGGGTGCTCCCTGAGCAGGCAGGGCCCACGCCTCTCCCTCTGCACCAACCCGGACAGGAAGCAGAGATTCAGGCTGTGAGGAGAAGATAGACTCATGCAGGATGTCCCGGGCATGAGGTGGGGGTGCTACACCATCCTACCTCCACCAGCCCCTCTCTGAGGGTCTGAGCCAGCAGTGGAGAGAGGGGCAGTGGGGAACCTCTCCACCTCTGCTGTGGCTGGAAGCCCACCCCATCCCATCTCCCCTTCTGCTTGGACTTTCCTCTCCCCAGACCATTTCTCTTCCTTTACATAAACAAATTTGTCTGCCATGTCCCCTCCTCCAGGAAGCCTCTCCTGATTATTGGGAAGAGGTGGGGCTCTTCCGCTGCCCACATATCCACCTCACCCCTTCCTGAGGCTCAGGCCTGGGCCTTAGCTGCCCTCCCCTGAACACTCAGGGCTGCATGGTGAAGCATCAGAACCCCAGGTTTCCCTCTGTTGTCAGGGGCCCTTGAGCCAGCTAGTGTCTGAGCCACTAGGTGGTGGAAGAATGGCCTCCTATGGGCATTGACCATGGCGCTGACCCAGGCTTGGCACAAGGGGCACTGTGTTATCTAAACTGTGAATGTCCATCAGGGATGGACCCCATGGAGGTGCTCAGGCTCAGTTCTTCTCACAGAAAGGCCCACTGTGCCCCTAAAACACAGCCTGTTTCTCAAATCTCCTGATGGTAAGATCTGCTCGATCAGTTCCCTGGGCAGCCAGAATCAGGGGAAGGACTTTCTCCTGATGACAGACAGCTGTCTCTGCTGTCATAGAGTAAGAGTTGGTGAACACTTCTTTCTTTTCTTGCCATGGCTTCCAGGAAGCTCAGACGGAAAGTGATATTCAATTGCAATCTCTCGCCCATATCATGAGAAGTTTCCTTCCTTTTCATATTTTTATTTTAACTAGATTGTGATCAGGAGTTTATTTTGTTTGCTTGTTTATTTTGGTAATTCAGCCCCTTGCTGTTCAGAGACCTGAGACCAGTGGTCTTGGGCCCAGCAGCATTGGCATCATGTGGGAGCTTGTTAGAAATGCAGAATCTTGGGCCCCACCCAGACCTACTGAATCAGAATCTGCCTTTTAACAAGATCCCCAGGGGATTCACGTTCACATTAAAGTCTGAGAAGCACTGATGGAATCCTCGGATGCTCCGGGAACAGATATGAAAGGTATGTGAAATAAGACCAGTAATGATTCTCCCCTTTCCTACCCTGATTTCTCTACCAAAGAAATTTATCTTCGTTGCAGCCCTGCCCAAGCCTGACATACCAGCCCTGGCTGTGACTTTGGTTTTCAGTGGTGCTCTCTGGCAGGATCAGGTCACTGAGGGGTATGGGATGGGGGCCCTCTTGGGTTGTCATCTAGAGGATGAGGCAGGTGGAGGGCCTGTGCCCCAGGGGACAGGGGACCTTCCATAACTGTCTGCTCCCTCATGGACCAAGGGGTAATGGAATTGTCCTGATGTGATCTTGCTGGGTTTGGGCCCCCACTACGACCAGGATGAAGCAGGAGCACAGAGGGCAACGGAGACCTGGGGATGGCCCCTCTGAGAAGTGACAGCCCCTGAAAAATAGGCCTTCTATCCCCACTTCTCCAAAAAGCTGTCACTGGTCGGTGTTGGGGGGCACACTTGGTCTGTGGCCCCAAAGGGCAGCACGGGGAAAGGTGGAAGCATTGCTGGGAGGTGACATGTAAGGAGCCACTCTCTAACCATAAGAGCGGCTCCACAATGAGCCGATAAGCGGTTCCCAGGGGGAACAGTAGCCACAGAGGGGACCATAGCACTCTGGCAGAGATGATATTAAGGCGCTTTCTGGGTCTGATGATATGCAATTTCAGGCAGCCTGAACTATATTTAGCCTCTTTCAGGCCTGGGCCTGTCTTGGACAGAGGCAGGATTGACATGAGGTGACTGGGATCCTGAGTTTAAGGCACTGCAGCCCCAAACCCCTCTGGCCCTGGCTCTTCAGAGGTCCCAGTGATGTCAGCCCGGAGACGGGGTGGCGGGGGAATGAGTCCCGCCTTGCTCAAGCCGTGAGTGCCTGCCAGTCCACTGTGTGCCCGCCTGGCTGCCGCTCTGACAGCAGGGCCAAGGGCTAGGCTGAGACTAGTTCACCGTGTATGACATTGGGAAAGCCCCTTCAGCCCGTGGCCTCAGTTTGCCTTTGTGCAATAAGGTGTTCATGACCTGAAGGCCCTCCTATGCTAATGGTCTAATCCTCAGGAGTTCGGAGGTGCCCAGTCCTTGTGATGGGAGGGCCCTGGAGTGGACCGCGCGGGCACCCCGTGAGATGACTTCCTAGGACTGACAGGCATACCTGTAAAACAATAGCACAAAGCAGGAGGCCTGTGTGCTGGGATGAGGCTGCTGGTGCTGGGGGGCTGGGGAGTTAGGGCCTGGCTGGGCACAGGGGCCAAGGGCAGGGGGCCATGTCATCATTTTCTCATTAGGCAAGACAGCGATCTGCCTGTGTGAGATGATCTTGCTGGCCCTGTGGGCTCCAGGAATGTTGGCTTCACATGAATAGAATCCCCAGACTGGACCACAGAGGGAGGGGTCTCCGGTGGATGGGGAGAATGCCTACTTCCTCCCACCCTCCTAGACTCACCCCCACCGGCCCAGCCCACAGCATCACAACATCCTAGGAAGCCAGAGTGAAAGCGGGGTGCGGGTGGGGGGGTCCCACAGTTTGCCTTGCCCACTCCTTCCCTGTGGGGGCCCAGCATCCCCCTCCTGACACCAGCTGGTAGGCTGGCAGACAGCTGGTTCCATTCACCTTTGAAAACTTTCCCAAGCTGCCCTGCACATTAAACTTACTCCCTACCTGGCTGCAAGAGAGCTGGGTCAGACCCAGTCCCCATCCCCACCCAGGGTGGGTGGTCTCATCTGGAGATGAAGAGAGGCTAGATATAGTATTCCCAAGAGAGGACCCACAAAGCCATGGCGTCGCAGAAATGGCCACTGCCGCGTTCCTCTTGCCCACGGCTCCCCCCCTCCACCATTTAAATTCAGCTTCATGTTAAGGAGCTGAGGGAGGCCCCTGGATTATGAACAGCATGGGTGGCTGCAGCTCTGAGTGCTCAGAGGTGCCAGAGAGACCGTGCAGAGAGGTCCCAGGGCTCAGGGCACAGGCAGCAGAGGCTACGGTGTACATGGCAGAGGGTTTCGGGTGTGCATGGGGTTGTGGCCACGAGGCATATCTTTACCCTGTGTATTTGCATGCATGTGTACATGTGAGGATGTGTGTGCACTTGCAGGTGTATATATTTAGGCATGCACACGTGTTTGCATGAGTGCAACACATGTTCTGTGTATGCAAACCAGTGTGTGTGCATTGCATATATATGCATGTGTGCCCATGTGGTGTCCATGTATATGTGTGTGAGCACATGTGGAGTGTGTGTGTGTGTGTGTGCACACATGCATGCAAGTCCATTCACTGTCAGGAGAGAAGGAAGGGACAATCTGGCCTGTGTGGTGGCACCCAGGCCAGGTGTGACTTGGCAGGGCAGGCAAGAGGGATGAAGGACCCATGATAAAGGAGGACAAGAGCTGGAGACACAGCTCAGCCCAGGAATACGCCTTACTTGTTGGAGGGGTCAGTCTGAGCACAGCTGGAGCATGCGCATCTCAGCCCGCCCTGGCTACCGCCCTTGGCCGTGGTGGCAGTGGTGATGGCCATGGTGGTGCTCCAGGCCGCATTATGATTTTTGTGGGCCCCTTCCTCCATAAAATAATATTAAAAATGAAACTTTACGACTAGGGGGATATAAAGAAAAATATATTAATCCTGGTGATGAGGTGAGTGAGAACAGTGCAAACACTGTTTGAAAGAGGAATTTCCCTAAAGCCCTGGAACTGCAGCACCCGAGCAGTCCCAAGGTAAGGCCCAGAGGGAGCACAAGGTAGCACCTGGCCGCACCTGCTCCCACTGCTGGAACCCAGCTGGGGTGTGCTCACTGGAAACGCCGAAGAGCCTGTGAGGCTCTGGCCCTGAGATGCGCCCAGCTGGGCCAGCAGTGGGGACCGAAGGAGGTGACGGCACCCGGCACTGGGGCCGAGAGCACGGGGTGGCCAGCTGGAGCAGGGTCTGGCAGCCGGGACTGTTCTCAGGATGTAGTGAAGACTGGCAGAGGCAGTGGGACCCGCAGGAGGGCAGGGAGGCCCTGTGGCCAGAAGACACGGGGGCGTCCAGGAGAGGGCTGGAGCAGGAGGGCAGGGAGCCTAGAGTCCCTGCCTGCGGGACTTGCAGTGCCCACCTGGACACTCTCTCTGGGGACGGTGGCCATAGGTGAGGGCTGGGATGGGACAGGGGCAGGGGAGCATAGAAGGTCCCCCCTGCCCACCGCAAAATACCTTCCAGCTGCCCGGGCACTTTTCTGAGTCCTCACTGGAGCCCGAGGAGTAGGTGGTCTCTTGTCCAGCGGAGAAAGAGGAGGAAGAGGCTGGGTGAGGCTGACAGACCAGGCCTGGGCAGGAACGAGAACACCTGGACTGTAGTCCTGGCTGCACCCTGACCCACCAAAGAACCTCGGGCACGTCACCTCACCTCTATGAGCCTCCGTTTCCCCATGTGCAAAATGAGGGCATCAGATCCCATGCTCTCTGACACCTTCTCCCAAGTCTTGCTGCTTTATGATCTAACAAGGCAAAGACAGGAGATTTTTGAGGGCCCAGGGCAGGAGGGGATAGGGGTCTCGGAGAGTCGAGTGGAAGCTGCAGTGACAGCCAGGCCAGGGGAGAGGGGAGTGCCCTGTGTGTGGCCAGGGTGAGGAAAGGCTCCAAACCCTGGTACCCAGTGCGCCGAGGCCGGCTCCAGGTTGAACCCCCTGTCCTGCCTGTCTCCCCTCAAGGGTGTGGTTAGCGGCTTGGGCAAAAGGCCACCACTAGCATTTTCTGGAAATGAGAGAAGCCTCCCTCCTCTCCCGCAGGGCAGGGCTGGGGAAAACGTGACCTCACTCCTTCTTAGACGGCTGCCTCCAGTCCCAGCAGAGTTGGGGGTGGGGCAGGGGCAGCCCTGTGTCCTCAAGGTGCCCGCATTCAGGCCTAGGAGCCCGGCCTGACTCTCCCAGCCAGGCCGGGGGCAGCTTTCCCACCTGCCTCTCAGGCTCCTCCTCTGTGGCATCAAGTGGAGGCTATTGCTGGGGAGATGCTAAAACATCAAGATAGAAAATCCCGCTTGCCAGAAATAGGGTTGACACTGTCCCACCCTGCCGGCCTCCCCACCAAGCCTTGGTATTATTGCTCAGGGCAGGCGGGGGGCGGGGGGCGGGAGGGCAGTGTGAGGAGAGATGAATGGAAGGCAGTAGTTTAGAAAATTACTAAATTGTTCCGCCGCTGGTGAATCACTGGTGGCCCGCTAAATCCTGTTTTGATTTAAGGGGGATCGTGTGACGCCTAAACGGCCAGGAGTTAGCTGTCAGACAGGGAGGAATTCACATGCTTTAAGAGGTGGGTACCTTGTCTCCAGGGGGAGTCGGACAGTCAGACAGCAGATGGTTCCAAGATCACCCCGCCTGCGCCCAGCCCCGCACTCAGCTCTGCCGGGGGCACGGTGGATGGGGAAGGAGAAGACCCAGGCCCTCGGGCCCACCCTCAGCCCCTGGGGTCAGGAGGGGACAGCCCAGGCTGGGGTGAGCTCACTGCTGTAGCTGTGGGTGCTGCCGTGGAGGAGGGGTCAGAGGAGGCTGGCGCAGCGGGAAAGGAGAAGGAAGAGTGTGCGTGCAAACATCTGGGGACAGTGAGCCTGGTGGCACGGGAGCCCGGGCCCTTGTCTGGGGCTGGGAAGGGGAGGTGACAAGTGTGCCCCAGGGTGGTGAGTGGAGAGCCTTGAGGACACGGCCAAGGAGTTGGAGTCTCCGTTTTGGTCTCTGTGCTCTGGGCCTGGGTCCCGCCTCTGCTCCCCCTCGGTGGGGCATGGCCACACCTCCCAGGGACAGTGACTTCATCCTGGTGCTAAATCCTCGCTTCTGGCACAGGCCTCCTGGGCAGCGGGGGCAGACAGGCCCCATCCGGGCAGCCTAGATCAAGGTCAGGGTGGGATGGGAGCCAGTGCCCTGTTGAGGGCCAGAGCTGGGAGGACCAGAGGGTTTGTCCAGGAGGGGGTGTTCACTGGTTCTTGGCCACCCTCTCCAAGACCCGCAAGGACTTTGGCCTGTATTCCCACCCTCCACCAGTGCTCTCGGCCATGATTCAGAGAAGTCTGACCGAGGGATTTGGGGAAATTCATCCAAGATGCTGGTGGTCATGGCCAGTCAGCTGTCGGTGTCTCCTCCTACCTCAAACGCCATCTTCCCGGTGGGCCTCCTGGGGGGAATGAAGTCATTGTTCCCCACAACTCAGACTGTGGGTGGGGAATCCCTGGCGGCCCAGAAGGCGGGGTCCGTCCCCTCGGTCCCTCTGCCCTGTGCTGCACAGAAGCTTCTGGCCAAGAGAGTGACAGCTGTGGCCACACCCATGGGCGTCCTCTCCCCACATAGCCCGAGGGCCGGCTCCTTGGCCAGCATGTGAGGCTCTGTGCGTCCACCTCTGGACAAAGCTGAGCCTCTCCCACTGGATCCGGGTGGGGACCGGAACCAAAAGGCCCTGGAACAGGCGGCTCTGACTGGAATGCGGGTCTTGTAGACATGGCCGTAATATGGCACGTCTGGCAAAGCGTTCGCTGAGACCTTTGCTCTGGCAGGGCCAGACAGTGCCCAGGCTCAGTGGCCTCCAACCCCACCTCAGGAGCTGGGGAGGGGGGCAGCCCCCCTTCTTTAGCCTGGCTCAAGCCTGTGGGTTCTGGAGGCTGGGCCCACGCGGCTGCCCGTGGGAGGGCCGCGGAGCCTGCTGAATCAGGTCACACTGGAGGGGGAGCTGGGTGGGTGTGGTGCCCTCCACAGGGCCCAAGCTCCCTGCTGGCGGGACCAGAGGGGCGGCTCTGGCCTCTCCCAGCTGCTCCGATGCCCCCTGCCCCACCCCGATTACGCGGGCACAGCGAAGATGGTCCTCTCACTCCCACCCCTCCCTCATCCCAGTGCCTCCGGGGCCAGCTTCCCCTGCCCTTGGCTTTGTTCCTGGCCCAGCAGAGCTGGGGTTTTCATCTGGTACCCGGGTCCCTCAGGACCCTTCCTGATAGGTGGGCAGAGAACCAGACTGGGGTTCCTGAGTTCCCCAGCTCTGCCGTTCCTTGGCAAACCGCTTACCCTCCGAGCCTCCCAGGGTTGTGGTGAGGATGGACCCTCAGACAAAGGCTGTTTCCTTCCTTCTTTCCCTGGTTGGCCTGGGTTTGTGGCAGACCAGGGAGGAGGTGGAGAGGTTTGGGACCTTTTTGGGTCTGGGGCTCCCCTTTCCCCATTGAAGTGGCCACAGAGGCCCTTTTCCATTATGGGAGATGGTGGGTGATTGAGGTGGGCATTATTCTGGAGATGCCTGCGTTCTGATGGCGCCTCCTGGTGACGGCCGTGCCTTCATCCAAAGGAATGTAGCTATAATGGTGGCATTTAAGGCAGATGCCATGCTGACCTGGGAGAGGGGGCAGGAAATGCAGGGGTTTCGGGGGCTGTTGCCCTGAGGACCCTCGTATCATCCGGAGATTAGTGGGTGCCTAATTGGCCTGGGCAAAAGTGCTTTGTCAAAACCCTTGTGTCCCCCGTCTCCTGCCCCACTCCAGACAGACATGGCCATCCAGCAAGTACATGCTCACACACGCGTGCCCCCCACAGTAATACCCTCAGCCACTCACACAGAGCCTGCAGGCCCAGGTGCTAGGAGGAGCACTTCTAAGTGCTCCTTACATTCTAAGATGTAGCAAAAGGAACTGGGCGGCCTCGTTCGTAGCTGTCTCCCAGTGCCCAGAACAGTGTTTGGCCGTGACATGGGCTAAGTAATTATTTGTTGGATGAATTAGTACTTCCCAGGTGACTTTCACCCTCATGCACAGTAGCACGTGATGTGTCCTCTGCTGCCTGGGTCCTGACCTGGCCCGTGGACACTCTCACAGAGCCTGGAGCACACAGAGGCCCACGCAGGCTCCGATTCTTGTCTCTGGGTTGCTGTATCCCAACACCGGCCCGAGTCTAGCGGCTCCTCTGGGGCCAGCTCTCCCCCTGCTGCCTTCCTCAGGCCCTCCTGGCTGGGTCCCAGCACCTACCACGGTCAGAACTAGTCCCTGCCCCAAGCAGAGGGTGTATGTTCCTTGGTGGACAGGGAGCCTGTGGCCTGAAGGGAATGGTCCTGCTCCAGAAGACCCTGCTCTGAGGTGCACCTCAGCCTTGCCCTCTGAGACGGGTCTGAGGGGAAACAAGGCCATCCAGCAAAGCCTCAGAGTGAGGGAATCCCAGCCACGTGGTGGCAGCTCTGGTCAGAGGCTCGGAACTGACCAGAGAACCTTTCATCACGGGGCGTGGTGGCCACCAGGCCATGGGGCCAGGGTCAGGGCGTGAGGAGCCTCCTGGGGCACGGAGAGCTGAGCCAGCTGCCCAGAGCGAAAGATGCGGAAGAGGCTCCAGGAAGTGTCCTAGTGGGGCCGGCTTCCTCCCTTGGACGGTTAAATAAGGCACCGAATACCTCTGGGCACTGGGCTCTCTGGGCAGGCAGGGCCCGCTAGCCACCATGCTAGCTCCCTGCCTCACATCCACCCTGTCCTGTACTCACAGACCCTTAGGTGGACACATCTCCCCCACCCCTAACCCGGTGGGCCTCCTGCCCCACCAGCAAACACCAGGCTGATCTCTGGGGGCTCACTGCCAGGGTGAGGGCAGCCCTGGTGCGCTGCAGCCAGGCAGGATGGAGGTCAGTGAGTTCTAGCGTCATCTTCAGCAGGTGGTCCCTGGACACACACAGAGCTCAGAGAAGTCCTTCCCCTCACTGGGCCTCATCTTCCCACCTGTAAAATGGGGAGAAGCCAGCATTCTGGTGTAGGGCTATGGTAAGGGGAGGGAGGAGAGGGCCGGGGAGGCCCCTCCCTCCTGGGCCCAGCCTCGCCCAGGACCCCACCTGGATCCTCTTCTCACAGAATAATGTGCAGCAGGCTGGTGGCCTGGGGCTCCTGACTGGGCTCCTGGCCCAGGAGTCCAGTTTCTTGCTGAGTTCATTGGCTGCCGCTGGGCCTCTGGCATGGGGATGCACGGGGCACAGGTGGGACTGCAGGGTGGGGTGGGGGACTGCAGAGCAGCCCCTTCCCCTCCCCCTGCTCGGGGTGTTGTCTGCCCCCTGCCCCCCACCTCCCCTCTGCTCACTCATCTTTCTCTTTTGGGTTCTTGCCTCTGGGTCCAGTCCTGTGTCCCCTCCTTCCAGTTTGTCTCTTCACCCTCTGCGCTCTCTCTCTGTCTCTCTTCCTCAGCCCTGACCCGTCTCCCTGTCTCTGTCTGGGGATCTATCCCTTTCACTTCCATTTTTGCTGATTCTACTTCTCTCTGTCCTTCCTTCTCTCTCTGTCTCTCTTCCTCTCTCTCTCTCTGTTTCCTTTTCTTCTTCCTTTCCTGTCCATGTCTCTCTGCCTCTCCCTTTCATGCTCCCTCCTTGTCTCCCCACTTCCTCCCTCCCAGGCTTTCCAGTATCCAGGCTAGGCTGCCATTCCTTCTGTCTCCCCGTGTTCTGCCAGCTTGACAGTCTTTGAGAGGAAAGTCCTCACCTGCCCTCATCTTCCCACACCTGCCCCGAAATCATTTGCTCAAATTGCTTCAGAAGCTGGAGGGCTCCCAGCATGGGAGCCTCCCAAATTCTTACTGATCTCAGGCCTGCCCTTGACCACAGAGTGGAGAGTGGTCCACGGACAAGCTCTCTGCACCCTCTGATGCCTCCATGTCCCCATCAACTTTGGCCTGGCCGGTGGGGCTGGGGGCTCTGGGCCATTCCTACAGTGACATCCAGTGGCCAGGTCTGGGCCAGGTGTGAGAGGCCCAGACTGCCCCTGGGGACCCCGGACCTGTGGACTCCAGACTAATGTCACTCTGAGGCGGGATGGGGATGCCAGGCCAGCAGGGTCACGGTGCCTGCCTCCAGGAGGGCAATGTCTACCTGCTGAACCCAGCTGCTCACCCCGCCCCATCCATCCTGAGCGCCTGGATGTGTCCTCGGGCACCCCCTGAGCTTTGCACACAGGGCGGGGACACCTGGATTTCTCTGGCCCTCTGAGTGGGGCCAACTTGGAGGAATTTCTCAAAGCCTATTAGAGCAGTGGCTGCCTCCTGCCTGCCTCCTCGGGCTGGGCAGGGCTGAGGGCGGAGGAAAAGAGGGAGGGAGGGGAGAGAGGAGGAAGGGAAAAGAAGTTGGCAGGCTGACAGCAGAGCTGTGTCTGCATCCATCGCTGAGAGGAGGCCCATGCGGTGTGGGGCGGGCCACGAGCAAGGAGAGGCCTTCCTCCCTTTGTGCTCCCCCCTTCTCCTCCCCCCAGGGTCCTATAAATAGGCCCAGCCCGGGCTGTGGCTCAGCTCTCGGAGGGAGGCAAGCACCAGGCAGCGGTCTCCAGCCAAGCCCCCTGCCAGCATGGCCAGCGAGTTCAAGAAGAAGCTCTTTTGGAGGGCAGTGGTGGCTGAGTTCCTGGCCATGACCCTCTTCATCTTCATCAGCATCGGTTCTGCCCTGGGCTTCCAGTACCCGATAAAGAGCAACCAGACGACAGGTGCCGTCCAGGATAATGTGAAGGTGTCCCTGGCCTTTGGGCTGAGCATTGCCACGCTGGCCCAGAGTGTGGGCCACATCAGCGGAGCCCACCTCAACCCGGCTGTCACGCTGGGGCTCCTGCTCAGCTGCCAGATAAGTGTCCTCCGGGCTGTCATGTACATCATAGCCCAGTGCGTGGGGGCCATCGTCGCCACTGCCATCCTCTCGGGCATTACCTCCTCCCTGCCCAACAACTCGCTTGGCCTAAATGCGGTGAGTGGGGTGGCCCCAGGCTCTGGGGGCTCAGTGCTGAGGCGGAGCTGGTCTCATCCTCCGCCCATTGTGCAGATGGGGACACTGAGGAACAGAGAGGACAAGAGGTTGCTGGAGGTCATGCAGAGTTGGGACTGGAACTCAGCTACGCCTGCCATCCAGAGCCTGTTTCCTGCCAGGCACTGTGGGGGAGCTGAGACCCAGCATAATGGTGTGGCCAATGTCCCCTGCGGGCCTCTATTGTGGGGAATAAGCACGGGTGGCAGCTCCCAGTTGGGCCAGCAGTTCCTTGCCCCTGGGCTGTGGTTTCTTGTACCACCACTCCCCAGCCCTGCCTGTGCAGCAGCTCTCTCCCTGTGCAGCCTGGACCCTGGGTACACTCTGCCTGCTGTCCCCAGCCTCCCTGCACCACCTGCCCGGCATGTCCTGCAGCTGGCCACACAGTCCTGTGTGAGCAGGGCTCTCCTGGAGGGGGGTCACTCAAGCTTCCAGGCAGCCACCCAGGTCCCCCAAACAAACTGCCTTCAACGAAAAATCTCCTCTTGCTCTTCTGGGCCCGGGAATGAGACAAAGATGGGGGGTGAAAACACTTGCTGGACAGCCTGCAGGCGGCTTTCCTGGATTACAGCAAGGCGGGCGGGAGGCGGGTGGCCGGAGCGGGGACATCTTGCCTCCTGTCTTGGTCCACTCTCTGTCACCAGACACAGGTGTGGCGCGTGTATTTGTGTTTGTGAACGGTGTGTGCACGTGGGTGCCGGCATGGGCCTCCAGGTCTGTGGAAGCTGGCTCCACTGCTTCTGGAAGTGTGTCTGTGAGCACATTAGTGCTGCTCTGTGAGCGTCCCAGGGGGTGCGTGTGTCCCTGTGTGCGCCCACTGCTCGTGGCTTGAATGGGGCCTGGCCTGGGGGCACTCATGAGAAGCAGATGTGGGCCACTGGGTAGGAGCTGCGGAAAAGAATTCCTCCCGGGCCGCTTAGCACAGCTAATTGGTCGTTGGCGGCAGCTGCCTGCTGTCGCGGACCTGGGCTTTTCCAGACCCTCAGCCAAGTGCAAACTCAGACCTGGCTTGGGCCGCAGCAGGGGGAAATTTGGCCTGAGAGGCTGAGTAAGGCTTGGAGGAGGTCTCAGAGCACCCGAGGGGGTGTTTCCACGGGGAGGGAGAGAGGCAAAGGAGCAGAGAGGAGGAATCAAATCAGGTCGAGACTGGCGGGGCCTGGGCCGGGCAGGCCGGTGTGGGAGAGTAAGGGAGCCAGCCAGGGGCTCTGCAGAGAGAGCCGTGGGTGGTTTGAGAAGCAACTGCCCTCTTGCTTCCCAGCCAAAGTTCAGATCCTGGTGCTGCAGCGGGCGGGAGGCTTGGTGAGGTCTGTGCAGAGGGCAGCTGGCATGACCCTGCCAAGGAGGGATTAAGCACTTCTTGTGTCACAGTGACACCTCACCCAGCCTAGGACTGAAGGTTAGCCCTGCGGCCTGGAGTTTAGACTTTAGTCGGGGAAGATGTGGTCACGGTGGATGGAAGGCCCTCCAGGCCTGTCTCTCCAGTGGGGGCAGAGCCAGGTGACGTCGGGGAGCGCGCACTGGGTAGGGTCAGGACCACCTTGGGGCTCAGCTGGGCACGATGGGGATTGGGAATGGGTCCTCCTACGGGAGGAGTTGAGTCTCCCCAGGCCTTCCGGCCCCCTCTTGACCTTCCCTCTCAAGGGACAGGCAGGACAGGCATCTGCTGGCTGACTTGGCTCTCTCACATGGGCATCCCAGGCAGACTCGAGGAGGGCAAGCACCTACCTCTGTGCCATCTTGATCTGGCCACACCCTACTTTAGTGTCCCTTTCCCTCTCAAGGCTCCATTGTCCAAAGTCACCCCAATACCTGAGCTGGATGGGTTGCAGAAGGGGGAGAAAAAGGGGCCCAGCCCTGGGCGGGGAAGCAGGCAAGTTGGGTTCAAGGCCTGGCTACTGCTAACTTGTTGAGTTTTCTTGGAGTTGAGAACCCTGAGGCTCCAAGAGGGGACCTAGGTCTCTTGATATCTCTTGGCCACACCCATACTACGAACAAGCTTACTTTGTGGACTTGAGTTTATCACTCTTCCCAGCAAGGTCTGGCTAACAGGAGCCCAAGAGGGGTCAGGCTGAACGTAAGGGCACTGAGGGCTGTGGTAGGGGCCCAGGGACTGCCCTGGCCACACCGTGGAAGTTTGGGGTCCAGAAGCACAAGTCCTGGGCTGAAGAACAGGAAAAGGGTCCAGAACACTGAACCTGGGATCTGAAGAGACCTGGGAGGTGGCCTCAATACCTCAAGAGGGGCAGAGACCAGCCTACACAGGTGACACACTCTTTACTCCAGGCTCTGGGCGAGGCTCCCACAGCCCCTTGAGTCCCAAGCCCCACCCCAGCCCAAACCCATCGTTGGCATGGAGATTTCCAAAGAAAACACAGAAAGAAGTGGCAGGAAGCGGTTGGAATGAGTCAGGGTGTATCCCCCGGGGACATGTTGAGGACAACTTTCTCCTCACTGAGTCAGGGCTCAGGATATACCCCAGAGGGACCATGGACCTCTATCCAGCCTGGCGCATCCTGGCTAGTTCTCAGAGCCAAACCCTGATTTTGTTCCTAGAGTGAGAGGCTCAGAGGCAGGGGTCGGTGTCAGGCCTGCCCTGCCCTAGCTCAACTACTAATACCCTGTGTGATTTCATGCAAGCAACCTTGTCTGTGTGGCCCCAGCTCCCATCTGTGGAAAGGGGAGCTTGCAAGGTATGGCTGGGCACTGGGAAGTCGAAGATGCTCCTGAACCTTGGAATCTGGACCATTCGCCTGCCCTTTTCACTCTTCCCCTCTCTGGCTTGCTCACCCTATAAACGTGACTGTCACTGCTGCAGCCTGAATGCAGGGCTGAGTCAGCCCAATCCCTGCCCTGGGAAGCCCATGGTCCTGTGCAAGATAAGCCCGGGGCACATCTGTCCGTGATAGGGGGCAGGAGGCTGGTGCGATAAGAGGTATCAGGGCACCTGGGAACTTCTGACTTTGAGCTGTGGTGAGGGCCCGGAGGGCTTCAGGGAGGAGGTGCCATGAGAGCCTGAATGTAGGTAGAGGAGGTCATGTCCTGAGAGTCGTGGGGTGTGGCTGACGGGGGGTCATGGTGGGAGGCTGGGGCTCTGGAGAGAGGTGAGGGCTCAGGGTTCAGGCCAGTGTCTACCTGTGTCCAAGAGGGGACTGGATGCCGGGCCATCCAGAGCCTCTGATTTCAGCCCCTTCGGGGGCTCAGGCAGAGCGTACACGTCCCTCATTTGGGGGTCTTTTCTCAGCCCCATTGATTCTGGGCCTGACTGCCTGGGGACTGTTTCTACGTGCTGCATCCAGGCCCTGCCTTTAGCCCCAAACTCCCCACTTCCCCAGTTTCCTGGGCCTCAGTTTCCCCAGCCACAGAATGAGAGCACCCCCCTCTCCCTAACCCCGCTTCCCCATGCCACCGGTTCTTCCAGAGTTGAGGGCCCTCGGCCTCCCCCAGAGCTGGGGGTGGGCTGGGGGAATGGGAAGCCAGTTTTCCGATGGCCCTGCCCAGGGAGGGGGCTGGGGGCTGGGTGGTGATGCCATTGATGGGACATATAATTACTGTTTCCAGCCAGAACCAGATGAGGGGGAGGGCACAGAGCAAGGCAGGAGCTTTGCGGTGGAGACTTTCCTTACCACGGAAAATTCTTAGGCTCTTTCCCCACTGAGAGCCCTCGGAGCAGCCCTGCCCGCCCCATGTTGCCCACGCTGACACCTGGCCCTAGCCAGGGCTCGCTGTGGGAATCCTCATGTGAAGGAGCTACGTTCTGAGAGGGGACATGGCCCGCCGGGGTCCCTCGGTCTAAGGGGACTTGCCTTGACTCCCCCGTCCCCCGGTCACAGCCTCCCCTCACACCTGGAGCCTTTAGCTCACTGCAGGCCAATCCCACACTGTCTCCCCGCAACCTGATCTCAGACCCAAGTAGTGGTCCCCTCTTTCTCTAGGGCCCCGCCCAGCAGGGGTGCCTTTAGCCTTACCCATCAGGGCTTTCCCCAGGCAGGTCAAACATGCCCCCTGCCTCGCCTTGAAGACTGGTTTGGGCAAGCTTTCCTGGGGGCACAGGGAGCCCTTGGTTCTTGCTGGCAGAGCCCCCCATGGTCCTTGCCCTCTGGAAGCACCGACAGGTCTGGGATCTCCTGAATGGGCGTGGGCTGAGCCCACATACCTGCAGGTAGGGGCAAGGAAACGTTGTCCTGGCCAGGGTCCCCTCAGCCAGAGCCTCTCTCTGGGGTCCAGAGGGGCTCCTTACCCACGGTGGTACCCAGGGGGTAAGTGAGGGGCTGTCTTTACACAACCAAGGAGCTACAGTCCAGCGGGCAAGCACACCCTGAGGCTGGAAAACCTCAACTCAAAAGAGGGTAGAAAAGGCTGGGAAATGCCCATTCCAATGAGCACTTTCTTTCAGTGCCTGAAATCCCAACATCAGGACAACCAGAGGCAGGTGTCTGCTCAGTGTAAAGAAAGACACTTTTTTAAAAAAAATTGGGGAAGATCAGCCTCCAAGTCAGTAAGCTCAGGGCTGTGCAAGTAGGGTCTGTCAGGCAGCCGGCTGCTCTGGGGCGTGTGTCTGTGGAGGGCATCGGGCGGTTACAGGTGGGTGGGAGGTCCTATAACAGGCTCCATGCCATATGGAGACCAGTGGTTCAGATGGCCTTGTGGGAATCCTGCACTCAGGATCCTGGCCCGGAGGGTGACCGCAGGTCTTGGGGGCCGGGGTCCCACATCAGGCGGGGAGGAATTCTGGGCAAGATCTGGGGCTAGATATGGGCTGAGGCCTCTCTTTTACTGGTAAGGAAACCGTGGCCCACAGAGACATGGAGACGTGCCTAGGTTGCATAGCAGATGATGGCAGGCAGGACCCCCCAGCCTCCTGCCTCCAGCCCTTGATTATCTCTGCTGCCCCAATTGCACACATTTACGCTGCACCAGTACACACACGTGCACTCACACACGCAGTGGTACATGGCACATGGGCACACACACATGGGCATGAAGCACACTCTCAAGCCTGGGTGGTCCCACTCAGGCCCTGGGACCCTAGGAGGGTACGGGGAGGGTGGTCCTCAGTGGAATCTCTTCCTTTCCCGGGCAGGAGGACAGGGCTGCCCTGAAGTGAGGAAGGGAAGGAGGAAGCCATTGCTTTGTGTATTGTTTCTTGTCAGGAAGATGAAATGGCTTCTGGGAGCAAATAAAGGGCACTTTGAGACCTGCCTCTCTCTCTTTTACTCAAGGGGGCTTCCTTCTCTTCTCCTCCATCCCCAGCCAGTAGTGGCACTTGTGTGTGGGAGTGCAACACACAGGGACAGGGTGACACACTCAGAAATGCGTCAGACACACAAGATGAGCATCTAGGGCCACACAGAGAGCCCTGCCCCAGCCTCCGCAAAGCCCCCCTCCGTAAGAGATGGCACCCTGCGTGATAAGGATTTTCAGAGACAGTTAAGATGCATCTGGCCAATACATGATTAGTTTGTCTGAATGTCCCACATGGGCTGAAAAAAAAGAGGGTATATTCTCAAATATGGAGGTGCAGGGCTTATGCATTTTCCTTAAATCAAACTTGTTAATTGTGGGGTTCAAATCTTCCTTGTTCATGCTCTTCATATTTTTTGATGCTTCATTCCATCCGTTTCTAAGAGAGGATTGTTAAACCCTTTCACTCTGGTAGTGGACTGATCATTTTCTTCTCGTAATTCTGTCAATTTTTGTGTCAGATATTTTTGGCTTGTATTGTTTAGTGCGTACAGGTTGAGAACTTTTGTAACTCTTGGATAGACTTTTTGTTGACTCATTGTCTAATAAACCTCTTAATGTCTAATGAAAAAGAAAAGAGTCACACCTGGACACATGTGGTCACCCACAGATACCAATCTACGAAGACACACAGGGGCACACAAAGCCGCGGATCCTCAGAGGCACATGCATGCCGGAACAGTCACGGAGGGGTGACGTTGTGGGCCTCACCGAGGCCCCCCTCACTGGGAGTGCTGAGTGATAGAGGCAGTGGGTGTGTGGGGCAGGCCTCAGTGTCTTCCCTCCCCTGTTCTTTGAGAGTGGATGCCCAGAGCCACAGCCGGGCCTGGCTCTAGGATCTGCTGTTCCCCAAGGGTGGGATGCCACGGTGCCCAGGCCAAGCTGGGGCCCTGGCCCTTAGAAGCTACTTTGGTCATCCTGCCCATGGGCAGTGGGGAGGGTTTGAGGCCCATTCCTGGAGAGGTCAGCCTTGTGCCACCCTGGTGCCTGGGACACCCCGGCAGCTACAGAGCATATTCTGCCAGCTCCTCAGGCCAAGCTGGGGATCGTCAGAACCCTTAGCCCAACCTGTGGGTAGCCAGCACCTTGGCCTGTGAGTTTGGGTGGCACAGATCCCCGGAGCAAGGATTCTGACTTTGCTCTCTCCTTCCTGGGCCTTGGCCTCCTTGTCTGTCATCTCACAGAGCCTTGAGCAGGCTGCCCTGCAAGGTCCACAGAGACCAATGACTGGCCTGTGGTCTCCCAGTTAGAAAGCAAATGAACCAGCCCTGCCAAGCTCCAGAGGGCTTCCCTGGCTGCCTCCAGAGAGGGTGGAAGTGCTAGAAAATTAGCATCGTCTGCTACTTCTGTCACCACACAGCGAGGGTCCCCTTTGAGGTCTGGGTGGGGAGATGAGACGGTGTCTCCATTCTGTCCCCACCGAGCTCCCAGGCCAGGGTGTCTGAGGCACCCACACAGGAGGCAGAAAGGTTACTTCTCTGCAAGATATGCAGGCCGTTCAGTGAGGGCTCGGCAGAGCGGCAGCAGAAGTCAATTCTAGCCAGGGACCCAAGAAAACTTCTGGGTGCTAGTGGAGTCTGCACTGGGCCTTGAGAGTGGGCTCAACGGGTTTGATACAAAAATGGAGAGCCTGCATCTTTCTGGTGCTTTAACCAAATGTGTGGATTTTTCTGTTTTTTCTACTTGTGTTCAGAAAATTGACTGTTACTTTTTTTGGGGGGGGCCTTCATCAGTGAAATATAAGACCTGGACTGGGCAAAACTACCTGGGGATGTGCAAACATTTTTTTTTTCTATAACAAGAACCGCAACTGGGATTAGCCCTATTTAAGCAATTGTGTCAAATTTAATAGGTTGTAAACAGGAACATAGGGTCTGAATGTTTACTTGCTCTTTTCTGGACATCAAGTTTCAACAGACCTTTAGCTATCCCTTCCGATTTTGTGTTATCAATTTTTTTTTTCAGATGTAAGTAACACAAGGGCTTTGGCAGTTGAAAGAGAGGAGGTCATAGACATGGAAACAATGTGGTTCTGGGCTGTCAGGTTCTAAGGGCTCTGGGCAGCTAGGAAAGGGTACATCCTAGGCTTCCCAGGGCAGGTGTCACTTCCTGTGGACTGGTCATGGCACCAGGCCCCCTGCTCTGCACACTTTGCATGAAAAGTGGTGCCCTTGGGCAGAGCAGGGGCTGGGATGCTCAGACCTGGTTAAGAATCGGGGCAGGAGGTGAGCTTGCCCAGACCACGTGTGTGAGGAGATTGCGGTGGGGATGGGGAGTATGAAGCAGGAGCCGCTTAGAGCAATGGCTCCATTAATCAGTGTGGAAGGGCTGGTTTCAGGACTCCTGGCAGCTAGCAATTATGCGGACCCTGGAGAACAAAGGAGAGAGCATGAGGAGGAGCCCTGAGCTTCCTGAGTGCTCAGACATGGAGGGTAACAGCAGGTGTGGGTGTGATGGGCATTGGTACAAGCTGCCCGGCCTCACCAGCCTCGCCTCCACGGAGCCTGTCCCGGCTCCAGGCGGGCCTCACTCCCATCTCCACACTCCTGGGCAGCAGAGCCTCTCCCCTTCTGCCTGCCACGGCCCCCAGTCCTGGGGATGAGATGAGAAAGAGCCCGAACAAAGCCACAACAACCATCCTGATCCCTCCTGCCTCTGCAGCCCTTCCCAAATGCCCCAAGACTGTCCCCACAGCCTTAGAACCTCTGGCCTCTCTGGAGAATGGGAAGGGAAAATTAGATCTATTTTACAGATGGGGAAACTGAGGACCAGAGAGGGTGGAGACCATAGTCATGGTGCCAGCAAGTGGGAGAGCAAGGACCTGAACTCAGGGTTTCTGCCTCCACAGCCCCACGGGGTATGAAAAAACTGGGTATTGCCCAGAGGGCTGGCTGAGCTGAGGGGCTGCAGCCCTGGGGTTGGCCAGGAAAGGCCCAGAGCTGGGGCTGCAACACAGGGGAGGGGATGTGAGTCACTTTCCCTGTGACCCAGGGCTGCAGACAAAGGAGGGAAGAGAATTGTTCTTGTAGGATGGCCTCAGGGTGGGGCTGAGAAAACCTCTGGATAGTGGTGGAGTGCCCTCCACCTAGGACTCTGCAAAATGCCCTGTGGCCTTGGAGACAGCCCCATTCCCCTACCCTCCGGATGAGACTTCAAGTTCAGTCTTATTTGGACACACCAGCCTGGGAGAAGGCAGCCTCCGTGGCCACGTCCAGGCATCTTTGTGAGGGGGCCTGTGCTGACGTGGCCCAGCTCCCCTGTGTGGGCATATCTGGCCGCTGGGACCCTCATGTGCGGGAAGGTGCAAGGGCTCCATGGGGAAGGGTCTCCCTGGCAGCTGCAGAGGGAGGGCTCCAGTGACCTCATGGCAGCTCCCATTCCCTTCTTGTTCCATGAGTCATGTTTCTAAAAGTGGCCCAGGAGCAAGTGGGAGCCAGACAGTAGTGGTGCAGCCAACATAGCCAAAGAGAGGGAGGGACGCTGGGCCAGGAGGGACAGGGAGGGGGTAGATAGGGAGGGCAGGGCCCAGAGGAAATGGGAGACAGACACTGGACCAGGGGAGAGACAGACAGAGGTGGGGAAGGAGACAGAGGGTGGGGATGCAAGGGACGTAGGCTCAAGGGCAAGAAGGACATAGGGAGCTGTGTGGCCAGCTAACTGAGGAAGACCCTCACCATCTTTGGGAATTTTAGATGCAGCAGAGGATGGGGGGGAATGTTCAAGACTTTTGGAGTAAGAAGCAATGTCTCCAGCTGGGCCCTGCCACCCATTTCCTTCTCTTCTTTAATTGTCCCTGAATGTCCCTAACCGTCTCCTCCCATGTCTATGGCTCACCTGTCGCCTATGGCCTTGGTACCCCCAAGGGTACCCCGGCCTGGATGTAGCTGGATGCAGAAGCCCTGCCCCCCAGCAACCCCAGGCCTCTCCGGCCTCCAGACAGAGTGCCACAGTGTTTAGGCCAAGCTGGTACTTCAACAGGTGTGGGAGGGGACTAGGTCCACTAATGGCTGTATGTGCTTGAGTGTGGCCTTGCCAGGCGCTGATGCGATGGGCTCTGAAGGCACTGAGGGTCTGGCCCTGGGGGCCTGGCCCTGGGGGCCCTGGGACGCGGTTCTTACTGCCCGTCTCCCCTGCAGCTGGCCCCTGGCGTGAACACGGGCCAGGGGCTGGGCATCGAGATCATCGCCACCCTGCAGCTGGTGCTGTGCGTGCTCGCCACCACGGACCGGAGGCGCCGGGACCTCGGGGGCTCGGCGCCACTCGCCATCGGCCTCTCTGTGGCCCTGGGGCACCTGCTGGCCGTGAGTGGGGACCTTCCCAGGTGGCGGTGGAGGTGGGGAGGGCGGAGCCAGGCTGTTGTGGTGTCCTGTCAGGACAGTGGGTGGGACCCCGACAGGGCTCGTGCCGTGGGGTGGGGGGACCACCTACCTGGGAGAGGAAAGCGCAGGCACCTCCTGCCCATCTTTCCGGGTCTGCCGGTCACTTGTCTGTTTCCTCTCCGGTCCTCTCTCTGTGTCACCCTCTCTCTCCCTCTGCCTCTGCCTCTGTGTCTGTATCTCCTCCCCCGTTGCCCCTGCGCCTTCCCCCTCACAGATCGACTACACAGGCTGCAGTATTAACCCAGCCCGGTCCTTCGGCTCCGCGGTGATCACGCACAACTTCCAGGACCACTGGGTAAGGGGTCGCAGGGCTGCCCCGTGGAGGTGGGTGGGAGGTTTTGGTGCCTTATGGAAGACCCGCCCCCATCCTGTGACATTACCTCCCATCACAGAGGCTCTGGGAGATGGCCAGGGCGGAGGAAATGGGGCAGCTGAGACCTGAGACGAAAGTGCCGGTGGGCTCACGCCTCGGGCGGCGTAGGCCAGCCTCCCGTCCCAGCTCAGACCTGCCCCATGTCATCCCAGTGTCTCTTGGCGCCAGTGTTTCCTGAGCTGGGAGGTGCGGGTGTGGGAGTGCCTGCTTCGCGCCCAGGACAAAGGTCTCGGCACCTGTAAGCTGAGCACGACACCGGAGTCAGTGCCCGAGGGATTTAGCTGTTCCCACTGTTGCTGTTTCTTTTCCAGGCCACTTTTTGTTTTTTTTGTTTTTTTTTTTTTTTTGCGGTACGCGGGCCTCTCACTGTTGTGGCCTCTCCCGTTGCGGAGCACAGGCTCCGGACGCGCAGGCTCAGCGGCCATGGCTCACGGGCCCAGCTGCTCCGTGGCACGTGGGATCCTCCCAGACCGGGGCACGAACCCGTGTCCCCTGCATCGGCAGGCGGACTCTCAACCACTGCGCCACCAGGGAAGCCCTCCAGGCCACTTTTGATCAAACCAGACTGTCTCTGGGACCTTTTCAAAGCTGGGGAGGGTGGGGCACTGGCCGCCCTCAAGAAGGGGCTGGTCTGACCACGCCAGGCGTGCGGAGCTGGGTCGCACCGAGGCAGGGAGACACCCACTACCAGAGTCCTGCCTTGGGCCAGTCGTTGGGTGGCACAGGAATGGGGATGCTGGGGTTCAGGCATGGGTGGGAGGGAAGCCAGGCGGTGGCGTGGTGGAGCAGGGGTCTCAGGGTAAGCAGGTCCCATCAGACGCCCTCTGAGCACGTCTGCTCTGTTCCTAGATTTTCTGGGTGGGGCCGTTCATCGGAGGAGCCCTGGCCGTGCTCATCTATGACTTCATCCTGGCTCCGCGGAGCAGCGACCTCACAGACCGCGTGAAGGTGTGGACCAGCGGTCAGGTGGAGGAGTACGACTTGGATGCCGACGACATCAATTCCAGGGTGGAGATGAAGCCCAAATAAGGGGGCCTGGCCCAGGCATCCATGTTGGGGGGGCAGGGGCGGGTGTAGGGAGGGGAGGGATGAAATCCGTATTGTAGACACTCTGACAAGCTGGCTCAGTCACTCCCCAAAGATCCGCAGGACCTGCATAGTCAAGCCTGATTTGGGGCTGTTTCTATCACCTTCTTTCTCTTTCTCTGTTTCCTGGCCTCAGGGCTTCCTGGGGACCAAGATTTTCCAATCACCCACTCCCTTGAAGTCACAGAGGAGGTGAAAGAGAGGGACCCACCTTGCTAAGTTGTCCCCTCAGAGTGTGATGGCAGGTGTGCCAGAAAGTCCCCCCTCATCCCAAAGTTGCTCACCAACTCACCTGCTGCAGGTGCCTGGGACTCCACTGTGATTGCTCTGTGCCTTTAGGCATGGCCTTCTTTCCTGTAAAGTGCACTTGCCCCCAAGGATGCTCTGATGGGGAAAAGATCCCAGCAGGTGCAGTGGTTGGGGCAGGTGGCAGACAAGCCTCGGCCTTGTGACCTGGCTCACTTCCAGGGCCCCCCTAGATGTGCTGCATGACCTTGGGAAGGTCTCAATCTTGGGGCCCCAGTGACCCCATCTGTAAAGTTGCAGGGACAGGGAAAGCTATATGGGCCTGAGGCCCCTCTCTAGGATTCTGTAAGTGTAGACACACTGCAGGTTCTGGAAGATGTAGTCTGGACCAGTGCTGCTTCTTCCACTTGCCAAGTATGTAGTTGTACCTACACATCTATGTGAACACGTGTACGTAGGCATACATGTTTCAAAGCAAAGAGCAGCAGACCATCCAGCCACTGGAATTTCCTGTTCCTGGGGGGAGCAGGTCCGATAGTGGCTCCACTGGACAGAGGCTGCTCTTGTAGAATGAAGGTCATTTAGAGGGCGAGGGAGGAGCGCCCATATTCCTTCACTGAGTTGTAGTTGATCTTTTCCACCTATCACTGCATCACCCCCATCATTATTTAGTTCTTCACTTTCTCCTGCCAGTGCAGACACAGGTCACCATTATGCAGGTGTGTTTATTAAAGGGCACTTGGTCATCTGAAGGTTACCAAGCCTGAGGACACATGACCATGATTCGGATCAGCCCTTGGAGGCAGATGCCCTCGTTGGACACTTGGGGGTGCTTCTAAGCCCCCAGCTGATCCCAAGGGGGAAGGAAGAGCAGATTCCCCCTTTATTCCTGAGCTCCTGTTTGGAGGCATTTGGGGCAGCTGGGTGACCTGTCCAGGCTGCCCAGTCATAGTCTTCCCTCCTCTATTATCTGGAGGGGAGAGTTGGTCTTGACCTGAGGAAGTAGCTATGGCTGCAGCCCAAGGACAATTCAGAGCACAGTCTGTTTGGGGGCAGCTATCTACACAGTCCATTCAATTCCACCAGGGTCAGAGCAGGTCTCCCTATGTGCCTGTGGCCATGATGGTGATAAAAACTGAGAGACACAATACACAGGTATCTAGGAGCAGCAGGACGATCCATCATGATATCCACACACTCCCTTCTCCATTTCCTAGCAAAAACTTCTAGCCCATTTAACAGATAAACTGAGGCCCAAGGACCCACAGATAGATAATGATTTGGCCAGGCCTAACAGCCAGGACCATGTCTCTGGCTACTCCCTGGACTGTGAGACTGGTCCCTCTCAGTCCCAGCTTCTGCATTTCTGCCTGGGCAATGGCCAGGGGCCAGGAGGGGTGAGGGTTGTCCTGGAGGGGAGAGGGGCACAGACTCTTCCTGTCCTGTTCTGGCTGCTGCACAACAGAACCCTGCATCTGTCTGCTCTGCATATATATCTCTTTGGATTTGGAATTTCATTATGTTAAGAAAATAAACAGTAATATAAGTCATCCAAGCTCTCTGGAATGAAGTTCTCCTTCTTTTGCCACCATGTTCTCACAAGTGATCTCTGGGTCTGAGAGCTTGGGCCCACTCCTAGGGACCCAGTCTGAGGGGGAACCACTGTCTGCCCTCCTGCCTCCAGGATCCCTGGTCTCAGGGAGTGGACACAGCCCCACCCAGAATTCCATCTGAGAGACACAGGGTCTTGCCCCTAATTTTTGATTCTGACCTGTGAAGGGGATGAGGGAAAGAAGGAATGAAGTGTGACAGCCCGTGGCTCCCCTCTGACCCCTAAGAACAGAGCCCAGGGAGCACCAGGGACTTCGCAGGTGACCCTCCCTCTGACCCTCCTCACATTTGTGACCCACCTACACCTGGGCTGGGCACTGGGGCCCACAGGCTTTCCCGGGGAGCTCAGCCCCAGGGGTGGGTATGGAGAGAGACTTGCCCGCCAGAGTGAGGTTAGTGCCAGGCGCAGGGGGAACTTAGCTGGCTGGGGAAGGATGACCTGCAGTAGCTAAGAGGGGAAAAGCCACTTAGTCCCTTGAGACCTTGGGGGGCTAAGGGCTCCTCCTCTCTGAAATCATGAGCCACATTCAGTGAGGTTGTGCATTTTCCCATGGAGAATCTGTGGCTTTTGTCAGACTCCTAAGGGGTCTCCCCAGGGAAGAAGGGAAGAGAGGTCAGAGTGGGCTGACCTCTGCCCCCAGGGTGACAGGAAGCCTGGAAAGGACCCCTCTGTCTGTTCCTGCCTTTCCATCTGTCCCCCATATAGCCCAAGGCCAGTGTGGGCTGAAAGGTTCCATCTAGGCCTGTTCAGCTTACAAAACCCCTTCCCACCCATGGCCACCCCCAGTGTTGGGGGCTCAGCAGGCATGGGCATCCTCACTTGATGGAGGGGAGTGGATACTCAGGCACATGTCCCAGTAATAGGACAAATCTTTGCCAAGCTGACATTTGGACCGAGGCCCCTGACACTCCCCCTGACATGCACACACACTTTGGGCTAGTTTCTCAAAACAGGGACAACTATACTGGGAAACCTAGTGCCCAATGACAGGAGGCCCAGAGTCTGGGAGGTTCTGAGAACCATCAACCTGGATATCTCACTGGGCCACATGGACAGGCGTTGCCATGAGCATGGGCTGAGCAGGTCAGGGGTGACTGGGAAGGTCCTGGCATCACAACTCTGCTCCTAAGAGATGCACAGTTCCTGCCTCCCTCTGGTGGGGGGCTTTGCTGATGGTGATACAAGGGCGGCTTGGCCTGTGGAGGCCAAGGCTCAGTGCTATTGGAGCAGGCTTTCTTATTCCAGTGTGAACTGGGCCACTGCGAGTGGCGCCTGGGCCCTCAGTCCATGCAAACTGCCTCTGCACCTCCCAGGCTGAGGACAGGATGCTATGAATAGGAGGGTGCTAGCGAAGCTATGGAAACAGGGTCCAGTCTAGCCTGTGGCAGCCCACCTGAGCAGGTGTGCCAAGGCTCTCTCTCACAGCCCTTCTTGGCTTGTCTCCTTACCTTGTCCCATCCTCCCTGGCGTGAAGCCCTCTCAGAACCCATAAGGGCCCCTGGCCACCCCCACCTCAACCCTTGCTCTTCCTTTGGTATCCCCTGGCCATTCCAGGGCAGAGCCTTTCTTAGTGATTGTTTTGTCTTAACTTCTAGAATCCTAGTGCCAAGATACACAGCCTGAAGAGGTCGAGGAACTTCCCTGGGACTTCACATACAAGATTTCTAATCTTTATAACATCCTTGGAAGGTAGAGATGACAACCTCTATTGTAGAGAACACCGAGGCCCCTGAAGATGAAATGATTTGCCCAAAGCCACACAGTGTGCTGGTGGCAAAACTGGGATTTTGAACTTGCTCTGTCTGGCTTCAAAGACTGGGCTCTTTCCACTATGTGGTGCAGGCTCATTTTGTCAAGACTCCCACTAAGTTTAGCTCTGGTTCAGCTAGGCTTCCTCTGCCTGGAGAGTGTTGAGAGGAAAAAGGAAGGGAAAAGAATACCTGGCTGAAGGGAACTCTAGCACCAGGAGAAGTGCCATTAATTCTGGGGCCAACTGGCCATTGTTTCTGCTTGAGACATATTGGCACTGCCTGGCCCAAGACTGCTCCCTGGCACTGGCCTCACCCAGTGCCCTCCAGACCTGACTGTCCCTCTCTCTATTTGGGAGGAATATGTCTGATAAACTTGCTCATCCAGAGGTTGTCCTCTCCCACCAGAGTATATGAGAAGGGGTAGGACAATGCTATACCCTGAGGGATAATAATGCACCATTCAGGCCTGAGAGCAAAATCTGTAGGGCCGGGCTGTCCCAGACCCCCTCTCATCTTCCAGACCATGGGTTCAGGGCTTCAGGTATCCTATCTCCCAAGGGTCATCCCCACTCTGCTCTGCTCATGTTCTGTCCAGCCCGGCACAGAGGAGAGGTTTTAGAATAACTGGAACTGAAGTAGAGCTTCTGGAGCAACCAGAACGCTTGTCTGTTTTGTTCATCAAAATTTAATGGAGAGAGGATATTTCCTGGAAGATTCCATGACTCAACCTTGGTTCCCCAGCTGCCAAGCATTCAAGCAACTACACACATGAGGTGCTTTGATGAGGGGGTCATCTATCACCCTCCTCCATCTGGGTCCATGCTGACCAGCTACCAGGCCACCTCCTCCACTGGATTCCCCCATGGTCCAATGGATACTTGCACATGGAGGTGGCTCAGCTGGCCTGGAAGGCTGTGCTCTCTGTGCTTGGCCCAGAAGGAAGCAGGATGTAATTCAGCAGTTACTGAATCCGAGAATACTTATCTCTCCATTAAACGCTTTTTAAAAATAATTAGTTAATTAATTAAAATTAAGAGATAGACAAGGCCAGATTTATGGGCCTTTAATAAATAAATAATAAATTATTTATTTATTTATTTATTTTTGGATTCATTGGGTCTTCGTTGCTGTGCGCGGGCTTTCTCTAGTTGTGGTGAGTTGGGGGCTACTCTTCATTGTGGTGCGCAGGCTTCTCGTTGCGGTGGCTTCTCTTGTTGCGGAGCACGGGCTCTAGGCATGCAGGCTCAGTAGTTGTGGCGCATGGGCTTAGTTGCTCCACAGCGTGTGGGATCTTACTGGACCAGGGATCGAACCCATGTCCCCTGCATTGGCAGGCAGATTCTTAACCGCTGCGCCACCAGGGAAGCCCTGTCATTATTTTTTAAACATTCTGAAGGTTCAAGCAAATGTCACAATACAAGAAAATAATCAGTATAAATATTGGGATATAAGAAAAACTATTATTAACAGTTGATATGAGTATATGATTGTATATGACCCCCTGCCTCCAGTCAATCAGTCCTGGGTTTCTAAACATCCAGGAATGTAAGATCCTTATAGACCCATATTTCCCTTTTGATATATCCTTTTCCTCCAGGATCAAGGGGACTCCTCTTTCCAGGCCCTCGAGAGTTCTATGAGAGAATTGATCTTTGAAGCTATCCGGGACTGGGGTGAGTCAACTGGTCAGACATAGATGCCACAAGCCTCAATGGGGCTAGTGACCCATAAATCTGGCCCTGACTCCAGCATCCTTGTCCATCTCAAAATCTCATGTAGGCTCCAAGAGGACCCAAATGAAAGGGTGTGGGTGGCTTAGGGTAGCCATTTGCCACTTGGCCTCAAGGATGTGGTGCCTTTTGGGGATTTGGTAGAAGCAAGGCGGGCTCACTTCCTTTTGGGGTTCCCAGGCTGGTCCTCAGTGCCCTTGGAACCAAAGCCAGGAGCTGGTCTGGAAAAGCACTGGAGGGACTGGTGCCAGAGGCCCCCGCCCGTGGCACGACCTGGCCACGTGCTGACTGATTAGGATTTTTCCATCACTCCTGGAGGTCACACCTTCACTGGCCAGGAGCCTCTCAAGGAAGGAGATAGTGATTAATGTTTTATGGATGAGCTGCTGGGCAGAAGCCTTGTTTTCTTTAGGTTTAGAATACAATGAGGATGATGAGTGGAATTTGCTGTGAGCTGAGGGCCAGGGAGGGGCCGTTTTGGGGGGCTGGGGACACACAGGTGATGATGTTTACTGTCCTTGGTGCCCCTAAAGGGGAAATTCTGGAGGTAGGGCAGGCAGGTGAGGTCCTTGCCAGCAGGGCCATCATCCCCGGCCCTCAAGAGCCAGTTCCTACCAATACCTCGGGCCCTGCTGGGCAGAGAGGCCACTGGTGAAGGGAGCCCAGAAATTTTAATGAGCTTGTCCTGCTTAGATGACTCTACTTCAGTCTAATAAATCGTATTCTCAGTATATAGGGTTGTGCTTATTTTTCTGTTCTTTCCAGTGTATTGATGGGGAATGGCGCGAGGGCTGTACAGATCTTCGGCCATGTGGGGTAGTACGGCCTCACCAATTCTTTGTTTGTTTGTTTGTTTTGTTTTTAAAATATTTTAAGTAACAAATTATATTTAAGTTAAATAGTAAACGGCACCAAGTTGAGTATAAGTCAAGCATGTTACTAAATACATTAAAAATGAAGTTAAGTTGAATGAATATAGAAATATTTATTTCCTTTGAATTTCTTCCCCATTAACTTTTTCTAATTTTTATGTTTTTATTGAAGTAGAGTTGATTTACAATGTTGTGTTAGTTTCAGGTGCACAGCAAAGTGATTCAGTTTATAGATTCCGTATATATACATATATATATATATATATATATATATATATATATATATATATATATATTCTCTTTCAGATTCTTTTCCCTTACAGGTTATTACAAAATACTGAGTATAGTTCTCGGTGCTCTACAGTAGGCCCTTGTTGGGTATCTATTTCATATATAGTATTGTGTATACGTTAATATTAAAATGCCTCCATTTATTCTGAGCTCTTCAAGTACCTCCCCCCACCCCTCGCCCATAGCTGTCTCACCTCGGGCTACCCTGGTTCTTCTCTAGTCTCTAGCCTCCCCTGGACCTCTCCACAATCCAGCACTTAAAGGCTTAACATGTCATCAGCAGGGGACCTCCAGGACCCTGTCCACCTCAACAGCTGTGGGATAGTTCTGGTGGATTGGTGCCCTTGCCACGCAAGACATATATTTTGCATATCACCTCTAGGTAGGAAAGAGTGCATTCTCCCTCTCTCTTTCTGTGTGTGTGTGTGTGTGTGTGTGTGTGTGTGTATATACATATATATATACACACACATATGAGGTGTCTATCCAGTAAGGTGTCTATCCAGTAAGGTCCAAATTATATATATATATATATACACATATGAGGTGTCTATCTAGTAAGGTCCAAATTAGAAACTCTGCTTGTATGTGTATGTGTGTGCAGGGGGAGAACTTATTCCTGCAATACTATATTTGGAGTCATCCTCTGATCTGTCCTAAGAACCTGCCAGTGATTCTCACTCATGGGAGAGCCACGGCACAGCTTTGTGTAGGCACACAGACCCAGTGTCTGCCAGCTCTTGCAACCTCACCCAGGACCAATCCCTACCACATAGTCAAAGGCTGAAGAAATGTCCTCTGCCCAGGGTATGTTTCTTAAGAGATGTCCCCACTAGGTGCTATGCTCAGTTTGTCTGAAGCCAGCCTATCCTCCATGGAGAATATGAGCCTGGGAAGGCTGGTCTGGCTGTGCTCATAAAGGGGGACCTAGCATCCACTTTCAACAAGGTACTACGGAAGCCAATGGAACTGCAATTTGGAGGGAGAAAAATATTGTCTCTGGGGAGAAAAATGAAAGAGAGGGAGGGAGGAAAAGAGATAGAGAGAGAGAGAGAGAGAGAGAGAGACTCAGTGAATTCAACCAATGAGTCCAATCCAAAAGAAGCAAACCCAAAGAATTAATAAAAGATGTAAAAGTTCTCAAGGATGGGAGGCCACCATTGATAGCACTCTTGAACATTCTGAAAAGTGACTAATATATCCTTGACACCTTACTTAACATGAGCTTTATTTTTTTAAACTTAGCTTATATTTTTCATAATGCAACATAAATAGATACAAAAACCTATGCCTTTAAGGAGCTCAAATAGAAAACCCAAACAACCTAAACCCATAAAACCAATAAAATTAATTATAATCACGCAGACACTGGCATCTGTGGACAGTGCCCATGTCATGCTAGGTGTCAATATATTGTTGTGGGTGTGGGGAGAGTGCTATCAAGCCCATAAAGTAGGACTCAGTGATGTCAGAGGTGACCGTGGAACCTCCTACAGCATCTTCTGGATCGTGAAGTCTCCTGCTTGCCACTGGATGACGTGAACAACTCATAAATTTTTGGTTATTTGTTTAACTCCAAGGAAACCTTCTTTAAATCAAACTTGGGTTTTTGAACGCAATGAAGGCACGTTACCCAGACCACAGAGCAGACAGGCATCTGCCGGGTTCCAGGCAGTCCATGCCGATCTGCCCACTGGGAAGAGCAAGTTCCTGGGAGTCTGGTAGAGACCAGGCTCCTCCCTTCCCTCGCCAAATCAGGTCTTCTTGCTTGGGTAGATTATACATAACTTGGTGGTGTTTTGTTTTTTTGGCCAGTGAGATTTTTTTTCTCAGTGAGAAATACATAATAAATTATCCATTTGATAAAAATGCTGGCAACCTCTGTTTTCACGTACATGCTTCCTCCTGATCCCTTGTGACTCAGGCATTGGGAGGTGAGTTCCATATTCAAGAATGGAGCTAGTTTCATGTCCTGGTCAAATCGTTGACCGAGGCTGGTTTTGGAGGCAACCTCTCCCGAAGGCACAGGGCACACAGCCGTCAATGTCCACAGGCTGTCTGGCATGTACCAGCTGGCAAGCATACACCAACAACTCTGCAACGAGCGTTTGTGACCTCCTGTTCTAGCGTTCTGTGCGTTCATCCATATTTCTGGGTCTCATCAGCAAAGACAGGGACACGGGAATTTCCTGGTCCTCCGTATCCCTGTATCCCTTTGTCCCCTGCTTCCCTTTACCCCCTCTGTCTGCCTCTCTGCTCTATCTCTGCTCCACACCCTGTGAGAGGATTCCTGGGCTCTAGGGAGAGAATGACTCTGTTAAACTGTTTATAAAGTTCCGGGATTCACTGATGCGCCCGGATTGTGACTGATGAGCCGGTGGCACCTTCCATCCGAGACGAACTCCAAGAATTTCCGCTGCTGGCACTGACCTCCTGGCCTGGGAGGAGACACTGCATCTGCCTCCAAGAATGTGGGGCCTATAGAGACACCAAGCCCAGGAATGCCTGCATGGGGCCCAAAGCTTCAGTTCCAGAAAATTCTGAGAGCTCCCAGCTCCCTGCCCATTTCCCTCTTTCTCCCTGTGAAGCCGCCTCAGGCTGCAAGGAAAATCCTGGAGAGTTAAATTTGAAACAAAGCTTAGCAGCCATGGGGATTTTACTGTCCCGTGCCCAGACAAAGCCTGAGTGAGTGGGCGTAGGTGGATCACCTGCCCTACGTGGTCCCCGCGGAGTGAGAGCCCCAGCTCTTGACTGGTTTTCCCAGGTGCTGAGGTAATTTTGAAAACTGCATCACCCTCTGGGAGACTCATCATAGTAGAGGCTCTGACAAGTCTCGCAATAAGAAACTCACTTGTTTAACCCAGCGTTCACCAAACTTATTTGTCCACAGACCTCTCTTATGGAAGCAATTCGATGACTGTTTTGGAGAACTGGTTTCTACAGAGCACATACTGTCATTGTTGGCCTGGGCATTGTCTCAGCTTTCAGATTCCCCTATTGAAAACCTTAGTTTATCAGAACTCGCCTGAGGGCAGGTGCAAGGGAAGAGGGTGAGAGAGAGAGGTTCTGAGTTCAGAGTGAGGGGGCTGGAGGTACAGGGGAAAAGAGAGGTGGGTAAGGGTGTGTGTGTGCGTGTGGGTGCAAGAGAGAAATAGAGAAGGGGGAGGGTCGGGGAGAGAGTCGGAGAGAGATAGAGATAGCCAGTTATCAGGAGAGACAGAAGGAGTACAAGGGCTGAGAGACACAAAGAGAGAGAGAGAGAGAGAGAGAGGCCTGGGTGTCAGGGCTGGGCTGCGTACAGTCCGGCTGGTGGGTGGGGAGGACCTTCCTCCCTGCAGTGACTCTTCTTCCTCTGGGCCCATCACTGATTAATCCTCATCCTGCTCGGTCCAGGGGAGCTTGTACAGGGGCCAATGGCAGGTGCCTGGTGTACTCAGTGAAGGCCTCCAGGAAAGGAGCCTCCATGAATCATTGACTGGCCTTTCATTGTGCTGGAACCAGCTGGGGCTGGTGTGCGTGCCAAGCTCCCGGAGCTGTGGGTAAAGGTGGCGCAGGCTGGAGGGAACCCAAGCTGAGCCAGATCTCATCCAGAGCCTTGGAAACAGGCTGATCCAGGGCTGTCAGGATGTGCTCGGCACACCAGGGCTCCCCCGCCGCCACAGTCGGCTGCAGCTGTTGGAAGTGGGCTAGGAGTCCGGGGCCCAGAGTACTAGGCCTACTTCTGCTACCCTCTTACCATGGAACCTTGGATGCGTTCCTTCTCCTCTCTGGGCCTCGGTTTCCCCAGCTGTATGATGAGGATTGAATTTGAGAGTCCAAAAAGCCCCTCTCAGGTCTAGGATTTTGCTCAAAGTCCTTTCAAAACCTCATGCCTGGAGGCCTCTCCCCATGTGTGGGCCCGGGGGTCTTGGCATTCACACCCCAACTCACACCTCTGCAGTTCTTCCTAAGGCCCACTGGGCTCTGTGCTTGCTGTGGGGAATGTAGAGGGATGCAGGACTTGGGTCCGTCCTTGGAAGCTCCAGGATGCTTTGGGAGACCCGACATCCCCCATGGCCAGGATTGGGTCCGTCCAGCTCTGAAAGGCGCAGGACTGTGCTGCACCTGTCCTCCCCAGTCATCTGTGCCTCTGCTGGGCTGGGGGACCTGGAGCACCCCTCCCCCAACTTAGTTTCCCCATAGCACGGCGCTGGGAGGAAGGTGGGTCACTCTGGGCTCTCATGGAGTCTGGGCCCACACACCATCATTCCCAGCCCTCTCTGCCCCGGCTGCCGGTGCTGGAGACCCAGGCCCAGCCCCCTGCCAAGGGAGGAGGGTGCCTGGGCAGAACCTACAGGCTGGGCCTCATTCCACATACTCTGGGGCTTCCCAGGGTGGAAATACCACCCTGTACCTCAGCAGAACTCTTGGGGAAGCCAGAGAGGACGCTTCCCAGGGCTGAGCGTGCCCAGGGGGACAATTTCCAAGGCCTTTCTTGCATGCTCACATGGCCCCTATGCTCCTCTTTTTGGCCACTAATCCCTTGTGGGCCCTACAAGGCAAGTTCTGGGCCTTAATGGATGGAGGAGGGAGTCGGGAAGCGGGTGGGTAGGGCTCCTTAGCAGATCAGGCTGAGAGTAGAAGCTGCCTGTTCGCTTGGGTATCCTGGGACAGCCGTGTCTGCATGTGGGGTCCACGGGGATCGGCTATGATGATGCCAGGAAGCTGAGAAGGTCTGGGGGTGATCAAGAGTTGCCCAAATCCCCCACACCTACATCCCTGACCCCATTAAAGAGCTGGGAAATCTGAGGCCAGAGAGAGGGGCCCTTCACTCATTCACCTGGGGGCTCTGTCCTTGCTAGGACTAGAACTCTTCCTGCTGCCCGAGCTTGCTCTGGCCCTCATCCCTGGCTGTCTTTCACTGAGATCATTTCTCCTCTTTACCTTTCCCTATCCCTGCGGGGCAGCCCTAATCCATCTCTGCAAAGGCCTTTTCAGCCCCCAGAACTGCTCTGAGCACAGTGGGTGCCCAGGCATGGTTGCCAGACTCACCTGGCTCCCCGTTTTGATTTCGGCCCTCTCAGCTTGCCCACCTGTGCACCTCCACTGGTCATGGGGTGAGGGAAATGTTTGCTGAACAAAAGAGAAGAAAGGAAAGGGGTGTCCAGGGGATGCAGGCCTTGCAGGCTGGACCTCAACGGGAAGCCAGAGGTGCTGTTTCTCCAGGCATCATGAGAAGGGACCACAGGGTAGGCAGAGAAGAGGGAAGCACAGGCCAGAGGAGCCTCTGGGGAGGAGGCTGGCCTGGGTGCTCTGAGCCGATTCCTTAGGCTCCACGCTCTTGGTGCCTGGGAATTTCAGGATGGATCTGGGCTTTGGAGATGGGAGACCCTGGACTGGGATCAGAAGGGAGCCTGGAGCCCTCAGAGTGGTCAGTGAAGGGGCAAGGGGAAGCCCATTTGCAATGTCCTGCTATGTCTTTGCACTGTGCAGGATTCTCATATATATTGCTTTGCTTGATACTCATAAATGAGCTACGAGTTAGGGATTCACTTGTTCATTCAATGGAGAAATATTTCTGGAGCTCCTATTATGTGTCAAGCATCGTTCTGGGTATAAGTATTCAACAAAACAGACAATGTTTACATTTTAAAGATGAAGAAAGTATAAATCAGAGAGGTTAGGCAACCAATTCAAAGTTGCACAGCTAGAAAGGGCAGAGCCAGGATTCAGAGCCATGGTCTGGGCCCAAGTTCTCTCCATTTCTTCATACTGGTGGAGTAGAAAGGCAGTGTGGTGAAGAGGAGAGAACCTCAAACTGCCTTGCTGTGTGAGTGAAGGCAAGTCACTTCCCCTCCCGACTTTGAGGAACTTGACCAAGCAGTCTGGAACTGCTCCTGGGAGGCAACAACAGAAATTAAAAATTTCAATGGGGACAACTACCAGTTTTTGAGCAAGTTCTATGCATCAGGTCCTGCAACATCCATAGGGAGCCCCTGAAGCTTTTCTGAGCAGGAGGAGGGGCCCAGCAGAGCATCCCTGAACTCTGCTTGCCCCGGGGCCTCTCCTAGTTCCCCAAGACCTCTGGTCCTCGAGTTATCAGGGGAAACAGCTGAAGCTTTGGACAAACAGGAGGGACAGGCAGGGACCCAGGGACATATGGTTTATAAATAAGGGGGCTGGCTGGGGCGGGGAGGGTGAGGATCAAGCTGCAGGGAGAAGCCAGGAGAAGGCGTCGGGGGACAGCCGGCCCCTCCTTCACGGACCGCCTCTCCCACCCCAGGGGGCAGGGAGCTCTTGCCCCGCCCCCAGGGCCTCAAAGTGGGGACCAGGGCTACTTTCTCCACGAATCTTCCAGGCTCAGCCCAGCTGCCTTGACTGCACCAGCCACCCTGCTGTGCAAATGAGAGCTCGGTGCCCAGAGAAGATGGGTGTGGGCAGTTGGGTAGGGAGAGAGGAGGTGGAAGGGAGAAGAGGGGAAGAGGAGGGGGAGGGAGGGAAGGATTTTACCTGGGGCAGGGGAGGGCAGGTGGGGGACGTCGGTACCTCACGTGGAACACAGTGCTGGCCTCCTTTCTTACCTCTCCCCGTACATTTTAACTTTTCATACTTATACAATAATATATGTAGCCCAGTAGAGTGGTTTAGACCATGGGCTCCAGAATCAGACTGCCTGGATTAGAATCCAGGGTCTCATATCAGCTGTGTGATCTCCAAAAAAATCACTGGTGCCTCAGTTTCCTCATCTGTTAAATGGGGACCCACCTCACAGAGGATTAAATGAGCTCATGTATATAATGTGCTCATTAAAGGGCCTGGCACATAGTAAACTTGATATAAGTAGTAATTATTGTAAAGCTAAAATATTAAGTTTAATAATATAGTAAACACCCATGAGTCCATCACTCATCCCCCAAACTAGAACATTTCCAGTAATTTGCATCTAGCTATGTGTCCCCTACTCCCTGAAGACCCCTTAGAGGTATCTACTATCTTGAATTTTGTGTTTATCATTCCTTTGCTTAAAAAAGGTTTTTTTTTTTTTTATCATGCACACATATGTGCCTAATCAGTCTATGGTTTAATGCTCCTCTTTTTGAGCTTTATGGAAATGGTAGCATATTGTAGATACTTTTCTGGGGTGTTCCCTCCATCTTCAGTTTCTGAGATTCATCCATCTGTCACCTGTGGCAGGAATTCATTTATTGTGGAGAATTTGCCACCCTTGGTTTCTCCCAGCTGCTCTTGCCCTCCCCTGACCACTGGCCACACTGTAGCCAGGGAGAGTCTTGCGCAGAACAAATCCCACCACCGGTGCTGCTACAGCCTTGGAGCCTTTCGACCTCCACCCCTGCAGCCCTCTGCTGGCTCTCCTCAGCCCCCAGCCCTGGCATCCCAGCCCAGCCCCCGGATGCAGGGCCACTTCCCCGTCTCCCATTGCTCTGGGAGGAGTGGCTGGCCAGGTAGCACCCTAGCTTTGCTTCTGACCATCTGTGTGACCTTGGGTAGGTCTCCTGCCCTCTTTGGGCCTCTGTTTCCCCACCTGTGAGGAGAGTGGGTGAAGGAGTCCATCTTTCCTCGGCTACAGAGTCCTTCCTCTGCCTGCAGGGGGCACCTCGCCCCATCCAGAAAGTCAGGACTGTGTGTGGGGGGGGTGCAACCTCATTCTCTCCTCTCACTGGGGCCGGGGCACCTTTCCTCGGTGACAATCCCACAGAGCTCTGGGGACTCTGCTCCCAGCACCTTCAGTTACTGTGTAATAACCTCTTTAACACCAAAATAAGCCACTGAAATTTTGAATCAGAACCTTGCAGTGAATGATAGCATGGAACTTGGGCCACAGACAGCACCCAAGGCTGGGAACCTGGAGACCTGGGTCCCAGTCCCAACTCAGAGAACTTACTTCCCGTGTGACCTCGGGCACCTCAGTTTCTCCTTCTGCAACATAGGGACAGTTATCCATGCTGGGCATGTGCCAGGGACAGTTATCCCTCACACATAGCACCTCTCGTCAGGCCTGGCTGGAGAGAGCCTGCTCCAGGAGGAGGGGAAAGTCTCGGGGGAGTTTAAAGTTTATAAGAAAGGAATTATCCATGCACACATCAAAGCGCCTTCTCCAGTTAGAGGAAAACAAAGTGTCACATTGTCCTCATGTCGCCTCGCTGAAGGCCAGTGCTCTTCCCGCACCCCACCGCCCTGTCTGCACCTTGTCCCACCCTGCCCCGCCCCCAGTTAGCAGGTGTTCCTGCGGGGCCATAATTTCTGCTCAGGGGAAAAATCCCTTTGGGACTCTGAGATTGACCTAAAAAACTTAGAAACTGATTCGCCCTCTGAGCCCAGAGAATATAAGCATCCCCAGCTCTGGTCCTCATCTTGATCCTGACCCTGGCTGGAGACTGAGCCCTGACCTTGACCCCAGTCTGAGCCCCAAACCTGGTCCAATCCAACTCAGACCCCAGATAGATGGCAGGCTGACCTGTGACTCGGGACAGAGATTGAGCCCTGACCCAGGCCTCAGGCAGAGCTGGGTCATGAGTACATGTGAGAATGATTATGGCTTCAGGCAGCCAAAGCCCCTGCAGAGCCTCAGCTAAGTGGGGTGCCCCCTCAGACGGCCAAGGATGGGGCTTCTGTCCGTAGGGATCCATTCTGAGGCCTCAGGACCCCAGCTCCTGTGCTAGCCTGTTCCTGCCCCTGAGGAAAGGACAGACTCAGGGAACAGGAAGAGGGGCTAAAACTCAGCCAGGTATAGGGCTCGCTCTGGCCTTGCTCTGAATACCTTCTGTCTGAAGCCCACCCCGGCAAGGGAGATCCCGGCCAAATATCCAGAAATAGCTGCACCCTGAGGCCTGTCCACCAGCTACAAGACCGCAGCCCCAGTTATGGACACGCCTGGAGCCACCTGAGACAGGGGCCGCTCTCCAGCTCGGCCCCTCCTGAGGGAATCAGGAAGAGGCCGCAGTTGCTCAGCATCACCACCAGGGGGCATCAGACAGAGGCAGGACTGAAAAGCCACTGGGGCTGGGTTCCCTGGGAGTTTTGCTGTGGGTTGGAGGGGCTCTCAGGGAAGACCTTGATGGTCTGTTTAAAGACGCCCAACTGCTTGTGGTGCAGACATACCCCACCCTGACATCCACAATACCCACCGGTGACAAGGAAAAATTAAACACTAGCTACTGTGATCTTTTACATTTAATTTTCCAAGTAGTGCACAAATATATTTTTCTTAAACAGTGGAATATCGGAGTTAAAGCGACGGTTCCATTTGACCATTCCTCACATTCCACAACCTGTCCCTTTCCTCTTTTCTCCATTTTTAGGATTTTGATGTGGGAGCTTCCAGACATAAAAAAAAAAAACTTTTATATATACAAATATGTAAGATTTTCCTACATATAATTGTATCATCTGTGAACAGAGATAACTTTATTTTTTCCTTTCCAATTTAGGTACTCTTTATTTCTTTTTCTTGCCTAAGTATTCTGGCTAGAACTTCTAGTACTATGTTGACTAGAAGTGACAAAAGCAGACACCCTGTCTTGTTCCTCATCTTAAGGAAAAAGCTTTCCGTCTTTCATTACTGAGTATGATGTTCACTGTGGTTTTTTTTTTTTTTTTTTTTTTTTTTTTGCTGTACGCGGGCCTCTCACTGCTGTGGCCTCTCCCGTTGCGGAGCACAGGCTCCGGACACACAGGCTCCGCGGCCATGGCTCGCGGGCCCAGCCGCTCCGCGGCATGTGGGATCTTCCGGGATCGGGGCACGAACCCGTGTCCCCTGCATCGGCAGGCGGACTCTCAACCACTGCGCCACCAGGGAAGCCCCACTGTGGTTTTTATATGTGGCCTTTACCATGTCAGGGAAGCTCCCTTCTGTTTTTAGCATATTGAGTGTTTTTATCTTGAAAGGGTATTAGATTTTGTCAAATGATTTTTCTGTGCCCGTGGAGATGAGCATGAGTGCTTTTCTCCTTCACCCATTAAAATCTAATATTTTGTATGTTTGGTTTAAATTTCTTGCTGTTAAAGTAGAAGGAGAGTAAATCATTCTCTGTTACTCTGTCTTGTAGGGAAGCAGAAGTTCCTCAAGTATATATTTTTGAAATCTCTCCAGGTTGATACAAATAGAATTAGTTTATCCTTTCAACGTTTTACAGTATTCTGTTGTATGAATATATCACATTCTATTTTGCTATTCCATTATCATTGGACATTTGTGTTGTTTTCTGGGTTTTACTACACATTATAAATAGTACTGCCCTCTGGAACAAATATCCAGAAGTGGAACTTCTGGTTTATAGGGTATGTTCATTTATAGATTGTAAAGATTATATTATATTGCTTTTCAAAGTAGATATACCAATGTCCACTCCTATCTGCACAATATAAAAGTACCATTTCCCCACATAATTCCAAACATTATATTATCAGACATAAAATTTTAGGCAATGTGATAAGTGAAAAAGAGTAACTCATTATTATTTTGATTTTCATTTTCTTGAGTATTAGTGATGTTGAGCATTTCTTCATCTGTTCATTGGTCCTGTTTTACTTATTTTCTGAATTGACTGTTTATATCCTTTGCTCACTTTTCTATTGGGTTATTTTTCTCCTTATCATTAATTTGTGGGTATTTTAAAATACATTTTTGATACTATATCTTTGTCATTGTTGGTCACAAATATTTCTTTCAGCCTGTAGTTTGCTTGTAGCTTTATTTATGGGGTCCTTTCTTGAATATACTTTTTCTTTAATACTGATGTGGTCAAACTTATTAATTTTTTCTTTATGCTTTAAATTTTGTATAGAAGAAAGTTTCCTTTCTTCTGAGGTTATAAAAACAAATTTCCATTTTTGGAAAAAATATTATTTTGCTGTTTTACAGTTGGGACTTTAAGCCTTCTAGAATTTATATTTTGTAAATGTGAGCTAGAGAGCTAATCTTATATTTTCCACACAAAGAATTGATTGTTCTAACTTTCTTTGCGGATCGTCCATCTTGTAACATGCTGTCCTCTATGAATTAGGCTCTGTATGAGGTACTTTGTTTGCCTTTCCTTATCTGCTTATCCCATCAACCCTATAAGCAAGGTATCATCCTCTTTTTTCAGTTGGAAAAACTGAGGTTCAGAAAGGTTAAATAACTTGCCCAAGGCCACACAGCTGGTAAGTGGTGGAGTCAAAATTTGAACCCTGAGCAGATACAGAGATAGAGATGGTAGTTCAATGACCTTGGCCCCTTCAGAAGGGACAGTGGGCCTGGGGGAACCTTGGGGAACACAAACGATTAGATGAGGGTCTCTCAACCTTAATCCTATTGACCTTTGGAGTGGATCATTTATTATTTTTTAATTTTTTCTTTCTTTTTTCTTTTTAATTTTATTTATTTTTGGCTGCGTTTCGGGTCTTCATTGCTGTGTGCGGGCTTTCTCTATTTGCGGCGAGCGGGGGCTACTCTTCTTTGCGGTGCGCGGGCTTCTCATTGCGGTGGCTTCTCGTTGCGAAGCACAGGCTCTAGGCGTGCGGGCTTCAGTAGTTGCATCAGGCAGGCTCAGTAGTTGTGGTATGCGGGCTCTAGTGTGCAGGCTGAGCAGATGTAGTGCATGGGCTTAATTGCTCCTCGGCATGTGGGATCTTCTCGGACCAGGGCTCGAACCCGTGTTCCCTGCATTGGCAGGCGGATTCTTAAGCACTGCGCCACCAGGGAAGCCTGGATCATTTTTTAGATGGTTGTGAGGGCCATCCTGTGCATGGTAGGATGTTTAAGAGCATGCCCAATTTTTATGGTTTTTATCCCTTACATAAAAATAACACCGTGTCACACCTCCTCCCTACCCCCTGACCCCTGGCTGTGACACTGAAAACTGACTCTAGGCTGTGCCAAAGATTCCCCAGGCCACAGAATTTCTCCTTGTTAAGAATCGCTAGTTTATATACAATGGAAAATTACTCAGCCATAAAAAGAAGCAAAATTGAGTTATTTGTAGTGAGGTGGATGGACCTAGAGACTGTCATACAGAGTGAAGTAAGTCAGAATGAGAAAAACAAATACCATATGCTAACACATATATATGGAATCTAAAAAAGAAAATGGTTCTGATGAACCTAGGGGCAGGGCAGGAATAAAGACACAGGTGTAGAGAATGGACTTGAGGACACGGGGAGGAGGAAGGGTAAGCTGGGACGAAGTGAGAGAGTGACATGGACATATACACACTACCAAATGTAAAATAGATAGCTAGTGGGAAGCAGCCGCATAGCACAGGGAGATCAGCTGGGTGCTTTGTGACCATCTAGAGGGGTGGGATAGGGAGGGTGGGAGGGAGGGAGACGCAAGAGGGAGGGGATATGGAGATATAGGTATACATATAGATGATTCACTTTGTTATACAGCAGAAACTAACACAACATTGTTAAGTGATTATACACCAATAAAGATGTTAAAAAATTAATTCTTTAAAAAAAAGAATCGCTAATTTAGATAATAATTACCAGTAGTATTAATATCAATTATTAACCCTCAGTAATACTAACTGACACTAATTATTAACAGTGATTACTGCGGTATTTGTTCTTGGGCTGTTGTCTCTCTGCAGCTAGGGGACAGAGACTCTGGCTGTCCCTTAAAGATACACCTGTTTGATGCTCCGCTTCCGGCACTGCATCCTCACTCAGCCTGTCAACAGAGGGGCTCTGCTTCGTCCTGCAAACGTACGAGCTAGTTGTGGTGTGAGACCTGCCCCAGGTCACGGCCAAGCACATGAAAACGCTACTTCAAGGGCAGGAATGTCTGGGCCGGGGATGCTTCATGTTTTCTTTTCAAAATATTTTTCTTTGTTGGTGATGAACACAAATGGAAAAATAAAGCCCTGCTGATGTAAAACGATTCCTCAATCCAGACGTGGCAGGGGCAAGGAGCTTCATCATTCATGATTCGAGTTAGGCTGTAAACATGTCTGTGTCACAGCGTCTGGCCCGTCAAGCTCTGGGAATGCAGACCTGCACGCAGACGTTGGGACCTGCCAGGTACTGGCGCATTCAGGGCCCTGGAAGATCAAATGTGTTTTCCAATCCCCCCGGTGCCGTGGAGGATCCAGGGCAATTTAGAACACTGTCTGTAGCCTGGCCAATTGGGATTCCTCATTTTAAAGTCTAAAACTATAATAAAAATAACCAGGCAATGAATATGCAAAATAATCCGAGCTCTTGTGTAGGTCCTCTTGTTTCTGCCCCTGATAACAGTGGTTTTGCCCCATTCAGGATGGCTTAGCTCCATGAATCTTCTTGCACGTTTCCCGTTTTTCTCTGTTGCCATGAGGACTTCTGGAGAGAGTTGACAAGGTCCCCCTGTAAAGTCCAGAGCCTGGACACCTGCAGACTTCACCTCGCCATCCAGGCTGGCATCCTTGCCGGGAACAGAAATGAGGTTTTGCTGATATGTCACCTTCTCGACCAGCCCATATGGGTGCTTCGTGATTGCGCAGCCCTTTTCTAAGCTCATTCCTACTGTCCAGCCCCCACTGACACCCTATCCACCTCACCCCAGGGCTCAGAGTTCACCCTCCAGCACTGCGGATGAGGCTGGGATCACAACCAAACTGGGGGCTCCCTGAGGGTGGGTCCAGGCCTTCTTCTTCTTCTCTGAATCTCTCCAGAGTGGGCCCACAGAGGGCTGGGCTCAGAGAAGAAAACGATAAAGAATATTGACCTACTGGGGTACAAGGTGTCCCGTGGCTGTCATTTCTCTGTGACCTTGGTGTTAGGACAGACACAGGCTGACTTACCGACAGAGTGGAAGGGGGCTGCAGGGGCCCAACCCGTTTCTCCTGGGAACGTGGAGTCCCACCCCAAGGCCGGGGCTGAGATGGGCACGGTGTCCTGTAATCCTGGTGAATATTCAGCCGTTCTGTCCCCTTCGCTGGCTCCTGCCTATGCAAACAGCCACCTGGGAAGGGGAGGCAGACGGTGTGCTGGCAGCGGCGACAGGAGCAGGGGATAGTGGGCAGGAGAGCGGGGCTCACCGAGGCTGACCGAGGAGCCGCTGCCACGCCCCTACCATGGACAGCAAGGTGTGGGGTGCCTGCCTCCTCTGCTTGCTGCGCCCCTTACCCATCGTGAGTAGCCAGCTCAGACCCTCCTGCCCCTCCCACTGGGCTCGAGATCTGGGAGCCACAGGGCCGTACTGGGGTCCACCCTTCACCAGCACAGGAGTCTCTCTACCAAGCCAGTGGTGGCTTGACTTGCAGAACTCCTCATCTCCTCCGTGGCCCCCTCCTCTCCCCCCCTCCCTTCCCAGGCAGCCTGCTCATCCCTGGGGAACTCTGACAAGCAAACCGTCCTTCCTGGGGCTGAACGGAATTTGCTTGCCCGTTGCTCCCCCCAGGGCCTCTGGGGGCCACAAGACTCTGTCCCAAGACAGTACTTCCGCCTCCCCTTCACACCCCAAGTCTTATCCACACCACCTCCTCCGACAAGCTCCCCAGAGCCCTCCCTCTCCCCACGACCCCTGGAGCCACTCCATTTGGTTGCTTCCTTTGAAGAGGGTGTGGCCAGGGACTGAGAGGCCCTGGATAGTAAGTGAGCAGCTGCTCCCCTCCGGCATCTGGGGGACACTTCCTCGCATGATACGCCCTGGGGCCCTGAGAAGCTGTCCATCATCAGATATTGCTCGGAAGCCTAGCGTGCTGGAGAACAGGCTGCCAGGAGGGGGCGCTCTCTGAATGTGCCGCAGTTCCCCAGAATGCTTTCCCGGAGTGCATGCAAGTGACAGGGACGTGGATGGGAGACACAGGTCTCGGAGGCAGCTGCAGCTCCCGGGGACTCCTGAGAGCCCGCGGGGACTGAGGGCTCCCTCTCCTCCACTGGCTTGCGTGTGAGTGTGTGTATGTGGGCGGGGGCCCGAGCCGCGCCTCCCAGGCACTGTGCTGCACCTGCCCCTCATGCATGGCCTTTAGGCTTGAATCCTGGAGCCGTGAAACTAGCTATGTGATCTGTGCAAGTCCCTTCCTGAGCCTCACTTTGTAAAAGAAGAACACAGTATCTGCCCCCTAGGGCTGCTGTGCATGAAGTCAGATCTGACTTGTCAAAGGCTGGGCACGGGGTGTAGTATGGGAGACTTCTGTGCCCTCCCCTCTTCAGTGAGGGGCGCCTCCTGCCTCTCATCAGTGTGCACCCTACAATGAATGCTCTATTTTTAGGAGGGGAGACTGAGATCCCGTGGGGGTCATTCAGCTGCTGGTGGCAGGGTCAGGGCCAGCACCAAGTCACTGTTTCCCAGTGTGGCCTTCATCCCGTACAGACCCCGGGTTAGCTGTAGTCACGGTCAGCAAGGCTGAGGTATGCAGGGTGACACAGTCTCCCCTCAGGAGGAGTGGGTCCGGTACAGGGGCCAGATGATCCCTGAGCCCTAGGTGAGTGGGGCGGGGGCGTCCGTCAGGAGCCTTTGGGTAAGTCTTGGAACGGTCCACCGTTCACCACCCCGTGCCGTCTCCACCTGTCACCACACATCTGGGTCATGAGTTGGGCTTCCCTGAATTTTCCTCCCCTTAGGAACTGTGAGGGCTGTCTGTCTCTCCTTTCGGTGGGAGGCTTCCCACCAGGGGCCCTAGTTCTTCTGGCCTCAGTAGTTCCCTAGTCGGGCCCTGAGAAGGTATCCCAGGAAGGGATGGGCTGCAGACGTGGAGGGGGAGGAAAGACAGATGGAGCTCGCAGTCCCATATCAGGCGAGTCTGCCCTCCCCATCTACCCGCTTCTGACCATCAGACCTACTGGGGAATGTGGGGGAGTTAAGACTGGGGAGATGCTCTGCTCTGAGATGGCTCCTGGGTCCTTGAGTCCCGGGGAGGAAGCCAAGAGGCACCACCAGGTTGGAGACCCAGAGCCTGGGCAGCAGGTGGAAATCTGTAACCTGAGGTCCCAGGGGCCCAAGCAGGAGGTGGCAGAGCTGAGCCCAAGCTGGATTTGGGCGAACAGGGTCAGCAGGTCAGGACAGGGGTGTCCTTCCCCGTAGGGCAGGGCTGGTAGGGGTGAGCCTACTTACTGGGCTGGGTCTCCAGGTCCTCTCCTAGCCCACTGGCCAGTCCTTGGGTCCCTTCCATGTGGTCACCTACTGTCCACTGTCCCCACTCTGGTGTTTGAAGTCCCTTCTCTCTGACCCCAGTCCCTGTCTCGCATCCACTGTGCTCTTTGCCGTGCCTGGATTTCAGTCAAAGGACACTGGGAGTTAATTAAACACCTGCTGATACAGACTCTGTGCCAGACATCGGGGCTTGTGTGTGCATGTGTGGGTGCATGTGGGTGCGGGGATGGCCGTGGGAAGGGCTCTCCCCTCACTCAGCTCAGGTGCATCTGCCCTCTCCCTTGTCTGTGCACGTTCTTTGTCCCAAGTGCTCTTTTCCTCACCAATTAAAAAAAAATGCTCCTTTTTTTTCAGGTCCGGCTCAAATGCCACCTTCTCGGTCCCTGTGAGAAGGGCCACCCTCCCACAGTGCCTGTCCTGCCTCTGATCAATTTGTATTGAATCTATCAGGACCAGGTTTTAGCTCCCACCCTCACTCCACTCCTCCCTGTGAAATCCTTGGGGACAGAAATCTACACTGATTGAATTTGATGTGCATGTTGTACACAAATGTGGGCTATGGGTCATATTCACAGTGTAAGGAGCATGTCTTATAAAGCTGGGTTCCCTCACATGTATCTGTCTGGGGCTGTGCCCTGTTGGACAGTCCATTTCAGTTTTTCTCCAGTCTGGGGCAGTGGGAGGGAGAGGTGTTAAGAATTCCTGCCTTTGACTCCCAGCTTCCTAGAGAACTTGTTAAAATGCAAAGTCCTAGATCCAGCCATAGATCTCTGCATATTCTTGGCTCCATCCCAGGTGATCTGCAGTTAGATCATGAGGCACACTTCCAGAAATACTGCTAGAGAGTTTCCAGAAAAACAGCTTCTTTACCAGCTTCCAGGGATCATTCCCTGTGGTCACTGGGTGGCATCAGACTCTGGGAAACTACTAAAACTGTAATCCTTCATGATTACTGAGTCACACAACAAACCCGTTATCTCTCCATGTATCTATCCATTACCTATCCATCCATCTTCATGTGCATGCCCTCATCCATCCACCTGTCCACCCATCCACCATGCATCCAGTCATCCATCCATCCATGCATGTATTCATGCATCCGTCTATCTATTCACCTATCTATTGTACATTTGTACGTATGTTCACTCATTCTACCAGCCAGCCACACAGTTACCCATTCATTCATTCATCCATGAATCCAAATTCATCTGCTCTTACACCTCATTCATCTACTCATTCACTTATCCATCTATCCTCTCACTAATCCACCCATTTTTTTCACATATCTTTGTCAGGGTACCTCTGAAAGCAGAGTCTGAGACAAAGGCATCCGTGTAGGTAGTTGTATTAGTTTCCTATCGCTGTTGTAACAAATTACCACCAACTTAGTGACTTAAAATGGCACTAATCTATTTTCTTACAATTCTGGAGGTCAGAAGTCGAAAATGGTTTTCAATGGTTTAAAACCAAAGTGTTGGCAGGGCTGCATGGTCCTTTCTGGAGACTGTAGGGGAGAACTCGCTTCCTTGCCTTTTCCAGCTTCTGGATGCCACCTGCATTCCTTGGTTCATGATCCTCCACCTTCAAAGCCAGCAGTGTAGCATCTTCATCTCTCCCTCTCTCTCTCTCCCTCTCTCTCTCTCTCTCTCTCTCTCTCTCTCTCTCTCTCTCACACACACACACACACACTCACACACTCACTCCTCTGCCTCTGTCAGAACATCTCCTTATCTCACCCTGACACTCCTGCTTCCCTCTTATAAAGACCCTTGTGATGACACTGGGTCCACCCAGATAATCCAGGATAATCACTCCATCTCAAGATCCTTAACTTACTCACATCTGCAAAGTCTCTTTGTAAGGTTGCATAGTCACAGCTTTCAGGGATTAGGACATGCACATTTTTGGGGGCCATTACTCTGTCTACCAAGGTACTTTATGCAGAATTGCCTTCGGGGAGTGGGAGTATAGAGTAGGGGAGTAAAACAAAGAAGGAAAAAAGGCTGCTACATGGATGCATTATTGAGTTGGCCATCTCTGGGAGATCTTCTGAAGACTTTTGTTTAATGTGACTCAGAACTTCCATGAAATGAAAAGGGGAAGCATCAGTCCAAATCTCTATTCTCTCTGCCTCCCTGCCTTCCTGCTTGCCTGCCTTTCGTCCAAATATCCACTAAGCATACCTGGATGAGTCAGGCCCTGTGCTTAAGAGCACAGCCATGGACATGAATCAGGCTTTATCTCTGTCTTCAGGTCATTAGACCAGCAGACCCAGAAGAAGCATCCAGTTGGCTTAGCTCATCCCATTAACTCTCTCCTGCAGGTACTGGGCCACGTGCACCCAGAGTGTGACTTCATCACCCAGCTGAGAGAGGATGAGCGAGCTTGTCTACAAGCGGCAGAGGGGATGTCCAACTCCACCTTGGGTACGTGGCTTGGGAGGGCGGGGGTGGCTTGTCATGTGTTTCCTGATCTCCTCCAGCCTCCCATTCAGGATGGTGGACAAGCCTGTCCCCTGGGCTGAGTGTCCTCTGCCCCCATCTCGCTGCCTAGGCTGCCCTAGGACCTGGGATGGGCTGCTGTGCTGGCCGACGGCAGGCTCTGGCGAATGGGTGAGCCTCCCCTGTCCGGCTTTCTTCTCTCACTTCAGCTCAGAGCCAGGTGAGGGGCGATGGGGGTGTGATGGGGGAAGGGGGAGGACGCGGAGGTGATGTGGTTTCATCTGGTGGTGGCAGAATGAGGTGGCCACCCCCCTGGCTTTGGGGCCAGGCAGACCCGGATTGAGCACCACCTTCCCCCTTCCCCTCTTTCAGTGTGACCTTGGGCGAGTCAGTCACCCTCCCAGACCCTCAGCTCTCTGACCTCCCGTGACCTGGGGAAAACAAGAGCAGTAACTGCGCGGAGGGTGGGGTTAATGATCGGGGCTTGGCAGTGCTGAACTCAGGGCCTGGAATGGAGTAAATGTCCTCTGGGAAGTTGCCTGCTTCACCTCCCTGGCCTGGGTGTCTGGGGTGGACGGTCCCTCCAGGGGCAGAGAGGGCCTCCTTTTCCCCCACTGCCCTTAGGACGCTGGAGGCCCACCTCGCTACTCTGTTCCTCAAGGGAACCATTCTTTCAATGAACAGGAGGTGAGTCTGAGGCCAGAGAGGAAGTTCCTAGACCGTGTCCCAAGTAGGCTGGGCCTGGACCCCAGGCCTCTGGAGAGAAGGCTCCTCTCTCTCTGCTGCAGAGACGGGCTGTCTGTGCAGACCCTGCCAGGGTCACTCCCCAGCTCCCCAACCTCTCCTGGGGAGAGAGAAGGAGCTGTCCTGACAAAATCTCTCCTTCCTCGCCTCTGTTGCCTCCCAGGGGCCGGGGCCTTGAAGCGGGATTGCACCATCACAGGCTGGTCTGAGCCCTTCCCGCCCTATCCTGAGGCCTGCCCTGTGCCCCTGGAGCTGCTAACTGAAGAGGTGAGAGGCTCCTGGCATCTTGGAGGAAGGGTCACTGTGGATGTTTGATTGGGTGGTGGACCGCACAACTGTAGGGGCCGCCATTCCCATTGTAGTCAGCAGGTTGGAATATTCATTACAGCACATTTCCGGAAGGTGGCGGTGTCTGGAAGAGAGGGGGTCTTATTCTAACTTGCTCAAGAGTGACAGGTGGGCCATGCAGCTAGGAGGGAGAGGGGAGGCAGGGGGCAGGGAAGGAGATGTGCTGGCCACCGTCTTCTTTTCTCCTTGGCATACCCTCTCTGTGCCCAGGCCTCCAGGGCAGGGAGCTGAGAGTAGTTCTGGGAAACAAAGGCCCTTAGTGGTCCTGGGCAAGCTCCTTGCCCTCTCTGGCCCTCAGTCTGTGGGCAAGCGAGAGAAACCAAAGCCTGGAGTGATGTCACTGCCCCCTAACCTAGCTGGCACACCCCACACTTCCAAATTGAGCAGGGCCTTTGCAAGGTGCCTCCACACCCATAATCCCATATCTCTTTCCCCCCAGCCCTGAAGGCAAAGCATGAGTCTGACATTTTTTCAGATAAAGAGACTGAGTCTGGGAGGGGACATCGCCCCTGCATCCCTCAGTGGAGCTGGGTCCCGGATCGATCCCCTCCCCGCAAGGCTGCATGCTCCGTCTCCAGCTCCGGAGTCCAGGCTTGACTTTGATGGATCCAAATCCTTGGTCTTGGAAAGAGCTTTTCCTTGAAGCTGTCCCTGGCTGTCCCCTTTATTTGGGGATGTCGTGTTCCCAAGCCAGTGAGCAAGCTGGATGTCAATAAACAAGCCCGATTTCCTCCTGAGCTTTGTCAGTCCCCAGGGACGTGCGGTTTCTGTGGCAGCCTCCCCTACCCCCAGCGACAGCCAGAGTTAAGCATCTAGCTCCCCCTTCCCCTCCCCCACCCCTCCCCTGCTTCCTCACCAGCCAACAGGCTGCAAACAAAAGCTTCGCTTCAGTTTCCGAGGGAGTTTGCTGTGGTCCCCACAGACACCCCTGCCCCGACATGGGCAGTTTCGCGATAGAATTGAAAATGTCACCTGCTTGATTGTCAAGCCTCCCTTTCCTCAAAGGCCCAGTTGCTGAGCGTTCCTCCGTCTCCACCTTCCCCAGAAATCCTACTTCTCCACCGTGAGGATCATCTACACCATGGGCCACAGCGTCTCTGCCGTGGCCCTCTTCATGGCCATCACCATCCTGGTTGCCCTCAGGTTCGCCACCCTCATCACCTGCTCCAGAAACTACGCCCTCTGCATCGTCCACAGCACCAAACTTGAACCCTTACCTGGATATTCAAGACATTCCCAGATCTGGCATCGGCCATTTCTAACTTTTCCTTTCCCTTCCCCCAGGAGCAGACCCATCCCTTCACACTCCAGGTCTGGCTCCCACCTCTACACCTTTGCTTGTGTGGAACTTATTCTATTTGCTTGGAATGCCTGCCTCCTTTTTTCTCAGGGCCCTCATATCCGTTAAAATTCAAAGCTCAGCTCTCATCTGCCTCAAGAATCCTCTTTGGCTCTTCTGTGAAGCCCTTCTTGACTATTTTAATGCTTTGATCTCTGCCCTCTCAAAGCCCCACCTCACCCCACCCCTCAGCCTGGCCTGCGCTGCTCTCTGTCTCGTGGGGGTGAGTCTCCTCTCTCTGATCATCAGGGGGCTCCCCTGGGCAGGACGCTGTCCTTTCTGCCTCTGTCCTCCGCACCGTGAGCTCCCTGAAGGCAAGGGACTGCTATTCTCTGTCTTCTCACCTACCCTGAGCCCAGCTGTCCTGCAAGGTTATAGCTGAAGCCTCAAGTTCAACGCAATCCATCCAATCCAATCTGATCCAATCCAATCCAAGCCAATTCAGTTCACCTCCCGCCCTGCTCAGCCTCCCCAAGCCCTCTTTGAGCACACCAGAAGCCCCTCTCCCACCTTGCCTCCTGTTCCTCACCCCTCCTGTCCCCCCAGGAGGCTCCACTGCCCCAGGAACTACATCCACACCCAGCTGTTCATCACCTTTATTCTCAAGGCGGGAGCTGTGTTCCTGAAGGATGCCACCCTCTTTCACGGCGAGGACACGGACCACTGCAGCTTCTCCACTGTAACAGCCATGGGTCGGGGTGCTGGTGCGGGTCCGGGTGAGGAGGTTGGATTAGAGATGCAGATGTGCCTGTGGGGGTAGTGGGGGCTGACCCTGCGACTCCCGCTTTGCTAACGACAGAGTGACAGAGCGGGAAATCACCCCTCCCCCTTCCTCCCCCTCCTTGCGGTCAAGTTCTAAATCCTCTGGCTGTTTCCTGGACGACGGTGCCCATCCACAGCGCTTCCCTTATTCCACTCTCCACTCCATATTCTGTATTCCTGTCCCATTCCCCATCCCATATCCCAACCCGGACCACATTTCACTCCAGCCAGCCTTTCCATTTCACACTTCCTCTGAGCACTGTCTGTCTGTGCTGGGCGTGCGTACATCAGGGCCTAGGCAGAGCCGTGTGCCTCCCTTGAGAAGCACCCCGGGTGCCTACGGGGACAGATTATACCAGATTTTATGGGACCACTAGGTAGAAGAGAGGGCTTCAGGGAGGAGATAGCTTTGGAGCTGGGTGGGCAGCAGTGATAGGGAGGGAATGGGGAGGACCAGGGTGAACGTGTCCAGTGTGAGAGGACCCGCTCTCACAGACAGGAGAAGCTGGGGCAAGTCCAAGAAAGAGGGGTGTCATCCTGGGGACAGGGAGGTGGACTATGAGAAGAGACCGAAAATAAGGGAAGTTGGGCTGAGTGTGGTGGCCTGGCACTTACCAGGTACTCTGACACCATGCTGGAAATGAACATCTACATGAATGAACAAACCAACAGGTGACCTTCATTCGTTAATGAAAGACATAATAATAGCATTATGTATCGAGCACTTATGTGCCAGGTATTACGCTAAATGCTTTACATATATTATCTCCTTTTACTTCCTACATCTATTTTCATTTTAGTCCCATATGTAGATGAGGGATAATTGGCGATGTCACCCAGCAACTGAACGGTGGGAGAGGGACCAAGCCTGGGCCATTCTGAGCTCAGAGGCGAGCGCTCCACACCCGACAGATGAGCAGAGTCATGCAGTGAATGCATGAATGCATGCACGGGTACATGTGTGTCTGTTCACAGGATGGAGCCGTGCATGAATAAATGGTGTTCCATATCCTCAGCTCTAGGGATTGACTTGAGCTCAGGAGGGATGGGGTGAGAGTAAAAACAGTAGCAATTTATATACAGGGTTTCCGTTTAATCCTTATGATGAGGCCACGAGCCGGCATTGCAGGTTTTTCCTTTTAGAGATGAAAAGCTAAGGTGTGGGTAGGTTATCCAGATGGTAAATTTGAACCCAGGCTGTCTGGATCCCAAATCTGTGCTCTTAACCACCACATTACCTTACCACACCCCCTCTGGGGCAGCCCAAGGTGGAGGAGACCTGGAGGTTTGGGGCCTGAGCAGGGTAGGGGAGACTTGGCGGGGCTCCACTGGGTGTCCGGGCTCTGAAGCGCCCAGCCCCTGGCCCGCAGGTTCTGTGCAAGGTCTCTGTGGCCACCTCCCATTTCGCCACCATGACCAACTTCAGCTGGCTGCTGGCAGAAGCTGTCTACCTGACCTGCCTCTTGGCCTCCACGTCACCCAGTGCAAGGAGGACCTTCTGGTGGCTGGTCTTTGCTGGCTGGGGTGAGCACCGAGGGCTGGCTTGGGCACTGTGCTGGTGTTGGGGGGTCGGGGATGCCCAGGGAGCTCACACCAAGGTCCCTTCATCTCACTCACGATGACCCCAAGGCCCAGGGAGAGGAAAGGCAGCCTACAGTCCTACAGCAAGTGCTGGAGTTCAGGGCCAGGTCCCCGGTCTCTGAGCTCTCTCCTGGTCCCGCCTTCACAGTGCCCTGTGTGACTGGCTGTAGTGGTGGGAGGTGGGCATAGGATGAAGACCCCTTACTCGTGTCTTTTCTGTACCCCCTCAGGGCTACCCCTGCTCTTCACCGGCATGTGGGTGGGTTGCAAGTTGGCCTTTGAGGATGTTGCGTGAGTCTGGGCTATCCCTTCATGACACCCGTACTGGGTCCCCATGGGGCATGGACTGGACGCTCAGGCAATGAGGCTGTCCTCCAAGCTGGGAAGAGGAGAACTCCCAGGCTTGGGAGAGGGGTGGGAGATGCAGTCGTGGATCGCACAAAAGGCACTTGAGCCTGGGCAAGAAGGGGGCACAGAATCTCAGGGTTCGGGGCTCAGGGGGCAGGGGGCTGTAAGTGGGGGCCTTCTGGAACAGGGGGAGTGTTGGAGCCAGAAGAAGGCAGCAAACAGACTGAGTTTTGAGAAACTCAACCACCTAGGTGGAGAGAAGGAGTGAACCCAGCTTGGATCAGGGCACGCCTTTGGAAAGTGCCTAAATGTCTGAGAGGACATAGATAAGGCTGGTTGGGAGTAGGGTGAGGCTAGAAGGCTCAAATTCCAAAGTGAGGCACCCAGAGGCTGGTAGGTAGGGAGGAGGGAGGAGCATGGGTGCTGCAGAAGAAGGCTTTCCAGCAGCTGCACTCTTCCCACCCCATTCCCCCCACCCCGCCCCCCCATCAGTCCTGGCCTGTCCTCTCCCCAGGTGCTGGGACCTGGATGACAGCTCCCCCTACTGGTGGATCATCAAAGGACCCATCGTCCTTTCCGTTGGGGTCAGTGCCTGGGGCCAGTGTCCTATGCTTTATTCAGCCAACCTCCCTGGGTCCACCGAGCAGCCATACACAGCAGGAAACACGACTCCAGGCTGGGAGTCAGGACACCTGGGGTTCCAGCCTTGTTCTGCTGTAGATTCTCTGTGAGGCCCTCTCTGGACCTCAGCAGCCCATTGGTAAAACCAACGCTCAGGCCTCTTCTAGCTCAGAGTTTTGATGAGTCTGGCGCCCTGGTTGCGGATCACCTACCACTGCAGTGAGGCTGGGCTGGGAGAGTAGAAGACGCGGCAGCTGAAACTCCTACCTGCTCCCACGTGGAAGACAGGGCAGCTAGGACTGGTTTTTGTGGCCTGGGTGAATGTATGCATTTTTGTCAGTTTTGCAGTTGTGCAAACAGAAGGCCACATGCTTTGTGCCAGAGAAGAGCCTGAGAGGTGCTGGAGGCAGGATGGCAAGGCCTGACCTCCCACCCTTGGTCCTGGGACTGGAAAGGGAGGGGGACCCTGAGCCCCTATGGGACTGTCCAGTCTCAGGCGACAAGGTCTAGAGCAATGACCTGCACATCCATCTACCTTCACATCCCTGCCTCTCAAGGATTTGAGGTTTCTAATCCCCAAGGATGTCCCACCCCAGGCCATTTGGGTCACCCGTGACCCTTGCCTTCCACCTTCCTACACCTTTATTTCCAGGTGAACTTTGGGCTTTTTCTCAATATTATCCGTATCTTGCTGAGGAAACTGGAGCCAGCTCAGGGCAGCCTCCACACCCAGCATCAGTACTGGTAATGTGTATGTGTGTGTGTGTGTGTGTGTGTGTGTGTGTGTGTTTCTGGGGGTTCTGGGGACATAACTGGAGTAGGAGTCAGCATGGTTCTCTTTTATGCACGATTAGGCATCCATGATCCTGGTCCAGTGCTTGTCCCTATGTCCCCGGAGAGAATAGATATGGTCCCTGCCCTCCAGTAGGTCACAATATAGGAAGGATGGGGCTCCAAACAGCCAGTTGCCAGGCCAAATAGGCTGATGAGTGTTGGGATCAATTTCTACGGGAGCCTGCGGAAGGAGATCCTTTCTAAACAGATGGTGGGGTTGGAGTACAGTCTGGGAAGACTTCCTGGAAGAGGTGTCTTTGAACTAGACTTTGAAAGATGCATAGACTTGACTAGAATAAATTGAGGCAAGAGAATTTGGCAGAGGGAACAGCAGAAGCCAAGGGCCCAAAGTAAGGAAGCCCAGGGTGCATGTGAGGAGTTCTCCAGGGTGGCTGGTGTGTAGAATTGATATGGGAAACTGGTGGGAAGTGAAAGTAGGTAGGGGCCCACGGGACTTAATTCCAGCCTTGGGCTTGTCTTTTTCTGCAGGCGTCTCTCCAAGTCAACCCTTCTGCTCATCCCGCTGTTTGGAATTCACTACGTCATCTTCAACTTCCTGCCTGACAGTGCTGGCCTGGGCATTCGCCTCCCCCTGGAGCTGGGACTGGGTTCCTTCCAGGTAAGGACCCCCATAGCACTCACTCCTTCCCTCTGAGTCCTTGGGCAGGAGGAAGGTGCTGCCGCCCACAGGCTTGGTTGATTTCATGGTAGGGTGAGGGCAACTAGGCTTGTTATTCTTCCTTCCAGCCACTCATCCATCTATTCAAATATCCATCTGTCTGTTTTTCTCCCATCCATCCATCTCTCTATTCATTCAAATACTCATGCACCTATCTACATATCCATCCATTTACCCATCCATTCATCCATCCATCCATCCATCCATCCATCCATCCATCCATCCATCCAATCTATTCAACATTTACTGAGCACCTATTATGTGTCAGGCTCTGTGCTTAATACTAGGGGATGCAGAAATAAAGAGAATCAGAGAAACAGGCCAACGGGGCCAACACTACAGCCTTGGCAGGCTTGCTATGACAATTACATGTGACAATATGCCTGGCACATGGTAAGTGATGAATACGTCTACTTTCCCTTTTCCCAAAGACCTGGTCCAAGTCACAGCCTGGCGGAGAGTAGGGGAAAAAGGTAATAGGAAGACTGCAGACACCTTGAGGCCAGGCCAAGGTGATGGGGTCCTTTCTCTTTGGCCCCGCAGGGCTTCATTGTTGCCATCCTGTACTGCTTCCTCAACCAAGAGGTATGTGACTCAGGCTATCCTTATTTGTTAAGCCTTCCCTCCCACCAGTCCTAAGGCTGCCTCTCTCCTGCCCAGCCCCTGTAAATCCCCGATCAGGCCAAACACTGAGTCCTGCAATCCTTTGTGGAAATCTGTCCTGAGTTCCTGGATTGAGCTTAACCTGAATACTTCCTGTACACATCTTTTATCCATCCCTCCTCTGGGCTGGGCCAAGATTACTGTCCATTCAGCAGGAGGTGGAGAAGGCCTTTCAGGGATCAGAAGAGGGATCCAGGGGTGGGTTAAAAGGATCCTTTAATTCTGTGTTTCTAAAACTGAACGAGAGAGAGTGGGGGAAGGAATAAGTCAGCTCCTAGAGAGACAGGGACAAGACACAGAGGAACCAAGAAAATCAGAGGTAGACATACAAAGTCTAGGAAAATAAATTCAAGTGCAGAGACAGGGAGGATGATGGAGAGAAAAGCCAGGGACTCTGAGAGAGAGCACCTGGAGGAGAGATGCACAAAAAGAACAGACCAAACAGAGGTGGACAAACACATGAATAGACAGAATAGATGGTACCGGTGCACATGTAGAACTATGGAGAGATGGTAAAGAGGAGTGAATCATAACATCCCACCCAGAAGACACTGCATTTTTCCTTTAGGACAGACTTGCTTTATGGGGAGGGGTGGGAGAATTTAACTCAGTGCCCCAGACAACCAGGTCCTGTTGCTGTGTGCACAGGCAGAGTCATGGGCTCCCTCTGCTGGCCAAGGATTTGCTGTGGGCTCTGTGTTCTGCTGGAGACCTGGATGTTCGGACCTGTACCCCAGCTGTGGAGCATTGCACCCCCTTATTCTGCCACCACTGTCTCTTATTGGCTCCCTCCCCTCTGACATTCTTTGCTCCCACCCTAACCTTTCGGAGTCTTCTGCAGCCTTATCTGGCGTCTGGATGCAGACACAGGACTGCAGTATCTGATTGTAGTGGCTCATGGGCCCTGGGGTTGCTGAGAGGGGCGAGGTGGGTGGGATCTGGAAAAGGGGATTCCACAGAGAGTTGTGAAGGGATCTATCCCAGGAAGAGGTTTGGGGACCAGATAGTTAAATGCCTCTGGAGACAGGGAGCTTACTACCTATCAATGACACTTTCTATCATCAGGAAGCTCACCTTTATGTTGAATGGAAATCTGTCTCCTTTTTGTCTTTGTCACAGCCTAAATTCAGCTCTGTCAGAAATGTCACAGCCTCTCAGCAGCCTCTTTGCCCCAGCAGCCCCTTGGAGATGTGAAAATACAGACATCCCCCCACACACATCTCCCAAGTGGCTTTTCTTTCAGTTACTCTCAATCCCCTCAATTGCACCTCCTCAGACAGAGTTTGGAGGCCTCTCTTCCTTCAGGTCATGTCCCCTGGACAGGTTCCCAGTGGCCACAGTTTAGCTCAGTGGGCAGGGGCAGGAATGAGCCCCAGAACAGGGGATGGTCTAAGCTTTTGGGGAAGACAGAGTAGTTTTTTGGCCAGAAACTCAAGAAAGCACCCATAAATGTCTTTAATTGGGCCCAGACAAAGGCAGTGCTAAAAGGGAAAGGAGTCAAAGGGAATAGTCAGAAATACAGGAAGGAGGAAGTAGTATCTTCTAGAGGTAGTACTTAGCAGTGGCTGTGGCCAACCATAGTTTCTCCTGCTCCAGGAACCCCTGTCTCTGTTTCTCCTGCATGGTCTCCCCCTGCGCCCTCAGCCCTACTGGGGTTGAGTAAAGAAGTGGCAGTGGGACCTTCCTAACATCCTCCCTCTTGTCCTTGCTTGGAGGTGAGGACTGAGATCTCACGGAGATGGCGTGGCCATGATCCTGAACTTCTGCCAGCCTGGAGGACTCACGCCAAGTGGACGATGCCTTCCCACTCAAGGGCGAAGGTGCTGACATCTGTGTGCTAGGCTGGCCACATCACGTGACTGGAATCCACACCTGAACTTGGGCAGCTACACGGGCCCACCACCCTTCAGAGGAGTGGGAGCAGCGCCCCCTGGGAACCGTCAGTTGACGCCTCCACCCAAGCTGCTGCCCAGCCTTTCTTCCCTGTCCTGCCCCTGACTCTTTTCGCCCGGGTCTCTGTGTGTCCACCTCTGATTTCCTTGGTTCCTGTCTATTCTTCTCATGTTCCTCTTCCTGGAGTCTGGACCGTAGCCTAACGCCAGAGGAGCCAATAAACTTGTAAATGAATAGATACACGTTTGAGTGAAACCGTGCGCCTCTGCAGGAGAGGGATCTGTAGGCTTTATCTGAACCCCCGGTGCAGACGTGCATTTATCGCGTCTCAGTTCATGTCACGTCCCCATCACTTGTCTGTGCAAGGATCCTCTTGTTTAATTCATTAAAAAAATGTATTCTCTTTTGTCTCTACCTGCACTCCCATTCCCCTCCTCCCACAGGCAAACATTCCAATGTGTTAAATGTGAATTCTTGTGTTTCTGTGTTCTTGCAAAATGTGTAGTGTTGTGTGTGTCTGTACTCTTTTTTTTTTTTGTGGTACACAGGCCTCTCACTGTTGTGGCCTCTCTCGTTGTGGAGCACAGGCTCCGGAGGCGCAGGCTCAGCGGCCATGGCTCACGGGCCAGCCGCTCCGCGGCATGTGGGATCTTCCCGGACCGGGGCATGAACCCGTGTCCCCTGCATCGGCAGGTGGACTCTCAACCACTGCGCCACCAGGGAAACCCACAAGGATCCTTTGCCTGGGGCTACATTGAGGGTTTCTGGGCAAATCCCTTGATCGGCAAACCCTTCCCTTCTCAGGGCCTCAGCAACCCCATCTGCAGCAGGAAGGAGTCGGTCAGTAGGTGACTTCTGAGAGCTTTTCGAAAGGGACATTGAATTACAGGCAACAGAGTTGAGAAGAGCAATGCTTAACTTGGCCACCAGGTGGCAGAACAATGACGGTCAAGAACATTGGCCGGGCTGACCAAGCTCCCTGATTAGGCCCCAACGCTGGAGATGGACACAGGGCTCCCAGCGCCTGGCCTGGGCCACAGTGAGCCTACAGGGCTGGTGGAAGAAGGACCTCGTGGTCTGGCCAGCGTAGCGGGGCAGGAGGCTTTTGGAGGAGGGGGAGGAATGGGACACCCCCGAGCCCTTCTGACCCCAGTCTTGAGGAGGAAGAAGCTGATAAGAAGAGTGAGAGCTGAAGGGATAAGAGAACCTCTCTGTACAGGGTTCACACCAGATGCGAGGGGTTTCCCTGGGCCCCTGGTTTTAGCAGGGAAAGTAGGATTTTTCATCAGCCACTGCAGCATTATCCTTCCAGTCAGCCTCTCCTCAGGTCCTGAAAGGAGTTTCCTAAAGGGGAGGAAGAAACTTCCCTGTTGTGGCCAACCTGTACTCCTCTCCACTGTGGGGAGCAGGAGGGAGGGTAAAAAAGAGGGGCCTGTTCCCTGTCCCAGGGGAGACCCCAGGAATGTTGAAGAGACCCCCAGGGATGAGCCCAAACCTGGATGTGAGTAAGAACGGGTGTGTGGGGCTCAAATTCTCTGGGCTGTGGGAACTCAGAGAACAGGGTGTCGGTGAGGGCAGGAGCAGTCAAGGAAGGCTTCCTGGAGGAAGGGACTCGGGCTGGTCGTATAGATCCTAGAACCCCACCAGGCCAAGAGCCGCCATCTGCCGGGCAGGAAGCAAGAGTGTGGCTGATCTCAGCTTGAGGAGCAACGTTTGGAGGAAGGGTCTGCAGGACAGGATGGTGGGTATCAGACTCAGACTTTGTTCTCCTCAGGGATATTCATGGACATTCCTTTAGGGCTCTGGGTTCTGTGGGACCACCTATTTGCTAAGTACTTGCTTAGGTGGCAGACACCTTGCTAGCATTTAGAAACACGGCTGCAAACAATTCCAGAATATTCCTATTCAGGGGCTTAGGGTCTGGTTAGAATATGAGTCAGAGGTCTCTGTTGCAGGCCACAGGACCCCTCAGGCTGGGTTAAGCAGAAACATGATTTAGTCGAGAACGCCAGGGAGCTCACTGGGCTCCAGGAGTTCAGTCAGAGGCAGCGCTCACCCCCAACCAGGGGACCACTGTGGCGAATTCCCCACTCCACCACTTCTGGTTGCAGATTCAGGTGCTCACACCAGTAACACTGGGGACGCAATGCCGGACACCCCACACGGCTGTCCTGAAAAGCCAAACTCCTCCACTGCCATCTTGCCAAAAACTCAATTGCACTTGGTGCTGGCTTCCTCTTCCGAACCCAGGTCTCACAGAGCTACCTCTGATGGCACGGCCTTGGTCCTGACCCTGCCCACTAGCTGCAGGGGGTGCTAGAGAGCCCATGCTGACTTCTACCCGGGGAGGGTCCACACACTGTCACAAGTTCCTCAGACATAAGACAGGCATTCAGAATAAGCTGGCTGGCCATGAACATGACAGATGTCCAACACTGGGACACAGTCATGCAGCTCAAACAATTGCATGATAATGGCTATAGATGTACAGAGGAGAAATAGAGTATCAAAAGAAGAAACATCTAGAGGACCAAATCTAGTCTGGGAGTGTTAAGAAAAAGGCTTTCTTGGGCTTCCCTGGTGGCGCAGTGGTTGAGAGTCCGCCTGCCGATGCAGGGAACACGGGTTCATGCCCTGGTCCGGGAAGATCCCACATGCTGCGGAGCGTCTGGGCCCGTGAGCCACGGCCGCTGAGCCTGCGCGTCTGGAGCCTGTGCTCTGCAGCGGGAGAGGCCACAACAGTGAGAGACCCGTGTACCACAAAACAAACAAACAAACAAACAAAGATTTCTAGAGAAAACGACATGTAAGCTGAGATTAGACCGTGAATATGAGTTGGCTGGGTAAGGAAGTGGGTAAAATCCCAGGTAGCGGAAATAGCACATGCAAAGGCCCTGAGGTGAAAAGGAGCTTGTCATTCGGCAGGACCTGAAAGTAGTTACTGTGGCTGGATTGAAGTGAGAAAAGAGGAGGGTGGCCTGAGATGAGGTGGGGTGGGCAGCACCCAGATCACGCAGGGACAGGAAAAGCCATGTTAAGGAGGTTTCATCTCAAGAGCTGTTGGAAGTGTGTGATATAATGAGACATGTTTTTTTCAGTAATCCCTCTGACTGGTATGGATGGGAAGACTGAAGTTTGGGTGGAGACCTCAGCTGGAAGCAGGGAGGCTGAAAAGGGAGGCTTGGCTCAGGGGATGGTGGTAGGAAAGACTAGGCCAGAGTGAAGATGTCTAATTGGGTGATGAGTTAATGTGTGAGGTGAAGAGAAGGGAGTTTTGTAGGAAGATTCCTGAAAGAGGCCGAGGTGGAGAGGAGCACGTTTTAGGAGTGGGAGCGTGATCAGTGTGGGGTGCACGGGAGACAGATGGATGCCAAGGGGCAGGCTGGAGCTGAGGAGATAGGCCTGGCTAGCAAGTGAGATTCGTGAGTTGTGGGAATCTCTGTGGTGGCGTCTGACCCCCGGGCGGTGAGAGTGAGGTGTGAGCCTGAAAGGGGGCTGGAGGGACTGAACATCCACAGGCCCGGCGCAGGAGCCGGAGCCGGAGCCTCCGGAGGAGGCTGGAGGGAGCAGCCGGAGAGTGGGAGGAAATCCAGAGGGACTGGGATGGGGATGGCGTGAGCGCTGCTGCGCAGCCCTACGACCTGAGACCAGGCTTGCAAAGCGGGCCGTGGACTTGACGGCACAGCTCACGGCAGGGGCAGGAGCGTCTGGGGCAGAAATGGGCTCGGAAGGCAGCCTGGAGGGGGCTACACGGTGAGGGGGCCGTGAGGACGCAGAAGCAGGCTGTGTGGACACGCCCTTTACCCAGGCTGGTCTGGGAGGGGGAGGGGAGATGAGAGGGTATCGGGAGGGGAATGTGGGTTGCTGGGGCTTTGTTTCTTTGTAAGAAGCCTGTCTGGATAAATGCTAATGAGCTGGATGTAGGAGTCACCAAAGGATGGGGGGAGGGCAAGTGGTGGAGCGAGGTCATTGAAAAGGTGGCCCCAGGACCCAGGTGGGGGCATGCTGTCTGAGGAAGGGGGGCCCTGCCCCCAGGGAGGTGGTAGATGCAGGCGACAGGAGGGCCGGGGTGGGCAGTGTAGGAGGCCGGCTGCTGGCTCCACACTCACCCCGGAGGCGAGGTTGCCTGCGGGGCGAGGGGAGCTGCGGTGGGGGTGGAGAGTGGTGGGGCCTTGTGGAGAAGGAAGATGCTGGGAAGTAGTAGTGGCAGAAGGTGGGGGGCGAGCTGGGCAGGTGAGTTCGGAGTTACGACAATTTGACAATTTCCCTCGGGGGAGTCTCTGGCCCAGAGAAGGCCAAGGGGAGCCTCCTCAGGGTGGGGTTTTGCCCAGAAGACAGTGGCACTTGAGACTTCCAGGCCGTATTTGCAAACGAGGGTTTGCACTGATGACCCCTGGATCTAAGCCAGAGGGGACGGTGGATGGAATGGAGCAGGTTACAGAAGCGTCAGCTGTGTAGGTGGGGGGCGTTGAGGAAAGACCCGGAAGGACACAGGCGGGCGGGGTCAGAGGGGATGAGAGTTGCTCTGGTGCGGTTTGTAGCCAGGGCAAGGGCTCCGCGCTGGGCAAGGAGGGGCTGCCAGGAGGAGGGCCCGGAGGGGCTGCTTGGCCAGTGGGCCTGAGCATCGCAGTCACTTGTGATGAAGGCTGCGATTGAGGTGAAGGAAGACTTAGAGCCAGAGATTCCAGTGACGAGGGAAGGCTGGCGATTGCAGAGAGGGGCTCAGACGCGGGGGGACTGACACTGAGTAAGGAGGGCAGGGCAAGCCAGAGGGAGACACAGGACAAGGCCACAGGTGGAGAGGACCCGGGCAGGGGGCAGGGTAGGAGGCAGGAAAAGATCCAGGCACTTTCCCCGACTCTGGAACCCTGGTATGTCCTGGTCCTGCCCAGCCATCCTGTGATGACCTCACCCTCCAAACTTTGGGGCTGCCAGTGGCCGGGCCCTGGAACCATTAGGAACAGGGCTGCCTTCAGAGGTAGAGCCAGGCTTTGGAGACCAGTCAGAAACCGTAAACTGCAGATGTTTGGGGCTTTTATTTGGTTGGAGGGGGGCAGTCTGTTCTGTCTCTCTTATCTATGTGAATCTCTTTGTGTGGATATTTCTCTTCTGGGGCTCTCCCCCTCTGTCTCTGTATTTCTGTCTCTCTCTGTATTTCTATGTATTTCTCTCTGTATTCTCTCTGTATATCTCTCTCTCTCCCTGTCTCTCCCTCTCTCTGTCTCTGTCCTTCTCTTGTCCTTGCTGTCTCTGTCTCTTTCTTCCTCTGTATGGGGCCCCAGCTTCCAGCTGTGGGAAGTGACAGAACAGCCCATCGGGCAGCTGGCCCGTCTCTATGATACTGGACATCTGGGGTTGAGGTTGGCTGCAGGTGGCTGGAGCCTTTAGCTTGTATCCAGACGGCCAGCTCCCCAACCTGTCAGAATCCTCTGTGGTTCCCTCTGTCCATCCCCCTCCCCCACATCTTTCTCTTTCCACCCGTTTTCTCTCCAGACCATTCTACCCCAGGAGTCCCTTCCACAGACAGGGTGCCGTGTGTGTGTGTGTGTGTGTGTGTGTCTGAGTCTGGGGGGGTGACAGGTGGGGCAATAACCCAAGTTCACGGAGCCTGTCTGCGGGCGTCCCAGGGAGCAGGTCAGGCCGGCAGGCAGGATTGGGTTGATAGGCGGACCGTTTCCCAGTCTCGGAGATGTTGCATAAGCAGCCACAGCTCTGCACACATTCCCATGGTTACGGGGCTGGGACAGGCTGGCAGTGGTGGCATCGCCATGGCACCAGCGTGGCCCGGGGCTCAGCTGGCATGGTGCTGGTACAGAGCAGCTCTGAGTTCTCACTGGACAGATCTTTGCCAGGCAGGGCCCCTCCCAGGCATCCAGCAGCCTGTGGACTTAGGGAGGCAAACAGCCCGGGACCAGCTTTGGGGGGAAGGCTGGACGTTCCCCTCAGCCTCACAGCCCAGCAGCCAGAGCTCTGTGGGCGTATGGGGGTGGCCAGGGGAGTAAATGCCTCCTACACTAGCCAGCTCTGCACAGGCAGACCTGACCCCGCCCACAGCCCAAGTCCTCAGTCCTCAATCTGCAGGAATCTTGACCTTGACCTTGGCCTCAGTCTTGGAGTTCTCATCTCCTGCACACCTTCCTGCTAGGCCTGTGCCCTGGGGATCTCACAGTGGAGACCTAAGCCTTGCTTGTGGGGGCGGGTATGCATACTGGGAACAGAGGCATGTAGGACTCAGGCCAGCGGGGACGGAGGGGATTCAAATATCAGAGGTCAGCGGAGGTCGGAGCGGTTATAGGAGTCCTCCTGGGAGGCAGTGGTGTGTTGGGCCCATGAAGGTGAGCAAGATTTGGAGAAGGGAAAGATCCTGGGAGGAGGAGCAGCTGGCACGCAGGTGGGGAGGCCCAGTGCACACGACCTGCCTGATCAGTTTAGGTCTTTCAAAAAGAGAATATCTGCGTGTGTGTGTGTGTGTGTGTGTGCGTGTGTGTGTAGACCTTTCTCCGGGTTTAGCTCTGGGTTGCTCCAGCACAGGAAGTCTTCCGGAGGGTGGGCTAGGGGAAGGTTATGAAGAAATGCCCTTAGAGGGAGCCTTGCCCATGCCCTGACACAGACTGGAGGGAAGATCTTCTGCAGGTCACCTGAGGCTCCCACGCATGGCCCGCCCCAGCCCCCGCCCAGCTCCTCCACAGCTCCGGTGGGTGTCTGAGGCCAGCCCCTCCTGCTGCCCTCCCAGTTCTGAGTGTAAACCCCATCAGCCCAGCAGTTCCCACACGGATTCCAGGACTAATTCCTGAGTCTCCATCAGGAGGTTCTGAAGCCTCAGCCTCCCTCTTGTGTCCCACACCCATCCTCTTTCACCGATGCCCTTGTTACAACCCCAGAGCTCCTGCCACAGGGTGACCCCTCACTGATGGCCTCTCGGCCCTTACAGGACGTGGCCCACGAGGAAAGAATAAAGGCCCTCCCAGCCCTCCCCACTTTCCCATTTGACTAGGAAAGCAGAACCCAAGTTCCTTTCCGTGGCCTGGACTGCCCGCCTCCCCAGCCTCATCTTCCTTCATCCTCCTCCCCTGGGCTCTGCCCTGACCACACCAGCCGTCTCATGGTCCCCAGAACCCCCCAGGCCTGTGCTCATTTCAGGACGACTGCTGCTTGGGACACGCTGCCCCCAGCACCTCCCCTGGCCGCTGTCTCCCCTGACTCCTAATTCAGTGCCAGGGTCACCTCCTCAGAGAGGCTTGTCATGACCACCTAGTGACATTGCTCAAGGTCATATGGCATTTCCATGTTTTATTTGCTTGGTGCCATTTGGCAGTAGTTACAGCTGAGCCTCATTAGTCATGCCAGTTACAGTCTATAAAGTTGCCGTGAACGCTGAGTTAGCAAATACGGAGCCATCGCTCCTAGGAGAGATACAGCGTTAGGCTCCTGTGAGCCTCTAGTCACAAGATTTTGTCAACAGATCAATACATAACCTTGTTTTCTGTGTGTTCTGTTTATAGACACATGATTTAATATATATCGTTGATTCATTAACATTGAACTTGCGGCCAACAGCGCTATCATTCTGACTGAGAAAAGCTAAGTTACACATGTATTTGCTCTGTAGGGCACATCACAGCTTCCTTGCAATGAGCAACTCTAGACAACACTTCTGCACTATGCTTGGGGCCATTTAAAACAGCGAACTCACCCACAAAAAGCACAAAAATGTGAAAAACGTGGCCCAAAGTAAACCTCGAAAAGGACACGTTTAAAGTCTGAGCTGAACCAAGAAGGCAAAGGTCGCCATGGCGGAACCCAGCTGGAGACTTGTGCATTGGGCCGTTGAAGTTTTCCCTACCCTGTGTACGTCCAAGAATGACCATAACAACACTGTAAGTATCGATGTTGGGGTGCAAGTACATTTTAGTGAGCAGGCAAATTCACAAATATGGAATCTGCAAATAGTGAGGGTCAACTGTTTGTTATTTTCAAGTGTTTCGTGTTTACTGTTGGGCTTCCCTTTGCTTATTCACTGCTGTGTATCCCCAGCACCAAACAGGGTCAAGGTCAAGATTCACAGTAGGTGCCTTATAAATATTTATTGACTGATTGCCCTCTCTCTCTCTCTCTCTCTCTCTCTCTCACACACACACACACACACACACACACTTACAACACAGAGTCCTAATCAGGTCTCGGAGCCGAAAAGATGGGGCATCTTGTTTCTGGGCACCAGAGGCAAGGGAGAAAAGGAAGGTTCTGAAAAGAGGGGGTAGGTGAGAGTCCTTGTCCTAAACCTTCCCTATTCCTGGCCCCAGCACCTCCCCTGGCCACTGTCTCCCCTGACTCCTAATTCAGTGCCAGTGTCACCTCCTCAGAGAGGCTTGTCATGACCACCTAGTGACATTGCTCAAGGTCATATTGCATTTCCATGTTTTGTTCCTCCTCTCCCTACTTATTCGTCCCAGGGAAAGCTGTGTGTGCGTGTGTGTTGTTAAACCCCCCCCTCGCAAGAACTGATGCAGGCACACGCAGTATGTGCACAGCCTGGCTGAGGACCCCTGCGTCCCGCTCCCAGAAGGTTGGTGTGCTTGTGCGCATGCGTGTGCCGTGCCCCCTCGTGTGGAGGCACGTGTGTGAGCACGGGCTCCAGCCTGCCCTGACGAGGCCTGCTGGCTTCCTAGCAGCTGCAAAGCTTGCTGCACTGACAGGGCCTGTAATCACGGGAAATTACCGAGCCCAGAACTAAAATTAAGGCCGCTGCTACCACAAAACCTGCTTACAAAGCCAAGAGCCTGGAAGAGGCCTTGGGAGGCTGTGCTGGGAGCTGCAATGTCTGGGGAGGACAAGGGTGGGGACTGGGCAGGGAGGCCACAGAGAGAGGAAGGAAGCCTCTTGTATTTGCCACGCACCCATGAACTGATAAGCACTGTGCTAGTTAATTCTATGTTTCAGTTTATTTGATCCTCACAGCGGCCCTGGGAGGTAGGAATGGTCCCGGGGGTGCCGATGCCAGACCTGGTCTCAGAGGTCGAGTAAGGAGTTTCAGGTCATGAAGCTTGTAACTAGCAGAGCTAGAGTTTGAACGCAGGGGTGTCTGCCTCCAGGGCAAGGCCTGTGGGGCAGGGAGAGGGGAGCCCTGTGAGCTAAGTGGGAATGGGTCTCATAAGAGGCAGGATTCTCTGGCTTTTAGTATTTGGTACTTGGTGTAAGGAGCACTGGAAAGAAGACCCCCATCCATAATACTGTCCCCCTCTCGCCTGTCACATGGTCCATGGCACACCCGTTAATACTTTAGGGTGAAGGTGGCCCTGTGGGAACCCACATATCCCTCCAGGGAAGAAACAGGTGAATCGTGCACATGGACATCAAGTCTAAGGGACCCTGTTCCAGGTGCAGGGTCGCCGCTTCCCCAAGGACAGCACCCCCGAACCTCAGATGAGTGGGCCTGAGGGGAGAGACTATAAAGCTGCACCAAGGCCCAGGGTCTGGATTCCCAGCTGAGGGTCTTTTCCTTTTCTTCTTCCTTTTCTGTGGCCCTGCACAGACCCCTGGCCCCAGAAGGACCTAAATGTGACCCTGAGAACTACCCTCCCCACCCCTTCCCCCTGCCAGCAAGCAGATCATTAGTGAACAGTGGGTGATGGGTGGTATCTGTGGAGGGGCATTGGGTGGGGCAGGGAACTCCCTCTACAGAGGGAAGCGGCTGGACTGGGCGGACAGTCATCCACATTTCTGGGCTGGGCTCTTCGGGTGAGCAGCACCCCGAACCCCTCCACTGTCTCAAGGAGAGCCTGGCTCACTGGCCTGGGGGCCGTGGATAGAGAAAATCAACCCAGAGGCCCCATATGGCATATGTTGGCACACAACTGAACTGGCCTCCAGCCAGTAAGTACTTTCATCTGACTGAGCAATAAAATATTAATAGTGTCAGGGACTGTTCTAGGTCACACACACACACACACACACACACTTGCTGAGAACACTTTGAGGAATTAGCATCATCCCCATTTTACAGATGAGAAAACTGAGGCACAGAGAGGTTAAGTGGTTTGCCCATGGCCATAGAGCTGGGTGATCATGGAGGCCGAATTTGGACCCAGGCAGTGTGGCAGCAAAGGTTCTGGGCTAACCACTATACTATATTGCCTCTCTCGAGTCCGCAGTCCCTTGGTCTTTCCCAGGCCAGATACACACTGTGCAGGCTGTCTGGTGAGTGGCCATCTGGTCTCTGCCTGAATATGACCCTCACGGCTCCCTGCAGGTGGCTTGCCTGGGCAGAAGGGCCCTTCTTGAGAAGCTGAAGCAGCTTCTCGGGAGTGTCTGCCTCCTGGGTCTGCTCACCTGGCCTCTTGTGTCTCTGCGGGAACTGGAAGAGGACAGTCACGTGCCAATGGACATGCTCGCGCACCAGCCCTCACAACCCTGAGCTATTCACCAAAGGGCTGGAGGGAGCCTTCCATGAGCCCAACTGCCTGCCAGACCCGAGGCTTCACTTCACGTGAGCTCGTTAATCTTTTTCTGTTTGGGTTGTGATCAGCATTCAATATTTTTAATGAAATGGAAGAATAAAAATAGAGTGCATCATGCCTGGTGAGGGTAAGTACTGTTTCATGAAACTTTTATTTCCATTTTACCTATTTATGCATGTTTATGCTGTCACAGTGAAAATGAGGTAAAAATCCCAAGTTTGAGGAACAGTCCCATAGGTTGCCTTCTCACTCCTTGTGTCCCATTTAGGTTCCTGCATCCACAGCAGCCAGCCCAGGATCTCCGTGAGGCCGAGCCCAGGAGTCCCCTTGCTCCCCACATTGCAGAGCCAAGCCCAGCTCCGGGGGCCACAGGAGAGAAGTCAGCTTACCGACTGAGCAATGATCAAAGGGACCACTGTGTGATGTGTGCTCACCAGGTGCCGGGCTCTGTGCGGAGTGCTTTACTTGCATTATCTCTTAAGCCTCATGAAGTAATTGGCCCTATTCTCTCCCTTCCACAGACCAGGAAACCGAGCCTCAGCAAGTTGCATCTGCTTGCTCAGTCATGCAGCTCACACACATCATAACTGGGTTCAAATCTGGGTCTGGATGGTGGGCGCGTAGGTCCTGATTACAGGCAGGCGGTGCTCAGAATGCGCCCTGACCCTCCCATCCCCCCCTCCGGGGACACCTCCTCCTTCCTCTTATACACAGGCTCCTCTGCCACCAAGCTCCCCTGAGGCCCCCTTCCTGAAGGCCTGTGGGATTCTGCAGGTTTACTTTGAAGCAGCTTCTGATTCCTGTGACCCCAGGGAGGAGTGACTTGGGAAGGCTGCTGGGAGCATGGGGAGGGAACCCACCCGAGGAGAGCCTGGCCCTGACTCCAAAGTCTGTTGCACAACCCTTGGGTCTGCACATCTGCCCAGCCCAGGCTTTTCCTTTCCCCATGCAATTCACAGCTGGCGCCTGAGGGCAACACCACACTCCTTGTGTTGCTTAGGGCAAATTGTCACAGGAGCCACACTCCTTCCCAGAGCTGCTCAGAGGGCAGCAAGGCTGCCCTTGGCTTCCTTCCCTCCACCCTGGCCCAAGCCCTTGACCCAGGGCTCGGCTCTCAAAGCTAACAGGTCACTTCCACTCCCAGCCTCTCCCCTCTCAGTGGCAGGAGACCTAGTGAGCACTGAGTTTGGAGTTAGTCGGACCTGGGTTCACGCCAGGGCTGGATTCAGAGAAGAGTATGGTGCCTATTCCTACCCCAACAAACACTAATTTAAAATAAAACCTGTTATTTGCCGAACTCTCTAGTGGCTCCCCATTCTCCTCAAAGTAAAACGCCAAAGGCCTTAAAATGGCCTACAAAGGGCTTCAAAGACCTATATGTCTGCGTTTCTGGACACATCTCCTTTCTTCTTTCCTACACTCACTTGGTTCCAGCCATGCTGCCCTCTTGCTGTCCCTGCCCCAGGGCCTTTGCACCTGTGGTTCCCTCGGCTTGGAGCCATCTTCCCTCAGACACCTGCATGGATCACTCCTTCACCTCAGCGAGGGCCCCTGACCAAATAACACCCTTTAACCCCAGCTGCAGCCCATAGCATGTCTTATGCCACTTTCTTGCTTTATCTCCTTCCTATGGCACCTCCTTCAAAAATACTGTATGATTGATTTATCTACCTTGTTTATCATCTGTCTCTCTCCATTAGAATGTAAGCTCCATGAGGGTGGGTTTTTTTCCTTAGCTTGTTCAGCAGTGCCTAACACCGAGTAGGCATTTAAAAAAAGGTGGAAATGAACTGAAAGAGAGTTAAAGTATGTATAAAGAGGCCCAGAATTCAGGTCTCTTCCATGAATTCCCTGAAGCTTCCATATCAAATTCTTTGAAACCAGAATCATCTAAAGAAATGTGTCTTTGACATTGCTGCTTTGCTCTAGGCCTTTCTTTGGGTAGAATTCAGCTGTGATTCAGTGACTGGTCCCATCATCATCCTCCTGGTTGCCAGGCCCCGGGCAGGGCACTATAAATACAGATACAAACCAGAAAGCTCCCTCTCCTGGAGTCACAGCCTGGAGGGGAGGCTGACTAAGCAAATAGGAGGCAATGACACAAGTGTGACAGGGAAGCACCGGGGGCTGTGGGCACCCACAGAACGGGAAAGTGCCCCAGATGGAGGGGATGGCTTGCGTGCGTAACTTACCTCCTTAGAGCCTGTTTCCTTACAGTGACGCTGAGCTTCTAGATCAAATGAGATGATGAACTGGAGGACGGTCCAGTCCTGAAAAGTGACATGCAGATAGAGATTTTTATGTTTCACTCTTCACAAAGAGGCAGGAAGGCAGGGCAGAAATTAGTAAACCCATTTCACAGATTTTGCCATGTTCATCCTTTCCCATGTGGCACTTCTTCCTCCTTCCCAAATTTCAGTCTCATCCAGAGCTCCTGAAGGCTGAGACCCTGTCTGCTTCATTTTGCCTCCTTCCTGACCCCATCTCAGCCCAGACCTAGCCTTGGTCAATGAGGACGTTGGGACTCAGAGAGGGAGAGTGACTTGCTCATGGTCACACAGAGAATTAGAGTTTGGGCAGGGGCTGGGACCCAGGCCTCCTGCCTCCCAGCCTGAGGCCCTTCCACTGCCAAACATGTGATCTTTGGAGCCCCTGCCTCCAGCCTGGGCTCCCCCGGAGGATGCCATGACCTCTGACCCTGCTAAGCCTTCATCCACTCCTCCCGCACCCCTGGGGCTACCAAACTCAGGGCTGAGGGCCTGTGGGGGTTGGCTGGAAACGTGGGAGTCAGGGCAAAGCCAGTTCTCAGCGAAGCCTTTGCATGCCTCTGCCAGGGCTCTGCACTGCCTTCTCTCCTCCCCTCCTCCCTCTGGAGAGCCGCTCTGAGGGGGCCCACGTCCTACCCTTTTGGGGCCGACTCTCCCAAGGCTCAAGGATACAGATTTTCAGGCCTAGAGGGGCTGTCATGAAATTCAAGGTCCTGCCTCTTCCTGCCATACTAGAGAGGAGGAAACGGAGGCCCAGAGCAAGCGAGAGGCCAGCCCAGGTCCCAGGGGGCCAGAGGCAGGGCCAGGTCTGGAGTCAGAGTTCTGCGCCACCATCAGATCTGAGCGTATTTGCTCTTTCAGGGCTTCTGGTGTGTTTCATCTGGGCAGCATCCTGGACTCCTGGTGTCTAGCTAATGTTGCATACCTCCAGTGATGGGGGACTCACTACCAATCTGTGTTTTCTCTTGCTCTCTCCACTTCTGTTCTCCTCATCTCTGAACCCAGACCTTAGAGTTCAGGTTCTCTGCTTCCGACCCTTCCTGCCTTCCCCACTGGTGCTTCTAAGGCCGCTCACATGCTTGTTGTCTGTCCATGTTTCCAGAGGGGACTTCTGTCCTGCCGCCACCCCCTCTCTACTCTAAACAGCGTACTCAGGGCCCAAGGTGAGGTTTACCCATGCTTGCCATTCATTTCTTCAAAAATTCTCATTGAATGTTTGCTCTGCTTCGTACCAGGTACGGTTCCAGGCACTGAGGGTACACTAATGAAAACAAACACAAATATCGGACCAAACAGAGACTTGAACTATCCCTGACATAGACCCTCCGTCCCCATGACAGAGCCTCGTGCAGCTCTGAAACCGATAGCCAGAAGGGCAGACTACCATAGAGAGACAGACACACGGAACACAAGTGTTCAGAGCGAAAGTGGGACAAGGCACAGGGAAACTTTACAAACCACTGGCCCAGTGGTTAGTACAGTTCCTCTGCCAGGAAATTACAAGGCTGCCCTTTGACTTTCTTCTGGACTTGGAGGCTGAGAGGCCCTTGGAAACAGCTGGAACATCTGCTAGCCATCCTCTCCCACGGAGGGAGACGGGGCCAGGGCTTGATTGGGCTGGGGCGGGGGCCGGGGAGACCAAGCAGGTCCAGCGGAGGCCGCTTCCTCCTCCCAGATCCCTATAATATCACTTGTAGAGCCAGGGCAGGCCTGGCGCCTCCCCAGCCTCACCACCAGACCCTGCTCGTCCTGCCTGCTGCCTCTGGCTTCTCAGAGTGGGCTGGGTCCACGGGGGCGCACCCTCTGCAGGGTCCAGGGATGTCAGCTTCCCCAGAGGAATGCCAGGCTCGGGGGCAGGGGCACCAGCTGGGCCCATGGGAGCTCACTCTCTGGGGAGAGTCAGGACTGGGCTGTGTGAGATTAGAGGTGGGCAGGTGAACGTGCACTGCGGCGGAGGTCTGGACTGGCAGCACCGAAGACAGCTGGGGGCAATGGAAGAGACTGATGAGCCGGGGAGAACAGAGTGGGTGCCTCACACCACAGTCTGAAAGAGATCGAAGCTTGCCCCCCGCCCCTGCTATTGGGGTTGAAACTCAAGGATGTTATGGGCCTAATTGGGGAGCCCCCTCAATTCATATATTGAAGTCCTAACCCCCAGTACCTCAGAATGTGCCCATATCTGGAGATAAGGCTTTTTTTTTTTTTTTGCAGTACACGGGCCTCTCACTGTTGTGGCCTCTCCTGTTGCGGAGCACAGGCTCCGGACGCACAGGCTCAGCGGCCATGGCCCACAGGCCCAGCCGCTCCGCGGCATGTGGGATCTTCCCGGACCGGGGCACGAACCCGTGTCCCCTGCATCGGCAGGTGGACTCTCAACCACTGCGCCACCAGGGAAGCCCTGGGACAACTTTTAAGATGTATGTATCTATTAACCACTCGATATATGGCCAAGCGCTTTTCTTTCAGCAGAAGCCTGCTGACTGGAACTCTAATTTGTCTATTTTTTTTTATAAGCCACACCCATGATGTCTCATCTTTGGTTTCCTGTTCTGGTTTTTTAATATGTAGAGCAGTGAGTGTGTGGACTGGTTCGCACTCTCTGGCCCTCTTTCTGTCTGTGCACAGGGCGGGATGGCCCTTCTATGCCCACCTGAAGTTGGTTACAGCCACGTGACTGCCCTGGGCCAGCAGAATGTGAGTGGAAGCGATGGCCTGAACCAAAGCCCCTGCTCACCATGACGAATCTGCAGCATGACTAAGAAAAAAAACCCGTGTGGTTTAACAACTGAGGTTTGGGGGTTACTTGTTACTGCAGCCTAGCCTACCTCCTCCTAACTGGTACACTCATCAAGTACTATGAGTCCAGTCTTAGTCTGGGCATTTAGATGTATTTCTCTGTATTTCTCCAGTATTTTTGTATGGTCTCCTTAGACCTCCTTTCACAATTCTTTTTAGCTATTTGCTTTTACTCTGGGATACCCAGGAGACCCAGCCCTTATTCATGATGCTGTTTCTGTGGTAAAAGTGTGGAACTCCAAGGAGAAGCCCACTGGGCGTGCAAAAGGCAGCACGTTGAGTGTGGTCATCTGGGGCACCCTGTGGGCAGGACCCACCCCCACCCCTCTCCTACTTTTCCCTCCTGCTGAGACAGACAACTCGCCATGGACCATGGGCATCCCTCAACATTCCTGCTGGGTACTCCACAAACGCAAGGCCCTGACTGCTCTTCACTTGGGCCACTCACTCCTCAGGGTCATGCTTGCCTCGAGCAACCTTGAGACAAGAGGTAACATCTCCCATCAGGCAAAGAGCAGGCTTCCTATCCACTTTCTATAAAAGTGAAGACGCGACCAAGCTCAGTACTCCTTCCCTGCTACTCCAGCGCTGAGTGACCCACCCACCCTGGGCCCCTTGCTTTGCCTTTGTGGGACTTGGATGGCACCGGAGAACCAGAGCAAACCGTTGTGAAGCTCTGGTAACTGCTTTTGTATAAGTAACAAAGTCCTTTGTCTTGGACCCAGGTGTCTGGGCTCTTTGTCCGGCATCCATGAAACAGTGGCAGGCTAGCTTGTGAGCTTGTACACAAGGTAAAGTCTCAGGCCCTGCACCCTCCACCCCCAGTTCTGCCCAGGACTGGGCAGGCTGTGGGCCGACGGGCAGTAAGCATGCGTCTTTTTCACTCACTGACCTCGGGAGCGGGGAGTCTGGGGACAGTCTCATTCTATACCTGAGTCCCTAGGGGCCATTTTACTTCCTGGAGGCTCAGCTTTACCTTCTGCAGTTGACACAAGAAACCAGGAGCCAGTTTGCACTCAGGGCTGTTAGATTTGGGGTTTGGAGGAAGATGACTGGCCTTCTCTGGTGATTGCCAGCTGCTTTCTGTCTCTCTTTGAGGTGATGCCAGCACACTTAGCTCCTCCCAGAGAAGTAGGAAAGAGGAAGAATTTACTGTTAGTGAGAAAGGAGGAACGCAGCCAGCAGAGACGCCGTTGGCCGTGGAGTCTTTCCTGTGGACATCTGCGCAAGCAGGACAGGGACTTGGTGTTGTCATGAGCCAGGGCTGGAGTGCGTGTCTCCTGGGGCTCTGTTTGGAATGAGAAACGTGACACTCACCTTCAGGGAGCTGATGGGAAGGACTTGCCTTAGTTTCCAGCCAAGGATTTGGGGTTGCTTTGTCGGGGCAGCTGTGGCGGCCTAGGGAAGGTAGATGGCGGCCAGAAACAACGGGGCAGGCCTCTGAGGTCGCTCCCTAGGCCGTGCTGGAATTTGCACCCAAATAAACACTTGGCAAAGCTGGGGTGTGTTCCTGCATTTCAGATTTGATAAATCCAAAGAAAGCAACTCAGTGTGAAATTGAAAAAACAAAACAAAGCAAAAGGGAGGGACAGTTACTTGAATAGCGTCTTTGCTGTGCCTTCAACAGCTCTCACCAGGGGACACATGTGCCCCTGCATCTCTTTCCTACACGTCAGGGAAGGAGAAGGCTTAGGGAAGATTGCAGGTGGGACTGGAAGGGGAGAGAAGAGGCAGTGGGGTGGTGCAGCAGCTCTAGGAAAAGGAGACACGGGCCTGAGCCGGGGAGGGGACAATACAGTAGAGAGGAGGGGATGAAGGAGGGGACGCGATGAGGGCTAATTCTCAGCAAGGGGTGTGGTGGCTGACTGGCTGGGCGACCCCCGTGTCCCCTCATCTGCCACACCCGGCTCAGGGCTTTCTCTTCGCGGAGGATTCTGGGAACCGTTGCCCCTCCTAGTCTTGGGTCCACAGGGTTGGGGGTCGGGTTGATCTCAGGAACCCAGCTTCCCCGCCCCCCATCAAGGAGGGGCCTGTCGCCAGGAGAAGGATAACCCTCCCGTGTCCGAGTCCTCATTTCACTTGCAGCTGGGCGCTAATCCAGTTGCTGGCTCTAACCTAATTCTCCATTGATGCTCGAGTCCTTTGCCTGCCGATATTAAAACACTTTTCATTTAATTGTGCAGAAGATAGATCCTCCTCAGCTGTCAGGTGGTAAATATAGAAAAGCTGATGTGGAGCTCTAATTTCTTCCCTGGCAGGCCTCCCACGGCTCTGAGTAATTGGGCACCAAGATGCTCTGAAAGTAGGGGGCCAGGAAGGAGGGAAAAGGGAGGCGGGTGGGTCCCTGGGATGTTACCGTGGCCCAGAGGTTACAGACTGGAGGGAGTTGGGCCTGGCCAGTGTGTTCCTGGCCTGGTCAGCGTGTCCGTTTCATAGGGACAGTCACAATCTCTCACATGACTGGGATCAAGAGATGTTATGGGAGAATCAAGGGTGACCAAGGGGAGGGGGCTATCCCACTGTAAAGAGTAGGAGGGGGTCATGGGAGCCCCCAGCATTGGAGGCAGGGAGCCATGGTCCAGATAAACCCCCTTGATCTCATCACAGAGAGGACCATTCCAATCTCAGAGTCAGGACTTTTTTTGTGTGTGTGTGGTATGCGGGTCTCTCACTGTTGTGGCCTCTCCCGTTGTGCAGCACAGACTCCGGACGCACAGGCTCAGCGGCCATGGCTCACAGGCCCAGCTGCTCCACGGCATGTGGGATCTTCCTGGACCGGGGCACGAACCCGTGTCCCCTGCATTGGCAGGCAGACTCTCAACCACTGCGCCACCAGGGAAGCCCAGAGTCAGGACTTTTAATGGACCAGGACCCTTTGAGACAAAGGGTCTTCTGACTGCAGCCCCCTTGTTTGGTGACCACAAGCAAGGCAATGAAGAGTTGGTGACAGAGGGCTGGCCTCTTGATTTCCAGTCCAGCCTGGAATGTGGTGGCCACCCTGTGTGCCTGTGGAGGGAGGGATGGAGCATCACAGTGACACCCCAGCAGCCATTCGTTAGCAGGTTCATCCTCCCACTAGAGGCCATCTGAAGTCACTCCTGCCATCTGCTACTTATACCCCCCAATCCTGTGCTCACGCGCATGCACGCGTGCGCGCACACACACACACACACACACACACACTTATGCAGGGAAAGGCAGGACAGACATAGAGACCACACGGCCGAGGCTGCGGGTCATGGGTAGGGCCCTGGCCTGTTACTGACCTCACACCTGGCCACAAGGAAGCAAGAAGCATCCTAGCAAGAACCACCGGTCACCAGACACTGACTTCCTAGAGGCCCAGCCCCACCTGTGGCTTCCCAGGAGCTCACAGTTTCTGGGGCTCCCTCAGGCTCTGGAGGACTTGGTAGCCACTCCATCTCCTGGGGAGCAGCTGCTGCTTCTTCTTGGCCACCTGCTCAGCTCCCAGCACCTCAGAGCTCCTTGTGCTTGATCATTGGTGGACCTGAGCTCCTGGATGGGCCCTGCTTCAAGAGGCTTTGCTACACCTTAGCTTCCTGAACCCCTCCCTTCTGCCACGCCTTGGCACAGCCTGGTGGGGACCTCAGATGGTCCTTTCCTCTCTTCTTTCCCTTCCTGCCTCAGAACAAGGCACATATCCAGTATTTCCTGAGGGCTCCTCTCTTCTGGACACTGGGGATTCATAGACCTCCTTCCCCTCCTGGCCTGCCTCCCCAGGCCTTTCTGACTCCACCCCAGTCCACCCCCCAAGATCTGCTTCTCCCTTCCTACCTCCAGCCTGAGCGCTGCCTTTACCCCTTCTTCACCTGCTAAGCTAGGAGATCCTTGGGTAAGGGGAGGGCTTATCCTGGGGCTTGGGGTACCTGCTGAATCTGTCACCGACCAGGGTTCTTGGCTTTCACCAATCAATAGAAATTGACAAGAGGCCAGACAAGAAATTCAGGCAAGGCTTTATTGGGGCTCCTGCTGCAGCAGAGGGCAGTGAGAACAAATAACAGGTTCGCTTGCTTGCTTGCTCGCTGAGGGGGGGCAAGCTTGTTCCTTATATGGGGTGAGGGTGGGGGGGGCCAGGGGTCGGGCCAGAAGGGTGGCTTAGGTGGTCTGACCATGCCTTTGGTGGTGTGTGCAGGGGGCATGCGCAGTACCCTGCCTTTGCTCCCGGCTCTATAAGAGCGGCAGTTGGGCTTTTTGGTCTCTTTGTATCTTTTGGGTCCAGAATTCGCCCCAACTGCGCATGCACGCAGTTATTTTTAGTCCCATATAGTTTCTTTGTGTTTTGTTGCTCGAGGAGAGGTGTGTCCAGGTGCAAGCACTGCAGCAAAGGGTCGCAGGTCCCAGGCCTTTCTCAAATCCTTTGACCAGGAGGACCTAGAGAAGGTGATCAGGGGGGTTTCCAAGCCCTGGCCCAGAACATCACCACTGTCCTTTCCTTCAGAATTTGGGGCCAAACCTGCTGACCTGCTGACTTGGGGTCCCTCTCCTTCATAGTATTTTCAGAGCAAACACTGGTAGGACATGTGACTGCTGGGAACATGGGCCCAGATGGTCTAGTCACAGGATCCCTGTGTTCAGGGGCCATAACGGCCAGTGCTACTGCCCAACCCCTCTGTTCAAATGAGGAAATTGAGGCTCAGATACACACACAGGAGGGCATGTTTGCCCAGGCTCCTGCTGTGACTCCATCCAGAGACCCTGGCTTCCTAACTCGTCTACACTCTAGACGTTTCTGCCAGTAGAGTCAGTATGATGGGGGTGCTTCTGAGCATGGGGGTCAGGATGACGGAGTGCCAATTCCAGTTCCACCTTCTGCTGGCTGTGTGACCTCCAGCAAGTTACCTGACCTCTCTGGGCATCAGTTTCCTCACCAGTCAAGTGGGGATGCCAATGGTATCTACCTCTTATGTGGCATGAGAATGCACTGAGATAATCCTCCCAAAGCCCCAGCACAGCATCTGGCACGTGGTGAGTGATGATTAGCTTTCATGCAACGTTCAGCTCCACTGGATCACAAACATCCTTAAAACCAGTAGGAACCATAACGAACATTAGCTATTCACGAAACAAGCAGGCATTTCATTTACTCCCTCAGAAAACTGAAGGGTTCTGTGTCAGGAGACAGTTTGGATGGTTTTCCAGAAAGAGAAGTTTGCACAGATGTCGTTATTTCCTCCATAGATGTTTCCCAGCACAGAGCAGGGGCAACAGAGTCATTCCGCACATCCTGAGACTGCCCCCAGGAAGCAGAGGGAACCACCCAAGTCAGGATGCTGCTGGTTCTTCTCTAGAAGCTCTCCAGAAGCCCCGGACTGCCCTGCCCTGCAGCCCACCTTCAGCTGAGCAGTGTATCTAGTGCTGTGGGAAGCCCCACTCCCCATCCCAGGACCTTCGGAGCAATGATTACGCCCTACGGTTCAGTCCCTGGCAAGGTGTTAAGCAAAAATGCTGATACTCACCAGGACCAGAACTAGGGCGAGGAGAGTGAAGCACTCACCTGGGATGCAAAATTTAAGAGGCACCCCCAAACTCAGTAGCCAAGATAAATAATATTTTAAACATTAAAATTGATTTAAAAATCCACAATGAACAAAACATCACACTTTTTTTTTTTTTTCCCCACGGTATGCGGGCCTCTCACTGCTGTGGCCTCTCCCGTCGCGGAGCACAGGCTCCGGACGTGCAGGCTCATAGGCCGTGGCTCATGGGCCCAGCCGCTCCACAGCATGTGGGATCTTCCCAGACCGGGACACGAACCCGTGTCCCCTGCATCGGCAGGTGGACTCTCAACCACTGCGCCACCAGGGAAGCCCGTCACACTTTTAAATAGAGACAGGCTCTGCCCCTGCAGAACCCTGAGAGTGAGTGCCTCCCTGGCCTCACCCTATAGTCCCAGCCCTGAAGCTCAGGTCCCTTCTCAGACCAGTAGAGTCAGACTCCCTGGGATGGGGTTCCAGACAGAGGCACCATTTGGGGAAAGCTCTGCAGGTAGTTCTGCTGTGCAGAGAGTTGAGTACCCTGCTCTGAAAGAAGTAACAAATGCAGGCACGTCTGAGGTTTGCAGAGGGGAAGGGAGGGGATGCTCTGTGATCCCTTGATGGCAGCTGTTTAGGAGTTCTGTGCAGAGAGGCAAACCGTGCCCCATCCTCCAAGGGCACTGAAATTCTGCTTTTCCACCCTCTTCTCTGTGGGTTTTCTTTCAGAACACAGAAACTCCTGGAATAATTGAGCAATACAATAAATTAACTTGTTCAGTCTTTGAGGACTCTCTGCTCCACTGTTTCCACTCCAGATAACTGGGGTCCTTCTCTCTGCTTATTTAAATCCTGTGCAGATTTCCAACCCCAGTTCAACTCTCATGCCGCTCCCAGGAAGCCCTGCTCAAAATTCTGTTTCTGGAATCTCTCCCTCTATTCATTCCATAAGCACACATTTGAGGACCTACTATGTGTCAGGCTGGATTATGGAAATACAAGGACTGAATTAAGAAAATTGTGCTTGGGGAACTCAAAGTAGTGCCAGCATATAACTAAAAAATTATACTAGAAGGTTTAGAATGAAAAGCAGCAATCTCTCGTCCAACTTTCTCCAAGTTCAGTATCACCTCTAGGCTCTAATCACCCTTAATTCTTTTGGGTGTTTCGTCTAGTATTTAGTTCCATTTTTCTAAATATAGGCATACACAGTTTTTTGGGGTTTTTTTTTTTTTTTGATTTATCAGTTTTGGGCATTCACTTTTGAATTCCTGCCATGGTAAATAAAGACTTAAATCTCCCATCTCCCTCCTGCTTCCTTTCCCTTCATCCTCCTAACATGAGTATTTTCCAATTTTTTATTGAACAAAAGCACTGCTGAGCCCAGTTGTACATTATAACTTCATTCTTTTTTTTTTTTTTTTTTTTTTTTTCCGGTACGCGGGCCTCTCACTGCTGTGGCCTCTCCCGTTGCGGAGCACAGGCTCCGGACGCGCAGGCTCAGCAGCCATGGCTCACGGGCCCAGCCGCTCTGCAGCATCTGGGATCCTCCCGGACCGGGGCACGAACCTGTGTCCCCTGCATCGGCCTGCGGACTCTCAAACACTGCGCCACCAGGGAAGCCCTTCCTCTAAGTTTTTAAGACACTGCTAGATGTCATTCTAAGTCTTTGTCCTTTGTATGTGACCTGTCTTTCTCCTTTTCCCTAAATTTTTCAGGATTTTTTTCTCTGTCTCTGATGCTCTGTGACTTGGTATAGATCTTTTACGATTCATTGCTCCTGTGTACTCATGACTGTTTTCAATGTAGAGACTTATGTCCTTCAGTTCTAGAAAAGCTTCTTGTATCACCTCTGAAAAATTTCTGCCCCTTTATCCTTTCTGTTTGTACTTTCTAGAACTCCTATCACTAAAATGATTTGAACTTCCAATTTCTTATCTTTTACTTTCTAACTTGTCAGTTTGCTCTATTTTTTGAAAAGATGTTTTCAAACAATTTTTTAGTTCTTCCACTGATTTCAGCTATGATATTTTTCTTTTTACTTTCCATGAGCTTTTGCTTATTCTTTTAATGTTCCTTTTAAAAATACCCTTCTGTTCTTTTTTTTCCTCCATGGATGCAATATATTCTATTACTTTTCAGAGGATATTAGCTATACTTTTAGTTTTTTACTTCCTACTTGTCTCTGTTTTCTCTAAGTTTCTTTCCTTATCTGCCTGATTCCTTTCTTGCTTCCCCCTCCTTGTCTGGCGCCTTTCATGTTGGAGGCATTTCTAATGTGTCTGGGGATCCTTGGCAGGAGTTCATTTAAGACAGAGGCACCCACAATCTGATCGCAAACTCTGTGTGGACAGGGCTTGTCCTCAGAGGGGCTTCCCTGGAGGGGATCAGGTGGTGAGCTCATATGCTACTATCTCCAGGTCTTTCCTCTTGAGCTGATTGGTTTCTCCAGAGAGGGTTTCTCTACTATCCTACTGGGAGTCTTTAGCCTTTTCAAGTGGAGTAGCAGTTGGGACTAGAGGTCCACCATCCTGTACATAATCCCCCATTTTCAATATTGCGCCTCAGGCCCACCCCCGCTACGCAGTCCCAGTGTCACTAAGAAATCCTCTTTCCATTCTCAGCTGGGTGGGGAGAGAATTTGCAGGGAGAATGGGCAGGGGGAGAGGGTGGGTCTAACTCCTTTTTTAAAGAGACTTTCTTTGTTCCTCTTTCAGCCTCATTTTTGCTTTCAGAGGAATCTGGCTGCTCTCCATCCTGAGCCTTTCCAGACATCGAGGTAGAATACGCCTTGCTTCTTGCTGCCTTCTCTCTCCACTGGCATTTATGTTTCCCCTTTCTCCACTCTGTCAAGGTAGTTACTGCTCTGCCATTCACTTTCCCTTTTCCAACATTTTGTTGAGTCCTATTGTCTCGTCTCTGGTTGCCTTTGTCTTTTTCTGTCATTTTAGTGGGGCTTTGCAGGGGTGGGGAAAGGGAATATAGTGGGTGTGGTCAATCCCCAGGGCTTACTTTTTAAAATTAATTAATTAATTAATTAATTTTTGGCCGCGTTGGGTTTTCGTTGCTGCGTGCGAGTTTTCTCTAGCTGTGGTGAGCAGGGGCTACTCTTCGTTGGGGTGCGCAGGCTTCTCATTGCAGTGGCTTCTCTTGTTGCAGAGAACAGGCTCTAGGTGTGCGGGCTTCAGTAGTTCTGGCTCGAGAGCTCTAGAGTGCAGGCTCAGTAGTTGTGGCACACGGGCTTAGTTGCTCCACAGCATGTGGAATCTTCCCCAGACCAGGGCTCGAACCCGTGTCCCCTGCATTGGCAGACAGATTTTAAACCACTGTGCCACCAGGGAAGTCCCTCAGGGATTACTTTTGAAGGCATCAAGACAGGGCTGCATTGACCTCCTGGGATATCTATATGCTGATGATCCTGATTCTACTCTCCAGCCCAGCTCTCTCCCGTGAGGCCAGGCCATACGTTCAGCCGTGTTCGGGACACGTCCACTTGTGTGGGCCACAGACCCCTCGAATTCGGTGTACCTCAAGTTGAACTCATCACCACTCCCTCAAACCTGCTCTTCGTCTTTGATCCTTCAGTAGTGAATAACCATACCCTTCCTTCTGTGGTCAGGGAACAGGCCTTCCTGTATGCCAACAAGACAACCATCCTGCATTGGGACTATCACTTCCCAATCCCCTCATGAGTCCACCCACGTGTCTCCATCACCACCTTGACAAGTCTAGTCCAGCATCATTTCTCACCTGGACTGCAACAGCCCCTAACTGCTTTCCTTTTCCTAGTCTGGCCCAGAAGGACCTCTCTCAAGCTGATAATGTCCAGTGGTTTCTCACTGCCCTTGAGATAAAGACTAACCCTGTCACTTGGCCCATGAGTCTTGCTGACTGCCCCTACTAACCTCTCCAGCTCCATCCCTTGCTTCTTACCCTGCACACTGTTCTTTATCCCCCCAGGCCTTGGAGTTAGGCCTGTCTCTTCCCTCTGTTCCTTCTCGCTGCCTCTTCCCCTTTGCCTGATCTCTCTTATCTGTCAGGCTTCGGCTTAAAATGTCATTGCTTCCATGAAGTCTTCCATGACTCTGAACCCCACTCCACCTCACAAAGACTGATTAGGTGCCCCTACTCTATGCTCTTTATCTTGAAAATTCCTTACCTGTTCACCTGCCCTGTCTTCCCATCAGTCTGTAAGCTCTGTGAAAGCTGGGTCATGGCTGACCTGGGAGCATACCTATCCACCTTGTCTCCAGAGCCCAGCCAGTGCCTGGTATAAAGCAGGTGCTGAACTGGTTATGTTAATAAATCAATGTTATAATTAATTTACAGCTATATATCATACGCAGCCTGGTACATGGGGGAGCCCATGGGAAGAGTGTGCGTGTGTGTGTATGTATGTGCATGTAGTTGCAGGAGTCAGAGAAGTAGGCGGGGCCCAGCCTTCTCCATCCCACAGTGCAGAGGGTGGAGGACAGAGGGCAGAGGGGAAGGGGTCAGCCAGGAGGCAGGGAGGCCAGCAAGGCGGCTGTGGTTTCCTATAGAGAAGAGGGCAGCCCACTCTCCAGCTCCCCTGCCACAATTCCACTTAGCAAACTGAGCTCGGCGAGAATGGGCAGCACTTTGGTATGATGTCTGTGCACCAGGGATGGTTCCAGGCACTCTACACATGTTAACTGGTTTAGTCCTTACAGCAATCCAATGGGCTAGCAGTATTTTCACATACACTCTACAGATGAGAGAAGTGAGGCACAGAGTGAGGAAGGGCTCTGCTTTCCATCCCCAGGGCACAGTGAATTCCTTCTGCCCTGGCACTGGCAGCAGTAGGTACCACATCCCCAGGCAGGGCAGCTCTTTTGTCTGCCCCAGGCAGCTGGGGCCCTGGGCAACTTTGGAGACTTGGGACTGTGCTTACCTCTGCTCACCTCCTCCACGCTCGCCCTCCTCCTAGCCCTCCCTTCCTTCCACACTCCCAAATTGAGGGCTTAAGGGTCAGAGGTGAGGGGGGGATGTCCCACCCCCATCAAGCCCCCAGGCTGCTGGAACATCACATAAGCTATGCTCTCCGTGATCATGATCATTCTGTGTAGTGCCTGCCTTGTTCAGAGCCAGGGGGTGGAGCTGAGAGGGGGGAAGCGGTTTGCTAAAGGACACACTGCTGGCCTCTGCCTTTCTCCCATCACCCAGCAGGTCCTAACCTTCCTACCCCGGGATCTCTTCCCTCCACAGATATTCAGGGCCCTTATGTGGCTGACCACGGCTTATCACAACCTGGTCCACCCTAAGGGGGTGCCCTAAGCTCCAATGGCGACCATTCTGGCATCTGGCCACACTCTGGGCGAACACTGATGGGTTAACACAACCCTGGCTGCCCCGAGTCTCCCTTGGAGGGAGGATGTGGGTGGTGCCCAGCATTGGGCAAGGAGTCAGCACCACTCCCTCCCTTATCTTGTGCGAGCTCAGAGGAGTAGACGATGCTCCCTGACGCCCAGCGTGGTCCTTTGAGAACTGAAACGCCACTCTCAGGGGTCCTCTCCTCAGGGTAAGGCCATGCTAAAATGCTTGGCTCCGGCTTCCCTGGTGGCGCAGTGGTTAAGAATCCGCCTGCCAATGCAGGGGACGTGGGTTCGAGCCCTGGTCCGGGAAGATCCCATATGCCACGGAGCAACTAAGCCCGTGCGCCACCACTACTGAGTCTGCGCTCTAGAGCCTGCAAGCCGCAGCTACTGAAGCCCACGCACCTAGAGCCCATGCTCTGCAACAAGAGAAGCCACCGCAATGAGAAGCCTGCGCACCACAACAAAAAGTAGCACCCACTCGCCGCAACCAGAGAAAATCCTGCGCGCAGCAACGAAGACCAAATGCAGCCTCCCCTAAAAGTAAACAAACAAACAAACAAACAAACAAACAAAACAATGAAAAATAAAATAAAATGCTTGGCTCCCTGGGAAGAGCCGCTTGAAGCCTTACCAGTCACACATTCCTCAGTGTGAATGAGACCTCCCTCCTTCCTGAGCTGGGCTTTTAATGGGCTTTTAATGACAGGGGTGGGAATGTAGGGGACGGAGCCCGAGGATTCAGGGCACAAGAGAGGAAAATGCTTTTGTTTGAGGTCACACAGCGGGAGCCAGGCAGAGATAGGGAGCCTGGGCTCTTCTGAACCTACAGCTGGTCCTCCGGGGCCCTGCGCCACCCGCTCTGTCCTCGGCCCGCTGCTGCAGAATGGAGGCGGACTAGGCTGATACTGTGGAGAAGCCGCTGGGACAGATGTAAGTTGCGGGGGAGGATACGGGAAATGGAGGAAAATACCGCCCCACCCACTCTGCCTCCGGCTGGTTGCGGATCCCCCATTCCCACATGTGCTTCTTCTGGGGGGCTGTGGAGAGGGTAGAACACGGGACCACAAGTCTCCCTTGCCGTTGCCCCAACACCTGACCCTTGCCCTCTTTCCTTCTAGCTGAGGGTGGAGCTTTTGTTGTTTTTGCGGCGTTTTGCATCGGGGTGACTCTTGTTGTCATGGCAACTCCAGCAGAGGGAAGGAAGGAGAGGGCCTGAGGGCGGTGAATTTATTCCACCGTGAGCTGGTTCTCCAAGTGAGGATCTGCAGACGATGGAGACTGAGGACCAGAGAAAGGCCCTGGCCCAGGAAGGCCCTGTGGACCTCCATGGCTCCCTGGCCAGCCTGGCTCCAAGCTGGCTTCTGCATCACGCAAGGTTTCTTCTTTTGGGGAAGACGCAGGCCTCCCCTGCTGCCATGTGAGGTTCTGGGCCTAGAGAAGGATGTCTTAGTGTGGGTGAAGAATGGGGAGGGAGAGCCCCAGAGAAGCATCCAGGGCCTGGGGACTTGTGCTGAGCCCTTAATCCTGTTGGGGCAGCAGCCAGGGGGTGGGGCAGCTCCAGGGAGTCCTCTGGGTGGCCTGAGAACACAAACTCAACCGCTAGAAGCCTTGGGCCAGGAAGTCAAACGAGAGCACAGAACCATGTGTTTGACAGTTAAATATCTTTCTAAGGAAACGGTCTCCCTTTGCTATTTTCTTCTTAAAACATATGTTCCCTCCAGTTCAATTTTCCACTCTTGACAGTGACACACTGACAAAGAAATAGTTTTCTATTAAAACAACAGCACGTCTGGTGATAAATGGCAGCTGGCATTAGGGATGGGGGCGATGGGGAATGGCGGGGACTGTGGCCAAACGGAGACCCTTTCTTCTGGGTGATGGGCACTGCTCCTACGCACTCCAGTTGACGGTTGCCATGTGGACATACTGGCTCAATGGTCAGGAGAAGTAGGCAATCCATTTTATGTGAAATTTCCTGAATTTTACCTTTTTCCTCACTAGAGTCCTGTGCCCACCTAGACCCAGGACTTCTGAGGAGCACAGACAAGGGGACCCCTGCTATCACTTAAACAAGTTAAAATGGGCCAAGCCTCTAGAAATGATCTCATCTGCCTCATCCTGCTACAGATAGAGAAACTGGGGCCCAGATAGGGCAGAGACCTGCCTGGCTAGTGGCACTGAATGGGCTAGTGGCAGGGCTGCAGTGGGAGGTACCCAGAGCGGATAAACAGAAAGGCAGCCCAAGAATGCATGTGCTACTGCGACCATATGACTAGCACCAGGCCCCATCAAGTCAGATGGACTGAGAGGACCTATGGATGATCATCATTTTAGCTCACATGTATCGGGACAGGCATCAGTCTTGGTTCTTTACATGTATATGTTGAATCAGCAGGGCTTGTGTCTATTGAAAATAATTTTATTTTTGGATCTCATGGCCTCTTTAAAATGTATTATTAAGGAAGTCTTCTCTTGCTCAGATGAAAACTCGGGCTGGTCCCATGTCTTTTTTGCTTGCTCTTAGGCCATAGAGGAGACATGAATTAAAACTCTGAAACTGATTTAATAGCACTTTCCCCCTTGCCCAGCTCAGGTCTGGAACGTGCAGTGGGAAGGGGGGATTTGTTCTTCTCCTAGTGCTTCTCTCATCTTTCAGCCACTTTCCAGCTTGCAAGCCAGTTACTGACCCCACCCCCATCCCCCCGGGGTGTGGGAGGACAGGAGGAAGGTGGGGAGGGAGGGCTGGCAAGGGGAGGAAAAGTCTTGCTGGAGCTGGCACCATCATGAACTGGCCTTGTACTCTCTGAGCCTGGCAGATGGGTAAAGGCGGCTCCTCCATTGCAATACCTGGGTGGGGGCCATCTTTATCCTGGTGGGGAAGGATAGAGATGGCATCCATAATGGATAGCAGTGCCCACTCCACAGCCCACCACTCAGCCACAGGGGTCCCCCATCAACTGGACCATCCTGAGGAACTTGATCTGTGTCAGATGCTTTATGCCAGGACCACTTCCCTGCTGTGTGACCTTGTTAAAGACCTTGGGCAATCTCTCTTGGTCTTAGTTGTCCTCATCTGTGACATAAAAAGGTCCATACCTTGCATAAGACTGCCTTCCTGCTGGCAAGGAGCAGGCGGGTCCTCTGTGGGGCCTGGGCAAGAGAGGAAACCTCCTCTCCTGGCTCCCACCTGGGCCCCCAGCAGAAGCACAAAGCACTCCACAAACAAGGACTCTGAGTTCCTGTCCCCATCAGAGCCTTTAGAGCCTCTGCTGCCTGCCGGGGGCCCCTCCCAATCTCTGAGGTCTCTCCTGCCCCTCCATGCCCTGGGCTCCTGTCCTCACCCACACTTCCTCCCTGGCACCAACAGTGGAGCAAGAGAAACCACTGACCGGGGGGTAAGGAAGGGGCAGGAGTTGATGCCTGGCGTGTCTCTGGACTTTCTCCTCCTTCTTGCCCTCCAACTCCTGACCCCACCCTGATACCAGGCACAAGACCCTGCTGATGGGAAGCTGGCAGTGGAGAAGGGTGAGGACCCCAGGGGGCCAAGTCAGTGCTTGGATGGAGGGTGCAGGGGTGTGGGGTGGAGGCCCAGCTGGAGCCTAGTGCTGGTCTTGGGTGGGGAGAGAATTGGCTCTGAGAGGGGAGGGGATGGGTGGAGGCTTCCCAACTGCAAAGAGGATCAGGCCCCAGGGACCCTGTGCCTCCTTTCTGCCCCAGTCAGAGAGCCCGGGAGGGCACCTGTGCCCCTGAGCTCCTGGGGGTCAGCCCTGCCGGCTGGGAACAGGGCTGTGGGAGCAGGGCAGAGACAGGGTCGGGGGTGGGCTCATCACCACGAGTCCCTGCTCCACCTGCAGGACTCAGTATCTATGTAATTGAGGTCGGGAAGTCACACGGATTTTCAGATGAGATAGGGCAGGCCAGGTTAACCTGGAAATGCATAGGAATCCCCCGTTGCTGCCTTTGCCTGACTCCCAGAGAGCAGCCCCGTTACCTAGGCTCCCACAGGCCCCCCTGCGAATAACTCTGGTACAGGCCTTCGTCACGGTGGGGAAACAGTCGCTGTGTCCGCCCGCTCCTTTGAGGCCCAGGGCTGGGCTGCATCCTTTTCACCTCTGGGCTCCAGCACTAGGTCTCATACCTCGTGTTTGCTGAGTGAGTGAGTGAATGCATCTGGGAGGAAGAGGGGAGGGACAGGGGTACTGGAGGAAAAGCTGGCCAGCTCTGGCCAGCCGGGTTCATTCCTGCCTGGCCGGAGATATGGGGACGGGGGTGGGGGGCAGGCTCTCGGGGTGAGGATCTTCTGCTCTAGCATGTGGGGCACAGCCCGGGCTGCAAGCTCTGCAGCTAGGAGGAGGGACACAGCACACTGGCCACCCCTCTCAGCCTGCCCGTGGTGTGTGTGTGGGGTTGCCCTGGGGAGGGAGGGGCAGGTGGACATGCAGAGATTTGGGGGGGAGCCAGGGCAGGACCAGGTGGAAGAGGATGGGGGAGAGGAAGGTGGGTGTAGAGACCTGAAGAAGAGAAAGAGATCAGGAGGGAGACTGAAGCAGGGATGGGGGATCTGGAGGGGTTTCCTCTCCCACCCCTCATCCCTTAGCCTGACAAAGCAGAACCTACCTGTTTGTGTATCTCCTTCAGGAACCACTTCCTGGTTCACTGGATCTGGCCACCTCGTCTGCAAATGGTTGAGGACTACCCCCGTGCATTCCTTAGTCTGTGGGCTCCCGGGGGGGCTCCGATCCAACGCCTGGGGTGTGGCTGACCAGAGGCATCCAGGCTCACCGCCCTCAGTCCTTAGACTCAAAGGGGACTTTCTGGTGAAAAAGCATGGCACGCTGAGGGATTAGATGTCCTGGGTTCACATCCCTGATAGCTGCTCACTACGTGCCTCCGTGGGCCAGTTGCTTAAACACTCTCTGCCTCAGTTTGCCCATCTGTAAACTGGGATAATAATAGGACCTTTTCATGGTGGTGTTATGAGATTTGAATGAGATAATCCAAGTAGTGCCCCAAGCCCCGGACATCATAAAGTCGCCATAAATACGTGCTTTTTACTTGGGGCTCTCTGAATGGATGTGAGACAATAGGCAAACACTTCACTTCTGCACACTGGTGCTCTTATCCACCAGAAGGGGGAGAATGATCCTGGCTTGGACAGCCTGACAAGGATGGTGAGAGAATCCAAGCAAAAGTAATAGTTTCCAATAATTCCAGTGGCCTCCTCCTTGGCTTTTTATAATAGTTCTAATCTTCACCTAACCCTCTGAAGGAGATGTTAAAGCCCATCGTACAGATGAGGGGATCAGGACTGGGGGACGGTAGGTGGTTTGCCCAGGGTCACAGGCCCCGCTGGAGAAAGCAGGGAGGGCTTCTCTCGGTTCCGGCTTTGGGGAGCGGGCGCGGGGTGTCAGGGCGAGGGCAGGAGGAGGAGGGGCTCCTGCTTCATCCCTGCCCAATAACCCTCATTATCTGTCCCATGTACTGCCCCTTGCTGATTCTGAACAGCAGGTACCAGATCTCACTGCCACAATCACCTGTCTATTTGAGGAGAAAATTTGACTAAAATGGCCTGGAGCTTTCAGCGTATAGTTTAGGAGAAGGGAGGGTGGAGAGCAGCACGATGGTCAAGGAGGAGAGAGCGGCTCCTGAATCCGAGGATGTTCGCGCTTGCCAGGGCCTCAGAAAGCAGCCTTCCCAAGCCCAGGTCCATGCATGGGTAGGGGGTAAATGCCAAGGGTCCGAGGACCCAGACCTGGACTCCCAGCTACAATATGCAGGCTCCCAAATTGCTCCCCACAAGAAGACATGGTGAAAAACCCACCCAGGACCACTGGGATCCCAGAGTTTTTCCCTGAGGACAATAAAAGTAGTTGTCCAGGCCAGGTAAGGGCGGAGGGCATGAGTGGTCCCTCCAGACATTGAAGGAGGTCCTGCTCTGCCCTCCCTTCCCTATGTCCTGGTCTTCACTTGCTTCCCCTCCTGGAAAGACTGGGATAGAGACCTGGGTCCTGCCCTCAGGAGGGCCCTGGCTGGTTGGGAGACCAGCCTCACCAGCACGTCAGCCAGAGAAGAGCCCAGGCTGAAGTGAGAGCCAGGCTGAAGGGGAGGGCTCAGCCTCTGGGACAGGGGAGCTCAGAGAAGGGAGGTCCGTGAGGCTCGAGGCAGTTGGGGAGACTCCTGTAGGAGAGTGGATAAAGCTGGTCTTTCAGGACTTGGACACGGGGATTAAGGCAGATGAACACTCAGGTGGAGGTATCATCTCGCAAAGTTGGGGCAAGAGTTGAAAATGAACCGAGAAAGGATGGGGGAGATGAAGGAAAACTCTACCTGATTGGATCAAGGGAGGATGGGGTGGAGAGTAAGTCAGGAAAGAGAAAACAGACCTGGAGGCCGATGGCAGAGAGAGTTAGGCTGAGGGTGTTAGGTGTAATGCAATGCGAAATAGGAGCCATTGAAGATTTTGGAGCAAGGGAATGGCTTGGTCAGATTAACAGGTGGCAAAACCCATTCAACCCCTGGCTGGACAGTGGGTGAGAGTAGAGGCCTGGTGACCAGTTGGGAGGATATTGCAACTGGTAAAGGTAACAGTCCCTGGCTGGGGCAATTCCTTGTGGTTGGAAAAGAGAAACAAAATACCTTTCTAATGTAGATGAGGGATAGGCCTGGGTGGATTAGATCAGGATGGGAGTGATCTGTGTAGAAGAGGCTAATTCTTTTTTTTTTTAAATACATTTATTTATTTAATTTATTTATTTTTGGCTGCGTTGGGTCTTCATTGCTGTGCACGGGCTTTCTCTAGTTGCGGCGAGTGGGGGCTACTCTTCCTTGAGGTGCACGGGTTCTCATTGCAGTGGCTTCTCTTGTTGTGGAGCACAGGCTCTAGAGCACAGGCTTAGTAGTTGTGGCTCACAGGCTGAGTTGCTCCGCAGCATGTGGGACCTTCCCGGACCAGGGCTCGAACCGCACTGGCAGGCGGATTCTTTTTTTGGGGGGCGGGGTACGCAGGCCTCTGACTGCCATGGCCTCTCCCGTCGCGGAGCACAGGCTCCAGACGCACAGGCCCAGTGGCCATGGCTCACGGGCCCAGCTGCTCCGTGGCATGTGGGATCCCCCCAGACGGGGGCACGAACCCGCGTCCCCTGCATCGGCAGGCGGACTCTCAACCACTGTGCCACCAGGGAAGCCCAGGCAGGCGGATTCTTAACCACTGCGTCACCAGGGTAGCCCCGAAGAGGCTAATTCTTAACAAGGTTTCTGATTTGGGCAACTGGGGGGATAGTGGTGTCATTTACAAGGACTGAGAACACAGTGATGAGCTTGATTTTGGACTGGCTGACTGCCGTGCATCCGTGAGGCATCAACTTGGAGACATCCAGTAGATAGTTGGATAGATAGGGGTGGGGCTCAAATGACAGATTTGGGCTCATTGGCAAATAGCTGTGGATAGAGAGTGGTGCTCCGTGGGGTGGGTGTGGGGATGTGGTGGGGGTGTCAGAGTCTGTGGAAGCCATCTCTACGCCTCCCGCAGACATTGTGCTACGAACCCGGTCTAAGTGCTGCCTGAGCGTGAGAAGAGGGTGAAGACACAGCCCTGGGGACCAGCATCATTTAATGGGGGGAAGAGGAGGAATGGCAATGAGTGGGGCTAAGGAAGCCCAGGGGCATGGTCATAGGTGTCCGTGTTGCAGAGGGGAGTGTGGTGAGGCGTGAGTCACAGCACGGGGTCAGCTGACAGAAGAGCCCAGGAGCCAAGTCACACCTGCTGTTGCTGGTACCCACTGGGTCTGCAAGCTGTCCTGGAAGGAGTGTGCAGGTGCACTACTCTGGGCCCCCAAAGCCCCAGGGAGGCCCTCCATCTTGTGCTCATGGGAAGGTGCAGTGACTGCCCAGCATCTCTACCCTCTCCCAGCCCGTTTGTCCCGGGTCTTGGCCATCTGTCCTCTCAGCCCTCCTAGCCCCCTTCTCTTCCTCTCACTTTCAGAGCCAGAGAACTAGGCCAGCACAGGCCCGGGTGTGTTACCAGTTCCTGTACTCCACTCCCATGTCCCAGAGCTCCCCCTTTCCAGGGGTACAGGAGTGCCACACAGGCTGAATCTGAATTTTTTTTTTTTTTTTTTTTTTTTTGTAGTACGCGGGCCTCTCACTGTTGTGGCCTCTCCCGTTGCGGAGCACAGGCTCCGGATGCGCAGGCTCAGCGGCCATGGCTCACGGGCCCAGCTGCTCCGTGGCGTGTGGGATCTTCCCGGACCGGGGCACGAACCCGTGTCCCCTGCATCGGCAGGCAGACTCTCAACCACTGCGCCACCAGGGAAGCCCAAACCTGAATTTTATGCTGCAGTTCAGATCTCCTGTTGCATGAACAACCCGTGCCTGGGCTTAGGGTGGTTAGACTTGAGGGGAGGCCTAGGCTGGGGCCACCCTCTGAGGTGACACGGTGCACCAGTAAACTGGCCATGTTGCCCTGGCTGGGAGAGTAGATGGCTCTGTGCCACCCACTCCAATGACTGAGAGAGGCAGTCAGCACCTGGGTGTTGGGCAGCTGAGGGCACAGCCTCTGAGGTCCACATGGGGGCGCCTAGCAGTCTGGGCAGCAGCTGAGTCATCTCTGAAGCCTCTGTGGCTGGAACATCCAGTGCCCACTGGTGGACAGGAGCTCATCTGGGCCATCCACCTGCCAGTCTGTGTCTGACATGATCTCCTGGATGAGACGGTGTTCCCAGCACTTGCCTGCAGCACGGAGGCCTTGCAGAGTTGGGCTGAGGAGGGTCCAGGAGGCCCCTGAAATCCACAGCTCTGGGACCAACACACAAGACTTGGATCTTAGAGGCACAGGGCGAGTTCCTGTCCAGGGAGAAAAGGGAGCTTCTTTTCTATTTCAGCAACCCCTGCCAGATGCCAGCTCCTGAACTCTAGCCCCTTCCCTAAAGGGCCCCTGTATCTCCCCACCCCCCTGGCTCAACAATATAAGAAACGCCCAGCTATGCCCGGAATGGAGGCTTGCTGTGGTTAGGTGGGCTGGCAACATGGAGAGAGGTCAAGGGCTTTAAATGTGGAAAAACGTTTAGAGAATGTCTTGCCTGGTGTGGGTTTTCAAACATTTTTAGCAGCGGCTCAGGTACATGAAAGTAGTCACACTGACTGCAGTGGGTCTACAGGGCTGGGGCCGCTGTTGAGCCCTCTCCCCCGTGCCCACTCGCAGCAGCCACTGGAGTGTCTGTGATTAACACCTGCAGCTCCAGGTAGCTGTATATCAGCTTCAATCTCTGCACGATACATTCCGCCTACCTGCTTTACAGATAGGCACACTGAGACTTAAGGAGGAGGAGCGATTTACATGAGGTTGTTTGTGGCAAAGCCAGGGACATGAACCCAGGTTCCTGCATCCCAGCCTGGGGCCTCCTGCTGCCCGGGAGAACTCCATCTTCCTGACTGTTGATTGGATTCCAACAGCTCTGTTTTAAAGAATAATTGTATTGTCCTAATTACTCATCTCATTTGAAAAACCAACTTACATCTGCTTTGGAAGCAGGCAGAGTGAAGGTCATCAACGCATATGTAAAATCATTACACTCCTTTTTTGTGCAGCTCTGGTCTCTGCTGTCGTGTGGGAGGAAATAAAAGGATGAATCTGGTCCCTGCCCTGATGAGCTCACAGTCAACCTGGGCCTTTGGGGAGAGAGGGTGGCAGACTCTGGGCCCACCCTCAGAAGCTGCAGACAGTCTAGGGAGGAGAGTTGGCACCTTGTAGTGTGCCACTGGGGTGGGGGGCAGCATAGCACATGCTCCCAGGCATCATTCTGGCTAGCTGCAGGGCAGAGGCATAGCCACAATTCGTGTCTCTGGTCTGAATGCTATTAAGAATGTGGACAATGCCACTTAATAGCTATGACCTTAGGCAAGTTTGCTAACCTTTTTGTGCCACAGTTTCCTCATCTGAGTGTGGAGATTATACAAGCACAAACCTCAAAGAGTTGTTGTGAAATTTATCATGTATCAATTTAGGCAAACCACTTAGCACTGCAGCTGGCATATGATAAATGCCCCTAACAGTTAGCTGATGATGATGATATGACGGGTTGCAGTGGGCTCAGGTGGGCGTCCACCCTGGAGGAGGGGCTGCAGGGTGAGCCCTCCCAGGGGCAGCGCTTCTTGCCTGAGGCTTGGTCCTTGGAACCTTGATTGAATGTACAGGAGAGAGTGCTGGTCCAGGAAGCAAGTGACTTGGACCTCAGATCCTTGCTCTGCGGCTGAGGACCCAGGGCAGGTCTGTTTCTTCCCTGAGCCTCAGTTTTTGCATCTGTAAGGTGGGGAGCATTACACCAAACACACCATGGTGCTGTGAGTGTTAGATCAGATCCATGTGCGAAATACTTCTCACCTTACCTGGCACCTTGGAGGAGGCATTCAGAGAATGTTAGTTCGCCTCCCAAAGAGGACAGGCAGGAGGACCCTGGGTAATGCATCACACAAGGATCCTCCTTAGAGTCTAGGGAGAAGCTGGAAGCAACAGCACCAGGAGGTAATAGAGATGGGAGCAGGTAGAGAAGTCAGGCTGAAACAGAGGAAACTTTCATTTTTATTCACTCAGCACGTGGACATGAACTATGTCTGGTCCCTGGGCTGGATCCTGGGCAGATAGACATGGCTGATATTGTCCTGCCCACAGGAGCTCCTAGGCTGGAAAGAGCGGGGTGAAGATGTCCCCTGAAATGAATACTGTGCCAGGTGGAGCTACAACAGGGGCTGAGGTCCCCTTAAGCTGGGGAGGGTTGGGGTTCTGTTTTGTTCTGTTTCGCTGGGGTTTGACAGCTTCGATAGAAGAAATGTCAGCATACCAGATAGGTTGAAGGGCATCCCAGGTGCAGGGAACTCATGGGCAAGGAGAGGGGCAGGAAATCATGAGGGGTGTTCAGTAGACTGAGTGAAGGTCTAAGGTGCAAAATTTTCTTCCCCAAAGGAGGCAAGCTGGATCTGAAACTCTGTTCCATCCCTATCTCTTGCGTAGATCACCCCATTCAAGCAGGAACAGAATTTTCCCTGGAGAAGTCTCTTAAAATACAGACCAAAGCTCTAGACTACACAGGGCAATATTGACTGAAAACTCACCACAGGCCTTGGGAGGGTCCAGTGAATCCTGCAGTGAGCCTGGGCAGGCCTGGAAGGCTTCTTGGAGGAGGTGATGTTGGTGGAAGCTTGCCCCTGTGTCAGGAGAAAGCCAAGCTGACAGACGATCATTCATTTCCTATTGCAGATCAGAGCTGGGAGTTTTCCTCAGATTACTTCTCACTAAAAAGACAGGCCTCTTCTCAGGCACGGCGGTTCTGTTTTCCCCAGATGGGGATAATCAGCTTGTTTGGGAGTTGGGCTGACAGCTCAGGCAACAGGCGGGGGCTGCGGGCGGGAGGCCCCTGGCTGCAGGCAGCTCTCAGGGAGCAGATGCTGCCTGGGTGACAACACCAGGCAGGTGGGGATTTCTATTTGCGCCCCGGAGGAGAGGGCTGTGGCGCAGTTAGTTCAGTTATGTGAACCCCAAGAGCCTGCCTGGCTGTCTCATGCCTGAATCCAGCCACCCCTTGCTCCAAGAGAAGAGACCCATCAAGATCTGTGCCTCGAGCTGCGCTGGGTCTTTCCAGACCTCCCGCAGGAAGGGACCTGACTGTCCCCTCTCCCTCCCCTTCTCTGGGAAGACTTCCTTGGCTCCCCCCGTCCCTTGCTGATGGTCCCACCTCACCTGTCTCCACAACCCTGAGAGGCCCAGCCTCAGACTCCAGCCCAGGACGCACTCTTCATGGACTCACGAACTAGGGGATGAGGGGAGCGGCCGCCAGCCTTCGGATCTCCATGCACAGCACACAGGTGAGCCTCTCCTCTGCTCAAGGGTCAGCTCCAGGCCCTTGTCCTGCTCAGCATACCTAAGCACTTGGCCAGAAGGCTTGAGTACTGAACACAGCAGGGCTGAGGGATGGCTATTTTGGAATCACCTTCAGCAAAACAGCCATATCCACCCTGAGGATGGTGACCTCGCCCCGCAGGGGCTCTGCAGGTCTGCTTTAGGCCCCATAGCTGCTTTGCCAGCTTTAAGGAGGTGAACCAGCCCAGACAGCCTTTCTCAGAGGCTTGCACTCCCGACCCAACACACTTTTTGATTTCCTTCTGTGTGGAAGGAAGGGGGTGGACTTCCCCGGCTCCAGGGTCCCGCCGCCCCCATCTCAGCACCCCTTTTCTGGCTCCCCAGTCGGGGCCCAGCTTCCATCTCTCAGTGTTGGCTTATTCACTTCCAGTGCATCCAGAGCTGGGAGATTTCCTCAGACTCTGTGGTTACACATTCCGGCTGTTCCAGAGAGCAAGGTTTAGTAAGGACTTTAACACAGCCTGAGGTCTCTCCCGAGGGCACGGATGGGAGACCTGGCTGTGGAGACCAATACGCCCCCTGGTGGTGTGTTCCTGGGTTGCAGGTCCTGGGGGTCTGCAGAGCCCAGGGCCGGGAGGCAGGGCCCGTGGCTCTGTCCTGGGTTCCCCACCATTGACGCCCCGTGTGTCAACCACAAAAGCCCTCCACCCTCGGCGTCTCAGTTTCCCCATCTGCCTCCTGGGTGTCGAGGAGACCCCTGCAAGGTGTACCTGAGGCTGTGGCCCCCTGGAGAGGCACCTCTGGGACCACCAGCCATCCTGCCCTCGGTAGCCGTGTGGAGCAGCCTTCCTCCACTGTGGTCTCCCAGGCAACGGCGAGCTGCCTGCCAAATTCGCTGCCGAGGCCTGGCTCCTGCACACATCTTTAGTGCCACACAGAGATGGCTGATGGCAGAGCCAGGGCGAGGCCCATCCTCCCCAGCTGTCGCAGGGAGCAAATCAGACAAAGGCTGAGTGGGGTTGAGAGGGGAGGTGCCAGGGCAGGGGCCCTGGGAAAGTAGCTCAGAGCCTTGGCTGCCCTCCGCCTACCTCATCCTCCTAACACTGCCCTCTCGGTGACCCCTGCTTTCTAGAACACTCCGTTTGGAATCTCACAGCACTGGGCCTCAGTTTCTCCATCTATCAAAGGAGCTGGGGCTGACCTCTAGCCCTCCAGACTCTAAAGGCCTGAGACAAGATCCCAGTTGGGATGTCAGAGGCCTGTGGAATGGGCCCTGAACAGTCTTTGGAAAGCTGCCCCAACTGCCCCAGCAGGACATCAGAGAGTGTATCTCTCCATGGCATTTACTAGACAAAGTCTCCAGGGCCATTTGCTCCAAGATCCAGAAGCCATGCTCTGTTCCTCCTCACTCCACAACCACTGGTGACAAGCCTTCTCCCAGCTGCCACTCCCAGGACTGGCAGGCTCTGGTGTCTGGGCAGTTCTTTCTTAGATTAGAGTCGCTCCTGCATTAAGGCCGCCATGCCATCCCTGTCCTGACAGTTGTGGAAGCTGGAGCTGGCCCTGGGGCGTGGGACCAAAGGGGGATGTGCAGAGAAGAGAGAGTCCTGGGGACGGCTGCTTCTGCATGTGAATAGCTGGGGCGGGGGGGCAGAGAGCGGAGGTCTCCCAGCATCCACAAGACAAGGACATGGGAAGGAGGCATCATCCCACCTCCAGCAGATCCCCAGGTCCAGAGCAAAGATGCAGGCATTCCCCATCCACGCTGGGTCCCCCGGGTCTTGGCTTGGGGCACCAGAAGGGACCACTGCTGTGATGGGGAGTTCCATTGGGACTGGACAGCTGGCAGCATCAGGCAGTCAGGCAAGGATACTGCCAGCCCCTGTGCCCCCTTTGTGTGAATTAGAAAAGTACGCCCTCTCTTGGCAGCCATAGCCCTGCAGCGCATGGATTTCAGTCCCTCACCACCTGTGTAGGTGGCCATAGCTCAGGGCTGAACCTGAATTGCCATCCAGAATAGCCGGCCAAGCAGCAATTGGAGAGGTAGTTTGACCAATCCCCTGGAGAATCAAGAGAGGTTCCTGGCACAGCTGCGTGGGGAAGCTTTGGTGACTTGGAGCTGGGGCCTGGAGGCCAAGATAGAAAGGGCGTTGGTTCCTTCAATACTAATTGAGAGCACTCTTCAGGATGCTGGGAGGACAGTGGTCATCAAGACAGACAAGGTCCCTGTGGTCCCAAAGCTGATGTTTCAGGCTGAAGAAACAGACGATGGTAACCTAGAAAAACATCAGGCAGCATGCAAAGACTTACACTCTGGGGGCGGGGAGTGAGTGAACAGCAGTGGGAGATTGGAGGTAGATAGAGATGTCTGGCAGGCCCCACTGAGCCTTATACTGAGGCCTGAATGATAAGAAGCAAAGTGGGATTGGGGATGCTACTGGCCTCTAGTTGGTAGAGGTCAGGGATGCTGTAAAACATCCTGCAAGGCACAGGACAGTCCCCACAACCAAGAACTGTCTGCCCCAAACGTCAATAGTGCTAAGGTTGTGAAACCCTGATCTAAATGTTGGTGGTCCCCAGGTCTGCTGTTCTTTATGGATAATCCAGGGTCACTGTAGTCACATTTCTAGCTCTTTCTGTATATACTCTGGGTTCACATTCTGTCTCCACCACTTACCCAAAATGTCAACGGTGCAGAGGTTGAGAAACTCTGCTGTAGAGGAAGAATGGAAACTTCGAGATACTTAGAACATTCAGGCTCACACAGCAGCCACTGGCCACATGGGGCTTTGGAGCATTAACATGGGATAGTCCCAACCAAGATGTGCTGGGATTGTAAAACACACACCAGATTTCAGGCTTAGTACAATAAAAATAATGTAAAATATTCCTCTTTTTATATTGATTATATGTTGTAATCAAAATATTTTAGATATATGGGGTTAAATAAAATATATCATTAAAACTAATTCCACTTCTTTTTATCTTTTTTAACGTGTTTAGTAGAAAATTTTAAATCATATGTAGCTCACATTATGTTTCTACTGGATGGTGCTGAGTTAGACAGTGATAATATTGATTAAACTGCTTACTATGTGCCAAGCACTGTTCTTTTTTTTTTTTTTTTTTTTTGCGGTACGTGGGCCTCTCACTGCTGTGGCCTCTCCCGTTGTGGAGAACAGGCTCCAGACGCGCAGACTCAGCGGCCATGGGTCACGGGCCCAGCCGCTCCGTGGCATGTGGGATCTTCGCGGACCGGGGCACGAACCCGTGTCCCCTGCATCGGCAGGCGGACTCTCAACCACTGCGCCACCAGGGAAGCCCCGACTGTTCTTTTTACATACACCATTTGACTTACTTTTCATAACCACTTCATCAGGGAGATATTGTTATTATTCTCACTTTCCATTTAAGAAAACTTTAGCTCAGAGAGGTTAAGTAACTTGCCCAAGGCCACACAGGGAGTAAGTATAGAGCTGGTTCACTGGGTTTGCTTTGAACAGCGGGCAGGTGGAGGGTGATGCCAGTCACTGAGAAAGGGAAGCTGGGGGAAGAGATCAAGCTCGGAAGAGGACTCAAGTGTTCTGGGTGGTCCTGCCAAGTTTGAGATGACTGTAGACATCCAACTGGAGACATCAAGAAGGCAGTGGGTTTACAGGGAGATGTCTGGGGTAGAGATAGACATTTGGGGGTCAGCAGTAGATAAACGGAATTTAAAGCCATAGTGGGTAATGTGATCACTAAGAGACACTGCAGATGTTGGAGAGAAGGTTGATCAGGATGAAGCCTGGAGCACACCAACATTTAGAGTGCGAGCTATGGAGAAGGAGCCCCGATGGGAGGCTGAGAGAGAGAAGCCAATGAAGCAAGAGGAAAACTAGGCAGGAAAAGAAGGTATCTTAAGAAAGAGGGTGTGGTCAGTTTTCAGGCTGACCTGTGAGCCTGTGAGCCTCTGTCCGGTTGGAGCAAGATAACTCACTCCCAAGGTAGGCCCTCTGGGGGGGCTGGGCTCACCCGTGGGCACACCCGTAGCCAGACTCATGCTGAGTTCCCAGAACTAGGCACCCCTGGTTCCTGAAAAGAGCAGGGAGGGGCTACGTCAAGTGCCCCCAGCTAAAGTGAGAGGCAGGCCCCGGGGTGTGGGAGTGGGACCCACATTTCGTTTGGCAACCAGGAGGTCCTCCCTTATGTCTGACTATAATCCTAACTACTTCAAAGTTAGCCTACAGTTCTTTGTAGCTAAGCTGAGCAGCCCCCCTCATACACATCCCTTTTATGGCTGGAAACAGATAAGATGCTTGTTTTTCTCTCCACCCTCTCAAAAGCCCATCAACCCTGTCTCTCCCAGGCTACTCTTCCTTCTTTCACCTAGGTAAGAAATTTCTCCTCCTTGCAATAGCCCACAGGTTTAGCTCAGGACTCAGAGTGGGAGAGATGGGTAGAGACTCTGATCTGAGCTTCCCGTGTCCTGTCTCTGGTTCTAGAAGCTTCCGGCTGGCCCCCAGCCCTAACTCCCATGGTCTCTCTCAGCTGATCTGAAAGGTCTCTGTTCTCAAGAACACTTGTTTCTGCTTTGGCAACCTCCTCGCTGCCCCCTGGCTCCTGACCACAGCCCAACCTGGCTTCTGTTCTCAGTGTGCCCACCCCTGGCGTTCTGGGTGCCCCCCGCCCCTAGCGCACGTCCCGTCTGGGCTCCCTGCCGCTTCATCAGAGCGGTCGCCCCGGTGCACCAGCCCCTGCATGTCCCCGATCACTAATCTCTTCATCAGCAGCTTCTTTTCAACCGCACTGCCCACAGAACCAAGTGCTTTGTCGATGAAAAAGCCCTTTGGGGGCAAACACAGGAAATTAAAGACTCCGAGCGCAGTAAGAAAATCCATTCTTTTTCATGGATTTCTGCCATCTGATTGCTTTGGCTTCTGCTGAGTGGCTGGGATGTCCCGGTTGGAGCTCACACCCATGGGGGCTGGCCAGTGGGGGTGATGTCACAGGCAGGGCTCTGTCTGAGATTCCAGCATCCACATCGTCCGTGCCTTTGGGTGACCATGCGAGGCTGGCCACCCGGTCAGCAGGGGGGTCCTTGGCAGGAGGGAGCCTTCAGGGCACCGTCAGAGCTCACACCTTGCTCGGATCTATCCCCAGCCAGCTGGGAAAGAGTGTGTCCTGAGACAGGAGCATCTGGCAGGGCCAGAGAGTTTTGTGACTCTGAGTGTAGAGTGAGAAGGGACAGCCTTCTGCAGGGATGTGGGGAAACCACAGTCCTGCCTTCTCGTCCCAGCAGGTTAGTGCTGCTCTCGGTGACTCCTCGGCTTAGTCTGTAAAACGAGGGGGGTTGGACTGATGGTGTTTAAGGTCCCTTCGGGTATAATTTATGCAACAGATTCTAGTAGAGCTCCACCCTTATGCTGGAACTTTCAGGAGCCTCAATTAATAGTGCCCAGGGCTCCGAATCAACCAGGCAGTAACTGCTTCCCCTTACTTCCTGAGTCCGGCCACTGTGGAGAGCAGACTCAGCCTGCTGCTGAGCTCACCAGCTCGCTGGCCCGGATCTTTGGGAGCCCCTGCATCACTAGGGGGCCTCAGGGACCCTGGGCTCAGGCGGGTATCAGGTATCTTCTCTGAGAACCGCAAGATTCTGCCAAAGCACTTCACTGTGGCTGGGCTCTGCACACGGAGGAGACTGGGCTGCGGAGAAGGCAGGCCAGGGGCTGGGCGATGCAAGGGGGGGAACGCCTTGTAGGGAGGTGGCAGAGTACAAGGAGACCTGGCCTGCACTTGAGACCCTAACTTATCATCTGGGGGAGCCAGGCAGAGGAGGAATGACTGGAGAGGGCCAGAAGAGCAGAGTCTGGAGCCGGAGGCACGGGGCACTCCTATAAGGTGCTCGGGCCCTGCCACAGGCTTGAGCGTGGGGACTGTGGGCTGAGGTTGCAGCTGGCCCTGGGGAAACCTCCCAACTCAGGGCTCTGGGTGGGGGGGGCCCAGTCCAGGCACTGGGAGAGCAACTCCCACGGGGCAGAACAGGCCAGCCCGGCGCCAGTGGTGCAGGAACAGTCAAGCCCCCACCCACACTTTTATGTAAAAAAGAGGTAAGCTTCTATTTTGCCTGGGCACTGCTATTTGGATCTCTCTGTCACAGCGGCTGATCAGATAGATCTTCACAGTGATGGATTAGACATGAAGAATACGGACAAGAGCGGCAGGGCTGCCCTCTGGTCTCTGGCTTGCCCCACTGGATGGTGCGGGTCAAGTTCACTAAGACAGGGAGCCCTGGAGGAGAAACAGGCTTCAAGGTGGCGTGACGTGTGGGTTGTCCGTATTGTGCACGTGACTTAGGCAAGTTGAGTTGGAGGCATTCCAGGAGGAAACAAAAGGAGACGTCCAGGGAGCAGGTGGGGAGCTTGGGAGAGAGATCGAAGTTGGAAGAAAGTGCGATCGGAGGATGAATTGGTGGTTCTCAGCCCTGACTGCGCAAGAGCATTTAACAAATTCAGATACCTGGGCCCAACCACAGGGATTCTGATTTGTTCCGTCTGGGGCAGGGCTTGGCATCAGCATTTTTAAAAAGCCCCTCAGGTGGTTCTAACGTGCAGCCAGGGATGAGACCCACTGGCACGGGTGGTAACGAAACAACGGGAGTGGATGAGGTGGCCTAGGGATGGAGAAGAGAGTGAGAAAAGCATCCATCTTCCGGTCCCGTCAGTTGCAGGCCTTCTCACCCCTCCCGGGCCCCACTGGGAGACGATAAAGAGCAGATGACACAGAGCAACCGCCCAGCCATCTCCATCAGAGTTCTTACACAGAACATGGCAAGGAGAGGCAAAGAGGATGCACAACAGTCCTCTCCGATGTGACCAGGCTTTGGAGTGACAAAATGGATTCTGCTCTCTCCCTCCCTCCCTCCCTCCCTCCTGGGGTTGCCTGGTCAGCACTCAGGAAGCTGCTGTGGTCTTCACAGCTGACCTGGCCAGAGGTTTCGAGGGAGGAAACTCCACTTTCCCTGCTGGGATAGAGCCCCTGCCCTGGGCAACTCCACCAAGGCTGTCACCGCAGCTGGTCACCCTATATGCAGTGCCGGCCTGCCTGCGCTGTGAGCACACACACAGGGAACCCTCGGGGCCTCTACTGCTGCCTTTCTTTGCAGCCAATTTGTTTTTTCTGGGCCTCAGATTCTCTTCTATAAAATAGAATAGCCCGGGCTTCCCTGGTGGCGCAGTGGTTGAGAGTCCGCCTGCCGATGCAGGGGACACGGGTTTGTGCCCCGGTCTGGGAAGATCCCACATGCCATGGAGTGGCTGGGCCCGTGAGCCATGGCCGCTGAGCCTGCACGTCCGGAGCCTGTGCTCCGCAACGGGAGAGGCCCCAACAGTGAGAGGTCCGCGTACCGCAAAAAAAAAAAAAAAAGTGTGGGTAGGAAATTCAGGGCTGGTGTGGCCACTCCATAATCACGGGGGGCCCAGGCTCCCTCTCACTCACGAGTCTTTGCTCTCCTTCATAAGCAGCTTTCTTCTCTTTGTCTAAGACGGTTTCTCTAGTTCCCACCGTCGCGCCCCCATTCCAGCCAGTGGGAAGGGGCAAGGAGGAAGGGGAGGTCATGGCCCTTCCTTTAGGGCACAAATTGGATGTCATTCACATCACTTCTGCTCACATCACACTGAGTGAACATCACATTGACCTGAACTTAGACACACCTGGCTGCAGGGAAAACTGGGAAATATAGTCCTATGGATTTCATCTCCTCAGATGGTCTCCGGTTCCTCCACTTCCTCTTCCACCATTCCCTTAGTCCAAACCATAATCTCCTACCTCACCTACTGCAATAGCCTCCCAGTTGGTCTCCCCACATCCTCCAACCTGGTTTTTCCTTTGCATCCTGAGTGATTTGGTTGAAATGCAAATGAGACCTGATCACCTGTTTAGCAGCTTCCCACTGCCTCAGGATAAAGTCCCTCATGATATGACCTGGTCCTCTGGCCTCAAATCAAGCCTCTCTCCCTTGCTGTCTGTCCTCCAGCCGCACTGGTCTGAGTCCAGTGGGTTGAGCGCAGGTGGTTCCATCTCTGCATTCATGGTCCTCGCTCTTGTTGCTTTCTCCGCTGCAGTATCCTCTCCCCTCCCGACTCCCCACATCTCCCCACTCCCAGCCCCCTCAGATCTTGTCCCTCAGATCTAAGGTAAGTGGACTCTTTCTCTGGAAAGCCCCTCTGACCCAGTGGATAAGATCAGGCCACTTGTTACGTAGACTTATGGTGCCTTTTCTTTTATTTCATTATCACAGGTTGGATTATGTTATTTGTGTGATCATTGCTTAACTTCTATGCACACCATCTGACTGTAAGCTCCAGGAGGGCAGGGACTGTTGCAGCCCCCATGCCTGGCATGGTGCCTGGCCCATAGCAGGCCCTCACGAAATGCTGGTTGCCTGGGTGAACCGTGAGGCGTGGGAAAGTGAGAAGAATGACTGCCAGGTCTCTGGCTTACCACGGAGATGAATGTGGCGCCATTTGTGAAGACAGGGCCCTAGGAGGTGGGTGTAGATTGGGGCAGGATCCTGTGTTCCATGTTGCAAATGCTGGGCCAGGGATGTCGACTAAGCTCTTGGATAGTGACCCTGGACTTCTGGGGAGACGTCCTGCTTGAATCAACTGACATTGGATTCTCCACCTGGCTCAAGGTTATCGTGGGTCAAGGCGGCCAGAAAGGCAGCCATGTGGGGGCTAAAGATAGGGGTCCTGGTCTTGTGTCCAACTTCAGAGGAGAGGAATTGGGAAGGATGTATTAGAAAAACTCTCTGCTGCAATTTTCTTTACTGAGTTCTCTTTTTGGAAGGGACTGTTTGAGCCCTTTGGTTGTCAGGGAAGCTGAGGTTCTGAGCAGCAAGCACAGCGAGCTCGGGAGGGCTGGAATCTGCACTCCGTCACCTGTGTGACAGGGCACACTTCTCCCCCCCCACCCCCGCTCCACACCCACGAGCGGCCTAGTTCAGCAAACATGTACGTGTTGTCTACTGAATGCCAGAGCCCTGGGGATCAATCATGATGGTGGTGGCGGTAGCAGAGTAGTGTAGCTACTGTTTATAGCGTACTCATACCAGACACCACGGAGGCACTATATATGGAAACACATTTAATCCTTTCAACAACCCTGTGTGTCATTATTCTTCACATTTTACAGCTGGGGAAACCAAGGCAACAAAAACGTCAAAACAAGATCACAGCTACTTCGTGGCAAAAAGAAGAAAACTAGAGCCCCTTTGCTTAAAAATGCTTAGAGGTGCGGCATTATTTTGTAATAGTGAGGCTAGCTATTATCACTACCATTAGATAGATGGGGAAAACGATCTGGTGAATATAACACTTCCTAGCTGCACTAATTCTCTGCCTTTCTCTAGCCCTTTTCCTTTTGTACCCGTTAGGACTAATCCAGTTTTCCTTGGAAGAGACAAACTAGTATTTTTGGTTTTTTTTAAAATTAATTAATTTTATTTTTGGCTGTGTTGAGTCTTTGTTGCTGCGCGGGCTTTCTCTAGTTGCGGTGAGCAGGGGCTACTTTTCATTGTAGTGCGCGGGCTTCTCACTGCAGTGGCTTCTCTTGTTGTGGAGCACGGGCTCTAGGCGCGCAGGCTTCAGTAGTTGTGGCTCGCGGGCTCTAGAGCACAGGCTCAGTAGTTGTGGCGCACGGGTTTAGTTGCTCCGCGGCATGTGGGATCTTCCCGGACCAGGGATTGAACTCGTGTCCCCTGCATTGGCAGGCGGATTCTTCACCACTGCGCCACCAGGGAAGTCCCGACAAAACTAGTTTTAAGAAGACAGGCAACTGATGGGCTGGCTGCATTTCCGTGAAAGGTGATGGGTAACCATTGCCAAGGTTAAGTTTCATCACACTGGTGGAATAATACCCCTTCACAGAGCTTGGTAGTTTAAAACGTTCCTTTATAGAACTTAACCCTGTGAGATAAACAGTATCATCCATGAGTCACATATGACTCTGAGAGGTTAAGTGACTTGGTAGGATCCTGGGGCTGGTGGGTTATGGATAGGACAGCAACTTAAACTTTGTTCTCCAGACTCCCTGTCCAAAGCAGTCTGTCTGAAGTCACTTCATATCAATTCCGCCTGCATCACCTTCTCCAAGTGTCCAGCTTTGTTCCCACTTAGGTCTTTCATTTTCCTTTTGCCTTTCCCCACCAGGTTGTTTAAAATCTGCTTCTGCTAAGTTTCAGTGGCTCCATGGATGAATCAGCTAATTCATGCTGAAGTGTTAATGACTGATAATAGCACTCAATATATTCCCTCTCCGGAGAGTTTTACGTTGTAAAACATTGAATAATAACAACGACAAAAGATCCTCTTATGGGTTCTGCCTCCTGGAGTTTTCAAAAAGAGTTACCCTTCATTTATCTTATTTTTTTCCTCAGATCCAGCCCCTCCCTTTTCCTTCTGTGGCCACCGCCTTAGTTCAGTTCAGCCCTTCGTCATCTGTCCTCAGGACTGCTGAAGTAGGTTTCTAACTACCTACTCTGTGCCTCCTGTACACCCTCTGTCCAGCTGCCCAAATGAGTCTGTTTAGCATCCCTTGATTTAAGCCCTTGCCTGGCTCTGCAACCTCCACAGATAAATCCAATCTCTTGATATGGTTCTTCCTGCACCTCGTGCTGGGACATGTCTCTGGGTAGTCAGCTGTCAGTCTCTGCATCACCCAATTTCAGCAGAAACGGCCAACCTCTCCGAGTTAGTCTTTTCAAGCTCCTTTCAGTGCATTGAGGTGAGGGAAGTGCCCTTTTCTACCTGCCTTCCCTTGGGAACCCCCAACAGATGCATCCTCAGTAATTTGAACATCTCTTCCTTACCCCCTCTCGTATAGCCTGGAAGTGGCGGGAAGATGTTGGCTAAGCAGGTTTGAGGCTCTTCCCTTGGCAAGTCCTTCATAGACAATCTCTCTGCATAGCTTCTCAAGGGGGTAGGGAGTGGGCCGTAGTGGGAATGCACAGGAGTGTTTTTAATGTCACAACGATGAGGCAATGCCACTAGCATTTAGAACTGGAGACTGGACTAATGCTTAATGGTTTGAGTAGCACTGGACAGCCTGGCAATAAAGAAGAAGTATCCTAACCCGAATGCTCACAGTGTGGGGTTATGTGGCACCAGTACGGGTTAGAAGCAGCATTGTGACCCAGATTAGAATACAGGTTCTCCCCCCATCACATGAGAGCTCCCTGCACTGTATATTTCCACTTCCCTCCAAAAGAAAATGCATCCCAGTGGAGAGATTTTTGTGCAGCACTGAACAGGAAGATCGCCCAGAGGATAGAGGGCCTTTCCTTGTGACCTCACTTCCTGTGGTCATCTGAGCCAAGTGAGGCTGGACAAGCTGCCCCTTGGTAGTGCAGCTGGCACAGCCCCTGGGATATGGGTGATGGTTTCTCGCTTCTTCGTCCAGGTGATTACAGCTCTGAGAGGTCAGTGGGTCCATCCATCCTTTCCAGACAGGACCACCTTACCTTCCTGGGAGTGAGCAGTGCGTGTGTCAGACATTTTTAAGTGCCTTGGGTTGGGGGGGAAGCCTCCAGTTCTGCTGGGCACCATATTGATGGGAAGAAGGCAGCCGTCCCTCCACCTTGGAGATGCTAAAAGGAGAAACAGGGAACACACAAAGACTCCAATTTATTTGTTATTTGCATTGTTACAGGGTTCCTCCTCCAAAAGCTCTAGGCTCATTGAGGAAAAACAGTGACTTATTCCAAGACACTAAAACCAGCCAAGTCGAGGCCAAGACAGTGGGTGGCAGAAGAGCAGAAAGGAGTGCAGTTGAGGGAAGAGCAGAAAAGTTGGGAGACCCGCATGGGGTATGTGGCTATCACCGGGCTTACAAATATTCATCTATGTCACCAACTCCATTTGCCAAGATCACCAAGGCAAGCATCCCTGTGGCCATCTCCACCTCAGATATCACCAGGGCCACCTCCACGGTCACTCGCCCGACTCTCTCGCCCCAGTCTGTATCTCTATCTCCAACAGCGTCTTGACTCTGGGTCAGGTTAACCCCTGGTCCACTGACCTCCCTCCAGGTTGTCTTTCTCATGTTGGAAAGAGCTCAGGATGGCGCAGGGCTACATCTGAATAGAAGACCTTCCCACAGCAGGGAGGGGAGAGTCCGTTTGCTCTGGGCTTTGAGAGGGATTCAGCCCGGGTCTTTGTAGCTGCTTCTAGAAGCCAGCATGCCTCAGAGGTGTGGGACTATTTTACCATTTTAAGGAATCCTACTGGTCTTTGGATTCTTTGAGGTGAATCCTATTTTCAGAGATCTGTGGGCTCATGAGGCACTGTTTGGAAGATCTGTAGCTGGGACCAGGGCTCAGTCTAGAGGTTAGTTTGTAGCTGGGACAGGAGCATCCTCTGAGACTGGAATTGGGACCTAATATGAGACAAGTTCAGGGTTCAGTGTCCAGCCCAGGTCAAAGGGCTGACTTGGATTGAGTCAATTTTCAGGGTAGAGGTAGTGTCAGGTGTCCATTAATTGAAACTTTGTCTTATATCCAGAATTCTCACCAAGTACCACCATTTTACTCTGGGTCAATTCATTTTCTTGAGGGATTCCTCCATCCTCTGACCCCTCACCACATCCTCCTTTTAGCCCCGAGTCTCCTGGGGCTCAAGACCCAACCACACTCCTGCTCTAGGGTATGGACTTCAGAACAAGATGGAGCACCTTCTGAAACCTAAGCACTGCGCGGCCTAAGCCTGCCTTTGGAGGGGAGGGCAGAGCCAGGCCTGGGGCCCAGCCAGGCCTGGCAGCTGGATGGCCAGCTGTAATGGGATTAGGGCCAGCCATGCCCACCCTTCGCCTGTAACCCCAAGCCCCTCCCTCCCTTTCTCTTCCTGCTTCTGATTAGGATTCAGCCCTTGACTCTACCTACCCAGCCAGCCTCATTGTCTTCGGCCAGTGCCAGCGCCTAGCAACCCTCACAGGGGAGCCCTTTCCCACTGCCATCCTGGTCTCTCCCACTGACCCTCAGCTCTGAGCACCAGCATCGCTTGTATTTTTTATTTATTTTTTTGCAGTACGCGGGCCTCTCACTGTTGTGGCCTCTACCGTTGCGGAGCACAGGCTCCAGACGCGCAGGCCCAGCGGCCATGGCTCACGGGCCCAGCCGCTCCGCGGCATGTGGGATCTTCCCAGACCGGGGCACAAACCCGTGTCCCCTGCATCGGCAGGTGGACCCTCAACCACTGCGCCACCAGGGAAGCCCTACTTGTGTTTTTATCTCTGCAAAGAAGCCAACACCGCAGAGCCAGCTGGTCTCACCAGATTGTCCCAATGACCCGGCTCTGAGAGTCTCTTCTGAAATTCTGGGCCTCCTCTCCAAGACTCCTGGGTCCTAACAGCAATTCTCAGATTACATTCTGAGATTCCAGAGTTCCATTCTGGAATTCTTCAAGGCCTGGAGTCCATTCTAGGAATCCATGAATTCTAGAGTTCCAGGATTTTATGGGTCTCAGACTATTCATTGTAGGCTAGAATTTGGTTACTGTGGGACAAAGGGGTCTTGTGGTTCCAGAAATGGAGACTGTGGTCCTAAATCAGGGTGACAGAGGCTGGAAGATGATGAGGGCATGGAAGTGGCATTTTTATTCTCTTTAAATGAGAACTTCTGAAGAGCACAGAGAGAAATGAAACCTCTGCCTGGGAAGAGGGAAGGTGGGATTCACTCACTTATTCAGCAAACATTGTCCAACCCCTTTAGGTGCTGGAAATAGAGCAATGAGCAAAGAAAGACCCTGCCCTCAAGCAGCTTCCATTCTCTTAGGGAAGACTAATATTCAACAAATAGACAAATAATATGCAACATGTCAGATATCAGATAGTGATAAGTGCTACAAAGAAAAAGAGGGAACAAAGGAATTATTAACACTTTATTGTATTTATTCGGTGCTAGACACTGTTCTAATGCTTTATTTATTTATTTAGTTTTGGCTGCACCATGAGGCATGTGGGATCTTAGTTCCCCGACCAGGGATCAAACCCAGGCGCCCTGCAGTGGAAGCACGGAGTCTTAGCCACTGGACTGCCAGGGAAGTCTAATGCTTTAAATATATTAACTTATTTACATTTATAATAATGTTAATAAGTAGATGCTACTGTTTAGTCCCACTTTATAGGTGAGGAAACTGAGGCACAGAAGGTTAATTATTTGTCCAAGTGGCAGAGCCAGGATTGGAACTCAGCAGTCTGACTCCAAAATCTGCGCTTAACCAGTGTGTTCTCATGCAGAGTAAGGGTATGCACAGTGATCGAGTGAGGACACTATCACACAGGGAAGGCAGTGACATTTGACCAGAGCCTTACAGAAGGCAAGGTGGCAATGCATGTGCATCTCTGGGGAAGGACACTCCCCTGGGGAGTAAGCCAGGTTCCGTTTCCACTGCGGAGGACACATGTTCTCTGTGTTCCGGGGCTGGAAAAAGGCTCCCATGGGGATCTGGTGGGAGGGGTAAGCTCATTGCCCATCCCAGTCAGATTCCCCTGCATCCTCTCCTCCCTGGTCATGCAGACGGGTCCCCTCCTTTCCAAAGAAGTGTCCCCAGAATGCAAAGGAAAGGGCTAAAATAGACAATCCCATGTGACAGGACTAATCAGCCTGCTAATTATGAGTAATTAGAAACACCTCCCCGCCTGTCAGGCCCTAGGTGGCCCAGTGTGAAACAGAGTGATGACTTAATCCTCCTGGGAGGGAAGGCGGAGCGGTGGGCAGAGGTACGGGGGAAGGTGACCAAACATCCCCAAGCATTCCCACACACCTGGCCTCCTGATGCTGTTCTCAGTCTGTCCCGCCTGCATACACAGGCAACTCAGCATGGAAAAGGGAGCACTGGGGACATTGGGATCAAGCTGAGTCCCGGCTTTGCGATCGTGCCAGCAGCATCTTTGGACAAGTTACTTCACCTCCCTGAGACTTGGTCTCTTCATGTGTAAACCTGGGGTATTCATCATCCCTAATCACACAGCTTTATGGCAATTTGAGGAGCTGGTAAAATAACCAAACATGGTGTCTGGTAAACAGTAAGTGCTGAATAAATGGTAGTGCTTATTGTTGTTCCAACTCTGTCATCTGTTGCCTTGGGTGACTTGAAAAAGTACTTTCCTTCCTCTAGCCTTGGCTTCCCCACTTGTACAATGGAGGAAGGAGTTGGTGACTCACTTATTCAATCAAAAAATATTTTCTGAGGACTGACTTCATACCAAGCACTTGGATGGAACAAGACTGACACAGGCTCTGACCTCAGAGAGCTTTGGTCAGTAGGTTGTTCCCACCCCATCCCTCATATTCAGTCTCCAGGTGATACGGACTACGGTAGACAGGATTGTAAGGTCTCCTGGGGTACAAGCCCACACAGGCTCCTCCTCTTGGATGTGGACAGGACCTAGAAATATAATGGGATTTTACTTTCCTGGTTAGGCTAGTTATGTGGCAAAGGGGAAAGGGATTTTGCAGAGGTTGTTAAAGTCCCTAAATGCATTGACTTTAAATTGGTCAAAAGGGAGATTATCCTGAGAGGGCTTGAGATAATCAGATGAGCCCTTTAAGAGAGGGTCTAGAACTCAAAGACAGAGGCATCAGTCTCTCTCCTGTTGGCCTTAAAGAAGCAAATTGCCATGTGGTAGAGAGGGCCAGATGGGGCCCTAGAAGCTGAGGGCCTCAGCCCCAAAACCATGAGGAACAGACTCTGTCAACAACCTTGGATAAAGACCCCAAGGCTCAGATGACACCCCAGGCCTGACTGACACTTTGATTGCAGTCTTATGACACCCTGAGCAGGGGATCCCCCCCTGCACTCCTGCCCTAGGGAAACCGTGATATAATCAGTGTGCGTTGTTTTAAACTGCTAAGTTTGCGGGAACTTGTCACCCAGCAATAGAAGCCTGATCTACAAATCCTGCCCCTGAGTGCACGCAAGGCCTTGGGTCAGGGCCACCTGCTGGCTCCAACTAACTTCCGAGTCCCCGCTCAGGGCCTAGAGCCTCAGTGCCCCAGTGAATTCCTCGCAGACAATGCTCCCATCAGCCACGGCAAAGAATTGTTTCATCAGCTGCCAAGCTGCTCCCAAAGTTGGTCGTCAAAGAATGTTCTATTTGCCCTACTTTTAATATAATTATCAGCATCGTTTGCATGACACTGAGTCAGGGCTCAGCCTGTCACAGGCCCCCGATTATCCCGAGCTGCTTTTCTGGGAACGGCTGTATCCATGCCTCACGCTTGCTGCCTCTTCCCACATGAATTATCGTAATTTCCGCACCTCCTTGCTTGCTTGCCGAGGTCCTTTGTAAAAGCAAGGACTTGTGCTGGGCCGGGTGCACTGTTATTTTCAAGGCAGCCAAGTCAGGCTCTGAGGAAACTGAAACAAGAGCAAGTGGGACCTGGCCTTGACTGTGGGACCTGCAGGTGGGGGAGGGGAGCGCAGGCAGAGGGGGTGTGGGTGTCCACCCCAACAGGAGCTGGAGCCAGACTGACGGCAGTGATCTAGCACCTAGCAATCAGAGGGCAAGGCGGGAGCAATACGGCTGTCGAACACACACAACGTGGCCCGTTTGTAGGATGTCCAGGAGGGGTCCTTTCTTGCAGCAGCAGAATTCTACACACCAACTCCAGAGTGTGCTGAAGGTGTTGGAGAGGGTGGAGGTGGCGGAAGAAAAGAAAGTCCTGTGGATAGAGGAGAATTGGAAATGGAATGGAAATAGCACATTCTCCTTCAACCAGAGTTCCCTGCAGGGTATTCAGCTCCCATGGGTAAACAGCTGAGTCCCCTGGAGAGGGGACTATGGAAGGTGGATGGGAAATGTCGCTCTCTGAGGAGAACTGCCTGACAGCGATGAAGCTCTGCTGCTGCAGAGTGGCCCACTGCCTGGTTCAATTCTGTAAGAGAGAAGACACCTCTCTTGGTAGAGACGATGCACTTTCACACGGCAGATCTCTGGAAGGTGCCCTTGTGTATGTGCATGAACACGCTTGGACCCTATGTGAATGTACATTTGGGCATACATAATGGGTGGAAATGCACATGTGCGTGTGTGCAGAGTATAGTCGCGTGCAGCAGTATGTGTATTTGGGTGTATGCTTCTCCGGGCCAGAGGCTGCATTTAAGTATTTATGTACATGGGGGAAGAAGACAGGGCATTTGGCTCTTCATATGTTATCTCTCACTTTTACCTCTTTTGGTACCTACTCCCATTACACCCACACGTTCCAGCTCCCGGGAAGTGTATCTTCCCTTTTAAGAGTTATGATTCAGGGGACAGAACTCAGGACTTGAAGTCCAGAGGCCTGGTATGTGGCCCCATCTCTGCTACTAGTTAGCCTTATAACTTTGAGCCAACCATTCCTGTTCTCTGAGCCTCATTTGCTTCCTCTGTGAAATGGGGTGCTTAGATAGTCAAGTCTGCATTTAGAATTTAGGATTCCAGATCCCTGGCCCCCTGGTCCGTTCCCCCTGCTCTGACAATCCTCCCCTTGCTCATCCGTATCCACTGCCATGCCCTGTGGGGGACGGAACACAGAGGACTTGGGATTCCTCAGCTCTGAGGAGCTCCCAGGAAGCTCTGAAGACAAGAAGACAGGTCTCCCTTCCTTCTGTACTCCAGGTTTCTGGTGAGGCAGCTTCAAGTATTCTAGAGCTTCTGGAATACAGTTTGAAAACCATGGATCTAAATAGCCTGATGTTCATTGTCTTGGTTTCTTAGAAAATTCCAAGGGTCCTTGGGGTAGCTGAAAAGGCTCTGGAGGGTATTGGTTTATCTGATGAGGATGCTGCCTCCTGGGGGAGAGGGCAGGGGGCCTACTTCTGGAATGGTGCTCGCCCAGGGGAACCCAGGCCCTGCTACCTGGAATGTCCCTGCAGCCTGCGTATCTGCGGGAGAGGGGACCTTTATGAGGCAATGGGCCTGGCCTATGCACCTTCATGGGGCTGAGCCTTCCAAGGCCTCCCTGCTGCTCACCCTGTTGTGTTCCCGGGCCTGCCAGTGGGCATTCCCTGATGCACCTGGGCCTTCTCAGAGCCTGCCTGGCTGTCTGACTCCAGCACAGATGCAGGAGGTGACCAGAGGGCCTTCAGAATCAAGCTTTCCCCAGAGTTGCACAATCTAGAACTCTGGCTCCCACTGGCTTGGGGGAGAAGTGACCCAGGGTCAGCATTTTGCTCCTCCGTAGAAAGAAACCCATACTCCATAGACTGCCATTCAATGAATGCCCAGGAGATTCCCCACATATGAATTAAATGGGCAAATGCCCGTAAGGCAGCAATTTCGCATCCTTTTCATGTCTGGAGCACATAGAAAACAAAAACGTGTGTACAGCTCCCAGAGGAAGTAGAAGAGGATGCTTATGGTTACCAAGGGCTCTGAGGGACAGCACCTCGGCACGCCTCTCATGGCTTCTGGACATATGAGCATGCCCCCTTGGGACGTGCACAGGTAAAGCGTTTAGCAGAGGGCCTACGGCAGTGGTTCTGAGCCTTGGCTACACACTACAATCCACCGGGGAGCTTTTAAAAAAATACTTTTGGCCAGGCCTCACCACAGACCAACTGTCTACTGATCTTGGTGGTGAGGCCCAGGCATGGGTACATTTTTTTTAAAAAAATAAATTTATTTATTTATTTATATTTGGCTGCGTTGGGTCTTCTTTGCTGTGCGCGGGCTTTCTCTAGTTGCAGTGAGCGGAGGCTACTCTTCGCTGTGGTGTGCAGGCTTCTCACTGCGGTGGCTTCTCTTGTTGCAGAGAACGGGCTCCAGGGTGCACGGGCTTAGTTGCTCCATGGCACATAGGATCTTCCCGGACCAGGGCTCAAACCCGTGTCTCCTGAATTGGCAGGCGGATTCTTAACCACCGCACCACCAGGGGAGCCCCCATGGGTACATTTTTAAAGCTCCCCAAGGATTCTGTAGCACAGGAGGGTTGAGAAGCACTGGCTCAAGACAAGGTGAACATTAGCAAATGTCAGCTATTCACAATAAAAACTCCTTGGTGTCCTCGAATGTGCTGTTCTCCCTGCCTGCGCAGCTGGGCTGGTGTGGCTGGAGCGGGGTGGAGGCCAGGAGTCACGGAGGGAAGTGCTGCTCAGGAGAGATGAATGCTGGGTAGGGCAGCCTGGCATCCATCTCCCTCAGCCACATCTCAGAAAACTGAATTAAAATCCATCTTTTTCAGCGGCTGCCTGCTTGGCTGGCTGGCTTGTGGAAGCGAGCTGAGGCAGTGAGCACCTCCGGGTAGGGAAAAGCTGTTGAGGAGATGCCCCAGCCTCCCAACCTAGGGGAAAGAAGGCAACTCAAGGGGTCCTCTGGAAGGAGACCATTCCCAGGGGTGGTCCCTCGGCCCCCCGTCTCCCTCAAGCCAGGCAGGCAGGGTGAGGAGGGGCTGGCTATCTTGGAAGAAGAAGGAAACTCTGGTCCTGTCCTTGGGGAGGCCCAGCCTAGGGGACCAGACCTGGCATAGCTCCTGCTCAGGGAGAACCAAGATTGTATGGAGAGACCAAAGCCATATGCCTGGATGGGCAGAGAACGGTCTGGGGCATGAAAGCCCAGCCTGCTCCAGCATGATGGGGGTAGCCCACTAGGTAGAACTACACTAAATTGGGCACATGGACACAAGCTTTAGTCTCCAGTCTGAAAAGTGTGTCCTTGGGCTAGTCCTGTGGCCCCTCCGGGCTTGGGCACTTCATGCATAGAGAAGGGGACTAGCCAGCCTTCCTGGATCCCAGCTCTGATGATGTTCATTTCTGTGCCTCATCGAGGCTGATGCTACTAGGTTGGCTGGGATTAGAAGCCATCTGCAAGGACTGCAACACCTTGGAGAAAATTAGAGAGCTGCCCTGTCCAGGACCAGCTAGAAAAAGCACCCCTTTTGGTGGACTCTGCATGCCTGGCTTGGTGGGAAGTGGGCAGAGCAGGAGCTGGATTGCCACCCCTACCTGCCCCATGCAGGGAATGGACTGCACAGTGGGACCTGGAGCCCTGACGGACCCCTAGCTATGGTCAGCTAGGCGCCTACCCTCTGGCTACGGGCCTTGCAGCAAAGGGTGAAGGGAAGGGGTGTGAGCAGAGGACCGCGGGTTCATTCCTGTCCACTGGCTGCCCAGGCAGAGAGGAAGAGGTGCCCAACCTGCTCACTGTCCATCCGGGACACAGAACAGAGGGCAGGGGATCCAGAGCCCAGAGGGGGACCTGGAGTATGGAAAAGGGAATAAACCTGGAAATGAAGGCTGACCCAGAGCCAAGGGTCCTCATCCGGCGGCCCGACCACTGACATTCCCAGGGACAGCTGGCCTGGGGCAGGTGACTGATTTCCACCCTTCCTTACACTTCATGCCTCCAGCGTCCCGTGCTCCGTGCTCCCCTCCTGACTCAGAGATTGCCGCAGCCCCTCCTTCCCCCTCACGACGTTTCACAGTTTACAGAGCACGTTCACACACAGCATCTCATTTGATCTTCAGATACCTGGGTTGGAGACAGATGAAAGTAGGCTCCCAGGGGTCATGGCAACAATCTAGAAAGGGGTGTACCCAGGTCCAGAGGGAAGTCCTGTCCATCTTGTCTGTCTGACTCTAGCAAGGCACCAGGCCCTCTTCTTTCCAGAGGGGTCTCACCCTATACTGATACAGAGAAGAACTAACATTCTCCTCCTCCAGGAAGTTTTTCTGGACTGAAAGAAATGTGATCCGTGAAGACCAACAGTGTGGTATACAGAGGGGGGCAGGGTTCACTGTGCAGTAAAGAAAAATCATCAACTCACTGAGTGGACCCAGGGAACTCCTCGCATCTTTCCAGATACTTCCTTCAAGTTTTCGTTGTGGAGTCCTGCTCCACACTCCAGTCCTCTCCTCCCCAGTTGGACTAGAGTTCCCAAGGAAAGGCTTAAGTCCCTTTCTCTTCCCTCCTCCTCCTTGAAGCTTCCTCAACAAGGTGGCCACACCCAAACCTCAGGCCCACAGGGAGGCTGAACAATGACTTGAATAAGGAAAGAAAGGCCTGGTTGCGGAAATGTGGATGGGGGTATGGAGGGAGCCTTGGGATGCTGACACCTGGGGTAGAGACCAGAAACCGTGAGCAGGGGCAGGTGGGAGCAATGAGTTGGCTGGTGGGTGTGGGTAACTGTTCTCTGTTGGGCTTTGGCTCGACCACCAACTGGCTACATTGCTTTGACCTGTTTAGTTCCCCGCATTAAGCCTCAACTTATCCATCTGTACTAGGAGGAGGCTGAGCGGTACTACAATAACAGTAGCCATAGTAATTAATTCATTACTGAGGAAATAAAATCAGTGAAAACCTACCTTGGGATGTGTGTACCATTCTTGTTTAATGCTGTTGTTAAGAGGTGGGGGGTAGGTACTATGATTCCCACGTACAGGGAAAAAGTTGAGGTTCAGAGATGCCCAGTCCCCTGCCCCAGCTCACAGAGCTAGCCCTGGCACAGCAGGGACTGAAGCCAGGCAGTCTGACTCCAGAGCACTGTCATCGTAAGTTGCTGTAGGCCGCCCCGGTAAGGCCCCCACCTCCCTTTTCTGGCCATAGAGGAGTTTTCTAGGGGATCACATTTGAAGACATCCAGGCAGGCATCCTGGAGCTAGTTGACTTTCCCAGGCCAGGGCTGTGTGGGCAAAGAAAATCCCAAGGGGAGTCTGGGACTTGCCCTGTAAGGAAGGCTTCCTGGAGGAGGAAGAGCTGGCTCAGACAGGGAATCAGGAGGACGTGACAGGGAGAAGGCAGAGGGTTTCTCGCTCTGGGTATCTCGGGAGGGTTGAAAGGAGGGCGGTGAACCCCAGGGAAGGCCCGACGCTGAGCCCCGGAAGCCGAGCTACAGAGGGGAATTGTTGCCTCCGCATCCTTGCCCCCAGGTCTCCGCGCCAAAGCTCCTATTCCCGTGTGCGGCGGGCGGGGTCCTGCTCCCTCCCATCCCTGGCCTAACCCCTCCCCCGGGCGCCCATTGGCCTGTACCCCACCCCCAGCCTGAGAAGTGCGCTGGGGGAAGGCGGTGGTCGCTCGCCTCCCTCCTGCCCCCGGCCTGGCTTCGCGGCGGAGGCGGCGCCTCTCCCGCAGCCCATACCCAGCCGGGCGGGCGCGCGGCGCAGGGGGGGCGAGGGCAGGCGGGGGGCGCCGCGCTCGGGCCCCAGGCGGCGACTGACGGCGGCAGCGGCGGCTCCAGGCGAGCGCGGTCCCCGCGTGCGCACAAGCTCACTCCGCCGCGCAGGGACCCACGGATACCGGCAGCCGGCGGACACACGGACGCGGAGACCCGGGCTCGGCGCGCGCTGCTGAGCGCACACGCTCCCAGTCCTCGGGCGGCTCGGGGCGCTGACTCGCCGCTGCGCGCCCTCCGTGCGGAGTCTGCCCCGGGCCGACCCGCAGCCCGCGGCCCCGCGGCGAGGCCCCGCAGTGAGCAGGTAAGGGCCGCCCCGCCGCCCCTTCCCCTTTAAGCCCTGTCCGCCCTCCCCCGACTCCAGAACCTTCGCCCCTTGGGGACCGCGGAGCCCCTCCTCCAGCTCGGCTGTCTCCGCAAGCAGCGTCCTTCACCGACGGGGAGCGGGCCAGGGCCAGAGTGGGGCCAACCTCCCGAAACCTAAATGAAGCCGTCTCCCGGCGCTGCTCCCATCCTGCGCGACTGTCTGATACCCTCCCTCTCACCCCCCTCCCCCTCCCTCCCAATATCTGGGATCATGCTCGGGGGCGACCGATCCTTGCAGCTCGCAGGGGGTGGGGTCGGCTAGCTACCTCTCGCCGCTCTCCGTGCCAGAAGGGAGGACGAGGGGCAGGGAAGGCACTGCGGCCGGAGGGACCCACAGGGACCTGTCTCCCTACTCCCAGGGCAGACAGACGCGGCTAGGCGAAGCTGGAGGGTCCCCAGGGGGCTGGGTACCGCAGTCCTCACGGGATTTGAGGGGTGGGCAAGCGATGTGCTGTGTACAGGGTGGAGTATGGGCCGGCGGAGAACGTCCCCCTGTAGTGACACCTTCGGGATTGTTCAAAAGAGCGTCGTCTCTCGGTTTCCCGCGGCGCAGAGAGGCGGGGGTCCGGATGCCTGGGCTTCTGCGATCCCGCGAGGAAACGCCCCACGGGGGCCTGTGGGAGAAACCGCGTTGGCCTCCCCTGGCTGAAGTGGGCTCGCCTGAGATGAGACCCCTGCCCGCTGCCTTAAAGGCACAGGCTCGTGCTGCAGTTGCGGGAGGCTGGGGCCCACATCCTGGGCAGGCAGGACCTTTGCAGGTTGGGTGGGGGGTGGTCCGAAGGGGCCACCCTTCGGATAGAGCTAGACGCTCAGGGGAGAGCCCAGCCAGGAGCTGATTGTATTTCACGTGGAGCTGGGAGTGGTAGCTCAGCCCTGGCCCGTGCTCAGACCCCCTCTGAAAGCTGCTGGGGGAAGGATGGAGGACCCCTGCTAAATTCTCCAGATGATTTCTATGCTTTTAGTGCAGGTGCATGTCTCCCTTATCCGCTCCCCCCGCCCCCGCCTTCCCACACACACCAAAAGAAAATACACAGCATTTGGCTCTTCTAGTGAGCAACGCTGCATGGGGGGCAGCTGGGGGATGGGAGGGGGCTACACAGTCTGTGGAGGGCAACCTGTCTTGGGACCCTCTTGGGCAGAGGCAGACAAGCATTGTGAAGGTCAGGCTAGAGGCTTTGAGTGGCTGTGGGCTTCTGAAGGGGACACAAAACTATGTATGGGCCTTGGTTGGGGGGCAGCAGTGCTCAGATTTTCTCAGGGGGCCAGTCTGAGTTGGCGCTGGGTGCAGGTCGGATTGGCAGAACCCCCAGTCCCCAGATGAATCTGGGGCTCCTGCTCTCCACGGACTTTGGGGAGGGCAAGCAGAGGTGCCAGTCCGGACACCAGTCAAAATTTGAGTATATGAATTAGAGATAGAACACACTGGGGCAGGCCCTGTCCAGATCTTCCAAACAATTCATCAACAAGTGTGTGTGGGGTGACCAGGGAGGCAAACCCGGTGCCTTCCCTCCCCTGTGGTGGGTAGTTCATCCATGATTCTGTTTATGGGACGACACCGTATGATTCTATTTGCCCCTATGTGCAGTGAGAGGGGTTATCTCTGGGGAGCCTCTTGAAGGACTCTTTCCTACATTCTAAGAACTAATCAGGCTAAAAGTTTCATTAAGGTCCTGTTTTGTGTAAGGTTAAGGCTGGCAGGGCGTTGATTGGAGAAACACTTCGGAACACATCCTTTTTCGTGAGGCCACCCCTCTTTGCCATGCTCCTGCTTTGGGACACATCCTCAATTTGTGTTGAATAAACAAAACAAAACAAAATGGGTGTTTAGAGATCAATATCTACACCTAAGAGGCTAGGAAAGGCAAGAGCTTAAGGCCACAAGGTGGCTTTCTTCCTGGGGATGTGGCCTCAGGTTCAGTGTCCCAGGTCTCTGGCCTCTTAGGGGTGAAGATTTCATTGACCCAGGGCTGGCACTGTGAAGCAGAGGACACCTTGTGCTGTCTGCCAGAGGGCAGAACCAAGGTGTGCCAAGCACAGAGCACGAGCTCAGCTCAGTGCCAGGAAGGCCTTGCTTCCCCGAGAGCTACCCAGTGTGGAGCTGACACTTGGGGGTGATGGTGGGTTTCCTGTCTGGGGAGGTATGTGAGCAGAGGTCCCATGCCCCAGACAGGTGGGACTAGAGGCCCTGGAAGCCTCGGCCACCTCTGAATGGAGGAATCTACAAGTCCAGGGTCTGACTGGTCTGGGCCTAGTGGTCCAGCTGCCTGGCAACATGCAGGCTGGAAACTCTTCAGCTGTGGCGTGTTTGTACTGAGCCCTGGATGCCGTCAGAGGCACATGGTGACAGCCACCTCCACAGTGACACACAGAGAGGGAGTGACACACTGCCGGGGCGGCATAAAGGTTTCCCATGACACCTGCCAGAGAGCTGGGGCAAACATACAACAGCAGAGCACGACGTACATACGGACAATGGGACGTCTGCCCAACGAAGATCACAAAGTCTTCCTGAATGAGCGTCCAGATGCATGTTGCATTGAGTGGAGAAAGCGTGTGTGTGTTGTTGCGTGAGGGTGGAGTGAGGGTGGGTAGGCTTTTTCTGTAAAGGGCCAGATAGTAAATATTTTAGGCTTTGCTGGCCATACGCTAAGTTGCAACTGCTTCATCCTGCTGTCATAATGTAAAAGCAGCCATAGATGATACTTACGCAAATGAGCAGGGCTATGTTCTGATCAACTTTATTTATGGACACAAATTTGAATTTCGTACAGTTTTCCTGTGTCATGAAGTATGAGCCTTTTAATTTTTTCCTGACCATTTGAAAATTAAAAAAAATTTTTGGCTCACTGGCTGTACAAAAGTGGGTGACAGGCCGGATCTGGCCTGCTGGAAGGGTTTGTGAACCCCTGGGCTGTAGGTTAGCAAAGAGAAGTGGTTTAAGAGGTGGAAGAAAGGAGGGGCTTAGTCCTGGGGGCCCAAGCCGCCCTCGGGGGGGCCTTGGATGGGTCCCTTCACCCTGCCTGGAGCTCAGGGTGCCCATCTATTGAATGCCTGGCCTCAGCATCCTACCTTAGACAGGCCTCTGCTGTGTTCATGTGATAAATCTCCTGCACTAAGGACACCTGGGGACAACATTCATGCCTGAAAATGAAAGGTCATCACGTCGCTGAGCTCACCAAACAGGTCCTGAGCCCCCACTCCCATTCACCCTCTTTGGCCAGGGGCATGCCCATCTCCACCAGGAGGAAAACCTCAGGGAAGCCTGGACATGCCCCTTGTTCCCAGACAGGCTTCAAACTCACGAAGAGAAGGACGAGACCTGAAACAGCCGAGGCAGGAGTAAGGGGCTCCTCGTCTAGGGCTGGTAGTTCTCAGAGGAGGGTGAGGCCAGTGGAGGTGGGTGCAGCCGGGGTGGGCTTCCTGGAGGTGGTGGTAGGAGGTTGGATTGGCCTTGTGGAATATCTGGACGTTCTCATCCCAGCTCCAGGCATCGCCTTAGCTGTCACCTTTCCCCCGTGAAAAATGGGCATCAGGGAAGGGTGGCTGAGACCAAAAAATAAACATACAGTTCCTTTGCGGGCACTTCCGATGTCCCAGTTTCTGATTTAAGGTCGTGTGGTGAATCGGGTCCTGCCTTTGGTTTCTTCCTATCCCTCCTGTCTGTCCCCTTCTGACATTTCTTTCCTGCCGTTTCCCCAGAGGGGTGGGCCTGGGAGATTTTCTTTGTCCACTTGCCCAAGCCTCTGGATTCCGTCCCCCACTTTCCATTCCAGGTGCCCTTCCCTGCCCAGTCCCCCATCACCTCTACCCTGAATCCAGGATAGGTTTTCTGCCTGCGCTTTTCTCCTTCCACTCAGCTCACCGGCCTCCTGAGGAATACTCCCTAAATGGGCAGCTTAGCACTTCACTGCCCTGCTTAACACTCTTCAGTGCCCCCAGCCCTCTCCCGTGGAACTAGGCTGCAGTGTCCCTGGCATCCGCAGACTAGCACCAGCCTTCCACCCTCTCTTCCACCCCCAACTCCTGGTATCTTGCTGGGTCCCTTGACACCCCGCATTCACCTTCCTAAACCCGTCCACCCGGCACTCCTCAGGGTTTGAGGGTCCCCACCGCATGCTCTACCTGTGCCAGGTGCCAGGGCACCTGCCAGTCAGAGCTGGCCCGCCCTTCCAGGGACTCACAGCTACTCTGGAGGGACCGCTGGCTAGCAGGGGTCAGCGCAGGTGGCAGTGCTCTCCATCCCACCTTGCCCCAGCCTCACCCCCCGCCTGGTAGCTGCTAAGTAAACTAACCACAAACCAGAGCCTGCTTCCCGTGCCCTCCCTCCCGCCCTCTCCTCACACACCTCCGACTGCCTTCCATCACTTCCCGTCCTTCCTTTCCCCTTTCTGGTATCTTCTGTTTCCTCCTTCCCATTATTCTCCCCTCGTCCTCTTTCAGGCCCTGGGGGGCTGTCCCAGCAGAGGACTCCCAGAACCCCTCCAGGACAGGAGATGTGCCTGAACTAACCAGTGTGGAAGGGCTTTGCAACGTGACCTTGGGAAAGGCTCTGGGTCTCTTTGGGCCTCAAACCCTCACCTGTGAAATGGGATATTACTACCCGTGTGCATGTGTGCCCAGCCTTTCCCTACCCTGAGCCCAGGTTCCCTATGTGTAAAATGCAGGGCCTGGGTGGAATCATCGTAGGGCTTCCAGGGACCTGGCTTCTGTCACCTGCTGTGCACAGGACTCCGGGGACCAGGCTTTGAAAGGGGAACGTTTGAACATCAAAGAGGAATGTCAGCGTTAATGATTAATCCATTGATTGCCAGAACACCCCTCACTCCGGCATTGGACACTGACCTTTATCAGCTCTGACCTTATTGAGGAGGAAAGAGGTTCTTGTCTCCCAGAAAGAAGTTAAGTTCCCTCCCTTTGAGGGGTGAGTTGGAGAGGCAGTGCTTCGTCTTTCAGGCTTCCCTCTCTGGTCCTCTGCACTAGGAGGGTGAGGAGGAAGTGGGAGGTGAGTGCTGCTCAGGTTTCATTAATAAAGGGAGCATGTGTAGGGCAAGGGAGGTGAATGATCCACCTTCCCTGGGTCATCTTTGGTGTGGTGTCCAGGCCTGGCACCGCCCCACGATGGAGAGGGATGCTGAGCGGCCAGAGGAGTCCAATAGGAGATGCCTCAGCTCCATGAGGGCAGAAGAGGGACCCAGGGCTGTCTGGCCCCATGGAGAGGAGGAGTGAGATACTGCCCTCCCACTGTGGGGGGCTCCCAGGAGGTAAAGGAGCCTGTGCTGCTCACGGCTGGCCTGGAAGGGTGCACTGGAGAGACCTCAAAGCTTCCCCGAGGGCCCTGAACTAGCTGCTGGAGAGGGGTGAGTGCCCCAGCCCAGGAGCTGGACCACTCTCAGCTGGGTGAGCTGCAGAAAGGGTCCTGCAGGGTGTGGGGCAGTGTGGGGGGTGGCTGCAGGGTCTCCGAGTCCCCTCCCACTGCACGCGGAAAGTCAGAGCCCGGTGAGTCACCGCTGGCTGCGGTGTGCTGACTGATGACGCCGTCCTCCTGCGTGCCTGGCGCAGTGGCTCGCCGGAGGACACAGCTGTTCTTTCTGTTCCCGCCCCAGGCCTGTCGCTGGGCTTATGGGGCCTGAGGAGGGCAGGTCCTCCCAAGTCTGTAAGGGGGACACGTGTGTTCCCCCCAGGCAGGGCTCCAGGACTCTCTCCTGTGTGACCTTGGGAAGTGTCTCCCCCGCCTCTGGCCTCAGTTTCCCCACAGGAAACTCAGTACTGTGGGGGAGGTGACCTTTAAAATCCATTTCAGGTCTGAAATGCTGTGTCTGTAATTCACTCTTCTTAAGGAGGATGCTTCAGATACAGAAGTGTGGGCAGAGGGGTAGCAGAGGGCCTGGCCAGTCCCCAGGGATGTGAGAGGGTACTAATAGAGTACCAATGGACTCTGAGCTGGTCTTCCTTTTACCAGTAACAGAGAGTGGCAGGAGCATAGGGATGGAGTGCACAAGCTTTGGAGCCAGGCTGCTTTGGTTCACTTCCCAGCTCTACCGCATGCTTGCTGTGTGTCCTTGGGGAAGTTGCTCAACCTTTCTGTGCCTCAGTCGCCTCAGCTATAGAATGAGGATAAGGCTTGGAACGACTGCATGGGTTTGGGGCAGGTGACATGAGTTAATGCATATTGATTGTTTGGAAGAGTGCCTGGCATGTACCGAGTGGTTAATAAATGTTAGCCATTAGCAACTAAAAGTGCAGCAGGCCTGATGTTCCCATTTTGAATATGACAGAGGGCTTGTGGCGGAGGTGGCAGCAGGGAGGTGAAGAAACCTCAACACAAAGTGGTAAGATCATAATAATAGTTAACACACGTGTAGCCCTTATCGGGAGCCAGGCTCTACGCCGCTCTCCATAGTTTACTTATATCAATTGGTTGATGCCTCCCAGTAACATCTATGAAGTAGGTATTACTGTTAGTCCATTTTCACATATAATTGAATTGAGGCACAGAAAAGTTAAGTGGCTTCCCTGAGGTCTTTAAGCTTAAAACCCTAGCAAAATGGTTCACGAGTCTCCACCACACTAAATGCCAGGAGGTAGTTTAATTGTCCTCCGATTAGTTGCAAAAGCCAGTTTATCCCAGCAGAGCCTGGACCCAAGAGAGAGCACCTGGGAATATCAGTGGCCAGGTCATCCAGAGCCACATGCGTGGCTGGGCTGAAAGAGCCCAGCATCCATCCTCAGGGAGGGGAGAGTCCAACCCCAGGCTGCAGTGGCCAGGCCTGGCCCTTAGGAGGGTCACTGGCAGCTTGGGGGAGTCCAGAGGAGAGAGGCAGCTGGGACAGGGTGCAGGGGACAGGGCTGGGAGTGGCTGACCCAGGGGACACATCTCAAGGTGCTTTCCGGGGACAGAGGGGCCAGGCATGTGGACCAGAGGAGGATGAGGTTTGGGACAGGTGGCCTCAGACCGTAAACTCTGAGCAGTGTCCCACAGGGGCTGTGCCCAGTGGCCTCGGTGTGGGGGTCAGGGGAGAAGAGGTGGGGGCTGAGATCACCATCCTGGAGAGGCTGCAGGAGGTCGTCCCTGAGGTTTCCAGCTGAGGTCGGGAGTGGGAAGGTCGAGGCCTGGGAGCTCCCAGCTTCCCTCTTTCCACCTCTTGGCTAGTGAGTGTCTGTGTCCTGTTGGGCAGAGGGTGGACTGTAGTTGGGGAAGGTGAACAAGAGGGGGCAAAAGTGGGAATCAGGAACCCGGGTCTAGCGCCAGAGGAGGCCTCGTGTTGAGAGTACCCCAGCCCCTCCACCCTGCAGCACTGGGCTGGGGGCACGCCGCTCTCCTGGTTCACCGCATTGCCTGAGCAGCCTGGTGACAAAGCAGAGAGCAGGGGGATGGTTAGGCGGGGGCCTCTGCTTGCTCCAGCTTGTTTTTAATCCACTGCAGGGATAAGCATCCCGCACGTCTGGGCATCGTGCGTGCGTGCGTGCGTGCGTGCGTGCGTGTGTGTGTGTGTGTGTGTGTGTGTGTGTGTGTGTGTCCCCGCGCATGCGCATATGTGTGTACCTGCAGCCACATCTGAATCCAAATAAATCTAACTGCCGCTGAATATCTGAATGCCTTTGCAGAACGAGTGTGTGTATGATTATATGCATCAATAATCTGATAATCATATGTGAAGATCTAAATCGCTGTGTGATGCATCTGCACATACCTTTGTGCTGTGCTCTGAGTGTGCCTCTGCATTTCTGTGAAGGTGTGTGGAGTTGTCTCTCCGTCCCTGAAGGAATCTCCACCTTTGTGTATTCCACACATGGGTGTTTGTATTGATGCCTTCAGGTGCGTGTCCTGGGGATAAATGTCTCTCTCTGTGGAGTTGACGTGTCTTTATGCTCTTCTCTGTAGACCTGTTTCTGTGTGTGTGTGTGTGTGTGTGTGTGTGAGAGAGAGAGAGAGAGAAAGAGAGAGAGACTGCCAGTCCTCAAAACACAAACTCCTACTCTGCTTGCCCGCTGCCACCCGCTTGCCCTCCAGAGCACCCGCAGCTGGGCAAGCCACTAGCTCTCCCAGGCCAGCTCTCTTGGTTCTAATAAGTTAAGGTTAAAATGGAGGCTTTATAATCCCATCTATCCATGAGAATCACCTGAAGAGCTTAAACAACACTGTTACCCAGCCCAAGGCATTCCGACTTAGTTGGGCAGGGGTATTTTTTTTTTTTTTTTTGTGGTACGCGGGCCTCTCACTGTTGTGGCCTCTCCCGTTGCAGAGCACAGGCTCCGGACGCGCAGGCTCAGTGGCCATGGCTCACGGGCCCAGCCACTCTGCGGCATGTGGGATCTTCCCGGACCGGGGCACGAACCCGTGTCCCCTGAATCGGCAGGCGGACTCTCAACCACTGCACCACCAGGGAAGCCCCATGGGCAGGGGTATTTTTAACACACTCCTCAGTGGTTGTGCTGAGCAGCCCATGTTGAGGACTGTGTTAAGAGGTCAGAGCTCGTCTTGCGTCCCGGGTCAGGGCTCAGGGGAGGAGGCCGTGAGTCTCCATTTGTGGGCACCCAGTCCTGAAGGAAGGGGATAGTGCTGTTGCCATCTCAGGGGGCCCTGAGCACTCTTCCCTCTTCCCAGGCCTCTTCCTCCAGGAAGCTTGCTTTGTGTCCCAGGGCAGAGGTCTCTCCCAAGAGATGTGTTTCTGGTGGCACGTTGCTGGGAGTACAAGGGCGACGGCCTCCAGGAAGGAGCACCGTGTGTCCACTTAGAGACACAGGCCATGCACCCATTTCCCTCCTCTGGCTTTGTCTGGGCCAGGCTGGCTGTGAGGCAGGCCAAGGAGGAAGCTGAGGTGGTGAGTCACCTTCCTCTCGGCTAAAAAGGCTGAGACCCGCAGAAGCAAAGGTCTTGACTGTGGCCAAGTGCTGAGGCCAGAACCCAGGCCCAGGCCACAGGCTGTGGCTGCTTTTGCCCCTGCCAGGAGGGTCGAGGGAGGTGCTGGGGGCACCCAGGATTGTCCTGGGTGGAAGCCTCCCTGACCCCAGACCCCACCAGGCCTTGGCTTGACATTGTCCTATGTGCAGGAGAGTCAATCCAGGTCTCGGAGGCCTTCTGCCTTAGTAGCTTCTCTAGGCCCTCAGTCTTTAGCATCTGCTGAGAAGCTGTGGGCCCGGCCTTCCTCTCTTCCAGCCGGGTGGGTAGGGAGCACCAGCTCTCTGCAGACAGGGCCTTGGCCTCCCCAGGGATAGTGGAGATGACTGAACCCCTGGCGGACCACTGGTGTCACATGATGCCAGAGGCAGCCTGTGGCCACCAGGTGTATGGAGGGTCCTGGGAGTGGGTACAGAGGCTGAAGCCTGTGCTTGGGGTGCCCAGGGGTGCTGAGGCCAGTGCCTCCCCAGCCTGCCCAGTCCTTCCTGACCCCTGGGGGAGAGGCTGGGCCAGCGTCCCCGTGGCCCCCCTGGGCTTCTCAGAGCATCCCTTGGGGATACCAAAGCCTCCCTCAGTATTTCCAAGTGGGCGCCAAAAAGGCAGAACAGTGGGTAGATAAAACGGACCCCCTTTTCCTTGAACCTTCCTGCGGCTGGTTTTCTTTCGCCTTTTCGGGTGCTCGTTTGTCACCAGATTGAGCTTGGAGAGGCCAAGGGGAGCTTGCTGAGGCAAGGAGAGAGGGAGGGAGGCGTGGGAGGCAGCCACTGGGGGCACAAAGGGCCCCAGGGTACTGGCTGCTCTGCCCGTTGATGGGGGGTGTGTAAGGACTCATGGTTGGGATGCAGCCCCCATGGGCCTCTTAAACCAGGCACCTGTGGGTTAGTGGTGGCCCTGACATGGGCCTACTCAATCTTTTTAATAGTAATTGTAACAAAATATTTTAATTACTGTATCGTATTTCATTGTATGGCTATGCAGGGGCCTATTAACAGTGCCTGCCTGATGGATGGTTGGCTGCCGCGTTTTTTGCTGTTGATGCTATTTTAAATGATGTTGCAGTGAATATCCTTGCCTATGCTTCTTTCTGTATAAGCACAAATATCTCTCTAGGATAGATACCCAGATGCAGAATTGCTGGCTTGCAGGGAATATGTGTTAATGATCAGTTTTAGAAGCTGACCAGACTCTTCCTCTGGGCGTGTGCTGGGGCTCCCTCAGGCTCCCCACTCGACTGCTTGTGCCCTTTCTGGTCCTTAGTAACGACTCGGGCCTCAGAGCCACAGGAGCTCTGGGGGGAAGGTCCTCGAGGTCCGGGCACCTCCTCCTCAGTAGTCACCCTTTTTGTCTGTTGCATTGGTAAAGGCTTTATCCTGGAGGCCAAGTGGGCTGAGGCAGGGTGAAAGGAGGCTATGTTTGTTGGGCACCGGGCTTGGCTGCTGGAACAAAGCGGCCCTGTATGAGTGAGTGAGCTAGAGAGGAGGGCACGTAGCAGCCTGAAGCTAGGTAGGCCGTCAGGCTGGCAGGGCGGCTCAGCGCCGCGGGTACACTCAGTCATCCTGGCTCCTCTCGGTGTGTCGCTCCCCGCCTCTCGGTGTTGTCCTGGCTGCTCTGTCCAGCAGGGGTCTGGCATCGGGGAGGGGGAAAAGGCGGCAGGGGTGAGCACGTGATGCCTTAGGGACAGGTGGTGCATGGGTGGCACGTGTCACTGTCACCCACCTTCCATAGGTGGGAAATTCATCACATGCCCGCACCTGAGAGCAAGAGGGACCTGGAAATGTCCTCTCCAGGTGGGCACGCATGTGCCAGCTAAAACTCTATTCCTGTGGAGGGAGATTTGGGGACACGGTCACCTGCTGCAGAGGAGAAAGCCGTTCAGACCATTCTTGTAGTCCGACGGCGCCCGAGCCAGCGTGTTCCCTGCTGTATCACCAGTGCCTGGTAGTGAATAGGCACTCGGCAGATGCTTGTGGGATAGAAGAATAAAGAACAGCACAAAGGCATGGAGGGGGGTTACCCTTGGAGGCTTTGCTGCAGGTAGGGGTGGGGGGCTGTCGCCGCCCCTCTTAGGCCGCTGGACCTGCAGGATTCATGCCTTTCCTTTCTTTCTAGCCTGTAGATACCTGGGGCTGAACAGCAGCTGCTGTGAGTGAGAGGCGGGCAGCACTGGCCTGAACCTCCTCCTGGGCTGAGAAGCATCATGGCCAGCGTCATACAGGCCTCCCTGGCTGCCCTCCTTCTGCTGCCTATGGTAAGGGCCCAGGACCCTCCCCTCCATCACCAGCTGGAGTTCCAGGCTCACCTGAGCTCCCACCCCAGATAACCTGTGTCTTTTGTGTGCTATCAGCCAAGCTCAATTCACATGGCTGGTATCTCTGCCAGCACCCCCCTGGACCATCTGGCACTTTTGTGTGAACTAAAAAGGGTGCCCCTTCCTCAAGACCCTGTACCGATTTGACCAGAAATTGTTACATAATTTAAAAATCTATTATGATAGTAACATATGCAGCAGCCTTTAGAGTTGTGCAGTACACAACCTGCTCAACTGTATGCAGGGGCCCTCGTCAAGGCTGCAGAAGGCACTTGTGATCCTGGTCCCCAGCTCACTAGTCTCTGGCAGGTTAGAGCTCAGAAGGCTGCTCTCTGCTCATGTCTCTGAGCAAGAGGGATGGGGTGCAGGGTTCCCAGGCATTGGCCCTTGCCCCTCAACCTGGGAATTCTGACCAGCATGGATGCAGCTGTCTTCAGAGCCCTGGATGCCAGTCCTGCCTCTGCCCTGCCTTACTGTGTGACCACAGACAAGCTCATCCCTTTCCGTGCACATCTGTGAACAGTCTGAGCTAGACTGGATCCCTGAGCACTGCTCTTGGCAGCTTGGGATGCCTTGTGCCTGCCTCCACACTTGCCAGCATCCCCTTATGGAACCATCCCTGCCCTGGAGTTCTGAGTTGAAGTGACAACTTTAGGATGCAGCCGTCGTGATAGCATCCGTGGGCTTTGAAGTTACTTGGTCCTACACTTAAATCCAGTATCTGCCACTAACCAGCCGTGTGACCTTGGGCATGAGTTTCTAAACTTCTCTGAGCCTCAGTTCCCTCCTTTGTCACATGGGGCAGTAGATGAGAGTGGCTACTAAGCCCCACGGAATGCTACCACTGTCCTTCACCTGCAGCTCCCAGGCCCCCAGAGGAGAGAGAGGATGAGCTCTCTCACCCCCTGCTTGCTCCCCTAAAGTGCACTTGTAGCCTCGTGGTCTCTGGAGCTGGACTGCATGGGTTTGAATCCTGGCTGTACAGTCTACTACACTGTGTGACCCTGAGCAAGTTTCGTAACGTCTCTGTGCTTAAGTTTCACGTCTGTAGCATGGGAAATGGTAAAAATAGTGCCTGCTTTGTAGTACTCTTGATATATATACGCGTGCATATGACAGAGTAACGCACTCAGTTAGTACAGTGCCCTGTGTGTGCTTGCTAATGATATTATAAGACATGGACACTGAGACCCAGGAAGCGGGTGGGATCTGCCCAGGTCCCACACTGAGTTGGTGGAGGGGAAGAGTCCTCATGGCATCTGTGACGAAGTGGAGGCAGGGCCCCCGCTGGCTCTGAAATCTCTCTGTCACTGTCGTCTTCCTGCTTCTGTCGCTCCCCTTCCCCCACTGCCCCGGAGGCTTAGGTAGCAGGGCTTGTCGGTGAACCTCGCTGTCCCTTCTCACCATCTATCCCCTGTGCCTCCTGCAGGCCAGCGCCATGCACTCTGACTGCATCTTCAAGAAGGAGCAAGCCATGTGCCTGGAGAAGATCCAGAGGGCCAACGAGCTGATGGGCTTGAATGACTCCTCCCCAGGTGAGGAGGGTGGCGGGGAGGGCCACCATCCCTGGCACATCCAGGCTGGCCTTAGAAGTGATGTCCCAGCCTCTGGCCAACTTATAGAAAGCAGTGGAGGGTACAGGTCCCTGGGTCCTTCAGAAAACCCTTTGGGGTGATGGAGCCCTGGATCTGCTCTAGGCAGTGACACTGGGGTTGCCCTCCTTGGGGATGGCCTGCCCCGGATGCCTCCCTCTGGAAGGGGTATTCCGGGTGACTGGACGTGGCCACCTTCACTCCCATGGGAGCTGGGTTAGAGCTGGTGTCTGGGCTGAGCAGTGGCTGTCAGAGAGCTCGTTAGCAGGCCACCTGGGCCTGGTGGTGGAAGGGACACAGCTGTTGCTGGTGGCCGAGCTAGAGAGCACCTGGTCTCCCCAGAGCGTGAGGTGTGGGATCATTCCCATCTCCTCGGCTCGCTCCATCAGAAGGCAGAGAACAAGCCAGCAGGAACCCCAGTCCTGGGCGTGTCTGGTGCTGCTATTCTCCTGGGGCTGCTCCCAGCATGGGGGGCCGGATGCCGCTTCCTTGTGCTGGATGGTACCACGCACTGCAGGACATGTAGTGGCCTTGGCTCTCCCATTAGATACCCCTAACGGCCCCTGATCGCAATGACAGTCCCAAAAGCCTCACTTTTCTAGATGTCCCAAGGGAGTGGCATGGCCCCGGCTGAGAACCAGTGGTCCTGTGTAACCCCTTTCCTCCTAACTCCCCTGCTGTGCAGGTGGGACGCCGAGGCCCATAGAACAAGGGCACCCTCAGCTTCCTGACTCCAGCAGGGCCAGGGAGAGGGTCTGTGTGGGAAGTTGGGGATTTGGGGGTATTGGGCATCACTGGAGGACTCGCCAGACTCTCTCATGGCTCAGTCACTGGAGAGTGGGGTTCTCCGCCCACCCTAGAGGGATCCACTTTCCCCCCCGATGCTCCCCGTTTACAGGGAGCTCTTCTGAGCACCATCTGTTTAAATGCTTGATTAGTCTGCAGCCCAGTTAAATGTAATGGCCCCGCTGGGCTGGGCTCCCTAGCCAGTCAGCTCAGCAGGCATTAACTGTTCATGGAGTCACTCCCAGCCATGCTGGCCTTTCCCTCCAGGTGAGCTCTTGCTCAGCTCTAACTGAGGCCAAAAGTGGATTTGAGGCCTCACCAGCCAGGGAAACTGAGGCAGGGGACCTAGATGGGCGCACAGTTGCAGGAGACTGAAAGAATATCTTGCCCAGGCCTCTTGTCTAGGGGATGGGAATGTGGAGCCTGGAGGGCAGTGACTCTTTAGAACCATGGGAAGGGGGAGTGTCAGGCTCGGGTGGGCCTGGAACCCAGGTGCCCTCCCTCCCAACCCAGGCCCATTGTTCCTGCTTCGCAGGTCTCAGATATACTTGGGATCAAGTAGTAGTAGGAAGCGTCTGTACAGATGGGTCGAGGTGGGATGTGGGGCTGGGACTGGGTCGGCAGGCATGCAGGTGAATAGCACCCGCGGAGTCCCGGGCAGGGAGAGGACAAGACCCCCCCACCCCCGCCTTCCCCCCAGGGGCATCTAGGCAGAGGTGTGAGCATGAGTGAGGCAGATGGAAGGATGGATACCAGCCCAGGAGGGGCAGACCAGTGCTGCCGGGAGGGGCTCTGACCCCCAGGCATGCTCAGGAGAGGACAATGAAAGGAATTCTCTGTGGGGAAGCATTCATGGAGAAGGTGGTGTTTACATCAGGTCCTCGATCCTTAGACCTGGCTGTATGTCGGAGTCACCAGGGAGCTTTGAGGAAAATGTACCCAGGACACAATCCAAAGCAGTTAGACCAGAACCTCACTCCATTGGAGTCACTGTGATTTTTTAGAGGCTCCCCAGGCGATTCTGCCGAGAAACTAGGCTAAGAACCCCTGAGTTAGGCCCTAGGGAGGAGTAGGCACTTGATGGCAGGTGAGAGCTGAGGGATGGATGACTGGGGAGAACGTTCTGGGCTGAGGGAACCACGGCAGCAAGAGGCGGGTGGGGGAGGGGAGTGAGTCCGCCCCTCGGTCTGGAACCCTGAATTGGAGTTGGTGAGGCTGGGCTAGAGGGACGTGTGGCTGAGGGCCCGGGAGCAGGTGTCTGTGTGTTGCACGTCTGCCGCCGCTGGAGTCGGAGGTCGGAGGGGACAGCAGTGGTGGCTTCCCCTGAGCTGCCACGCCTCCCGCTTTCCCCAGGACCCCCCCTGGACCTCCCTCTTCTAGCCCTTCCTCGGGGCCCCTGTGAGTCAGGTCACCCCCAAACCTGAACCTGGTCAAAGGACCCCAAGCCTGTGGAAGAATTTCACTGACTCATCCACCTGCTCATTCATTCGCTCACTTATCCCCTCACGCTCTCGTGCACTCATTCAGCTCACATGACGAGCTGGGATCTTAGGTGTCCAGCCCGGGCGGAGTGAGGGCAAAGCCAGGGGTGGGGCCTGCCGAGCTTCTGGGAGAATGTAAAGATGCTGATGGCCACGCCCTCCCCACACCAGCGTGATTGGCATTTGGACAGGGGGACTTGTTGAGAGTACGTGTTAAAAGCCCCCCGACGATTCTAAAGTGTATCCAAGTTTGAGAGCCACTGGGTTGGCCAGAGAATAGCCTCTACCAGGGTGCTTATGTCAACTTGGGCCAGAGAGCAGCCCCCAGCGTCCAGGCAAACCTGGCTGGGAGCCAAGAGTCCAATCTGACTATAAGCAAGAATCAGCATTATGGTATTAATACCTGTGCTTGGGGTGAAATGAGAGAGGCCAGCCCTCCTGCTGTACCCCTTCTCTGCACCTCCCCTGCCCCTTCTGTCCCGAGCACATGCACCATGCACAGAACGCTGGCCAGGGGTCAGCCGATGTCCCGGAAACACACTTGAAAAAGAAAATCTGTCAGCTTGTCCCAGTGACTGTGAGTGTGTATTCACAGCAATGCTTGTATATATATTTTTATGTATTTATATATATATATATTACTTGTATGTCCCCATGATCTTTTAAATCCCATAAAGTGAGTGCATTGGAATGAAGACACTGATCTGTTAGAGGGGAGGTGTGTCTGTGGCATGTACATGTGGTTGAGGGGATGGTGAGGGGTTCCCAGGACGGCACCTGCATCCCCTCAAATCCATATCCCTCACTGATCCTGGGACCTCCACCGCAAAGAGAACATGGGACCGTAACGCATATAGGGGCCTTCAGAATGGAAGCCGAGGGACAGAGATATGCTAGGGAGGGGCACCGGGGCTCAGCAGGCAGCTGAAGGGGGTAGAAAATATAGGTAAGATAGCGGAGAGTGAAAGCAAGCTTTCTGACTGGGTGGTTTTGTCCACAGCGTCCCTGGCGGGTTTTAAAGATGTTTATTGGGACCGTTGTTGAGGTGATATATTTAGTGGTTTTGTCCCTCGTTCCAAACTCCTGAATGCTAAACAGAACTTGAGACAACACCAAGTCCGGCTGTATCATGGGATGCACGGAGAGGCTGAGGCCAGAGTTGGGCATCGCTGGCCAAGTCACACCGAGGGCCAGAGCCAGCTCTGGGACAGGACCCAGGTCTTCTCTCCCAGCCAGGGAGGGCCCTCTGTGCTGCAGTGCTCTTGTGCCTAGAGAGAAGCAGAAAGGACTCCTGTGCGTGGGAACCAGCGCCTCCTCTCTGGAGCGTCCCCAGACCCACACAGGGCTCAGGCACTGCCTGCTGGGCTGGCCGCTTTTGTTCTCCCGGCTCAGCCCGGCCAGCCTGCCTGTCCAGGGTGAGTCCTGCCAGCACGTCCTCTTTGTGGGACTGCGGGCTTGCATCAGTCTGGAGGCCTTCCCTGCGTCTAAGTGGGCTGTTCAGGTGTGGTCCTCCTTGGGGGTCCCACGCCCCATACTCTGGAGAAGATGGAAGAGGGAGGCCTGAAGCGGCCTTGGCAGGGGCAGGACGGAAGTGGCTTGGAGGAGAGACAAGAAAGCCTGCTCATTGCTATTCTGACCCAGCGTCTGAGGCCTGTCCAGGGTGCAGAGTGTGTACCCTAGCCCCCAGCTCCACCCTCACCAGAAGAGAGGCCTGAAGGAGGGCGGGGGAACCACTGCAAGGCTGGGCCCAGGCTCCCCATCCTCGGAGCAAGATCAGCTTCTTGTCTGTGCCTCCCAGCTGCTCTGAGAACGAACAGGCCCCCAGCATGGGGAGGGGGCGGGGTCTGTAGGGACCCTTCCTCTGTGGAACTCGCTCCCCAAATCTGACAAAGGGTTCTGTTTCTGTCCAAACCTGTTTTTTTTTTTTTTTACATCTTTATTGGAGTATAATAGCTTTACAATGGTGTGTTAGTTTCTGCTTTATAACAAAGTGAATCAGTTATACATATACATATGTTCCCATATCTCTTCCCTCTTGCATCTCCCTCCCTCCCACCCTCCCTATCCCACCCCCCTAGGTGGTCACAAAGCACGGAGCTGATCTCCCTGTGCTATGCGGCTGCTTCCCACTAGCTAGCTATTTTACGCCAAACCTGTTTTTCTTTGGTCCGTAGTTCTCAGACTTAAGCCTGTATCAGAACCTCCTGGAAGGCTTGTTAAAACCCAGATTACTGGGCCCAGCCCCAGCTTCTGACTCAGTGGATTTGATGGAGCCTGAGTGTCTGTATCTCTGGCAAGCTCCCAGTGGCGCTCCTGCTCTGGGGTCTGCACTTTGAGAACCACTGACTTCCAGAGGGGAGGGCTGCATCTTTAGTCCTTCCTCCACTCCCCCAGCACGGAATTCACAGCTGGTCCTCAGTTTATGGATCAGTAACATTGGCTGTGAAGTAAATTTCAGTAAATTGAATCATTTTTTACCCGTGAATCGCATGCCGAAATGAGGGGCTTGTTGTAACAATACGCAGGCATCCTCAGGCAGCTTCTCAAAGAGAGGACTGCGCCTTTGTTTGAGTCCCCTTGGCGCCCCTGGTCTCACGAGTTTTGAACACTGTGTGGAACTGGGCAGAATCATCACCATGACAACCCGAGATTAGCTCCTTATTTTGTTCCAGTCGGGGCTAATGGCTCTTGCGTTCTCTCTCCATTCAACCTGCCCAAGTGGTCTTTTCCCCTCCTGCTGTCACAAGGCACTGCCTCTCCTTGGCTGCTTCGTGTGTCAGCATCTTAGTGGGAGCAGCCCCGGAAAGTGTGCCCAGCATTCTCCCTCCGAGCGGGAATCCCCTGGTGCCTGAATTCCTCCCATCGAGTCCCATAGAGGCTTTCGGCGGGACAGACTGAGCCAGGAGGGCACAGGCAGGCTTCGTGTAGAATTGGGGCACAAGGCGGGTAGATCGGAAGGCTTGGGGTGTCAGAGTGGAGAGTTCTCCCCGGGAAGAGGACTGGTTCTGATTTCCTCTGCACGGGGAAGAAGGGGACAGGAACTTTCTCGACCCCGCAGCCGTGTCTGATGCACTTGACCACCTCCTCCTTGAAGCAGGCTTTCCTGCTGCTGTGTCACCAACGTCTTCTGGTTTTCCTTGTATTTCTGGCCACCCCTCCTGAGTCGTCTTTGCCGGCTCCTCTTCTGAGTGGTGGCATCTCTTCTGTTGGGGCCAGGCCCTAGTCTCTTCTCTTTTTTAATTCTCAAATCTGCGCCTTCTCACTGGACATATCATCCGGGTCCACGGCCCTACAGAGCATCCCTGTGCCGACCGCTTCCCGTTCTCTTCCTCCAGTTCCAACTTCCCCACTGAACGCCAGAGATTTGTCTAACTGCCTATTTGAAATCTGGCTTCACTTGGCTCTTCGCATCATCTCAAACGAAACATACCCCAGATGACGCTCTTGAGTTCCAGCTTGCCGATTCCCTCCACCACTTGCTTCTCTTCCAGCCCTCCCCGCTGTGGCGAGTGGCTCAGCTAGCCAGCCATCTGGACACTCAAACCCAGGTGCCATCCTTGGCCCCTCTCTCCCGTTTAGTGCATCAGTCACGGTAGCCTAGACCATGCTGCGGTAACAAATGAACCTTAACATCTCAGAGACTTAGCACCATAACATTTCCTGCTTGCACACGTCACCAGCCAGCGTGGTCAGCAGAGGTGGGAGGTGGAGTTCGACTCTGCCTGGTCCTTCAGAGATCCAGGCTCCTTTCATCTCGCAACACTGCCACCCTCGATATGCGGCCTCCAGGGATGCTGCAGAGAGGGGAGAGAGAGAGAAAGGGGATGGAGTCTTTTAGGGATGTTTTTGAGACCTGTTCATCACGTCCCCCCTCTTCCCATGGGTGAGCACTCAGTCACGTGAGATGGATGAGCACCAGTGCTCCCTGGCACACTCACCGGCTGGGTCCAGCCAGCGTGTCACCAAGTCCTGTCAGTCCTGCCTACAGACTCTCCTACGCAGAACTCCTTTCTATCTTGGCTGCCATGGCTCCTAAGCGAGCCCCACCACCCTCCTCTGGATTGCTGCCATATCCTGACAGACATGTCTCCATGTTTGCTTTCCTGCTCTTGAAATATATTACCTTCCCACACAGCTGAATCAGATCATGTGACTCTGTGTCTTCAAACCCATCTGTGGGAGGCAGAATAATGCCCCCACCAAAGATGCCCACGTCCACGGGCTTCCCTGGTGGCGCAGTGGTTGAGAGTCTGCCTGCCGATGCAGGGGACACGGGTTCGTGCCCCGGTCCGGGAAGATCCCACATGCCGCGGAGCGGCTGGGCCCGTGAGCCATGGCCGCTGGGCCTGCGTGTCCGGAGCCTGTGCTCTGCAATGGGAGAGGCCACAGCAGTGAGAGGCCCATGTACTGCAAGAAAAAAAAGAAAAAAAAAAAAGATGCCCACGTCCTAACCCCCAAAGCCTGTGAATATGTTGCCTTATATGACAAAAGGTATAATTAAGTTAAGATGGAGCACGTAGCCTGGATTATTCAGGTGGATCCAGTGTAGTCACAAGGGTCCTTATAGGTGACAGGAGACAGCAGGAGGGTCAGAGGAGAGAGCTTTGAGGATGCTCTGCTACTGGCTTGGAAGATGGAGAGAGTGGCCGCAGGTCAAGGGATGTGGGTGGCCTCCTGAATCTGGAAAAGACAAGGAAACAGATTCTCCTCTAGAGCCTCCAGAAGGAATGCTGACAACTTGACTTTGGCCCAGTGAGACTTCTGACCTCCAGAACTGTAAGATAAGAAATTGTGTCATTTTAAGCCACCAAGTTTGCTTTGTTATAGCAGCAACAGGAAAGTAATACACCATCCAAGGTCTTCTCAGCATTTGGTATTAAATCCAAACTCACTCCCATGACCACAGGCTATAAGCCCCGTGCGGGCACAGACCAGGGGGGTTTATTCCCCCCAGTTTTGCTCTCCAGTGTCTGACTTGTAATAGGCACTTAATATTTCTTGAATAAATGAGTGAAAAAGAGGGAAGGGAGGGGAAAGAGAAGACACAAAAAAGGTAAAAGGAGAAGGGGGTTGGGGGAGAAATGGCATCTTGAAATCTTCTAGCCTTCACAGAACCAAGCTTTGTTGGGACTGGAGTCTGGAACAGATGGGGAAAGAGAAACTGGTTGTGTTTTGTGGGCGTGGAAGGAAAATGAGTTGCTGTCCTTAGTTAGAAAAACCCAAGGCACCCTCCAGGCTTCATACCTGCCCTGGTGCTACAGGAATTGCCCCTAGGATCCTTAGTCTATGGAGGGGACTCAGGCTAGGAACCAGGAGGGCTTCCAGAGTGTTTGACAGGCCACAGGGCAGGGTGAGGGGACCTTGGCAGATGCCCCTTTGAGGATGTCTGTCCTGGCAGTGGGGCCGGGGAAGGCAGCCCCAGCCTCCCAGCCATCCTCCTGGGCCCTAGCATATCCTGAGTCAGTCTCTTCCCGCTTTGAGTTCTAATCACTCAGAGTTGGGGGTCCCCTCAGAGACACCCAGCCCTTGCTGTGCACAGAGGGAAACTGAATCAGAACAGAGGGGATGGAGACTTACTGGAATCATACAGTGAGCCCTTGGCAGAAGATCTGGGACTTCCCTGGTGGTCCAGTAGTTGGGACTCTGCGCTTCCAATGCAGAGGGCACGGGTTTGATCCCCATGCGTGCCACGTGGCACGGCCAAAAATAAATAAATAAATAAACTTAAAAAAAAAGAAAACAACTCAAGTCTGTGGCTGCCCTGCAGGTGTGGAGGAGACGCCCTGCAGGTGTGGAGGAGACACCCTGCCGTTTCCCTCCCCCTGCCCTCAAATGCAAACTTCTCAAATTGGTTTTTTTTGTCCTCTGTAGCCCTGGGCCTGATGGGCCCTGGCACATTGTAGGTGCTCAGTGAATAGTTGTTAAGAGGATGGATCCCTGCCTTGACTCCACACCTCTGACCTCCAACCTGGGAGCCCCTCCCCATTGTGCCATCCCCACCTGAGCCCTGTGTCCCTCCCTGCCCCTCGGCCCTTGTGACTGTGTTCGCTCGCTCTATAACAAGTCCTAGGCCTTAGGAACGTCGGCTGGCAGAAGCAGCTGGCCGTGCCAGGGCCTAATGTTCCACATTTAGGGAACATCTGTTGACTGGGGCGCCCAGGGCATGGGCCGGACACGGCCACGCTCCATGGCCATTCCACGGTCAACACGGGCCGTGGGGCCAAAGATGTACTGTTAGGTCTCTTCCAAGGATATGTTGTCATAACCAGCCATGTGCAGGTTGGAGTCCTGCTGTGATGGGTGGACAGGAATCATCAGTAACAGACCTGGGACCCATCTCCCTTCATGTGGCCCCAGCATCCTCATCATCTTGGTTTGTTGTCCTCAGAGCTTTCTATGATGCTTCTGTCTCCCAAACTCAGTCATTCTGGGAGCAGGATACTATAGGCTAATGTGATTGGGTGTGAATTCTAAAGTAGCCAGGTCTGAGTTCTGAGAGATTGGGCGACTTCTGGTCCAAACAGGACCTGAAAGTCAGTCGTGGACCCCAGCAGAGAGGCTGTGAGCTCACGAGGCCCGTCCCGGGCCCCCATCCCCGCCCAGTGCCTAACCAGCACCTGCCCGGGCTTCCTCTGTGTCTGTCAGTGGCCCTCCACTGGCCTTTCTTCTCACCTGGTAGGGCTGTGTTTCATCTCTCTTTCTTAGGGGAATGATCCCCAGGAACACCTAATTGAAATAATGAAATTAATGGTAATAACAGTGGCGATCGTGCATTGAGTGAGCCCGCCATTCTTCTGCGAGCTTTACATGTATGAACTCCTTAGTCCTCCTAGCAGTCCTGTGGGGTGGGACAAGCGCTGGCTGTCCCATACATGGCAGAGAAGCCCTCCAAAGCCCTTATTATAGACCGCTCAGCAGGATGTGGTCCCTTTTCTGAAAGTCTGTACTCTGCCGTCAGACACGCCACACTGTCGCCTCCCTTCTCTGCCTTTGCGCCCCTGTCATGATTACATCTCTGCCCACCTGGAAAACGTGGGGTTCCATGCTCCTCTCACATCGCGTCCTTTTCCTGGGTGAGCTCTCATCCCAGGGCCTCACCCACGCCCCACGTGCCAGAGTGAGAAGCAGGGGCCAGGCCTTAGGAACCACGTTAAAGCTGAGGTGATAGGACCGCTGGACGGTGCTCACTGGGGGTGGCGGCTGTGTGACCCAGCCAGATCTTCCTTTGGAAGAGCTCACGGTCACAGCTCTGTGCAGTTGAGTGAGGAGACCACTGGGGAGGCTGTCACCATGGTCCCAGTGGAAGGTGGTCAGCCCTTAGCTAGGTGGGAGTGCAAGGATGGAGAGTAGGGCATGGATTCCACAAACATTCGGAGGTCACACCAGCAGGACTTGGTGACCAGTCGGCTGTGGAGCACGAAGGAGAAGGAGACAAAGCAAGAGTGACTCCAGGGCTCTAGCTGGGGCTGAGACAGGAAATCGGAGTCTGTAGGAGATGCTGAGTTGAGTCTTGGACACGGCTGTGTGTGGATTGTCTTGGGCCTTTCAAGGTGGGGATATCCAGCAGGCCCCTGGCCATGGAAGGCAGCCCCCATGTTGTGCAGGAGTCAGGGTTGGCAGTTGTCTGTGTAAATTCTATCCTGAAGTCCTTGGGGCTGGTGGTCTCGTTTAAGGGCAGTGGGGCAAGGGGCTGAGGGCAGGGCAGACACAAGCCCCTGCATGCAGTCGGGGTGGGCAGGGTGGGGCCCACTCAGTAAGGGCAGAGAGGTCAGTAAGGGCAAGAGGCCTCTCTGTGGAGAGGAGGGGCGGAGTCAGATGAGGGGCGGAGTCAGACGAGGGGTGAAGCGTGAGTGGGGGGTGAGGAGGTGACGATGGGAATACAGAGGACTCCACAGAGAGGCTGGCAAGGGCTGTAAGGAGAGCAGGCACAGGGGCCGGAGGGTCCACTGAACCCCCAAATCTGAAAATCTGGTCGTCAAGCTCAACCTCTTCCTGCTCCTCACAAGCTCATGTCTAGGAGTCGCGCGTCTCGGCGATTCCTAAATAGCTCTCAGTTCGTCCCTGCTCTTCTCCAGCCCTCGGTGCTCACCTGATCCGGGCGTGCCTCGCCACCACAGTGGCCTCCGAGGTGCTCCCTGCTTCCTGGCTGTTTGTGCTCCAAGCCCTTTCCTAGTTCGGGGCCTTGGCTTTGCAGGCCTCTGCCCTCCTCCCCAGCCCCCATCTGGCCAATTTGTGCTCCTCTTCAGGTCCCAGCTCCGTGTCATCTTCCTGCTGCAGGCCTGCCCTGAAAGGCGGTGGGCGACTGGGGGCGGAGGGCATGGAGCGCCATCCTCAGGCCAGACGGTTCCTGCCCCTCCCCTGAGGGGGAGGGAGGGCCCACCGAGGAGGTCGATCTGAAGTGGGACCCCACCGCGATGTGGAGCCTGGGGACGTGGAAGAGCTCATGCAGGGGGATGTGTGCGTGTGATGTGTGTGTGTGTATGTGGGCGTCTGGATGCCCTCTCACCATGGTTCCCTTCCTCACAGGCTGCCCTGGCATGTGGGACAACATCACATGTTGGAAGCCTGCCCACGTGGGTGAGATGGTCCTCGTCAGTTGCCCCGAGCTCTTCCGAATCTTCAACCCAGACCAAGGTGGGTCCCCCCCCGGGGGCCTCTTCAGGCCACTCTGGGTCCAGCCTGCTCCCCTTATTCGGACCTCAGGCTTTTCTGAGAGACAAGCACCAGAGACATAGGGCACCCTGCAGGCAGATATTTCCCATTCCAGAGCTCATGTGCTGGTGGGGAGAGGAAATCACGGACCCTCGTGCACACAGGGACACAGAAGCACCCCTCAGACGTGGCAGGTCCACGTGGAGGTGCATCGTTGTAGCTGGGCTCTTGAACTTGGACTCTATCACTTAACCCATCTGGGGACCTTGAGCAGGGCATTCACCCCTCTGTCCCCCATTTCCTAGTCTGTAGTCTGTCAAATGGGAATGTGGCATGGTGACTGTGGGGAACCAGGTGGAAGCTGCAGATGGAAGTCCCTTAGCGAGACTGGGCATGTCTTAATGGTCAGTGGGAAGTGTTAGCTGATGTTATCGCCATCATCACTCGCACAGAGAGGCCCGGGTGACCGCCTCTCCATGGGGAGGGGTCTGAGGGGAAGGGGTTCTGGGGAGTCTGTCCTTTGAATGTGAGTCTGGTGGTCTCTCCAGGCCTGTTCCTGTCTTTGGTGGAGGCTTCGTGGACTCCTAAAGAAGGTTGTTGGCTGATGAGTCCACACGGACCCTGGGAGGGGCCTGGAGCCAGACTGGCCCTCTACCCCAACCCTGGGGGTGTCACGGGAAGTAGGGTGGCAGGCTGAGGGGCGCTGAGTTGGGCTGGGCAGGGAGAGATGGCGGGGCTGGGCTCCAGGCCGGTGATGTACTGAGAACCGCCCGTGGACCGCTGAGCCCTGGGTTGGGGCCTTGGTTTGAGGAGGAGGGTGGGGCTCCTGAGGAGATTAGAGAGTCTGAGACACGTGTGGGCGGCCATGCTCGGGCCCCTTGAGACCTGGGTCTCAGCTTCGTCCTTCACCTGCCTAAGGCTTCAGCCAGTGTCCTTCCAGAAGCGAAGAGTCTCCAAGCTCCACTTCACTACAGAATCCTGCCTGCCGCTGTCCCTAATGTGTGTGTGAGGGGCAGCGGCCAAGTCTTTCACACCTGGAAGTCCAGCAACCTGGGCTGTGCCTGGAGGGGAAGGAGCTTTTGCAAGAGGCGGCGGAGGGAGGTAGTGGCATTGTATCTGGGTGCCAGGGCCCCATCTCTGCCTCCCCACCCAGGACCAGAGGAGGCAGGGTCTAGCTGCACCGCACTCCTGCCTCGCCTCCCCCCAAACTTCCCCTCCGGGGCGGGGCCTGTTAGCCACACCTCCCACCTCCAGAATCTCCAGCCAGCCCAGCAGGAGGGTGGCAGTTGAACTCTTCCATCCTGACAGCGTGGGGACTGGGTGTGACCCAGGGCAGGATGGGAAGTGCTGAAGCAAGAGGCACAGTATGAATGGTGGGACGTCAGGCGAGGTGGCAGCCTGCTGATTCAGCCCAGTTTCTAATTCATTCCTATAGAAACCAACTTAATCACTTCCTCCACTCACATACTCCTTTCATTCAGTCGTTTATTTAAAGTTGACGGAACAGCTACTCTGGGTCAGGTACCATGGCAGGATTACTTCTTTTCAACCACAAAAAAAGGTAAAATGAATCAGCAGTAAAATAAAATTTTCTTAAGATAAACTTTCCTTCAGACTCTGTGCCTCTCTCTGGCAATTGCACAATGAATGTGTTATTTACCCCTGCTTCTTAATGGTTCATTAAGGCAGGCCTTTTTAGCATCTCCATTCACAAAGCTGGATTAGTGAGGCTTGCCTTAAATACTTAGAAAGCTGAAGGTGGCGTTTTTTCATTTTATTTCTTGGTTCTCAGGGCTGAATCTCATGCTCATTGTAATAATTGTTGCTCTGCAGGCTATTGGAGAGACAGGAACGTTGATCGCTCTCCTCCTTACACACGCCTCTGATATTTCTCTTTAACTGTGTCCTGTTCTCGAGGGAATCATAGACGTCTCCAGTGTCTGGTCCAGCCCCAGCTTGTGGTTCTCATGCCTCTGGCGCCCCCAGCAGAGCCTCTCTCCAGAGTCTGGGAGTGGGAAAGAGGAGGAAATCATCCTCAGGGCCCAGAGAGAGCAGACCTGACTTTAGCCCCCTTGCTCACCTCTGTGTTCTCTCTCTCTCTCTCTGTCTTTCTGTCTGTCTGTCTGTCTTTCAGTCTGGGAGACGGAAACCATCGGTAAGAGGAACCTTGGAGAGGACAGACTGCTGATCATCTGTCCATCTGTCCATCCGGCAGGAGCCTGGCTCTGACTGCTGGGAGTGGGTTGGGGGGTGGAATGAGAGGCTCATCAGGGGCTGGGTTCATCCCACCTCCCCCCCACCCCCTCCCTCCTTGGCCATCTGGAGGTGGGGGAGACACAGGAAGATGGAAGATGGAGCTCCCGGTCTCAGGGTGCTCATGAGCTTGTTTGGGAAGTTGACACTCATTCACCTGTGGAGGGGTTAGCAAACAAGGCCACCCGTGTGCATAGGCACATGCATATGTACACATACAGGCCTGGTTGTGTGAGTGAGCCCACATGTGGAGTTGGAATGTATGGCAACTCCAGAGTAGAAGAGACCTAACCAGGTGGCATTCAGGCAGAATGACAATGATGTCAGGGGAGACTTCCTGGAGGAGGTGGCATGTCAGCTGAACCCTGAAAACAGAATTTTGAGAAGTAGAGGGGAAATTGGGGTTCACTGCTAACAGGAGATTCAGCCTAAAGAAAGGGTGGAGGTGGGAATAAAGAGTCAGGAGAGAAAGAGAAAAAATGTCTGAGGAGGAAGTCTTTGGAGTTCTGGGTTCCCTTTGATGGGAGTGGTTTGTGGGCTGAGATCGAGGGTTGAGCACCAAAGAAAAAAATGCAAGCCCAGGACCCATATTGCTATTCTTTGCCCTTTTCTTAAAAAGACCTGGTTAATTAACTTATTTACAAAACAGAAATAGACTCACAGACATAGAAAACAAACTTATGGTTACCAAAGGGGATAGCAGAGGTGGGGGCGGAGATAAATTAAGAGTTTGGCATTAACATATACACACTACTTTATATAAAATAGATAAACAACAAGCGCCTACAAAAAAGAGGAAAGGCCCAGTTACCCTCTTCCGGTCCTCTCCCACTCCAGAGGCCCTCCCATCCTCCCGACAATGTCCCATTTCCACTCCCTGTGGTCCAGTGCGGAGAACTGAGTCATGGGCCACCATTAGCATCATAGAAATACAAAGCAAATGAGATGGCATTGGAAGGTGCAGTGTGTCAGACAGGTGTGTGTGGCTTCTCTGTGTGATGCAGCCTCTTGGCCAAGATCCCACCTTCCCCCAGCCCCCATCCTTCAGGCCAGGGGCAGCCTTGGCCCTCCACGGTGCAGAGTAAGCAGTGGATAGCTCTGGCAAGCTGATGGCCAGGTATCCCGACTCATGCTCACGCCTGTTTTGCAGGAGAGTTTGGTTTTGCTGACAGTAACTCCTTGGATCTCTCAGGTAAGGGATGAGCTGGGGTTTACTGTGGGCTGGCTGGAGGGAGGGCATCTGCTAACCCGTGAACTTGGGGAACCCCTCCTTCCAGGCCAGTCTATGCCTCTCTCCGGCTGTGTGATCTTTGGCAGCTCGCTTTCCTTCTCTGATAAAGCTGTGGATTTTCCCCATGGAAATTTGCATGCAAGTGCTCAGACAGACCACTGTGCATACAATTTCAGGGAAGCACACATCTCAGTAAAGAGCTCCTTGTTTAAGTGGTCTCCGATAGCGTTGAACTCCCATATGTAGAACAGTGGTTCTCATACTTTAAAAGTCACCTAGTGGGCTTGTTAAAGCAGATTCCTGGACCTCACTCCCAGAGTCTGATTTAGCAGGCCTGGGTGGGGCCTGAGAATGTGCATTTCTAGCCAGTCTCCCAGGTGATGCTGATGGGCTGGTCTGGGGAGGGCACCCACTTTGAGAACCCCTGCCCTAAGATTCTGTGCTCCTACAAAGTTGCTGGGGCAAAACAGCCTAGTGAAGTAGGTGCAGCCACTGCAGGGTGTTGACAATCTGGAAAGTACTACATCTTCCGGAGATTTCTATCAGAACAGTAGAGTGGCAGATTCATTGAATAGTTCTGAACAAAAAGGTTTATACTTTTCTGAGCCCACACTGTATTATAAAAAGAGAAAGAAGGAAAATAAAAGAAAGGAAATGGCTTGTATCTCCAGGATACTTTTTTAAAAAAATGTTTTTCAAAGCGACTTCCCTTTCCTCTTCCCACCACCCTGATGTGGGCAAAGCAGAGAGACCCAGGGAAGGGGAGGGCTTGGCCAAGGCCGTAGTCCCCTAGGACGTGTAGACTTTCTGAAAGAAACGTTCAGAGCGACTTGGAAAGAGGTTGCCAGTAGCAGCCTGAAACAGATTTGCTGGAAGAAGGAACAATTTGGCATCAAACTGTGGGACAGAAGTGAGCCCTTCTCTCCCTGGGCCTGCCAGATGTCCTTTTTGTCCTGGGTCATAAGACTCAGAGTCTGAGCAGCAATGGAGACCAGTCTCCCCGCTCTGGGCAGAGCTCTCTATGGCAGGAGAGCCCACCCTCCGCTGCTTCCCAGAGTCCCAGGAAGTGCGTTTCTGACTCCTGGCTAAAAATAACTGGCCTTAGATCTTCCAACTCAACCAGCAGGACACGAGGTTGGAAAAGTGTAGGGGTCCCCTTTCTTAGCCTCTAACCTTGCCCCCTTCCTGAGTGCCCCAGAGGTGGCCTTGGCCACAGAGGGGGGATTCTTCCAACAACATGGGTGTTGGAGCCTCTTCTATGCAGATGTCTCTTGTATACGGTTTTCTGGCCCCTGAATCCTGAAAGGAAGAGCCAACCCCAGGTGTCCTAACACACCAGGTAAACTCCCAGGAAGCCAGTCTTGGAAGGGGGGTCAGTCTGGGGCCACACTCAGGGGCTGGGCTGGAGGCAGGGGATGGCTGTTGCCTTCTCCCCTACCCCAGACATCCGTGGTTCACCTTTAGACAATCAGGAGCGGGGAAGGTGAAATGAGCAATCATTAAAGGCCAGAAGGCACCCAGGCGGGGTGAAAACCAGACTGGACTCCACTCTGCAGCCAGCAGATGACTCCTGCCCGCTCTGGTGTCCTGCAAAATTGCCTTTAAAGTTGAGCAAAAGAAAATTAAAGTATATTAGTGACAGGAAACAGACCTCTAAACCTGAAAAGGCAAAGTCTCTTTTTTTCTAAACCTAAATATGTATCTTAATAAGATCTGATGCTAGGTTAATGGAGGTCTGGTCCTTGTTAATTAAGCAAGCCACGTGTCCCCTTGACATGGGATATTGCAGCTGCTGGACGAGAACTCCTGCTGCACCGCCACCTGAGGTGATTTCTGGGCCAGAATCTTTGGGCCTAGAATCTGCATTTGTGATCCCAGGTCATTCTTCTGCTCACTGAAGTTTGGCAAGTGCCAACCCAGGGCCTAGGGCAGGGGCTCAGGCCTTTCCCTAGGGGCAAGGAGACTGGATTCGTTCTGGCTCAGTCCCCTCGCCCCTTGTTTAGAGATCAGCTTGCACCTTGTCCTCCTAACCCTCCTCATCCTTTGTATAAGGGTAAAAGCAATTACTGCTTTCCCTTGGACAGTGGAGGATCTCACGAACCTTCAGCTGCCACGCTTCTCAGATGGGCATGTGAATTTCCAGGAATTCCCGCTTAAGAAGTAATTTCGATTAAGAATTTTGGAGCCCTTTTAAATCATTTCTGTGGCTCGCTGAGTTTTTGTTCTGCTGCAGACATGAGGGTGGTGAGCCGGAACTGCACAGAGGATGGATGGTCGGAGCCGTTCCCTCATTATTTCGATGCTTGTGGGTTTGATGAGTACGAGTCTGAGACCGGGGACCAGGTGAGTGTCTGCTCCTCCCCTGGAGGTGGAGGGATGAGGCTGAGGAGGTGGGTGGAAGGGTGTGTCTGCCAGAGGCCTTGGCTTCTGATGGACGTACAGAAGCTCCGGTCCCCAGGCAGCATTCATGAGCACCTGCTGCGTATAGCCTTCTGCATGAGAGGGCAGGACTTTCATTTGCTCATTCTGGGCTGAGAAACAACTGGTTTGCTGTTTGAGCTCCTCCGGCCCCCAGCCCGCGTCCTCCACCTCTGTAGCTACTCTTTTAGGATACACAGCCTTTCTGTGGCCCGGCCATTGAAGGGTTAATGTGGGGCCCAGCAGGGGGGCCTCCCGGCTCCTCCCCCAGGATGAGGCTGGGCCTGCTGCTGGCTGGTCTGTGCTCCTGTACTCTGCCAGCACTCAGCTTTTGCACAGTGTGGACCCTGCAGAGGGAGGAGGTGGCTGGGGGGGGTCCTGGGGGCTGGGGGTGCCGGGGGGGTGGAGGAACTGAGGGGGGCGTGGAGGAGAGGCCATCGACAAGAGGAGAGAGGAGGGAGGAGCTGGGCAGCAGGCCCTGGCCTGGGAGATCGGATGCAGTTCCGGGGGCCGGGGGCAGGCCCCATGTGGAGCCCTGCGTGTCCTGTTCTCTGCTCCAGGATTATTACTACCTGTCGGTGAAGGCCCTGTACACAGTTGGCTACAGCACGTCCCTCGTCACCCTCACCACTGCCATGGTCATCCTGTGTCGTTTCCGGTGAGACCCTGGGCAGCATTCGAGTGAGCGCAGCCCACCCCAGCTCAGAGGCCTTGCTCCATCCCTCCCACCTCCCACTCCTTCCCTGGATGTCAGCTCTGGAAGTCCCTTGGAAGGCATTTCCCCCACCCCTAGGATAAGAGATGGGAAACTGGATCCCAGAGAGGGCAACTGACTTGTCCAGGGTCACACAGCAAGGAAGACCCTGGACAGGAGGCCTGCGTTCCTCACTTTATCTTCCTGGTCTAGATAAAGAGAGGTCACAGGAGGGAGTAGGTCACGGAGTAGTGGGGCCAGGGGGCAGGGGCCTGGGAGTGAGCGAGGGTTTAGAGTCTAGGTGGGAAGAAGGGGCTGGTCTAGATGGGGGACCCCCTTGAGACAAAGCCGTGGAGTGGGCCCAAAGCAGACCCCGAGATGGAGGGTGGAAGGCTGTGGAATTCCTTACTTCAAAGCCTTTTACTTCCCTGGCCGCTGGTGTAGGAAGCTGCACTGCACCCGAAACTTCATCCATATGAACCTCTTTGTGTCGTTCATGCTGAGGGCCATCTCTGTCTTCATCAAAGACTGGATCCTCTACGCTGAGCAGGACGGCAACCACTGCTTCATCTCCACTGTGAGTGCGCGGAGCCCTGCCAGGACTGGCCCTCCCTGCGATGCCCTGCCATCCAGGTGTTTTCCTGCAGGTTAAGGCATCGACCCCAGGGAGCACGGAAACCCAGGAATGACCATGCGGTTACTAGCAGCCAGTGAGACCCCAGCATGACTTCACTTCCTGTCCCTTGGCCTCTGTGTGTCCTCGGCAGAGCAGTTGAGGAGGGTCGGGTGGAATTGTCAAGTCCCACGAGAGGGCTGGCTTGGCCGCGGGTCGCGGGTTGTTTAACCCAAGATGGAGCCAAGGGGCTGATTGGCTAGGGTTCCCTCCAGACCACCTCCCCGGTTCTGATACATTTGGAGATAAGCAGAAAAGATAGGCTTTGTTGGGGCAGGATGGAAAGAACAGCCCAGAGCACAAGACCTTGACCTGAAAGGGCTCACTTGGAGGGGGATCTATGAGATTTCCGGGGGGCCACGGGTGTTCCCCTAACCTATGTGATGCCTGAAACCTTTATTTTACGAAGGAGGCTCCTGCAGGGTCCTCCTTATTCGCCTCTCCTGTGGGGACTGGGGACAGGACGGGAAAGTCGGGGAGAATGAGCCTGGGGAGAAAAGGGGGTTCCATGTTTCCTGACCTGTGCAGAGCTGCCTCCATGGCGACTTCGACTCAGACTCATAGGATGCTGCAGTTTTAAACTCTGAATCCAGGAATGTTGAGTCTTTCAGACCCACGGGGTGTTTAAGCCCGAGCATGCTTCAGCTGAAGGGCCCTCAGGATCCTCTCTGGTCCTGCTGGGCTGGATTTTCAGGGTTCGGTGGGGACTCGTGCCACCCTCCCCCTCCTCACTGTCCCTGCAGGTGGAATGCAAGGCTGTGATGGTTTTCTTCCACTACTGTGTTGTATCCAACTACTTCTGGCTGTTCATTGAGGGCCTGTACCTCTTCACCCTGCTGGTGGAGACCTTCTTCCCCGAGAGGAGATACTTCTACTGGTACATCATCATTGGCTGGGGTAGGTCACTGGCTGTCACCCAGACAGGTTCAGGCCTCATGGCCAGGGATATCCTTGGTTCTGCCATCCGGGAATGTCAGGTCAGAGGAGAGAGGCACTGCCCTGCCTTGCAGCTGACGGCACACTCCTGGTTCTTGGATCCTTTCTTGCTCTTCTCATAGAAAGCCCACTGTCTGATGGAGGGGATATGCTCAAGAGTCCTCCTGAGAGGCGAGGTAGCCCAGGGTTTGGGAGAGACATGGACCCCCAGGAGGCCTGGGTGTGAGGGACAGTTAGGGTCCCCAGGACTCCAGGTCTGAGACGGAGACATGCCCCATGGGTCGGGACCCCACCTCTGAGGGGTTCATTGGCCCCCAGAAGCCCCAAGTCTGAGGGGGACACCGGGCCTATTGGTTTTCCAGTTATCACGGGGCTCCTTTTCTTGCACTCCAGGGACCCCAACTGTGTGTGTGTCCGTGTGGGCTGTGCTGAGGCTCTACTTCGATGACACAGGGTGAGTACATGCCCGAGAGCCAGGGCCGGAGCCCCAAGGGGGCTCTTACAGATGGTTGTCAGTGGCTGTCCTGATTTCCCATTAACTGTCTCAGGCAAACCATCCAATGCCGGGCATGGCTTCACCCCCAGCCCTGGGCAGTGACTGTGCCCTGACCCCACTGCAGGTGGACCCACCCAGCCACATCTCAGCCAGGACTCAGTGAGGGAATGTGCGAGGTTTCAAGAGTCCTGCTCTGCTTCTGGGCCCAACACTGAGTGGCTGGTCTCCTTTTAGGGAGGGGAGGAGGAATATCGAGGGTGAGGTCGTATCCCCCAGAGCCCGAGGTCTGAAGGGGGAACATGGCCCTTGCCCAGGAGCCCACTGGTGCCCTCACTCCTGGGCTCCAGTCCCTGCCGTGACAGGGGAGCAGAGGGAAGGACCAAGGCACTTGAACCAGGGCTGGGCTTGGGTGTACAGCCCGCCTGAGAGCTCTCCTTCCAGCCAGCCCCTCCTCAGAGCTGCAGGAGGGGCTTGGCTGGAAGGAGATGATGATGCCCTTCCATCCCTTCGAGCCAGCCAGGAGAGATGATGCCCCCAAGCATCATCTCTCTTCTTTCTGTCTGTCTTGCAGCTGCTGGGATATGAATGACAACACGGCTCTGTGGTGGGTGATCAAAGCCCCTGTGATTGGGTCCATAATGGTGAGTGTCCTTGGGACAAGAAGCAGGGAAGAAACAGAGGCCTGGGCTGAAAGGCAGGGGAGGAGGAGAAATAAAGAGGTCACCACACAAACCAACCTCCCGTGGCTGTGTTATATTCTGCAAAAAGGACGCACAAGTTATTTAGCTTTTCCGCTAGTGTTGGACATCTGTCTTTATCCCATTTTCCCTCATTATGAAAGATGCTACTAGGAACGGTTGTGTGCATAGTTTTGAAAACGTGTGAATATTTCTTTAGAATTAACCCCTAGAAGTAGAATTGCTGGGTCACAAAGGGTATTCCCATATCATTGTCTGCACTTGTAATTTCAGTCATTTAAATTTTTGCACAGCCTTGTGGAAGATAATGGTAACTTATTGTTTTAATGTGCATTTCTCCATATTGCTAGTGCAGCAGAGCATTTTTTCAAATATTTATTGACAATTTGTTTTTATTCTGACAATTTGTTTTTATTCTGGTTATTATCTATTCTTTGCTCATTTTTCTAGTCCAGTTGTTATCTTTCTTACTGTTCGATAGATAGTAATGCTTCATCTGTTATACATGTTGTAAGTATACTGCTAAGATTGCATAATTTTATATAGTCAAGCCGTCAGGCTTTCTCATCATGAATTCTGAGCCTTATTTCTTGTTTATGGAAGTCTTTCCCAACCTTAAGATATAAAAGTATTCTTAATTGTTTTATAACAATTTTGTAGATTGCATCATTACAAGTATGCCTTTACTCCATCTGAAATGTTATTTCTCTGTCTGATCTGAAATGATGTCTAACCTTATTTTTTTTCCAGTGGGTGGACATCCACCCTCTCAGTTCTTTTTATTGAATAGGTCCTTCTTTCTCTATTATGTAGAAATGCCACTTTATCGTTAACAATCAGTGTACTCTACTTGTATTTAGTTCCAGACTTCCTACTCCATGTTACTAATCTATTTGGCTGTTCCTGTGGCAAGTTACTGGAAACGGGCAGCATGTTTTGATATCTGGTGTGCTCATATCCCCTTCCTTACTTTTTTCCCCTTCCAAATTTTCTCGCACATTTACTTTTTCAGATGGACTTTCAAAGTTGTCAAGTTGCAAAAAAAAGGCTGGTTGAGATTTTTATAGGAACACCATTGAATTTATAAACAAATTTGGAGAAGTGGTTTTCTTAAAATATTGAGTCTTCCTTTCCAAGAATATGGCATGATTCTCCATTTATTCAGTCTTTCTCATAGAGTCATTTTTGACGGTTTTTTTTAGTTGTCTTGTTAGGTTTCCCTTTATGGTGTCTTTCCGTTTGTGCTCGGCTTGTGTCTAGGAATCATTCTTTCGTTATATTTTCTAGTGGGTGTATTGGTGCTGGGACTTAGGGAAGCTATTAGTTTTTGTGTATTTTTTTCTTTTCTTGGTTACCTTTTGAAGCTCTTTTATTGGTTCTTATCCATTTTCAGTTGGTTCTCATGGAAAATTACTTGATCTATAAATGGAAATACTTTTTACTTTTCATTTCCAACATTTATACTGTTTATTCCTTGGTTTCTTTGAGGATTTTCTTTGAGGTGTTTGCTATAGTTTTGGGCAGTTACCTTCACTGAATTAGGAAAGTTTCTATTCCTGGCTTGTTTTAGTGTTTATTTTTTATTTTATTTATTTATTTTTTTGCGGTACGCGGGCCTCTCACTGTTGTGGCCTCTCCCGTTGCGGAGCACAGGCTCCGGACGTGCAGGCTCAACGGCCATGGCTCACGGGCCCAGCCGCTCCGCGGCATGTGGGATCCTCCCGGACCGGGGCACGAACCTGTGTCCCCTGCATCGGCAGGCGGACTCTCAACCACTGCACCACCAGGGAAGCCCTAGTGTTTATTTTTTAAAAGTCAGGAATAGGTGTTGAATTTTATCAAATGTGTTTTGGAGACATTAATTGATCATTCCCTTGGTGATGGACATTTATAATATTCCAGTTTATCTTCATGATGAGCAACGTTGTGGTGGATATATTTGTGCATACTCTTGAGTTATGTGTGAATATGCTTTAGAGTAAATCCCAGGAGTGGAATTTCTGGGACAAAGGATGTATACATTTAACATTTTCATGGATATCAAATTGCCCTCCACAGGCAGAGTACGAAAGTGCTCATTTCTTACGTTTTTGTTGATGTTTCCATTACTGAACTATTCACCAGTCTTATGTGGGATAAAGGTAGTTCGTTGTTTTAATCTGTTAATGTAACAAATATAAATATTAGTAGATCTTTTTTGCATTCCTGACATAAAACCTTTATGGCCATGATCTGTTTGTTCTTTTAATGCACTGCTAAATTCTATTTGTTAATATTTTGTTTATAGTTTTACGTTGTTCTTTGTAAGTTCTCTGGTTTTAGGTGTGTGTGTGCGCGTGCATCTGTGCACGCGCACACACTTTCTATCCTTGTCTAGGTTTTGTACTAGGGTTTTGTTAGCCTCATAGGTAATTTGGGAGGTTTTCTTTTTATTTGCTTTTAAATAATGAAGTAGTATGTAAATTACATCTTCCCTAAAGGTATTATGAAACTGGCCAGTAAAATTATCTGGGCTGGTGCCTTTTAATGCATATGTCTTTGAGTACTTTTAAAATTTCTCCTGAGGTCATTGCTCTGTTCTGATTTTCTACATCTTGATTTGATTTTATTAATTTATATTTTCCCATTTTGTTTGATTATTTTTCCTCGTGATGATTTAAAATATTCTATACATCTGTTGTCCTCTTTCTCATCCCTAAATGTGTTTAATTGCATTTTCTCCTTTTGGACTAACACGTGCAGTTAACAGTATTTACTGTGCTAAATTCTGGGTACTGATTAGACATTGAGCATGCATTAGAAAGCAGGACTGACAGAACCCTGCCCTCTGGAGGATGCTTTACCATTCTACTTGATCTGTGAAAACAAGCAGAGCAAAACCAAAAAATTTTATTTTTATCGATCAAGTCTACTTTTTTTTTTGTATTTCTTTAACGAATTTTTATCTTTAACTTCTTTCTTGTATAACTTAAACTTGTGATACTCTTTCCCTAGATTTTGATTTGAATGGTTAATTATTTTATTTTCAATATTTATTATTTTGTATTAAGTTAGTGTTAGGCTCTACATTTTCTCCTTGAGCGCTGCTTTGCTACAGCCAGATGTTGCTGTGTAGTCGCCTTGTTTCTTTTTATTTGCTCCCCTCCCTCTTCCTTTCTCACCATACACACAGCTTCCCACTTTGTTTAGAGAGCTTTTGTCTGAAGGTAAACACTATTGCTATTCCCAGGCAGTCCTTTAATTAATAGTGCTTATGGTTGTCCATTCTGGTTTTCCATATTCAGTGACTCTGGACTTGGAGTTTCTCCAGAGGACAGCTCTCACCTCTGCGATAGCCTCTTCTCTGGTTGGCATTGTAGTTTTTCCATCACCCTGGCACTGTTTGCTCTTTCTTTTCCGGAAATTGCTCCCTTTTCTGGCTCACTCATGATAATCTTTGCTATTTTTCAGTACTCTTATGGAATTCTTCTTCATCTCTCTCTTCTGTCATTTCAGTGATATGGAGGGAGGCTGGGGGGTGAATGAGTGTTCTCATGCTGCCATCTTAAGATTATAAGCCTAGATGGGATCTTGACTGGATGGGAGGGAGGGCCCTGTTGGGGGAATAACAGACAGTGCAGAGGCAGGGGTGTGGAAAGTCTTTGCTCAGAATCATTTTCATCTGGTTTTTCTTTGCTTCTCAGGTTAATTTTGTGCTCTTCATTGGCATCATTGTCATCCTCGTGCAGAAACTTCAGTCTCCAGACATGGGAGGCAATGAGTCCAGCATCTACTTGTAAGTACCATTAGGTGAATGCCATGGTCAAGTCCAACAGCTTTATGGGCCCTGCACACAGGACACAGGAGGAGAAGGCCTGGGTGTCGCTGACGGGGTATCCTAGCATGGGCATTGGCAAGAATTCTTTTGGGTTAAAGTACCTTTAAAATATAGTTGCCAACCTCTCCTTCAGCCATCTTCCATCTCACCCTTCTTGCTTTGTGGTCAGGAGCATGACCAGCTGGGTGTGTGTGCTGTGGAGGCACTTCCGGCCCCGGGGAGGCAGCTTGGTCCCCTGTGATCGGCTGGAGGGGCCAGATAGGCACAGGGAATCTGGGGACAGTCTCTGGCGTGGAAGCCGTATGTGTTGCGTCTTCAGTTTAAGAAGAGAGCAGGTTAGAAGGAACTGAAGTGCTCTCATGGCACCAGAGGGGGCTGGTCCAGCCTCCATCAGAGGCTGCAACCTGGGGCTCAGAACCTTGATGGCTGCCCAGTGGACAAGTGGGACAGCAGAGAGACTCCAGCAGAGGGCTCCTCCACCCTGCCATTCTCCCGGAGAGAGGGGGAGGCAGGAACTGCTCAGGGGCCAGTGCCAGGTCCTTCCCTCAGGCTCCTTGAGGCTTCCCCAGGTCAGTGGAGGTTGCCCTTGGTCTCTGTTCAGCCTGGGTACCTCTCCTGTGATAGCCCTTCCGCTGGGGGCAGGGATTAGCCTAGGGCCTGGCTCCATCAGGCTTGTTTCTTCCCACGTGTAGGATGATTACATTGACCGCCCCTCCCCTCCTTCTTTTGGCTCTCCATTTATTGCCCTTTATTTTTTCATGTTTTGGCAAATGTTTACCAACCTTTGCTTATATGTGTATGTTATGTAGCTGAAAATTGTTCATCCACATAAGTCATAAACTCTTGGAGGCCCTGCCCTGATGGGCTGGTAGGGCCAGCTCTCTGCAAGTAACTGCCCTGGAGAGATCATTCCTGCCTTCGTCTCCAGGAGCCACAAAACAGGGCCCCGCCGCTCCCCTCACCTTTTCTGGTCCAGGGTCAGAAACCACGTCCTTACGTCTGGCCTGCTTATCCTGCTTGAGGGTGGCTTGGTTCCCACGCTAGCAGTCATCTTGGACCTCTGAAGCTGGTGGGCAGCAAAGTCGGCCTTGTCTCTCCTTTGAGCTCTAAGCAACCATGGTTCCCCCAGCTCCTGCCCCACCTTGCTTCCTGGTAGGATCTGTTTCTTCTTCTGAGGTCCCTGGGACCTCTCCTCTGGGGCCTCTCCTAGCTTCCCCTCGCTCTGCCTGTGCAGGGACACACATGGTGGCTCAGCTGCAGCCTGAGTAAGCACACTCTACTGACCCCCGGACATACTTTACCAGCTTGGACATCCCTCCCCAGGCAGCAAGAACCCCAGGGTCTGGAGGGAGGCAAGTGTGGAGCCAGGGTTTTCAAGGTAAATTGTAGACTGGGAGCTGTAGAGTCTTGTCAGGCCTTCCTAATGCATAGATAAGAACCATCTGTAATTAGTACAGGGTTTATACATTTAAGTACAAACGTTTAAAGAACCAGCTGCAGGCATGCCTCGTTTTATCACGCTTCACTTTACTGTGCTTCACAGATATTGCTTTTATTACAGATTAAAGGTTTGTGACAACCCTGTGTTGAACAAGTCTGTCAGCCCCATTTTTCCAATAGCATTTGCTCACTTCGTGTCTCTGCATCACATTTTGGTAATTCTCGCAATGTTTCAAACTTTTTCATTATTATAGTTGTCGTGGCGACCTGTAATCAGTGATCTTTGTTACTACTATGACTCACTGAAGGCTCGGATGATTAGCATTTTTTAGCAATGAAGTGTTTTCAAATTAAGGTGTGTACATTTTTTTTTTAGACATTATGCTATTGCACACTTAACGGACTACAGGATAGTGTAAACATAACCCTTATATGCACTGGGAAACCACAAAATTGATGTGAGTTGCTTTATTGCGATATTCGCTTTATTACAATATTCGCTTTATTGCTGTGGTCTGGAACTGAACCCACAGTATCTCAGGGGTATGGCTGTAGTTGGTTTACTTTTTTTTTTTTTTTGGTTTACTTTTATCATGTAAAAAATCCCCCTCAAATCTCAGCAAATTTTTTTTTAGAGAAATCTAAACTTGTGCTCGTCTCAAGCTCCAAAGATTAAACCTCAGGTGGATGTGGTCCACAAGCCAGGTGGGAGGGCTGACACAGGACAAGGGATCAGCTTGATCCCATTAAATGCAGCAACACGTTTGAGTGTTTCCAGGGTCAAGGAGACCCTACTGGTGAAAGTGAGGGACTTCAAAGTGGCCATGCCGCTAAGAACTGCAGAGCATTTAAAAACACTTGCCATTCAGTACACGCACGTTTAATGCCCACACAGCAAATCTGGATTAAATATAATCCCCATTTTACAGCCAAGGGAACTATTTATCAGTGATGTTAGATGAATCCAGCAGGAAAGAGTGAAGCCATAGCCACAATGCAGGCAGACCCTTGACTTCAAACTTGACTGCACCATCATTTCTACCCTCAAAGACTTTACAGACAAGAAGATAGTGTTAAACAAGGCTTCCTGGAAGAAGAGGCCCCAGTGGGTTCCAGCCTTGTAAAAAACTGCCCCGCCTGGAGTGCTTTGAGCTGGGAGGTGTCTGCTGCAGGTGGGGAGGGGGGTAGACAATGCGGGGGATTAAAAAAGGGGCATGACATGGTAGGAGAGGGAGATTTCGGGGCTGCGTCCGAGTCCTTTTGGGTCAACAGAGTTATGTGTTGGGCTGATATCCCTTCATATCTGCCCACAACAGCTTTCCGGTTTTTTCCTCTGTTTCCAGAACAAATTAAAGCCTGGGCATCCCCAAGAAAGCCCGAGAGGACCCCCTGCCTGTATTCACTCCCCTTCCTGTAGGCTGGTTCCAGCTGCTCAGATGATAAGGGTTTGTCCTCCTCCATAGACCAAGACGGCGCTCCTGACCCAGCCGCAGAGGGACCTGTTGGGGGCTGGGGCTCCTGCAGCGGGACAGTGGCCCTGAGCCACCTCCGTTCTCTCACTGGCTGGTAGAAGGAGTGGCTGGGCTCAGGACTTGGGCAGTGGCCAGGCATGGAGTGTGGGCCTGGGTCGGGGCTAAGCCTGCGCTTAGGCTCGACTTGGTTTGGGGCAGAGGGTTTGGGCTCAGCCCCATTCTGGGGTCAGGGTTAGCCTGCCTTGTCTTGGGGACCAGAGTTTACCTCTGTGAGAAGCCAACTGGTTGAGAAAAAGGAAGGCGAGGTTTCAGGGCAGACGCTGATTGTGCTGAGAGCATCTCAGGCCTGGCCCTATAGGGAGCTGGCTTTATGCCCAGTGCTCTCCCTGCTGCAAGATGGGCATTGGGAGCTGCCTCTTGGGTCTGGGGTCGGGGAGGGAAACCCCATCTGTATTTCCCTCAGGCATCCCACAGAGCAGGTCCCCACGGGGTAAAGGAAGGAGAACAGACACCGTGATGTATTGGATTGGCCAAAAAGCTTGTTCAGGTTTTTCCATAAGATGTTACCCGAACGAACTTTTTGGCCAACCCAATAGCATATAGCTCAGCAGGGCTGTGACCTACCCAGCGTCGGCGGGATGGCATTCGCCTCTGAAGACAGACTGTTCCATGTCTAGGCAGAAGTGCAGCCGGGAGGCTCTCAGTCCAGGAACTCAGCCCACAGCCTAAGGCTCCCAGTTCACATGCGGCTCTATCTTCTCCTTCCAAAGCACTCTCTCCCTTGTCTGGAAGCACCCTATCCTGACAGCTCCTGTTAGGGATTGGCAATAGGGAATGTTTGCCCCCATTTTGCAGATGGAGAAACTGAAGTCCAGAGAAGGAAAGTGGCAACACCTAAAATCAGCAAGTCAGTGGCCAAACAAAGCTTTGAGCTCAGGTGCCCCGACCCCCCAGGTTAGGCAAGGGGCACTGAGGGCTGGCTGGTCCTCAGTGGTGGGGGAGAAGGAGGGTGGGCAGGGAAACTCCAAGATCTGCTGAACTGGGCTGCTGGCTGGAGTACCAGTGTGGTGGGGAGTGCCTCCCTGGGGACTGGGCCGGGGCTCTGGGGGTACACCAGGAGGGACCCTATGGAGAATGTTTAGCTCAGGTCACAACATTCTGTGGGCCTGCCAAGTGTCCAGTGCTATGCCGACTACTAGGATCAGGGTGAAATAGACAGGGGTGCTGCCCACAAAGGGTTCCCCTGCAGGGGTCTCTGTCTAGCATCCTGGGGCTATAGCCCAGGCAGCCTTGCACGCAAAAGACATTGCAGCATTTGTGGAGTTTAGCTTGAGACCAAAGCAGGGTCAGAAGAAACCATGTGCTGCATCCCTGGGTTATAGATGGCAGTGTCGAGGCCTGGAAATGGCTTTGACCTTCCTGCAGACACAGAGCAAAGCCTTGGCAGAGTCAGGTCTGGGAGCCAGGGCTCCCTGACTTCCAGATGTGGGTGTGAGCCGTGCACCTGCTGTGGGGTTCTCCAAGCAGCCTCCATCCGCTACCCTTGTCTGAGTTTCTTATCCTCCCTTGGATCCAAATGAGAACTGAGCTGATCAGCCAGCCTAGGTTTATCTCTTCCTCTTGATTGAATTTCTTTTCTATTTTTCACTAACAAGTGACTTTTCAGAGATTCTGACGTCATTCTTTCTCATGCCTGTCTCTGGCTTTTCTGCCATCCATTTTCCTTTTTGTTTCTTTTCATTGGATCCCTTTGAACAGTCATTAGAGGTTTGGGGAAAGGGAGTCTCAGAGGAGAACAGCTGAAGCTTTAGAGTTTGGGGGTGTAGGAAGTGACATTTGAGGTTTGGGCTCTCGGGCTCCTGGACCCTGATTTCTGTGGCTCACCCAGGCCAAGGGTGAGGGGTCAGGCCACTGGCTGTAGGAGAGAGTAGTCAACCTTTCAATCTGGGCAAGGTAGAGAAAAAACTTGAAGACTAGAATGGATGGCTTCCATTCCTGAATGCCCAATTAAGCTCTTCTAATTTTTGAAGAAAACATACTGATATGTGTCTATCTGTCTCTTTGTACGTACAAAACAGACCTTTGACATTCATTGAGGCACATGAAAAACTTCTCAAATACATGACTTCCTCACAACAGTGTTCCTGGAATTTTGATTTGCAGGTGGAGCACCTAGGGATTTTGTTAAAAATGCAGATTCTAAGGCAGCAGGTCTGAGCCAGCCACTGAAATTCTGCATTTCTGAGAAGCTCTCAGGTGGTACCGATACTGCTGGTCTGGGTAGCAGAGCATCATAGCATCCCTCATCTGTATAATGGTTCACTAGTGCCCATCTCACAGTCTGGTGTGAATTGAAACATGTTGTTAATTAAACGAGAGAACCACAGACGTAACTGAGGCAAGGATGCTGGGTGGACCTCAGCTTGCCCCATCTTTGAAGGGTGTGATTCACATGTTCGCCTCAGCAAAATGACGTGTCACTACATGTCAGGGACCTTCAGACTGACTCTTAAAAGAGCGGGAGTCACAAATTACGAATCCACGAAGGCCAAAGGTCCGGCCTCTTTGTGCGTAGCTGTTCTCATTTGCACCCGACCCCCTCAGGTTGATCCGTTCGCCAGCAGCTACTAGGAGCTCGGCCACACGGTGCCTGAAATGGGCACCTCTTCTGCAGTCTGACAAGGTGACACAGCTCTTACTCCACTTCTTCCATGTGTGTCAGAGATGGAAACAAATGAGTTGTGCCAACCCAAGCACAAGCAGGACCGAGAGGGGCTAGAAGAGGTGGAAGTTGAGCCTGGGGCCTCTCTGAGGAGGCGGAGCTCTGTGCCTCGCCCAGTGCCAGGTAGAGCTGGACGGCATCCTGGGCCCACCTGTGGGCGGCTCCTTAAGGCGGCCCGTTTCTGCAGGCAGCGGGGCAGAGCCCGAAAGGTGCCCTCTCAGCCTTCAGCCCCTGCCCTCCGAACTTTTATCGAGAAGTCTAGCCCGCACTGTGCCGTAGAACTCTCGGCAGTGTTGGAAATGCCCCCGATCTGTGCTGTCCAGCCCAGGAACCACTAGCTACCTGTGGCTGTTGAGCCCTTGTAGTGTGGCTCAGGCAACCCAGGAAGTGGATTTTTCACTTAATTTTAAATTCCATGGTGGATGTGTAGTGTTTCATGGGTCTGCTCCATCCATCCTACCCCTGCTCCCCTTAGGCCCACACTGAGGTACCCGGGGGCTCAGTCAGAGGAAGGTGCAGGAGGGGAGGGGGGGCAAAGACCAGTGGATGCTCCAGCTGGTTTTCACAAGCAAGTGCAGAAATGGCCTGATTCCAGGGCTGGGCCATCGTGAGGTCCATGGCGTGAGTTTCCAGCTGCCCATCTTGCTGAGGGATCTCCGTCAAGGCCATGCTCTGTGCCTGGAGCTGACTCTGGAGACAGTTGCTGGTCCCCTGCGTGAGCCCCAGTCAGGCCCCACCTTCCAAACACACGTGTTCCCCCCCTCCCGAACCCCACCACCTGTCGGTTTCCCAGTGTGAGGGCTCGCATGTGCCTGTGTGTCCAGGCACACACGTATATATGTAGAGGCGTGTACTTCTGTGTCCAGAGCTGACCACGTCTCGGCCCTTGGCTTCCTCCTTCTCCTCCACGTGACGCCCAGGCCCTGTCTCTCTCTACACCCTGGGCCTCTCTGCCCACCCTGGGAGCCGTGTCACCCTACGTCCCACCTCAGTTTCTCGTTGCCCAGTGCCCGCAGCTGACAGAAATGCCCATCTTGTCACACCCAGCAGCTGCGTGCAGAAATGCTACTGCAGGCCACAGCGGGCTCAGCAGCACTCTTGCAAGATGTCAGAACTGTCCACCATTACTCTGTAAGTGTGCGTGGCGTGGCTGTGGCTGGGTGTTCTGGACGGGAGGGGGATGCATGCTGCTGTTGCCACCGCCCAGAGCTTGCATCCGCCCAGGCTGGAGGAGGGCAGGGAGCGAGCCTGCGCCTCCAGCCCCAAGCCCTTTCCCAGCTGTTGCATGTTGACATCTGTGTGTTTGAGTTCTCTGCAACCTCATGGCCTGGGGCAGGAGGGGAGGTTGCGGGCATGGGGCTGTGGCCACTGTGGAGCAGCTGGGGCGCGGCTGGTGCTGAGCAGGAAGCATCTTTGAAGCCTCTGCCGCTGCGGCTGTCGTGATGTGTGGTCTTCCGCAAATCCCCATGTCTCTGGGTTTCGATCTTTGCAACTGCCAAATTATTTCTAAGGGCCTTGAGCTTGAGTTCATGTAGACCGTCCTCCTGCAGGGGGCGGGACCCTCACCCCATGCACCTCACTTCCACCGAGCGTGCTGAGTGGCTGACTCCCCACACAAACCTGTTAGGTGGGTACTTGTATTATCCTCATTTTACAGGTGAGGAAACTGAAGCACAGAGAGGTGAAATGACTCGCTCAAGGCCACACAGTTGGCAGGGTGAGGATTTGAACCCAGGGAGTCCTAAGCACCAGTCCCTGGGGCATCTCTTGCTGGAGCCTCAGCTCCAACTTGGACATCCCTTTAAGTGGGGGAACCCAGTGGAATTTGGGGGGCTCTGACTGTTGGAGCTCTTCTTTGTATTCTTTAGGCCTCTTCTGCCCAGTGATGCCTCCTTGGGGCAGGAAGACAGAGGCTAAGGCCCTGTGCCGTGGTCTGTCTGGGTTAATCAGATCATAGCGTTGAGTCTGTGACTCCCCAACGCGGGGTTACAAGGTTCACACCATATGTTCCCATTCCAAGGCCTCCGAAGGACAGAGGTCCTCGGGCTCTGAGACTTAGTGACTTCCTCACCTGCCTCCACTGTCCCATCTACCAAGAGGAGTCATGGGGATGCCCTGGGTCCCTGGCAGAGGTCCCTGATTATTCCTGGGCTGCACCGGGGCCTCGGGAGGGAAGGCGTTGCCCTTGGACTATACTGTGGGATGCCCTGCTGCATTCGCCACATCTGCCTGGGGCTGGGAAGGGCCTGAAAGGTGTTTCTCACATACCAAACCCGTCCCATCCACCACCACCACGAAAGCTGGAGAAGTTTGGCCTTTGGGTTTCCAGGGCACTTTTCAAACTTCAGGGGCAGATCCCTGGAAACAGATCCATTCTGGGGAGGGGAGGCAAGAAGGCAGGGACCGCGGCACATCCCAGAGCTGCCTTCCCTCCTCAGCTTCTTCAGTTAAGCTGCTTTTTTAAAGTAACCCCTTTAGGCAGGGTCACAGAGGCACCTGCAAGATGTCCACATGTCTGCGTTTCCAGGCCACTTTCCTCTTCTTTTTGGATTTTCATTCTCCAGCCCACACTTCCTGCTGCCCTCAGGGTGCCTGGAGATGAGCATGAGCAGGACCTGGGCTCCCAGGTCATGCTCAGTGTCAAGGGCTCCAAGGTGTTCATCCCGGGCCCGTGTGGTTATCCCTTCATGGACGCGCGCTTTCCGAGTGTGAGCCCTGTGCATGGCATGTGCTGGCCAGGGCAGATGACAGTTAAGTGAGGTACCATGCCTGCCTTCAAAGAGCCACATCCGAGAGCGGACAGACAGATGAGAGGCTAGACCAATCCCAAACTCAGCTGGGCTCTGAGTGGGAGCCCATCAGATCCTGTTGGTGCCCGCTTTGGTCCAGGCACCCCCAGGTCCTGTAGAATGGGCAGTCTGTGAGCACGGGGAGGATTGGTGGGCACTGGGCACTCGAGGGGCTTTTTCCTTCCGGGACTGAGCCTTGGTCCACCTGAAGGTCTCCCTAGGCTGTTCCTTCCCCTTCCGCTGTGTCCTCTCCCCTGCTTTTCTTTCTTCCCCTTCCCCATCCTCTCCTTCTCAGTAGATGCTGGTAAGCCAAGGGCATCACTCAGACTCCATAGATTCTACTTCTGAAATCCGGAGGCCCCGCATTCAGTAGAACATTCTCTCCCAGAAAGGCTGGGATGGGAAAGAGGGAGGGAGGGGCACATGGTGTGACTGCCCCAAGTCAAACGGCCACCCCCGTACCTGGGCCGAGCTCTGCTAGGAGGGCCCAGGGGGCGGACTGCACCTGTAGGGCGGGGCCGGCTCTTCCAGGAGATCCAAAGGGAGCCAGTCTGCTGGGGTGGGCAGAGACGGGGTCTCCCCTCTTGGAGACCCTCTGGGAGCCACCCTGCCCCTGGAGCAGGACCCACAAGAGCACATGTTGCCATGCCTACTCTTGATGTTTTCCCGTGGCTTCTGTACCCCACCCTCTCAGACAAGAGCCCCACCCCACTGGGCCTAGGAGCCAGTTGCAGTCAGGAACCTCAGAAAAGCTGGCCTCAGGGAGTACTGAGGTCCCTTGGGCCGTTTCTCCCTTGCCCGTTCTACTCCCACCTGAGCAGACAGCCTTCGCTCCCCCGACTCAGTTTCCCAGGTGGCACGTTCCTCCTGCTAGATGGTGATTGTTTATGCTCGGAGTCAGTAAATCCTTCCTAGGACCCCTCCCAAGTCTCTCCTTCTGTGGTCTACCCAGCGTTCCGCACCCGCCTCCCTGTCATCAGCGCGTCTCCATCACTCTCCACGAGCATGCCCGGCTCGCCCCAGACTCAGGAAAGCCGACTGTCTCTGTGGTCCCCTAGGGGCTGCTCTTTCCAGGCACAGGGAGCTTCTTTGCAGAGCAGGAGAATGCTTGTTTTGCTTGAGGACACACCTCATGTTGTCCTTCCAAATCCCACCCCAGGGTTTTGCCCTGACTTCACTTTTCCCAAAGGTTTCGCACCTCCCAAAAAGGGTCTGTGTAAATCGCATACTCACATGTGCACGTTTAGTGGTTCTACAGGATACCGGCATGGCCTAGAGGGATGGGTGCCCTGCAGACAGGGGGGTGTCTCCCCAGCACTTCCCAGGGAGTTCTGGAAGCCTGGGCTCTGTTGGCTGCCATCTCCCCCAGGCCCCATGCACCGGGAGAGAATCCTGAGGGAGCCCGTGGATAGGGGCCCCAGCTCCGGGGGAGAGTAGGGGCTGGGCCTGAGCTTCTCTGCCCTCCGTGGCTCTGGCCCCAAGCCCTGGCAGCCCCCGGAGCAGGTGTTTTGCTCTTTCCCCACAGACGGCTCGCCCGGTCCACCCTGCTGCTCATCCCGCTATTTGGAATCCACTACACAGTCTTTGCTTTCTCCCCCGAGGACGTCAGCAAGAGGGAGAGACTTGTGTTTGAGCTGGGGCTGGGCTCCTTCCAGGTAGGCGTGGTATGTGTGGAGGGCAGAACTCATGGGGAGCCAGGGCCCTGGCCTCTACCTTGGTGGTGGTTCTATGTCTTTAACCTATTCTAGGTTCCACCTCTGGAATAATAGTTCTAGATTAGAAGGGAGCTGGGGGAGCCCTTTCTACTGTCCACCCTCTAGGCTCCCACGAGAAGACATGCTGATATTTTCATGTTGCTGCTGCGTCTGGGTGTCCTGAACCAGGCCTCCCTTGGGCAATCAGGCGCCAGCTCCCCGGCCCTCACCATCGGCCCTGGGAGTGGGCAGAGCGGCCTCAAGAGACCTCTCTGTCCACTTCTGGCTTCAGCCTGTAGAACATGCACCCTGTGAGTGCTGGAGCTTTGTCTTACCCAAGTAAGACAGATCCCCAGCACAGGATCTGGTCACAGGGAGCTGAATGAGCTGAACAGGAAGTTGAGCAAACAGATATGTAAATAAGTGATCCAGGGAATGAGAGAGCCAGAGACTAGGAAGTCCGTGCATGAAGGAATCAGTAAACGGGGCTGTAAATGAGTGAGTGAAGGGGTGAGTGAGTCAGTGCGAGGATGCATGGTGAGTAAATGAACAGGTGGGCGCATGAGTGGGGCAGTGAAGGCGGTGGGTGGCTCTCTTGAAAGTCCCCAGGATAGAGCGCCTCTCCCTAGCCCAGCTGTTCAGAGGAGTATTGGACCTCGATGGTCGCAAAGTTATTCTGTGTATCTGACCGGACTCTCTCCCTTGCCCCATTTTAATTCAAAGCCATCTTACCTGTTTGGGTTCTTAGCCTGGGAAGGCTGGGAGGTTTGTTGACAAAGCCCTAGCCTGGGAGTCAGAGCCTGGGGTCCCTGTCTCAGCACAAGAATTCTAAACGCACAGAATATAAGTCAAGAATGTGTGTAGAAGAGCCGAGCACCTACTCTGCCCCAGGCACTTCTGTGCTGTTCTGTGTGTTCTGCGTACAAGGGTGTCTGGCCGAAGGAGGGTGGAGTGGGGAGGTGGTGGTGGATACAGACGGGTCTGCTCTGTCCTGTAGGACTGCTACCCTTAGGGGGCCTGCGGGCTGGCTGGGGAGCCCAGAGGACACTCTGGGGCGTGCAGGGAAGGCCTCCTCTAGAACGTGGGTCAGAGCTGGCCCTTGGGAATGGGAAGGATTTGACCAAGGGAACGTGAGATCCAAAGCCAGGGTTGTCGGTGGGAGGGAATGCCCCCACCAGCCACCTGGCTTCATGGGTGTGGCCATCTTGGTGGAACAGAACTTTTCCCATCTTACCGCAGATTCCCAGGCAGGTGCCTGCATTGAGATCATCTTATTTTTCTGCTTTCTGGTGTCCCTCCCTGCTCCTGCGGCCTCCCACACACCCCGGGTGGAGGGCTCCTTGCTGGCATTCTCAGGTTTTGTTTGTCTTCTCTCCCTAGGGCTTTGTGGTGGCTGTTCTCTACTGTTTTCTGAATGGGGAGGTAAGATCCTGGCCTTCTTAGCAGTGGAGGTACAGCTTGCTGGGGAGCAGACAGGGCTGTGGCCTGCTGGGCGCACAGGGCTGATCCTCCCGACCTGGACTCTGCCAGACTCCCAGCACCTACAGGAGGGGGACGGCAGCCATGCTGGCATCTCCCGACGGCCTCCACCCTGTACCAGATTCTCTCCCGCTTTGCCTGCTGTGCAGCTGAGGCCCAGCCTCCAGAGCCAAGCTCCCTCCATAAAGGCACCAACTGTTGAGTGCAGACCCACCTGGGAGGGCTCTCACCGTAAGACACACCTTAGTCAGGGTGAACTGAAAGTGAGGAAGGACAAGGCACAGGAAATGGTACATACAGTTTCTGAGGCTGTTGATGGGCAGGGGTGCTGAGTGGGGAACTATCCAAAGTTCAGCCCTGCCCCCAGCAGGCCAGCCTGCCTGCCCAAACCCATCCCCTGTAAGAGTGGGACTTGAGGGACCCTGGGGAGCGGCTTGGAACCTTCTAGTAATGCTCCATTTCCAGGCCTGTTAGGGTGAGGCTTTTGAGCAGAGTGCAGAACAGAGATGCTGAGATGGGGATGGGCACTGAATGGGTGGATGGCTTTGGAGAGCAGGCAGAAGTCATTGCACCAAGTGCTTGGGCCTTGGCTGGGCGACCATGGCAGGCTTCCTCCTCTTTTTGCATCTGAGAAATAAGAAGATTAGCTCAGACCACCTACAGAAGGGTTAGATAAGGGTAGATATGGAGAGGCAGACAGGGCCCTGCAGGGAGTGGCTGGGAGACACAAGAAGTCTGAGTACAAGTAGCTTGTCAGGACCGATGGTGGAAGTGGGAGCTGGAACTGGAGGTGGAGGGTACCTGCACCGCACAAAAGTGCTGGCGAAGGGGGTGGGTATGTGGACGCTGAAACTGGGCATGCCCTGTGCGCACCATGCTAAGAGCAACATGGCGGGGGGGTCTTTGCCCAGAAGGGTGCTTTATTTAGTGATCCTCAACCCTAATGGTGTATTGGAATCCCCTAGGAAGCTTGAAAACATATGGGTGCCCTACCCCAGAGATTTGGATGTCATTGTTCCGGGGTACGGTCTGGGCATCTGGGTTGTTAAAGCTCTCCAGGCAATCCTCATCTGCAGCCACTGTTAATGGGAGTGCCCGCCTGGGAGGGGCCCCAGGGCCGGCAGGCGGGCAGGTGAGGTGTGAGAAGGTGTCCGGCCAGAAGTGACCACCCGAGTTGCCCCCCGCAGGTGCAGGCGGAGATCAAGCGGAAGTGGAGGAGCTGGAAGGTGAACCGCTACTTCACCATGGACTTCAAGCACCGGCACCCGTCCCTGGCCAGCAGCGGGGTGAACGGGGGCACCCAGCTCTCCATCCTGAGCAAGAGCAGCTCCCAGATCCGCATGTCTGGCCTCCCAGCTGACAACCTGGCCACCTGAGCCCACCCCGCCCCTCCTCTCCTCGGAACAGCGGCTGGGGCTCGGGTGGGTGGGCGCCGGCCCACGCGTGCTGTGCCTCTTCTCTCCCTTCGGGCCGGCCCTGGGCTGGGAGCCCAGCTCCCCGAGGTGGGAGGAGGATGCAGGGCGCAGACGGGTATTTCCCCTCCGCGTTTTGGCGCTGGCCCTGCCCACTGTGGGCCCCTGGGCGTTGACCCCAGACATGTAAATACTCAATTTTGGGAAAGTCGGCCCATCCCTCCCCCTCTACCTTGTGTCCCTGCTCACCTCAGGCAGGTCCCCAGCTCCACCCGACCCCGTCCCACCAGCCTCAGTGATCGCCTGACCCTGTGTGGGAGGCCTTGTGAGCTGAGGCTGGGGACCTTACTTTGGCGGATTCGGGGTGGGCCCTGCCTGACAGCGCCCCCTGCAGTGTCTGACTCTCGGTATGGACTCTTTGAGGCTACTTGCCACCCCGTGGCCCTTTTCAGGCCTGGCCCAGTCCCCGAGGCTGCCAGAGGTCCAGCTTGGAGTGCTTTTTGGTGCAGGCGAGACCCATGCTCACCCAACATCTTGGTATCCAGGTGCCCAGTTCCTGGGTATCAGACAGTGGGAAAGCTCCAGGGCTCTTCCAGTCAGAGACTTCCGTTTGGATGTGGGGCTAAGGCCAGAGAAAGTTCTGGTGCTTTTCATTTGGCCCAAGAAAAATTGCCAGGAGCCAGAAAAGTGGATGTGATTGGAATGGAGATGGAAGGAGTTTGGAGGGACCCATGGAAGACCTTCACCACCTCCATTATTTTACCCCTGACTCAAGGTAGGCGGGGTTCATCTGGTAGCCTCCCTTCTGTCCCTGCTGTCCCCAGGCATCAGTTGCAGAACATTCAGAGATGGATGCCTCAGAGAAACTCTTTCCCAGCTACACTCACCCTATAGAGCCCCTAAGCCTTCCCCCTTCCCAGTTCCCCTTGAAGTCAAAGCCATGACTGGGATGAACCAGCCCCCTTCCTGTGATATCAGTGAATCGCGAAGCACCTTACACCTCCATGTGCCCAGGGCCCAGGGCTCCCCTTCATCCCCCCACCCCCGGACCACAAGGGGCCCCAGTCACCAGCTTTCTCGGGCTTGGGCTCAGCTACTGAAATCGGAGACCTCTGCAAAGACTTCCCTCTGTGCTTTAGACATTGAGTCAGCACGGATGCCAGGGTGTCCTAGGGTTTGGGAGGGGAAGCCGCCACACCTGCCATGCTTGTTAGCAGGGGCTGCTGATGGGAGGAGCGGCTGCACCCAAACTCCTGTCCTGGCTGCCCAGCCACAAGTTACCAGACCACACCCTAAGAATTTAAACTGGGGCAGAACCAGGTTCAGGGCATGTGGAGGAAAGTGCTAGAATGCCGTGGCCCATGTGTGGGGCCCACCTCATTTGTGTCAGCTTGTGGTGTTTCTGTCCACATGTGTTTGTGGGCTTGTTTCACGGGCACGTTCTGGAACACTTGGGAGAGTTTGGGAGGATGGGGAATGTTGCTTTGCTTGGTTTTATAAAGAGGAAGAGGCCCAGGGGACTTGGGGACGTGTTCCCGGAGAGGCCTTCGAAGTGGCTGGAGGAGGGCCTAGTGCTTGGTTTAGAGATAAGTCCCATGTCCATTGAAGCACTGTGGACCCTGGGTCTTGGCTAAGCCGGAGGAGGACAGGGCCTGCTTTGCCTGCTCCAGGCACACACGGCAACTCAGGCTGGCCATGGAGTGTGTGGCGGCCTTCCCACCCTACACCTACCTGCCTCATGATCTCCTTCCCTCTGTCTGGGAGCCACGTGTCTTACCTGAGGGGGTGTCCACCCCCTCAGGTAACACACGTGGCTTGCATTTGAGGTCCTTGCACTTGAGGTCCTGTTGGGAGACCTGAGTTGCTTGGAAGGGCTCACAGGCTTGGATTCAGAGGCACACAGTCTGCCCCAGTGGGGCTCACACTGCTGAGATAGTGGACACAGTACTCCCTGTTCTGGGCCTCAGTTTCCCCATTTGTGACATGAGGCAACTTCTATTGCTTCTCCAGGCTCTGCTTCAGTAATTCTCCAGTTCAAAGCCAAGGCGGCTAAAAGGGCATGCATCACTGTTACGTGTATCATCTACGGTTCTGAAATGTCTGTGTTTGTGTATGAGTGGAGGGAGGTTGGATGCTGTGTATTCTCCCTTTCTTAGAAATGGGACATCTGTCTCTTCCATTTGGACACCACAGTGAGAGGGAAGGCTCAGGCCAGGGACAGTTGGACAGGGCATGATGTGCAGACCCAGCTGTGTCCTGGCTGGGGCAGGGTGCCACGTCTGGGTGGGCAATGGCTACCCCCAGATCCTAGGAGCGGTACCCTGCGTTTGGACCCTGTTTCTTCATCCTCGCCCCCACCAGCAGTTCTGCTTCACTGTGGAAGAAGAGGGTTTGACCTTATACATATATCATCACAAAATAGCAAAAGCAAAATCGACCCCCAATCCCCATGCCATGCTGCCCCCTGAGCTGTGGGCCTGCATCCTCGTAGAGGTTCCAGGTTCCTGTTGGTTGCTTTTTGTCTCTGAACAAATTATTGCCAGCCTTGTGAGCAGATGCACCCTATGTATTTTGAATGCTCCAGGAGGTTAGGCAGCTGTCCTTCAGGGTCACAGGCAGTGGGGGGACAGTATAAGGTCTGGGTACCACCCTTCCCTCTCTGACCTGTTTTTTCAAATCTGTAAAATGGGCAATAAGACTAGCTAGCTTTATAGCCCACTGTATCTCTGAGATTCTCGTCTAAACGTCAGCCATCTACTGGGAATGGGCTCCAGGCAAGGATTGCAGTATTCACCCGGACCAGGACCAGGGAGGAAATCTTGCTGAGTAAGGAGGGGCCGAAGGGCCTTGGGAACGGTTGGGCTGGAGAGGAGTAGCGTTATCCGACTCCATGTCTCTAGAAAGGGGTTGTTTTTGTTCTGTGCAACCCTAAGGGACAGAACTCACCCAGGGGAGGCCGAGTGTTGCTTGGGACGGAGAAATCTCTCATCCTCTGTCATGACTGTCCTGTCAAGCAGTATCAAGAGAGAGACTCTAGCCCTGGGGGAAATGGGACTCCAAGTCAAAGATGCTGAGCCTGTCAGGGAAACTGTGAGGGGTCAGAGTGTGGGAATTGGGGTTCAGGGGCTCTCTGGCAGTCCCCAGCACAACAGACTTCATGACTTCCCACCATGCCTGAGGCCAGGCCACATTCTCTGTCTCAGTGGGCAGCTCCGTGACCCTCCTTGACATATCCAGGGGCCTGCAGTGATTCCTTCTCTAACCCACACCCCTCCCTGAACCAGCTTCTCTAGGGCATAGGGCCAGAGAGCTGGAGCTGGGGCCCAAGCCTTGAAGTACCCTCAAGTCCATTCTCACCCACCTCCTTCATCTGACCCTCTCCCTTCCCGGAAGGAAAGCTACAAGAGGCTTCTTTGTAATTCTGTGAGTACCCTTGATCCACTCAAGGCCACTTCAGAGTGAAAGCAGGGAGTGCTTTTCATAAGTTCCTACTTGGGCCCAGTGACCATGGATGCCTCTGGAAGAGCCCTGAGCAGGCATCAGGGGACCTGGGCATCTTCCAGCTTTGCCACTGATCTGTTGTTTGGCCTGGACTCCTTCATGTATCTTTGGGGAAACTCACAAAGTACTAGAGCTGGGAGGAAACTTGGAGATCTGCAGGTCAAACCTCCCCATAGGGCTGATGAGAAAACACAGACAGGTGGGCTTAGCACAGTGCCTGCACCATCTGGGGACCCAGTATGCTTTACAAACCTGAATGGGGAAATGGGCCTGCCAATATGTGCCCCCCTGCACGTGAGCCAGAACAAGACACCCAATAAAGCTTCCGACCAGAAAACATTCAGCCTTGCGCAGGAGAAGGGCTCTGGTTACGGAGGTTGTCAGGACTCCAGACTGCAGGAGGAACAGTGGAGTCGGTGCGGTGAGGGGAGACCTGCGTTCTAGCCTGACTTGACCACCTGCTCTGTGCTCCAAGGCACAGAACCTCTCTGGGCCTCTGCTTCCTAATCTGAGAAATGGGTGGACGTGATTTTCAGTCTGCCCCACAGGTCAGGGGCAAGGTTGAGGTGAGATACCCTTGCATGTGGAAGGGCTTTGGAAACTACACAGGTGTGAGCTGTTTACTGGGGTGAAGACCTCTGAAAGGGGGACCCCATGCTGTTTGTCAACTGCTTTGAGCCCTCCTGGGTTAACCTTTGCCCCATTTGTAAAACCACCAGCACTGGGGGGGTGGGGGTGGAGGGGGAGGCCAGTGGGCTCTGATGGACACACAATTCCAGGTTTATTCCCATTAGTTGGGCGTTCGTTCTTGGGATAGAATGAGGAGTCTTGCGTGTGGGTGATGTTAGTGTTTCCATGCCACCCCCATGGGAATCCTTCAAGAATCTGGGACATCCCTCAAGTGGGCTGTGTGCCCATCTTTCTCCTTTTCCTGAACTCAATGTCCTGGGATGTGTCTGTGCTTGGCCATGTGTGTCTTGTCTTACGTCTGTCTGCTGTAGCTTTGTCCCTGTGAGGGCTGGAGTGGGGACGCCCCTGGCATCCCAGACGTGGTCCAGGCTCGCTGTGGGAGCCAGGCCCACCTGGGTCTCATCTCCCACAATAAAGATTAAGCCCCACAGACCTCACTGCTACCGCTGTGCTCACAACCTTGTCTGGGATTTTAAGAATGTCAAACTGCTATAGATGATTCAATAAATGTCTTATCATTTTTTCCTGGTGGCTGTAACTTGGCAGAAGTGGAGGGCAGGGAGGAGACGAGGTGGAAGGGGAGGAAATCTGATCCCCCAGAGTAATCCAGTCTATAAGGTCCTGTAGCCTTTTCGAGTCCAAGGGAAAGGTATGAGAATGGGCCTGAGTGACCTTAGAATGGACTTGGAAGAGTAAAGTCCTGCCCTCAAAAGGACCTGCAAGGATCATGCAACCTGAGTGGAATCGAGGTCACTTGGATGTTTTGGGTTCCTAGAAATGGAAGCAGCTCACCTCATAGTCTTTGTTGCTTCATGGCCTTTATATTGTTTTATGAGAGTGGCCACCGGCTATGCCCAAAGCTTGCCTGCAGTGAGCATTTCATTCCACAGGTAACCACAGGCTGCCAGAGTCCCATCCCCTAATTCTTCTGGACATTCCGAGTCATCAGCCCCCGCCAGACCAGATAACCAATTCCAGGTAACCCCCATTTCCTTGAGGTTCTATCGATTTTTCACAACTTCCAATGCCCATATTTATATTAGAATTTTTAGTTGCTAGCTACAGAAGAACATTTTGGCTGATGAATCAGAAAATAAGTTTAGAAAAGAGAATATTGGGCAGCTCATAGAATTCTTTTGAGGCTGGAGAAACCAGAAAAGGTGTCTCAAGCCTTATCACGTCATGGAACCGATGCAAAGCTGTTGACTGCTGCTCCTGCCAGTCCAGGGATGTCTCCTCTGTGCCAGGGACCCAACCTCACAATTACCACTTTTGAAAGCCAATAGCTTTGCTGTCTTTGTCAACCAGCAAGCCCAATTCCACATGCAGCCCCTTTCTTCCACTTGCTCACTTCTGAATCAAAGTCTCACATGAGTCCATCAGATTGACTGTGTTCTAGCTGCAATGAGGCTGGAAATTTAACTTTTCTGGAAATTTAACATTGGGGAGGTCAGGCTTGCTCATCTGGAGAATTTCTAGATTTAACATGAGTGTTAAAAAGTCCTGAAATAAATGCCTGCCACCGCAGGCCTGAGGTCTACAGCAGTTGCAGAGCCAGCTCCCTTGGGTGTTCAGGTGGGCCACTCTGAGGAAGTCAAGTCAATGGAAAGATGAATCCCAGCCCAACTGCATGTGACCCCTACAAGCAGCTAGACCGCTCGCCGAAAGCTCCTAGGTATCCAGCGCGGGTGTTCCCCAGCTGGGAGGCTGCCTGAGATCACCCCTGCTCTTCCCTCTCCAGGTCCACCTCTTCCACTCCTAAGGGAAATTATCAGGCTATGTCCTATGACTTATCTGGCAGATATCTTGAGCTGCTTCCAAAATGGAACCTACCCTTGAAGGGTGAACATGAGTCTCGTTGTGTGTCAGACTATGCTGACCGCTCACAAAGATGACTTCCCTAGTGCTTAGAAAAATATTCTTACTGGTGTGACCATGATATATTGAGGTTCTATATGTTTCATTCACAGAGAGAGGTCACACTCAACAAGCAAACATAAAGAACCAAAAGTAAGTGGAAAGCCTTGAATTCCATCTCAGTCTTGAATTTCTTGGCAACTGTGAAGATCAACCAAAGACTTAGTCCAGATGAGCACTTACTAAATCCTGTTTCCTCTATCCATTCCTCCCAATTAATCAACTCTTCCAGGTCTCTTTTGTCTCAAACCCCATAAAAGAATGCCTTCAACCCTGGTTATTTCTGATGATGCTCTTTTCTCTGGGTGGTGTGAGCAATTCCTCTTGGGTACCCAGTGGTTCTCAGGCTTTAGCATGCATCAGAATCATCCAAGGGCTGGATAAAATACAGATTGCTGGGCCCACCCCCAGAACTTCTGATGCAAGTCTGAGGTAGGGCATGATAATTTGCAATTCTAAGGAGTTTCTAGGTGCTGCTGCTCCTGACCTGCAGACAATACTTTAGGAACCATTGTTCTAGACGTTCTACCCAAGGACTCTGGCTGGGCATCACAGTCCCTTTTTGGGAACCTTGAGGCTTGACAGTGATTAACTTCCCAGCATAGGGAGGACAAGCACCGACATCAGCAACATGAACTTTAATTGACTTTTCTTCCCAGGCCACTGTTTAGGGACAGGAAGCAGAAAGTTCCAAGAGAAAATCAGCCCATGGATGTCATTTATTTTCAATCAAAGTAAGTATAAGACCATCTCTGAATCAACTAGGATCAAGTTCAGTGGGTTATAAAAGGAAAACCCCAATGAAAAGTGACTTAAAGAAGACAGAAGTTAATTTTTCTCACATTGAAGAAGTCCAGAGGTAGGCACTCCAGAATTGGGATGGTGGCTGTATGGTCTCTCTAAGGACTCAAGCTTCTCCGTTTCTGCTCCTCCATCCTTACCATGTGACTTCCTCTCTCAGGGTCACCTCATGGTCCAAGAATGGCTCCCAGAGGTCTGGATGTCACCAGACTCAGGGGAAAGTGAGAGAAGGCAAAAGCTCCCTCCTAGTTTTTTAATTTTCTTTTTAGAAGAAGCCTCAGATCTGCTTACATCTCACTGGCCAACAGTTAATCACAAGGCTACACTTCAAGGCAGGTGATGTTATGCACCCCTAGTAAAAATAGAAGAGAGAATGGATACTGGCTGGCAAACCGTAGTTGGGGTCATTGTCTCAAAACCCCAAATCTTTCAGGGTTTAGCTGATGGTCACTGAGCTCATCCACACTTGTGAAAACCCAGAGGCTAACTGATCCTACTGATGTCCCACTCTACAACTGGAAACAAACTGGGGGATGCAGTCTCCAGCCTGGACCAAAGAATAACTCGAGATGGTCCCCAGTCAGAATTGAGGGAGCTGCTTATGTCCACCCACAGGAACCTACTCTGGTGTGAGGTATGAGGTGTTGAGGGCATGTTTGCCTCACTTGCGGTTTCCTACGTCTTTCTTGCTCTCTCATGACTGCATTTCCTGAGTGGATTCTGCTCCCTCGCAGCTGCTACATTATTTAATCTCTTTTTAATTTGGGGGATCATCAGAGTGGTGATGTAGTTCACTTTTTTTTTTTTGGTCTTTCAATTTTTGTCAGTTGTCCTCAAGTGAACCCAACTTAGATGCTTCTGAGCCTCCCAACTATCTTAGGCTGCCCCCTGGTGAATGCCTGTCACAGCCGTTCTGATCTGATCTTAGAGATGGTTTTTTTTCCCTGTCCTGGATGCAAGATTAAGGATTCCACATGTGAAACTCAGCCACCAGGAACTCTTCTAACTTTTAAGATGTGGTATCGTATATGTTCATATGGAGACAGTTTTTCTTGGCCTCTTGAAATGGTCATTTCCTCGATTTCTATAAAGGACTGGCTTGGGGTGTAAATCCTTTTAGAAGGAGGATGGTGGCAATAGGGTTTGTACCTTTCATTTATTTATTCAACAAATACTTGTTGAGCATCTGACTCTTCATTTCATAATTGTTTCTTGAGTGCCTACTATGTGCCAGAAACTGTTATGTCACTGGTGAGCCCCGCTGTTAAGGGCCCTGCTCTCAGGAGCTTACATTCCAAGTACAGAAGAAAAGAAATGAGCTGGTTTCAGATAGAGGAAAATGTTACGAAGAAAATAAAGCAGTTAGGACCCACTCGAATCCAGTATGACCTCATGTGAGCTTATTACATCTTCAAAACCCCTGTTTCCAAATAAGGTCACGTTGATAGGTACCTAGAGTTAGGACTTCAGTGTGTCTTTTTGGGGGTGGGGGCACAATTCAATGCACAACAAAGGGAAAGTAAGTCTGAAGCTTCACTGGCTGAGCTGGCACACTGCTTTGACTTAGATAATTTGGAAGAGATGGGGGTCAATGATGGATATGTGGGGCAAGAGAGGGTGACAGCCTGCTCTCACCCACGGTCACCTCCTGGCACCACCAATGTGTTTTGGTAAAAAAGCAAACACACCTCACCCTGGCCCTGGTTTGGTCCTTTTTTGAGCATTTCTCACAGAAATTAACTGGCTCCTAATATTCCATTGCCTGCTAGATCATAAGCTGCACAGCAGAATCCAAATCCTTAGAGGGCTCAGTCTTAGCCAGTGAAGCTGGATGAAATTCATTCAAGCAGGCTGAACACTGACCTCCTCTCACTCTGCAAACAACCCCAACTTTCAAAGAAACTGAGTGCCCATTTCAAAGCAGAAACAAAAGCAAACCCAAACCATCTTCCGGTAGCCATCTACACCCGTGAATGCCAGAAGACTTGCATAAAACCATCATTTACATCTATTCCAACTCACATAGACTCTCATGGGGTCTGGGAGTGAAGCCTCAGCTTTAGTTGGCTTATCCCCAGCCAGCTCAACGGGAAGCATCTTTGTTCTGGCGCTCAGGGCTTTCTCCCAGGCCACCCCGCTCAGTCACTCTCCTCTCTCTTTGCCTTCCAGATAGCCCCTACTCCAGTCAATTATATTTTCACTGGCTTTCCTCCCTCACCCCAGGTCCCTCCTCTCTGCCCTCGATCTAGACTTGGGCATGGCTTGGCAGTCAGTGTTTTCCTTGAGTTGATATTCTTTTGGAGCTCACATCTTTTGAATTTCCCTGATACTTGGGAATTGTCTGTGGTTTTCTCCTCAACCCCCTTTTCTTTAGACACTCCTCCATGAGCAGAAGCATCTATTTCTATGCATTAAACATGATCTCAGTTGGTAATCCTGACTCTTCATCTCCAGGGACAATCTACTGGCCCAGGCAGGGGCCGGTGCAGTAAGTACCAGGAAGAGAGCTGAGTGAACTTGGCTCCAGCACCACAGACAGTTCCAAGACCCTGTAGCTATTTGAGAGCAGATTGTGGCCAATTTATCTGATGTGAACAAAGGCAGATCTAGGTTTTATGAAACATAAAACATGCCTGAAACATAAAATTTTGGGGGAGGTCCTCTTTAATAAAAAATGAAAAAATTTAAATTCAAAATTAGGTGTAAAAATGAATTTTTTGAGAATGAAAAAAGTTGATAACTATCAAATATTACAAAATCCAGAAAAATAACATAACATTTGTATTACGATAGTTTTAACCTACTTTTTGGCGGTATTTTTTTTTTTTTTTTTTTTGCGGTACGCGGGCCTCTCACTGCTGTGGCCTCTCCCATTGCGGAGCACAGGCTCCGGACGCGCAGGCTCAGTGGCCATGGCTCATGGGCCCAGCCGCTCCGTGGCATGTGGGATCTTCCCGGACCGGGGCACGAATCCGTGTCCCCTGCATCGGCAGGCGGACTCTCAACTACTGCGCCACCAGGGAAGCCTGGCAGTATATTTTTTGATTCTGTATTTATTGGGCAACAATTTTTATATCATTTTCTAGACAGATAATGGAAATGGAACTCAGTCACATGATCAAAATATGTGTTTTATTATTGATAGTTTGGACTCAGCACCAATGAGAATTCTCCACTTAATATTTTACATATTTGATGACTGGAAGATTTCTTTCACAGCTTACTGCCTGGTTCCATACATGCCAAACTTTGTTTCTCCACCATTACTCACAGTGCTGGACACTGTAGGACATTTCGTGTTATGATATGATCTCTGGCCCTCTGCCTTTGTATGTCATGCTGAGTAGAATATAGGGTAGTGATAATCTAACTATATACTGAAGCAGTAGTACACTACTTAATCATAACCCATACTAAATGTGTCTCCAACATAACTTCCTCTTAGCTGGATCTCCAAAATGCTCATGGTCTGTTCAACAGTACCACGCATGTGAGACGGTGTTCAGTTTTCAGTCTCTTGTAGCATATTGTGTCTTGACTGTTAGAGCTGTCTGCTCTAGCTGGGGGAGAGGTTTGGCAAGTAAACTTTTCCATGAGAATTTGCTCTTAAGCTTGAGTATGAATGAGGGGGAAAAAAACAAGAAGAGAGAAAAGAAAAAAAACATCAGAAGCAGAGAAATTATAGTGAAGACTTTTTCACTTTCTTCTGAAAAGCTTTCCAAGAGCCCAGATCTGATTAAATGCCTCTTAGATATTTCCTCATAAAATTCTGTACTGAAGGCACACTGAGTTTTAAGCATTTATACAAGAAATATTAATGGCACCTCTGTTAGGTTTTACGTTCTTTAGATACCTGGCAGTAAAACTATGAGTTAAGGATAAGAATATATTTTTTTTTCTTACAGGGAATACATTCCAATCAAGAAAGCAGAAAATACATAGGCAAACACGTATGTCCCGAAACTGTTCCTGACTTATGCAGTTTAGGACAGAAACCAGCGGCCAGCTGGGAGGAGTGGTGTCTGTTAAGGGGCACCCCTCACCCCAGGCTCCACAGGGCAGGCAGCAGTGCTTGAAGGGACCACAGTGGCCTCCCCACAGGAGAGCCCAGGGCTCATCCAGACCTCCCAGGGGTTTGAGACCTAAAAGTCACCTGGTGGTGGCAGGATGGACAGCTGGCGTGAAAGGGGGTTTGTCACTTTGCAGTCCTTACTAACCCTGGTTGTTAGGGGCAGGTCCTAGCACCTTTAGGAGCCACGAGCCTCTCTCACCAAAATCCAGGCCTCGTTCCAGCCTGCCCCAGGGTTCCAGAGCTGAGTCCAGGCCGCAAAAAGGGCTGGGTGGGAAGAACTGGCAGCTGGCTCAGGGGCTCAGCTGGGAGTCTTTTCTCCCTCCAGGATGGGTTGGGTCAGGCCCAGTGTTGGTAGAAACCGTGGAGAGTTCTCTCATGAGAGTCCAGTCTGCATCCCTGCCTCTTGAAGGAAGGAGAGGGCCCTGCCAGGTGTGAGAACCAGGCCCTGGAAACAGTGGGGATGGTGGTGGAAAGGCCCTACTGGAAAAGGAACCCATCCCTTTTCAGTCCTTATTTGCCCCCAGGAAGGAACTTTGCCAGAAAGCAGTTTTTTCGCTGGAGTGAAAGGGATGCAGGGGAAGGGATGAGTTGAAGATGGAATGGGTTTTATCTTTAGGCACGTTTAAGGGAATGCTGCCTAATTTGGCCCACTCAAGCAATCAAAATGTCAGCCCCAGCCCTGGCCCCAGAATGTCTGCATGCATTGCTTTGACTGGAACCCCAGGGCTGGCCAAAGCCGCATCCCTGAATGGAACCACACACTGAGGTTTGAGGAGAGGTCTAACTGGCCTGTGGACCTGCGTGATGTCCAGGCTGCACCAAGCGTCCCAGTGACCCAAGGCCTGAGGCTGGGCCCTGGCCTGCAGGGCAGACACCAGGGAAGCGCACAGAGGGCAGAAGACAGGCGTCGTGGGCTCTGCAGATGGCCTGCTGAGTGGTCCTGCCTCGTTATTCATTTGCATCACCAGCGGAGAAAAACTGGAAACAGGTCCTGACACAACCAGTCACTTAACCTGAAGCAGGTGAGGCAGCAGCAGATGTAAAAAGCCTGGGAACCAAGAGCCAATTCTTCCCTCCAACCAACATGTCTGTGGGCGAGGTCTCCCATCTTGATGTGTCTTGGCCAAAAAATCGGTGCCTGGGTCTGCACTGCCCTCTGTCGGTCACTTGGTTATCAACACCGACAGCCCGGCACTAACCTGGAAATCGCAGGAGCTCTCCCTAGGATGGAGTGTTCTGCTAACCGGGCTTGTTTCCATACAGTGACTCATAAATGAGATAATGAGGGATAAGAGCAAGTTAAAATATTTAATATAATTAACATCGGGTGGAAAAACTTATATCTTAAATCCCCTGTGGAAAGAATGTGGCCTAGAGAAGATTTCGCCGTGGGTTTAATCCTCCGCATTTCCTGTTGATGAAGCATGCGCTTACACTGTTTTCCTGATCATACAGAAAATTTATTTCTGAAGGTCACATAAATATAAGAAACATATGTTTGGTGTCATTTAGGAAGTGAATATGTGTCTAAGAATATTGACACTTAATTGTAAACATGAGTGTTCGTATTTATCCATTCATTCCTTCCTCAATTTTTCAATGAGATGTTTGCCATGTCGTCTCTCCCATGCTTTGGGGGACATGAAGGTGAAAGAGATAAGGATGCTGGTCTCAAGGAGCCTGTTTTTTGTAGGGAAGTTGATAAATATGCTGAAAGAAGGCAAACAGAGAGATGTGCCCAGATGCTGCTGGTGGCCGCCCAGGGCTCCCTCGCCAGTCCAGTTGCTGCAGGTGTGGGCTGCTAACAGCATACACCCGCCCCCTTCTCCAGACGCTTGCTGAGGGATGCCTGAGGAGTAACACTACCCCTTCTCCACACTTCCCACCCGGGGTTGCCTGTGGCTGGAGACTGACTGATGTGGGCCCCGCCCCCTGCCCTCCGGGTGGGACCACCTCTGTGGTGCCCTGTACACTCCAGAGCCCCCTGCAGGGTCGGGAGGAGGCTGATTCTGCTGAAACGACATTTTTGCCTACTCCTTCCCCTGCCCCTCCCTGCTTTCCTCCCACCTCTAGTTTCTTCCAAAGGCAGCCCCTCCATAAGTTCCTTGCTCAAGAATCTCCATTTCAGGCTCTACTTCTTGGGACTCCAGACAAAAACATGTGCTATCCAGGAGGCCCAGGAAAGATGATGTCTAGTTTCAGGATCAGGGAAAATATGCCTTGAAGGTTAGTTTAGATTTGAGCACATTAGAAAATATTCATTCATTCTACAGACACCTATTGACAAGTGCCTTCTATGATCCTGGCACTCTTCCAGGCCTCAGGGACACAGCGGCAAATATGACAGTCTTGTTTTCACGGGCACTTACATTCTGGTGGAGAAGGAAAGAAATAAGAAAACAAATAATGGACGATTAGATGAATTCAGGTAAGTTCTATTGTGAAAATAAAGCATGGTAACTGGTTAATGTCACCAGTTCTCTTTCCTACCATTCTACAAACACCCACCCATGGGAACAGGTAGTTCAGTCCAACCTTTCTCCCAATGGTTATAATTCTTTACGTCCAATGGTTCAGATTTCAGTCAGTGTCAATTCCCACTGAGTTCCTGTTGTGGATGGTTATTTTAAAACAGAGCATTGACCCCAAACATGTTTCAAACACTTCCAAAGCCTGAATTTGGGATCTTGGAACATTCTTTGGGCTTTCCACAGTTCAAGCATTGAAGAGTTTCATTTAGTCTGGATTCAGAGCAGAGTCCCTCTAGAGGACTGGGAATGCTGTAAACTGGTAGAATGCAAGTCCCTGCCATTGCTGGCAATGAGTACTTGTGGCTGCCTGACAGATGGTTCTGGGGACAAGGAGAAGTTGGCTTTCCTGGGAGTTCAGGCTTGACTTGTCCTGCACAGCTATAAGTCCCGTTCTCCATGCCGGTATCCCGGAACCACACTGTCCTTTGATCCAATGTGCCTTCCCAAGGTAACCCCTCTTCTTTCTGGTCTGTGAGGTCTCCCTGGCAGAGAGTGTTTTATTCATCTTCCTGTACCCCAAGGGCACAAACAAATCGTGTTGCATGAGAATTAACCAGTGACATTTGTGTTAATAAGTGAATTCCACGTCCCTTTTTAATCCCTACTTAACCTGCCTTAGTCCTCATGGTCCCCAGTTACCAGGCCATAGTCCTCTCTCCATTCGACAAGCCTGATGCCGTTTCCAGCCACTGTGCCTTTGCTCAGCCTGCTCTCCTGCTCAGTGGCTGCCTGGGTAATTGAAATAAACCCCTGGGCTTTTGGGGTAGCCAAGCCTGCACTGGAATCCCAAAGTGTGTGACTTAGGGCAAATGGCTTCTGCATAGAAACTTTGTACACAGTGTCCACTCTTGCCTGTACATAGTAGGCACTCAATGTATGTCATTCTCCAGTTCTCCCATCTTCCCGGTCTGCTTTTGAAATGTCCTCAGTTTTCAGAACCAAACAGCATCTACCTTTCAAACCTCACCTCCTCCACAAAGGCTCCCATGATCACTGTGATGCAGACTGACCTTAGAACCAGTTATTGTTCTCTGGTTTGTATGGGATAGGATCTTCCTAACGCAGCAGCAAACAATCCTATGAAATTCTACCTTCCTTTTACATAACACTTTGGATTGTCCTTAGGGCTTTGCTGAATATTCTGACCCTTCTCTTTCTTGGGATGGCATTCACCCAAGGTCCTTGAAGTCAGGCATAGGCATGTGAGACACACTGGCCAGCGAATTGTGGCAGAAGTGAGCTGGACCACTTTGCCATTGAAGCATTAAAGAGCCGTTTAAGATTTGTCATGTTCTTGTTGCCTCTGCTGGAGCAAAGAACAGTATGGATCTGCAAAGTACATTGGAAATAAACTTTGGCTGTTTTGAAGTCACAGGGATTAACCCAGGGTTGTTCATTTCTGCCACGGAATGTAGCTCATTATGACTGAAGCACCCATTTTAGTCTCCTAAAATGAAATTCATAGTATACGTGTGTGTGTTTGTGTCTGTGTCTGTATGTATATACCTATATATATATACACATATATATAATATGCATATATATTTACTTAACTTTAAAAAGTGATATAATGGCCTAACTGCAATGTGAAGGAGAAAGAAAGGGGCATTAAACTGTAATGATATGTATTCAGTAGCTGACAACACTGGCAGACCTAAAGAGGGAGATGCTTGTCCCTATACTTCTTAGCACCAGGAATACAGCAGCTGCAAATGCAGGCTCTTAGAGCTATGCCAGCGGCTCAAACATGACTGGCGGTGCGGTTGTTACTGACCTGATTATCTAAAAATAGGAACAAATCTCAGTAAAGTTTTTCATGAAAATTTAATCCTCCCTTGATTAACGAAGCAGTTGGCTTCCTGGGAAAATGCAATGTATTTTGAAACTACGCTCCAAATACTTTGTGTTTAGGTATAAACAGGAGTTGTGTTCCTGGTCCAGGTTTAAATGTAACCTACAGTTGGCCCAGGTTTTAAGTAAAAACCTACATGTTTTTTTGCCTACATAACAGAAGGCAAAAGGTCTGTTAGGATGTTGGAAAGTCGTGCAGAGTGTGGGACAGTTCTTTGTAGTGTGCACCTGCCCTGTGTATTGTAGGGTGTCTACTGTCCCTGGCCCCTGCCCAGTAAATGCCAGTTGCACCCCGACTCCAATTGCTGTGATGATCAAACCCCCTCCCCCACCAGCTAAAATTTCCAAAGTGGCCCACAGAGGCTGGTTTTACCCTCCTTAAGAAGCACCAAGTGTTTCTGAAGAAGGATGCTTCTTCATACTTCTTCAGAACCCCTAACACCACCCAACGCTGACTTGATCAAAAGTAGCTTTCTTTTAAAAATCTGTTGAGCTGATTTTTTAAAGTTGATTCTGTTAAGCTGATTTGTTCTTATTAGCACATGTTGGATGGTTGCTCCTATGGCCTGACTCTCCAGGATTCTATCTCTGATGTTGGCACTAGGACCTGTGACTTAGAGCAGCACAGTGGCGCCCAAAGAGCTGGATATGCAGGTATCCTCCAGGCCAGCACCTTCAAATGCCATGGATGTTTTCTGAGCATCCCTAACTTTTGCTCATTGGGTTGTTAGAGCTCATCACACAACTTCTTTCCCATGATGATCTCTGGGGTTTCCACCCCATCTAAGCCTTCTCATTAGTCCCAGTTTCAGATGGCCAGACTTTGTTTCAGGAGATGATGGTCTTTGGGCTGGGCTGGCTCAGCTGAGACTAGCTGTCCGTGGGGAACAGGAGCACATTGCAGGCAGCTCATGTTCTTAGCTGCTTCTGGAAAGGATGGTGCTCCCAGATCCTTGTGGCCCTCTGTGCCCTCTTTCTCCCCCAGCCCATCATTCACCATACCTGGCCGAGCTCAAGCTTCACACTGAAGGGATTTCCTTTATACCTTGTTTTCCACGGCTACACTTGAAAGCAAGATTCAGGAGGATTTCCCTCTACCAGGTACTGCTATGCTTCAGCAGCTCATTTCCTGTTGGCATTGTTTTGAGAAACGGGATGCTCTTGGGAATAAATATTCCCTGACCCCCATTTGCTAGTTTGGGGATTCTCTAAAATGTTGACTGAAAACCCGATTCTTGGAAAATCTGTGTTCTGCTCTCCAGCTTCACAAATCATGCTGTATTGTGGCCTTTACATCAGCATCCTAACCTTACAGTTCCTGTCTCTCAGCAACAGGCTCTTGCTCTATCCTAGGCGTCAGCTAGGTGGTGACTTTCTTGACCTCTGCTTCTGAAGGTTAGACTTGTTCTAGTACGAGTTCTACCCTCCACCGAAGTATAACTGAAGTATAGTTGATGTACAATATTATATGTTATGGGTATACAATACAGTGATTCACAAATTTTAAAAGTTTTGCTCCATTTAGAGTTATTATAAGATATTGACTATATTCTCTGTGTTGTACAATAGATCCTTGTAACTTTATACATGATAGTTTGTACCTCTTAATCCCCTACCCTTCCCCTTTCCCCCTGGTAACCACTAATTTGTTTTCTATATCTGTGTCTGTTTCTTTTTTGGTTATATTCACTAGTCTGTTGTATTTTTTAGATGCCACATATAAGTGATATCATACAGTATTTGTCTTTCTCTGTCTGATTTATTTCACCAAGCATAATACCCTCCAAGTTTGTCCATCCGCATTGTTGCAAATGACAAAATTTTATTTTTTTATGGCTGAGTAGTATTCCATTGTGTGTGTGTGTGTGTATCACATCTTCTTTATCCATTCATCTGTTGATGGACTCTTAGGTTGCTTCCATATCTTGGCAATTGTAAATAATGCTACTATGGACATTGGGGTGCATGTATCTTTTCATGTATTAGTTTTATTTTTGTCATTCTAGTGTGTGTAGTGATATCCACTTTGTTTTAATCTGCATTTCCCTAATGAACTATTCTGATGAACAGCTTTTCCTGTATTTATTTGCCACTCATATCTTTCCTTTGGTTAAACGTCTGTTTATATCCTTTTTTCTAGAAATTGGGTCGTTTGTTTTCTTACTATTGATTTGTGAGAGTTTTAAAATATATATATTCTTTATACAAGTCCTTCATCAGATAAGTGATTTACAAATATTTTTCTTAATAGTATCATTTTTTAAAATTAAAAATTTTTCTATTGGGGTATAGTTGTTTTACAATATTGTGTTAGTTTCTACTGTACAATAAAGTGGAGTTACCTGTGCTATACAGCAGGTTCTTATTAGTTATCTGTTTTATACATATTAGTGTGTATGTGTCAATCCCAATCTCCCAATACATCCCACCCCCACCCCCACCCCCCCGCTTTCCCCCTTTGGTGTCCATACGTTTGTTCTCTACATCTGTGTCTCTACTTCTGCCTTGCAAACCGGTTCATCTGTACCATTTTTCTAGATACCACATATCTGCATTAATATATGATATTTGTTTTTCTCTTTCTGACTTACTTCACTCTGTATGACAGTCTCTGGGTCCATCCACGTCTCTATAAATGATCCAATTTCGTTCCTTTTTATGGCGGAGTAATATTCCATTGTATACATGTACCACATCTTCTTCATCCATTTCTCTGTTGATAGACATTTAGGTTGTTTCCATTGTAAATACTGCTGCAATGAACCTTGGGGTGCATGTGTCTTTTTGAATTATGGTTTTCTCTGGGTATATGCCCAGTAGTGGGATTGCTGGGTCATCTGGTAATTCTATTTTTAGTTTTTTAAGGAACCTCCATGCCATTCTCCATAGTGGCTGTATCAGTTTACATTTCCACCAATAGTGCAAGAGGGTTCCCTTTTCTCCACACCCTCTCCAGCATTTATTGTTTGTGGATTTTCTGATGATGCCCATTCTAACTAGTGTGAGGTGATACCTCATTGTAGTTTTGATTTGCATTTCTCTAATAATTAGTGATGTTGAGCAGTTTTTCATGTGCCTCTTGGCCATCTGTATGTCTTCTTTGGAGAAATGTCTATTTAGGTTTTTTACTCATTTTTTGATTGGGTTATTTGTTTTTTTAATATTGAGCTGCATGAGCTGTTTACATATTTTGGAGATTAATCCTTTGTCCATTGATTCGTTTGCAAATATTTTCTCCCATTCTGAGGGTTGTCTTTTTGTCTTGTTTATAGTTTCCTTTGCTGTGCAAAAGCTTTTAAGCTTCCTTAGGTCCCATTTGTTTATTTTTGTTTTCATTTCCATTACTCTAGAAGGTGGGTCAAAAAAGATCTTGCTGTGATTTATGTCAAAGAGTGTTTTTCCTATGTTTTCCTCTAAGAGTTTTATAGTGTCCAGTCTTACATTTAGGTCTTGAATCCATTTTGAGTTTATTTTTGTGTATGGTGTAAGAGAGTGTTCTAATTTCATTCTTTTACATGTAGCTGTCCAGTTTTCCCAGCACCACTTATTGAAGAGACTGTCTTTTCTCCATTGTATATCCTTGCCTCCTTTGTCATAGATGAGTCAACCATAGGTGTGTGGGTTTATTTCTGGGCTTTCTATCCAGTTCCATTGATCTATAGTTCTGTTTTTGTGCCAGTACCAAATTGTCTTGATTACTGTAGCTGTGTAGTATAGTCTGAAGTCAGGGAGTCTGATTCCTCCAGCTCTGTTCTTTTTTCTCAAGATTGCTTTGGCTCTTCAGGTTCTTTTGTGTCTCCATACAAATTTTAAGATTTTTTATTCTAGTTCTGTAAAAAAAAATGCCACTGGTAATTTGGTAGGGATTGCATTGAATCTGTAGATTGCTTTGGGTCTTAATAGTATCTTTAAAAGAACAATCACTTTAAATTTTTATAAAGTCCAGTTTATCAATTTTTAAATTTATTTCACTAATTTTGTTTTCAGGGGGCATTTTTATGTAGTAGGAAGTAGGCAGTTTTTGAAGAATTTTGAGCAGGGGAGCAATAACTTGAAAGAGACATGAAAACAGAAATTGGTCTGATTGTAGACAATGATATAAATTGAAGTAGAAATAAATCTACAGTAAGGAAGATCAACTATTATATTAAATTAGGTATAAAATAAATAACAATTTAGGTAAGTGTGGGGAACAACAGGAATTATAGTTTATTAAAATTTTGCCTCTCTCTGCTTAACTAGAATGTACTAATGATTACATAGGGTTACTTACAGCAAGGGTTGGATTACTGCAGAGGAAAATCAGGAGTCCTCAGACGGGCAACATGAGAAGGCCCAACTTCCTTCATACCATCTGACCTATTCCTCAAATGTCTTCTTTTTGGCATCATGATTTCTTGTTCAGTCAGGAAATACAAATTTTCTAAGATGCAATTTAGCCATAATGCTTATAAGAGTTAACTATTACTATATCACAAATCACCCCAAAGGAGTTTTAAAACAATCACCATTTATTTAGCCCATGATTCTGAAGACTGGTGATTTGGACTGGGATCAGCTGGGTGGTTTTCTGTTTTTTACTGGGCCCTCCCAGGTATCTGTGAATGGCTTTGCTCATCTTGGCTGGGCCCTCCCATGTGTCACCATGTCTTGCTGGGATGGTTGTCTCTACTCTGTGTGTTCTTGCAAGCTCCACCAGGCTGCCTGGAGTTGTTTGCTTGGCAGCTGGTAGGGTTCCAAGAGATTGAGCTGAAGCACACAGAGCCTTGTGAGGCCCAGACTCAGAATTGGCAAGTGTCTTCCACGATGTTTTGGGGGGGATAAAACAAATCAAAGCCAGCCCAGACTCAAGGAATAAATATAGGGAGGGGAATAATTGTGACAATTTTTGCAAACAATCTATTTCAGTGTCTATCTGATGACCTAATATAAGGTCATTTTTGTGACATTCCTTGGGATGAAAAGCATCTTAGAGATCCTTTTTCTGGGAGTTGATGGTGAAAGGATTATTTCTAAGATAAACTTTTATTATGCTCATTATTGCAGAACCTGGGGCCCTTAAAAATGAACCAGAGGGCTTCCCTGGTGGCGCAGTGGTTGAGAGTCCACCTGCTGATGCAGGGGACACGGGTTCGTGCCCTGGTCCGGGAAGATCCCACATGCCGCGGAGCAGCTAGGCCTGTGAGCCATGGCCGCTGAGCCTGCGCGTCCGGAGCCTGTGCTCCGCAACGGGAGAGGCCACAACAGTGAGAGGCCTGCGTACCGCAAAAAAAAAAAAAAAAAAAAAAAAAAAGAACCAGAGTTACGATCTAAAGTGGAAATCCCAACTCTTGTTATTTGCCTGCCACAGGGATAAGAAACAGCCACATTATTAAGTGCTGTACTTTGCTACAAATATTAACTGACAACAATTGACCCTCTCTGGGATTTTCCATTTAGTTATTTGCTGGAAGCTGTTCCCGTAATTTTCAACAATACTGTTATCTATGAGATTATCTTTCTTTTAGCTGTGCTGGGTTTTCAGTTGCATTAATACAGCTTAATATCTCTTCCTGTTGCTTCTCTAATTAAAAGCTTGTTGGATATCCAAACAAGAAATACCATATCCAAGCACTAGTAATAAAGACTGCTAATAATCAGGAAGAAAACATCAGAAAGGGACAACATCAACCAGACATGAGAAATCTTCTGATCAGGCAAAGAAAAGGGACCAGGGGTCCGGGGCGGATTATAAGGCAATGATGTGGCTCTGACAAGCCAGCCTCCCAGGAGTTGATGGAAGACTGCAGATGGAAGACCGCCAATGGGCAGCCTGAATGTAGTTCAGGAACCCTGTTCCAAGCTGGGTGTATGAATCCTGGGTCCCAGAAGAACATCTCATGTCTGCCTTTCCAATCACTACCGCTTTCCTCTCCTGATTCCCTAACTCCCCCATTCCTCCCCTCTGGCTGCCTTTGACGGTCCTCAAAGCAGGTATCAGTTCCACTTCCACTACAGTAGTTATAAGAATCAGCCACTAGATAGCACCAGCTGTTCAGACTAAAGTGCTTTATTGAGCCAGCTCTGTAGGTCCTTCCTCCCAGAGCGAAGACAGGGTCTGAAGATAGCTTCCCCTCTCTGCCACTGTCATTCTCATTCTCCCACTTTTCTCTCCATCTTCTCACCCCATCCCAACCCCATTTAAAAATTAGGTCTTTTTCCAGAAGCAGTTTTTGTGTGATTTTGAAGGCAGAGGAGACAAGTTTGTGTGTGTGTGTGTGTGTGTGTGTGTGTGTGATGGCATGGGGTGGTAGGGAGGGAGAGGGAATTTGTGAGTTCTACACACTTTTGGATGGCCCCTCTAAGGGCACAGATTTAACTCTGGGCAAGAAAGAAGGTACTGCAACTGCTCACTACTCTCATACTTGAGCCCTCACCTCTCTTGAGCATCCCCACCGAGCTTTTCCACAGGCACCTCTATTGTTTCAAAAACCAAACTCATTATTTCCTTCTTTTTATCCTCTCCCACCCAATCCTCTCTTTCTAATTCCCTCCTGATATATTACGCTCTCATAACCCTATCATTTCAGGAACTTCAGAGCCATCCTGTTCCCTTACAGAGCTCTCACCCTCCTGTGCAACCTGCTACCAGTCAGTGATGCTTCACTTCACGTCTACTTCCTCGGTCCTCCCATTCCTCTGCATTTGCATTGAGTGATGCTCCTGTTTGTCTGATCACCTATGTGTTTGAATATAGCAGTGGTGTTGACACTGGGGATTCCACGGTGACATCTAACCTGAAATCTTGAAGATGAGTTGAAGTTACCCAGGCAAGTGGGGGTAAAAGCATTCACAATAGAACAGTGGTTCCCAGCTGGAAGCTAGGGGTGATTTTGCCCCATAGGAAACTTTTGGTAATGTCTGTAGACATTTTTGGTTTTTACATCCTGGAAGGAGGAGGAAGTGGTACTGGCATCTAGTGGGTAGAGGCTAGGGGTGCTGCTAAACATCCTACAATGAAGAGGAAAGTCCCCATAACAAAGAATCATCCACCGGACCGCCCCCCCACAAAATGTCAATAGTGCTGAGGTTGAGAAACCCTGTGACAGAGGAAGCAGCAGAGGGGTGAGAGAACATGGCTTTTCTGAGGCACTTGAAGGGTTTTATTATGGTAAGAAGGAGTGGTGGGGAGATGTAGCCAGAGACCCGAGTTTGCAAAGTTGCACTCAGGAGTTTAGACTCTCCCCAAGGCCAATGGAGAGTTCTTGAAGCCATTGGTGCCACTGCAGACTTTATTCTCAGGGTCACTGAAAGCTGCTGATGGGAGCTTTGGAGGCTTGGAAATATTTAGTGAATGAATAGGCACAATTTCAGTCACTGGTTTGAACCAGGCCTTCTTGTCCAGGTCTCATGTAGAAAAAAAATTGGTATGCTATGATCCTTCCGAAATAAACTAGAAGTAATCATATTCATTCATTTCGTTAAATAAACAGATAGGGCTTCCCTGGTGGCGCAGTGGTTGAGAGTCTGCCTGCCGATGCAGGGGACATGGGTTCGTGCCCCCCTCCGGGAAGATCCCACATGCCGCAGAGCGGCTGGGCCCGTGAGCCATGGCCGCTGAGCCTGCGCTCCGCAACGGGAGAGGCCACAACAGTGAGAGGCCCGCGTACCACAAAAAAAACCAAACAAACCCCCCCCCCCAAAACAGATAAACTAAACTTACATACCAAAGGACTGTTCTAAGCTTTTCATAAAGATTTTTACCTTTCATCTACCCAACAACCCCTATGTAATAAGAATCTTTGTTTTTTTCAGACGAGGACACAGAAATTGAAAGAGTCATCCCCCAAATATCAGACAGCAGGGACATAGTAAGGTATGTATATGTTAAATTTTAGGAGATACTGACAAATACTTTTCCAAAGTGGCTGGCTGTACAACAAAACAGTCCCACCAGCAGTATATGGAATTTAAAATTGCTCACCAGCACTTAGTATGTCGATCTTTTAAATTTTAGTTATTCTCATGCGTAGGTAACAGTATATTTCATTATAGTTTTAATATTCATTCCTCTGTTAAATAATGACATTAAGCATATTTTTATGTGTTTAGTTGTACAATTGGATATTATATTTTTTCAAGTGCCTGCTCAAATCTCCTGTCTATTTTTCTACTGAGTTGACAGTCTTTCTGTTTTTATTTGGAGGTGTTTTCAAAATATTTTCTGGATACAAATCTCTTGAGAGTTACATGTAGTTGATCATATCTTCTCCCACTATATGACTTCCAATTTTACTCTCTTAATGTAATCTTTTTTTGTGTGTGTGGTACGCGGGCCTCTCACTGTTGCGGCCTCTCCCGTTGCGGAGCACAGGCTCTGGACGTGCAGGCTCAGCGGCCATGGCTCACGGGCCCAGCCACTCCGCAGCACGTGGGATCCTCCCGGACCGGGGCACGAACCCGCGTCCCCTGCATCGGCAGGCGGATTCTCAACCACTGCGCCACCAGGGAAGCCCCCCTTAATATGATCTTTTGATGAATAAACCTTAATGTCAATGTAGGCCAACTTACCAATCTTCTCTGTGTACATTCTCTTATTTACTCTTGGGGTTCTATTTAAGAAATCTTAGTCTATCTCATTTTCATGAATGTGTTCCCTATGTCCTATGTTATCTTTTTTATGTTCCTTTAAAAATCATTTACATTTAAGTTTCTGATTCATCTCAAGTTTATGCTTGTGTATAATGTGAAGTCAAAGCCAATGTTCACTGCACTGTTTTTCCATATGGCTATTCAGTTGACCCAGCACCATTTACTGACAAGGCCAGACTTCCTTTCCCCAATGTTCCACAGTGTCAGTGTATTAGTTTCCCGTGGCTACTATAATACATTTCCACAAACTTGGTGACTTAAGACAACGAGAGAAATTTATTCTCTCACAGTTCTGGAAGCCAGAAATACAAAATCAGTATCACTGGGCTGAAATCAAGGTGTTGGCAGGGCTGTACTCCCTCCAGAAGCTCTAAGAGAGAATCTATTCTTTGCCTCTTCCAGCTCTGGTGGCTGCCAGCATTCCTGTTTATAGCCACATCACTCCAATCTCTGCCTCCATCTTGAAATCACCTTTTCTTGGGTGTGTGTAATCTCCCTTTGCCTCTTTCTTATAAGGACACTCGTGATGGCATTTAGGGCCTGCCAGGATAATCCAGGATAGGCATCTCAGTGTTTTTAATCACCTCTGCAAGAAGCTTTATCATATAAGTTAACATTCACAGGTTCTAAGGATTATGACTTGGTATCTTTCTGGAGCCATTTTAATCAGCCTACGACAATCACCAGCTATCATAAATCAGATGTTCATGTATGTGTCTGTCTGGGCTTTCAATTTCATTCCATTGATCTATTTGTCTCTCTGTGTGCCATTATTTCATTGTTGTGATCTTAATTATATATCTTGATATCTAGTAGTGTAAGTCTTCCAATAATGTTCTCCCTGCCCCACCAACCCCAGGATTGTCTTGGCTTATTTTCCTCTTTTACATTTCTTTATAAATTCTAGAATCAGTTTTGTCAGTTTCCTTAAAAACATAGGCTAGGATTTTGACTGAAATTCCTTTGCATCTGTAGGTCCATTTGGGAGTAACTGACACCTTCAACAGTATTAAGTCTTCCAAAGCATAAACATGGTAATATTAAGCCATTTCTTTAAAAAATATTTTTCAGTAAAATGTTATAGTTTTCTGTGAAGAGATGACATCTTACATTTATTTCTGGTGTTTAACTTTTTGATACTTTTGAAAATGGCATAATATTTTAAAAATTTATTTTATAATTTTTGTTACCTAAAGAAATACAGTTAATTTTTATATAAACAAACTTGTTACCTTACTTATCAAGCATTATAAATTATCTGTAAATTTTAAATATTCTACATGCAATCATGTCATCTGCAAATGCTGACTTATTAAAATGAAACATAAATTAGTATTTTAACCACTCTCTGTTAATACAAAGACCCTAGAATTGTTATCATGTATTTTAGTTTTACATACCTATTAATCCCTTTAAACAACTATTATTTTTATACAATCAATATTTATTTTTAGATTCACCCTCATATTGAACTTTCTTTTGCTCTTTATTCTTTTCTGCATTTCCATGATTAGGATCATTTCCCTTATGCCTTTGATATTTCATTTATTGTAGATCTGCTGTTAACAAATTCTCCCAGTTTTTCATTTTCTGAAATGTCTTTTTAAATTTTTTGATGGATATTTTTTTCTGGGAAAGAATTCAAGTTTAGCAGTTGTTTTCTTTAAGTACTTAGAAGATGCTATTCCATTGTCTTCTAGATTCCATTATTTTCATTGAGAAGTAAGCTGTAATTCTTATTTTGATTCTTTCAAGGAAATGCCTCCTTTTCCCTCTAGTTACTTTCAATACGTGTGTGTGTGTGTGTGTGTGTGTGTGTATTAGCAGTTTTACTGTGATAAATGTAGGTGTGTTTTTTCTTTAGATTTTCCTATTTGGGGTTCATAGTGTTTCTCAAACTTGGGGCTTGATGTCTTTCATCAGCTTTAGAGAATTTCTCTCTAGTATCACTTCAAATATTGCTTCAGTCCCACTGATTCTCTATATTCTCTCTATATATACATATTAGACATTTTTGTTGTGTCTTTTATGTCTCTTACTCTATCCTCCTCCTTTTTTGTCCTTTACTTTTGATATTTTCTTCTGATCTATTCCCAGCTAACTAATTTTCTCTCTCTCTCAGTAGATTGATAGATATACAGATCTCTCTCTATGTTGATACGTATATACATTATATATGTGTATATAATATATATATATATATATGTTACTGTTAACACATCTTTTGAGTTTTTAATTTTGGTTTTGAAATTAAGATTCTATTTTTTTCTATTGTACTGTTTACAGTTCTCTAATCAAACCTACCAACTTGTTGCCTAATTTCTTGAACAGCAGCAATCACTTATTTTAAAGACAGTGTCTTATAAAACCAATATTGAATCATCAATATTGAATAAATATTGTGGCTCTGTGTCTGCTATCTGGTTTTTTCCTCATGATTTAAACCATTTGGTTTTATTTCCTGATGTAGCAACAAATTTTGACTAAATCCCTACATTGAATATAAAAACGTTTTAGAGATTCTCTGGATGGTGTTATCTATGCCTAGAGAGGGTTTATTTTGCCCCTGATAGGCAGTTAGGGTAGGATACAATAATTTTAACACAATCAGATAATGAGTTAATTTGAAGCTGGGCTTCAGTCTTTGTTAGGGATGGTGTATTTCTGGTTCATCTCTATTCCTACAATATAGTTTCTTTAGGGCTCTCAACCAAAATCCTAGGTTGTTTACTAGGGCCCCCCCTCCACTTATTTTCCCCAAGTCTTATAAAAGTGTAGGAGGTCCTTGCTCAGCCTCTCTGTTTGTTAGCCACCACTTGTGAATCATCAAATTCCTTGATCAGAAAAGCAGTATGAAATTAATGCCAAGCTCACCTCATTGTAAACTCATTCTCTCTAGGACTTGTTTCCTCAAGTTCTCACTGTTTTGTAGCTCTCCAATAACTTCCAAATACATATTTTAAAAACATATTTCCAAGTATTTCTAGTTGATTTTAGTGGGAAAGTTGACTTGAAACCAGCTACTCTGTAATTATTAGAAGCATAAATCTCTGATTACTAATATTTGAGGTATATATAATTTTCCTGGATGAGTTTTTACAGGAGATTTCTGTGGAAGAATAGTAAGCGCTCTGTATCAAGGTGAATTTTTTCTTATGATCCAGGATTTGATGTATAAATTCATTTCACTTTTATCTTTTTCCCTGTGAACTGGATAGATATCTGTAGGATTTTTCTCTTTACCCACTGCTACAAAGAAAATGTGTGTGGTCTCTGTGTTTATATTTCCTGTTCTTTTTAGTTTACAAAGACTTCTGGGGAGATGAAGGGAAAAATTCTAACTTTATAATGCTATCTTCAAATCAGAAGTCCGGGGGCTTCCCTTGTGGCACAGTGGTTGAGAATCTGCCTGCCAATGCAGGGGACACGGGTTCGAGCCCTGGTCTGGGAAGATCCCACATGCCGCGGAGCAACTAAGCCTGTGTGCCACAAATACTGGGCCTGCGCATCTGGAGCCTGTGCTCCGCAACAAGAGAGGCCGCAATAGTGAGAGGCCCGCACACCGCAATGAAGAGTGGTCCCCACTCGCCGCAACTAGAGAAAGCCCTCGCACAGAAACGAAGACCCAACACAGCCAAAAAAAAAAAAAAAAAAATCAGAAGTCTGATCTCATTTTAATTTTAAATGAACCCCTCTCGCTTTTGTCTGGAACATTATTTCAAATAGCAAAAGATTGGAATAAACCTAAGTGTACATGAATACAGAATGGTTAAATAAATTATGATAAATTCATATAATAAAACATCATAACCATTAAAAATAATGAGGTAACTTTCTATGTAATGACATGTAACTATTCCAAGAGGTATTGCGTGAGAATATCAAAGTGTGGAAGAATGTGTATGATATTACTGCTATAATTTGTGTGAAAAAAAAGTATACTTTTTTTTTGATAAATGCATAAACAGTCTGGAATATATATAAAACCTAGTAAGAGTTACTACTTTCTCCAAAAGTTACTGCTGGGGAATGGAACAAGGTCACTGAGGGACAGGTCCAAGGTGGACATTAAGTTTTAATGCATATCCTTCTCTTTGTTTTGGATGTTATACTGTGGGCATGTGTTACCTATTCAAAAATGTAAGTGAAATATTTTTTACAATACAACATGCATTTTCATATTCTCTAGTGAAATAATTTTCATTTGTGGGCATTACTGAACTGCCTATTTCCTTTCATTATTTGCCTATTATCATACATATTTTACATAATTATAATAGAGAATTTGTTATTTTATTAAGATAACTTTTTCATATTTTTATAGTCTTCAAAATTATTTTAAACTTTTACATAATATTTTGTTTAGCTCATGTACCATAATTTACTTATCCTTTCTCCAATGTTGGTCATTTACATGTTTCCTTATGTGTAACATAGTGATGAGTGTCTTTGTGAATGTATATTCATTTAGTCTCTATGATTAGCTCTAATACTTTATGGTTATTTGGTAAGGCTGAATGAAAATAAAATAAGCACTACATTGAGTAGAAAAAAGGTCAGAAATGATTATAGATGATCCTCCAGATACCCAGGATAAGCACAGTGATTCTCATTCATTTTAACCCTTGTCTATAAGGGTAAAACAAACAGAGTTGTTGCTCTTTAAATATACATACAGTGAAAATTGAACTCATAGGAAATAATGCACTTAAAGAATCATTAATTATTACCTAATTACTTGCACCACTGTGGCATGGACAGAAAAGTGCTTTGCGATGATGAAGTTGTCAATTACAGTTGATAATTAAGGGGCCAGGTGCATGTTTAACTTAACAAGATAAATATCTGCCCAGATGTTGTTTGTCTGCTGCTTCATTACCAGGTAGGTTAGAAGACTTTCATAAACTAGAGAGACTATTAAATTCATAACCTTGCTGCATCAAGAAATTTTTAACGAATCTGTTACTATAGCCAATATTCATTTAAATAGGCTATTCATCAGATTTCCTAGAGAGCTGAAGAAGTAAGTATGTGCATATAATACCATATTTGCAGATTCTCAGTGAAACGGCTATTTGAATATAAAATAAGGCTAAAATATGACAGTCTTGGAAACTAGAGAAGATGCCTCCCCATGCCAGAAACATGAAGGAATTTTATGCAAGATTTTATATGGCAGATTGAAAGAAGACTACAAAGAATCAGTCCATGTTAGACCATTCCAAGAAACCAAAGATCCTTGGAGGTAAGAGATGAAGGTTCTGGCAGAGTTACAGTATGATATCCTAAATTGGAGGGGAGAGGCTGGGAAGAAACGACTGTCTGCAGAAAACATGGAAGTTAGGTCATGTCACTCCTTGTGTTAGTTTGCTTGGGCTATCATAACAAAATACCACAGACTGGGTGGTCCAAACAACAGAAATTTATTTTCTCAGAGTCCTGGAGGCTGAAAGTCCAAGATTAAGGTACTAGGAGGGCTAATTTCCCTTGAGAACTCTCATTGGCTTGCAGATAGCTGCCTCTGCCTGTGTGCTCACCTGGCCTTTTCTCTGTATATGTGCATCTTAGGTGTCTCTTCCTCATCTTATAAGGACACTAGTCATATTGGTCTAGGACCCCACCCTTATGATCTCATTTAATATTAGTTACCTCTTTAAAGGACCCTATCTCCAAATACAGTCACATTTAGTGCTTCAACATATGAATTTGGGGGAAATATAATTCAGTCTATAACACTCCTCTCTTTAAAATTCTCCAAAGACCTTAAAATGGCCTGAAAGGGCCAGTGTAATCTGGTTCAACGCTGCCTCTCCAACATTTTCTCGTAACACTCTTCACCTTTGTGTATTGCACTCCAGCCACGTTGATCTTCTTACTGTATCTCTGAGACCAAGCATACTCCCATGTCAGGGCCTTTGCAATGGCTATTTTCTGTCCCTGGGATGCTTTGCCTTAGAGAGCCTCACTGCTGCAAGGTCCCTGTTTAAAGAGCTCCTTGCCAGAGAAGTCTTTTCTGACCACCATATAGAAAATAGAACTCACTGTCACTTTCTTTTCCTTCTTACACAGCTTTATTATCTTTTTTTCATAACACTTAAGACTTGTGATATATATTTGTTTGCTTATTACCAATGTGTTCCTAGTAGATTTAGGCAGTGACTTATATGAGCTAAGGGGCTTCTTCTGTTTCTGTTACTGTTACAGCAGCTAGAAATAGAAGACAGGACTTATAAAAGAAAGACAATTCAATTGACAGGAGATGTTAGTGGCAATAATAGAAGATAGAGGATAATGGAATAATGTTTTCAATTGGTTGATTTAAAATAATTATCAACTGAGAAAATTATCCTGCAAGGTGTTTTCAGGTAAATGAAAACAAAAGTAATTTACCTTTAAGAGACATTCATTAAAGGAACATTGGTTCATGTAGGAGGAAAATGATCCTAAAATGTCTTTGATCTAAGATGCAAGAAGGAAAGGGAAGAAATACATACATATTTAAGTTTATAAACCTAAGCAAATATTATTTATCAATAAATAAATATTAATGTCCAACTTACGGAATTTAGGAAAACAGAATCAAAATGTAAATAGGAGTGTAAAATTCCAAACCAGTAGAGGAGCAAAAATGGAAGAAGAAAAGAATGAATACAAGTTTATTAAATATAAAAAGGGGAAAAAAAGAGAAGAAAAAGCAACATAGAAAAAGTGAGACAAAGATGAATCAGTTATTAAGGTTGTAGACACCAATCAGAATATATCAAGAATCACATTAAAAGTAAACTAAATCCATCAGTTACAAGATTAAGTCTGTAAGTTTAGATTAAAAGAAAAAAATACACCTATTTATGCTATTTATAGGAAAAAAGAAGAATCTGGAAAGATTGGAAGTGAAAGGATAGAAAAATATATACCCAGCAACACTAACCAAAACAAACTAGAGTAGCATCATTAAATTTAGTCAAAATAGAATTTTAAGTCAAATAGAATAATTTAGGACAAGGAGGGTCACTACATAATATAAAAATTTTAATTCACCAGGAAGACATAACCATTATAAATTTCTAGGCATCTAAGAAAATAATCTAGAGAAATATAAATATATAAGTAATACATACATCAGATTGATAAAAATTATAAAGAGAAATTGACAAAGTTACCATCACGATGGGAGATTTCAACACAGCCCTTCCAATTATAGAAAGGCAGATAAATATTAGTAAAGCCAGTGAAAATTTAAATATATAATCTAATAAGTTTGAGCTAACGGAGCTTGCAAAAAATTCTGCACCTGTCAAATAGAGTATGTGTTTGTCTTAAACACAGTGAAACATGTATAAGAATTTACAGCAATTTCAACAGGATGATTTTGTTTTCTGACTTCAGGTACATTAGAAAACTTAACAGAAATTTCAAAAATGCTTAGAACTAAATGAACATGAAAATACTATACATTAAAACTTGTATAATCCATTAAACTTTTTAGGATGTGGCACAATGGTGAAGGGAAATTTATAATCCTCAATGCTTAAATATTTGTGTACAGAATAACTTAGTAATATATCAATTAAATAAAATGTTAAGAATACAAGGACAAGTTGACAGACACACAATTGTATTTGGACACTTTAATAAGCAGTCCTTAGCCTCTGATAGATCCACAAACCAGAATAAGATTATAGGATATCTGATCATTCAAAATTAATGTGATTGATAGTAAATACATAAAAATCTGCATACACAATAAAAAATTCACTTTTTCTAAAATTTTATTTAGTGTATAATTTATAGGGTCTCAAAAATTTCCTCACTACGTTAATTTTTTTTAGATGCATAAACAAAAAAACACAAATATCAGTGAATTAAGTGTTCTATTAGTGTTAGAAAAACACCTATAAAAAATCTCAGCTATGTTAGTTAGGATTCTTTGGTTGCAAAAGACAGAAACCCAATACCAATTCACTAAAGCCTAGAAGAGGGATTTATGGACACTTACCCAGACTGTGGAAAGGTGAGGTGGGCCTGGCATTAAAGATAAGTGGGTTCAGACCATAAGCTGTCAGACTTTCCCTCATTATTTTTAATTTCCACTCCTCTCATAGCTTCTGCACAGAGGGTTTCTCCCAGAGTGGGGGACGTGGCTTGGACCATCTCAGTGGCTGTAGCAGAGAAAGCCACTATGTGCTTACTACTCTGTGGCCTCTTCCTTGCACAGAGGACTATGACATTTCCCAGCCTCCTATGCAGTTAGTTTGGGGCCAAGTTGTCAGTGAGCTCTACGTGGAAGAGACACAAACCACATCTAGTTGGAGGTACTAAAGGTTCTCTCTGTTCTCTCCTCCCCTGCACAGTGACCCTAGAAGTGCTATGTTGAGAAGCAAAGATACAGGGGTCTTTGAGTTACAAGTTGTGAGCGGTTGCTCTTGAGTGCTTATGGATGTGCTGAAGACTTCATGTGAGTGAGAAATTTTGAGCTTTGCTACCCTAGCATAACCTCACCTCATCTAAATGAGTCAGATACTGTAGTGACTAGGATACATTCCCCAAGAGCTAGAGCAAAATCCTGAAGGATTCTGATGAATTCAAATTCGCTTACCTGGACTAATCAATGTGGACAGGAGGATAAGGTAATAGGATGGACTGAATTATGTACACACTCCTCTGACCAGGATTGGGTCTGTTACCAGAAGGGTCTGGAGTTGCACAGATATGGCCACTATTGGGAGTCATGAAGATGTCCCAATTTGTGGCTATTTGATTAAGGCAAACAAGATGATAATAAACATGAAAATAAAAATTAACATTTTATTGAAAATAAGTAAAGCCAATAAATAATCCTAACAATTCATTCAAAGAGAAAGTAAAATAATTAAGTCTTCGGCTAATTTTGTCAAGAAAAAAGAAAACACAGACACAGAATCAGAAATTAGAAAAAGTTTATTGGCCACCAAATTCAAGGGGAGCTGATTTTTTTTTTTTTTTTTTTTTTTTGCGGTACGCGGGCCTCTCACTGTTGTGGCCTCTCCCGTTGCGGAGCACAGGCTCCGCACGCGCAGGCTCAGTGGCCATGGCTCACGGACCCAGCCACTCCGCGGCATGTGGGATCTTCCTGGACTTGAGCACGAACCTGTGTCCCCTGCATCGGCAGGCAGACTCTCAACCACTGCACCACCAGGGAAGCCCATCATTTGGTTCTGTTAAAATAAAATAAAATTCATTTGAAAGGGACAATGTATACAGTGTTCCACTGCTGAATTCAAGTCATCTGAATTCAAGTCATCCTATGAACTGTTTATACAAATATTTAATAAGAATAATAATATTAAGAGTTTAGGATTTTTATGTTCTCTGAAGAAGCCAAATGCTCTTCTTTTTTATATATGAATGTGGATTTGTCTTCCGTCATACTCTGTTTTTACCGTGTCATGTGGGCACTCTTCTCTCTTGCCTGATTTAAAGCCCTCTTTATTCAGAATTTTCTTGCCAGCAATGTCTTCCCGGTTCCCACTGGATGCACTCATGCCGGTAGTCATCATGTTGGCGTTGTAAGAGGCACCTTAAAATCCAGTCCAGCTGGTTACTTACCTCAGCCTCCTTTCTCTTCCAGAATCAAAACTTTCTAGGGGGGCTTCCCAGATGGCGCAGTGGTTAAGAATCCGCCTGCCAATGCAGGGGACATGGGGTTGAACCCTGGTCCAGGAAGATCCCACATGCTGTGGAGCAACAAAGCCGGTGCGCCACAACTACTGAGCCTGCGCTCTAGAGCCCGCGAGCCACAACAACTGAGCCCACGAGCCACAACTACTGAGCCTGCGTGCCTAGACCCCGTGCTCCACAACAAAAGAAGCCACCGCAATGAGAAGCCTGCACTGCAACGAAGAGTAGCCCCCGCTCATCGCAACTAGAGAAAGCCCGTGTGCAGCAACGAAGACCCAATACAGCCAAAAATAAATAAAAGTTAAAAAAAAAAAACTTTCTAGGGAAGAGGAGATGAAAACACCACCTGAATTTCCTTCTGTTTTCTACTCAGATTCCCTGGTGTTGTACTCCACATTTCTCCCAGCTCTGTGATTATTCTCTGTGAAATTGTGTAAGTGGGAAGAGTCGTGGGTTTGAGGTACTTTGGTAGATTTTCCTCACAAGTGTTTACGCACACGCACACTGTAGGACAGCCGTTTTCTCTTCTTCAGGGTCTTCACACGGGCCCCTTCTTTTTTTTCTTCTTTATTTTTTGGCTGCACCACATGGCATGTGGGATCTTAGTTCCCTGACAAGGGATGGAACCAGCACCCCCTACACTGGAAGCGCGGAGTCTTTTTTTTTTTTTTTAATTGGAGTATAATTGCTTTACAATGTTGTGTTAGTTTCTGCTGTACAATGAAGTGAATCAGCTATACATATACATATATCCCCTCCCTCTTGGACCTCCCTCCCATCCCCCGGCTTCCTGCCCATCTAGATCATTACAGAGCACCGAGCTGAGCTCCCTGTGCTGCACTGCTGATTTCCACTAGCTATCTCTTTTTACATATGGTAGTGTATTTATGTCAAACCTAATCGCCCAATTCATCCCACTCTCCCCTTTCCCCACTGTGTCCACATGTCCATTCTCTACATCTGCATGAAGGGTGGAGTCTTAACCACTGGACTGCCAGGGAAGTCCCACAAGCCCCTTCTTGTCCCTCCCTTAGACCTTCACCTGCTCCACAGAGGGTCACATGCGCCACACCCCATGCTCTTGTCTGACTCAGCTACAATCATACCGAAGCAGCCTGACTTCAAATATCCCACTGGTTTGTAGTTTGACCTTGAAGAAGTTGGTAGACCGTCTTTGACCACGTGGGAAATGGAACTTACTTCAGAAAGAGAATAGTGAACTAAGAGTTGTGGAATCACAACTCTTAAAAAAAATAAGCAGCCGCTAAAATAGTTAATTATGCTAGTGTTTCTCCACCCATTTTGTTGATGAAAGAGCTTCTAAAACATTACCTGTCAATCTGATCCTTCAGATAAAAGACTCTCCCTTTGAAAACAGTCATCATATGAAAATCTGAGGGCCAGTATCCATATTTATTAGGGGATGCCCACCCCTCCTGTCCTGTTGTATCATGGGTTTATAGCACACCAGTTATCCTGAGCTCCCTAAGATCTTTCAAGAATTGTGTTAAAATTAAACCTGTCAGTTGTTCCTTGGGAGAATCACAAAGTTTCAGACATTTGTGTAGCTGACTTGCCTGCAGAAGTATGGAAGCAGTGTTTTGTTCTTTTTAAATCTCAAGTTAGCAAAATATTTCTCCTTTTATCTCCCCTGCCCCTGTGGTGGTGATTAGTATCTGAAGGCCAAGTTCCTCTGGGAATGGCTGACATCTTCTGCCACTGCATAGATCAAAAGGGAAGAAGAGATATACTTTGGCCACTGAGTGAAGGGAAAAACAGAAAGATTGACAATCAGAAGGAATTAGAAAAAAGAAGGAATAAGAAACTTACCACTGTGAAAGGAAGAAAAAAATCAAACTCTATTTTCTTAAAATTAATTTTGGTGAAAGATTAGGAAAGTTAAAGAAGCTCAGTGTCCAAAGCAAGGAGCAGCAAATAATTGGACAGTCCATGTGAGCTGAAATTAGTGCCGCAACAGACTTAGAAAGAATTAGGAGGGCTCTTCCCTAAAGGGAAATGTAGAAATACATCAATGGTAAGTGTGTTGAGCTGTGTTTTAGGTACAATTCCCATTCTGAGAACTCCAAAAATTTCCTAGGAACAAGAATAGAAGGTGCCAGTGAGTGAATGAACTGAACAGAACAAGGATGATGATGTTCCTTCTCTGGCCAGATTGCACCTGAAATATTGTGCTCAAACCAAAGGACCACTGAGATGGTGACAGTCTGGGAAACGCGTTTATGAGGAATTTTGAAGAAACAGGTAAGTTAGATTTCAAGAGGGGACACTTCAGGCCGTGGAGGTACCTCATAGCTGCTTCCAAATATTTAAAGCCTTAGTGAATTAAATAAAAATCTGAGCACTAGCTCAGAGCCAGCCCGGTACATGGAGCCTGGGATGAGTAGATGAATATGGATACATCCTGCCTTCTGGATGCAGGAAGGAAAATGAGATTGACTCTGTGTGCTTCTAAAGAGCAAACTGGGATGACAGTAGCGGCTCTAAGGAAGGTTTCAGTTTAATAAAAGGAAAAGGGCGTTTATAAATGCACTGTCGCAAGTTAGAAAGGGCTGCTTAAGACACAGCAAGCCTTCCTGTTGCAGGGCTTCGTGGTAGGTTAGCGTGACAAGGGATCTTAGCCGACCTAGAGAAAGCATCATGTAGAGACAGGATGACCCCCTGTTTGGGCTGTCCTTGGAATGGATTCTCCATCCCCTTCCACTTCCCATGAATCTGCGTTTCTGAATCTTATTTGAAGAAGATTATCTGAATCTGATTTGGGAGAAGAATGAGGATAGAGCAGCCAAGTAGTAAAGGGAGCATAGGTTTAGTAATTGAAGCATAAATAATAATTGCTAACTTTTATTGAGAGCTTACCAAGTGCTTGACAGGGTTGGGCAGTACCGGTCCTGTGAGGTAGTGCTATTTTATCTTCTTTTCACAGCTGAGGAAACAGCTAAAGTCACTTTGCCCAAGGTGCCACAGCAGGTCAACTAGCCCGGGCACTGAAACGCATGCTTTAGCCTCCAGACGGCTCTGCCTCGCTATGACACCTAGTGTCATTTCCTCACTCAAACCTGCACTTGCGTGCCTTCAGAAACGATACCTGCAAGGGTTCTAGGAACATGTTTAATTTTGCTGCAACTTGTATAAGCTTATAGGAATGCACACCAAATATATAAAACTATGGAAATACGAGGAACAGTGGAAAATTATTTACTGCAAGGGTTTTTTACATGGCATCCGTGTGTGTGTGTGTGTGTGTGCGCGCGCACGCACGTCACTGTGAAGAAATCCTCAGAATGGTGATGCATTACCTCACAAAAGTTTAAGAACTACTGTTTTAAGACCTTCTCCAGCTTCTGTGCAGAGAAGAAAGCCTAACCAGATAGAAACTTTCATTCACCAACAGGAATCAGCTAGTTTAAGAAAGAAAACCAAACCAAAACAAAAAAACTCTCAGCAATTGAAGTTATTAAAACAATTCTTTCTGAGAGTAGGAACCATCTAGACTTAACCTTTTGGGATTCACTTTACTAGGAGTTTCAGACTCTATAAGGAGGCCCTTAGTGTATGTTTCTTTTTCCCTAAAGGAACCTGGCAACAGAGGAAGAACACAGGAACGGACTAGGATGGAGGAATGAAGATTCCTCACTGGCTTTTCTTAAGCACCCCTCCCCTAGGGTTTTGCAGTATTCAACAGGGAAGTCTCTGAATGATCATTTTGTTTTCACAGTGCTTCATTTCTCCCACCTTCAATCCTGGCCTAACACCATCAAGCATTGCACAGCAGCAGAAACAGGTAACAAAATGGACACCACAGAGATCAAAAGCAGTCAGATTTCCAAGCAGAAAAATTCACCTCTGTTTCTGAGCATCCAAAGACACTCTCACATTCTTGCTGAATGCTTCTGATGTCAGTTAACTGCAGGAGTGATCCTTGCATAATAATTGCTTGCTCCTTTGTGCTATCTGTTGTGACTGGTTTTGGGCAGAAAACTTTTGAAAAGCTATTGGGAGAAGGGAGGGTTTGGTTTTATTAACTAGTCTTACGTTAAGCATTTAATGATTGCATTTGCATATTTCTGTTAGCACTACATAAAATACCAATACCATCTTGCTTTTTTTTTTTTTTTTTTAATTAACAGTCCATTCTCTTGCAGGAAACGACCCAGAAAAAAAGAAAGAAAATCGAACACTCTCAACTAATGAAAAAGATCACTTTTTTTCTGACTCAGCTTTTTTTCCGCTTGCTTAATTCTCACATCCGTTTTGGAAGGACGGTCTGTTTGCCTAAGTGTCCATCACCATTCCACGTTAACTTGCTGAAATCTCCGTATGTAACCTGCTTGGGCTTTCCATTATGGCTTTTGCAAATTGAGGTTTCTTACTTGTTATCAGCAGTGGTTCTTGATTTGTTAGCTGTGAGCCTGTAGATCAGTGTGTGTTGGTTCTGTTCATTACCTTACGATGCTAATAAGTTTGAATAATATAACTGATATGTGAATAGTTTATCACAGTTTATAAACTGTTTTCATATTCAGATCTCCCCTAATCCTAAAGAAACATGTGTTTGCTCACAAAAGAAAATCATATTTTCTCAGCAAAATATTGCATTAGGTTATTGTCTTTGCAAAAATGTGCAAAAAGTGACCATATATATTCCATTGGTTCTTTTTCTCTGAAGAACCCTGACTAATACATTATCTCTATTATCTCTCTCTCTCTCTCTCTCTCTCTCTCTATCTCTCTATCTTCTGGTATCTGTCTCTCATCGCTCCTCTCTGGGGTTGCATCTCCTTGCTACCAGTGCAGTAAAGTAGGTGGGACCTCTTTTCCATTGAGAGGAGACTCATCTCATACACTCACTGGTTGGGGGACTTCCTAGTCCTGATTCTGCTCTACTTTCTAAGAGCCAGAGGGCTGACTTGTCTCCTCGGCACTTACTTCTTGACACTCTTTTTGGTTGTGTCAGCCTTATAGATGAGTGACTATGTTCATTACCTGTGGCTGAACTAGTTGGGCGAGGGGAGAAGAGGGGGTAGCCTATGGTTATGAGCTAACAACGCTAACAATAATGGAAAGCACATAGCCATTGCTCTTACGGTATTGGCACTCACTTTTCAAAATCCAATTTATTTTTTAATGGACTATTTTTTGGAACAGTGTTAGATTTATGGAAAAATTGACAACATAGTACAGAGAGTTCCCATACACCACACACCCAGTTTCCCCTATTAGTAACACTTACAGGAATATGGTATATTTGTTATATATAAGTATATTTGGCATATTAATTCATCAACAAATATTAGTCTGTTATTATTAACTAAAATCCATAGTTTACTCAGATTTCCTTAGTTTTTACCAAATATCTTTTTTCTGTTCCAGGATCCCATCCAGGATACTGTATTACATTTAGGTATCCTGTCTCTCTAGGCTCCTCTTTGCTGGGACCATTTCTCAGACTTTCCTTGTGTTTGATGACCTTGACTGTTTGGAGAAACAGTTGTCAGGTGTTTGGGGATTTGTCTGATGCTTTCCTTGTGATTAGGCTGGGGTTATGTGTTTTGGGGGGCAGATCACAGAGGTAAAGTGCCATTTGCATTACGGCATTGCAAAGGTACGTCCTATCAATGTGATTTATGATTGTTAATATTGACCTTGAGAACCTGGATGAGGTAGTGTTTGTCATATTTCAGCACTGCAGAGTTATGATTTTCCCATACCCACTATGTGCAGCCCACACCTAAGGAGTGGGACGTTATCCTCCCTGTCCCTGAGGGCAGAGTCTCTACCTCGATGATTTGGAATTCTTCTGTATGGGAAATTTGTCTCTTCCGTCACAGAAATCACTTTTCAAAAGTTATTAAAGGCAACAGTATGAAAGCTTTTAGAAGGAAGATATGGTATAATTTCTCCACAATGTTACTAATCTGTCCATCTGAGACATATATTTTGAATCATTCACTCCATAAACCTAAAATACAATTATGGCTACAGATGTGCCAGGCGTTGTGCAAAAAAGCTAAAGGATAAACAGTATATGCAGTTCTCAATTAGTGCAGAAATGTTAGATGAATTGCTGAGAAAATTCCTAAATGGGCTCTGAAACCTCTGGGGCAGCCCAGAATAGGCAGGTAGAGGTAGAAACAGATAATCCCATACACTGTGGTGAGTACTGACAATACAAGGACAGTATACAGAGTGTGCCCTAAGAAGAGAGGCCCTAAGTGGGCAAATGTGGAAAGACACATCCAGCAGTGGTGGTTGACCAGAGGTGCTTTTAGAAAGGTCAGGAAGAGGGGGAGGATGGGAGGGAGATGATAGGGATGGTGAAGCCTATAAAGGGAACGAGTTTGTGACAAATCGCTCACCTCTCACTCTGCTGTTTGTTTCTTAGCTTTGTCACCTCTTGTTGCAAGGCTGTGAGGTAAGGACCTCAGGTGAACAGAATTGAGTCAGTCAGACTCCTCAGTTCATGGCAATGAACATCGTTGTTCCATGTGAGGCATCTCTTTGGTTTGGTTTTTTTTTGTTTTGTTTTGTTTTAAATGTTGAGCCTTCTTTTAATTAATTTATTAATTAATTAATTTATTTTTTTTTCTTTTTGCGGTATGCGGGCCTCTCACTGCTGTGGCCTCTCCCGTTGCGGAGCACAGGCTCCGGATGCGCAGGCCCAGCGGCCATGGCTCACGGGCCCAGCCGCTCCGCGGCACATGGGATCCTCCCAGACCGGGGCACGAACCCGTATCCCCTGCATCGGCAGGCGGACTCTCAACCACTGCGCCACCAGGGAGGCCCTTAATTAATTTATTTTTATTTTTGGCTGTGCTGGGCCTTCGTTTCTGTGCAAGGGCTTTCTCTAGTTGTGGCAAGCGGGGGCCACTCTTCATCGTGGTGTGAGGGCCTCTCACTGTTGTGGCCTCTCTTGTTGCGGAGCACAGGCTCCAGACGCGCAGGCTCAGTAGTTGTGGCTCACAGGCCTTAGTCACTCCGCGGCATGTGGGATCTTCCCAGACCAGGGCTCGAACCCGTGTCCCCTGCATTGGCAGGCAGATTCTCAACCACTGCGCCACCAGGGAAGCCCTTTGGTTTGGTTTGGTTTGGTTTTATTTTTTCCACCCATTCCTCATTCTCTCCAGCCCCATTCTCGTTACTCCATATGCACCCACTCTGTTATGTTCAAGCTATGTCCTTTCAGTCTACTTTCCTAATATTCTTAAAAAATAGGTAGTGTTGTTTTGAGTTTGTAATTTAAAAATTTATATGATAGTATCATGCTCTAAATCTTACTATTTCTTAATTTAAGAAACTTTTTTCTTTATTGTCACTGAATATTATTTTTAAAAATCTATCTAAAATGCCATACATAGTCTATTTCTGACTGCTAAATTATATTCCATCCTGCTTAAACTCCTGTTTTATTTATCCATTTTCCTGTTGTTATATCCAATTCCTTGTTCCTAATGGGAACCAGAGTCCACCTTTGTGCCCCTACTCTGGGTCTAGGCACTTAGACATGTCTTTCCCAGAAGATGGTGCAGCAACTTCCCTTGGATATTCGTCTGGATTCTTCCTCCCTTTAGACAAATCTCCGCTCAAATATTGGCTTCTCAAAGAAGCAGTCCCTGATCATCTGAACAAAAATAGGCTCCACCTACACCGTCGCTCTCTGCCCACTTAGCCAGCTTTACATTTCATTACATAACTAACATGGTGTATATTTTCTGTCTCCCCACAGGAATGCATGCACCATGATGCCTGGACTTTGTTTTATTTTGTCATGGTATTCCTAGCACTTGGCTCACCAAGAATGGTGAATAAATGCTATTATTTGGCAGCCTCTATGCATGGATATCACGAGGGAACGTCCATGACCTTTTTATATTCTGCTTCTGTTTTTAGCTCTTTTCCTACTGGGGTCACTGTGGGAACCAGGATGGCTGGGTGAGGGCAGCAAAAATCCAGACAGAAGGGTGGGGATGCCCCAATTGTGACTGTGGGACTATTTCAGCTCCAAATGCTATTCTGATGGAAAGTTTTACCCTTAGTCCTCTGACACATTCCAACCACGTGGCTGTGTAAAGTGCCAGAGTTCAAGCTCTTGGGAGTGGAAGTCTTTGAAGCTAGGAGGAAAATTTATAGAATTTGGATCATATGCTGTTTTTCAGCTTCAGTTGCAAATGAGTTAGCAAAACAAAGTTTAAAGTTCCCAACTGAGCATTTAAAATAAAAATAGAATTTTTCAGGGAGCATAACATCTTTCATTGCAAGAAGAGATAAGCAAGCAATGAGCCTTTTCTGAAAAATGGCATGACAGAACAATCCAAGGTGGTTGCCCAAGATGACTGGAAATTTGTGTGGGAAATGAGAAAACTCTGGCTACTGATAACCTCCTTCCTCTTGCAATAATACTGAACGAGATGGTCAGCAGGGCATATGCTTGACTACAAATGCTTCTTCTTTCTGATGTGTCTAAGGGCTGAGTGGAAGGGATTTTAATAGTGGCTATTTTAGCTCTATACCTTAAAAGTTTATTTTCTTGTACTTTTGTAAATTAAAGGGAGGCTTTAAAATATTTTGGTCGTTCCATCACTGGCCCATAAACAAGCAATTATAAGAGTTGGCACTAACCAAACAATTCTTGTGAGTGACCTAAAGCATACATTTGGGAAAGACAATAATCAGAGCTACGAGTCCTCTGATAAGGAAGGTTGTGAAGCCATAGCAACAGGCTGAAGATGCTATTCCTTCTGTTTCCAAGTTTGCTGCATCCTTGCATCCTGGGAATGATATTTTGCCCAACCTGGTGAACTAACCTCGTATGGATTCTACTCAGATGTCACTTCCATTGTGCAGCCTTCCTGACCATTGTTTTCCCCCCAGATGGAGTTAGTTGCTTTCTCCTCTAAGTTCCCACAACACTTTTTTTTTCATGCCTCTATTGTGGACCCTACCCCATATTGTAAACAAGTGTTTATCTTGTTTCGCTAGATCATTAAGTCATCAAGGGAAGTGGCCTAAGTTTTCTTCATTCTTGTGTCTCTGGTATTAGCCCAGTGGCTGGCCCAGAAAGTGAATAAATGAGTGAGGTTATTCATCTATTATGTATATTGACCAACCACCACTCCAATTTTATGACCAAATTCTCCCATGGTACAATGTGTTAATTTCTGAGGCTGTCCGTCTGCACAGGGATGGGGTCATTGCAGCGGAAGTTCTCTCTCTGCAAGTCTTGGGGGTGAAATTGCATGGAGCAGCCAAGCACTGACTCCTGCTGGTACGATGGAACATTGCTACTAGTACACTGCTGTGCGTTTCCTTCCCATTTTGGTGACTTCTCAGCAGACCCCAAAGGCTTACTATTCAACCTGCCTCAGATGCAGAATCGTGGTTTGACAGGAAGCCTGGATCCGTTTCTCGGTGCTCCTTGCCTGTCTTTGATGGCACTCAAATTCTGCTGAGATGGACCATAAGCAGCATGGCACTGCTCATCCTGCTCTGTTGAATTAATTTTCCCTGCCGTTTGGAGTCTCTGCCTTCTTAAAAGAGTGACCAGATGTCTCTGAGTGCCTCTGGCAGGCTTGGCATCCGAAGACACTGCCATCTCTTCCAGTGTACCTCCATCAGGATGCCAGGCCAAGCGGCCAGAGCAGGCTCTCCCGCCTGCCCTGAGTATAGGGACTCTTCTAAAACTGTGCGAGTTCTTAGATATCTGTCTTGGGCCTAGTAAATCTGTATTTGTTCATTTTTCAATGGGCCTTTAAAGTAAGCTAACAAAACCTTCCTGAGATCATCTTGTCATAGAGTGGAGACATACCTAGGTCAAGTTCATTCTCTTAGAGCCCCACATCATGTGTTCACCAAGTAGGCATAGAATATATCTATGATGAACTGGTGTTGTGCCTGAGATGAAGGGGCTAAGATGCTCTCCCCAGAGTACGGCCAATTAATCATGTTCATCCCTGTTAAAATTGGTGAGTAGGCCCTTGTAAAGTCCAATTATTTACCAGCCAAGTGAGCAGATTGTTACCTTGACAGTTAAGCTGCATTTTGGTTTTTGGTTTCTTAATCTGAAAAAATATGAGAAATTATTAATTAGTTCACTGGAGGAGTTATTAAGTATGTTTCTATTGCTCCTAAGGTGCTGTGTTTTAGAAACCTCAAGGCCCAGTGGCGTACACATTGCATGAAACAGGGCAGCAGGAGCCCTGACTTCTAGGCCTGCCTCTGCCAACATCTAGCTGTGTGACTTCGGACTTGTCACCTCATCCTTCTGGGCTTCACACTCATAGGGGATGAGAGTTTCTTCCATGTCTAATAAATCAAGCATGGTGACATTATTGGAGCATCAGGGATTCAATTTTCTGCCTACATAGGAAGATTCGTCCTCTCACTCGAGTCCATTTTAATCTCTCCCACAATAAGCTTTTTGGTTTGGCTGTTTTGTCCAGATCTGTCAAGAAGGCTCCAGGGAGCACCATTTTCCAGACTAGAATCCAAGGGTGCCTCTGGAATTGTGAGGCACAAAAATACATCAAAGTCTGCTTTTTTTTTTCTTTAAAAGACATGTCTAATTTCAATTTCATAGCTGAAATTAAATAGATAATGGTGTATAAATCACGAGGCAAAGCATCATTTTGTAAAATGACATCTGAATATACTCCACAGCAAAGAATGTGCGCCCAAACATAAGTACATCAAATGTAACAGCGTATATGTCCTTCTTCCCCCAATATCAGCAGTTGAAAGGAATTATTCTCCCTAAATATCCTTCCAAGTTCAGAGCTCTCTTTGATGGCTCCCTTTCTCTAGTCATTTGAATCCAATCTGCTGTTTGACCCTTATGTGTTCTTAACGTTCTTCCTTTCTGCTCTCAGTTGCTTTATTTTCTCTCTCATTTCTTTGTTCAAGCCTTCTCCACCTCTCATTTCAACAACTACAGGATCTTTTGGTTTCCCCACCTCCAGTCTCTTTTCTTTCCAAGACGTCTCATGTGCTGCTGCCAGATGAATCTTCCTGGAGCACAGCTCTGAGTAAGCCCGGCCCTGACTCTGAGTTGATCCCACACTGCTCGCCAGCAGTGGTTAAGACGGTTGACTATTTAGTCAGACTCTTCGGTTTGGATCTTCGTTCCTCAGCTTGCTGACTCTGTGGGCTTGCAAAAGTCACATCCCAGGGCTTCCCTGGTGGCGCAGTGGTTGGGAGTCCGCCTGCCGATGCAGGGGACGCGGGTTCGTGCCCCGGTTGGGAGGATCCCGCATGCCGCAGAGCGGCTGGGCCCGTGAGCCATGGCCGCTGAGCCTGCGCGTCCGGAGCCTGTGGTCCGCGGCGGGGGAGGCCACAACAGTGAGGGGCCCGCGTACTGAAAAAAAAAAAAAAAGTCACATACCTTCTGTAAGCCTCACTTTCTTCTGAAAGATGGAATTATTGATCTAACACAAAACAGTGTTAGGGAAACTATATGCTTGGCACATAGAAATTGTCAAAGAACGTTAGCTACTCTTTTTATGACAGGTACTCGTGGCTCTTCCTAATCAGTTCTCATCATTTCTGCCCAAAGCCACGTGTCACCACCCCTCTTTACATAATCTGTGTTAGTCTGCGTTGCTCACTGTTGCTTACAGCAGCCAGGCTGTTCCCACCTCTGCACTTGCACCCATGTACGTCTTTTCACCTGGTTCCTTATTTATCCATGGTTAGATCAGTCATTCATAAAAAAATTATGCAAATTTTCATGTATACAGTTAACCCTTGAACAACTCAGGGGTTTGGAGCACTTGATCCCCATGCAGTGGAAAATCCAAGTCTAACTTTACAGCCAGCCCTCCGTATCTGAGGTTCCTCTGTATTTTCAGTCCTGCACCCATGGATTCAACCAACCACAGATTGTGTAGTACTGTAGGATGCATTTATTGAAAAAAATCCATGTATAAGTGGGCCTAGGCAGTTCCCCTATTGCTCAAGGGCCAACTGTATACACTAAATAGAATAGTAAAATGACACTTCATGTACCTGTCACCCAGCTTCAACAATAACCAATACATGGCCAGACTTGTTTCAACTTTACCCTTAATAGATTATTTTTTAAAATTTATTTTACTGAAGTATAGTTGATTTACAATATTGTGTTAATTTTTGCTACACAGCAAAGTGATTCAGTTATACATATATATATACATTCTTTTTCATATTTTTTCCATTATGATTTATCACAGGATATTGAATATAGTTCCCTGTGCTATACAGTAGGACCTTGTTGCTTACCCATTCTATATATAATAGTTTGCAACTGCTAATCCCAAACCCCCAACCATCCCTCCCCCTGCCCCCGGCCAGCAACCACAAGTCTGTTCTCTATGTCTGTGAATCTGTTTCTGTTTTGTAAATAAGTTCATTTGGGTCATTTTTTTAGATTCCACATGTAAGTGATATCACATGAAATTTGTCTTTCTCTGTCTGACTTACTTCACTTAGTATAATAATCTCTAGGTCCATCCATGTTGCTGCAAGTGGCATTTTAATAGACTATTTTAAAGCAGATCCCAGACACCATACTGTTTCATTCATAAGTACTTCAGTAAGTATCTCTAAAAGACAAGGACTCTTTTAAAAAACATAAACACAATACCTGATCACATCTAAAAAAATAAAAAGTCATTCTTTAATATCAAGTTTATAGTCAATGTTTAAATTTCTCTGTCTCATAAATGTTTACGTACTTAGTTTTATAGTTGGTTATTCAAATCAGGATTCCAAGAAAGTCCATCCATTGTATTTGGTTGATATGTCACTTAAATCTCTTTTAATCTATACATTCCCTTTTTTTCCTTATAATTTATTTGTTAAAGAAACTGGATCATTTGTCCTATAGAATTTCCCACATTCTGTTTTTTGCTGATTGCATTCCTGTAGCGTGGCTTAATATGTTCTTCTGTCTTCTGTATTACCCATAAATTGATAGTTAGGTCTACAGACTTGATCAGACTCAGGTTTGAAATATGGGGTAAGAATGCTTTAGAGGCAATGTCACGGACCATTTCTTGGACACTGAGCCTTGGGTGCAGTTCTAGGTGTACAGGGGGATGGGGCACGTTTCCCACATTAGGGTGCATACTCCTCCAGGGTCCACCTCACTGATATTTTCTGGTCAATAATTTTTTGCCTGATATTAGAGCTTTTTAGGCATGAATCTTCCTTTTTCCTTTTCTGTAGTGGGCTTCCCAAGGGAAGCATGTAGAAATCAACTTCATAACCATCTTTTTCTCTCCTACCCTGAACCTGCATAGTCAGGTTTCAATAAGAAGCAATAAAAAATCAGGTACCTTTTCTCAGTACCAGATGCTGTGGTACGCCCTTAACATGAATCATCTCACATAATTTCACAGGAACCTTATGATGAAGCTGTTTTAGTATCCTCATTCTAGAGATGAGGAAACTGAGGGAGAGTTTAAGAATCTCCTCCAAAGAAACCAGTGTTGAGTCCTTACTATGGCAGTGATCCAGCCCTGTAGATAATCCTACTTCTTTTCATCCCATTTGAGAAACTCTTGGCTTTTCCTTTTGAACCTGGTGTGCTAGGTTATCTAAGTGTTAATAAAATGTTGCTATTTGCTGAAGTCGTTGAGTGCGTAAATTCAGGTTTGAAAAATGCTTTGAGTGCTACAGCTTAGAAGGGAGTGCAGTATACCAGTTAGGGAAGGAGGCTATGGGGTGGAATCCTAACTCTGCAACTTGCCAGCTGTGTGACCTTGGGTAAGTCACTTAACCCCTCTGTGCCTTATAATATAATATGTATGCTAAATGAAAGTAATGAGAACAGCGCCTAGCAGCATATAGTAAGCACTTAGTAAATGTTACCTGATACTCTTATTATTGTCATCATTATCCAAAGCTTTTGAACAACTCCCAGAAACAAATAAAAACCTTGAAAATAACTTATTTCGTATCTCCTAATTCCTGTTGTGAAAAGGCCATCCTCCTTTTCCTTTAACTAGTCATTTCTTTTTCATAGAGGAATTAGAAGTACAGAGGTCTCTCTCCACCCTCCTCCCTCCACCACACACATTTTAATTAAGGTATCTTTTGAGAAGGAATACTTTAATCCAAAGTGATCACTTTGATACTCAAAGAGACACATTTGGAGGCTACTTGGCGAGGGGGAATTCAAGACGGAGAAGCTGAATAAATAGCAAGCAAAATGTTAATGTTTTGGCTTTGTGGTGTCTGCATCTGAGAGCACTCGCCGCATATTTGTTGGCCCGCTCCAGCTGGAAGCTCCGGCGACTCCTTTTGTGTGCGTGGGAGCCCTGGCTGCGGATTGCCGCGCTGCCCCTAGGGGTCAGTCTGATCCAGGGATTGTCCGGATACGTGCCTCTCTGGGCACGATAGGAGCTGGGCGCCAGGGCCACGCGGCTTCCCTGAAGGCCCCAGAGAGCATCCCGGTCGTCCCCGCCGCTGCGCGCCGCCGCCCCGCCTTAGCCCCTCCCCGCGGTTCTCCTCCTGAAGACGCGTTTTTCCGAAGGCAGAAAAGGTCAACTTTTCCCTCAATTTCATGGAGTTAGTCTCACTTCTTAATGGTAAAAAACCAAAAAGAAAAGAAAGATGGCTCTAGATGGCTTAGTAATATTTTCTAATAATCTCTAATTTTTGCTTATGCTGCATTCAGCCTCTTGTATCCAAGAGCCATAAAATGTTAGAGCTGTGAGAAACCTCATATACCTTTTATGTCAACCCTTCATCCACAAAGAAACTGAGGCCCAGAGGAGAAAACAAAACAGCCTCGGTTATCACACGAGAAGTCTCAACTGAAGGTTATTTCCACTATAAGTAATCTTGTTCGTTATTTTTTTAAAAAACCTTATGCATGATTACTAATTTAAAGGCCCTAAAATGATATAAAAAGTAGTTATTAGATGGCAAACTAGCATAGTAATTAACTGGAGGACTTCAGAGGCGGATTACCTGTGTTCAGATGGGAGTGGGCTGGGAGGCAAAGGATTATCACCAACAATCTGTGAGGTCCTAAGTCCTTAACCTCTCTGTCCCTCAGTTTACTTATCTGTAAAATGATGGTGAATCGAGAGAATTCATTTCTTAAAAAGTTCCTACAAGATAATTCGGTAAACATTCAGTGACGGTTGGCTGACATTAATTTTTACCATTGGAAGCATTACAAAGGCAGTCCTTGAACGTTCAGGAAGGGGTGGGAATGTCCTGGTTCATCTTGGGAAGCACAATTTTACTCCTTCCAGTTGGTACCCTACATGACTACCAGAGTAATCTTCTTTAAATATATTTCGTGAGTCCCTTCCCCCATCCCAATACGAAAACACAATGTCCAACTAAAGCAGAAGGAATGTCCCTTGGGAATCTGGTGAAGGAGTCAGGAGTGGGGTGATAACAATCAGGGTGGCAGGTGTTGGAAAGGAAGAGTCTGCCCCCAGACACATTTTCAAGGGACAATTCTCAGGATTTAGTAACCCTGTCAAGTTCAAATTCCAAAGGAACAGGACTTTCATGGGGACTTTGGGTATTTTATTTCTTGCTCTGTGGTTCAGCTGGCTGTGTGTTGTTCACGCTCAGCTCATCCATTCACAGCTTCCTAGAGGACAGAGATTCCCCCACCACCACCAATCCCCCCCTCCTGCTTTGGCTTCATGTGCAGGGGGTGCTTATGAAAATGCTTGCTATGGTGTGAATTGCTGGACAAGATGCTCACTGCGATCTTCCCCTTATGAACTATCTTGGGTACCATTCTTTCTCTGCAAACACCCTGTACAAGATAAGTAGTAAGAAAGTTAATCCAACAATAGACCACTGCCTTTAGGCTTTTCTGTCTTCTTTTTCCATTGATTTTGCTACATTTGTGGTGTTTGAAGATCCTGCCATGTACATTTTCCTCCTGTTAGTACTTAGTCTGCCTTCTGGAGAAGGGCTGGCATCTAATCCTTCTTTTCACCTATCAGTTCTGGGGATATTCAAAGACAGCTACCAAGGCTCCTGAATTCTCTTTCACAGGTCTCCAGCCATTCTTCATGGAGCATGATTCCGAATCATCATTATCTTGGTTGCCATTAGCTTCTAGATCTTCTCCAGTTTGTAAATGTCTCTCATCACCTCTTAGATTTTGGTACCCAAATTGAACCCGGAACTGTGGATTAGATCGGATTTACCCAGAATGCTAGTTTATCACCTGCTTTATTCTAAACACTGCACTGTCATTAACACGTTCCAGGAGTACATTAGTGTCTCTCAGAGCAACATTTTGCTCTTGAATCGTGGAGCATGGAGCAAAATAAACTCCAAAGTTTTTTCACATCAAGGGCTATTGAACCACATTACCCCCCGCTCCCCGTCCTGTACTTGCTTGACTGATTGTTTGAGTCCAGAAACCGGATTCTGTATTTGTCTAATCAATACCAACTTGTTCATTTTGCAGACTATTAGTTTCTTTGTCTAGATTATGAATTCATTGAGGTAAGAGACTGTGTCTCTTAACTCTGTGTGTGCCCAGCACAGTGCCTGGCATTTCATAGGTGCTTAACAAATGCTTGTGGACTGAAAGAATGAGCCAATTGAGAGTCTTTGAACCTTCAGTTTCTTATTCATAACTTTTACAACATTATTTGTAGCATGTAAATATGTTATATGTAAATATATTAAGTGTTCTTCTATGTTTTCATCCCAAGTCAGTAATATTTTGATTAAGACAGAGCTATATAGGACCTAACTAGACACCATCCTTCATAAAGTTTAATAAGAATTGTAATGATAGTAATCCACACTTCTTGGCCAGGGCTAATCAATGTACCATATATTTATTTCATTTTGCTAATACCCAGCTAAAATGTTCAGATACTGAGCACAGGATTTCAGGAAGTTTTGTTGAAGACCGTGTTAAAATCAACAGTGTTACATCCATAGCAATCCGGATATTGGTATTATTGGTAATAACCAAGTATTGGAATTGAGGTCCATGTAACATAACTTGAGTTTTAGTGATTTGCTGTTTCTTTAGGCAAATTGCTTACCCTCTCACTGTTATTACTGCCTCTTATGAAAAATGTGGATAAAATAGTACTATGTTATTAGGTTGTTGTGTGGATAGCACAGTAACCCATACAAAGCATTTAGCACAATTCCTGGCACACAGTGTCATGCTTAAAAGTGCTAATGGCTCTAATTATTGCTTTTATTTGGCCAGCTATGAACCCACTCTGTTGGATTAGTATCCAATAAATTGTGCATTCAAGTCTGGTTTTTTTTTTTACATCTTTATTGGAGTATAATTGCTTTACAATGGTGTGTTAGTTTCTGCTTTATGACAGTGAATCAGTTATACATATACATATGTTCTCATATCTCTTCCCTCTTGCGTCTCCCTCCCTCCCACCCTCCCTATCCCACTCAAGTCTGTTTTGATTTTTTAAATTAGTTTAGCTAGTTTGGTGTTCTATAGCCAAAAACCATGGTTGGCTCAATTTTTATCATAGCAACCTTTTTTGTTTACTTGTTTGTTTTGTTTCTTTGCCTGGAAGAGACAAAGACCTGAGTGTGCTTCTTATGAGCAGATGCACGTGTTTGTTTAAGCTGGTGGCACAGGGCTGGGAAGAAAACGAGGTAGAATGGCCAACAGAGAACCTTGTAAATACAGGTCAGGCCAATGCAAAGAAAGTTTGTTGGCTAAATCATTTGTGTCTCAGTGATTTGTGAAAACAAAATGCAGGGAGTTTTCTCCATCTATTGGCAAGCTAGTTTAAGCATATGGCAAAATGTCCAGCATTTTTAATGCAATTGTATAAATTAATAAAGTCTAAAATCCAATGTCAACCAAGGTATAGTCACTGAGTGGTTTGATATTTGAGTTTTACCATGTGGGTCTTTCTGTTGCTTTAGTTGAATACAAGTTTTGATATCCTCATCTGTCACAGGGGATAGTTTCAGGTAATTGTTAAGATGTACTGGTCCTGACCATGTCATTGGTCTAGATTTTTCTAAATTGTCCTTATGGTCTTGATATTATTTAATCCTCAAGTGAGTTAGGTATGAGTTAGATAGTATTATCTAAACTTTCCAAAGAGGTTGATTGATTTGTCCAAGGCCACACAGCTAGTAAGTGACAAAGCAAGGTCTGTTTGACCCCAACAGTCATGATTTTAACCATTTTGCCTTTTAGGAGATCTCAATGACCTCTTCAGCTCATTCAGTGAGGTTTGAGAATGCTTTATGGAAGTAGGAATAGCTTATAGATTATTAAAAAGAACAAAAGGGCCATATAACTTCTGGTTTTGATCTCTGGGACAAGTAAAACCAAAGAAGTTGGGTATCAGTTATTCATAAACAGCCATTAATTACCTTCTTAGACTTCTGAGGTTCGATCTTCAGTTACTCAATTCAGAATTGATTAATTAATAATTTAATTAATTCAACAAATATTAATGAAGCACTTATCGCTTGCCTGTCATTGTCTAACTAGCTGAGGAACTACGCTGATTCAAAGGCTTTCTATAGAGCTGGATATTTTGTCTAAACTAAATACTCATTTTATTTTTTATTTTTTTTTGCGGTATGCGGGCCTCTCACTGTTGTGGCCTCTCCCGTTGCGGAGCACAGGCTCCGGACGTGCAGGCTCAGCGGCCATGGCTCACGGGCCCAGCCGCTCCGCGGCACGTGGAATCTTCCCGGACTGGGGCACGAACCCGTGTCCCCTGCATCAGCAGGCGGACTCTCAACCACTGTGCCACCAGGGAAGCCCTAAATACTCACTTTTTAATCATCATTGTGACTTAAGTTCTCACTTGATGATTGACATGTTTTTTATCCCTCTAGTATAATTTATATATACGTACACCTACTCCTGAACCCTGGCCATTCCTCACTTCTTGTATCCACTTAGCCAAATCCTGTGCCTCCTTCATGGACCCAGGGCCACCTTCCCCTTGAAAACTTTCCTGACCACAAGGCTACAGGCTACAGGTTCCTCTTCCTCCTCTGAATCTCTATTTAGTGTCTCTAATACCCACTTGTCCCTAAGAGCATGACTGTTGGATTTTCATATTTCAAGTGTTCTTAAAATGGGGTGAGCCCAGAGTCATCTAGGGAGTTTTAATCAAAATTCATGTGCCTGGCCTTTAGCTCACTGAATATTTGCTGATTCAAATAGTCAATATTTCTGGCGCTGGAACGTGATTATGTATCATTGAAATAGCTCTCTGAGTGATTCTGAAGCGTGAAACAGGCTAAGAAATAATAGTCTTGTATTGTTGTCAGTAGTTATTATGGAGCCCCTACATTTTATATGCTGTATTATGTGCAACGTTATATAAATTAAATTTATATGCCATATTATAGTATTACCTCTTCCACTAGATTTAAGCACCTGGAAACATTGTGGTTATATTCTTTGTATTTTCCTAATTTCCTAGCACAATGCTGAACGAATACTCAATAATCACTGAATGAATCATCAGTAAATGGGACTGATCCTGTTTCTTCTTCTTTCCTAATGCCCTCAGAAAGTTTCAGGGGTGAAGTATGCAGTCTGATACTAAGTCTCACATCTTAGAGACAAACTCCCTGGCCCTGGCCTGTGTGGTAGACACAAGGATGATTCACTTGCTTCTGCTTTTCTTCCTTACAATCGTAGTAGAATGGCAATTCCCACACCCTTGAAATTATTTGTGCAACCACGTGACTTCTTTTCTTCCTAGAAAACAAGTGATGGGTGTCTGTCCTAGGCCAGAGCATTGAATTGCTGTTACAGTACCCACTCAGGTTCCCTTCCCCTGCCTGCGTAACCAGTAATGCTCTAGATAAAGAGCTCCAGGACATTGGGTCCCTGAGTGAGGAGATGAGAAGCAGACCCTCCATTTACCTATATGGGATGTGTAACATGAGCAAGAAACACAGCTTTGTGGTGACAAATGACACACATTTGTAGAGTTTTTGTTACTGCATCTTAATCTCTCTTGAGTGACCCAGCATGGACCAAATCCATACTGAATTATTTGCCATATGTATTATATAAAGCTTTTCAATTAAAAAAAAAGTGTGTAGAGTTGAACTATTTCTAGGAAGGAACAGTAGAAACAAAGCCCAAAACTAAGGCCTAGTATAGAAAGTTAAGAAATGTGGGACTTTTGTTTATATGACAACTAAGGTAATGTTTTTGTCCTGCATATGCTTATTAAAAATCAATATTCTTTTCACTCAGCTGGTAACATAATGAGGAGTTGTTTGTTAAGAGGGCTAAATACCATCTTCAGTCCTTTGATATGGAGGATTGAGGATTGAACATAAGGCAATCATCCGATGAAAGTTAGTACCTTGGTCACATTCTTAATTAGTCATTTGGGATAAATCCACTAAGAGAGATGGCTGGGTGACAGGTCTGCCACTTCTCAGGGTTTTGATATTTACTAAAAAGTACCAGGAAGACAGTTCCACTTTACATGAGCACCAGTGATTTATAACAGGCTCTGTTTCTTTAAACTCTCCCCGATAATGGGTATTATCTTCTTCTCAGTGCTTGGTAGTTTAATAGATAAAAAATGATGTCTTAATTTGCATTTTTTCATCAGTAGTGAGGTTGTCCAGCGTTACGTGTGCTATTGAACGTTTATTTCTTCTTCTGTGAATTGTCTCTTCGGGTCTTTGACAGGGATATCTTTAAGGAGGAGGGTGTGTCTCTTGAAGTCAGGACACAAGGATTCTCAGCCCCTTGGCTCACCTTGGGGATTCATGACTGTTCCCAGGCAACCCTGCCAGCATCTCAGCACACAGGCTGGCAGAAGGGCGGGGAGATGCTGTCAGTGCAGGACTCCCTGCCTCCTAACCCTAACTTCTGAATGTCCCTTTCCTTTTGACTCCCCGAGTTCCAGGGTCTGATCAGCTTTCTGGAATGCCGAGGAAGGTTAGAGAGGGTGTGAGAATAAATCTCAGCTCAGGACATTGGGAGAACCCAGAGACTTTGAGTTCCAAGAACTGGCCTCTCTTTTCTCTTCCTTTCCTTTTTTTTTTTTTTTTTTGTGGTACGCGGGCCTCTCACTGTTGTAGCCTCTCCCATTGTGGAGCACAGGCTCCGGACACGCAGGCTCAGCGGCCATGGCTCACAGGCCTAGCCGCTCTGCAGCATGTGGGATATTCCCGGACCGGGGCACGGACCCGTGTCCCCTGCATCGGCAGGCGGACTCTCAACCACTGCGCCACCAGGGAAGCCACCTTTCCTTTTCTGAACCTCTCTCTCCCTCCTTTTTCCAGTTTCCCTTGTACAGGGGGTCAGGTGGGCTGCAGGGCTGCAGCAGCTGAGACTCTGACCCCTCGATTCCCCCTGGGAGCTGCCAGCAGCTTTTTCCATACCACATGCTCTTCTCAAGAGAGTGCAGGTTCACTCACAACCTCTCCTGACCTTGGGGAGGGTCACATTCCAAGGAAGCCGTGGTTCTCCTCCTCCCAACCTCTCTATCCCACCTCTGCGCAGGCTACCTCCATTCTGGTCTTCCACCGCATGGGATCTGGGTGATCTTTCATTGCAATCATCTTATCTCCCCCACTGCCCAGGGCCCATCACCTACAAGGAAGATGAAGACTCCTGACTTGGCCTCTAAGGTCTCTGATCATCTAACCTATCACCTGATGAGGAGTTTCAGTTATACTTGGAAAGACAGATTGAGGGCAGGTCCTGATGGACCTTGAATGCCAGGTGGAGGACTTTAGATGGAATCCTTTAGGTAATGGGAAAACAGTGCAGGTGAGTGTGTCATGGCCAGAGGTGTCCCTTATCATATGGGGAGGCCAGGTGACTCCTCTTTTGTTTATAAACCCTGACAAGAAGCAAGGGGTCACCTTCCTGCATTGGCAGCTAACATGTAGTGTCCTAGGTGGGACGCCCCCTTTCTGGGGGATCTACTGGAGAGAGGATGCAGGGGGGACTCTGGCTAAGATAGATGGATGAGAGTTTTCTTCTCAGAAGAGAAAGACTTCCTCCCACCTCTAAGAGTGCTCTGTTAAATGACACTTTGGCTTCTGTGGGGAGGGTGTGAAGAGGGTGCAGCTTTGTACTGAGACCTGAGGCAAAGCAACTGCAGAGGATTCTTCTGGGCGCATGGTGGGTGTTGGCTCAGCTGTCTTCTCACCGGATCCTGCAGAGACTTAATCAACTCTTTGATGAAGGAGAGACAGAGAAGATCAGTTTGTCCTTTACTGACAAGTGCTGGCATGCTGGTGGTGGTACCTGGTTACTTACTCCCCTCACCTTGATCATAAGCACAAGCAAGGTGGCTGGAGTGGCAGGAGCAGTGACTGAGCTTTCACGGCTCCAAAGGATCATGAAAAAGTTGGCTGGGACCCTGCTGCCAAACCAGGAGAGACGGCTTGGGGTAACAGGCGTTCAGTGACTCCCCAGAGATGGGGATTACATTCAAAGGTAATGAGATTGCCTCCAAATTCATGATTGTCTTCCATCTTCTTTATATATGAGCAAGAGTTCCAGTAAAAAAAAAAAAAAACACACATCCAAATTGGGTCATTTGGAGGAGTTCATATGAAACCATGAACAAAGGCAGAGGGGGTTACAGAAAGCTTCAAGGGGTACAGTAGTAGCCAGGGGCTAGATAGGACTCTCTCACCCTTAGACCAGAAAGGGTAAGAAGAGGCAGTCACAGAAGTTATGTGGAGTGGGCTCCCTTGCAGGAGCTGGGGGGCATAGCCCATGGTGACCTCACAGCACGGGAGGGAACTGAGGGAATAAATACGTTGACCTCATTCTTCTTTCTGTGAGCTCTTCCTGAGGCTTCCCATTAGCCAAACCCAACTGGAAACTAGAGGACCAAGGGAGCCTGTTGAAGTAGTCCATACAGGTGAGTCTCCTAGGGCAGAGCAGAGAGCAGAGAGGAGAGGGTGGGTCTGGGGGGGGGCAAAGGGAGGATACCCAGCACACGCTGATCCCACTGTAGAGGAGGAAAAGCCTTTCTTCTACCCTCTTAGGTTCAGAACTTGAGCACCTGCAAATTAAACGACAAAAGAGTTTAGCAAGAGAAAAGAGAGATTTAAATAAAATTTTTTTTTAATTATTATTATTTTTTATTATTCAACAAATTTAATCAGTTATACATATACATATGTTCCCATATCCCCTCCCTTTTGATCAGCTCGGTGCTTTGTGACCGCCTGGAGGGGTGGGATAGGGAGGGCGGGCGGGAGACGCGAAAAGAGAGATTTAAAATGTACTTAAGGGAATTCACAGAAAGATGTAACTCAAGGAAGTGGTTAGAATTTGGGGTTTATACACCATCTTAATAGGGGAAAGGAAAAGGGAGAAGGGCACTCACAGGAAAATAAATGACTTCTTGCAAAGATAGATGGATGCTTAGAAGAAAAGGTGGGAGACATGATAGTTTTATGACAGTGTCTCATCTCCCATGATGAGCCAGTCTTCCCAGTTGCAAGCTCTGGGACTTATGACGATCGAGTTCTTTTGAGTCCTTTTGGGAGACCCTGCTTTTAGGCAGAAAAGAGATTTCAGGACTCAAATGCCTCTGCTCAAAGTAGTCTTTAATGCCACAGTGGTGTGTTCGGGAACCCTTTACCACCAAAGGTAACATGGTCTGTGGGGGACCATAGGGAGACCAAAATTTCCTATTTTCCTCCACATAAAGAGCTGAGTAGGTGGCCCTGCTTTGAGAAAGTGCAGTCCTGCCCCATCTGAGGTTTCTCTGAAGCATGACTAAGGGCACGGCACCCTCATTTCCATGCAGCCCTCAGGGTATGGCCCACAGCCTTCTCTTGCTAGGAAGTCAACGTCCTATCTATCTGGGAACTTTAGGAAATCTTAGTGCTTCTAGGCAGGTTCTGCTGGAGTAAAGAATTCCAGACCATGTTTTCCTCAGGGCTTTGGGAATATGCATAGCACTTCTAACTACTCTAAGACGATTCTATGTACAATCATAAAAGTTTTTTGGAGTTCAAGAAGAAAGTGAACTTCCTAGGGGTGTGTGTGTGTGTGTGTGTGTGTGCTTTCCAGATGGAAGGAAGGTAAAATAGATAAGGTGATAGAATTTCCATTGTTAGATGCCTCTCGCTTGTCTGTGAAATACACATGAAGGAGCTATACTGAGCCATGAATACTGAAAACACTTGAGGGTTTTGCCACGTGTGAAAACGTTACCCTTTGAAAAATCCAAGGCCCGCCCCGGGCCACACATGTCGGATCCGGGGCTCAGCTGTTAGGCAGCTCCTCACCTGCGCCAACAGCAAAAGCAAAAGGGGTACGGCACAGACATTGTTTAAAACGAGTGCGTTAAAAATACCATCTCAGCTTCACAAGTTTATGGAACAGTGAGGAGGCATCCTCATTTATGTACTCGGGTGAAGGTAATTCTGGGAGAAATGCACAAGCCAGTTAAAAGTATTTGTCTAATTGGATTATGCAACAGCAGCTTTGAATCTCAGTGCTTAAGATTTTAAAGAACCAGCAACTTCCTGGGGCCCAAGAAGCAAAGCTTCTTGGGATGGAACGGGACAGAGGCAGGCAGCTCCGTCAAGGTGTGACTTTGGTGGTGGCTTCATCTGTAAGATGGAGCAACAGGACTGTTGTGTGGGATGAAAGAGATCTGTTCATGAGGAAGGCTTCCCTAAGCGCTGAGGAGAAAAGAAACTATGGGTGTGTTGAAGGGAAGGATGCAAGGACTCCAGAAGAAGACCTGACTCTGAGGGTCCGTTTCCAGTTAAGAATGTTGGTGATAATCTTGGTTCAGGTTTACTTTATTTATTTATTTATTTATTTATTTTTACATCTTTATTGGAGTATAATTGCTTAACAATGGTGTGTTAGTTTCTGCTTTATAACAAAGTGAATCAGTTATACATATACATATGTTCCCATATCTCTTCCCTCTTGCGTCTCCCTCCCTCCCACCCTCCCTATCCCACCCCTCTAGGTGGTCACAAAGCACCGAGCTGATCTCCCTGTGCTATGTGGCTGCTTCCCACTAGCTATCTATTTTACGTTTGGTGGTGTATATATATCCATGCCACTCTCTCACTTTGTCACAGCTTACCCTTCCCCCTCCCCATATCCTCAAGTCCATTCTCTAGTAGGTCTGTGTCTTTTTATTCCTGTCTTACCCCTAAGTTCTTCATGACATTTTTTTTTTTCCTTGGTTCAGGTTTACTTTAGAAGCCATGTGAGTTTTGTTTTCTCCCCCGCATGGTCAACTCCGAAAGAAACTAAGTCAGGTTCATGAGCTTGGTCTTCCTCTTCAGAAAGCATCTGTTTTGTGCCCCCAGGCAAACATTTTACAAAGGGGTTTCTTGCCTCCTGTTAACTGCAACCTTAGCTGCCTACCAGCCCACTGACCCTTCCTCCCCCTTGTTTGACACAAGCTTGGCTTGGCCAGGCTCCATTCCAGTGGCACATGCCTAATGGGCTTGTCTAGGACTCACAGACCTTCTGAAAAGGGAGATCATAGCCGTAAAGCCAGTGGTATGTTTGCTTCAAACTAGACTCTCTGTTGTCTCCATTTTTTATTTCTCTGACTATTTACTACTTTATTCTGCAACTAGCCTTTGAGGTATAGTCAGAACTGTCAATGTTTCTGAAGTTCCTGCCTCCAGAGGTGGTGGGGTGGGAGATTGAGACAAGAGGAAAGGGTTAAGAAAGGCGGCCAATATAGTGGCCCCTTGGGAAGCTAACCTCTAGTATTTACTCCTGAAGAGTGGGACAGTTGGCAAACCACCCAGAAGTCAGGGGAAAGGATTGTAAAAACATAAGAAAGAGGAAAAATACTCAACATGTGTTGATTATGAATTTTAATTACTGAGTTATCTGTTCCGTCAAACAGGCTGGGAAAGAAATGTGGGCAAGAAGAGCTCTATGAATGTTACAGATGATAAAATTCAGTTTTTAGGAAATGCACAATTAGACTGTGTCTACACAACCCAAAGTAAAAGCAGATGTAGCCGTCGTCAGACAATTTTGATTAATGGGGAAATTTGGAGCTTAAATTATCTGGTTCCACCAGCTATGTTGATCAAATGAACTGGATCATTGCCAGATCTCCGTTTCCTTCAGTGAGGTGTAGATACAACTTTTTGGGTGAGGCAATTTCAGAGACAGAATTCATCATGTGAAGCATCAGAGTCTAAGGGGAGGGGAAAAGCACCACAAAGCAAGTGATGATGTCATCCTTACATTTGGATAATCCATATGAGAGGTCATGGACTTAGTTTACTTCCTAATCACATAATCAATTCAGCAGGCCCCATAATCTCTGTATGGGACCATACTCCTTATTCTTCCTGGGAGTTGGTATCCAATTAAGGAAAATGTCCTCATGATGTTGGTCTGTAATGAGGGGACTGAGTGACTAGACAGAAGTAGAAGAGATGACAGAGTCCTTCCACACCCAGGGAAGACCTCTTTTATGATAGCTCATGCCAATGTTGGGGCTGGTGCCGTGAAGATGTACCATTTGCCATCTAACTGACTGAACCAAAGTTCTCTCTTTATATGATTGTCTGCCCTCCAAAGTTTTCACTGAGCCACTCAGGTTTGATGATTTGTGTCTTGGAGGATGCTCTTGCAGAAACATATCTGTAGAAATAAGGCATTTTTGGAATATGGGTCTTTCAACATTAACTAAAGTGTCAAATGATCTTGAATGTCTTTTACTGCAAAATAATAGAAGCAAGTTAAAAATAAAAAGGAATAACCATGCTGGAAATCATTAATGATGAAGGGTGATTAGAAAATGGCTACGATAACCCAAATGTCCAGCAATGGATGAAATGATGAGTAAATTTTAGTATGTATATACTAATAGGGTATCAGCCATGAAAATAAATGAAGTACTGATACTTTCTACAGTGTAGATGAACTTCAAAAACATGCTAAGTAAAAGAAACCAGGCACAAAGGGTTGCATATTATATGACTGCATGTATATGAAATATCCAAAATAGGCAATGCCTCATTTAATTTGCCCTCAAATTATATGAAATCAATAAGGAAACAGAGATCTACAAAGGGTAAGTAAATTTCCTCCAGAGGTTAGTAGTGGAGTTGGGGTTGGTGGTCTATTGCCAAGAGCTTCAGTGCTCTTAACCAGTACACCAGTGGTTTCTAGACCTCTAGATTTTACAAACTAATAAAATTTCCAGAAACCAACATAAGGTAGTCATATTTTATTTTGTCTAGTATAAACATTGAGTAACAAACAAATAATAAAAGCAAAAAAACCTACCACCATTATGCAATCAAATAAAAATATATTTTTATACCAAAAAGCAGAAGGACCTAATCTCAAAATAGAGAATTGTCTTTTGAAATGGATCTGTTTAGCTCTATGAAAAATCTTTTCCTCATTTTGCTGTCCAGGAGGATTTCATAGTAGAGGCTGAGTTGTCTTTGCTGATGGCTGTTTGGGCAGCCAGCAATGAAGGTGGCCAGTGAGCGCTGGTGAGGGAAAGTCCCCATCTCTGTGCCCGTGCAAACCTCCCTCTCTGCCACCATGACCACTTTGTACATGGGACCATTGGACAAGTATTGGGGTGGCTGGAGAAAGAAGCTGATTGACACCCATCAGACAGGTCACGTTGTCCACCAGATTCCTAAGATCGTCCTCTTCAGTGGATGTCCAATGGTAGAAATTTATGTGGGGCACAAATATCTTCATATGCTGTGCCCATTCCTAGGAGTTACCTACCCACCTCCCCCTTTAGACCTCCTTGCCACCATTTTTCCAATATCATTTTTTCCCTAAAACTTGACCTTCTGGCAAACCCTTTGAGCATTGCTCATGAATAATTGTAGATTCACACATGAAGCCTTCTCTTCTTGCATATAAAGTGGACAACTAGATGTACTGCCCACAGTTTGGCTCCCTGGGAGGAGTTTTCTCCTCTACTGCCTTCAGCGCTGGAACGTAACCATCTTTCACCTCTGGCTGGTGCCAGTAGGCTGGAAAACACATCAGTAAACCTACCCGTGCATTCCCTTCCTCTGTTAACCAGTAATGGAGAGAACTCTCCAAGATATCATAGGTTCCGGCTGGGAAAGAGATAGCTCAGTATGAGGAGCAAGTACAGTGGGGGTCTGAGTCACCGTCTGTGCCCTTTACAGTCCCTTGCAGACTTGCTTGGGCGAAGTCTTAAGCAACCCATTTCCATTTGATAATGGAATGCTGCTGTGCACATCCAATTTTCTGATCCAGTCAATCAAATCACATCCAGTTCATGACAGGTAACCACTGGTCAGGTGTTCCATGGTCAGGTGTTCAGACTCTACTAGGCTTGGTAGCAACTCTGGATCTGACTTTCTAACAGAATTGCCATTGGTAGGAGTTGGCATGACCATACTCCAAATCCCAAAGGAGGTGTTCTGTGTTTGTCCTACTAGGACTTGCCAGAGAATCCATGAGCATCCTTGTGTGCCATAGACCCTTCCAGTCCAGTTGGGTATGATTGGTCAGAAGGTCCAAGTGGCTAAGCAGTTTGAATGGCCGCCCATGTTTAATCAAAACTGCCAGCCTCACAGGTGATCCAGAACTTGGGTCAGAGCAGTACACCTATGTTTTTTCTAGAATCCAAAGAGGCCCAACAAACCTAATGCTCTTTGGGAAAAATGGGTCAAGGTAAAATATTTGTCTTATACTTTAAAGAGATACCCTGCTATGCTCCCCAACTGCTGGACCCTTGGAACCTTCACTGATATGGCAGGCCCCTGAAATTTTGTGGAGATTTTCTTCCATAGTCTGGGATGCACATGTCTTTCTAAGACACCTGAAGTTCTTGCTACTCTCTGTTCTCCAGATCCAACTAACATGATATCAGGGATTAACTGAACCAGAGAAATATTCTGCGGGACACCAAGGCAATCAAGATACCTCTGGACTGTCTTATGACAGAAAGCAAGAGAGTAGACAGAACCCTTGCGAAGTATACAGCTGTCCCTTCTACTTGAAGACACCTATTTCTAGGTATATTTTCTTATCCCTTCCCTGGTTTATTGGGGGTAATTACATGTGATGATTAAGCACTGCCATCTGGTTTCTATTACCCTGAGGTCCCATTATTTCCTTTGAAATCAGGAAGTTCAATGCCAGCTTCCACCTTTGTCTTCTGCATCACCACCTCAGGGACTTTCAAAGATGCTTGTTCTTCTCTTGTCAGTGCATTTCTAAATGCCTTGATAAAGCATTGTCCAGGTCCTCTCAGGGGAATGGTTAGGAGATGATGATAATTTGAGTGTTCATGATGGTAGTACATGCCATGGATTACCAGTGTCTTATTTTTCCCTGGCAGGAAGTTTGTTTGTGCTTTCATGAAATATGTGGGCAACTCATTCCCAGAATCCCACTTTGAGGGTCTGTTTTCTAGAACTAACCTGTATTAGTCAAAGTCCTAGCAAGCAATAAATGACATACTTTAATGGGATAAAATAGAAGAGTTTAATAAGGGAAGCAATCCTCACCTTTAGACCTGAATGGGCAAGAGGAGGAAACTGTTACCAGAATGTGGAAAGTGCTACGTGGGAAATGAATGCCTGGCAGGAACTGTGGCCTTAAGTAGAGAAATGCAGCCAGTCCCCAAACCATATTCTGGCAGGGAAGAATAAGGTGGTTCCCTCTTCTTCCACACTTCAAGCAATGTCCTCATTTAGACCTTTTAGGTTTTCTCTTTGGTTAAAGGCAATTGGAAGCCAAAGAACAAGAGCTCCTAGCGTTCACCTCTGGAGGTGAGCCTACTGGACAGAGCACAGTGGAGAAGGGTGGAGAGTGGATCTGGAAGGGCAAATGGAGAAGACCCAGCACTAAGGATGTTTCTGCATTCTGGAGTCATTGGGAAGTCATGACAACTTTTTTTGAGTAAAGACATAATATTATTGGACTATGTTTTAGGATAAATGTGGCATTAAAGTTTGGGTGATTTACAGAAGGGATATCTACCAGGAGACCAACAGTCTGAATGTCCATGACATGAAGGTATTGCAATGGGAATGGAGAGGATGGAGAAGAAGCTCGGAAGAAAAATATTCAGTATATACATGTCTTTTATGCCAATCAGGTGATAGACAGTTGCTGTTTGAAGACTAGAGCTTCTATCTGATGCTGTATTAGTGAACCCAGTCAGGAGGCTGTGAGGACTGCATGCTGCAGCAGATTGCCTCAGAGTTCTGCTTTTGAAGTTAGAAAGCCAAATAGATGTGAAGAGCATTTGGTCTCTCCTCATTTCTATGCACATGGAGATTTCATATTCATATCAAAGGAAGTCAGTTGTGTATGGAAAGGAGAAAATAATTTATGTTGGTGTCCTTATTTGTCAAACTCTATCAGGATTTCCTTCTTCTTGCTCATGAAAATGATAGAATTCACTTTAAATGCTTTGACAGCATGTGGTGAAGCTTTTATTGCTACCAGAGGTGGTAACCATAAAAATAATATTAGCTAATATTTATTGAGTACTTACAATGATCAAGACAGTGTGCTTTGCACTATGTCTTATTAATCACTGGCAACAAACATATGAGGTGGCAGGTATTCTTTATTATTCCCATGTTACAGATAAGGAAACAGAGACTTAGACAAGTTAAGTCTAAGTTCACACAGAGAAGAAGAGACAAAGTTAGTTCTGTAAGGCAGAACTGGCCAGCTCTAAAGGCCATATTCTTAACTTTTATTCTCTATTGTATCTCAATAAAATTTATGCTGATGATTGTCTATTGCCTGTTAATTATGCTTATGTGTGTGTGTGTGTGTGTGTGTGTGTGTACTCAGTGCATTTGAATCCAGTGCTGCCATCAAAGTCAGGTTTTTAAACATATTAATAGTTAATATGATTAATTTTCTATTGGATGAGAAATTGATCAGGCTTTGGCTGAGTTATTTGGGCATAGGTAAGAATGAACAGAAGAATTATAGCTAATGTTTACACCAAGCACTTACTTTGGGCCAGGCACTGTTTAAGTCCTTTACATATATTATCTCATTTTATCCTCACGACAGTTCTGGGAGAGAAATAACAACGGCGTTTTTCTGAAATTTAGCAATAATTAACAAGGTGGAAAAGTTGTCCTCAGATTGAAAGGCTGTATTAACACTTGTTTTAATATTTCCACATAAAATGACCCTTTGGAAACAGAATTTTGTCAGGACTAGTCAATTACCCATCCATACTTTCAGGTTTACTCATTCACTCAGAAAATGCTGCCAGATAATATTTATTCAGTTCTATTCTCAGTAATGGGTCTATTTTCAGTAATGGACCATGCTGATGGATAAAACATAGCCCCTGCTTTTGAGATGCTTACATCTTACCAGAGGGAGAACTGAGGTCCATCTACATGCCTCCAACACACTTCCTGCCCTGGTGAAAAGCGGGTAAGAGAAACTGGATGGATCCAACCTTGATTGAGGAAGAGATATGATAACTAACAGTTTCCTAACACTTAAGATTGAATTGTTAATTCAATTTTGGTTGCTATCATGGAATTGTGATTATGCTGCTTTGTCCTAAGTCGGGAGTATTGCCCTTCCTGACCTCTAACTCTAACCAAAGTCTTGCCTTCCTGCTTGACTCAGAGGTACAGAAAGCTGACCCCATTCAAATATTTTCTTTAAAAGGGACTATTTTTTACTAGAAACAAGAAAATAATATCCTCATTTACCAATGTCTATTCTACCACTAATATGAGAACTACACACAATTCTTTAAGCAGTCATCGAGGAGCAGTAAATGCCATTTTGTCGCCCACTTGAGCAAGGACAGTTGGGTAACACTGTTAATACTTCTGATGTTCCTCCCCCCTTTAGGAAAAAGAGGGAAAAAGAAGTTATTTCTTAATGTGTCAGTGAAAATTTCCCCTATACATTAGGTTAAGATATTTTCGTACTCAACCTGCGTCAGAGTGGTGCAACCCACTATGTTGATCATAAAATATTAGTCCCCAGGAAGAGTTAGCTAAGAACACTTGCTAGAGCAGCAGTGTAGTCTGCAAATCGTTTGTGCAAACCATTGCTTCCATATAGCACCAAACTTATCCAGCGTGAAGAAATCACATTTCATCAGAGAACAGGTTTTCCATCTGATTTGTGCTCAGAACATGTAAAAAACATAGCAGATTGCATGCTGCATTGACTTAGGAACATACATATGCATTAAATCACTTATGTTTTACTCTTTTATGGTGCATTGGTGAATTGTATTTCTTTTGCATTGGTAATTAGAAGGTGGAACAGATGTGATGGCTTCGTTTAAAGTGATATGTCCATTAAAATAACCTATACTACCGAGTAATTGTTTCCTCTAACAAGGGAGTCTGTCCATTGTGATGCCTTTTTTGAGCCATTTAAATAGACAATGAGGAAAAACATGTGTGTCTTTAGGAAATGTGGATTGATTATGGAAGTCAGAAATTTTTGTGATGGGGTTCAACTATTTTTATGTATTGGTTGTTGCTTGTTTTTGTTGTTTTCTTCTTTTTATTCAGAGATGGGACATCATCAAATAAACATTCATTCCTTCAACATCACTTTTTATTCTCACACTGAGATAAATAATCAGACCTGTCTGTATTTCCACAGAGACCAAGACTTTTTTATTTTAGCAAGCTGCAGTACAGTAAACCTAAATACTCAACTATCACACACTTGGTGATCAAATGTAGTTGATATTAGCACCAGCCCTTTGAACCTAAATAAAATGTAGATTTTTATTTTGATCAATGCAGCTTTCTGGAGATCTGCAGTTATGCTTGATTGAGACAGACTGTGACAGCCAACGCAATAGCCAGCAGACAATTCTTTAATATATGAACTCAACTGACCCAATTACCCACCTCCAGCCCCAATGCAAATAGCATCTGCGGCAGCCTTTTCACCATTTTATTCTTGCAACATCAATGCACTTGTGATAAAAAAAAATTAACTAAAATTAGTCTTTGTAGAACAGATGCATATTAATACCTTGTACCACTATAATTAAACAGCTCTGTCTTTGAGTCACCAATGCTTGTAGACACATCCTCAAGTTCAAAGTTGACAGTTTCTTTAAAGGGAAATTTAATATTGGGAACACCACATGGTCTGCACATAACTTAAAAAGACAGTATGGTTTCATACAAATTCCATTTAAGATACATTACTGCCAAAAATAAGAATCCTTTCTTGACATAAAGCATGCAGAAAGGCTTTATATGGGAAGAAATGTTGCAATGACATATGTTATGATGATTATGATGTCCAATCTAATAATTGATGCTTCTGTATAGAAGGAGGCTGCTAACCACTAGTAGTATGCCCTATGAAGCAGGTGGAAAGAAAATCCTTTCAAACTCCTTTAACCAGATTCCTGAGCTGGTCAGCATAGTTGTATAATTGAACACTAACAAATATATTTTGAGGCTTACTTCTCCTTGCTTGTTGGTTTTATAGGAGAGGAAAAAGTTTTCCTTGGCCCTCTTAGGGTCTCTGGCTGAGTCTGAACATTAAATTAACAAAGACAGATTAACAGAGAAAAGTACGAAAATTCACTAAGTTTAAGTTTTACGTGACATGGAAACCTTCATAAGGAAATGAAGACACGAAGAAACAGTTTGACTTGAGAATTTTTGTGCTGGGTTTGATGCGGAGTGGGCAGTCATGCAGAGATATGATAGGTTATGGGGTATGAAGTAAGCGTAGCAAATGGGGAAACATAGCAAGACCCGTTTGTTAGGACAGTGTCCCCTTGTCTTCAAAGATAAGGATGCTCTCCTTTCTTCCAGGTGTAGGGAAAGGACGTCTCACATGAAGGTTTATGACCTGTTTCAGGGAAGCAGGGTGGGAGGAAAGTCAAAGGGACTTTCCTGATTCTGCTCTTTTCTCAAACTTCTTCAGCTCTAAATATTCAATATGCCAAGTGCCATATCTTGGGGTAGTGTGTTTGCATTTACTGCAATATAGAAGAAAGGCTAGCTTTCTGTTTTTGCTGTGGAAGTTTATCACTATTTCATGTTTTCCTTGTTTCACTAGTCATGACTCTGATTTTCTATTTCTATAATAAACATATTGAATGTACACTATCTGTTGATAGTAGCTCTCAAATCCTATTTGGAAGGAGATATACAGACACTCTCAGATCAATGATTGTGAATTGATTTGACTAAGCAAATAAAACCTTTGATGTTTCCTAACCATTGATTTTCCATTTACAAAAGAGAAATAATGATAACTTTTCTTCAACTGCATTATATGCTCTGTGTTTCCTATAAATCCATACTTTATAAATTCTTTAAAGGTTTATTCAAAATGCCAGTTAAGTAGTTGTTGGCAAATGATTGATAGATATTACCAGCAAAGATGTTGCAATAGGAATAATAAACTCAATTTATTACATTGATATCTTATTGGTTAGTTAATTATTTCTGGATATCATATAAACAGACACTCAGGAAGTATGTTAGGGAGCCTCTATTCTACAGTAGCTAAAAATGCACAGAAGGTTCAATACTCTATAAAGCTTACAACTGCTCATAAATCCACTTATATAAAGTTTCATTATCCCTTTCAAGCTCAGGGGCTTGGGGAATGAAAAGGAAGAGTTTAAAGGTAATTCTCTTATCAAGGAGGAAGTCATCTTTTGGGGACCCTTCTCAGCCCATCCTTTCAATAAGCATCACCTCCTGTGGGGTCACAGCTGTGAGCCTTGGCAACCACATTTGTATGTTGGGACAGATTCTTCCCTTCTGCCCTCAGCAGATCAGGTGGGCACTGGGGGGTCCTTGCATGTGGCTGTAACCAGGGATATTTAAACACAAGTGTTGCAGGTCAGCCTTGTGCAGAGAGAAACAGAAAGAAGAGGCCATGCAATGTACCAGCAAGAATAGTTTTATGGCTTTGATGTTTGTATCAATGTTCTATCACTGATGCAATGGAAATATGAAAAACCAGTGTTTAGTAATGTAAACTCTCTTGAGTTCTTTGACTGAAATTCTACTGCTTCCTGGGAAAAAGAGGTTAGATTGGATCACTTCTAGGACCAATACTCTATGTAGCTGTATTTGATTTTTTTTCTTCATATTTTATGAAAATACATTTATTTTCCTTAAAGGAAATTTTGAGGCTAGCAATAGCTAGTAGCCACTAAGTTCTTTGATTTTTGAAACTTTTATTTAGATTTACTGTAGCTAAGAAGAAATTAAGATTCCTGTGTCGTCTTCTGATAATGCAAGTAAAAATGGATCTACTTTGTTGTCTAAAACAGGGGGAATCCTTTCATCTGTTCCCTTGAAAATTTTAATTATTTAAATGGAAGGAATTTTTTTCAAGTTTCTGGAACAGCTACGGTGGCTGAATAGAGATTTTCCAACAAGTAAAAACTCTTCACTTGCCTCTCCAAAGAATGCACCATTTACTTCTCTTTTGACCCTTGTTCCTTAAATGCTCCCTATGTCCTTCGCCCAAACCTCTCCTCTGTTTTTCTGTTATTTCTCTTGGCAATTTAATCCCCTCTCACGGCTTCTGTGATGATCCAAAATTTGTATCTTCACCCTTAGTTCTAAGTCTGTAAATGTCCCAAGCATATATAAGCAAACTTTCCCAAAAGCAAATATATTATACATTTCCAAACAAAGATTGTGTGTATATAATATGTATGTATTTATATTGTGTGTATATATATCCCGATTTACATGTCTACAGTTCTGTATCTCCAACCACATTTAAAACTGTCAGTCCCCAGGAGCTCTAAAACTGTACTGGTCATCATCCTTCCTAGACCTGTTTTTCCTTTTTGTTTATTTATTTATTTTTATTTTATTTATTATTGGCTGTGTTGGGTCTTCGTTGCTGTGCGCGGGCTTCCTCTAGTTGCAGTGAGCGGGGGCTACTCTTTGTTGCAGTGCGTGGGCTTCTCATTGCGGTGGCTTCTCTTGTTGAGGAGCACAGGCTCTAGGCATGCGGGCTTCAGTTGTTGTGGCACGTGGGCTCAGTAGCTGTGGCTCACGGGCTCTAGAGCACAGGCTCAGTAGTTGTGGCACACGGGCTTAGTTGCCCTGCGGCATGTGGGATCTTCCCGGACCAGGGTTCGAACCCGTGTCCCCTGCACTAGCAGGCGGATTCTTAACCACTGCGCCACCAGGGACGCCCTAGACCTGTTTTTCTACTCTCTTCCTATTTCTGTAGTCAATTCCATCATCTCATCTTCCCAGACCCCAAGCAGAACCTCCTGGCTGTCTTTCAGCTCTTCAGTTCTTTATCTACTCCTTGCCTCCCATAGCAAAGCCATCTGCTGAGTCCCAGTGACTTTACCTCTTCTTCAGTGTCTGTCTTTTCTGAACCTTCTACTTTACCCCCTTACTCTGCTCTACTGCATTGAGTTGCCAGCTGTTCTGCCCCAACTCAAAATGCTTTCCTCTTCCAACTGATTATTACCTGACTTCCAGATTAATCTTTTTCAAGCACAGTTCTGATTTTGTTACAGTGCCGCCAAGGTATTTCAGTGGCTTTCCTTTGCATTCAGCCTAAAATCCAAGCTCGCTATTTGGCCTTAACGTACACTTTTGGTCTTTTCTCCTACTTTCTGCAGCCATGTGCTTGGCATGCTCTTCCCACTGTGAAAAACACCTAGCTTCTCCAACTACGTATGGCCATTTTCTACTCCAAACGCCATTACAGAAGCCACCTAGATAAAGCTTTCTCCAAGGCTCCCAGCTGGAAGGATGCTTCCAGTTCCCTGAATCCACGTAGTTTTTGTTTTTCTTTTATCTATTTCATTAGTTTACCAGAGCTGCCAAAACAACGTACAAAGACTGGGGGGACTTAAACAACAGAAATTTATTTTCTCCCAAATCTGGAGGCCTAGAAGTCTGAGATTAAGGTGTTGGCAGGATTGAGGCCTTTTTCCTTGGCCTAGACGTGGCGGTCTTCTCCCTGTGTCTTCACGTGGTCTTCCCTCTGTGTGTGTCAGTGTTCTAATCTCCTCCTCTTAAAAGGACAGCAGTCATATTGGATTAGGGTCCACCCAAATCACCTCATTTTAACTTAATTACCCCTTTAAAGAAACTGTCTTCAAATACAGTTAAATTCTGAGGTACTAGGGGTTGGGGCTTCAACAGACACAATTCAGTCCCTTTGCAGCATGTCTCACTTTTTTGTGTACATATCATAACTTTCCAAATTTATTCTTTTTTCTTTTTAAAGGCTTCAAATGCTTGGCTTTTTATTTATTTATTTATTTTTGGCTGTGTTTGGTCTTCATTTCTGTGCGAGGGCTTTCTCTAGTTGTGGCAAGTGGGGGCCACTCTTCATCACGGTGCGCGGGCCTCTCACTATCGCGGCCTCTCTTGTTGTGGAGCACAGACTCCAGATGCACAGGCTCAGTAGTTGTGGCTCACAGGCCTTAGTCGCTCCACGGCATGTGGGATCTTCCCAGACCAGGTCTCGAACCCGTGTCCCCTGCATTAGCAGGCAGATTCTCAACCACTGTGCCACCAGGGAAGCCCTCAAATTTATTCTTAATATGAGAGGGCAGGGTCCACATTTCCTCCATGACGTGACTACGCACACCCAATAAACACTCAACACAGCACCTTGCACGTAAGAGATATGTAATACTTTTTTTAAGATGAAAAGAAAATAAATTGAACTTTCTTTAAGGTACATCTTGTATGTAAATAATAAAGACTATGTTAAGACAAATCAGTTTGGGCAGGTGTCAATTATTTGGATAATTCTTGCAAAAACAGCTACTGAGAAACATGAAGTCTTTTAGCCAGGATTTTGCACATCGTTAGCGTTAGTTACACTAACCAACTTACTAGCTGATGTGTATTCTGCCACAAAGTATATTCTTTGGTCTGAATTATCTGACTAGCATTTCACAATGAGTATTGCCAAATGTCATATTCAAAGCGTCACAGAACGGGCATGGACTATAAAAAAACTTAGTTTTGTCTCATGGCCAATCTGTCTAATATAGAAACTCAATTCTGGCATATAATTACAAATTGATACATTGCTGTGTGGGATGGAAGATTCCTCAGGACTACTGAAATATTTGGTAGATACAGATCAATGACTAAAAATGACGTAGGTAATTAAAGATGGGCTAGTGGAGTACCCTTCCTTTTAAAATCAGCATATATGGATCTTTTGAGATGTTGATCCATGTTTGCCCTTGGAAAATTTGCATTAAAAAGCCTGCAGAATTAAGAAATATAAATTGGTGCAATTGGTACGTAATATTGCTTCTGACTTTTACAAATGCCTATATTAGGATAATTAGCCAACTCAAAGTAGCTTGAGAGAGCGAGAGAGAGAGAACTTTTAGGCTCCTGTCACTGAGAAGTTTCAGGCAAGCTGAGCATTCATTTTAACATTAACTTTCTGACTCTCACCCTCTCTCTCTCCATCTCTGTCTTTCTCCCCTACTTCTCAGTATGTAGGCTTTTATCAGGAAAGAGCACACTCGTCACAGAAACAAAGATGGCCCCTGTAGCTCCATAGACCCTTATTAATCATCATTTTAGAAGGAGAGAGAACCTCTTTCCTCTGACATACATATCAGCCCCCTCTTCAGGACTCTGAAAAGGGCAGGGTGGGGAGTTGGGTCTCCTGAAGACAGTGGCAGGCGGGGAGGAAGTACAGATCCAAAGAAAGAGAAGTGCAGGTGAAGCAAAAAATAACAGAAGCCTCCCACAACTGCTGAACTATTTACAAACAAAATCTATTTAACCTCTTTCTTGGGAAAATTCCCATCTTTTTTTTAACTCAAAGTACATCGAAGCGGCAAAGATAATCCTTTTAAAGATAGGAAGTCCATAAGAGAGTAAAACTTAATGCAATACAGTTAAATGAAATAAAGATAGGAAGTCCAGATAGTATTTTGTGATTAAAGTAAATGCTGCTGCATAATAAAAATGTTAGGTGTTGGATGTATTCTGGCCTTCCAAGGTGAGCTTTTAAAGAGTGGTAATGGTAGCTAGGAACATTAGAATACTTAAAAGCTTTGGGGTAAAACAAACAATCTGAATATGTTTTCTGGTTCCAAATCTTGCTCCTGCTGCTTGCTTATTGGAATTTTTCATTTCTTTCTTTTTTATTACTGGAGCAAGGGACTGAATTTCTTTGGATTTTGCTTCATTCACTTGTCAGATGAGGCTATACTTTTCTTGGATGGTTGATGCAAGGGTTAAAGAGATGATACACATAAAACCTGTGTCATGTAGTAGATCCTCAATAAGGGGTAGTTTTCCAGCATGATGTATACTCTTAACACAGTCAAGTTTGATTTCCCTTTCCCTTTATTAGCCATTTTTTCCCAGTTGACAGTATACAATACAAATGGAAGCAAAAGTAGTTTGTTCAGGTGGTATGGACTAGGAACAGAATTAATAATAAACTATGCTCACCATATTTCTGGTAATGAAAAAGACAAGCATATAAAAAAATTAATTACACCTTGTTATATGTCAGAAATCCAGTAGAAAGGAAAGACAGAGCTGGACACCCACTGAGTCACAATCATGGTAAGGCGAACATTTTGATAAGAGAGAATATTGTACGTCACGTTGTCCCCGTCACTCTGTCAGTCATTGGTGACGCGGCCATATGAGGCCCGAAACAACGCACAGCTGCTCAGCACAGCATCCAAACCAAAGAATACAGCAAGGTCTTCTATATTGACCCATTATTTAAAAAATTCAAAATCATATTTTCCGTTAATAGTGGAAAAATGGGTTGAGTACTTTACTGTAGCTTTGGATTTTGTGTTCAATATTTAAAGATGACATAACTTCCCTATACTTTTATTTCTCAAAAATAGGTTACTGGCAGGCTGATAAATGTTTTTGAATATCTCTGAAAAAGACTCCCTTCCACTTGTAAAATGGCAAACCTCTCTTATAAGCCTATGGAAAGAATATTTAAGGGAGAGTGTTCAATAATGTTAGTTTTATCTAACTGTTGCTTCTTTGGGCCCACAATTGAGATTAAATGACAGGAATGGGATTTTCATCAGAAGAAATCATTCTGGAAGTTAGAGGAAAAACAGAAAAAAAACCTGAATTAATTTACACAGCCTAACATATGATCATAATTTTCTTTGCATGTGTTTATTGTTGGTAAAATTAAGAAAAATTCATATTTTAATCTGAAGTCTATTCTCGTGAAATGTACGTGGCTGTGTGGTTAAATGTTTATGGAAACTTCTCAGTTTTTGCTGTTCAGCCTGCTTTCAAAATATTCAAATATATTTGGCTTTTGTAACTTCCCTAATTAAACCTTCTAAAACAGATGGAATTATAGAAATTAGAGGTATCATTTTAATTGGTTTACGATCTATGTGACACAGTGCCATTCATACTGTATAAAATATATACGAATGGCTTGATAGAGATAGCATGCCAATTAATTTTTCTTTAACTCTTTCAATAAAATCTTGTTGTCTTTGTTATTTAATCCCCTTTCCTTTAGCCTGGCTCCAATCAAGTCTGGGCAACCCTAACTGTGAAGATACAGGTTGTAACCTGAACCATATTGGAGAGTTTCTTTTGGGATGACTGAAGGGTGGAGAGAATCTGAATTTACCTTCTTTCTAAAGAAAATAAATGACTTTAAGCCTTTAAGCCAGCGTGTGGCAGCTCCCTGGCATGTTGCATAGATTAATCTTTCTTTTTAAAATATGATTGCCTAATGTATGTGAGCAACCATATTCCTCTGATTTTCTGGAATACCCTTGATTTCAAATATTCTGTTTTACCATCCCACTAAGAACACTTGCATCTATCAGATCTCATGTTCAGATGTTTGAGTTGAGATGGGGAGGTATAATTTCTGTACATAGATTTTTAGAAGATTTGTATAGGCTGCTTCATGTGTGTCTGTGTGCCTGAAGATCAAGAATCTGGTTGAATAAAGCACACCCCAACCCTCAAAGATTCTAATTTTAAGGCCCACAATTAAGGCCTTGATTAAATAAACCTGGTTTACCCAGCAAAATAACATGCCGTTTAAAAAAAAAACACTATACTACCTTTTTTGGGCTAATTTTTAACAAAATTAAACTTGACTGTTTCTTTCAAATATCTCAAGTTGCCATTTCAATGTGATTTTAAACACACTATTCCCCTTTGTTGCCATGGTAACAGGTTTGGGCCCTCATGGGTGACAGGAAAGTATCACAGGACTGGTTCCTGTTTGAACACCCGTGTTCACTGGGTCTTGCCTTGCGGTGCGAGGACAGGAGGTTGGAATCACCGCGCTTCCCACAGCAAGGTAAACCCATGTATCAGATCACACTCAGAGCTGGGAAAATCGCCCACAGCGGGGACAGATTACCTCTTACAGTCACTATGGAGAACGATTCAAATTCTAGCTTTAATGATCCCAGATAGAGCCCTTCTCCTCCCCACCAATGTGACATTTTGCAGACATTTTATATATCAAGGAAATATTTAATTGAAACGTGCTTCTGAGAATGCCTACTGAGCTGGCTCTAGGCATCTTCCAGTGTTGCAGGGGTCAATTAAAAGAACGAATCAACTGTTTTTAAAACTTTAAAATATATATTTTTTAAAGGTGGGGTAAAGAAAGTGGACAAAAAGTAGTGTTAAATAGCATGGAGCATGACTAATGGCGCTAGCATGTTAAAATCATTGGGAAAATGTCCTTGGAAGACAAATGAATTTTCAGCAGAATAATTAACTTAATTAACAAATTTGCATGCATATTCATCAGGCTATTGAAGTCTTTCCAGCCCAGCTTGATGAGCGTTGGTGTAATAATTGTCTCATTTACATTCTGCAATCTACTACAATTTAGGGCATGCAAAAAAAGCCGACCTCTTCCCTTTGACTTTCTTTAGAACCCACACACTCCTAATAACAGGGCCATCACCCAGTCAGTGGCCTTAAGTTCTGGCCTTTTGAGAGAAGCCCCCCCAGGAGAGCTGACTATGGTTTCCCCAGCCCCCAGCCTTCCTCTTCTTTTTTCTTCTTCTTTTTTTTTTTTTTTTTCCTTTTGGCCCAGGTTCTCTGTTTTTGCCTCTGCTTGCTCTCCTGGGTAAATCTTGGCACCAGTTCTGACTTCAAATCTCCTGGGTCGCCAGACTGCATCATGTAAAAATTGCCATTTCCCTCTATCTCTGCAGGGCAATCTTTAAAAGCAGTAAGGTGTGACGCTCCAGACTGGCAGCTTGGCAAGACGGAGCCCATGGATACCAGCACACGGGAATCTGGACCGTTCACTCTGACAGCAGTCAGCACTGGGAACAAAAGGAATGGAGGGGAAAAAAAGAGCAAATGTATTTTTACATATTGTAGGCATATGGCCACAAGACCAGCAGAAATATATTTAATTACCAATTGCGTACATCGAGGAGAAAAACAGTGGGAAGGGAGAAAAAAAAACTGTGTACACAGCAATATTATTCTACTTTAACTTTTCACCTCGTTTTTGTTGTTTGTTTTGTTTTGTTTTTTAGATGAAGATGAAAGGGATGTTGATTAGAATTGCGAAGGATTATCTGCTGGAATCCTACCAAAGGTGATGCGGGTTTTGACATGCCTTCCTGAATAGTGTAACATTACATAAGAAAATATAAAAGTTTTCTTTTAATTATTTTAATTATAAAATAATTTTACGACGGTATTTTGGGGGGCCTGGTCGGGGGGGGCGCCTACCTGAAATACAACAATTAGACAATCTTACTGTTCTGTTAAAACTATACTTCTGAGGTTACACATTCGTTTGGGCCTTAACAATGAAGAAACCACCTTTGAAAATTTATGGTTTTGTTCTTTCTTATGAAATCAGAACAGTTCAGCCTCCATTTACTGTCTGCTAGGAAGCAGGCACTGTGCTAGCCAGTGGGATGAACCGGATCTACTCCCTGCACTCAAGAAGCTCATAGTCTAAGATGGAAGACAAGTACACATATGTATAATTACACTATTAAATTATTAAAGATATTAAGAGTATAACAAAAATTAAAAGTATAAGAATAGGGACTTTCCTGGTGGCACAGTGGTTAAGAATCCGCCTGCCAATGCAGGGGACACCAGTTCGATCCTTGGTCTGGGAAGATCCCACATGCCGCAGAGCAACTAAGCCCGTGTGCCACAACTACTGAGCCTGCACTCTAGAGCCTGTGAGCCACAACTACTGAGCCCACGTGCCACAACTACTGAAGCCCCCGCACCTAGAGCCCATGCTCCGCAACAAGAGAAGCCACCACAATGAGAAGCGCACCGCAACAAAGAGTAGCCCCCGCTCGCCACAACCAGAGAAAAGCCCGTGTGCAGCAACGAAGACCCAAAACGCAGCCAAAAATAAATAAAATTTAAACGTAGTATAATTATAGTACACATACTAAAATATGTGCGTGTTATTAGGTAGGTATATTGATCCAGGAACCAGAGAGAATTGACTCTTACTTCAGCCTGGGAGTCAGTCACCCAGGAAGGCCAGGGAAGAGTTCATTAACTCCTGGAAGAGTTAATGAAAAGGGGCTTTTGGTCTGAGCAAGAGTGTAGATAAGAGGTCTCATGGAATCCGCTGATCCTGTTGATTCTGTTTCCTCTGAGCCCTCTGAGGAGTGCTGGGGAGGGAGACCTTCAGCAGTAGGAGAGGCAGCAGCCCCAGCATTGAGGTGGGGTTGGGAGACTTGGCTGTATGGTCAAGTTAGTAGCCATGGACTCTAGTTAGGAGGAGGAATCCCAAGGACCAAGGCAGATAGACCTGATCCACCACATTAGTGGCCAGGCCATGAGTTTCCCAGCCCTGATTAATGATATCTGGCAGGTATGCCTCTCAGGTTGACATTTCTGAAAATCATGTGGGCAGTTCTCTTCCTTGTTCTTGCTGGCCTCTGAAGGGGTTTTGTTTTTAAATTTTTATTGGAGTATAGTTGCTTTACAGTGTTGTGTTAGTTTCTACTGTACAGCAAGGTGAATCAGCTATACGTATATCCCCTCTTTTTTGGATTTCCTTCCCATTTAGGTCATCACAGAGCACTGAGTAGAGTTCCCTGTGCTATACAGTAGGTTCTCATAAGTTATGTATTTTATACATAGTATCAATAGTATATATATGTCAATTGGAAGGATAGATATAGAGAGGGTTCCAACCCTAGGGAAGGTATAGTTGTGATAACCACCATAAGCTAGTCCCACCTTTACTGGAACAAGTTTGGTTTATTTGGGTCTTGACCCTGGAGAGGCCAACACCTAAGAAAGAGTCCAAGGTTATTGCAAGGCACAAATGGACCCCATCTGAGCACATGAGTTGTACTGACTCAGTAATTAGTGACTCAGGTGTGCTTGGGTAGGAATTAAAAATGTTGAAATTGTCATGGATTAGGAGCTTGCTGGAAATTACCTTCCTATAGCCCAAATTTAAGGTACTTCTGGAAAATAAAGAGACTGCATCAGAAGAATTCTAAGGTCTTTGATTCACTCACTCGTTTATCCATCCATTCATTCATTTATTCATCAGATTTATCCAACACCTACTATGCACCTGGTATTGTGCCACCTGTTGGCGATACGATGGTGAACGAGGTAGACAGACACAGTCCCTGCCTTTCCAAGGCTTCTAGTCTGGCTGTGGAGAGAGGTGATCAAGCAAGCAGAGATGACTAACTCCATGTGAGTATAAAAGATCAGGGGAGCTAACCCAGTATAGAGGGACCAGGAAACTTTTCTGAAGAAAACGAGCCTAACGTTAAAGGTTTTAGCCCAGAAAAGACGGCGAGGAGACCAACAACAACCATCCATTGAGGGCTTACCCTGTGATCAACACTTAAGTGACTTGCCCAAGGACATTCTTTAGGAGGAAGAGTCTGAAGTTTGCAAAACCAGACTCTATGTTCTTCATCACTTTGCTCCATTGTCAATATTGAAATTATTATTTAGGAGGTCCAAATGCTGGTCACAAACACATTGGGGACCAGACGGTAGAGTTGGCTGCTCAATTGGCCACGTGGAGTTTGGAGCTTCAGCTTCTCAACCAGTAGAGAAAACCCAATCCAAACTATTGGGTAGTAGAGGGAGCTAGGTCTCTTACCTGCACTATACAGATGTTGTTTATACCCTGAATAACATATTCGAAACAACTTTCCTATTGTTTAAGTAAGTCCACACCACTGGTTTTCAATTTGGTTGAAACATACACATTTATGCCTTGAATAAAGCCTTCCTTGCCTGTTAAAAAAGCATCATGTCGTCCTTTTAAAAGCTTGCAGAGTAAAGTAAGGATGGTACTTACTACCAAAGGTCTAGAACAATGCCTTGATAAATTAGACACCCGCTTTTAAATTTATAAAATGTGTGGCTCCAAATACATATATGTTGATATTCTGTCTCCCAGAAGCATATGGAATATCCTAAAGGAAAAGTAATTTTTAAAAATTAAGATTCAAAGGAATATAAAGAGGAAGTTCATTTGAATAGGAATATGTATATTTCTTCTGAGCTTCCTAGAAGCCAAAACAAAAAGGGAAACATGGAAAACTGCATAATTTTTTATTATCAAAAAGAAAGAAGTACATTCTCAGGGAGAAAAAGTATTTCCTAAGACACAAATTCTGAAAGTAACATAGACTTCACCTTTGAAAGAAGGAAGGTACTATTTAAGGTGCTTGTAATGGAGTGGCTCACAGTACATACAATTCAAGAACTGTAATGAAATACACCCTTTCCCTTAAACCTAGACTGGAGGAAGCATTCCAACCAAGGCACTATTAGTGGAAAGTCAGAGAACCACTATGCCCTGATGCACAGACCTGGGTTCAGAATGCAGCACTTATTAGTCTATTTGGTTATGCAGTCATGAAGCAAACATTTGTTGATTTCCTGATTTGTGCCATTCATGCCCCTAGGGCTGGAATTGAGTGATAAAAAAAAAATCCCTGCTCGCAGTCCAAATGAAAGATTCTAGAACATTAATATAAAATTTTATAGTTTTAATTGTTCCAATGATGTGTGATGGATGAATTATGGGTTACTCAACTTACATGATGCTTTATGGTTTACAAAATGTTTTCATACATCATTACAACCCAAGTGTCCTTATTGGGACATTCCAGGTATAACTTAACATTCAGATTTAGACAGATGTTCCTGGTTATATTATGAAAGTATTGTTTGTGCATATATTTTTCCATTAGGAAGGATATGCTTGAGAGCCTATTTCAGAACTTAGTAAGAAAATCTGCTAGTTAATTCCACAAGAGACCTTAACATGCTTTCATATGTTTGAGACTTGAAAGTTATACTGAGTGACACTTGGTTTAATGAACATCTTAATTTTCTTCACATCCCATGAAGTATGGCAGGACTTTTGGCAAATAGTGAGATCTTTGTGTGAGACACTGCTAGGAAATATTAATAATTGTTAAGTGATACCACTTGTCAGTGTCTCAAGGCGATGATTGCTAGTCATATGGTCCACTCAGGCTCTCGGGCCCTTTATTATCCTTCCTCACCTTACCTATTGTGCACAGTGGGTGAAGAATTCTGCTTCTTTTCCAGTTAATTAACCCACATGCTAATGATACTGTCCCATCCTTGGTTAATTCAGAGCAACCTCCAGCTGTCTGCCTCCTGTCTATAAGAAGGAAGTAGCTGCAGACATTCACCAGTGCAGGCAGGCAATGGGCTGGTGGGATGATCATCTCATCCCATCTTGCCCATGACTTTCTTGGTTTTAGTGCTAAGAGTCCCAAATCATGGTAACCACCTCAGTCCTAGGCAAACAGGACCAGGATTGGTTACCCCAAGTGCAGGGAACTATCTGTATAATCGAAAAGCAACAAATGAACATCTCCATCACTGAGTAAAATACAAGGGGCATAGACAATGTTGGGTGCCTTGGTTTGGATTCCCCTAAGAGTCTGTCAGTAGTGGAGAAGTATTAGCAAATACAGAGCAGCTGTGTGGAGCTGCATGGCCACAATGGTGGATCACTGGAATGAGAAACAACATTGGCCTGCCATGCAGAGGAAAAGGAAATAGGTGGCTCAACTTGGTTTGTGTCTTCAAAGTCAATCCAGTGTCTATGAGTGTGGCTAAGAGGCTGCTGGAAGAGTTTTCTGTCTTCTTCAGTTCCCACATGCAGCCTTCTAAGCAACCCAGTTAATTGAAGAAATCTGGGTGTCCCCATCTACCTGACTAATTATATTTTATATATTTGAAATTGCTTCTCACCTTTCTGATTTAGGCTAAATAATTTAAATTCCATTCATATTTTTTATTCTTACAAAAATTTTTTTGGATAGGTTTCATTTGCTATGTTCTTTCTCATTCTGTCATTCTGCCTTTAGAATTGGTTTATTTAATTTCTTCACCCTTGTTGATGTATACTTGTCAAATAAAATTGTAAGATATTTAAAGTGTATGACATGATAATTTTATATAAGTATACATTGTACATTTTTACAATTTTAACAATAGTTTTATTCAAAACTTAATTTAAAGACTAATAGATTTAATTCATTCTTTTAAGTCCTCCTGCCTAATAGGCATTGGGTAAAGGGGGAGAAGAGTCTAAGGTTTGGGGAAAGAAAGATACAGATATAAATCTTGGCCCTGAAATTTACTATAGATGTGCTCATGGGTAAGTTACTCAATGTCTCTGAATCTTGAGTAAGGATAATATTTACTATGAACAGTAATTTTATCATTATTATTATTATTATCCCACAAGAAATAAGATGTGTGAAATTCTTTCTCCCCACCTATCCCTGTCCCCAAATACAGTCTATAAAAGATTAAGTTTTGCCATATTAAAAAAAACCTCTAATAATAAAAAGAACAGAATAAGAACCAAAAACATGCTAAAGGGAGAAGAGATAAGCTAAGAAAGCCTATTATAATTGTGCTAAAACCTTAGTAGTGAGCTTCTTGGAAACAAAAGCAAAACACCATAGTCATATCCTATTCCAGTAAAATACAATATAAAATGAAATCTTATAAGGTAAGAAATATTATTTTGTTTTAATTATAATATGAATTATTACATGATTCTGTCTATCAGAGACAGTGAAATACACAGTAGACATTTTACAGTAGACAGAGAAGGGCCTCTGTGTCCTCTTTCTTCTATTGACTGCAAATTAAAAGCTATGAATGTAGTGTTGTGTTGAAGGTTCCTAAAGGTATTCTTTAGAGAACTGAGAGAAGATAGCCCAGACATCTGTTTTCTAATAAAATGAATAAATGCAGCAATACAACCTAAAGAAACTAGAGAAATCATTTGGTTTATGTCCTTTCTGTAATCATTTTCCAATGTGAGTTGTCATGGTTTACTTTGATGTTACATAAGCTTCCTAACTGGTCTCCTTGGCTCCAATCTTTCCCACCTTGACACTCTTTCTTTATACTGCAGCCTGTGAAGTATTTCTTTTTCCTTTTTTTTTTTTTTTTTGCAGTACGCTGGCCTCTCACCGTTGTGGCCTCTCCCGTTTGCGGAGCACAGGCTCCGGACGCGCAGGCTCAGTGGCCATGGCTCATGAGCCCAGCCGCTCTGCGGCACGTGGGATCTTCCCGGACCGGGGCACGAACCTGTGTCCCCTGCATCGGCAGGCGGACTCTCAACCACAGTGCCACCAGGGAAGCCCTGGAGTAGGGATTTAAATGTAAAAAAACAAAACACAGGAGAACTAGGAGAAAATAAAGATACATTGTTTGCTTTTAAATTAATAGTTACTTTTTAGAGTTTTTAGAATTTTAGGTTTATAGAAAAATTGCACAGAAAGTACAGGGTTCCCATATGCCCCTTCCCCCTCTTCCCCTCACAGTTGCTCCAATTAGTAACATCTTGCATTGGTACATTTGTCATCATTGATGGACCCATATTGATACATTAACTAAGTCGTAGTTTACATTAGGGCTCACTTTGTGTTATATAGTTATTAGGATTTTGACAAATGCATTGTGTCATGTATCCACCATTACAGTATTACACAGGTAGTCTCACAAAAGAATCTCCTAAGCTCCACCTATTCATCCCTGTTGAGCCCCTGGAAACCACTGAATATATATATTTTTACTACCTATATAGTATTGCATTTTTCCAGAGTGTCACTTAGTTGGAATCACACAGTATGTAGGCCTTTTAGACCGACTTCTTTCATTTAACAATACGAATTTAAGGTTTCTCCTTGTTTTTTCATGATTTAATAACTTATTTCTTCTTAACACTGAATAATATTCCATTGCATGGATGTACCATAGTTTATTTCTCCATTTACATATTGATGAGCTAGATATTTTTAAAGGAAATTTTATAATATTCATTAAAACAAAATAAAACAAAATATTTATTTTACTTTTTTTTGAATTTTTAATTTTATTTTACTTATTTTTTATACAGCAGATTCTTATTAGTTATCCATTTTATACATATTAGTGTATATATGTCAATCCCAATCTCCCATTTCATCCCACCAGCACCACCCACCTCTCCACTTTCCCCCCTTGGTGTCCATACGTTTGTTCTCTACATCTGTGTTTCTATTTCTGCCCTGCAAACCAGTTCATGTGTACCATTTTTCTAGGTTCCACATATATGCGTTAATATACGATATTTGTTTTCCTCTTTCTGACTTAACTTCACTCTGTATGACAGTCTCTAGATCCATCCACATCTCTACAAATGACCCAGTTTCATTCTTTTTTATGGCTGAGTAATATTCCATTGTATATATGTGCCACATCTTCTTTATTCATTTGTCTGTCAATGGGCATTTAGGTTGCTTCCATGACCTGGCTATTGTAAATAGTGCTGCAGTGAACATTGGGGTGCATGTGTCTTTTTGAATTATGGTTTTCTCTGGGTATATGCCCAGTAGTGGGATTGCTGGATCATATGGTAATTCTATTTTTAGTTTTATAAGGAAACTCCATACCGTTCTCCATAGTGGCTGTATCAATTTACATTCCCACCAACAGTGCAAGAGGGTTCCCTTTTCTCCACAGCCTCTCCAGCATTTGTTGTTTGTAGATTTTCTGATGATGCCCATTCTAACTGGTGTGAGGTGATACCTCGTTGTAGTTTTGATTTGCATTTCTCTAATAATTAGTGATGTTGAGCAGCTTTTCATGTGCCTCTTGGCCATCTGTATATCTTCTTTGGAGAAATGTCTATTTACGTCTTCTGCCCATTTGTTGATTGGGTTGTTTGTTTTTTAAATATTGAGCTGCATGAGCTGTTTATATATTTTGGAGATTAATCCTTTGTCTGTTGATTCATTTGCAAATATTTTCTCCCATTCTGAGGGTTGTCTTTTCATCTTGTTTGTAGTTTCCTTTGTTTTGCAAAAGCTTTTCAGTTTCATTGGGTCCCACTTGTTTATTTTTGTTTTTATTTCCATTACTCTAGGAGGTGGATCAAAAAAGATCTTGCTGTGGTTTATGTCAAAGAGTGTTCTTGCTATAAACTTCCCTCTTAGAACTGCTTTTGCTGCATCCCATAGGTTTTGGATCATCATGTTTTCATTGTCATTTGTCTCTAGGTATTTTTTTATTTCCTCTTTGATTTCTTCAGTGATCTCTTTGTTATTTAGTAATGTATTGTTTAGCCTCCAAGTGTTTGTGTTTTTTTACATTTTTTCCCCTGTAATTGATTTCTAATCTCATAACATTGTCATCGGAAAAGATGCTTGATATGATTTCAATTTTCTTAAATTTACCGAGGTTTGATTTGTGACCCAAGATGTGATCTGTTCTGGAGAATGTTCCATGTGCACTTGAGAAGAAAGTGTAGTCTGCTGTTTTTGGGATGGAATGTCCTATAAATATCAATTAAATCTATCTGATCTATTGTGTCATTTAAAACTGTGTTTCCTTTTTAATTTTCTGTCTGGATGATCTTCTATTGGTGTAAGTGAGGTGTTAAAGTCCCCCACTATTACTGTGTTACTGTCGATTTCCTCTTTTATAGCTGTTAGCAGTTACTTTATGTATTGTGCTCCTGTGTTGAGTGCATATGTATTTATAATTTTTATATCTTCTTCTTGGATCGATCCCTTGATCATTATGCAGTGTTCTTCCTTGTCTCTTGTAACAGCCTTTATTTTAAAGTCTGTTTTATCTGATAAGAATATTGCTACTCCAGCTTTCTTTTGATTTCTATTTGTATGGAATATCTTTTTCTGTCCCCTCCTTCTCAGTTTGTATGCGTCCCTAGGTCTGAAGTGGGTCTCTTGTAGACAGCATATATACGGGTCTTGTATTTGTATCCATTCAGTGAGACTGTGTCTTTTGGTTGGAGCATTTAATCCATTTACATTTAACGGAATTATCAATATGTATGCTCCTATTACCATTTTCTCAATTGTTATGGGTTTGTTTTTGTAGGTCCTTTTCTTCTCTTGTGTGTCCCACTTAGAGAAGTTCCTTTAACATTGTTGTAGAGCTGGTTTGGTGGTGCTGAATTCTCTTAGCTTTTTCTTGTGTGTAAAGCTTTTGATTTCTTCGCCAAATCTGAATGAGATCCTTGCTGGGTAGAGTAATCTTGGTTGTAGATTCTTGCCTTTCGTCACTGTAAATATTTTGTGCCACTCCTTTCTGGCTTGTAGAGTTTCTGCTGAGAAATCAGCTGTTAACCTTATGGGAGTTCACTTGTATGTTATTTGTCATTTTTCCCTTGTTGTTTTTAATAATTTTTCTTTGTCTTAATTTTTGTCAATTTGATTACTATGTGTCTTTGCGTGTTTTTCCCTGGATTTATCCTGTCTCGGGCTCTCTGCGCTTCCTGGATTTGGGTGGCTATTTCCTTTCCTATGTTAGGGAAGTTTTCGACTATAATCTCTTCAAATATTTTCTTGGGTCCTTTCTCTCTCTCTTCTCCTTCTGGGACCCCTATAATGCGAATGTTGGTGTGTTTAATGTTGTCCCAGAGGTGTCTTAGGCTGTCTTCATTTCTTTTCATTCTTTTTTCTTTATTCTGTTCTGTGGCAGTGAATTCCACCATTCTGTCTTCCAGGTCACTTATCCATTCTTCTGCCTCAGTTATTCTGCTATTGATTCCTTCTAGTGTATTTTTCATTTCAGTTATTGTATTGTTCATCTCTGTTTGTTCTTTAATTCTTCTAGGTGTTTGTTCTTTAATTCTTCTAGGTGTTTGTTAAACATTTCTTGCATCTTCTGGATCTTTGCCTCCATTCTTTTTCCGAGGTCCTGGATCATCTTCACTTTCATTATTCTGAATTCTTTTTCTGCAAGGTTGCCTAACTCCACTTCATTTAGTTGTTTTTCTGGGGTTTTATCTTGTTCCTTCATCTGGTACCTAGTCCTCTGCCTTTTCATTTTGTCTGTCTTTCTGTGAATGTGGTTTTCCTTCCACAGGCTGCAGAATTGTAGTTCTTCTTGCTTCTGCTGTCTGCCCTCTGGTGGATGAGGTTATCTAAGAGGCCTGTTGAAGCTTCCAGATGGGAGGGACTGGTTGTGGTTAGAGCTGGGTGTTGTTCTGTTGGGCATAGCTCAGTAAAACTTTAATCCATTTGTCTGCTGATTGGTGGGGCTGGGTTCCCTCCCTGTTGGTTGTTTCGCCTGAGGTGACCCAGCACTGGAGCCTACTTTTTTTTCTTTGGTGGGGCTAACTGCAGACTCTGGGAGGGCTCACACCAAGGAAAAACAAAACATTTATTGAGAGCCTACCATGGGTCAAGCCCTCTCCTTGAGTCTTGGGATGTATCAATGAGCAAAATATGCAATGATCTTTGCTCTTGGGAAGCTATATGAACGTGGGAGGAGACAGACACACAGAAAATAAAGAAGAGAAACAATAAATAGATAAATTTTAACATATACTGGAAGTGGTAACTGCTATGGCAAAGTATAAAAGAGAGCAAAGTAAGGGAATTGGGAGTGTGGGGGCTGGTGAGATAAGGCAGGAGGGGGCAATTGTGAATAAGGTGTCAGAGCCCCATAAGAAGATGATACTTATGCCCAGAGTTGGTGGAGATCAGTACAAACAGATGGCCTGTAAATGTAAAAATTTTAAACTTACTACTAATATAAAAGGCAAATTCAAACAATGTTATAATATTTCACTTATTAAATTGGCAAAAGCTTTTTAAAATACAGGGTCAATTATGTTATGTAGAGATTTCATACAGTAGGAAAAAATAGTAACTTCTATAATCATTATTGAAGGAAATGGTGTAATATGTAATATGGAGTCTTAAAAATGTTTAAACACAGTCATTCTACATCTATAAATGAATGGTTAAAAAGTAATCAGGGATGCTAACAAAACTGGTATAAAAATTATTTAACTGTAATTTTAAAATTTGGAAATAGCTACAATTTCTATAATGAGGATAAAATTAGAAATTATTATGGTACATTCAATTAATATAATGCTATGCCATCTTTAAAAATGATGAAATCATTTTTGAAGAATATTTAATGATTTGGGAAAGTGCTTATGCATAGAAAATGTTCCAAAAGAAATATACCAACTGTTAGCAGTAGTTATAAACCTTGGGTGGTGGGATTGTGGATGCTTAAAAATAACTTCTTTTTGATATTTACGTATAATACATTACAAAATTCATGCATAATACATATATGGTATAAAATGCATGATTAAAAGTGAAAATTTCAGAAAAGTAAAAAGAAAATAAAAATAGTTTTGGCTTATTTCTCCTAATTCTGTTTGTTGTTTTACTTCCTTCTTCTGGATCAATTATCACTTGTCTTTTTTCTTTGCTCCTTCCTTTGTCCCTCTCTTCCTGCTTCTACCTCCTCCTCCACCTTCTGCTGCTTCTTCTGATGTTCACGAGGCAAAGGGTATTCACATATTTTATTCACTGCCAGATTACACTCCTGAAAGCCATCTATAATTTCACCCTTTCTCCTCATCCTCACCCGCACTTTATATATATAATTTAACTTTCCTGTTTTTGCTATTTGGACAGATGAAGAGTCATGTCTTGTTTTGAATTGCATTTCTGTGATTTCCAGTGAGACTGAACTCCTTTTCATGTTCTTACTAGTTTTTTGGCTTTCCCTTCCTGTGAATTCAGTTTATAGGTCCTTTGCCCATTTTCTGGGGGTGTGGGGTGTGGGGGTTGTTCATTCGTTTGCCCCTCCCTCTCTCCCTCCCTCCCTCCCTTCTTTCCTTCCTTCCTTCCTTCCTTCCTTCATCCTTGCTGACTTGGAGGCATTCCTTGCTGTTCTGGATGGCAATCTCTTGTAAGTTTAAGCAATTCAAATATTTTCTCTCAACTTATGCCCTTCCTGTGAACTTTGCTATGCTGTCCTCTTTAGAAGAAATTCTTGAATTTTGATCCATCAATCTTTAATTGACTCACCAATATTTCCATGTAGAACATCACTTAGATCATCAGTTAGATCTTTGAATTTCTGTGTCCATCATTTTTTCTCTCCCCATTTCCATTTTTGTCTTTTCCCTCTTTATTCTATAATGAATTCTCAAGTTTGTCCTCTATATTACTTATTCGTATGTCAATGCCAATTCTGCTATTTCTGCCTAAGTAAGGGCTTAATTCTGCCTTTTGAAATTTTCTTTTCCTGATAGCCATGTCTTACTTCAGTAAACCCTACTTTCTTCTCATCTTATTTCTTATAGGTCTATTTTATCATTAACCTTCTTTTTCCATTTCATCTCATCATTTATTGAGATATAAACAACTTTTTTTTTTTTTTGCTTCTTTGAGCAAAAATGTCTAGAGGTATCCTCTTTCTGAGTCTTTCAGAAGGTGTTACCTTTCTCTTAATCCCCCCTACTATTTAGGTTGCTCTATCCTTACCTAGGGAGCTGGTGGGAGAGTACCCAAACCCCTGTGCTCCGACCACTTCTGTAGTGGCTGAATCTCCTTCCTGGAGTCACAGATGGAAGGTAGGTTGGTGAGTCCAGTGCCTCACATGTTTCCTGTCTAGTTCTGCTCCCTAAGACAGAAATGGGATCCCCTCCTACGTCCATTGCCGGCTCTCAAGCGCATGAAACAGATGGACTGCATGGAAAACTATAGCCCTGGTTTTACTGCTTCTATTTCTATCTCCTTCCAGGCCTATTTTGTTTTATTTATGGAGACTACTATGCTGGTAGCCCACAACCTAAGTCTTGCCCAGGTGTTTTCTGAAGAGTTGAAGTCTCTGGATATAGATAGGGGTGAGGTGGGGGTGAGTGAAATGAGAAATTACCATCTGGCTGTCCTAAAAAATAACATGAGCTTAGTGAAGGGCTAGATGGCTAGTTTTCTGGTGGGTACAGTTCATGTGTTTCTCAACTAAGCATCGTACACTGGAGGAGAAAAAAAGGATTTTTCTTCCTTCGTTCAGGTATACAGGTTTTTGTTTTGTTTTATTTTTTCCTTTAGAAACAAAACTCACAGTGTCCTTTGTTGTGGCATGGAGTTTCTGAGTCTGGTTATAGTGGCATTAAAGCCAGATTCTCCTAGTATTTGGAAACAAGCTCATTGTTCTAGTTTTCACTGGTGTTATGATTTTTCATCTTTGTGTGTCTTCAGAGATATTTTAATGAGGCACTGAGAAAGACCAGGAATCACTTAAAGCTGATCCATTTATTTAAGAAGCCACAGTTTCATTTCTCGCCCTGGAGGAGCAGTGATCTCTGTGCGGAAAGTTCTTCAAGGGACGCCGCAGGCCAGGCCAGGCTACTTCTCAAAGAATAAGAAGCTTGAAACTGCTCCAGATATTTGCACAAGCAATCCTCTATGAAAGAGAAAAATTTGCCTGAGAATTTCTGAAATTTGATATTATTAATGCCCACTACCACCATATAAAAAGTTTTAATATGGCTTCTCCTAAAGGTATGAACTTTAGAGAAATTGCATCTTGATGAATCCATTCAAGTAGATGAAAATACAAAAATGAATAAAGTCTGGTTGTATGGATACTGAGTGATGGAAGGAAGCAAAGAATAATATAAATGAGATACATAACACACGGGGAGTGCTATATGGTTTAACATGTTGCTCTGTGGATGGACTTATTTGGTATCATTGCTTTTTGTTTGGGGGCCGAAAGCCAAAGAAAAACAATAGGTGTTAATAGCCCTTATTTCAACATGAGAAATACACCAGCTGTATATAAGTTTGCCAAATAAAATAGAACTTGCTCAGTTAAATTTGAATTTCAGATAAACAAGGAATAATTTTTTTAGCATGAGTATGCCCCACATTTACAGGACTTGCAAAAGGTGGTGTCTGAGCATTTTTAGTGACACATTGAATATATTGTTATCAAAGTGTAGAGGCTGAGGAGTCCAGGTGATAGAGTTTGGTGTCATTCCCATTGTGCCCACCCTCATGGGAGAGAAGAGGGTGTGCTTCCTTCTAGAAACCCTTCCTGAGAAAGGCCTGAAGAACCTGCAGCCTGGAGAGAGCAGGAGCTGATGGGGTTATGTGCCTGGTAGACTCAAATTAAAGACTGGCAGGGGTCATCTGCTTGGCAGTGAGCAAGGGGGAGAGGGTGTGTTAAAAGCAAGCTGCGCCTCCCTGGAGGACAGGACAGAGAGGTCTATTTCTCATGGATCGGACACGGGTCCCCTGGCAGGGACTGGAACTCATTTGAAAATGAGATCCATTCAGGAGGGCTTCCTTCCAGATGAAGAGACTTTGGCAGAAAGAGACCTTCCAATTGCAGGCACTGAGGAGGTTGCTATAAGGTGCCACCCGGAGGAGAACTAAGGGAGGTCAAGGCTAATGTCCTCAGGGAAGAGCTTTCTGTGGGATTTATGAAAACGTCCCGGAGCAGCAATCATCTAAAGGTCAGGGAGCACCAGTGGAGGTCATTCATTCATTCACTCATTCATTCATTCCTTATCAGATTTGTACTACATGCTGGGTATGCAGGGTTCTCTGTGCTTTGGATACATCAGAGAACACAGCAGACACAGATACTTGCTCTTGATTAGCAAAGGGGTGGCAGATAGTGAACTAAACCTGATAAATACATAAACTATAGAGTATGTTAGAAAGTAACTATTGCTATGCTGTTTTCTTAGAGCAGAGGCTGGGCCTTGGGGGTGCCAGGGGAGCTGGGGTGCAGGCCTTCATTAGCGAAGTAAGTATTGATTGGAGTGCTCAGGGCTCCTTGTGGAAGGCTGCATCATCTTATGTGATAGGTCAAGTGGGCATGCATCCAGTTCATTTAAAATCACCATAAATAAATTAATGCATATGACCAATGGTCATACATCTTTCTTAAATATCCTTTCAATTGGTCTAAAGAGAGCACAGTCATAGTAAATAGGAAAATCCCCCAGTCAGAACTGTCATTTCGTACAGAGAAACCTAAGAGAGACTCAAAGGAAAAAAAAAAAGCTGGGGAAAAAGTTAATGTCAAGTTTTCCTCTTTAGTTCCTCCATCTACCTGGCTCCTGGGAAAGATGGTATTAGGAGGGGTACGAGTATACAATGAAAGAGGCTGAAATGAAAGGCCGTTTTCTATTGGAAATGGAAGAGAACTAATAGAAAGAATGACCCAGAAATGGGGGAGGGTGGCAGTTGAAAACACCAACATTTCTAAAGGCTGGTTTGAATGAGAGTTAAACAGGAAAAATAATATATTTAAAGTATTCAAACAGCTTTTTAATTATTTTAATTTAGCAAAATAGTGCTTCTCTGAATACAGTTCTGTGCCAAGTCTGACTTCAAACTTAGGGAACCATCTCAGTTCATGCAGGTTACCAAAAGTCATGTTCATAGCAAGATGGCTTTGAAGGAGTTGAAGATCACCAGGGAATGTGTAAATGGAATGTGGTTATACCATCAACAATAATGGACTAAGTGTGCATGTAGCAACAAGGATGGATTTTATAATATGGGGTGACATAAAAATGGAAAATGATTAATAGCATAACACCATGACAATAATTAAACACACACACATAAAACAACTACTCTGCATTTTTTATGCTCCATGATGTCTACACAGACATATTGAACGTAGACACAAAGGCTCAATAATAATAACACTAGAGTGGTTGGCAGGAAAGGAGGGGAATTAAGAGTGGAAATGAGGGGCTTCCCTGGTGGCGCAGTGGTTGAGAGTCCGCCTGCCGATGCAGGGGACACGGGTTCGTGGCCCGGTCCTGGAAGATCCCACATGCCGCGGAGCGGCTGGGCCCGTGAGCCATGGCCACTGAGCCTGCGTGTCCAGAGCCTGTGCTCCGCAATGGGAGAGGCCACAACAGTGAGAGGCCCGCGTACCGCAAAAAAAAAAAAAAAAAAAAAAAAAAAAAAAGAGAGGAAATGGGGAAGGAACGGCATTGAACAGCCACTGATATTGTACCACATCAGACCCTAGATGCCTGCAACAGATGAAAGCCTTAGGTTTCTCCCGGCCATCCTCTTAAAGTAAGATCGCTGCTTCCCAGTAATGGGGTTTTGCACTGGGCTGTAGGTACCATGGCAGGCCCCAGGCTACCATCTGGCTCCAGTGCATGGGGGACTAGGACTAGGGAGCAGCCTTTCCTCCGGGGCAGACCATCAGACCTCTCTTGCCAATGAGACTTGGGTCTTGATCCGTCTCCCACATCTTTCATCTTCTCTACAACTCACTGATGGTGTGATGATTAGCTAAAGGAGAAACCCTCTTCCTATATTTTAGATTCTAATTGGGAAATTGTTCTGCTGAGTTTTCAGCAGTCCAGCTTGGTATTAGCTTTCTTGCTAACTCATGCTTGCACTTAATCCTACCAACTTCTCCTGATACCACATGTGAAATCTAGTTAGAGATGGAAACTATTTGTCTTCTGCCCACCACTGGGAGATCAAATTGCTTGCATTCAAATGCTGTGTGGCTTATATAATAGAAATTGTTTTTACCATATATTATATTTTAAATTGGTTTTCATCCTCAAACAGTAAAGAAAGCACAGTTTAACTATTTTAGTATGGAATTCAGTTTTCCAAATGTAGTATATTTTCTTATTTCAAACTATAATATATTTTCTTATTCAACCTAGAATTGTTTCATTTATTAAACATCTATCATGTGTCAGGACCTAATGTTTAAAGAGCACTGGTTTAAAAAGGTAAAAAGTCATGATTCCTACCTCTGTGAACTTCACAGTCTACCAGGGAGACTATTATAATACATTAAAGCCATTGCTCTAAGTGTATAGTAGCATAAGAAAAAATGTTCCTTGCCGAATTAAAGAAAACTTTACAGAGGAAAATCTTTAGCCAAGTCTTGAAAGACAGTTCAACAAGAGACAGAGGGAGTGAAGAAGGGCTGTGAAAGGGTACTTGACAAACAGAATGACTCTATTTTGGGGACAGAGCAAAGCAGGAATGAGGATGCTGAGATGGACTTCCCGTCCCTGGTTCTCAGCACAGCCTTTGCAAATCTCTTAGGTCTTCGAGGAACTTTGGTTGAGGAATCCTTACAGATCATTGATTGCAGGAGATTTGCAAAAAGTTTTTGTTTGCTTCAAAAAGAACCATGGATTTGAGAACCGGTATGCATTGCAAAATTCCAGCTAATGTATCACAATTACAGAAACACCTGTTCTAGATATGGCAATATTTTTGTTGTTGCTGATTCGCTACGCTGAGTACATCAAAAGTAACTTCTTCATTTAAAACATTAATGAATAAATGATATTCCTAGCTTTAATTCCCCCTCTCCAAAAGTTTAAAAAATGTTTAGGTTGAAAAAGCCATGAATTTTTGTAGTTCCAGAAAAATCTCATAGTGAGCACTGACTCACAAAGTATTGCAGAAGTACCATTTCTTCAAATATTACAGTTGACCGAGTAAAATAAGTAAATTTAGATTTGACCTGATGGATTCTAGTTTCTTGCATGGAACTAAAATTTTAACAGTTTTTATTTTAAACTCTGAGAGCACTAGTCAACTCTATCTGGTAACAATTAAAAAAAAGCATAGTGTCTTTTTATCTGGTTTGGATCTATATAAATAGAGTCCTTGTAATGGAATATGAGGCCACTTGTTCAATGATATTATCCCTTTGGTTTTAACTATTTGTCAGATGTTATTTTTAATTGTGATTATTATCAATTTTTTTACAGATACCTAGAGGGTACAGAAATGAATAATATTTGAAATTTTAAAAATGTCAATTTCTTTCTCTCCTCATTAATTCAGAGCAATTATCTCTTTGATTCAGCACTTTGCAAATGCTCTATCCAGTAGCAACCTGTGTAGAGGATGATGGTGAGAAAATACGCTGGATTTCAGCTCCAAAATCCTCAGGGAACCTCAAGGCCAAGATTATGTAGCTGAAGCAAAGAGCAAGATTCAACAATTACAGGTTTTGTTTTGTTTTGTTTTCTGGTAGTTTAGGAAGTCTAGGTGAATATTATAAACAAAGCATATGCATTGACCCTCTTCTATGATTGAAAGAATCCTATATCTACCAAGCCTTTATCTAACCCCTTTAAAGAAGAGGATTGACCAATGTGTTGACAATTTCTCAGCCCCCCTACTTTTCTTTCAATGTGGAAAGCAAGCATTATAGGAATTAAATGTGCAGGCACTTGATCCATACTGCATGGATCTGAATCTTATTTCTTCCCCTTGGTGGCTGTGTGACTTTGGGAAACCTACTTAAACTCCATATACCTCACTTTCCACATCAGCAAAATGGGAATATTAATAGTTCCTGCCTCATGGGGTGACCTATAGGATTAAATGAGTCAATAGATGCATTGCTTCCTTTCTCAAATTACTGGGCTAAAGTCACATGGCAGAGATAGTTAGTGAGTTAGTGTTCACCAAATATCCATGTACCCCTATATATCCCAGCTTCCTTTGCCATTAGATTAGGGCTGTGTGGCTAGTTCTGACCAATCACGCTGAGCATCAGTAATCTGCGTCACCTCCAGGCCAAGGTAATTAAGGATCAGTGTGCTTTCTCTGTCCCTCCATTCCCCCACTATGGTGACTTCAGAGACCACATGTTCCTGGGTTATAGCTTTGACATGGTAAAAACCTGGGTCCCTGAGTCATAACTTAAAAGAGAGACACACAGGACAGCTGCCCCATCTGCAGTAAATTTTGCATGAATGAGAAATAGACCTTATATCACAATAAGCCAATAAGTTTTGTTGCCATAACATAGCCTAACATTACCCTATTACAAGTCATAAGTAGCTTAATTTTAATTTAAATATACCTGCTTTCTCCTCCCTTTAAACTTTATTTTAGACATATTTTAAGTTTTCCCAATAATTAACTTAAAACATTAAGTCATAAAATTCTTCAAGAAATAAATTGGTATATTTATTATATGACTTCTATGATTTCTGCATCAAATTAGGCTACTCTCTTTGATCTCTAGTGGGTATTAGGCCAATCTATGTAATTAGAGACAGAGACTTACCTGAAGAATTTCTGGTGCCAATTATCTAGAAAAGAGATGTGCTTTGCTTTCAGGAAATAGGGACTAAGGGGAGCCCGAAGGTGCGAAATTCTCTTGTTCTTGATAGTTTGTTCTTAGTAAGGGAAAGGTCAAGGTATCTAAAAGGCAGTAAAAAGTTGGGGATTGCAATGTGAGTGATCTCTGCCCTGGAAAAGAGTTCAAGTTTCTAGTGAATAAAGACCCCCACCAAAGGCTATGGCCCAATACCATGGTAGTGGAGAAGTGATTGTTTTTTTAAAAAAAGAAAAATAATAAAAGGAAAGATGTCTTAGTTCATTCAGGCAGGCTGCGATTACAGAACACCATAGACTGGGTGGCATATAAACAACAGAAATTTATTTCTCACAGTTCTGAAGACTGGGAGGTCCAAGATCAATGTGCTGGCAGATTCAGGGTCTGGTGAGAGTCCATTTTCTGGTTCATAGACAGTGCCTTCTCACTGTGTCCTCACATGGTGGAAGGGTCGAGGAAGCACTTTGGAGTATCTTTTAGAAGCAAACTGTAGTTGACCCTTGAACAATATGGGTTTGAATTGTGTGGGTTCACATCACTTATACACAGATCTTTTTTCAATAAATACGTACTATAGTACTATAGGATCTGCAATTGGTTTAATCCTTAGATGTGGAACTGTTGATACAGAGAGATAACTGTAAAGTTATATGAAGATTTTCAATTGCGTGGAGGGTTGATATCCCTAACCCCAAGTTGTTCAAGGGTCAACTGTAATCCCATTCATGAGGGCTTCACCTTCATGACCAAATCACCTCTCAAAGGCCCCACCTCCTAATACTACCACATTGGGATTTAGGATCTCAACAGGTGAATTTGTGGATGGGTACAAACATTCAGGCTGTAAAAGAAGGTAAACTCAAGACAACAAGAATGCTCTCTTGGTCTCCCCAGCCAACAAAATTCTCCTCCAGAATTAATCATGGAAGTGTTGCAGGAAGGGGACTCCCGGGCCCTGGATTCTTGTCTAACGCTAGGAAATAAATTATCTGAGGAGACACACGTGCTGACAAAGTGAGAGACTTTATTGGGAAGGGGCGCCCAGGTGGAGAGCAGCAGGGTAAGTGAACCCAGGAGAACTGCTCTGCCACGTGACTCACAGTCTCAGGTTTTATGGTCATGGGGTAAGTTTCCGGGTTGTCTCTGGCCAGTCATCTTGTTTGGCCCATAGTCTGACTCAGGGTCCTTCCTGGTGGCGCGCGCATCTCTCAGCTGAGATGGATTCCAGCAAGAAGGACTCTGGGAGGTTGGTTGTCTCCTCCCTCTTTTGGATTCTTCTGGTTAGTTTATGGAGGCAGCACCATGTTCCTTATCAGGACCTCCTGTTGTGAGACCATTCAGGTAAGCAGGCTTGGCCAAGGTTGGTGGTTTCAGTCAACTGTTCCCAACCTGAAGTAAATGGTTTTGTTTTTCTTAAGAAAGACTCCATTTTCTTAATTATCTTGAAAAAAATTGATGACTTTTCCACTAATTCTTAAGGATTTCAATTACACTTGATTCATAATTTTATGAATCAGCATCAATTAGAATATCCCTTTGAATGTACTCCACTTCTCCTAATTTGGAGTCTTGTGTGTGTGTTTCACAAACATAATTTTGTATTTGTTATGTGGAATAAAGACTGGGGAAGGGAGACACAAAAGTTAGAGACACCAGTTAAGAGGGTATTGTATTACAAGGGTACAAAATAACAGGAAAGGACAATTACAGAGGAAATTAGGAGAGAAAGCCAATTCAGGAAATGGTCTTTCCTTCTGATAGACTTCCAAGAATTGTTTTTTTTTAAAACATCTTTATTGGAGTATAATTGCTTTACAATGTGTGTTAGTTTCTGCTGTATAACAAAGTGAATCAGCTATATGTATACATATATCCCCATATCCCCTCCCTCTTGCGTCTCCCTCCCACCTTCCCTATCCCACCCCTCTAGGTGTCACAAAGCACCGAGTTGATCTCCCTGTGCTATGCAACTACTTCCCACTAGCTATCGATTTTACATTTGGTAGTGTATATATATCAGTGCTACTCTCTCACTTCATCCCAGCTTACCCTTCCCCGTCTTCGTGTCCTCAAGTGATATGGAGTCTGGGATTTGTCTCTTCTTTTTTTTTTTCTTTTTTTTTGCTGTACGTGGGCCTCTCACTGTTGTGGCCTCTTCCGTTGCGGAGCACAGGCTCTGGACGCGCAGGCTCAGTGGCCATGGCTCAAGGGCCCAGCCGCTCCGCGGCATATGGGATCTTCCCGGACCGGGGCACGAACCCGTGTCCCCTGCATTGGCAGGCGGACTCTCAACCACTGCGCCACCAGGGAAGCCCCCTTGTCTCTTCTTTACCATCTTTTCCTATAGTCTAATCAATTCTCTGGACTCAGAATTCTTGCATTTTTATTCGACTAAGTTGAGGGCAAGCCCATAAAACTGTCATGTAAAACAATTCAGATCCAAGGACTGGCTTTTCTTGATTGCAGACTTGAGTGACAAACTACAGCTGTGAAAGTGATACAGTATTTTCTTTCCCATACCAAATCCTAACTCTTAAGCTCATGTAGCTGGGTGTTTCTCTAGCATTCCTCTTGATATTTGCTTCTTCTGAATTTTTATGTGGCCTTTACAGTAGAGTACCTAAGAGAATGGTCTTTTAGAGTTATAATTTTATTATTAAATTTTAAAACATAGGTAATAAGCTTGTGTGGTTCAAAATTCAAAAAGTATATAATAATGAGCAGTGAAAATTGTCTCTCTATTTTTATTCCATCCCCTAGTTACCCATTTCCCTCCTGGAAGCAGCATGAGACAGTATTACTGAGTTTCTTATGTATATTTAAAGATATAAAGAGTTCATATACAAGTAAAGAAGTCATACACACACATGAACACATATGCATACACACATATTCTTTGTCCTTTTTTTACACAAATGGTTGATACCATATGCCTTCTTCTGAGCTCTTATTTTCTCCTTTAACAATATATCTAGGAAATTATTCCATATCAGTACATAAAGATCTTATTTTATTTCTACTTTTTAAACCGAAGTAAAAGATATATGATATATATATATATACACACACACTATATATATATATATATATATATATATATATATATATATATATTTATATATATACACACACACACACAAATATCATAATTATACAGTTCAATGAATCTTAGTGTGAATGCATATGTGTTATCAAAATTTGGATGAGGAAATAGGTTATTATAAAAACCCTCTAAGGCCCTATTACCAGGCCTCTGAATTACTACCACCTCTTCCACCACAGTATCCATTAGATACACTCCAAAACTGAGTGGCTTAAGACAACACTCATTTATTGATACAATTCTGTGGGTTGTCAATTTGGGCTCAGCTCAGCTGGGAAGTTCTTTTTATCTGGATGAGGCTCAGCTAATCTCAGGGTGGGTGCTTGCTCCTGCATCAGTTTGTGGCCAATAGATTGATTGCCTGAGGGCTGGTTGACTTCTGGCTGGAGTGTCAAGTTTCTCCTCCATATAATCCCTCCAACAAGCCAACTGAGGCTTGTTCTCCTAGTGGCAGAACTGCAACAGTAGCAGGAATAGAAGTTACAAGGCTTCTTATGGCCTAGGCTCAGAACTGGTATATCACTGTCACATTTTTTTTTTTTTTTTTTAGTTTCTGCTTTATAACAAATTTAATCAGTTATACGTATACATGTGTTCCTATATCCCCTCCCTCTTGCATCTCCCTCCCACCCTCCCTATCCCACCCCTCCAGGCGGTCACAAAGCACCGAGCGGATCTCCCTGTGCTATGCGGCTGCTTCCCACTAGCTATCTACCTTACGTTTGGTAGTGTATATATGTCCATGCCTCTCCTTCGCTTTGTCACAGCTTACCCTTCCCCCTCCCCATATCCTCAAGTCCATTCTCTAGTAGGTCTGTGTCTTTATTCCTGTCTTACCCCTATGTTCCTCATGACATTTTTTCCCTTAAATTCCATATATATGTGTCAACATACAGTATTTGTCTTTCTCTTTCTGACTTACTTCACTCTGTATGACAGACTCTAGGTCCATCCACCTTATTACAAATAGCTCAATTTCGTTTCTTTTTATGGCTGAGTAATATTCCATTGTATATATGTGCCACATCTTCTTTATCCATTCATCCAATGATGGACACTTAGGTTGTTTCCATCTCCGGGCTATTGTAAATAGGGCTGCTATGAACATTTTGGTACATGACTCTTTTTGAATTATGGTTTTCTCAGGGTATATGCCCAGTAGTGGGATTACTGGGTCATATGGTAGTTCTATTTGTAGTTTTTTAAGCAACCTCCATACTGTTCTCCATAGTGGCTGTACCAATTCACATTCCCACCAGCAGTGCAAGAGGGTTCCCTTTTTTCCACACCCTCTCCAGCATTTATTGTTTCCAGATTTTTTGATGATGGCCACCTGACTGGTGTGAGATGATATCTCATTGTAGTTTTGATTTGCATTTCTCTAATGAGTAAAGATGTTGAGCATCCTTTCATGTGTTTGTTGGCAGTCTGTATATCTTCTGTGGAGAAATGTCTTTTTAGGTCTTCTGCCCATTTTTGGATTGGGTTGTTTGTTTTTTTGTTATTGAGCTGCATGAGCTGCTTATAATTTTTGGAGATTGAACCTTTGTCAGTTGCTTCATTTGCAAATATTTTCTCCCATTCTGAGGGTTGTCTTTTGGTCTTATTTATGGTTTCCTTTGCTGTGCAAAAGCTTTTCAGTTTCATTAGGTCCCATGTGTTTATTTTTGTCTTTATTTCCATTTTTCTAAGAGGTGGGTCAAAAAGGATCTTACTGTGATTTATGTCATAGTGTTCTGCCTATGTTTTCCTCTAAGAGTTTGGTAGTATCTGGCTTTACATTTAGGTCTTTAATCCATTTTGAGCTTATTTTTGAGTATGGTGTTAGGGAGTGATCTAATCTCATACTTTTACATGTCCCTATCCAGTTTTCCCAGCACCACTTATTGAAGAGACTGTCCTTTCTCCACTGTACATTCCTGCCTCCTTTATCAAAGATAAGGTGACCATATGTGCGTGGGTTTATCTCTGGGCTTTCTATCCTGTTCCACTGATCTATCTTTCTGTTTTTGTGCCAGTACCATACTGTCTTGATTACTGTAGCTTTGTAGTATAGTCTGAAGTCAGGGAGCCTGATTCCTCCAGCTCCATTTTTCGTTCTCAAGATTGCTTTGGCTCTTCGGGGTCTTTTGTGTTTCCATACAAATTGTGAAATTTTTTGTTCTAGTTCTGTGAAAAATGCCAGTGGTAGTTTGATAGGGATTGCATTGAATCTGTAGATTGCTTTGGGTAGTAGAGTCATTTTCACAATGTTGATTCTTCCAATCCAAGAACATGGTATATCTCTCCATCTATTTGTATCATCTTTAATTTCTTTCATCAGTGTCTTATAATTTTCTGCATACAGGTCTTTTGTCTCCTTAGGTAAGTTTATTCCTACATATTTTATTCTTTTTGTTGCTATGGTAAATGGGAGTGTTTCCTTGATTTCACTTTCTGATTTCTCATCATTAGTATATAGGAATGCCAGAGATTTCTGTGCATTAATTTTGTATCCTGCTCCTTTACCAAATTCATTGATTAGTTCTAGTAGTTTTCTGGTAGCATCTTTAGGATTCTCTATGTATAGTATCATGTCATCTGCAAACAGTGACAGCTTTACTTCTCTTCCGATTTGGATTCCTTTTATTTCCTTTTCTTCTCTGATTGCTGTGGCTAAAACTTCCAAAACTAGGTTGAATAAGAGTGCTGAGAGTGGGCAACCTTGTCTTGTTCCTGATCTTAGTGGAAATGGTTTCAGTTTTTCACCATTGAGGATGATGCTGGCTGTGGGTTTGTCATATATGGCCTTTATTATGTTGAGGAAAGTTCCCTCTATGCCTACTTTCTGCAGGGTTTTTATCATAAATAGGTGTTGAATTTTGTCGAAAGCTTTCTCTGCATCTATTGAGATGATCATATGGTTTTTCTCCTTCAATTTGTTAATATGGTGTATCACATTGATTGATTTATGTATATTGAAGAATCCTTGCATTCCTGGAATAAACCCCACTTGATCATGGTGTCTGATCCTTTTAATGTGCTGTTGGATTCTGTTTGCTAGTATTTTGTTGAGGATTTTTGCATCTATGTTCACCAGTGATATTGGTCTGTAGTTTTCTTTCTTTGTGACATCCTTGTCTGGTTTTGGTATCAAGGTGATGGTGGCTTCGTAGAATGAGTTTGGGAGTGTTCCTCCCTCTGCTATATTTTGGAAGAGTTTGAGAAGGATAGGTGTTAGCTCTTCTCTAAATGTTTGATAGAATTCGCCTGTGAAGCTATCTGGTCCTGGGCTTTTGTTTATTGGAAGATTTTTTATCACAGTTTCAATTTCAGTGCTTGTGATTGGTCTGTTCCTATTTTCTATTTCTTCCTGATTCAGTCTTGGCAGGTTGTGCATTTCTAAGAATGTGTCCATTTCTTCCAGGTTGTCCATTTTATTGGCATAGAGTTGCTTGTAGTAATCTCTCATGATCTTTTGTATTTCTGCAGTGTCAGTTGTTACTTATCCTTTTTCATTTCTAATTCTATTGATTTGAGTCTTCTCCCTTTTTTTCTTGATGAGTCTGGCTAATGGTTTATCAATTTTGTTTATCTTCTCAAAGAACCAGCTTTTAGTTTTATTGATCTTTGCTATCATTTCCTTCATTTCTTTTTCATTTATTTCTGATCTGATTTTTATGATTTCTTTCCTTCTGCTAACTTTGGGATGTTTTTGTTCTTCTTTCTCTAATTGCTTTAGGTGCAAGGTTAGGTTGTTTATTCGAGATGCTTCCTGTTTCTTAAGGTGGGATTGTATTGCTATAAACTTCCCTCTTAGAACTGCTTTTGCTGCATCCCATAGGTTTTGGGTCGTCCTGTCTCCATTGTCATTTGTTTCTAGGTATTTTTAAATTTCCGCTTTGATTTCTTCAGTGATCACTTCGTTATTAAGTAGTGTATTGTTTAGCCTCCATGTGTTTGTATTTTTTACAGATCTTTTCCTGTAATTGATATCTAGTCTCATAGCATTGTGGTCAGAAAAGATACTTGATACAATTTCAATTTTCTTAAATTTACCAAGGCTTAATTTGTGACCCAAGATATGATCTATCCTGGAGAATGTTCCATGAGCACTTGAGAAAGATGTGTATTCTGTTGTTTTTGGATGGAATGTCCTATAAATATCAATTAAGTCCATCTTGGTTAATGTATCATTTAAAGCTTGTCTTTCCTTATTTATTTTCATTTTGGATGATCTGTCCATTGGTGAAAGTGGGGAGTTGAAGTCCCCTATTATGATTGTGTTACTGTCGATGTCCCCTTTTATGGCTGTTAGTATTTGCCTTATGTATTGAGGTGCTCCTATGTTGGGTGCATAAATATTTACAATTGTTATATCTTCTTCTTGGATCGATCCCTTGATCATTATATAGTGTCCTTCTTTGTCTCTTCTAGTAGTCTTTATTTTACAGTCTATTTTGTCTGATATGAGAATTGCTACTCCAGCTTTCTTTTGGTTTCCATTTGCATGGAATATCTTTTTCCATCCCCTTACTTTCAGTCTGTATGTGTCTCTGTGTCTGAAGTGGGTCTCTTGTAGACAGCATATATATGGGTCTTGTTTTTGTATCCATTCAGCCAATCTGTGTCTTTTGGTGGGAGGATTTAGTCCATTTACATTTAAGGTAATTATCAATATGTATGTTCCTATTCCCATTTTCTTAATTGTTTTGGGTTCATTATTGTAGGTCTTTTCCTTCTGTTGTGTTTCTTGCCTAGAGAAGTTCCTTTAGCATTTGTTGTAAAGCTGGTTTGGTGGTGCTGAACTCTCTCAGTTTTTGCTTCTCTGTAAAGGTTTTAATTTCTCCATCAAATCTGAATGAGATCCTTGCTGGGTAGAGTAATCTTGGTTGCAGGTTTTTCTCCTTCATCACTTTAAATATGTCCTGCCAGTCCCTTCTGGCTTGCAGAGTTTCTGCTGAAAGGTCAGCTGTTAACCTTATGGGGATTCCCTTGTGTGTTATCTGTTGTTTTTCCCTTGCTGCTTTTAATATGTTTTCTTTGTATTTAATTTTTGACAGTTTGATTAATATGTGTCTTGGTGTATTCCTCCTTGGTTTTATCCTGTATGGGACTCTCTGTGCCTTCTGGACTTGACTATTTCCTTTCCCATATTAGGGAAGTTTTCAACTATAATCTCTTCAAATATTTTCTCAGTCCCTTTCTTTGTCTCTTCTTCTTCTGGAACCCCAATAATTCGAATGTTGGTGCATTTAATGTTGTCCCAGAGGTCTCTGAGACTGTCCTCAGTTCTTTTCATTCTTTTTTCTTTCTTCTGCTCTGCAGTAGTTATTTCCACTATTTCATCTTCCACATCACTTATCCGTTCTTCTGCCTCAGTTATTCTGCTATTGATCCCATCTAGAGTATTTTTCATTTCATTTATTGTGTTTTGAATCGTTGCTTGATTCATCTTTAGTTCTTCTAGGTCCTTGTTAACTGTTTCTTGCATGTTGTCTATTCTATTTCCAAGATTTTGGATCATCTTTCCTATCATTATTCTGAATTCTTTTTCAGGTAGACTGCCTATTTCCTCTTCATTTGTTAGGTCTGGGGGTTTTTTATCTTGCTCCTTCTCCTGCTGTGTGTTTTTCTGTCTTCTCATTTTGCTTATCTTACTGTGTTTGGGGTCTCCTTTTTGCAGGCTGCAGGTTGGTAGTTTCTGTTGTTTTTGGTGTCTGTCCCCAGTGGCTAAGGTTGGTTCAGTGGGTTGTGTAGGCTTCCTGGTGGAGGGGACTAGTGCCTGTGTTCTGGTGGATGAGGCTGGATCTTGTCTTTCTGGTGGGCAGGTCCACGTCTGGTGGTGTGTTTTGGGGTGTCTGCGGACTTTTTATGATTTTAGGCAGCCTCTTTGCTAATGGGTGGGGTTGTGTTCCTGTCTTGCTAGTTGTTTGGCATAGGGTGTCCAGCACTGTAGCTTGCTGGTCATTGAGTGAAGCTGGGTGCTGGTGTTGAGATGGAGATCTCTGGAAGATTTTCGCCATTTGATATTATGTGGAGCTGGGAGGTCTCTTGTGGACCAGTGTCCTGAAGTTGGCTCTCCCACCTCAGAGGCACAGCACTGACTCCTGGCTCCTCAATTTGGGATGATTTGTTGTTTATTCTTGTATTCCACAGATGCAGGGTACATCAAGTTGATTGTGGAGCTTTAATCCGCTGCTTCTGAGGCTGCTGGGAGAGATTTCCCTTTCTCTTCTGTGTTCTCACAGCTCCCGGGTCTCAGCTTGGATTTGGCCCTGCCTCTCCATGTAGGTCGCTGGAGGGCGTCTGTTCTTCGCTCAGACAGGACGGGGTTAAAGGAGCAGCCGCCTCGTGGGCTGTGGCTCACTCAGGCCGGGCGGGGGGGAGGAAGGGGCACGGAGTGCAGGGCGGGGGGGAGGGAGGGGCACGGAGTGCAGGGCGGGGCGAGCCTGAGGCGGCAGACGCAGGCGTGACGTTGCACCAGCCTGAGGCGCGCGTATGCTCTCCTGGGGAAGCCGTCCTTGGATTTTGGGACGCCGGCAGTGGCGGGCTGCACAGGCTCCCGGGAAGCGGGGTGTGGAGAGTGACCTGCGCTCGCACACAGGCCTCTTGGCGGCGGCAGCAGCAGCCCCAGCGTCCCACGCCCGTTTCTGGGATCCGCGCTTTTAGCCGTGGCTCGCGCCCGTCTCTCGAGCTCCTTTAAGCAGCGCTCTTAATCCCCTCTCCTCGCGCACCAGGAAACAAAGAGGGAAGAAAAAGTCTCTTGCCTCTTCGGCAGGTCCAGACTTTTTCCCGGACTCCCTCCCGGCTAGCTGTGGCGCATTAGCCCCTTCAGGCTGTGTTCACGCCGCCAGCCCCAGTCCTCTCCCTGCGCTCCGACTGAAGCCCGAGCCTCAGCTCCCAGCGCCGCCCGGCCCGGCGGGTGAGCAGACAAGCCTCTCGGGCTGGTGAGTGCCGGTCGGCACCGATCCTCTGTGCGGGAATCTCTCCGCTTTGCCCTACCCAGGTACGTGGGGAGTTTCTTGCCTTTTGGGAGGTCTGAGGTCTTCTGCCAGCGTTTAGTAGGTGTTCTGTAGGAGTTGTTCCACGTGTAGCTGTATTTCTGGTGTATCTGTGGGGAGGAAGGTGAGGAAGGTGATCTCCGCGTCTTGCTCTTCTGCCATCTTACCCGGAAGTCTGTCACATTTTTTTTGTCAAAGAAAATCACAAGGCCAACTTAGTTTCAAGGGGTGAGACTCTACGTCTTAATGCAAGGGTCTTCAAAGTATTTTGGCCGTTTTTATAATCAACCAAAATCACCATTAATAGGTTTCACCTGTTTTTGATTTTTATATAAATGAAATCATACATTATGTATTACTTTTTTGGGTTTTTTTCACTTAACATTATGTCTATTGTTGTGAATAACAGACATAACAATTTATTCCTGTGTAGTATTTTTAAAGAATATACTATAGTTTATCTATTCTACTATTGGTGGTCATTTGATGTATTTACCTATTTTAGCTATTATGAATAGTACCAATATAACATTTTTGTCCATGTCTTTTGGTGAACACATATACACATATCTCTTTGGTATGAAAATCTAGAAATGAAATTTCTAGGTAACAGTGCATGTGTATATTCAGCTTTAACAAATACCGCCAAATAGCTTTTCCGATGTTGCTGTAACAATTTACCCTCCCACCAGCAGTTTATGAGAATTCCAACTGATACATATTCTTGCCTAAACTTGATTATCACTTGTTACCAGTGATTTTAATTTGAACCATTCTCAAAGGTGTGTACTGATAGCTGATTGTTGAATTTGCATTTCCTTGGTGAATAATGATGTAGTTCCTTTTCATATGTTTATTGGCTAGTTGGATATCCTGTTTTGTGAAGTGTCTATTCAAGACCTTTGCTTATTTTTCTATTCAGTTATCTGTGTTTTAAAAAATTAATTTTTGAGTTATAGATATTTGATGAGTCCTTTGACAGCTATATGTATTACAAATATCTTCTCCCAATCTTGCCTTTTCACTCTCTTAGAAGTATCTCTTTATAGTCAGAAGTTGTAATATTTTAAGTAATCCAATTTACCAGTCTTCTGCAGGATGGATAGTGCTTCCTGGGTCCACTTTAAGAAATTTTTGTCTACCCTAATGTCAGGAAGATATTTTTATGTGTTATTTTCTAGAAGTTTTATTGTTTTGTTTTTCATATTTAGATCAACAATCCTCCTTCAACTGATTTTTTTTTTTTTTTTTTTTGGTATGGGCTGAGGTAGGAATAAAAGTTTTGTTTTTCTGTATGGATATCCAGTTCACTCAGCACTGTTTATTGCAAAGACCATCTTTTCAGTGTCACACTGCTGTTTTACCTTTGTCATAAATTGAGTGTTTGTGTAAGGTTCGTATGTTTCTGGATCCTCTCTTCAGTTCCATTATTCTGTTAATCCTTGTACCAAATACCACGCTACCTTAATTACTACAACTTTCTAAAAAATCAAGATACCCAGGAGATTAAGTACTCCAGTTTTCTTCTTCATATTCAAAGCTGTCTCTGCTGTTCTTGGCCATTGCATTTCCATATGAGCTTTACTTACACACAAGTAAAAATCCTGTTTGGGTGTTGGCTAGGATTGTGTTGACTCTTTTGATCATTTGGGAAGAACTGACACTTTAACAATATTGAGTCTTCAAATTCATAATTATGTTCTGTTATCTTATTTACTCAGGTTTTAAAAACTGATTCTTAATAAATTTATGTAGTTTTCATTAGATTTGTTGTTCATTAGATTTTATATATATGAATGATTGATTTTGTTATTGACTCATAACCAGTGACCTGTCTGAGTTCACTTATGAATTCTAATAACTTGTCTCCGTAAAGAAGACATTCTTGTCTAGTCACAGATCTTAGGGGAAGAGCTTTCAACCTTTCATGATTGAACATGGTCTATTTAACTTTGTTTTGACCCGAGGTACTCCAAATTTATTTGACTGAGGAATAAGCTATTCATATTGGGAAACACTTTTACCAATAGATAATACCTGGAATGAGTCTACAATATCTGACAACTAGAACAAAAATTCTGGTGCCCAGAGAAACACATGGCATTTAGGTTTCCACTTTTGAATCCAACATTTGACTTTGCCATTTTGAGGAAGCCATTTTATCTGCTTAATCAATTCCTCTGTATACTTCAGATCAATTCACAAAGCAAACAAAAAATGTACTTTTCTCAAGCAATGAAGCAAGATGTGGCTACTAATTAAAATGCAAAGAGTGAGTTATATGTGGCACTGTTAACAGAGGGAGGACCCTCACACACATGGCTTTGTGCTCTGTAGTATTGTATTGTTGGTGGTTGAGAGAATTCAGCAGAAACAGTTAACAGCCGAAAGTTTTATAATTTGCCTTTTAGGGAGAAAGGTGTGAGGGTGAAATGAAAACATTGGGTATTTTCTTCTCTTGACAAAAATTTCTTGATTGTATCTTCTTCACTCCGATCACTACTCATTAATTTTCACCAAACACCCCATCTCCACATGCATGCTTTCTCTCAAAAAATCCGGACCAAGACTCTGCCAAACTTCCCTCATCTGAATACATTACCCTTCTTACAGTTTACAGGTAACTGACAAAGGCCAGGAAATGAAATGACGAATAAACAAATTGGCTGAAAAATCAGAGTTGTTGTAAAATTGGCAGCAGTAAGATAAGCAAGCAGGAAAAAACTGGTGGTGGTTAAATAATCAAACAGTAGGGTCAAAATGGCTGGGCTTAAACTGACTTCCTTAGAACTTTCTGGCCTTGTGGACAAAACCAGATGAAGGAAACTTCTTGCAGGATTTAGTCATAAGAGTAAAGTCAAAGAAAGTTTTATGTGTTTCATGGATGGCTTGGTTTTGTCATGTCTTTGTATGAGTCCTATCTCCATTTTGAATAGCACTAACTGGCTTTGCATATGATGGGAGTTAAATAAATGGTGGGTCAGAGAGTCACTGAGAGAAAGATTGTTATTTCTGTGTCAGCCACTCCACATTGGCCTTGTTCTTTCTCAGATATACAAAGCACTTTCTCGTCTTAGTTTGAACTTTTTGTCTCTCTGCCTAAAACAACCTTCCCCAAATACTTACAGGGTGTTTACCCCTGATTTATTTAAGTCTCTGTTTAGAGAGGTCTTCCCTAATGCCCCTTTATAACTATCTCCCAAAACTTACTATCCCACTATCCTGCCTATTCTTCTTTATGGTTCTTGATTCTTGGCATTATGTTAAATGTTTATTGATATATTTATCTGTTCACCAATATCACTTCTGTGAGGGCACAACTTTGTTTTGTTCACTGCTATACCACCAACACTTAAAACAATGCCTTTCCCATTGGTTAGGTACTTAGAAAGTATTTTCTGAATAAATGAACTAATAAACTGATAGAAAAGTTATTTAAGAAACAAAAGATAATTCATTGGCTCACTGAAATAAAAGAAATCTTGTCTTATATAGGTGGTAGATGATACCCTTACACAAGGTCATTGGGACTCTCTCTCTTGTCCCTCAGCTCGGCTTTCCTCCCTGTTGGCTTCATTGTCTAGCAGACTCTTTCCTCATCATGAACCCTGGCAACCCAAGGCTTACAGCAAACCATGTTAAAATATCCAGAGATGAGGACATGCCTCTTTCCCAGTAGTGTCAGCAGGATTTCAGGGCTCTCCTGAGCTCTACTGAGCAATACCCCTGAACCAAATATTTTGGCCAAGGAATTGAAATATTACCATAATATTGGTAATATTACAGTAAAATTGGTACTATAACATTGGTAATTGGCCAGACTTTGGGCACTTGTCCCATCCTGGAGTTTGGGTGGTGTATGCCCACTCAAGCCACATGGACCAAGGATGAGGAAGGACAGTACTTAAAAGAAAAATCAGGGGGCTTCCCTGGTGGTGCAGTGGTTGGGAGTCCGCCTGCCGATGCAGGGCACATGGGTTCGTGCCCCGGTCTGGGAGGATCCCACATGCCGCGGAGCGGCTGGGCCCGTGAGCCACGGCCGCTGAGCCTGCGCGTCCGGAGCCTGTGCTCCGCAACGGGAGAGGCCACAACAGTGAGAGGCCCACGTACCGCAAAAAAAAAAAAAAAAAAAAAAAAGAAAAATCAGGGTGCTGGTACTAGAAGATGGATAAAAGGATTACAGGAAGTCAAAAGCAACCGAGTACACTGTGTTCTCTATGATTGAATAAAGAAAGAAAAACAAAACCAAATCCTTGCTGCTCAATCACCTCTTAACTTTCAGAAGTCCTCTCTGACAGGAAACTGGTACAAGTATATCAAAACTTTATTCCACGTTGGGAGTCTTGTCTTTATGCTTTGTTAGCACCCCTAAGGTGCTAATTGAAATGATCAGGATGTAGTGAGCCTCTAAAATTTCAAATGCTGGATACACGCCTGTGAGGGATGCACTGACCTCTTGACTGCTGCCTCTCAAACACGTGTGGAGCCCTTCTGTGTGCCAGGAACTACTTAGGATGCTGGGAACAAACTGCACCCCTCACTCCCTGTCCCCTTTCTCTGCTTTGGTTTTCTCCAAAGCACTTCTCACTTTCTATTTTACGATTTATTTATTGTCTGCATCCGTCCTCATTTCCCAGAATCTAAATTCCATTAGGGCAGAGATTTTTGTCCCTTTTGTCCACTGTTGTATCCCTAGAGCCTAGAACTGTGCCTGGCATAGAGTAAACACTTGGTAAATATTTACTGAATAAATGAATGGGGATGAGTTGAACCTCTGTGCTTTTTATTTAATACTTCTTTATATTCAATAACTTAATATTATTCCATCTGGTATATTTTGCTCATTTCTTCACAGGATTTTAATTTTTTCGCTTTCATACTCATTTCTTAGAGTGTTTTTAGCTTCTCTGTTGTTCAAAAGAAAAGAACTATTACCTAAAAATGTGTTTAGCATCTGATATTGTTTGTAGCTAAACCAGCTTCATTAAAACACACAGACACAACAACAACAACAAGAAGCAATGCACTGCAGTTTTATAACAATTCGCGTCGTAGTTTGTGCCCGGAAAATAACAGTCCCCTGTGATCAGAGCTTTATTTTTTTTTAATGCTCACCTGTCTTTAACATAAGGGTTTCCTGACTTGCTTTGTCAGTTTAGTATCTGATAAGGAAAAAGAAGAATGGGATCCAATTTTGACTTATATAAAAATTAGACATTTAAATCAAATTGAAAATTTTTTTCTTTTGGTCAGTGGCTAGTTGTGGCTTTACCAGAGATCCCAGCATTCGGGCTTTGGTAGCCTAGTACAATCTGCCCGTCCTGCACATTGTTCCCTCTACAGGCCAAAGATTAGAAGTGGAGCTCCCTTTACCTTAACCTTATTTCCTTTTCTATTCCTCCATAATCCCCTGCATTTCCCTCCGAAACCCTGGAATACTGTCTACTTTTCAGTAAGAAAAGCTATGTAGCAATGTCCCATTTCTCTTTTTGTCATGGCTGACAAATTAGAATTCCCATGTTGAGTTTAGAGTTAGTGAGTTTATGCACATCAATAGATTTGCAATTTCCTTTTTCTCTATAATATTAATTTTATATTCCTTTTTAATTTACTTTTTTGTCAGTGATTTTGGTTATATACTAATTCAAAGCTTTTAGGGAAAGACACAAGTTATAAATATGCCAAGTAAAATTTTACAGTACATGTATGGGCTGGTTGCTATAATAGTCATAAGGGGAGAGAAGGAGGATCCAAGTAAAACATAAGACCTTTGATGCTCTTGAAGAGTTTACAGTAATATTTGTTGAATGGGACAAATGTGGACCCAAGGAGCATGGATATGCTCTGGATCCTTCCCTATCCTAGGATTCCAGAGGCCATGATAGCTGTCAGCTACTCTGAAAATGAGTAGTTTAAACCTTTTACATATATGAGAAGTTACTTTTCATGTCAAAAGATGCCGTAGACTCTGTACCAGTCAGGATAGGCTAGGGAAAGTGATAATAACAAACAAATTCAGAATGTTAGAAGCTTTAAGCCACAAAATTTCTTTCTGGATCAGCTCATCCAGAAAGAGCATCCTGAATCAACGAAGGCCTCTGATCATCATAGTCACTCTGGCAGACAGGCTGACAGAGGCACCATCATCTCTGATTACAGAAGCAGAGGGAAGAGCAGAGCTTTGGAGGGTCTCCCACTGGCCATTAAAGCCTGGCTCAGAGGTGACAATCACCACTTCCTTTCATTCACTAGAACTAGTCATACAGCACCACAAGATTTGCAACCCTAGTGTGGGCTCAGAAGGATGAGAGAACTTGGATGTATTGGGTAAATGGCACTAATAACTACCACAGATGTGCCTGTACAACAAGGTTATCAATTTTTAATATCTGTTGCTTGTGCAAATATATAATGATAAAAAGTTGCTATGCATTTGAGTAACACTTTAAAATTAATTTGTATTATATTAATCATGTTAATATCTAAGTAAATGTAGCAAGACTGAGACATTTTTATCTTAAGAGTTAGGCTAGGAAAAAATAGAGTTAGTACCAGGATTTTTCTAGGGAGAGAATTCTCTTTGGCAAAAGAACCTGATGATTATGTACGGGCAATGGTGGGAATGTGGAGGACAGGAGAATAGGCTGGTGTGAGAAGTTTGGAGTTTTGGGAGGTAGTACAAGAGGATGAAAAGAAGGAGGGGTAAGGGAAAGGAGGTGGGGCAGGGAGGAGAGGGGAGAGAGACAGGCTAGCAAATGGGGAGACGGATTTTTTCCCTGGAATGATGACTCTCTGCCTTTGACCTTCACCCACTCATCCACAAATTTCAACAGTTTAATAAACTCAGAAATGCATGATGTGAGTGAACTTTGGTTGTGAACACTAAAGAAAGAGATGTTTCACGCTGGATTGAAGGCTTAAACGTCTTAGACTGTAAGGATGCAGAAGAAGACTAGAGAATGTAAGCTGCTCAGAAATTAGCAGAAGTCTTAGAGAGGGCTCTAGGTGGTCTGGCCAATTTTGTGTACCTCTTGAATTCCTAGCTGACATTTTTGTTAATTAATACTATTATAGTTAATTGATATTATTTTAAAATGCACTTAATCCATTTGTACCTTGATTTATTCATTTAATAATATGTATTGAGTACAAACAAGATAATGAATAACATGATAAACAATGTTCCTGTTGCCCATGGAGGTTATTGTCACTCCGGAGAGGCAGAAATTAAATAAATACATATGGAGGGGCTTCCCTGGTGGCGCAGTGGTTGAGAGTCCGCCTGCTGATGCAGGGGACACAGGTTCGTGCCCCGGTCCAGGAGGATCCCACAAGCCGCGGAGCGGCTGGGCCCATGAGCCATGGCCGCTGAGCCTGCGCTTCCGGAGCCTGTGCTCCACAACGGGAGAGGCCACAGCAGTGAGAGGCCCGCATACCACAAAAACAAACAAACAAACAAACAAAAAATACATATGGAAATAAACCTATTTATTCAGTCTACAACATTGCTCAAGGGTTATAGATTTATAGACTGTAGATCATAGGGTCTGTGAGTTGAGAACCATAGTACCAGGAGTTCAGGCTATTCTTTAACAGTCTTGACATGGAAAGAACTAAATATACCTATGACAAATTTAATACTTTTCTTAGAGTGTTCAAAGAGATTTCTTAATTTTTGATGCCATAAGTGATCCATGCTAGAAAGTTAGTGGATATAATTAAAGAGGAGAATTTACATTTGAGGAACTAAAGATAATATATCAATTAGAAAGAGGAGGAGGAGATGAACAAATAATCATAAAATTGATTAGAAAGTTAATTAGATGAATATCTACCATTAAAAGTGTCATAACCCAGATAGTGTGGATGTTGAAGATCATATTGTTCCAAAATCATTTGTCTATTCTAGGTCAAATGAAAGAATGAAAAACTTCCTAAATTGTTTTCAGAAACTAATACAACGTTTATATCAAAATCTGATAAAGATATGAAAACTAGAGAATGAGTGCACTTATTAATGTCAATGCCAGCAATTATAAATAAAATATTTCCAAACTAAATAGAGCAGTCTATCAAAGTAATAATACACCATAGTTAGGCTTTATTCCAGAAGGAGTAGTTTAGTGTTAGAATATCTATTAATTCATTTAATTAACAGATCAGAAAGAGAACAACATAAAATCATCACCATAGATGCTTTATATAAGCATTTAAAAATATTTAACATCTATCACTGATTGAAAAATTCTTAGAAAATTAAAAATAGTGGCAAACTTCTTTTACCACATAAAGAAAGAATAAGACAAAAATTCTTATTTCTATTATTATCGAGTACTTTTTGGGAAGTCTAACCACTGTAATAGATATGAAACAGAAAGATAATTATTATAAGGAAGGATACAGAATAATCATTATTTATAGATAATGTGAACTTCTACCATGAGAATTAAAGAGATCATTCTGAACCAATATATTTAAATAATATAACAAGTGAAAAAAATAAACATAATAGCTTTTCTCTGTGCCTTCAGTTGTCAGTAGAAAATATATGGGGAAAATGGCCATGTTTGAAATAGTGGAAATACAAATTACCTAGGGAAAATACTAACAAAAAATGTTTAGTATTTTTATGGGGAAAAAACCTCCTGAACCGAGCCTACTTCTCTGAGGTATAAGAAGGACTTCTTGAAACACTCAGGGAAACCTGAATGTTATAAGATGGAAGATCTCTCAAATCAAGGTATAAGTTTACTGCAACGCCAAATGAAAATCACTATGAGATTTTGGGGTGCGAGAGCTGGGTAAGACCAATAAAATGATTTTTAAGATAGTGTAGGGGAATAAATAAGTGCTAGCTGTCAATGGCATTTCTGGGTTAAGCACTTTTTATGCATTGGCTCACTTGATCCACATGAAATTTTAAGTCTAAGCTTAGGCTTGGAAAGGTTAAATAATTTTCCAGGGGTTACACAGCTGGGTGGAATGGGGACTCCAACACAGGTCTGATGGCCTTATTCCAGAAGGTGAGATTTTTTAATAACCGTATTATATACTGCAAGTGCAACAGCCCTTTAAATTTTTCATATTATGAATTTTGTCTAGCCTATTTGAAGAAGAAGCAGTTTCCACTAAATAGTGTTACTCACATTCCCTTTACAGACTATTCAAAAAGGGATATTCAAAATCTTTCTTTACCTACACTTAAAATAGTAGTCTTATGGAAAGCTGTTCATGATATATGGTTAAGTGAAAAAGAAAAAGCCAAACCCCAAAACACATTGCAGAGCAGAATGATACACTTTTGCGCAAAATTATCCTTTTATGTTTATATATATGTATATATGGCAGGATATTAATGCCCATCAATATATATGGCAAATATATATATATGACAAATATATATATGTATGGCAAATATATGTGTGTATATATATAACATATGGCAAATATATATATTCCTTTTATATAAATGGCAGGATATTATTACCTTAAAATGTTAACAATGGCTAACTCAGAATAATCTTTCTGCTTTCTGTCTCTATTTTCTACAGTCAGTTCTTTTAAAAGTTGTAACATTCCAATAAACAAAACAAAAAAGCCCCCCAAACCCCGGCTTTTTTTAAGTCGAAGAATGCAGGGAGCTAAATTTGTTCCCTAATCTAGGCTCATAATGAGCAATTATCAGTATTTTTTATCTGCAGCCTGAAAAATATTAGTAGTATTAATAAAGTTATTCTTAGGTATTTTATTTGCGAAAACTATCAAGTCGAATTAGTTTGATCTTTAGCCGTTACGTAAGTGTAAGGTGAAAGTAAATAACGATTTTAGTATGGTAATCAGGTGAAATTATACCGTGTGTTTATTTTAGAAATGGGTCTCGTCAACTTCCGAGGCCGTTATAACAAATCCTGTTTTTCGTGCTAACGTCAGGATGTGGTACTCTTGTCCCTGGGTTTCCGTGCCCCTCCCGTTTCCCCTATGCAATGCCCGCTGACTGGTATACCAAGGGACGCTGGAACGCTCCACTAATAAGCAGCATTCCTTCCCCAGTCATGTTCTGCTTGGTTGTTTGAGAATGTCCAATGATTCTTGTTCTCACCATGCAGCTCTACATGTTAACATGCATCTTAGCAAGACCTTAGATACTGACTTTCAGGCAGCCGCATTTCAGCTATACTCTGTGTTTCCTTTTTGTTTGTTAGCTACATAACCGAGCAAATGGGACTGAGGGACTCTGGCAGGGCTCCAAATCAGAGCGAAACGCATCTCGAATTGGCCCTTTGCCCAAAGGTATAATTTTCAGCTGTGAGTTGCCATTAATTTTGAAAATCACTTTTGTAGCTTCCGATTTTTCAGAGGAGTAGAAGCATTTTATCTGCTCTCCAGGCAACCAGCATTCAAAAACAAAAACAAAATCACAGTATTTTGCTTTCTCTTTGCATCTGATTAGACTTGTTTAGCTAGAGGATTCAACATATTAAGGACATTCAAGTGTAAATGATATAACTACCTTGTGCTTGCCAGCCATAAACATCTCAATAACATGCAGATTTCTTTAGGTTATTTGATCTTGGAATAGATCATTCTTTCAAGTTTGTTACCAGGGATATTTAAAACTAGATTTCTCTGCCTTTATAAATGGTAAAAGTTTTTAGCAGTTTCAATTATGTTGGTATAAATAAATTATTCTGTGATTAAGGATATCAATTGACAATACATGTATTTAGTAAACATGAGTGCCAGTGTGTACAAAATATCCACAATACGCTAATACTACAGAGCATGGGGACTTGGCAAACAGCAAGTTGATATTTATTTCTATTGTTCTGTGAATAATGTCTTCTAATATGTCTTAAACTCCATCAGGCAAAGGATTTGTGCTCCTAATCAATAGATATCTGTCCTTCTTTGAAAAGCTCATGCCTATAAGAACTTGAAGAATTTTTGTAGCTACCATTTTGTTTTTTGTATTTATTATAAGTAAGATGTGTTATCTTTCTATTTTAACAAGTGCAGCTTACAAAGAGCAGCTTAAAAAAATCAACTGAATTACATCAGCTAATCTTCTGTATCTTTTATCTCCCAAATTGAAAACTAAATGTACAAAAATAAAGAGAATTATATGCCACTTATCATTAGTTCTGTGACAAATACAAACCACAGTCTTTGGAATCAGACATGCTTGGTTTCTAATACTCCGGTAAAAGAATCAAACCTGTGCAGAAGATGTCAGTCACTACCAACAATCTGACACTTATTCACTGTTTGCACCAAGGCATACACTCTCTGGCTTCAATTTCCTTAACTAAAAACATAAGAAATTATGCCTTTTTTTTTTTTCTTTTGCGGTACGCGGGCCTCTCACTGCTGTGGCCTCTCCAGCTGCGGAGCACAGGCTCTGGACGCGCAGACTCAGCGGCCATGGTTCACGGGCCCAGCTGCTCCGCGGCATGTGGGATCCCCCCAGACCGGGGCACGAACCCGTGTCCCCTGCATCAGCAGGCGGACTCTCAACCACTGCGCCACCAGGGAAGCCCTATGCCTTTTTTTGCAAGGCTGTTGTGAGGAGTCAGGAGATAATATGTGAATAGATTTGGCACGGGACCTGACAAAATTTAAGAGTTAATTACTGTGTGTGTATATGTGGATGTGTTGTTGTTGATTATGAAAGGAATATAAGTGTATTATAGAAAATTGGAAAAAAAAGTAGAAAAAATCACCATTGCCAAACCATCCAGTTTTTTTGCTGGACTTTTTCCTATCATGTTTTTTGTAGTTGAGCTAATGCTCACTATAAAATTTTAGATTCTGCCTTAATTCAATGTACTTTATAACACCATCTTCTTTTCTCATCTCGTTACGAGCTCTTCATAAACATCAGTTTTAGTGTCTGCATAGTATTCCATCATGTTGTTTACTAACCATTTTCCTATCACTGGATAAGTTGTTTCCAATGTCTTGTATTATGGATAGTGCTATGATAAACGCCTTTGCTTCTAACTTTTGTATTTCAGATTATTCCTTCAGAATAGATATTTATCCCATCTGTTCTTTGTTCCATGTTTCCACCTTTTCTGTCTTCATTTGATTAAAGATTTTTGCGATTCCATTTTATCTCCTTTATTGGCTCATTCACTATAACTCTGTTTCAGTGGTTGCTTTACCAATAGCATACATATTGAACTTAGCACAGTGTACCTTGAAGTAACATTATACCACTTTATGTATAGAATAAGAACTTCACAACTGAATATATTCATCCCTCCCTCCTGCTGTGTGCTACTTTTGTCATTTACTTTTCTTGTACATATGTTATAAATTCCACAATACATTGTTTTTATTTTAAACAATCAAGTCTTTTTAAAAGATATTTTATAAGTGACAAAATGTTCTTTTATATTTAGTCACATATTTACCATTTCTGATGCTCTTTATTTCTCTGTATATCTCCAGATTTCCACCTGGTATCATTGATCATTTTCCTTCTACCTGAAGGGCTTCATTTCACTTTTATGGTAGTGCAGATCTGCTGGAGATGATTTCTTTCAATTTTTTTTTTTTTTTTTTTTTTTTGCAGTACACGGGCCTCTCACTGTTGTGGCCTCTCCCGTTGCGGAGCACAGGCTCCAGACGCACAGGCTCAGCGGCCATGGCTCACAGGCCCAGCCGCTCCGCGGCATGTGGGATCCTCCCAGACCGGGGCATGAACCCATGTCCCCTGCATCGGCAGGCGGACTCTCAACCACTGCACCACAAGGGAAGCCCGATTTCTTTCAACTTTTGTGTGCCTGCAAAAATCTGTATTTTGCCATTGCTTTTGAACGATTTTTTTTTTGCGGGGTATATAATTCCAGATTGATATTTTTTTTCATGTAGTATTAATACATTAGAAATGTTGTTCTACTCATTTCCAGCTTGCATTGTTTCTGACAAGAAGTTTCTTGTCATTCTTATCTTTGTTACTCTACATACTGTGAGCTTTTTTTTCTCTGGCAACTCTTTAGGTGTCTCTTTTTCATGGGTTTTAAGAAATTTGAATATAATGTTACTTGATATAGTTTTCTTCAGGTTTCTTGGGCCTGGGATTTGTTGAGCTTGGGTCTGGAGGTTTGCAGTTTTCATCAAATTTAGAAATTTTTCAGCCCTTTGTTTTCAAGTATTTTTTCTGACCCCTTATCCTATCCTCCTGAGACACCAATTACATGTACAGTAGGATGTTTGAAGTTGTTCCACACTCACTGATTCTCTGTTCATTTCTTTTAGTCTTTGTTTCACTTTTGGACAATTTCTGTTGCTGTGTCTTCATGTTTGCTAATCTCTTTTTCTGTATTATCTGAACTGCTGTTAATTTTATCCAATGGACTTTTCATCTTAGACATTGTAGTTTTCATCTCTGGAAATTCTATTTGGGTCTTTATATCTTGCATGTTTCTACTTAAAACAATCTTTATTCTACATGTGGAATATAGTAATAATAATTATTTTAATGTTATTTTCTAATTTAATAATCTGTGTCATTTCAGAATGTATTTCTGTTGATCAATTTTCTCCTCATTATGGGCCATATTTTCCTGCCTTTTTGCATGCCTAGTAATTTTCTATTGGATTTTGGATTGTGTATTTTACCTTGGTGTTTGTTGGATATTGTTTTGTTTCCATAAATATTCTTGAGCTTTGTTCTGGAATGCAGTTAAGTTACTTGAAAACCATTTAATCCTTTCAAGCCTTGATTTTTAAGATTTGTTAGATGGAACCGGAGCAGCATTTAATCTAGGGCTATTTTTTCTACCACTACTGGGGCAATATCCTTTTGAGTACTTTATGCAATGTCTCGTGAATTACATGGTTTTCCACTCTGGCTGGTGGGAACATGAATTAGTCCAAGCCCTGTGCCAGTTTCATTCATTTACTTATTTTTGTGCATGAACACTTTTTAAAAAAAAATTTGAGTACCGATTATGTGCCAGGTCCCATATTGTGTGCTTAATATACATTACTTCTGATTCTTGCAAAAGCTTTTTGGTGTCAGTGATATTATGTATCCATTTTGCTGATGAAGAAACTGAGATTCAGTGAGCATAAGCAATTGCCAAAGACCATACACAGGAAATAAGAGTAGTAGGATTGAAATCCCTGGGTTTTTTTTTTTTTTAATTAATTAATTATTTATTTTTGGCTGTGTTGGGTCTTCGTTTCTGTGCGAGGGCTTTCTCTAGTTGCAGCAAGTGGGGGCCACTCTTCATCGTGGTGCATGGGCCTCTCACTATCGCGGCCTCTCTTGTTGCAGAGCACAGGCTCCAGACACGCAGGCTCAGTAGTTGTGGCTCACGGGCCTAGTTGCTCCACGGCATGTGGGATCTTCCCAGACCAGGGCTCGGACCCGTGTCCCCTGCATTGGTAGGCAGATTCTCAACCACTGGGCCACCAGGGAAGCACCCCCCATGTTAGTTTTGAGGAGTGTTCGCTCTAATGCTTTCAGATGGTTCTTCCTCCAACCTTGGGCGATTTCTTCAGACAAATGCCCAGATCAGCATGCAGCTGAAGACTTGAGGGGATCCCTCTGCAATTCCCCAGAGCACTCTCTCTATGCAGCTCTCCTCCCCCCACTACTTGGCCCTAACAGCTCTAGCCACAGTAAGACTCCCCAGACTCCCAGCAATGGCTCCTCAACAAATTGAGACTGTTGGCCTCTGCCTAGGCTCCCCTTGACTGTGCCATGGCTTGGAAACTTTCTTTGGACCGTTAGCTGGCATAATCATATGGCTCATATAATTTGTTTCCTTCTCTTAGGAATCACTGTCCTCCCTATTGTCCAATGTCTGGATCAAAGCTTAGTATATCTTAACCAGATATTTAGTTGTTTTAGGCGTTTGTGTGTGGTGTGTGTGTGTAAATCTGGTTCCTTTTATTCCATCTTGGATGGAAAAAGAAATCCTTTCAGAACTGATTTCTAGGAATTATATATTATCTTTAGAGACAAATTACTCATAAGAATTCTAAGTATAAGCTCTAGTTTATTTGGCTAAGAAATTAGATCTATCCAGAATCTACTAATGACAAGTTTATTCTGACTAGCAAAGCTAGATTTAGAAATAAAAGTCTGTTATATGCTATAGCATGTGTTATAGTTTCATTCTAAGTTTGTCCTTTTAACTTTATCCTCTTAAGAGATATACCCAGATCATCTACTTGGGAGAAAAGAGCATAAATTTCATACTTTTTGCCTAGCATAGTATCTGGTACCTAGTAGGTGTATAATAAGTAATAGTGGGAGGAATGGTAGATGAATAAGATTGTGAACATGCTAATAATACTACTAATTATAAGATAAAGGCACTATTGCCAGGTTTACACACATACATAGAATTCAAATAAAAGTTAATATTAACAAATCTAAATATTTTAATGAATATTATTGGGTAGTTTTTGTTCAATGAAATATCCATTTTATTGGAAGAGGGAAATGTGTTAGGTTTAGTTGACAAAAATAGGGTATGCTGGGTCATGAATTCGGTAAAGATATTGAGAAGAATGGTTAGCTAGGGAGCCTGCTGAGTGCCTACACTCTTCAAACTATGAGATTCATGTGAGCCCATAATACAGATGAAGTTCAGACCAGTGGAGCAAATGCAGCTAATACTGAACTTTGTAGACACCATTTCCCATCACCTCAATTCTAAAACCTTGAATCATGACCATGATATTAAAATGAAAAGCCATGTACAAATAAATAGTAATTACTGATAGAAAAACACATAGCCTTACTGCTCTATCTTGGGGAAAAGTCCTGGAGAGTAGTTGGCAGTGTGGTGATATGCAAAGGAGAAAAGACAAAGGCAAGAGCAGGAAGGATGGTCTTGGATTGCAGATAAGAGAGATGTTACTGGACAGGCAAGCACGTGAACCCATGGGTTGTACAGTATTTTGTTTCTCCCAATGATGGAATTACAGTGTTTTCATGAATTCAGGTCACACCACAGGTTTTTTTGGTGGCCATTACTGATTAATACCGTCTAATACCAGGACTGGATATTAGATTTAAGGATTAGATTTGGAGTCTAGAAATTGAGGCAGCTTGCTGTCTTGAAGGCTGGCGTCACCTTCTACTGCTACCAAGGAGGGTTAAACCCCCTCCAAAAGTCTTGGAGGGCAAGAACGAAGCTAATAAAAGTTTTATATATAGAATGCAATTTAAAATATTCAAATAGTATTCATATGGTGACAAGCATGACCATTGATTACTTTTAGTATAGAGACTAAATATTTTGCTGTTTGATTAACATACTGGATAACACTGACATTTCTGCTGCTTTAGGTAGCATGTAACAAGAAATATTTGAAGACGATAAATATATAACTCTAGTAGAAAAAATAGAACAGACACAGAACCGAGACACGTGGCCTTAAGTCAAATACCTTGGTTAGCGTTAGTTCTGTATACATCTGTTTAAATGTAATAGAAAACAGAAAGATCATTACATATTTCAGTTAAATCAGCAGGTGCTAGTTTTGTAAACCAAATATCAAGAAAATGATTTCTTAATATATAGGAATCAAATCCACGTGATAAATGCTTATATTATTTTCATGCATTAAGATCTGGTAAAATAAAAAGACTTCACTTAATATTATGTGGTTAAATCATTATATGAACTATTACTTGTTCCATGCTCTCAATAAAATGCTAAAATGAAACAATAATATTACTTTCAAAAATCCAGTTTGTTAATTTCCATTTTTATTTAAAACATCTACACAGCATCTGGGATTCAACCTAATACAGTGGGCAGAATGCTTACGATGTTCGTGAAGCCTCAAGTCTGCCATGCATATTTATCTTTTTAAAAAGTGCCCCAATCTTGTTACTTTTTATGCATCAGTATATCTAATAGAGCATAGGTTGCATATACTTACAACTGATTGGATCCGTGATTGAAGTATTAGCCACAAGGAAGCTTACTTAAGCGTCAGAGAGGCTAATACACTCTGAATTGGCTTGTGGTAAAATTATGCTAAGTATTGGATAGTATAAACCCATCCCATCAGATCTTCTTCTTCTTTATTTCTTTAAAAAATATATCCGTTTTAATTGAAAAGTGTCACACATGTGCTTCGTGAAAAGCATTTAATCAACATGAAATGCTCAAAGACACACCTCAAAACCAACTACCCAGAAATCACAGTGTTAATATTTGAACGTCACTCAGAATTTCTCTAAGGATACACAGAAGGATGAGTAGAAATAATTTTATAGCATTTTTGTTATCTAGCTATATAAGTGTTATATGTTATATAATTATATCATTATATGTTAATTAAGTGTTATAAGTGTTATAAATATCACATCTTCTTTTGAAAAGCATAAACACTCAGCAATTTGAAAGATATTAAAACTAGTGTGCGCTTTGAGAAAATCTGACTTGTGTTTCTAGGTCCTTCTGATATGTGCTTTCCATCTCAGCCTAGAAAGTAGGTGGACATAATTGCAGAGGCCCTGTTCCATGCCACTTTGTATTCTTGGATATACTTAAATAATTCCTTATTATTATAGATAGCCTGAGTATATTTTCCAAAACCTAAGAGCATGGCAAATAAACCTAACTTAATCAATATTACCTATTTGCCTCTTGGTAAACCCTGTCTAGCAATCTTTGTGTAGTTTTCTTAAACAAGAGGTAGTCATTCACGATTTATCATAAATATTGAATTTATATTTATTACAAGGTATATAGGGAAACTTCTTAAAAATCATGAAGATAATTTTATCAGGAACCAAGAGTGATAATGATAGTAGAGGGAAAATGATAAAGGTATTCCATATTAGATTAAGAAACAATAATATATCTACTGTCGTCATTATTTTTTAAACATTCTGAAGGTTCAAGCAAATATCACAATGCAAGAAAATAATCAGTATAAATATTGGAATATCAGAGAAACTATTATTAACAGTTGATATGAGTGTATGATTGTATACCTACAAAATACAAGAGCATCAGTTATAAAACTATTAATAAAGCTAAAAGAATTTATTAAATTGCTGGAGTACAAAAACATGCACAAAATCAATGCTTTCCCATTTCCTAGCTATAAGTGACAAAAAGTTGAAATGAAAAAATAAGATCTCATTCATAATGACTGTAGAAACTATAAGTTACTTGGGAATACATTTAATAAGAAAAACATCTACCTAAAGAGAAATATAGTTGAGTCATAACATATGCCTGTTTATCATATACAAATTAAACTTATTCCATACTGCACATGCTTCTTTTTTTTTTTTTTTAAGATATGTATATTTCATGCAATTGAGCCCCCAGATATAGGCCAAATCCTGTACTGGGTGTTCAACTTAAGAAACAGCAATCTGTTTCAATATTGGAGGAAAAGTTGACTGTGTTGAATTTACTGTAAGATATTACATCTGTATACTGTTTATCAGGGGCAATTTAAAGGCTTTTCAAGGATAATTTTACTATAAGCAATTGAGTGCTGGTTTTGGAAACCAACCCTTGTGTAAGATGAGTTGCCACTGTGGTATACAAGTTTTCTGAAGGACTTAAAGTAAGACCAGAATAAATGAAGTATGAGGTTATAGTAGTATTAAACATTTGGTTGTCTAATATCAAAATAAAACATACAGAAAAGCCAAAAGAAGCAGAAAACTGTCAAACTATGCTCCCTCCTCCAACTCATTCCTGGAGGCATCTTAAGGCCAAATGTTTAGAACTGCCAGACATCTGCCTTTCCTTGATGCTTTTCTTCCCTGAGTTAGAGAATCTCCATTATTAAGGAAACGTGCTGCATGGCTGCATGCAGACTTTCAAACCATTACTTACTTCTGTAAATAAGATTTCAGGTAGTAAAAGTGAAACATGCTTGATTTCCTCGAACTAGTAGGTCCATTTACAATAGCAGAGGCTGGACTTCCCTGGTGGCGCAGTGGTTGAGAATCCGCCAGCCAATGCAGCGGATATGAGCTCAAGCCCGGGAAGATCCCACATGCCGCGGAGTAACTAAACCCGCGAGCCACAACTACGGAAGCCTGCGAGCCTAGAGCCCGTGCTGCACCACAAGAGAAGCCGCGCACCGCAACGACGAAGAGTAGCCCCCGCTCACCGGAACTAGAGAAAGCCCAGGCGCAGCAACGAAGCCCGCGCGATAGCCAAAAATAAAATATAAAATATATAAATAAATTTCTTAAAAAAATAAAAGAATAGCAGAGGCTAGATCTGGGTTCCATGATGCTGCTAATGCTTAGATGCTTTGGGTATGGGTGATGGGAAAGATCAGGAAGGTGTAAGAGCTCACAAAGACAGGATAAAATTAGAGAACTCCTAAAATGAAGTGTGAAGAAAGTCAAGTTCTCCTGAGACACTCCTCCACTGTTCTGCTTCATTTTGTGGGATGTTTGTGTATTGTACCGGGAGAGGGGTGTTACCTGACTCCCTCGGTCTAACCTCTCCCATGAGCATAACCAAAACCTCTAAAATTTGTCAACCAGCTGAATGTTACATATATAGCCTTGGGAGACCATAGCAGGGGAGAATGCAGTGGCTATGACCTGAAACAATATAATGCAAATGTTGGTCTTTCCCAGATGAATATAGACATATAATGCAATTACAATCAGAATCCCAACTGCCTTTTCTGTTTGCTTGTCTCTGGACCTGGACAAGCTGGTTCTAAATATATGATAGTTGTCAAGAGAATTTTTAAAAAGAGCCAGTGAGAGGCATTTACTCTATCAGCCATAAATAGACACTAAAAATACTGCAATAAAAATCCTGTGGTACTGGAATAGAGATAGTAAATTGTGAAAACATAACAGTAAAGACCTAACTGCAATCATTCAACAACAAGTAATTTATTGGGCGTGTACTATGTGCCAGAGGCTATGCTAGTCATTGGTCAAAAGCTGTGAACAATATACAGTCATTGCCCTTGTTATAGACTGAATATTTCCAAAGTATGAGAAATGTCAGGGAGAATGAAAGGTGCTATGAAACATAAAACAGAGTGATGAATCCTAGTGTGGGACCCAAGAGAAGCATCCCTGAGGCTGAGATTCTGGCTGAGTCTTGAAGGATCACCACAGCTAGCCAGGTTAAGAAGGGCCGTGTCAAGAGGACATGGCTCAGCGGGGAAGCACCCCATGTGGGAGCAGTCTGGCATGTTTAAACATAGGGAAAGCTTGTGACTGGTGTGTAAGAGGGCCTCAGAAAATGAGTTTAAGAGCAGATCATGCAGATCCTAGGAGAGGCTGAGAGAACTAATTTTACCTTAAGAACAATGGAAAACCCTTGAAGGTTTTATATAAATGTCCTTGTCTTTCAACTGATGTGGATGTATATATACATTTCAGTGCAATATTGATTGGTAAATGATATCTCAGTATCTCTTTGATACAGGACAACATTTGAATAAAAATATCAATAAATACTGCTTATCAAGTAAAAAAGTACTAATATCTATATTAGCAATGAAAAATATCCCTTTTCTTTGATTTTTTTCTTTTTCTGAGCTTACTACGTCCTCTGCTTTCTTATCATCAGCCTTTATATGGTATATTTTGCTTATCAATTCTCCCCCATTGTGTGTGCTGTTGTGGTTTCCTTTTTTCTCTCTAGTGGTTTTTAAGGGATTGACCAAGTTTCTCTTTTTTATTTATTTCTTCAAATAGTTTTGATGCAGAGCTAGGATTAGAGCGAGCTGAGTGAGAGGCCTTGAATGTAAAATTTCAGAGGGCACCAAAAACTCAGTAATCAAGATGAAGGATATTTTCATGCAACGTATTAAAAAAATCAAAATTAATGCAAAAAGTCCATGATGAATAACATCAAAAATTTAAATAAACACAGAAATCTGCACTGCACACTTTGCCTCATCCTAACCCCAGCCCAGGATCTAATAAAACTGGACTTACAAAGACAGCCAGCTAGCTCTTGGGCTATAGTTTGCTGATTTGATTTTAGCTTTGTAGCACATGTATGGGAATTTAGCTTTGTCTTTGAACACCCAGAAGTTAACAGTGTTTATAACACTGTCCATTCCTTAAAAAATAAAAGGACATGAATATGTTTTTATTTACCTTCTACCTGCCCTTCTCCCAATTATTTTAATAACCTAGAGTTCTAGTTTCAGTTTACTTTGACGTAATATCTTTGACTTTAAGGTTCATTTCTAAATAACAGCATTAAACTTCACAACTCTATTAACCACAGTTGTTTAGGTTTAGTGATATATTTTAGCAGTTATATTGCTCATTTTTGTATGTTAATTTTTCCTCTCTTGAGCCCTGCATTCAGAGTCTTTTTTGTTGTTGCTGTCGTTGGAGTGATTGACTAAATGATTTTCCTTAGGACTTAAAAAAAGATGTTTTTTCCAGAAAATGGACATAGGTGGTACATTTTCAAATCTTTAAATGTCCTCAAATGTTATACTTTCCCCTTCTTGTTTGCACACCAGTCTGTCTGAGTACAGACTTCTAAGAGAAAATTTCTGTTTCCTTATAACTCTGTGAACGTTTCTTCATCTTCTAGTATTTAGTCCAGTGCTCTTCTGGTTCACTTGTCATTTATTCTTGGTATTTGGAAATGTCAATATGATATGACTAATGTGTGGTTTCAATATTCCTGTCCAGGACCTTTTAGATCTGATGACTCAAGTCTTTTTTTCATCTTTCTATTTTTGAACTTGGTTTCCCCTCTCTCCACTCAAATTCAGCTTTCTAGAACTCCGCTTACATGGATTGTATAGGACCCAGTGTGTGGTTAAAGGCCTTGGAGATGCCACTCATTATGTGGGTCTCCCATGGCCATGCCTGTGCTTTCTGGCCTGAATCCACCCTGGCTATCCAGGGTTGGGCACCTGACCGCGACTGGACCAATCAACATCCTTCTCCAGGAATTTCCTTTTCAACTGAAACTAAGGGGAATGGGTTAGTTCTCCTGAGTAGTAACAGAAGAGAACTGTAAAGTTTTTGGCTTGTAACTGACTATGTTCTGCCATCAGGAACATCCCCAGTTGCAGTGAGAAAGAGGGAAATGCAGGAAGAAAGGAAAACAGACGGTGGTATTTGAAAACTTGGTTCCTGATGTTTCACTTTTAAGTCAGGAAGAGTCTCATTCATTTTAAATGACCAAATTGGCACCAAAGTGGAGGGACCAAGAGAAAGGAGACAAGGAAACCAGTTGAGAAAATATGTTAGTAGTTTCCATGAGAGGTGATTAGAACCTTTTTTTGAGTCTTTAATTTTAGGGATGAGTTGAAAATATAACTAGGAGTTATAGTCGATAGACCTGTTCATAGATTAGATGTGAGAGTGGTGAGAAAGGGGAGGCTAACATGTCCTAACCTTTCTTGTTGTGTGCCTGACAGACACAAGGATGAAGTTGACACCATATGTAATAATGAAGTTGAGAGAAGGAAGCCAGATACAAAGAAGCACATACTGTATGATTCAGGTTATATAAGCACAGAGCTAGGCAAAACCAGTCTATGGGGTCTGAAACCACTTTGACAAGATGGGCCATGAAGCGACGGCCACTGGTGATGTTCTGCTTCTTGACGTAGGTGCTGGTTACACATGAGTGTTCATTTTATGAAAAATGTATGATATGGACATGTTTCTGTATGAATTTCATACCGCAACAAAAATGGTGAAAGCAAGAGTGAGGAGGTTTGGGGGTAAAGAGGATGATTACTGTTAGAAATATTCTGAATTTGAGGTGTCTGTAGAACAGTGGTTCTCAAAGCGTGGTTCCCAGGGCAACAGCAGCATCACTCAGGAACTTGCTAGGAGAGCAAATCTTTGGGCTCGATATCAGATGTATGGGAGTCAAAACTCCTGGTGGCAGGGCCCAGAAATCTGTGTTTGAACAAGCTTCCAGGTGATGCTAACATACACTAACACTTGAGAAAGGATATCTGGATGGATCTGTTAGGCATATAGCTAAACATGACTCTGAAGTTAAGTAGAAAAAGGTTTGGGCTAAAGGCACAGTTTTGCGATTGCATCATTTATTTATTTTTTAATTTTTATTTTATTTTGGAGTATAGCTGATTAACAATGTTGTGTTAGTTTCAGGTATACAGCAGAGTGATTCAGTTGTGCATATATATGTACGTTGCGCCGGGTCTTAGTTGTGGCACGCGGGATCTTCGTTGCCGCGTGCGGATCTTCGTTGTGGCCTGCGGGATCTTCTAGTTGCAGCATGCGGGATCTAGTTCCCTGACCAGGGGTTGAACCCAGGGCCCCTGCATTGTAAGCGCGGAGTCTTAACCACTGGACCACTAGGGAAGTCCCATATATGTATATTTTAAGTGATCTTTAAAGTCATGAGAAGAGATGAACCCCTTCAAGGACATTACATACAGAAAAAAAAAAAAAAAAAAAAGACCCGTAGGAAACCGCAGCATTTCAGGGGTAAATAGGAAAATAAGAAACTGCTTGAACTGACAGCATACACACACAAATATTATCCAGCTTTAAAAGACATTGGAGATAAACATTCATATGGAAAGATTTTTGTGACGTATTTTAAGTGAAAGAAGACAGACAATAAAAGGGCACAAAACTTACGATCCCACTGGCATACATTGATTATCTTTGAAGTGTGCAATTAAGACTCTATTTTTATTTTCTTCATTTCACCTATCTGTTATTTCTAGTTTTTCCTAATGTGAAGATGTCTTGCCTTTTGTAAATAAGGGAAAAAAACACAATAAAATTATTTTCAAAAGATAAAAGATATCTTGTACACATGGAGCTAGATAAAACAGACATGAAGAAAATGCAATTTTAAGACTAGAAAATTCTATATGAAGATGAAAATCACAATTGCAAAATTCTAAACTGTAATACAGAGAGAGAATTCGGTGCTTCAGAAAATTAAATTACATTAGATGAGTCCAGTAAATTCTTTCTGAATGTGAAAGAAAAGAATAAGGAGGAGAACATAATGGGAGTAAAGAGAAGATATATAAAGTACGGGCCCAAGAGACAGTTGTGCCCCTGCTTCCATTGCTGTTTCTCCCACAATTTTCTTTTTTTTCTTTTTAACATCTTTATTGGAGTATAATTGCTTTACAATGGTGTGTTAGTTTCTGCTTTATAACAAAATGAATCAGCTGTACATATATCCCCATATTTCCTCCCTCTTGCCTCTCCCTCCCACCCTCCCTATCCCGCCCTGCTAGGTGATCACAAAACACCGAGCTGATCTCCCTGTGCTATGCGGCTGCTTCCCACTAGCTATCTATTTTACATTTGGTAGTGTATACATGTCCATGCCACTCTCTCACTCCATCCCAGCTTACACTTCCCCCTCCCTGTGTTCTCAAGTCCATTCTCTATGCTGTGTCTTTATTCCTGTCCTGCCCCTAGGTTCTTCAGAACCTTTTTTTTTTAGATTCCATATATATGTGTTAGCATACGGTATTTGTTTTTCTCTTTCTGACATACTTCACTCTGTATGACAGACTCTAGGTCCATCCACCTCACTACAAATAACTCAATTTCATTTCTTTTTATGGCTGAGTACTATTCCATTGCATATATGTGCCACATCTTCTTCATCCATTCATCTGTCAATGAACACTTAGGTTGCTTTCATGTCCTGGCTATTGTAAATAGAGCTGCAATGAACATTTTTGGTACATGACTCTTTTTTTTTTTTTTGCGGTATGCGGGCCTCTCACTGTTGTGGCCTCTCCCGTTGTGGAGCACAGGCTCCGGACGCGCAGGCTCAGCGGCCATGGCTCACGGGCCCAGTTGCTCCGCGGCATGTGGGATTTCCCCGGACTGGGGCACGAACCCGTGTCCCCTGCATCGGTAGGCGGGCTCTCAACCACTGTGCCACCAGGGAAGCCCCCCATGACTCTTTTTGAATTATGGTTTTCTCAGGCTATATGCCCAGTAGTGGGATTGCTGGGTCATATGGTAGTTCTATTTTTAGTTTTTTAAGGAACCTCCATACCGTTCTCCATAGTGGCTGTACCAATTCACATTCCCACCAGCAGTGCAAGAGGGTTCCCTTTTCTCCACACCCTCTCCAGCATTTATTGTTTCTAGATTTTTTGATGATGGCCATTCTGACCGGTGTGAGATGATACCTCATTGTAGTTTTGATTTGCATTTCTCTAATGATTAATGATGTTGAGCATCCTTTCATGTGTTTGTTGGCAATCTGTATATCTTCTGTGGAGAAATGTCTATTTAGGTCTTCTGCCCATTTTTGGATTGGGTTGTTTGTTTTTTGATATTGAGCTGCATGAGCTGCTTGTAAATTTTGGAGATTAATCCTTTGTCAGTTGCTTCATTTGCACATACTTTCTCCCATTCTGAGGGTTGTCTTTTCATCTTGTTTATGTTTTCCTTTGCTGTGCAAAAGCTTCTAAGTTTCATTAGGTCCCATTTGTTTATTTTTATTTTTATTTCCATTTCTCTAGGAGGTGGGTCCAAAAGGATCTTGCTGTGATTTATGTCATAGAGTGTTCTGCCTATGTTTTCCTCTAAGAGTTTTATAGTGTGTGGTCTTACATTTAGGTATCTAATCCATTTTGAGTTTATTTTTGTGTATGGTATTAAGAAGTGTTCTAATTTCATTCTTTTACATTCTTTTGTCATATATGGCCTTTATTATGTTGAAGTAAGTTCCTGCCTTGCCTACTTTCTGGAGGGTTTTTATAATAAATGGGTGTTGAATTTTGTCAAAAGCTTTTTCTACATCTATTGAGATGATCATATGGTTTTTCTCTTTCAATTTGTTAATATGGTGTATCACATTGATTGATTTTCATATACTGAAGAATCCTTGCATTCCTAGAATAAACCCCACTTGATCATGGTGTGTGGTCCTTTTAATGTGCTGTTGAATTCTGTTTGCTAGTATTTTGTTGAGATTTTTTGCATCTATGTTCATCAGTGATATTGGCCTGTAGTTTTCTTTCTTTGTGACATCTTTGTCTGGTTTTGGTATCAGGGTGATGGTGGCCTTATAGAATGAGTTTGCAAGTGTTCTTCCCTCTGCTATATTTTGGAAGAGTTTGAGAAGGATAGGTGTTAGCTCTTCTCTAAATGTTTGGTAGAATTCACCTGTGAAGCTATCTGGTCCTGGGTTTTTGTTTGTTGGAAGATTTTTAATCATAGTCTCAATTTCAGTTCTTGTCTCCCACAATTTTCTACACAGTAGCTAAAGCGATCTATTCATAGTATAAATCAGACCAGTTCACCGCTCTCTTAAATCCCCTCAGAAGCTTTCCATTGCATTTCAGATGAAATGCAACATTCTTGACTGGCTACAGAATTGTCCACCATCCTCTCTAGCCATCTTCTATCTTCATGCTCCCGACACTGCAGCTACACTGACCTTCTTTCTGTTCTTTTCGGACCAAGTTCTTTCTCATCTCAAGGCCTTTGGGAATGCTGCTGCCCTCATTAGAAACATTCTCATTTTCATTATTCTCAGGTCACAGCCTAAATCAAACATCCTCAGTGAAGCAGTCCTGCCATGCTGTACTTCTCCCTTATAGTATCCATCATAATACATAGATATAACTTATTTGTACATCTTCCAGTACAGTATAAACTTAGTGAGGGAAGGGTCCACGTCTAATTTATTCACCTCTGTTAGGCTGCAAGTAACAGGGTCTCTAGCACCCAGTAGGTGCTCAATAAATAATTGTTAATGAATGATGGTTGCAGATGTTCTCTCATTGGTGTGTTTTCATGGCCGTTTAAAAGAGAAGTTTGAAAATGGATTCCCCTGCATCTATGCTTATGCCACCATCTTACACAGACATTGGCAGATGTGAGTCTTTAATTGCAGCTCTTCCTATTATATAAACTAATTTCTAGATGTAAGCTAACTAAATCTTAGAAGCTGTGTTGTCCATTTGGAGTTTGTGGTGTTCGGATGGCCTGAAAGAAAGAAAATGGCATCAAAATCTGCCTAGTATAATCTCAGTGAGTAGTTTATGCATCAATAAACTCTAGTTCAGTAAATGGCAAGGGCTACCTTTTAATTATGTTGTTTTCATTCTGTCATCTAAAACAGTGCTGCACAAATTGTAGGTGTCTTATACATGCTTATTGATTTAATCGTAAGTCAACAGACATGTTTCTTGCAGAATGATAGGTTAGCATTTCTTAATTTTTAGTGATCATTTCCTACTGCCAAATGGACCTCCCTTTCCTACCAAACTGATTAACTCCTGAAATAGTAAGAGCTAACTCCTTGTTGAAAACAATAATTGAAATCATGATGTTTCAAAATGTCTCTAGCAATGTTATGTGTTTAGCTTCTTTTATTCTCATAATATTTGTTAGTTATCTATTGCTGCATACCGAATTACCCCCAAATTTAGCAGCTTAAAACAACAAAGTTGTACCATATCACAGTTTCTATAGGTCAGGAATCCAGAACAGCTCATCTAGTCCCTCTGGCTCAGAGTCTTCTGAGACTTGACTTAGGGAAGATCCTCTTCCAAGTTCACTCATGGCTATTGGCAGACCTCAGATCCTCCTTGGCTGTTGGCTAGAGGCATCACTTCCTTGCCATTGGCACCCCCGCTCCTCTCCCCACTCTGCCCCCACATAGGGCAGCTCACAATATGGCAGCTGGCTTTTCCCAGAGGGAGGGAGGAGAGAGAGAATGAGAGAGAGAGACCAAGAGAGAGAAACGAGAGAGGGCAAGTCAAGAGCCACAGTCTTTATGTTATCTAATCTCAGAAGTGATATGCTACCACTTTTCCCCTATTCTGTTCATTAGTCACTAGGTCCAGCCTGCATTCAAGGGGAAGGGAACACAGGGGTGCAGATACCAGGAGGCGAGGATCTTTGGGGCTTTCTCAGGAGTTGCCTACCACAGCATTTTCTCTTATTACTTAATACCAGAAGTCTTTCTTATTTTCTTGTGGGAAATTGCAACCGTATAATGAGCAATCATATATCCAGCACATAACTTTAACAATTGTTAACATTTTGCCATATTTGCTTCATTAATTTTCTTATTTCCATTTAAGTGCTTTTATGCTAGTTATGGACATCATGACATTTCACCTAGAAAAACTTAAATAGACATCCATGGAAAACGAGTCCGTGTTCCTACATAATCACAAAGCCATGATCACATTTGACAAAATTATCAATAATTCCCTAATATTGTGCAATAATAAGACCATTTTCAAAATTTCCAGATTGTTCCCCAAATGTCTTTTACGGCTGGGGTGTCCAAATCAAGTTTTTGTGACCCTTAATTCTCTTTGAACTGAGAAGATCCTTGGCCCATAGCTCTGTATTAACTTGTTTTTCTATGCTAAATTATTGTTACACATTTGTTCCTCAACAAGAAACGCAGTTTGAAAGAATTCAAATGGAAGATAATTCAATGATTCCTAAGTATGCCATTTAAATTATAGATTTTAATCAAACTCTTCTAACTCATACATATTATGAGATTTAAATATTTCTGATCTCAACCACTTTCAGAGTAACAGGGGACTGCTTTTTTATTTCCCAAATTACATGCTGTTGTTTTAGTTCTTTCTTTGTTTTAGTCACATGAATTACTATTATCATTATTATTTTAATTTTTAAAATCTTAGACATTCTAAATTATTATCAAATTCACATTAATATATTAAAGTTTAAAAATATATGATTGTCTCAATAAAAGGAGGAAAAGCAATGACATTGATAAAGTTAAATACATTTTTATTATTAAAAACCCATACAAACCAGGAAAGTCTTCAGAAACCTATGAAGAATATCTATCCCAAACCTCAGCCAACATTGTTTTTTATAGAAAAACTTTGAAAGAGGTCTCTCGATAGCAAGAAAAGACAAAAATATCCATTCTCACAGTTTTTATTCTACATTGTTTTGGAAATTCTAGTTGGTGGAATAAGATAAGGAAAAAAAAATAAAGTTATAAAAATGAGAAAAGAAGAAACAGAACTATCACCATTTGTGGGCAATAGAACTATTTCTAGAAAACCAAAAATAATCTACAAATTATTAGAAATAATAAGAAAATCTATTAAAGTGTTTGTATTTAAGGTCAATATACAAAAATAATAAATGCCAACCACAGTTAGAAAATGCAAATAAAGAAAAAAACCCTTTTTATTTACAATAACAATAACAAACTGTAAAGAATATAAGAATAAATCTAACAAAATGTGTGCAGACTTGTATGGAGAAAATTAGAAAACTTTGTTAAAAAGCACTAAAGCAGCTTAATAAGTGGTGAGGTAGTGTGTGTTCATAGATAGGATAACTAAATATTGTAAAGATGTTAATTCTCTCCAAATAAATTCAGTGAATTTCCAATCAAACTCTTAAGAGTGTTTTCCATGGAACCTGAGAAGTTGGTTCTAAAATTTGTATGTAAGACCATGGAGTCAAGAAACGTCAAAGTATACAGAGGAAGAGATGGATGGAAGAACTTGCTGTACTTGGTGTCAAGGCTTTTTATAAAACTATGTAATTAAGTCAGTATAATATTGATGCAGGAATAGAGAAACTGACCAACAAAATGGAAGAGGGAGCCCAGAAATAGACCTACATATATATGGAATGTTTATATGTGACAGAGGAGTGTTTTAGATTGTTAGGGGAAAAGTCTTTTTGACTTTTTTAGATGAAGCACAAAAATAGTGTTGATATTAAAGTGTAAAATTAACTCATTAACACTCTAAAGAAAATGAAAGACAAGTCACAAATTCAAAGATATGTAACATTTAATTAGCAAAGTAATGTTATATATGTGTGCATGTATTTCTACAAATCACAGAAAAAAAATGGAACAAAAGACATAAAAAACATTTATTTTAGCTTATCTTTGACAAAGATTTTAGAAATTAATAGATAAAATTCCTATTTCTTCAAACCTTATACTTTGACCCATCTCTAATAAACTAATTATTAGAATTCACATTAAAATTTGTAACACAACTTTAAGCTCTAGATAGTTTGAAAATAACTTTTTTTATTGTGGTAAAATATACATAACATATCATTTTCCATCTTAAAGTGTATAATTCAGTGCCACTGAGTATGGTAGTCATTACCACTATCTATTTCTAGAATTTTTCATCATCCCAAACAGAAACTCTGTGCCCATCAAGCAATAGTTCCCCATTCCCACTCTCTCCAGCCCCTGATAACCCCTATTCTACATTCTCTATGAATTTGCCTATTCTAGATATCTCATATTAATGGTATCATATATTTGTCCTTTTGTGCCTGGTTTGTTTTACCTAGTATAATATATTCAAGGTTCATCCATGTTGTAGCATGTGTCAGAATTTCATTCCTTTTTATGGCTGAGTAATATTCCATTGTATGTGTATACTACATTACACTTATTCATTCATCTGTTGATGGACATTTGGGTTGTTTCCACCTTTTGGCTATTACAAATAATGCTGCTATGAGCTTTGGTGTACAAGTACCTGAGTCCCTGTTTACAGTCCTTTGGCGTATATACCTAGGAGTGGAATTGGTGGCGTCATACAATAATTTTATGTTTAATTTTTTGAGGAACTGCCGAACTGTCTTCCATAAAGCCTGCACATTCCTGCCAGCAATGCACTAGGGTTCCAATTGGGAACATCTTTATGTGTCACCCTATCTGATTTTGAAACAAAAACAAAACATGCCAAGATTAATTCACCTAGAGGTGAAAAGCAATAGTTAAATAGCAAACTTATGTGATATTAAAACCTGAGACTTGTGGATTTCTTCTTGTTTGGTGGACTTTTCAGGAATCCGCAAGTGTTGTTGAAACAAGCTTCTTTGTCAGCAGGTAATGTGAAAATTGAATTTGTCGTTGGTGATAAAGTTCACGTCTGCTTTCTTTCAGGGGACATTGATCTGGGAATATAGTTTACTGTAACCTGGTGATTTCAGTAATACAAATGCAACAAAATGTTACTTAAAAACAAAACATAAATTCAGTCAGGGGTGGCAAGGCAATTAAGGGGAGCTCTCTCCATTTTGTTGTCCTTCTGGGGCATTATGGCAGCTGCAGCCAATATTGAACAGGGAGCTGCAGCTGTTTACAGATGCATTAGGAAGAAGAGATTTTGGAACTCAGTTGCAGAATTTCTCCTGTGCAAAAGAAAGGCCAAAATTGTCGGAGAAGAGGGATATCTAAGGGATATAAGTAAATTTACTTTTCAGCAAGAGCTCGAGGTGCTAATATTGAGCATTACAATTGCAATGAATCAAAATCTTGGTTTTGAGTGGTCACAAGGAAGGTGATCTTAGTTCAGAACAGTCCAGTCATGCCTTTATTTCCCAGTATATCCATTACTCTTACATAGGCCTGCAAAAGCAGTGTGTACCAATGCATCTTTCATTTAGGGTATTAATATAGTTCCTACATGTTAAAGAATTGTTAGTGTTCCAATTATCCATGAATTGCAAGGCTGTCCATTTCCACCATGATAAATTCAATGATTATAGGTAGGTACTAAAACATCAAGTCTTCTGATATTTGATTATCCTTAACATAGAGCTTTGATAATAAAAAGATTTTTGTTGAAAATGGTATAACTTCAAATTGGAATGATGAGACTTAAAGGGGAACATTTATAAACCTGGGGCTCTTGGTTTTGACTTGTGACTAGATGCTTAACAGGTGGTCTGCCACTTGCCTTGTGACTCTGATGACATCATCTCTTTGCCAAGATGTCAAAGCTGAACACACACCCGACAGAACAGGAGCTACCTCTGTAATTCAACAAATTGTATTTATCGTCTCATCTGGCTATACCCAGTTGCCCAGGAGTAGGACTTTTCGTCATTATTCTTCACCATATATGTGTGGTTGTCATGTAAAAAAGCCAAACAAAACAGTCACAAAATCAATTTATTTCCAGGGAAGAAAGGGGGCTTCAAGGCATGGAAGAGGACCCTAATCCCTTTGGGAAAAAAGCAGAAAGGTCAATTTGGTTTATTAAAGAGCTGATCCTTTTAGGTTCAGGATATAATATACTTCCTTTAATGCCATCTAATAGGAAATCAGAAACAGTCCAAAAACATACTATTCCCTGAGGAAGAGTCAACACAAAATTAGTACCACCAGGCCAACTCCAGCGCCTTCTGCGGCCTTAAGCACAGAATCCTGCAATGCAAATGTCATTTCAGCTTCTTGGAATCAAATTTAAGGACTGGTGTATAGAAGTGTTCTGGTAGGCACATATATATAAATAAAGGAAGGGCATGTAAATTGTACTTTAGAATGATCTGGCAGACTTGTGCTGTAGCTTAAAAAAGAAATGTATTTTTCCCATAAACAACACATTAATGAACACACACTAATTGGGTATTTACTATTGCTCAGCACTCATAAGGGTAGATTATCTGAGCAGATTCTTCAAAGGAGAAAGAGAAGGGGCTCCAAAGTAGGGTCCCAGGACCCAGAAAGCCAGAAAGGGGCTTACCTAAGGTAGGGCACCTGGTCAGAATTAAGGTCTAAGAGGTCAAGCATTCGTCAGAGAAGTCTGTGGTTAGAATCAAACCTCAAGGGCACAGAAAGAAGGGACAATGATTTGAATTGGATGATAAAGTGTTGGTGAAGAATCAGAGTACTTGTGGCCCCCTTGCCTGGTATCTGCTGTTCAGTAAGAAAGCAGATATAATGGCTTCAAGGCACCACGAGTGCGTGCCAATGGGGATGGGTACAGATTCATGCAACATGCAGTTCTTCTACTCAAAGGACTCCCAGTGAGTGTACCTGGGCTGACTCTATCATATGTGAAGCAACCAGAGAACAATTCAAAATAGCAAATGATGAAGGACTAAATAGTGGGTTGCGGACTGACTGTGTGAGATTCAGAGAGAATAGTCAGGGAAATCCTCACAGAGAGGGGAGATCAAGCAGGCTTCAATAAGCTTAGGGGAAGGGAGAGGGATTGGGGACATCCCAGGCAGAGGTACAGCATGTGCAAAGGCTCTGAGGTTGAAGGAACATGGCAGCTGCATGGATCATGGGAGATTAACCCACAACAAACATGGCACTGCACAGACCACAGGAATCTGGCCCCAATGGAGCACATGGTGTACTGTGAGAGCCAGTGGAGAGTGGGTCTGGCTGGAGAAGCTTGAGGGCCAGCAAAGATTTGGATGAAGTAGGAAAGAGAGAAACCTGAAGGCAACGTGAAGAGAAGACTAGTCAGGAGGGGAATAGGGAAAAGTGGGAGAAGGAAGAGACAGAGTTTGAGGAAACCACATGGCAGCCAGCTGATGAAGTGGTCTAGCCACAGTGCTTAGTTTAGAACCCAGAAACAGGACAGGGGAGGAAATGATAAATGTCAGGACATTTTAGAAGGAAAATCAGCAGGGTTTGTATTTTGACTGTATATGAAGTTTAAAGAAAACAAGAGGAAAAGTTCAGAATTTCAGATCTGAGTGAAAGTAAGGTTGGTGAAAGGAAACTTTCCATGTGAACTTGGTTGTGGAAAAATGACTATGCATGTAATATCGAGCATACTGGTGTTAAAGTCACATCTAAACATCCAAGTGGAAATGTCCAATAAGCAGGAAGAAAGATGGAAATAAAGCTAAGATAATAACATAGGACAGGAAATACAATTTGATCATACGCAAGGTAATTCTCAGTGAGTTGTATGTTCATTTATTATGATCCTGAGAGGAACTATTTTCTGTATTCCACGTGGGATATGAATTTATGTCCTGGAATTAACTGAGTACAGTTTTCCCTTTATTAGAAGAAGTAGTAAAATAAAGCAGTCTTCTTGGTACCAGAATGGAGAGGAGAGAAGTCTGCATACAATCCAGAAATCTAATAGTCGACTTGGGTCAGCATTTTCTTTGAGTGTTGAGACTCCTTAACCATTATTTGAAGGCAAAAAGGAAACCCATCAGAATGTTCATCAACATTTTAAAGATTCTAGTGGAAAACCCAACATAAGAGCCAGAAGTAATTCTTTCCCACTGAAGCCCAGCCTCTTGGTCTAAGTATCGCTTCCTTACTGAATAGAACTTCTTTCATGGAAACAGGTTGCTTTGTTTCCTTAGTGTGATGTTCTCATCAGAGAAATCTGTTGTTTAGTGTATACAGGTTGATTTGGTGGAATGGTATCTCTGTGTGGTGTTATGTAAATAGAGTTATAGCCCATCCTTCTGATAGTAACTTAGGCTATAATTAGGATGTATGTGTAATGATGCTGTGTGTGTGTTTGAGAGGGTGTGTGTGTGTACAGGCACATGTGCGTGCTGAGAGCAGGGGGTAGAGAGATGTGTAAGCAAGTCTGCGTTAAAGTTCTTGATGTACAGAAAGTCGCCAATTCACAAAGGACTTTGATTACCTCTATCCATTATACACACACAGTGAGTGAGCGTGCTACTCACCATCTGTCATCTATTTCATTTGCATCACCAGCACCTGGCCTGTTTATCTGCTACATTCGTTTCTTCGCTGAATTCTTATGCTGCTTTAATAAAACATAGAAATGTTATTGTTAAAAACCAATTAATTTACAATCCTCTACAGAGATAGTATTACTTATAATTCAGTTTGGCTTCTAATGATCTGCTTTCTTGCAAAATGACTTAATTCTTGTGTCAAAGATTAGTTATTAGATATTACCCTGCTGTACGAGTCATGTACTGCTGAGGTAGGCAAAGCAGCTTGGAATGTCCCTGGCCATTAATCAGAAGTCTGAAACATGTTCTGGTTTAACTCCTTTAAGAACCTGGCTGCAGACATCATGCCCTTAACTCTTTCCCTGACCAAATGCTCAGACAGCATGCTTCCTACATTAGGTTAGGTCTGGTGCATGGAGATCTGGAATTTCCAGTGAAAGATTTTGGTCATTAGGAGCTTGAATAAACATATATAACTTGAAATTCTCTCCAGTTCCATGTATCCACGTACATTTTTATTTGTCTGTTTCGTACAGAGTTTCCTTTCCTATCCAGCCATGTTATGAATGAGGTATGAAAAGATTGTCTCCTCTCCTAAACCCGGACTTTGAAGTGAACGTGGTTGGGTCTCTCACACAATGACGGTGATGGGTGTCGTTTGCCTTATTATTACAGTGTTATCCACACCCATCATGCAGGCCAACCTGCTCACACAGGGCAGTCTGGCAGCTCTCAGCCACCTTGTCCACACATTTCAAGAACGGACTCACTAAGCATATGGCTATCGCCAGCACATTCTAGAAACATCAGCTTGGCCCAGAGGTATCTGAGAGAAAGCTTATTCTTACAGATTAAAAAGCCTTATATGCCTGCAAAATTTTATTTTTAGTATAACATTCTCAAGCTGCCCATGTCTTTGCTTTGTAAACCTTCTGATGTAACCCAGAATTTAGTGTGGAAACTATTATTTCCTTTCTTGATTTACTTTTGATTATAACACATGGCAAATGACATATCCTAACAGTGGAAAATATATATGTGTGTGTGTATATATATATATATATATATTTTTTTTTTTTTTTCCTGTACGCGGGCCTCTCACTGTTGTGGCCTCTCCCGTTGTGGAGCACAGGCTCCGGACGCGCAGGCTCAGCGGCCATGGTTCACGGGCCCAGCCGCTCCGCGGCATGTGGGATCTTCCCGGACCGGGGCACGAACCCGTGTCCCCTGCATCGGCAGGCGGACTCTCAACCACTGTGCCACCAGGGAAGCCCTATGTATATTTTTTGTATTTTATTTTCCATAGGTACAGAATATAAATATGCTTACATTTAAAATTATGGCTATAGAGACTAGGACCTGTCCTGAGAAACCTAATGAATTGCTATGAAAAAATGAAGCCACAGAAGTAATTGCTGGGGATTACTAATAACTGGGTAAGGATACTTCTCAAACCTTGAAATAACTCAGCTGAATCTGAAGGGGCCAGAGAATTCAATAATACAGACCGAAAGGAGAATATCATTTTGATGTGAAAGGGGGAAAAAATCTTTTTCGTGGTCTCAATTAACTAAAAAGCCAGCATTCTACATTTACAAAAATCTGTTTTTTCAATGATGCATTTGTTTTGCTGATACATTTTAGCTTTATAAAATGCATTTGCTGCCAGCTCTGGAACATATGCACATATGAAAACTACAGGGGGGCTACAAAGGTAGCGACACTTTAGTTTGGCTTCTTCTCTGGATGGTGCCACATGCAAAGCATGAGGTTCTCGTTATTTTACAAAAGCAGAGAAACCAGCTTTGCGATCGGGACAGACAAAACTTGAACAACTGTCTTAGAAGAAGCATTTTCTTGTTTGTACATTTATAATATCAAGGGAATTGTGCCTAGCTCCACACACTTTGTCTTACATAATAGGCTTTTTACGATCAAACTCATTGGTAAACTCCAAAAGATCATCTGATTTCAGCTATATGCCTCATCCTGAATGCTACTCCTTGAATGCTCAGTCTATTATACATGTTATTTTAAATAGCTTTTCCTGCCTGTTCATACACATTTTTATAGTCTTTTGCTAGTAAAATTAAACAGGAAAGATGGTATTTAATATGAGCTTGTCCCCAAACTTGGAAGATTTAGAAATTAGGTCTGAGGGGGCCAAAGGGAGAAAACTACAGGAATGAAGATGGACAAATGGTCTCCAAATCTGTTCCCTGGTGACTTTGGCTCAGGTTGATATGATTTATAAACTTCTTTTGGAATAACAAATACTTCACGTCCCTGAATCATTGCTCTATATGCAAAGTAGGGATGGGAACCAAATGCCAAAATATGTCCCCCAAAAGAAAAATTCCCAAATAACCCTATTCTCCGAAGCTTATTCTTCAGTTTCAGACAATACATCATCAACCTCAGAAATAGGAGCTGAGCCAAGCAAGCTGCAATCTAATATGGAAATGTGTCCTGGCCACGGTACTGTGTCGTTCTTCTGAATGGGATCACCTGCACCCATCTCTCCTAGGAGAAAATTTCAAACAGAGTTAGCTCCTTAAACCTTCTAATTAAAATGAGAAATCCCCAGGCTTCCATGACTCAGCCTCAGAAAAAGATTATTAGGAATTTAATAGGGAAAATATAGCAGCTCAGACCATCTGTGACCCAGTGCTCTGTGAGAATTTAAAGAAAACTGGAGGGAGGCAGCGCACACTCCAATGTACTCCTGAGGAGTACTTTGTAGGAGCTGCAATAAATCAACATAGTTAGAGTACAGCCTTTTTCAGATTTAATTACTGTTACATAATTATTAGCAAAGCATTCTCCTCTGAAACTGTAAAACTCATTACATCAAAAATCCCCAAGCTCCTGATGGAATTTATGAACTAGTTACTTTCTTTCAGGCCCTGGGAAAATAGTGGAAGAGAGTCCAGATTTGTCTCCGGCTTTTTAGAGGAGAGGGAGATTTCTTCCCCCTGTTTTGTGTCATTTTAATCGGTTTCTGAACTGGCTTTCTATGGATCATTCTCTTAGACATCTATTGTATATTCTCACCTAAATATCTGTTTAAATGAGTTCCATTCCACTGGCAAAAGGTACTAAGCAAGTAAATTTCAAAGTATGCAGAAAAGGAGCTGGCTGGTTTTCAAAAGTGAAAGATAAATAATTTTTAAGTGTCTGATTTTTTTTTTGATGGTTCACGAAGAGGCAGAAAAATCACAGCAAGTCATGGGGCTAGTGTTGGAAGGTCCAGTGTCAACATGGGAGTGATCTGCATGCAGTGGTTCACTGGGTTTGCCTGGGCATCTCTTCCCAACACCATATGCAAGGACATTGCACAGATAGCTTGAAATCGGCCACGGTAGGAGTACTTACAATACAAAATTGGCAAATGCTACCATCTAGGCTTGTTCCCTGTAGAGCCCGTTGTTAAACACTTACCAGCACAGCACTGTTACCATGTTCACCAATGACACGAGTGTAAATGACATCTCTATTGTCTACACAGCTCTATCCTAGGATAAATGTCCCTCACCGAAACACTGTTTCAATCTAACTTTAACAAACATTGGTTCATTTTAAAGTCTGGCTTGGGTAGGATGTTTGTTCCCGGAAGCAGGAATACCATACAGTGGGATGGATTCCTTTGGAAGACAGGTAAATGCCCTCGCCTGTGCCTAGTTAGCTTCTTACCCCAGCCGTTACTGAGCTCAAGATCGGGACATTCCTTCCAATGTGGGTCAGGCAGCCTTCCCGGATCCTTAGCCCCTTACCTGCAGAGAACTGCAGCTACTAGAGAAGAGTTTGTTCTTTCTCCTACACTCAGAATATCCAGCCAGATGTTTTCTGTTGGATGTGTAGGCTCTCCTGGGATTAGCTCTTATCACAGTGAGAGGAAGATAAAGGCAGCTGAGGCTTAACCAGTCAGCTGCCTTGGACCTGCTCCCCCTGTTGTCACGTTTCCATTCCTGACTCTTCGCCAGCCCTGGGACAACCTTAGTTTCTCCCTGATGATCTCCTAATCCCCACTTTCTGCAGGATCTCCCACCCCTCCTGCTGCACATAACTACCTGGTAGCCAAACTAAATGACTCCCTGCCCCGAACATGTCCCGTGCTCTTCCACGCTATTTTTTTTCCTAATAGAAGAGGTGACTAACACCCCTTGAACATTGTTCTAGAGTTCTGTTATCGTGTTCAGTGTGTACATTCTACACTTCAGATCATCTACTGATTTTTTTCTTAGCAATCTGCTTTAACTGATAAGAGCTCTCACTGCTTTTTTTAATAGCAGCCTGCTATTTCTTTTTAAATTTATAAATGTGATAGCTTTACAAATCTCTTGGAGAATAACATACTTAAAATTTTCTTTTGTTTTCAGCATTAATTCTATGTTCTCTGGATATAGTTCTTTTGTTTGCTAAATACTGTGTCTCTTGCATGCTGGAGTTTTTCTTGGATGTTTGGTGATTCTTTGTGGTCTGTTCATATTATAGATGAGGATCTAATTTAAACAATGTTATTAGGAAACGTTATTTCCTCTGCTCAGTTGAAACTTCCTATCTGCCCATGAATTTGTGTTCTGATTTGGAAAGCCCTACTTCTGCTGGCTGGAGGGAGGAAGGAGACATATAGGGCAAGTCAGGCTTTCTTTTCAGGTCTATGGGTGGTTTTTCTTCTGGGTTATGAAGACCAATTTCTTAGTGACCATACATTTGTTAGAATGCTCTGTGCTTCTAGAGCCCCATACCAATTGTTAAGTCTCTCTTGTCAGAATTCTGAAGTCACAGAGGACTCCAGAATTTCATCCATAGCCAAATGCCAAATCCAGAAGCATGAGATTATGGAATTGCCCTAACTTTTATTGCCACTTAATTCATTAACTAGCCAGTCTCTCTTGTCCTCCTTCTAGCCTCTGCTGCTTCTGGGTTTGGAATTATTAGAGTTTCTGTTGGGGAAACTCACCTGGACACAGAGAATTCTCTTTCATTTGAAGTGGTTGTAGGTTTTTCAGTTGCATTTTCCCTTTTTCTGTTACCTATTAGAAAAAATTTTCTTTGCTTCGATCTTTTGGTACTATACTGTCCAGATTTTGAGTGCTGCTGTGTATTTAATTTTTTTATCTCCTTCCTGCAGTTTAAGGGAATTTAGGGAGAGAGTGGTCATGTGTCCTCAGCTTTCTAGAACTAGAAGTCTCCCTCTCTTTTTTTTTAAAACAGTACTTATTTCTGGCTCAATTATAACTATACCTGTAACTTAACAAAACAGAATTTAACTGTAGCACTGTCCACACTTGTGGCTTGCAAACACATGTTTAATGAAATAGCGTTAATCACATAAAATACTAGGGGTCTGTATTTTAATTAGGGTATGTAACTGTGGACCTGCCTATCCTTTACACATTTCCTGACTCATCATTGAAGAAAATGCTACTTTTTAATCTAAGCCCATTATGAGGTATGAGGCACATTAAGAACTACCCAATTTTCTCTCTTTCTTTTTGAATATGGTTTAAATTATATCTATTAATTTCTTTTGTATTTTAGTAGGAAAATGTTATTTAAAAACCCACGAAAGCTTATGGTGCTAATCGTCTCTTTAAGAAATCTTTGTGCAATGAACATCCCATATTATTCTCTAAACCGTCACTGAGTCTATGGTTGAAAAATACTGAGCCTTTTGCTTAATGCCAGGAATTATTGTTTCTTTGTCTAAAACATCATTATTGAAGGCCCAAAGCTAATTTTTCAAGGGAAGGAATGTGTTTTAAAGATAAAGAGGACAGGGCTTCCCTGGTGGCGCAGTGGTTGAGAGTCCGTCTGCCGATGCAGGGGACGTGGGTTCGTGCCCCGGTCCGGGAGGATCCCACATGCCGCGGAGCGGCTGGGCCCGTGAGCCATGGCCGCTGAGCCTGCGCATCCGGAGCCTGTGCTCCGCAGCGGGAGAGGCCCACGTACTGCAAAAAAAAAAAAGATAAAGAGGACAAATGCTAATATTTTCCCATTACAACTTGCTAATTTGCAATAGAGTTACATTTGAGCAGAAAATTCTTAAATATATATTTGTGAATATCAGTTATAGTACCTGGAATCTTATACTCTAATCACATGAAGAATCGATTTCAGTTTTATTGCCATGGCAATTAACCACTTAAAGATTTATTCTGTTTTTGTAATTCTTCTCTATATTTTGTCAGATGGATGAAGTCACTCGGTATAAATCTAGAATTCAAACATCTGACTGAGAGAATAAATGCTGTGCTTTAAATTGGTCAGCACGACAATGCAGAGAAATCCTAGAGGGTTACAGATGATATCAATCACTTGCTACACTCATGACTAATTTAATCTCCTTCTTACCATGTTCTCCCATCAACCTAACACTGCATGATCTGTCAAAGTCTCTGCCACAGTGTTACTGGGCCAGAGCTGAAACAATTTGTTCAGCCAAACCTGTTTGGATACCATCTGATTCAGGTTTTGTAATAACTCATCCTGGCTTGTTTGAAGTTAATTTTTATCATGATCTATAAGGAAGGTATTTGATTAACAAGATAGAGGTAACATGAATTCAGCACTTATTCTGGGTCAGGCACCGTTTTCAGCATTTTGCATGTATTATCTCATTTAATCCTCACATCAATACTATGAGGCAGGTGCTACTGTTAGGTGAAATATCCCAGGGAAAAAAGTGAGGGCCAGAGAGAGTAAGTCACCTGCCCAAGGTCACACAGATGGTAACAAGGGATCCAGGATTTGCCTCTGCATGGGGTAAATCCACAGTCCATTTTCCTATAACCCCTTGCTTTAAAAGAACAAGACAGTTTTTGTTTAGAATTGTCGGACTGTATATTAAATGTTTATATGTGAATACAATAAATGGTCCTAAATATTAAATGAACTGTATCTGATTAACTGAAGGATATGTATACCCAAATATTTTATTTGAATTAATTCAGCTCATTTATGGACTTGAAAAAAAAAGCACGTTTCCATTAAACTACCTGTCAGTCAAATGTTTTCTAAGTTTATATTGACTTTTCCCTTTTATTAGTCTGAATATATTGGCTTTTACTCAGTGTTCATACCTTCTAATCTGATTTAAAGAATACCTTTCCTATCCGTTTAAACTCTCTGCTTGTCACTGCCTTTCTGGACCTAAATCCCTCCTGCATGGCTTGAGACTGCCCATCTTTGCCCACCTGTTCCATCCCTGAACCCAGAGGCAGACCTAGGTTTGGGGAACCTGGAGTTTATATGATTGGGGTGGAGGTGGGGCAGGAGGCTTTTAACACAAAGAATGCAAAGTGCAAAACACAAAATTAGGTCCAAATGAGTGATTAAGGTGAGCAAAGGAATCACAACACATTAGAGATTTTTTAAAAGCTGGAAAATACTACAAACATTAAGAAATCCAAAAATATAGACACACACAACATATTTTTAATAGTTAACTGGCTGACAACTTACAAATACCTTTTTCCCCCTACATTATTTTTTTTTCTGCATAATGGTTGATCTACTCTTCATATAGCAACAATTTGCTAATACAATTTTTAATAGAGTAGAAAGCTAAGCCAGTCTTTCATCTACCACAGCTGATCACAGTATCACTTTTGTTTAATGGCCCATCATTTTTATCCAAAGTGTGTGTGTGTGTGTGTGTGTGTGTGTGTGTTTACAAATCAATTAAATTATTACCAAAGATGATATACTTCACATATGTTCAAATCAAGATTTTGTAATTTCACACTTGTTTTATTGAACTTTCCAAAATGGCTCTACAAATGGCAGTTAAAATGGTACTTTTTTAGCTCTATCAAATGTGTTATTGCATCAAAAAAAGGGGGAAATGTATGGTCAATTTAGACTTGGATATGCTGCCTTATCAGATGCGTTCCTGACAGGAGACAACTCCATTTGGCCAGTCCTGGATGAGACTGAATGTTCCACTTACGAGTACGCATAACTGATAATTGGAAGAATTTCCCACTACTAGCTTCTGGCTTTGTATTTTCCCCCCATTAGCACAATATACTATAAGACACACTCTATGGTACAGGACCTTGAGGGCTAACTCAGCCTACTTGGGTAGTAGGACTATTCCAGAAAGCCATTCCTGCACCTAAAGAGCCAGCAATAGTATTGAATGACTGAGGACCCCAACCCCAGACTAAATTTATCCCCAACTCAGCTTTCCTTAGCCAGATCCCCAAAATTTCATCTATAAGGAGAGGTCATGTGAGAGCGAGCGAGGCAGAGGGGCAAAGGCAGATGTTCATCCTGAGTCTCTGCCCACACTCTGGACCGAGATCCAGGTACCCAGGGCCCAGAATTCCTTTCACAAATGTATCCTGGGCTGGTTTCCTCAGCTGCTGACCTGCTGGGCCAGTCCTTGCATAGCGAACCATGCTTTCTCAGCCTCAAGTGATGGCCAAGGGGAGTCAGGGGGTGGGAAGAAAAGGAGGGCAGGTTAGCACCTAAAGGCTGTCTTTCCCCGCACTGCCAGGGTCCAAGGAGAAATTCCAAGAAGTCAGATTATTCTCCATTTGAACTAGGCCTTCCCATTCATTATACAGGCACATTTGTCAAAAGAGGAGGATAGGACGTATTTTATTTAATAGTTTGTTAGCTAGATTTATAACTTAAATGTTTTACAATGAATGTGCAATCCTTGTATTATCAAAACTAATAATGAAAAACTCATCAAACGTCAAAACATGCAAACAAAACTTTAAAAGCCTAATCTGGACATTCCATTTGGGAACTCTTTTTGGCGTGTCAAGAAAGTGCACTAGGCCATCCGTCTGCTATATCTTTGGAATCTGGGAAGAGTTGAAGGGACTTAGGCAGTAACATTCAGGATTCCCAAGATCCCAATGTTACCCACCAGAGTTCTTGGCCTCCTTAATCAATAGAAACTGGTAAGGGGCCAGACAAGAAGTTCAGGCAAGGCTTTAAGGGATTTGTGCTGCAGCACGGGGGAGCGAAAACAAGTAGCAGGTGCCCTTGCTTGCTCCCCGAGGGGGGCGGTGCGAGCTGGCCCCTTATATGGGGTGAGGGTAGGGGTGGGTCCAGGGGTCGGGCAGGAGGGGTGGCTTAGGTGGTCTGCCCACCCCCTTGGTGGTGCTGTGTGTAGGGGGCATGCGCAGTACCCTGCTTTTGCTCCAGACACCCTACTTTTGCTGGGTTTTTGGTCTTTTTGTATCTTGTTCATAATTTGCCCCAACTGCACATGCTCACAGTTATTTTTAGTCCTTTATAGTGTCTTTGTATTTTGTTGCTAAAGGAGATGTTTGTCCAGGTGCAAGCACCTGCAGCAAAGGGTCCCAGGTTCCCACCTGCCTGTCTTACCCAGGCCTGTGGGACAGAGAAGGCACAACAAACGCTGCTTCAGCTCCTGGAAAAATGCCCTGACAAAGCAGGACACATACTTCGGGGCTTGAGCAAGTAGAAGCACATCTTGCTGCTCATATGATAGGTGCCTTGTCACCATGGCTGAGACTAATAAGCAATATGACCCTCATACCACTCCTGAGGGATGGAGCAAAGCATAGATCTCACAGCCTAAGACCATTTTGGATTGGTGGGGTCAGGCACTCAGTACACTCATGATCACATAGCCAGAATCTGTAATATGAGTAAAAAGAAATCATTCTTGGATGAAAGAAAATTATTCTCTTTGGGAAGAGAGAAACAGTAACACTAAGCAGGATGGTGAGTTTTCATTACACAGCTCTTTAAAATTCTAAGCACTGTGATTTGTGTTGTATAACGCTTACAGAATGATAGAATCAGGACACATTATTAGGAATATAATCATATAAACAATCAGATACCTTCTTCTTACTCATCAACTGTTGTCAAGTACCTGCCGTGGGTCCCCTCCTAACCTAACCCCGATTCTGTGTCCCTCTGTGTCCAGACTTGGACAGACATTTTAAATTCTAAGAGGTTGTCCTGAACATCCGGGCTTCAGGACAATCAGGCCAGCACTCCCTGCGAATAGAGGAAGTGGCCCTGGCGTTTTGTTCAGCTCTCAGGTCCACATGGTGCTCGGCCTCACACGGCTTAGGAAAAGCTGCAAGGGAGAGATCAGAGCCCCACTAGGGCTCCTCAGTGTCATTCCCTCCTTTTCCAATCAGAAGGGAGTAATTTCCCTCCACCTCATTATTTTCCTGCCTAGCTTTCCACCCTCTGAAGCTGAGTCTTTCCTTCCATTAACAGCCAACCAGGAAAGTGTACTCACTAGTACTTCGTACTAATCTTGTAGTTTTATAGCCTGACCTCTCACCAATCTTTTGACATAAGTGGTTTCTTAAAGGGGCACTGCCTTCTTTTTCTAAACTTATTAAAAGACATTAAAAGGGATTCTACTTTTTTGAGGGGGTCCCCTGGAGAAAATCATACACACAAAATACTATTGTCTTTTATTCAGGTGGTGGTGTGCCTTTTTGCCTGTCTCTATGTCAGGTTCCACATGGTGGCCTGGATGCTCAGTATTCCGAAACCAGGCAAGAAATTAGCATTTTAAGCTGATATTATTCTCTCAAAAAAACAAACCCAATCCAAAAATGGGTGGCTGACCTAAATAGACATTTCTCCAAAGAAGACATACAGATGGCCAAAAAACACATGAAAAGATGCTCAACATCACCAGTTATTAGAGAAATGCAAATCAAAACCACAATGAGGTATCACCTCACACCGGTCAGAATGACCATCATCAAAAAATCTAGAAACAATAAATGCTGGAGAGGGTGTGGAAAAAAGGGAACACTCCTGCACTGTTAGTGGGAATGTAAATTGATAGAGCCACTATGGAGAATAGTATGGAGGTTCCTTAAAAAACTAAAAATAGAACTACCATGCGACCCAGCAATCCCACTACTGGGCATATACCCTGAGAAAACCATAATTCAAAAAGATACATGTACCACAGTGTTCATTGCAGCACTATTTACAATAACCAGGACATGGAAACAACCTAGATGTCCATTGATACATGAATGGATAAAGAAGATGTGGCACATATATACAATGGAATATTACTCAGCCATAAAAAGAAACGAAACTGAGCTATTTGTAGTGAGGTGGATAGACCTAGAGTCTGTCATACAGAGTGAAATAAGTCAGAAAGAGAAAAACAAATACCATATGCTAACACATATGTATGGAATCTAGAAAAATGGTACTGATGAACCTAGCAGTAGGGCAGGAATAAAGTTGCAGATGTTGAGAATGGACTTGAGGACACGGTGGGGAGGGGAAGGCTGGGATGTAGTGAGAGAGTGGCACTGACATATATACACTACCAAATGTAAAATAGATGGCTAGTGGGAAGCTGCTGCATAGCACAGGGAGATCAGCTTGGTGCTTTGTGATGACCTAGAGGTGTGGGATAGGGACGGTGGGAGGGAGGCTCAAGAGGGAGGGGATATGGGGATATATGTATGCATACGGCTGATTCACTTTGTTGTACAGCAGAAACGAACACAACATTGTAAAGCAATTATACTCCAATAAAGATGTATAAGAAATAAATAAAGGGAATTAAACATTTTTTAAAAATGGATACTATTCTCATCTTTTGGGACAGGATTAGCACTTGGTAAACACATAGAGTACTTTATGCGTACAATATAAATGGACTCAGTTAAACATTTATTGAGCACCTGCTGTATGCAGGACACTGTGTTGAGTGCTGTAATGAGTGCTGTGTAGGTCAACAACATGACCAGGATTTACGATTTGATAGAGCATATGCCTTTACGTGGATATACAGTGGTGCCTCGGCATCTGCAGATGATTGGTTCTAAGACCCCTGCAGATACCAAAATCCATGGATGCTCAAGACCCTTACATAAAGTGGTGTAGTATTTTCATACAACTTATGCACATCCTCCTGTATATTTTATATCATTTCTAGATTATGTCTAATGCCTAATACAATGTAAATGCTATGTAAATGTGCACTGCAAATTCAAGTTTCGCATTTTGGAGCATTCTGGAATTTTTTTCCAAATATTTTTGATCCACAGTTGGTTGAACCCACAGATGCCAAACCCTTGGATTCGGAGGGCCACTCGAACATAGCATTCTTAAAGTTCACAAAGTGAATAAATACAATATGACCAGGTGATGGAGTAAACATCTCACAAAGTCAAGAGAGAGCTGGGTAACACATGTTAAGATTGGGGAAGACAAAGGGAATCCATGATTCAGATTTTCTTTCTCATATTTTCTTTCTTCTAAGGTTTTCTTAACCGGTGTCTTTTCCCAGTTCTAATAATAAGTCTCCCAAACCTGTCAGTGGCTCCTCAGGTCTCCTACAAGGGCACAGCATTTTCCATGGTCTGGAGACTGTATTCAAATTGATAGACAGATTTACAATGTTTGCAAACATCTTAAATATTTAGGCTTGCAGTGAAACATCCAAGGAAATATAGTCAATTCTTAAAAGTGACAAAACACAAATAATATTATAGTACACTTTTTGCTGGAAATACACAAGTCATACTTGTCTCATCTGTAAAGCAAGATTTTGCCATTACTTTACTAAAACAGTGAAACTTAGACATTACCAGGATTTTCTGAGCAATACTACGGAATGACTGTTGAACTGGTTTTTGAAAGACTTGGGTCTAATTTAAACTCTGCTCCTTGCTAGCAGTGTGAGTTTTGGTGAGTCACCTACTTCTCTGCTTTTCCATATCCAAGACTAGCAATTACATTTATTTACTGCAACATGTCAAAAAGTTTGTTGTGATAATCCATGTAAACTAATGCTTAAAGGTATCACTCAGAAGGAAAGCATCACTGTTAGAACAAGCTCTGAAATAAACTCTTGGGTATAGTTTGGTTCCTGTTTCACTAGTCGTTAACAGTGATCAATGTTGTGTTTCTAATTTTCTTCACTGATCTTTATAGAATGTTTCTTTTCTAATTTCTCCACTTTTTCTAGCTTAGGATCAAAACCCATAAGTCTTTTACAAAGATGTGCACCTTTGCATCAGTTTGAGAATAGAAACCCTTTGGGGTCGTTTCCCTCATGTAACCTTGCTCCCCTTTCTTGTGAGAGCATCGTTGTTTGGTGTGAATCAGAGCCAAAGCATATTGCCTTTTTGTATTCTCAGCTCCTGTCTTCCTCCCTCCTCTATCACCCACCCCTCCTGTAAATAACAGAAGCAAAAATGTGCAATTGCCAAATATAAAGTTGAGAAATCTCTGTCACTAATTTTTTTTTCTGAATCATAGGTTTCTCTTGTCAGTTTAACTTTTGAAAGTGGCAGTAAAAAGAATTTGGCAAGACTTACAGAATGAAATGGAGTGACTAAAGCAGAGACTTCATCACGATGGATGAAGAGATCCTTTCCAGGACAAATTCTGGAAGAAAAGTGGTTGATCTGTCTGATCTGACAACCAGGCTTCATGGTGGGAATGACTAAGGAAGAAAAGCAGTTGCCCACACAAAATACCCTGAGGGGCTCTGTGGAGGCACAAGTTCCCAAGAAAACGAAACACTAAAGGAAAATACAGGTGAGAGACATATTCCCTACTCTTTAGGCTGATTGTTCTCTTCTAGGCCTGAGACATGAAGTACAATTAAAATATTTGTTTCTCATCGATAATGATGCAAGTTGTGTATCTCATTCCTTAGGGAACTTGAACTCCTTTTAATGGAGGCATGAAATCTAGCTGTGAAACCCAGATGACATATCATTCTGGCAGGATCATGAAGAAGAAAGTTTAAACTCTGAACAACTCTTTTATCTCAGCGTTCTTAAATCAGCTAGGGGTGTGTGTGTGTATGTGTGTTTGTGTGTGTGTGTGTCTATTCCTTGTCCTTCATCTTCTAAGGAAAAACAGTAAAAAGAAAAAGGAAGTGGGGAACCAGGAAAAATAGATGAGCCTCGGCTAGCATTGGAGACTGGGTGCTTTTGGTTTTTCTCCATCACTAAATCTCTATGTAATAATAAGCCTATATATTTTAAAACATTTTTTTTAATACAATAAAAATAAGAAGTAAACCAAATCTCTAATTACATAGTTTGAAAGTCAAAGCTTCACACTGGTTAGGTCAAGCGCCCTCCGACTAGGCATGCTGGGCTCTTCTGTAAATGATTCAGTGGAGTGACCAGAAACCTAAAATTGAAGCCATATGGAAACTTACTGTGCACATTAAATTGTGTGTAGCAGTGTTAACAACATCTTGATTTGTGGCTGCAAGTAATAAATGAATTATATTAATTTTGTAGCTGCAAGCTAATTTCTCCGGAATTACTTTTTAATAACCAAGCATCATGTTCGCTGGTAAGATTTAAATACATTTAGGAACAAATTTGTAGACTTTTAAGTGATGCTAGATTATCATTTTGAAAGCTTAAGAGTTAATTTTCTATTTCCCCTAACACCAAATTTTTAGAGAGAAAACGATTTTGCTCCAGCTGGACACCTGGGTTGATAAACAATGGCCGTATTACTCAGTAACAGTTACCTTCCTGGTACAGCCAGGTGGGAACTGAATTGTTGCAAGTATTTTTCCCCCTATTTTATAGGTGATTTGTCTTTATCATATAGCTTATCATTTTTCTCTCCCCTGCCGGATTGAAACTAATCATGCTTTCATGTCAGTGCACAGCTTTGAAGATTATGGTTGGTTGTCTTAAATGTCTTAGTTTGGTGGTGGAGAGTGTGGGTTCCCTTGGATTGAATTTTCATCCCAGCGCTTCTGAACTGTGTGACCCGGGGCTAGTTTTTGTGCCTCAGTTTCCTGAGGGGGCTAATAATAGGATATGCCCCCCAGGTCGTTGGGAGGATTAAATGAGAAAGTACACGTGAAGTGTGTAGGTTGAGACCTGCCTCGAAGAAGCCTCATTAAATTGAGCTGCTGTAATTCTCTGGGAGAGAACGAGGTTCATGCAGAGATTGTGAAGCTGCAGGTCAGGCAGATCTGGCTGAATTCCAGGTCCACCATTTATCACTTGGACAAGTTGCTTCACTGCTCTAAACCTCAATCTTTGTCTGAAAAATGAAATTCTCATACCAGACTCATCTCCCTGCACTGTTGGGAGGAATATATAAGATGAAACAACGTAAAGAAGTATAACATGGTCATGGTCATGTAATAGTTTCAATAAATTCACTAATATTCATTTCCTTTTTCTTCCGTGGGAAGTATTCTTAGCTCTGTTATTTCGGGTGGGGAACGGGGTCACAGCTAAGTCAGATGGCCTATTTCTTCCCTGTGTTCTTAGGCTCCACGTCAAAGGAGACTTCTGACAATAGGGAATAGTGGTATGAAAAATCTACACTCGCAAATAATGTAACAAATGTTTATATGTGAGTTTAAAAATGTATTGTTTTGGCTCCAGATTTTTCTTCCTAATTATATTCGATATCAGATAATATTAAAATTAGTTGGCCTTCCCTGAGTAACACAGACTGGCGATGAATGGAGGAGATAGAAAAGAGAAAACTAGCTAGTACTTAAAAAATATTGCTATGGGTAATCTGCATGTGAGTAATTGGAATTTAATCATCAAAAATGCTCAACCACTTCACAAATAATAATAATATTACTGGGGTGGGGGTGTTGGTGGTGCTGGGATGAATTGGGAGATTGGGATTGACATATATACACTAATATGTATAAAATAGATAAGTAATAAGAACCTGTTGTATAAAAAATAAAATAAAATTCAAAAAAAAATACTTATTGAGTACGCACTATGTGCCAGACATGCTGAGTAATTTATATACAGTATCTAATTAAATCTTCCCCTAAATGCTATCAAGTAATTATTATGGTTCTTACAATTGCAAATAAAGATACTGATGGTTAGAGAGGTTAAAAAAAATCAGTCCAGTCATTTCCTAAATTGATTGTTCAGCTTAAATGATAGAATGGTGTCGAGTGGTCAGTTTTGGCCTTTTCTTGTTACCATCTGATTTCATGACACAGAACTTTACAACAAAGAACTTTAAAAAACTTGAGAGCAATATTGTTCCAATATCTTGTGATTAGGAACCATGTTTTAATTTGTCTGCATGGTCCTTAATAATTCTATCCAGAAATCAAAGGCCTGGTTTGGTACAGTTATGCTACATGTCCTGCAGTAATTTTGAGAGGAATCTGGGATAATAGCTGCAAATACAAACAGAGAACTTATCCTGTGGAATATTTAACACTGGAGGGGACTGTTCTTAGAGTAATATTAACTATCAGCCCTTGGGTTTTACTCTTCTTTTCTATTCACACCCCACACTCTGAGTTTGAGTCCATTCATACCTCCAAGTCTACAACTGTAGCTCAGACATGTCTCCCCAACTCCAGACTTCGAGAGCTGCCACTGAACCTTTTAAATATAACTGAACCATTTGTGTCCTCTCCACTAAAGTTTTTGATTTATTCATTCATATTTATCTAAATATCTTTCTTCTGTCTTGGACTCCCTGTTCTTGGACAGTAGTGTCTTTTTCATTTTTATGTCTTCACACCTAATGAGGTTTCTGAAGCATAGCAGTTTAGTATTAGATATTTGCTGAATGAATGGGTGCTCTTTTGGCCTTGATTATTCACGATCCAAGAGAGAAGGAACCATGCCTAGCCTGCTCGCCACTGTGTCCACCCTCTTCCCGGCACCCTCTTTGCATCACATGGTGCAGGGTGGCTCTACTGAAGAGCCGCTTACCTGGGTGAAGGACACATGGGCATCGTCACCACACCAGAAACTCCAGGAGATCAGGGAGCTTGTCTCCTCCTATCCTCACTGCCCAGCACAGTGAAGGACTCATCAGAGTAGGGACACAATAAATAATTGTTGAATGAACAACTCCTCTCATTGAATCCTCCACTTTTCCCTCCCGTTGAGACAGAAAAGGTGAAGGCCAAGACCCATTATTCTGTGGTTTTTTTGAAGGCACAGAGCAATTGCCAAATTATTGCCCTAGTGTTTTATAAGGAAGGTTGGTAATATTTCCATTCCACTTTCCATTGGCCATTGTGTCACAAACTAATTGAAATCTATGTCTATAGAGCCCTGAAATATGCAACTAGGAAAGTGAGGATCTGGTACATATTCCTTTTTGTCCACAATTCCAGTTCTCCAGGGGTGCTGGCCAGTCTACATTCCTGTCTAGATCCTCTTTGATGTGACATGGGACCCCCTTGCATAGTCACCCAATGGGAATTGACAAGTCTCCAGATGCAGTAGAGAATAAAATTTTAAAAATTCATTGGGGGATATCTCTTTTATTTTCCAAGTCTGGGAGAGGGTCTTGGAGAACATGCACAAAGACCAATTTTTCCATTATGACAAGCCCACCATCCTAATTGCAAATCCATAGCACTGCTTTTAAGGCACTTCCATGAGGAAATCTGTATTCAATGTTCCCAGGGTTACAGCAAGTCTGGATTCTTCCACCACAAAAGAAGAGTGACAGTCCCAGGTCAGGATCCACCAGGATGTCCCCTGTTATCTCGAGTCATGTCTTAACACAAACACACAAAAATCCTTCATGACTAATTTTACTTCCATTATATTTTGAGAAGAAATAGATACGGAATGTTCAGCAAGGGGGAATTGAGAGTGGATGTATTTCAAAAGTGTACCAGGAAGAATGCCAACATAGTTGGGAATCAGTGTTCTCTAATGACATATCTCAGGTCTTCTACATGTTTATCCAACTTTTTGTCGGGAGGGCTGACTGCTCAAAGGCTGGAAAGAAAAACAGCCCTTGTGGCTCAGCAGATCACACACCTGTGATATTCCTGACCAAGGCTGCTGCACAAAGGCCAGTGTGACTCATGCTGTGACTTTACTTTCTTCTTTAACAAAAACACTAATGGCACAAGGAATTCCTCCTCTTTTCCATTGTCTGTATCCAACTCTCTTGCTGAGATCTGAAAAGATATTTCAGTTTTCTTTCCTTTGCCTTTATCTGTCACCCCAAAGACTGTGTTCATCGTTTAGTGATGTGAAATACCTCTGGTGTTGGCATTCCAGGAACGCATGTGGGCCAGGTAATGAAGTAGCAAAGGATCAGCAGGTGGAGATGGAACCTGAGAACTGGTATTCCAAAAAACAATCCGTGGGTGATTCTGTTGCTGAGCAGAACATGACAATGCTGACCTCCAAATCTAGGACTTGACTGGATTCTTGCAGGTATTTATGATGGGTCCTTTAAGCCTTTCTTGGTTCTTACGCTATACTCCAATATAAAGTCTCTGAACTTACTGGGGTCCTCCTCCCCTTCCTGACGTTAAAAGGATGCTGGTTCTTTACCATCTTTTCCTCAGAGTTCTCATTGCACTACTGCCTTTTTCAAACTCTGGAGAGAAATAAGGTCCCTGATGTGGCACCTTGGCAATTCTTGTCACATTATAAAAGTCATCCCTGGTAATTGGCAGGTGAGAATACAGGGAATTCTCACCTTTCTGGTGTGTTGCGGTCTGACATAAGATGTAATACAGTTCACAAGATTGGGTGCAGGTGTATACAGAGCTTGGGTTCTCCGGCTTTTTCATACATTTATTCCACCATAGATATCTTCCAGATCAGGGGCTTTCCAACATTTTTGACATTTGATGTCGTAAAATATATAGTACCGTGTGTGTGTGTGTGTGTGTGTGTGTGTAAATGAAGTAAAGTTTCAGATGAACTAGTACTTCCTTTTACTATGTGTGAGGGACTCTATTTTTCATTCTATTAAAAATATATTGATAAAGTTCACTAGACTAAATTTGTATCACATGTGTAACCTCGATCAAACTTGCACTTAGAAAAATATTCATACTGTTCAGATTTAACAGGAGTTAATACGTTTATACCATATTAGTAATAGAAATAATATCTGGTTTCATCAGCTGCTTGCTTACTTTGAATCAGGAAGTGGGCTAATCACTTTTCATAAATGATTGCATTTTATCTTCACAACCCTATGACATATGTGTTATTATTCTCACGTTAAAGGTGAAAATCTGAATCTTATGCAGTTGTTCAGTGTCAGTTGTTGGATATGAAAGGTCTGTGCTGCTTTGCCTTTGAATTGAGGTTATCCTGTAATCAGACTAGAGCTTCTAGCCCTAATTACAATCAATGAATCAAGAACTTAATGAGTGCATGCCCCATAGACACACAAAGAGGATTAAACATTGCCCCTGCTCACATAGAGTATACAAGCTAGTCAAATCTCTACCTTAAATAACAACGTATGGCCCAAATAAGATTTTGAATATAACATAATATCTAGACAGTGAACATTTAGTTGACAATTATGTGATTGAAACAATAGGGCTGTGACTTCAGAGCAGCATGATGTCACTTTAGCCTAGAGGGACCTGGGAGGCTTCATGTAGGAGGTGGCCTTGAAGGACACATGCATTTGAAATGGTAAAGAATAGAAATGAGGAGATCTCAAACAGGTGGAGCAATGCAAGACACAAAGCAGGATGGACATGCAGTAAACAGGCTTAACCAGGGATGTATTTCTGTAGAGTAGAAGTTGTCTACCCTTGCTCCTCAGAGATATCTCAGGAGCTAGAGCAGGGATGGGGGTGTCTTGGTCTTGGCTCACCACACCAGTCTTTACCAAGGCCAGAAACATTTTCATGTGCACACCAGCTCCCAGGAAATCATTTGAACAAAGCGTACTGATGCTTTTTTTAAAAAGTGGGTGAGGACCATTTATAGAATGAAACAGGATATCAGGTTGGAAAAGTGGACTAGACATTCCATACATAAGGCCTTGGGTGCCCAACCAAGGGGCAAAAATCTGAGAACTGGCTTTGTTCACCTATGTCCATTAGCTCTGTGCCCAGGGGCAAGTGACACGACTTTGCTGATTCTGTTTCCAGTAAAATAAGAATCATGGGAATTATTATTACCCCTTACCTGGCACCCAGGGCCTTGTATGAGACCTCTAGTCAACTTTTCCAACTTTTCCATGATAAGTTCCTAGGGGTAAATAAGGTGAATATGTGAAAAGTGTTTTATAAATTCTAAAGTCCTATATGATGTCAGCAGTTGTTTTTACTGTTAATATGGAGAATTGAGACCAATGAAGAATTTTATCATTTATCAGATAGTAAATGAGAACCGTGAAAGGTGTTACTCCAAGGGACTGGTGTGTTGGAATAGTTTGGGAAGATTAATCCGGCCTTGGGAAATTAGCTGGAAGGAGGAAGGGCGGAACAGGGGTGATTAGCTTGGAGGACAGTAAATTAGTCAAGATGTGAAGGGATAAGGGGAAATCAACAGAACCTGGAGACTAACTTCAAAGGGCAATGGCCAGAAAAAGAAGAAAATATGAGAAATATTTAATACCTTTTTTTTTTTTTTACAAAATGTTTTTCACATTCATGCTCATTTAACCAGAGAAAGCTCAGAGAGTTTATTCACAGGAGGTTTCAGAAATGTTCTAGATAAGGCTGGAAGGAGGGGCTAGTGTTTTGGAAAGTGTTTCATTATAGACACATTGAGTTTTAGAGGACAATGCGATACCCAGGTGAAGATGTTTGGTGGGCTGAAGTGCAGATCTGGTAGTTTTCATATAGAGGGGACAGGAGGCAGAGAAATGGGCTCTGCAAGACAATGAAGAAGTGCAAAGCGCTGAGGAAAGGTAAGAGAAGGGAGGGCTTGTAAAGCAGACAGAAGAATAGTTTAACAAAGTGGGAGGAAATCCACGATAGCTTGGGAGGGCAGGGGCAGCCAGAGAGACAGCAAAGAGAATAGGGATTGAATGACAGTCATTCGACATCAAGAAACCATGATGCTTTGTATGATCCTTATTTTACCAGAAATTAAGAACCTGCAAGGTCGTGTTCCTTGCCCAGGGGCACAAAGCTGATGGACATAACTGGACAAAGTTGGGCCCTCAGACCTAACACCCTTGGGTGATCTTCCGTATCCCCTTAACTGGCACCCAGGGCCTTGTATGAGTTGAGATCTCTAGTCAACTTTTCCAACCTGATATCCCAATTCTTTTTATCAGTGTTTTTTACACACTTTCCCCCCCGCCCTTTTCCTATCTATCTATCTATCTATCTATCATTTATCTATTTATTTATTTATTTATCTCCCTCCCTCCCTCCCTCCCCTCCCTGCCACCAGAGCGGGAAGTCTGCCTCCTTCCTTGCCATGTAACTCACGCCCCCAACCAGCAGGTGGAGCCACACCTTTTCTTCCCGCTGCCCCTTCCCCTCCTGGAGGTGCCCCGGGGCATGCGCCTGCGCACTGGGGCCAGTGCTTGGACTGCTAAGACCCTGGCTGCTTCCTGTCAGCTGGGGAAGAGGTCTTTCTTTTGAAACGTCAGTGTGCTTTGTTAAAACGGCATCTCGGGAGTAAATATTAAAACATATGCAGCCTCAGATGGTAGAGGTGGGGGAAGGACTACAGCAGATTAAAGAGAGCAGGTGCTAAAGAAGGTGAGACATTCCTTGTCAAGTACCTATTGAAGAACTTTGCTTAGGAAGGGAAGGGAGCAAAAGTCTAGGTGGGGCTTTAGGGTGAAGAAGGGTGTTTTGTTGTTGTTTTGGTTTGGGTCTCCAATTTGGGAAGAAAGTCTTGTATACATGGCTGGGTCTCTGCCAAGATTAGAGCATCATGTTATACACTTTAGTATGAGAGGGCAGGGTATAGACCCTCCCCTTCCTATGCTCCTGGTATAGCGTTACTCAAAGGAAGAACCTGAACCTTGTCCTACTTTGGGTTTCCACTGGAAGCCTGATTAATAAATAGGGTCCCTGTTGGAAAGGGAGGATACCCCACACATACAGAACATCTCAGATTCATCAAAGACAACTCAGTAACAGGTCCAAGGGGAGACAAGCTGCAGTAGCTTTGAGAAAACAGGAGGCCATTCTTGAACCTACCCTGACCCAGCTCCCTGGGTGGCTGAGTGCCCTGGGACCAAGAGGGCTGGGTGATTAAAGCAAGAGACCCTTATCAGGAGCTCAAGCACTCTACCGTCTCTTCAAAATATGAACATGTTTTTCTTTAGAAGCTGGAGACCCGCAGAGAGGTGATGAGAGAGAGAAAGCAGTTTCAAGGGGGAGCACACATGCCCAGAAGACATTTGATGGAGGTCAAAGGTGGGCCGGTGCCACCAGGTGGGCCACAGAGTAGAACATCAGCCACACAATGCTTCATTGGAGGTGGCATTGGCTTGGGCAACCTGGGCATGGGGACATGACTGAGAAAAGGCCCAGGTACCACCAGGATTGGTAGATGAAATCCTTTCCTTCCATGCCTTCAAAATACAGAAAGTGAGAGGCTTGAGGTCTTGCATTTTGCATGGAAGAAGGAGGACTGGACTTAAGAACAAACCTACATAGAATCTATAAGCTGGGGGAGCCAAAGAGACCATTTGGTAGCATGCATGTATGTAGTCAAAGAGGAAAAAGATAGTAGAAACAGAAAAAATAATACTTGGGAAAAGTATAAGAGCTCAGAGAGAAGGAATTGGTGGACAGCAGAGTTAAGGGCATTGGTCTTGGAAAGTGGTAAGCAAACCTGGCCACATACAGCTGGGAAGGGATGGGGATCACTGTACTAAAAAGAAAATAAGCTAAGACAGGCTCTTATCTGGCAGACTGAACTCTCTAAGGCAGGTGATGCCATGGGTGGCACAAAAGTGTCATCTTGGAGGCCAGAAGCAGTGCAGTGTGAGGAGACAAAGATCGGTGTGATCAAGACAACCCCTTGAGGGCCATCAGTGAAGGATGGTTGAACTGCAGAAATGGTCCAATTGAAGTTTGATATGCAGTGTATCTCATGAGCACACAGATGGAAGACATGCCCTGGAACGTTTCCCTCCTGAACTGTCATGAGGATTTTTAAAATAATTTAAAACTATATTGAACACCTATGATGTGCAAGGCAGACTGCTGAAGTGGTCCTCACAGTGTATAAGGTGAGGCCAAAGCTCTTGAGGCTTCAGAGTTTAGAAGGAGAGGCATGGCAGAGATTGCTAGGTGCCTAACCAACATCCATTTTCTCCCTCTTACATATTCAGGACCCGAATTTATTCCAGGTGGCAATATACTCTGATAAAAAGGATATATTTTACAGCTTCTCTGAAATCTAGAAGTGGTCAGTGAGATGTAAGTATAAGTCATTGGGTGGGGCTTTCATAAATATTCTCTAAAGGGGTCTGATCAGGTGGGTGGGACATTCTTTTGCTGTCCCCTTTCCTTCTTCTTCATCGGAATGAGGACACAATGACTAGAACTCCAGCAGCCATTTTGGGCCATGAGGTGAACTTGAGAATGGAAGTCCCATACTAAGGTTAGAGGAATAGAAAGGTGGGAGGAACCTAGGCCTCTGGCGCCTTTGGACAGCCATACAAGTCCTACTTTATCTACCACTTCTTTTAAATGAGCGTGAAATACATCTTTATTTTGTTGAGGCCACTTACGTAACACACACACACACACACACACACACACACACACACTAATCCTGAGATTAAATATGAGATTCACATAACTCAGCTAAAAAGAAGAGATGCTTAATCAATTTGAAAGGCATTAATTATTAAAAGGGTTCAGAAAATAGAAATACCTCTCATCCTCTCATGCTGGAATGTAAGGGAAGCATGGGGTCAGGAAGAGAGCAAGGAGTTAAAATGCCCTGACCTCAAGCCTTCTGGGTGCTGTGTACTATCTCACTGAGGCTGCAATCAGAGGTTAGCAGTGAGGCAGATTTTGACCCAAATCTGTCCGACTCCAAGCCTTCCTGATCCTCAGTTGCGCTCTCTATTCTACACTATTTCCTCTTCCATTGGAGCGATACCTTAAGAGGTAGGATTCTGTAATGCATTGCAACTGTGATGTTGGTATATGAATGAACAATTCATATGATTTCTCAGGGTTGCAGTCAACCAGGAACAGGGAGGGCCCTGTTGGGGAAGAGAACTGACACTCTGTCCTTGGTGAGTGTAAAGGTGGCAGCTGGGTGATTCCCATGCCAGAGGTCATCAGTGGGATCTGAAGGATAATTAAGCCACAGGGATCAGTCCCACACACCCCGATTCTATCAGTCCACTGAAGGAGAGAGCACATATCAGATTTGTGCATCCAAATTATGGAAGAAATTTCATTATCTCTAGTGTCTGTGCCTAAAAATCCCACTCTTGCTTGAATTCCTTACGAACAAAGCTCTGAGATGAGATGCTTCTTCTGAGCATTTGCTTCTTCCCCAGACATTCAGCCAGCTGCTTTTCTTCGCAGCTCTCCCATATTGCCAGAAGGGAGACAGGAGAATGCAGCTCCTGTTGCAATCTCTAGTTCCAACATGAGTTTGTGACCCTCGAAAGACTGCGGTTTTCAGAGGTTGTCTGGACCAACAAGACACTGAGCAGGCGCAGTGTGGGTCACCTTGGAGCAAGGGTGTGGGAACACCGCACCTATTCTGCTAATGACCAAACAGAACTGCCTTATTTCTTTTTTTTAAACCAAACACAACAGATTCTTCTAGTACCAGGTGCTTCCTTACTTTCTTGCTCTTGGCTCAGACAGGGTGAGCAAAGATCTGACTCTCAGCGTCTGAGGGGCCTTAACGAGGCTGGGCAATCCTGGACACAATCCCAGGGAGGGCAGGTGTTGTGCGCGGATTCCACGAAGCAACCACGAATCACTCCCGTGTCGGCGACAGACAGGGGACAGGCGGCTCTCTACCTGAGGCAGACTTCTCTCTATCCCTGGAGGGCACACTGCCTCCTCTTTCCCGACTCCTTCGCCCCCGGCCCTCGCAGGGTGTGAACGGGCAGGTGTTAACACACCCGCTTAGAAAAGCGCATCCGTCACCCACCGAGTCCCGCGCCAGCACCTGCTGGCACCCTTGCCCCTCGGAGCGCGGCGGCCGTGCGCGCCACAGGGCCGGGCGCTTAAGGCAGGGAGAGCTGAGGGACGGGGACGCTGAGTCTCTTGGCCTCGGCTCAAGAAGCCCCGCCAGCCGCGGAGGGGCAGGACGGGGCAGCTCTTAGCCGAACTTGGGCAAACTAAAGCTGCCGCCGCCGCGCGTCCCCCATCGTGGCAGACAGCACGGGTGATGGGGCGACCCCTTTCCCGCCCCTCGGGGCCTGGCCACCAACAGGTCGCCTCCTCCCCGGTTCGGGGCAGGGTCTGCCGGGCGCGCCCGCTCCCCCCGCGGTGAAGTGTCTTCCCCGGCCTGCAAGGCCGGAGCAAGAGCCGCGGCCCCCGGGCCCCAGGGCGCCCACTGCGGGCGGGACCCGGGCAGTGCAGCCCGAGTCCCTGAGCCCGGCTGACTGCCGGCGACGGGAAGCCGCCTCCACCTCCTCCCCGCGCCAGCCGCGAGGCGCCGTCGGGCCTGCGCCCGCTCAGTGGATGCCCGCGGGGCGCACAAGTGGGCAGCGTGGGCGCAGCCGTGGAGCGCGGACCCCCTGCCTCGGCCCACCCAGCACCGCGCGGTCCCGCCATCGGTGGACCCATTTCTACTGGCCTCACCAGCCTTTGCAGCTGTCCCCATCTTCCCCCTGGAGGCAACCTGCGCACGAGGGCATCTGGAGTGAGGTCACTGCCACCTTGATTTTTATTTTAGAAGAGTCTCAGTTCTGCTTAAGAGGGTGAGCTCCTTTGCGCTATTCAAGTAGGGTTTAAACTTATACTCACACAGAATTTAGCCTCTAATCGGCCAGACTTATTTAAACGGCACAGAGTAAAACCTTCCAGTTTTAACATCCACTCTGGTGTTTGCTGGAAATTTGCCACCGAATTTCGGCGTGAGCTGAAGGTTACCAGGATTTATCATTGTTTCCCCAGGATGTTTAACCCTCATGGGCGCCTCTTCTTTCATTTAAGATACTTAAAAAAAAAAAATTCTTGTAAGCACTTTGGCCATTTTGTTTAAGAAATCTGTTTTATCTCGCCGGGTTTTGAAATCCAGAACTATGTCTGAAATGGGGAGGAGGGAGTGTTGGAGACAGAAACCAGCTGTGTACCAGGAAATAATAAGTATCATGCAAAAATATCACAGCTAATAGATGTCCTTTACGAGTGGAAATATCTATGTTTAATTGCTTTAAAAATGTGGGTGGAAAACCACAATTATACATTGTGATAACAAACCTGTACAGATAACTTCTGAACAATACAAAACAAGTGCTGAAAATTTTTTCTTTAGGATTGATATAATTATTCCAAAATTATGACACCACCTACCCAAATATCATATTGCCCCATCTGCAAATCCTTGAAGAGGAATAGTTACCGATCGAATGCATTTAGACTCGTCCTTGATAAAAAGAAAATTGCATAGCTTTTTATACTGTTGTACACCCTCAAATGCATCTTCCAATATCATTGTCAGCTTAGTGTTATTCTCGATATTTAAAATGTTCAATTTTTCAGAGATACATTATATATAAATTCCTAATATTTATAAACACATCATTTTATTCATCTGATTTTTAATAACATGCATTTTTATAATTACTGTACAACTGAAGTAGACACTGAATTATGCTGTGTGCATTTCTTTATTCAACAGTATATTCTTAGATACCTTGTTCAAACAAATTAAGTGAATTTCAAAGAAAATAAAACATGAAAAAAATATCCTTCCAGTAGAAACAGAATCACAGTGCTTTACAGACAAAAGGAAAGGAAAAGAAGTTCTCATAGGAAAAGAGATTTATTATTACATAGAAAATTCTCACAATAGTTGAAACACACTCCAGAAACTAATAAACACCTTAGCTAGAGTTGTGCCTATTACTCAGCCCACAAGCATCTGCTTTGTCTTAATCAGAGGGGGGAGGTGAATGACCACTGTTTATTTTCATTTTCCTCATTAATTATGAAAAACTGCATTTAATTCATCTTGCATGGTGAGAGATTGGCTGCGCAGATGTAAGTCGTAAGGGAAGTGGCTGTCGGTGGGCAACCTGAACATGGCACCCTGCCCAAGGGGACCCCTGGGTGGCACTGCACAGTAATGCATGCCGTAATTGTAATTTTTGCCATAGTCCAAGGTTTCTTCTTGCTTCAGGGAAAATATCCCATTATAGTTAATTGGGGGAGGACTTAAGGGACCCTCAAACTGAGGGCTGGCACACTCAGGGGAAGTGCTTTCATAGAAGGATTCATACGCACTGCAGTAATTGTAGGGTTTCATGGACTTGGAATTATCAAGAGTTCCATGCCCCGGGGGAGGGGTGAGCTCAGGGCTGTGGTAGGGCGGATAGAAGGTAGAGTAGGGTGACCTTGTGTGGTGTGCCGCCTCCCCACCCTGACCCATCAGGAAACTCCTGGCATTGAGCTGCAAGCAGCCTGCCACCAAGTTTGTAGTTGGCTGGGAAAGACCTTTGCATAAGTTTTGGACGAACGTGAGCAGATCAGGTCTCTTGCCGATTCTCAGAATTTCAGAAAGTGCCCAGATGTAGTTTTTGGCCAGTCGTAAAGTTTCTATTTTGGACAGTTTTTGGGTTTTAGAATAACAGGGGACCACTTTTCTTAAATTGTCCAGGGCGTCGTTGAGGCCGTGCATCCTGTTCCTCTCGCGCGCGTTAGCTTCCTGTCTCCTGAACTTGACCCTCTCCAGTCGGAGCTTGGTCGTCTTTTTTTTCCTAAGACCCCTCCTTCTGGGCAACCCATTTTCATCTTCCTCTTCCCTGTCTTCCTCCTCTTCTTCTTTCTCAGTCTCTTCTCCAGGGGCCCTTTTGATGCTCTTTCCTCGAAGGACAATCTGTTTGGAAAAGCTTTCTGGTTTCTTAATTTGCTTCTGGTCCTCGCATTCTCTAGAAAACTTTCTGCACATCTGGGATTCTGGCATTACAACTGACTCATCAAACGGTAGTGTTAACATGGTTCTCTAATCTTAAATTACCTGAAAAAATGCCAGCACAATATTTAAAGTGTTTTCATTTTTAAAGTTTATACATTTAAAACATATTCAATGACTTAATCATAAGAATACAAAAACATGAGAAAAAGACTGATTTTTACACTAAATAAAATTTTTGAGTTTGTGCAGCCTAGTAATTATTAAAGAAAACAATGACACATGCAATAGGATTAATTTATACCAAATTATCAAAAGAAAATAAAACAGGAAGTATTTATTGTAATACCACCACCACCTCCATTTCTCTTTGATTTTAAACTGATTTTTAATATACGAAAAGGGCAGTGAAATTCAAACAAATGCAAAACATGATATAGCAATGCAGAATTTCATTAATTCCAATTCCCCTGAGTGCAAAATGAGAAGAGTCACCAGTTTTTAAAATAAAAAATGCTACCTCTCCATTAGCTGACAAATTTGTGGAGATTTATTTTTTAGAAAGAAAATAAGCCTTAACTTTATTTGCTGTATTATATAACTGTGAATTTAGATAAGTGGCTGTTGAAATACACAAATTTAAAAAAGAGATTAATCAGAGCCAATTTAAAAACTGCTTTCTTTCTGATCCGTAAAGAAACATGTAAAAGAGCACTCTTTTCCCAACCTTCACCAAAAAAAAGCGAGGGGGAGGATTAGGCTAATTTGGGATAAACTCTATAAATAAATTTTAAAAATCACTGGCATTATTTTAAGTCAAGAAAAATATTGAGACTGCTTTTCTATTTTAAATTTTTCTCAGTGTAATTGTCTGTTTACTGCTGTTCAAATCATCCTGACAAAAAACACTCTCGTAGTGTTTTTGTTCTGCGAGCCACAGAAGTCTCCCTCTAGCTAATATCTGACAGGAACGGTCCAAGGATTCTGACTGCAATTGTGCACGTGTATTCAGAATCCCGAATGAAAGGGGAAAATAATTTGTGTTTCAAATGCAATTTTGGCTTTCGTTTGGCGAAGCAGCAAGTATTTTCATCTAAAGTCTTCAAACAAATAAGCATGTTAAAACAGAGACTTTTTAATTTAACCATCTCCAGCTCCCTCAACACACACACACACACACAAACACACACACGCAAACTCTTAATAATGTCCACATACTTGCAGTTACATAATAGCCGTGAAAGTATGTGATAATTACATCATAAGAATGAAATATGATAAGAAGTTATAGATGACAAAAGACCATATAAATACTATAAGACAGTGACACTGTATCTTTAAATACTTGCATGCAAAGCCAGCATCAATTGAAGTATATCTTTATTTATATTACCTTAGGTTTTAATTTCATTCAATAATCAGTTTTCATTTTGGATCTTCCACATCTTTTCAGGCTGAGTGTCGCATCGTCTCCTGGAGTCTCTAGATCTGTGTGTATCTGCACTATCTCATTGATCTCTAAAAAGTGACATTGATGCCAACTGCCAGAGCTGGTACCCATGCCATCTGCTAGTGACGTCACAGGGCAGAGAGAACCATGTGATCCTCTCTCTTGGGACCTTCATTCTGCACTGATCATCTGGCATCCCTGTAAGTGGGTACCAGCATTCATGCATCAACACAGAAGGTTAGACTGATAGGGAAAAAAAATCTGCACCAGCCTTTCACATACAGTAGGTGCGTTTCTCCTCGAGCTGCTTCGGCTTCACTGGCAATCTGTAGAAATAGCTGTGTTAGTGTTCAGTTTCGCCCTGTCAACGGTGCAACTATTAGGTAGTCGTTAATATTCCATTCATTTACAAGGTGGGCTTTTGTGTGAGCGAGAGGTTTTTTGTTGTTGTTGTTGATGTTTTGTAAAGATCACCATCCCATTTGTGCACCTGGGTACCCAGGGAAAGAAAGCCGTGAAAAGGAGCTGAAATCAGGAAAATGGTCTTGAGATGCTTAACCAAACTAAGATTTGTGTAAGCGAACAGGGATCAACAAAGGTCTCCTTATTTCCTTTCATGGCATGTAACTTATGGGTGTATGTCTGTGTGTTCTCTTATTGACATGTAAGACTTCTGTGCTTCTTAAGAATTTGGAATAAAAGAACAGTTTCTCCATCTGGGGTCTGTGAAAGACATCCTCAGATGCTCCCCTTTCTACACTTGCTGGTATCTTTCAACAACTTTTCAGAGAGATTCTTTGTATATCTGTGTAAAATGCAGAGACAACTGCAAGTCCACTGTGAAAGATTTCAAACTACATTCTTATGTCCTCTACCCAAAGTCACAACTTCACTCTCTTATTGTCCCTCTCTTTACAGCCTTCACTGGCCTGTTCCTTCTCATTTCATTTCATATACAATGAACATAAAAATTATCACTTAGGTTTTTGTCTTTCCCTAGCATTTTGCTGAGTATTTTAGTCAAAGGTTAGCTTTCCTATTTTTTGGAGCTTTCAGATTTTTTTCTTTCTCCTAAAAATCATCCCCTCACATTTTTCCACCTCTAGATCAAAATCATTTAAAATATCTTCTCATCCCTGTATCAGTGTCCAGTTGTTTTTCTCTGTCAGATTTATTTCATATTTATCTTTTTCTTCCACTTTTCCCTTTTGGTTTCTTAACAAAAGCAGGGTACAAACAGTTAAGCAAAGCTGGCAAAGCCTTATAGATAAAACGAACTGTGAAGCCAGAGGCAAACCTCGCCTTCTTCTCCTTTTCTCTACTCCCCTGCCACCACCAGCCCCCTACCCCTGAAATAAAAGAACATTTTATTTCAGGATTGCCTGTCACTAAAGTTAAAAGGGCGCTTTAAAAAAAAATAAAAGTTTAAAAATAGACAAACACAACCTTTGTTGTTTGACAACTGAGTAATCTCTTTCTATAAAGTGAGACAGTATGCTTTTGGTATTAAAGTAATCCCTGGCAGAGTTGTAACTGTTGAATCTGTGTTAGCATTCCCCTTATAAATCCCAGTTTTGAAAGGTTTAAAATTCTGCTGCTTTAATGCACTTTGGTTCCAAATTGGCATCAGGGGACTCAAGCTAAATGCAATTTTTCTCCTGTCATACCCCACTCATTTCTGTCTCCCCACAAAGTTACCTGACTTTGCCTGGACTGTTTGAGAAAAGATGGGGAAATTGGCAAAAAGAAGAATCATGCTAAGTAAAGGAGGGTCATTTTTTTTCTCTCAGTGGTCTGGTAAAAAAATGCAAATTTAAAATAAAAATAAGGCTATAAACTCATAACTTAAAATAGGGGGGGTAGGTTGGCCTAGCTCATGATTTTTAAAAAATCAGACACACCAAAGGCATTTCAAATTTGTTGTTTAAGGGAATAGTCCTGGTAATGGGTGCATTAAGTGTATTTCATATAGCTTTTGGTTCAAAAACTACACACATTTTTTATATCAGCACAGAAAATATCTATAGGAAGACCATGTGCAGAATTTTGTTTGTTCTCAGGAATGGTTTACTTTTTAAATGTAAAGGAGCGTAAGTGTCAGAGTCACAAGCCACGAAGCAGCCATCCCTGTCATGAATGTTGCATATTGCACCATATTCTAAACTTGCAAAGTCTCCAGAAGCTGCATTGTATTAAAGGCATTACAGACATGAAAATCAAAATCCAAGGAACAGATAAAGTGACACATTAATAGAAAATTATCACCAACGTAGCTCATCCCAAGGATAGATTTTATATTTTATCTTTGCGATGTGCAGACAAATGAGAAACAGCTTTTCCATGAAAACATTTGGGGCTGTTCTATTTCTGCCTTTGAACGTGAAATAAAACCCTTTGGTGGTGGTAGTGATGTGGCGAGGCGGGGTATAGAATCTGTGTTGAGGTTTTCTGAGTATTAATCTATTGTTTGAATGTCTTAGTTTTTTTTTTTTTTTAAAGGGAGGAAACAAAAAGTTGTTATGTCAAGATTTAGCAAGGATTCAGTGTGTTTGTACAATAGTCTTTCAAAAGAAATTTCGTTATGCATTTTCTACTGTAGTTCCAGATATGCAAATGTCTGTGCTGTTAATATGCATTCATAACATACACCATAACGGCTGTTCTACTCTCTGCTAAGAAAGCATGTTAACACAAGTACTCCAAACAGAAATACATTGTGAGTTATAGACAAATACTTGGAGTATAGGAAGTGTATCATCACCATTTCTCATTTTACGGCAATCACTGCACACCAAAGTTTACATCTATAACTCAATTTAATATTAATTGAACTGATATGTTCTTTGCTTCTGAGGCCATGACATTTTTTAATAGATTTTTTTAAATTGCCCAATGTCTATCTGCCTGCCTCTGTCTTGCTTTCACTGGGTGAATGTTCATATTTCACTTATAAAAATGACCCAGAGAAAATTTAGGTATAATTTGACTCAGTTGCAAGGCAACAGAGGCATAAAGTCTAAATTAAGACTCAAATGTTGTTATTTTTAGTTCTTCCAGTTGGTACCTGTGTCTTAGCAAATGGGAATTCTGTTGACTCTCTTTTTCACAATCCCCTCATTACTTAAGAGATCAGTTTGGAACATGACAGGCATTTTTCTCAGCTCTCCAAGGGTATAAGGCAGCAGAATGTAGACCTGGGCAGGATCAGGCAGCAAAACCTCAGGACCAGAGTTTTTTTTCCCAGAAGTAGGGTACTTCCTGAGATAGATTTTGGACAATTTTCTCTATTGCCTTTTTTTTTAAAGCTTTTAGACAAATGCTTCAGGGCAGCCTGGAAGCCTGTGAACTAGCCCAGTGTCAATCCCTAGAGTTTTAACTCTGTGATCCACATTGCCTTGAAAGAGTTTTATGGCTGTGGCAGAGCATCCCACTTTGAAAAACAGCCCTTGGGGTTTAAATAAAGGTATTTAACTTGTAAGACAAGACACAAAACAACCTTATTCCCCTTGAAACTTTAGAGGGCTTAAAAATATAAACTAGATGTCTTAATATTTTGTTTATGTGTATTACACTAGCATTACTTAGACTAAACAGATAATCTGGAAATAAAGCACCATTTGGATTGTTTTTTAGATTTCTTTCAGAGTGAAGACTAGAGTGAATTGTATTATTATGCAATTTAAAAATATATGGTTGTTTATGCCACTCACAAAACGCTGCAACATTCAGTCTTTGACTTTAGTCTTTGCACAAAACAGCACTGCAGTCCTTTCCAGAAATACTTTTCTCACTTTTCTTCCGTGAAGCATACTTTTAATTTTACTCACCAAACCGCATTTATTAAATTCATTTTCTAATTTGTTATCAAATAAGGTCACCTGAATCTGCCAGTGGAAACTTCTACCAGTATGAGAAAACCAGTATTATTGGACTGAGTTATATACTTCCAGCCATTAGTAAAGAAATGGTGTTTTATTAACTTTTGTGATCTTACTGTAAGAAAATGTAGTTTCCTTTAGGCTTTTACAAATATTAAGAATGATTTATTGTCCCTGATTACTATTTTTTATGCTGCTGAATTCAAGATTATTGCTATATTCCAATGTTGTAATCGTTACTTATAAACATAGAAAACAGAAGTGCAGTTTGTCTTTTTCCTGTTACATGAATCCATTTTGTAAGATTGGAGTGGGTACTTTATAAGGAGATTTTTTTTTGCAAAAGTTTATGCAAACCGCATCTTGAAAATCAAGTTTTATATTAGTTGCTTGTATGATGACATGCAGGCTCTCTTCACACAGGGGATGCCTGGATGGATTTTAAGAGGTTCTGGACCTTCCTAAGATTATGTACAAATTTGGCATATATGTACATTTTTCTAAAGAAAGGCTTTCTCTCAGTTTCTTAAAAAGTTGAGAATCACAACAAGAATTTTGATGACCAACTAACCTTGCTTTAAGTCTTATCCTGCTGTTTAATAGCTATGTGTCATTCATTTTTTCATTCATTCATTTATTCATCCATTCAACAAAGGTGTACTGAATATCTCTTTTGGAGTAATTCTTGACTCCTCTTTTTCACACACTAGAACCAAATGTCTGCAAATTCTCTCAGTACTATCTTAAGACTATATCCAGGATCTGACCACTTTCTGGCAATTCCACTGCTCCTACCCTGGTCCAAACTGCCTTCATCTTTCACGTGGCCTAAATGGCACCTGGGCTTTCACTCTTGACTCCTTACATTCCATACACAGTCCTCAATTCAGCATCCTGAGCATCTGGTTAAAACATGAATCAGATTGTATTCCTCTATGCTCGGAAACCTTCAATGGCTTCCCCTCTCCCTCAGTCAAAACCTAAACTTAACAGAGGCCCAGAGGCTTCCTCTGGCCTTTCTCATCTCACCTTCTACTCCTCTCCCCTTCACTCACTCAGCTCCAGCCACACTGGCCCTCGGCTCTTCCTCACACCCTCAGGCACGCTCCTACCTCAGGATAGTTGCACTTAGTCCTACGTGGAATCCCCTTCCATGGTTTATTCTCACATTCTTCGTCTCTGCTCAAAGGCTCCTGTCAGGGAGGTCCCCTTTGACCACCCTAGTTTATACTGTACCCCTACCCCCATCTATCCCTCTCTATCCACCTTCCACCAGTTTTGCTTTTCTCAGTAGGGATTATCACTTGCTAACACAATACATTTACTTATTTAATGTGTATATTAATCTGCAGTTCTAGTGCCTGCTCATGAAAGGCCATAAGTACATACTTGTTGAATGAAGATATTTATTCCAGGCACTGGGTTAGTGGTGGCTGTTCAATGGCGTGTAGAACAGCCATGGCAAAATTGTTGGGAAGTTTACAGTCTAAACAGTGGGCAGGCAATGAACAGGTAAGCATAGAAATGTGAAATTTACATGTTGATGGCTACAGAGAATCATGGGAAGATCTACTGGATTACATGGGAACCTTTTTCTGAGTCATCTTTTATGCTGAGCTGTGAAGGAAGAGCAACAGAGGCAAGAGTACATGTGAAATGTCTAACATTCTGGGAGGACCAGAAGGGTCAGAGCACAGTGAGAGTAAGGATCAGACCATATGAGATTGTGTATTGGTGAAGTATTTGGAATTTATTTCAAAGGAAGACATTGAGAGTTTAAGGCAATTTAAGATTTGAAAGGATCTTTCTGGCTGCTTTGGAGAGAAGAAAAGAAGAAACAGGGAGAGATTTACAAACCCTATGACAGTGGACAGAACAAGAGGGGCCTGGCTGTGGCCTGGATTAGAGTGGTGGTAATGGAAATGGAGAGAGGAGGCCCAGAAATATATTTTGGAGATAGAGTCAGCAGAACTTATCAATGGATGGGCGTGGATTAGATGTGGGAAATTCCTTAACCTCTGGTCCTGATGATACTGAACAGTACTCTTTCACGTGTAATCCGCCAAGCACCAGGCTAAATGCCTCATTTACAGTTGACCCTTGAATAATTTGGGGGTGGGTGCTAGGGGTACCAACCCTCTTCACAGTCGAAAGTCCATATATAACTTATAGTTGGCCTTCCACACACACAAATTCCTTCGTATCCATGGTTCCGCATCCTTGGATTCAATCAACGGTGGATGGTGTAGTACTGTGATATTTACTATTGAAAAAATTTGTAAGTGTACCCATGCAATTCCAACTGTGTTGTTCAAGGGTCAACTGTACATTGTCTCGTGGGAACCTTGCAATAAGGTAGACGTGACTATCTCTGTTGTAGACTCTATGAAACTACACGGCTCAGAGAATTAATGTACCCACAACTGCTCAGTTTTTAAGTGGGAGAATCACGATTTGGACATAAGTCTGTCTGCATCCAAATCCTAGTTTCTTAACAACTCACACTTTACTGATTTAAGAATTAAATGATCAAATGTCAATGAACTGCCTAGCACTGTTTCTAGTACAAAATAAATCCTGAATAAATAATAAATATTAGATGAAGTAGAAAAACTTAACCATGAATCTATTCACAAAATGAAGAATTATCCTATTAATATATCCGGTGACTTAAGCGTTTTTACTATATACATTTGTCTTTTAGAGCCGTGTGCATAGACAGGTAGATCACTAGACTGCCATGTATGACATAATCCTATAACAATGATTACAGTAGTCATGACTGAGATTCTGTTTGTCTGGAATAGTTGAAGGTTGAGTTGTTCACTTATTCTTTCATTCTTTTTCATTCCTTCAACAAAACACTTACATTTGTGTGTTACCACTCTAGATATTATTAGGAGAAATAAAGATAAACAACAAAGAGCCCCACCTCTCAAGTAAGTTAGAGTTGAATTAACATACAAAGTACGTCCACAATATTCTAATTAAAAGCAGAGTGAGCTTACTATGATAAGAGAGTTTGTTGGTAGGGAATTTGTGTAGAGTTTGCAAGTATTTGGAGAATTATTTTCAGTTGAAGTATAATAAAGACTGAAAAGCACACATGACAGTAAGTACACAGCTCAATTAATTTTGACAAATTGAACACATCTGTGTAATAAGATTGTGATCAAGAAACAGAACATTACGAGAAAAGCCTCATTCCTGCCCCTTCCAGGTACCCAACACTTTTCCCCAAGAGAGAGCACTATCCTGAATTCTAACAGCATTGCTTGGTTTTGTTCATTTTGTACATTATATAAATGGAATCATTCAGTATCTACTTTTGGGGTGTCTGATTTCTTTATCTCAGCATTTTGTTTGTGCAGTTTATCCATGATGTTGCACATAACTGTAGAATGTTCATTCTCATTGCTGTATAATATTCAATTGTATGACTATATTATAATTTGTTTCTCCATTCTGTTGTTGACAGGTGCTTGGATACTTTCCAGTTTGGAGCTATTATAAATAGTGTTATCCTAATACAAATAATTTAGTAAACATATATACGTTAGGTGTAGTCCATTCCTAGGTATATATCCAACAGAAATGCATACATGTATTCTGCATGTATAATTTTAAGAGGAATTCAGAATAGGACATTTAGAAAGAGTTAATCTTTAGTAATTACCTACATGATAGTCACACACTTTCTAAGATCATTACACAAGATCAATAATATTATCCCAAAGCTATAGAGTCTGTTACCAATCTACAAGTATTTGCTGAGTGATTCCTATGCAACAAGCCACTGTGATACTGGAGAAAGACAGTAGAAGACACAATCCTTCCCTTCAATGACTCAAGAATCCTGTTGAGGAAATGAAACTAACAAACTTAAAGCATTGAGATGCATGAGGGGCAGACTATGGCGTAGAGTATCAAACAAATGAATATTTGCTTTGTTTATGTAATATTCTTTAGGAAGATAGTGCAAATTTAAGATTATGTAGAAGGTTTACCAAGGACATATTTCAGAATACTTGCACTTAAAGAGTACTTTAGTTGATTTTAAGTTTTAAAACATGATGGCTAAATTATTGACTAATATTTGATCATGTTAATATTGACTAATATTTTAATACTTTCTTTGTACCAGCTTTTCTGCATATGCTATATAATTCTTACAACAGCTGTGAGGATTATATACATAAGCAGACCAGTATAGTAGCTAAAGCATAAGCAGATCAGTATGTGGTATCGGGAACCAGAACCCCTGGTTCTAACACTTTCTTGCTGGTTGACTCTGAGTAAGGTCCTACGCTTCAGGTTTTCCATCCGTCAAATGGGGATAAATATATTCTTATCTCACAGGTCATTGGATGTACATGGCTATAATATTAGCTGGCACATAGTAAGTCTTGCATTATTATTTGCTGGATTATTTTAAAATAAAAATGGGGGGAGCTTAAAAATAAGGCATTTATGTGAAATAATTCCTCAACTCTTTGTGAAGGAAACGCTCACGTCTCTGGCAATGTCCTCTGGTTTTTAAAGCATTCGGGTTATAGATGGAGAGCACATATTATGTTGTCAATGAAATCAATTATTTTGAAAATGTTATATCCTTTTGCTTACAAATTTATCTCCTTGGGCCAGGAAATATAGCAAAATGTTAAAGACACATACCATCCGAGGGAAGGTAGAGCCAGGCTGCAAATATTTAAGGAACTTGAGCTTCTCTGCTATGAATACTCCATTTCTTTCCTATAGAAACACTGAAGACTTTGCACTTTGTCTCCACCTACTTTTGAATTTCTTAGTGGCTTTGATGGAAGGAATACACTACACACCCAGACGATAAACAGACAGAAAGCATTTTAGTACTAATGTTTACATGCTTGCAGATATAAGGCCATGAGATGACTTTGGAAACTAAAGCATTAGATTAAAAGGCTAACTTTGCTAATGCCACGGATTCAAACGCACACAGGCACAATCCAGTCACCCCCCCAGAGACCACATATATTTGTCCCGAGATCTGCCATATGCAGGTAGAACTTATAACCCCTAGATCACACTAAAAAAAGAAAATCGTTGTTTACGCCTATAGCAATAGAATAAGTAGCGAACTAATCCTACAAAAAATGAAAAAGCCCAAGTCATTATTTGTCTTCTTATATTTTAGACTTCTGGTTGGTTTGCTCTGTTTGGCTGGCAAATCTCATCTAATTACAGTATAGTTTTCATTTGTGTTTTAAAATAGCAACCCGAACCCACTGTTATTATAACATATGTGGTAAGTTGTTGTTCCTGGGGTGGTAATAAATTCATGGCGATCCATTCACATCCTCATGGGTTGGAATTCATCTTTCTCCTCTGACTTCCCACTACACTTCGTAGTTCTATTATTGTGCGTAGCATAATTTACTTTGTAGTGGAGCTATTTGTGAATGCATCTGTCTCCCCAGCTAGATCGTGAGGACAAAAACTGTCTCGGATTTCTGTTTGTTTCATTCTGTTTTGCAGCCCCTACGTCACACACACGCTGATTTGTACTTAGTAGGGACTCAATCAATATTGATAGTAGAATTGAATTGATCAATTGTAGTCATAGCACATTTGGCTGCTCACCTTAGAGCAATGAGGCCCATCTGTCAATCAAAGCTGTAATCTTTTCTTCATTAACACCATGGCTAAGCAATAAGGTAATAAGTCAGTGACAGCTTCATGCCTCACATACCATAAGTTAAATTGTAGATTATATAATTCCTTAAGCAGGAAAAAATCCTTTGGAAAGCATGAGGCTCTGAGGTGGCAAAAATGATCAGTAATTTTATTCAGCCTACGTGTGAAGATTGAACCCGGATATCTCCTTCCTATTTTTTTTTTAATCCAAAAAGTCTGCCGCAGTGCTAATTACTTCTTTCAAAAGCTAGAGTAACTATTTCACTGAGCAGTTTGCAGTTCGTTTTGGCCACCAATACTGGTACAAGATCCAGTCTCAGATTGTGGCACATGGCTTTGAATTCTCTTATTGGCCAGTGTCATTTTCTGCAGGAAATATATCATTATCCCTTTGATTCAAAGATTAAGCATTCCCCAGGCTGGATTTTCTACCATTCACAGGATATAAGTTTGGCTTGTTAGTGGCGATGATAACTTGCAGTACGCCAGCTCTACTTTTCCCCCTGTTACTTTTTTGGGAGATATTGATATAAAAAAGAATGGAAGGGACCGTCCTCCGTCATGCTCCATCTGGCCCTGCTGGTTACTTGGCTGCTGAGGCAGCGCATACGTTTGGTGGACTGATAAGGAAGGAATGGGAAATCCACGATATTAATAACGATCCTCTTCTCCAAAGCAAAAATCCTTCCAGATTAGCATGTCTCTTACAAACAATCCATGTTGGGAGGGGGCTGAGAGAGAATCAGTGGAGAAAATGAAACAGAAGTAAGTGAATATATTACGTATTTGGAATTAAAGGCCAGCCAGGACACCTAAAGATGGCATGTACTTAACAGCTGTGATTATTGAATGTCTAGCATGATAAACCAATAGAACACGGTGCCTGTCCTTAAAAGACTCCTGGTCTTTAGGGACATTTAGACTCATGTAGACACATCCCTAAAGTAGTGGGAGGTAAGAGTCATTTATAACAGCGGTCCCCAACCTTTTTGGCACCAGGGACCGGTTTCGTGGAAGACAATTTTTCCATGGATGGGGTCGGGGTGGGGGGATGGATCAGGTGGCAATGCGAGCAATGGGGAGCGATGGGGAGCGGCAGGTGAAACTTTGCTCGCTTGCCCATGGCTCACCTCCTGCTGTGTAGCCCAGTTCCTAACAGGCCTCGGACTGATACCAGTCCGTGGCCCGGGGGTTGGGGACCCCTGATTTATAAGACTCCATAGAAGAAGTCTGTCTCTTTCAGGTTTGAAATGATCCTAGACATTTTTGGTAGTGATGGCAGTAAAAGCATAATAGCCCCTTGGAAATGTGGATGAAATTAACATTCTTACCTGGAAGAATTATAATTTTTCTACAATAGGAAAGAGCAGATTGAAAAGGAAATTTTGAAATGTAACTCATGAGGTCTTTGAGAACTTGGTTTTTAACTATTCCTCAGGAGACTGCAAAACTTTATTTTCCATGAGAATTCTAGCCATAACCAAATAAAAAGTGTGAATTGTATAGATGAGGTGGTGTGGCGTTTAGTTCAGAATGTCTGGGCAGCATGGAGTTATGACTTTTGTGGGCCCTAGATGCTGTGCTTTTGTAGGTCCTGTCCTCCATAAAAGAATAATACAAATTATAAAAATTATACTTGGTGATTGTGTTGCTATATAAGAAGTATAATCCAAGATGGATTGTATTATTATATGAATAATTATATATATGTTTATATATATACAATAATATAGATAAACATATATGTTTATGTTTTTTATACTTGTGTACTGTGCTTAATGGATAAATCGACCTATCCACCTGTCATTGGAGATAGGGCCTTGCCAACAGCACTTTTTAAACCTCCACATGGTTGAGAATCTCTGTGCTTTGGGAGTTACCCGCTAACCTACAAGGACCTTAGGAATACCTTTTAGAAGTGTCTGCCTCTTTTATTTCCTTCAACTTCCAGTTTTCATAAGCCACCCACTCTCCATATGAAATACACCTGGTTGGAGGACATGGCAGAATGGGTATACTACTGAGATTGCCAGATTTAGCAAATAAAAATGCAGGACACCTAGTTGAATTTGAATTTCAGACATATTTATGTATGGGACAAACACACTGAAAAGTATTCATTGTCTTTCTGCAATTCAGATTTAACTGGGAGTCCTATATTTTACCTGGCAACTCTATAAGCTTCCTTTATTCTTGGAACCCCAAGTTGCTTTTTCCTCGTAAAATACACTTTCTGATTAATATGCTATGCACTAATAAAGTGTTTTCCAAAGAATGCTCTGTAGACTGTTAATGGGAATCACAAGGAAAAGAGTTGCATGGTCTAAGGTATTTTCTTTCAAGTGGGCTCTCTTGATTTCTTCCATATGCCCAATCACAACCTTCCAAGAGCAGGGGAGCATGTCCCAAATTTGTTAGACCACTATGAGTGACTTCCTTTCTTCCTGGAGTATCTTGCAGAACTGAAATTTCTGATGGGATACACATAGTATCCTGCCAAGGGCCAATATGCTTTTATTTATGATGAATGTGATGGGTATTTTGAACCTGCCTCACTGATTTCCTTTCCTTTCCTTTTTTGCTCTTACTGGCTTCTGTGATGAGTTGTACATTGCAGGGTGAAATCCAGCTTTTTCTTTTATCTCAAGTGTTTTACAGTCTCCCTTTGTGCCTGGGGTAGGTTTAGTTAGAGCTAGAGTACAGTTGGTTTACAATGTTGTGTAATTTTTGCTGTACAGCAAAGTGATTCAGATATATATATATATATATATATATTCTTTATATATATATATTCTTTTCCTTTATGGTCTATTATGGAATATCAAATGTAGTTCCCTGTGCTATACAGTAGGACCTTGTTGTTTGTCCATTCCATATATAATAGTGCACATCTGCTAGTCTCAAACTCCCAATCCTTCCCTCCCTACATCCCCTCAGACTTGGCAACCACAAGTCTGTTCTCTATGTCTGTGAATCTTTCTGTTTCATAGACATGTTCTTTTGTGTCATATTTGAGATTCCACATTTAAGTGATATCATATGGTATTTGCCTTTCTCTTTCTGACTTACTTCACTTAGTATGATAATCTTTAAGTTCACCCATGTTGCTGCAAATGGCATTATTTCATTTTTTTTTTTTTGCAGTATGCGGGCCTCTCACTGTTGTGGCCTCTCCCGTTGCGGAGCACAGGCTCCGGACGCACAGGCTCAGCAGCCATGGCTCACGGGCCTAGCTGCTCCGCGGCATGTGGGATCTTCCCAGACTGGGGCACGAACCCATGTCCCCTGCATCGGCAGGTGGACTCTCAACCACTGCGCCACCAGGGAAGCCCTATTTCATTCTTTTTTATAGCTGAGTATTCCATTGTATATATGTACCACATCTTTATCATGAATTTTATCTTATTGTTGAATGAAGGGCAACTAAAGCAGGTGTACAGGGCCAACCACATAATTAGTGGGGCTGAGAATCAATTGAGGGTGCAGGGACCCTAATTCGGAAATTATTAAGAATTTCAAGATGGCAACAACAGATCATCAAACCAAGCATGGGACCTTTCTGAGTGCAGGATCTTTCTGAGTAAGTGCCTGCTCAAGTGGCACACCCATGAAAGTCAACCCTGTGGGGGCACTATCCTCAGTGTCAAGACTGAGAGTCTTCACCCAGGAAACCCCAGAAAGAGTTTTCAAAGGCTAATAATCAAAACTATCTTCATAGTTACCAAGAAGTCATAAGCAGAAGCAAGGTAACTAGATTGGGTCCCAGAAGACAAAGAATTTTGATATTTTCTTTATTGTGGATTTTTGCATTAATTTTGAATTTTAAAAACCTTGTATTAAAATGTTTATATTGATTTTGATGCTATCTTAGTCTGCTCAGGCTGCTATAACAAAGAAACCAAGACTGGGTAGCTTAAACAACAGAAATTTACTTCTCACCGTTCTGGAAGCTGGAAGTCCAAGATCAATGTGCCAGTAAATTCAGTTTCTAGTGAAGGAAGGCTCTCTTCCTGGCCTGCAGACAGCCACCTTCTCACTGTATCTTCACATGACCTTTCTTTGTTGCACATACTGGAAGAGTGAAGGAGACAGAGAGAGAGGGAGATCTCTTCCTCATTTCATAAGGCCACTAATCCTATCATGAGGGACACAACCTCATGACTTAATCTAACCCTATTTACATCCCAAAGGCCCCATCTCCAAAAACCATCACATTGGGGGTTAGGGCTTCAACTACAATTTTTCGGGGGTGTAGACATTAACTCCATAACAGGCACCCCCTTAAATTTTGTTCTGGGGTGAGTGCTCACTCACATGCCCCTAACCCTGGCCTGACTAATGGTGATGAAAAATTATGCTCTATCATTATTTACTTTAAAACATAGTTTAAAAAGGGAAACAGTTTCTTCATTTATTTCTGTTTTACAACTCAAACACAGAGCTACATACATATTACATAGATACATACATACACTCCAATGAATAAATATGATTTCTTGGAAATAGCTGGCACAAAATCTAGAATCATTCTTTAAGAATACTTCAAATGGAAATGAAAAATGTAAGATAATCTATTTGTCATTAGAATTATACTTATTTCAGATGAGTGTTTGTTTTAAGAAAGGCAAATTCTAAAAAATAACTGTGGCCAAACATATTTTATCTGCTAATTTATCTGCTATATGTTTTTCCTTTCTCCATATGAAAACAGTTACTTGGTTAATCATAACTTCTGAATAATGCAAAAGAGGCTGTTCTTATTTAACAAATCACAGCTTTAGTTATTTTCTTAAGTTTCTGGACCACTGTTGATTTATTTTTTTGAATTTTTGCTTACTTGTAGTGGCCATCTGTTTCTGAGTGCCAAGAGTCATTTCTTTATGTTTTGGCAAAATGCTCCTCTTTTCTTTGGCAGATGAGCCCTCTTCAGTCTGCATGCTTTTTGTGGTCCTAACTCCACCTCTGGAGATAGGTTAGACCCAGGGGCCAGTCAACAATTCTGTTCCCTGGATGGAGTGCTTGCTTGGGGATCAGCACAGGACCCAAATAAGCCCAATGAGAATCAGCCCCAGGCTTTTGATGGAACTATTGGAAAAAGGAACTTTTTTTTCCACTGAGGCTGCTGAGCTGGAAGAATGTCAGCCTGGAGCTGCTAGTGCAATCTTGGCTACTCCTGAGGAGAGGCTGTTGGAGAAAGATGCACTCACAGAGGGAGAGAGGCCAAGACATGGTGAGGAGCAGATCCCTAATGGCAGTTTTTGAACACCTGGATCAAGCCATGTCTGAAGCAAGACTACCCCAGACTTTTAGTTATGGAAACAATAAGTTCACTTTAAAAATTCTGGTTTAATTTTCTGTCACTTATCACTAAGAGTACTGACAAACTTTAATGCACAGAAATTTCAGAACTGGAGATGAGTGATGATTAGATTGCAAAAGTGGTCCCTTAGTAATACCGGAGTCAGTCTGAGGACTCATTAATTGATACCTTTCCCCAGACTATGTTAGATGCCTCCTTATAAGTACCTGGACTGGTACACTTGCACAAAGAATTGTAACTGCCTGCTTACCTGTCTGTCTCTTCTCTTGGACTGTGATAAGCCCCTTTGTGTGTGTGTGTGTGTGTGTGTGTGTGTGTGTTGTTTTTTTTTTTGGCCACGTGGCTTGTGGGTTCTTAGTTCCCTGACCAGAGATCAAAACTGTGCCCCCTGTAGTGGAAGCACATGAAGTCTTAACCACTGGACCACCAGGGAAATCTGTGATAAGCCCCTTTGGAGACTGTTTTTGGGCTCAAGGGCATTCATTTGGTGCTTACTAAGTGTTAGGCTCATTGGGTACTTTATTCCGTTATCTAATTGTCACAATAATCCTGTAAAGTATCTGTGCCTTTTTTTCTTAGTATCTTCGTGACTGGCATGTAGCTCTGTGTGTGTGTGTCAGGGGCCAACTATGTAACTAGGAGTTTTCTGAATTTACATCCCTTTCGAACGTATATTAAAACTCAAGAACAACTGAACCAATTCTTTAGAACAGAGGTGGAGAAACTTTTCTCTCAAAAGCGAAGCAGTAAAAATTTAAAGGCTTTTTTTGCAGGTCATAGGGTCTCTTTTACTATCGTAATGTGAAAGCAGCCTTATGCAATATATAAATAAATGGGTGTGGCTGTGTTCCAATAAAACTCCATTTATGAAATTTGAATTTCATATAGGCTTTACATGTTGTGAAATACTGGTTCTTCTTTTGATATTTTTCAACTATTTTAAAAGGCAAAACCATTCTTAGCTCTTGGCCTGTGCAAAAATATTGGTGGACTGAATTTTGCCTATAGGCAGAAATGTGCATATCCTGGTTTAGAACTTAGACCAGCACTTTCCAATAGAAATATAATGTGAACCACACAAGTCATTTAAAATTTTCTAGTATCCATAGTAAAAAAAAAAAAAGGCAAAAAGAAACAGATGAAATTAATTTTAATAAGATATTTGAATTCTTCAAGTATAACCAAACTATTACCATTTCAACTGGTATTCAATATAAAAATTCATTAATGAGGTGTTTTACATTCTTTATTTTGGGGCTGTTAGAAATCTGGTGTATATTTTACATTACAGCATGTCTCCATTTGTATGCTAAATTTTCATCAGAAATATTTGATCTGTATGTAGATTTCATAAAACTTACAGTTGAAAAATATATTCACAAGTTGTTTGAAAACATTCTTAAAAGTTTTCTGGTAGTTGAAGTTTTAAATTTTAAGTTAATTAACTTTAAACTAAAATTTAAACATGAACAATTTAGTTTCCCAATTACTCCAGTCACATTTTAAGGACTCAATAGCTACTATATTGAACAGCACAGACTTAGAAGAACAAGAGATTGTTTTTTGCAGAGTATTTTCACTGGCATGGTTTAGAATTGCTAGTAAAATGGAGATTATAGAAAGCAGATAGACTATTTCAGTATTTTAAACCTTTTAAAATTCTCTGCAGACAGTGTACCCCCTCTGGCCTGCACCTGGGGTGGACCACCACCCCAAACTTGGTTCACCCCCAGAAGCCCTCATGCCAGGAATGTAGTGAACCGAGGAAGAGAAAAATATGAGAGATTGCCAAAGAGGCATCTAGTTGTGGACCACGTAGGGCCTGGTAAGCCTTGGTGAGGATTTCAGACTTTCTCTTAAGTGTGATAGGCAGTCAGTCATTGGAGGACCTTGAGCTGCTGCTGGTGAAGAGGCTTTAAGAGGGCGAAAGTATGGCAGGTGTCAGATGATAGACATGGTGGGTGCAGGGCTGTGATGGAGGGGAGGTGAGCGGGGCACCTGGGATCCTAAGTTGAAGGAGGCACTCACCCTTAGGGTCACGTGAGCGCTGGTGTACCACCCTAGGGGTAAGCATCCCCTTACATTTTGGCCCTGGTGGCTGGGATAAAAGGGGTTCTGTCTAGGAAGTGAGAGAAGTCACCAGACTTTGGATCTATTTTAAAGGAAGGGCTCACAGATCTACTAACAAATTGCATATGGAATGTGAGCAAAATAGGGGAGTCAAGTGTGACACTACGATGATTTTGATTTTCACTGTAAATCCGGCCACAGCCCCCAGGATAGCCTGCACTGCTCTGCTTGCTCCATTGCCAAGTTTACCAGAGCACAGAGTGCTTTTGAAAATAGGAGATTTCAATTAAACACATTTTGAAATTGCAGAGATTCAGTTGCGCAGCCCCAGTCTCCTTCCTTGTAACAAAGGTCGCACTGTGTATAAAGCTGGATGGTTTATGGTCCCACTTCATTGTGAACCACCACAGAGCTGGTTTGCCCTTAATACCACTTATGAGAAGTCTCAGGGTACCATCGCTGCATGAACCTGTTCTCACCCTTCTTGAATACCAAGGCTGCTGTGACCCTTCCCCCCATCAAAGGGGGCATCAGTCCATGCCCCCTGCTCCGGGTCTGTAATGGAAATCCCCCCTTGCCCCCTACCATCTCCACTCCTCTTAGATTCCATTTTACAACACACAAAGCAAACTAGCCTTTGTTAAAAAGTTTAATGTTCTTAATTAGTTGAATCGGTTGGGCTAATTAGAATACCAATTAGAACTGGCAGGGCCATCCTTAGTTTGAAAATGCTGCGGTCTAGTGTTAATCGCTATTAAACCTTATAGTTTGTGAAAGAGAGAGGATGAATTCACAAAATACTATTTGAAATGTTAGAAGTCGGTGGTCAGAAGGGGCCTGCCTGTGAGTGAGTATTCCAGGGAGGCAAAACCCACAGAGAAGTGCAGTTGCTGAAGACTTGGGCCCCACATGGGGCATAAGTGTCTCCCTTTTCAAAAAAACAATGTTAAAAGCCTGCAATGTGTTTTACTAAAATAGCCAAAGTGTTTAATTCACCTAATGGACTAGTGATCTGGAATGATTCTTTTAAAAAATCAGTTTAACTTAGCAGGACACAAAAAAGTTTCTGCCGTTACCAGAGCTGCTTGTCCCTTTGGGTTGTAACTTTCTAATATAAAGACCAGCCCTCACAATGAAACCTCTTTTGTTTCTGGTCACTGTCTGAATAGGAAATTACATCACAAAAACAAAAAACCAAAGTCTTAGTACAGAAGAAATGCCATGTTTGGACTGTAGTCATACATGAGTCTGTATTTTCATGTCTCATTTGGAGATGGCTAAATGGATAAGCAAATCTTAATTTATGTTTTCCAACAAGTATAAAAATCACTACTCGTTTTCTCAGTGAGCAAATATGGAACGGACAATTATAGCAATTCCTACCGTACATTTTCTGAGATATGACTTGATTTTCCCTCTATTCCAGTGATAAAGACAGAAGGTATTGCCATCCATTATCGTTGCTGGTATCCTCTCAATATATCTGTGGTACATTTCCGGAAAATAAACCATGCAGTTTATAGAAACAAATATAAAGATATATTTCATCATATGTATTATGGCACTGTTAGGAAACAAGGAATCTTTCTAAATGGTGAATTGCTCTACAAAGGATATAAAAATGTTCAGCTCAATTGCTACCTCAAATCTTGGAGGTAAGTGGAGAATAAATTTAAAACACTCAGACCAACAAATACATAAGTGACTGAGTGACTACCAGTATAGTATTTGTCTATAAAATTTGTAGGCAAAGAAAAAGTTTATAACCAAGAATTTGCTCTCAATGTATCTTAGGATCTATGGTGACATCTGTATAGATGTTAGGAAGTAATATCTAGTTAAGTTCCACGTGATCTTATTAAGGTCTATTTTGCCTTGATCAAGTGCCCCCATATTACAGCCATTGTGCTAGATGCCTGCCCTGGGGACAGGAGAGTACATTGTTGAAAAAGACCTGATTAGGGTCTACCAGGAAAGACTGTATAACTGACAGCAAAACATACACACAAACAAACAAAAAAATGGATAATTGATCAAAATAAACTTTTTTCCTTTCATTGTAGATTCAAATACCACATTGAGCCTTTGCCTCACCACTAAATTTTTTACATTGTTTTTTGTTTGTTTTGTTTTTTTTGCGGTACGCGGGCCTCTCACTGTTGTGGCCTCTCCCATTGCGGAGCACAGGCTCCGGACGCACAGGCTCAGCGGCCATGGCTCACGGGCCCAACTGCTCCGCGGCATGTGGGATTCTCCCGGACCGGGGCACGAACCCGTGTCCCCTGCATCGGCAGGCGGACTCTCAACCACTGCGCCACCAGGGAAGCCCCTTACATTTGTTTTTAATCCTACTCACCAGCTCCAATTCTTTAGGACTACTGGTCATATGTTGCCTTTAGGTTATGATTGAAAATAATACTCAGGCTACTTGTTTAAGTCTTTATTTTGAACTTATATGTGAAAAATCAGTAATTTTTTTTGTAAAATGCCAAACAGTTAAGCACCAGAGGTTTTCCTTTAAACACTGAGAGAGGGACTTCCGGGTAAGATGGCGGAAGAGTAAGACGAGGAGATCACCTTCCTCCCCACGGATACACCAGAAATACAGCTACACGTGGAACAACTCCTACAGAACACCTACTGAACGCTGGCAGAAGACCCCAGACCTCCCAAAAGGCAAGAAACTCCCCACATACCTGGGTAGGGCGAAGCGGAGAGATCCGCACACAGAGGATCGGTGCCGAGCGGCACTCACCAGCCCGAGAGGCTTGTCTGCTCGCCCGCCGGGGCGCGCAGCGCTGGAAGCTGAGGCTCGGGCTTCGGTCAGAGCGCAGGGAGAGGACTGGGGCTGGCGGCGAGAACTCAGCCTGAAGGGGGCTAATGTGCCACAGCTAGCCGGGAGGGAGTCCGGGAAAACTCTGGAGCTGCCGAAGAGGCAAGAGACTTTTTTTTCCCTCTTGGTTTCCTGGTGCGCGAGGAGAGGGGATTAAGAGCGCTGCTTAAAGGGGCTCCACGGACGGGCGCAAGTCGCGACTGAAAGCGCGGAGCCCAGTGACAGGCGTGGGACGCTGGGGCTGCTGCTGCCGCCGCCAAGAAGCCTGTGTGCGAGCGCAGGTCACTGCCCACACCGCCCTTCCGGGAGCCTGTGCAGCCCGCCACTGCCGGGGTCCCGGGATCCAGGGGCGGCTTCCCTGGGAGAACGCACGGCGCGCCTCGGGCTGGTGCAACGTCACGCCGACCTCTGCCGCTGCAGGCTCGCCCCGCACTCCGTGCCCCTCCCTCCCTCCCGGCCTGAGTGAGCCAGAGTCCCCGAAGAGGCTGCTCCTTTAACCCTGTCCTATCTGAGCGAAGAACAGACGCCCTCCGGCGACCTACACGCAGAGGCGGGGCCAAATCCAAAGCTGAGACCCAGGAGCTGTGAGAACAAAGAAGAGAAAGGGAAACCTCTCCCAGCAGCCTCAGAAGCAGCGGATTAAAGCTCCACAATCAACTTGATGTACCCTGCATCTGTGGAATACATGAATAGACAACACATCATCCCAAATTGAGGAGCCCGGAGTCAGTGCTGTGCCTCTGAGGTGGGAGAGCCAACTTCAGGACACTGGTCCACAAGAGACCTCCCAGCTCCACATAATATCAAACGGCGAAAATCTTCCAGAGATCTCCATCTCAACACCAGCACCCAGCTTCACTCAACAACCAGCAAGCTACAGTGCTGGACACCCTAAGCCAAACAACTAGCAAGACAGGAACACAACGCCACCCATTAGCAGAGAGGTGGCCTAAAATCATAAAAAGTCCACAGACACCCCAAAACACACCACCAGACGTGGACCTGCCCACCAGAAAGACAAGATCCAGCCTCATCCACCAGAACCCAGGCACTAGTCCCCTCCACCAGGAAGCCTACACAACCCACTAAACCAACCTTAGCCACTGGGGACAGACACCAAAAACAACAGGAACTACAAACCTGCAGCCTGCAAAAAGGAGACCCCAAACACAGTAACATAAGCAAAATGAGAAGACAGAAAAACACACAGCAGGAGAAGGAGCAAGATAAAAACCCACCAGACCTAACAAATGAAGAGGTAATAGGCACTCTACCTGAAAAAGAATTCAGAATAATGATGGTAAAGATGATCCAAGATTCTATTTCCCAGATCCAAAATCTTGGAAATAGAATAGACAAAATGCAAGAAACAGTTAACAAGGACCTAGAAGAACTAAAGATGAATCAAGCATCGATTAAAAACACAATACATGAAATAAAAAATACTCTAGATGGGATCAATAGCAGAATAACTGAGGCAGAAGAACGGATAAGTGAGGTGGAAGATAAAATAGTGGAAATAACTGCTGCAGAGCAAAATAAAGAAAAAAGAATGAAAAGAACAGAGGACAGTCTCAGAGACCTCTGGGACAACATTAAACGCACCAACATTCGAATTATAGGGGTTCCAGAAGAAGAAGAGAAAAAGAAAGGGACTGAGAAAATATTTGAAGAGATTATAGTTGAAAACTTCCCTAATATGGGAAAGGAAATAGTTAATCAAGTCCAGGAGGCACAGAGAGTCCCATACAGAATAAATCCAAGGAGAAATACGCCAAGACACATATTAATCAAACTGTCAAAAATTAAACACAAAGAAATCATATTAAAAGCAGCAAGGCAAAAACAACAAATAACACACAAGGGAATCCCCATCAGAATAACAGCTGATCTCTCAGCAGAAACTCTACAAGCCAGAAGGGAGTGGCAGGACATACTTAAAGTGATGAAGGAGAAGAACCTGCAACCAAGATTACTCTACCCAGCAAGGATCTCATTCAGATTTGATGGAGAAATTAAAACGTTTACAGACAAGCAAAAGCTGAGAGAGTTCAGCACCACCAAACCAGCTTTACAACAAATGCTAAAGGAACTTCTCTAGGCAAGAAACACAACAGAAGGAAAAGACCTACAATAATGAACCCAAAACAATTAAGAAAATGGGAATAGGAACATACATATCGATAATTACCTTAAATGTAAATGGACTAAATGCTCCCACCAAAAGACACAGAGTGGCTGAATGGATACAAAAACAAGACCCATCTATATGCTGTCTACAAGAGACCCACTTCAGACCTAGAGACACATACAGACTGAAAGTAAGGGGATGGAAAAAGATATTCCATGCAAATGGAAACCAAAAGAAAGCTGGAGTAGCAATTCTCATATCAGACAAAATAGACTTTAAAACAAAGACTACTAGAAGAGACAAAGAAGGACACTACATAATGATCAAGGGATCGATCCAGGAAGAAGATATAACAATTGTAAATATTTATGCACCAAACATAGGAGCACCTCAATACATAAGGCAAATACTAACAGCCATAAAAGGAGAAATCGACAGTAACACACTCATAGTAGGGGACTTTAACACCCCACTTTCACCAATGGACAGATCATCCAAAATGAAAATAAATAAGGAAACACAAGCTTTAAATGATACATTAAACAAGATGGACTTAATTGATATTTATAGGACATTCCATCCAAAAACAACAGAATACACATTTTTCTCAAGTGCTCATGGAACATTCTCCAGGATAGATCATATCTTGGGTCACAAATCAAGCCTTGGTAAATTTAAGAAAATTGAAATTGTATCAAGTATCTTTTCCGACCACAATGCTATGAGACTAGATATCAATTACAGGAAAAGATCTGTAAAAAATACAAACACATGGAGGCTAAACAATACACTACTTAATAACGAAGTGATCACTGAAGAAATCAAAGAGGAAATTTAAAAATACCTAGAAACAAATGACAATGGAGACACGACGACCCAAAACCTATGGGATGCAGCAAAAGCAGTTCTAAGAGGGAAGTTTATAGCAATACAATCCCACCTTAAGAAACAGGAAACATCTCGAATAAACAACCTAACCTTGCACCTAAAGCAATTAGAGAAAGAAGAACAAAAACATCCCAAAGTTAGCAGAAGGAAAGAAATCATAAAAATCAGATCAGAAATAAATGAAAAAGAAATGAAGGAAACGATAGCAAAGATCAATAAAACTAAAAGCTGGTTCTTTGAGAAGATAAACAAAATTGATAAACCATTAGCCAGACTCATCAAGAAAAAAAGGGAGAAGACTCAAATCAATAGAATTAGAAATGAAAAAGGAGAAGTAACAACTGACACTACAGAAATACAAAAGATCATGAGAGATTACTATAAGCAACTCTATGCCAATAAAATGGCCAACCTGGAAGAAATGGACAAATTCTTAGAAATGCACAACCTGCCAAGACTGAATCAGGAAGAAATAGAAAATATGAACAGACCAATCACAAGCACTGAAATTGAAACTGTGATAAAAAATCTTCCAACAAACAAAAGCCCAGGACCAGATGGCTTCACAGGCGAATTCTATCAAGCATTTAGAGAAGAGCTAACACCTATCCTTCTCAAACTCTTCCAAAATATAGCAGAGGGAGGAACACTCCCAAACTCATTCTACGAGGCCACCATCACCTTGATACCAAAACCAGGCAAGGATGTCACAAAGAAAGAAAACTACAGGCCAATATCACTGATGAACATAGATGCAAAAATCCTCAACAAAATACTAGCAAACAGAATCCAACAGCACATTAAAAGGATCATACACCATGATCAAGTGGGGTTTATTCCAGGAATGCAAGGATTCTTCAATATACGCAAATCAATCAACGTGATACACCATATTAACAAATTGAAGGAGAAAAACCATATGATCATCTCAATAGATGCAGAGAAAGCTTTTGACAAAATTCAACACCCATTTATGATAAAAACCCTGCAGAAAGTAGGCATAGAGGGAACTTTCCTCAACATAATAAAGGCCATATATGACAAACCCACAGCCAGCATCGTCCTCAATGGTGAAAAACTGAAACCATTTCCACTAAGATCAGGAACTAGACAAGGTTGCCCACTTTCACCACTCTTATTCAACCTAGTTTTGGAAGTTTTAGCCACAGCAATCAGAGAAGAAAAGGAAATAAAAGGAATCCAAATTGGAAAAGAAGAAGTAAAGCTGTCACTGTTTGCAGATGACATGATACTATACATAGAGAATCCTAAAGATGCTACCAGAAAACTACTAGAGTTAATCAACGAATTTGGTAAAGTAGCAGGATACAAAATTAATGCACAGAAATCTCTGGCATTCCTATATACTGATGATGAAAAATCTGAAAGTGAAATCAAGGAAACACTCCCATTTACCATTGCAACAAAAAGAATAAAATATCTAGGAATAAACCTACCTAAGGAGACAAAAGACCTGTATGCAGAAAATTATAAGACACTGATGAAAGAAATTAAAGATGATACAAATAGATGGAGAGATGTACCATGTTCTTGGATTGGAAGAATCAACATTGTGAAAATGACTCTACTACCCAAAGCAATCTACAGGTTCAATGCAATCCCTATCAAACTACCACTGGCATTTTTCACAGAACTAGAACAAAAAATTTCACAATTTGTATGGAAACACAAAAGACCCCGAATAGCCAAAGCAATCTTGAGAACGAAAAATGGAGCTGGAGGAATCAGGCTCCCTGACTTCAGACTATACTACAAAGCTACAGTAATCAAGACAGTATGGTACTGGCACAAAAACAGAAAGATAGATCAATGGAACAGGATAGAAAGCCCAGAGTTAAACCCACGGACATATGGTCACCTTATCTTTGATAAAGGAGGCAGGAATGTACAGTGGAGAAAGGACAGTCTCTTCAATAAGTGGTGCTGGGAAAACTGGATAGGGACATGTAAAAGTATGAGATTAGATCACTCCCTAACACCATACATAAAAATAAGCTCAAAATGGATTAAAGACCTAAATGTAAGGCCAGACACTATCAAACTCTTAGAGGAAAACATAGGCAGAACACTCTATGACATAAATCACAGCAAGATCCTTTTTGACCCACCTCCTAGAGAAATGGAAATAAAGACAAAAATAAACACATGGGACCTAATGAAACTTAAAAGCTTTTGCACAGCAAAGGAAACCATAAACAAGACCAAAAGACAACCCTCAGAATGGGAGAAAATATTTGCAAATGAAGCAACTGACAAAGGATTAATCTCCAAAATTTATAAGCAGCTCATGCAGCTCAATAACAAAAAAACAAACAACCCAATCCAAAAATGGGCAGAAGACCTAAATAGACATTTCTCCACAGAAGATATACAGACTGCCAACAAACACATGAAAGGATGCTCAACATCTTTACTCATTAGAGAAATGCAAATCAAAACTACAATGAGATATCATCTCACACCAGTCAGAATGGCCATCATCAAAAAATCTAGAAACAATAAATGCTGGAGAGGGTGTGGAAAAAAGGGAACACTCTTGCACTGCTGGTGGGAATGTGAATTGGTACAGCCGCTATGGAGAACGGTATGGAGGTTCCTTAAAAAACTACAAATAGAACTACCATATGACCCAGCAATCCCACTACTGGGCATATACCCTGAGAAAACCATAATTCAAAAAGAGTCATGTACCAAAATGTTCATAGCAGCCCTATTTACAATAGCCCGGAGATGGAAACAACCTAAGTGTCCATCATCGGATGAATGGATAAAGAAGATGTGGCACATATATACAATGGAATATTACTCAGCCATAAAAAGAAATGAAATTGAGCTATTTGTAATGAGGTGGATAGACCTAGAGTCTGTCATACAGAGTGAAGTAAGTCAGAAAGAGAAAGACAAATACTGTATGCTAACACATATATATGGAATTTAAGAAAAAAAAATGTCATGAAGAACATAGGGGTAAGACAGGAATAAAGACACAGACCTACTAGAGAATGGACTTGAGGATATGGGGAGGGGGAAGGGTAAAAAAAAAAAAAAAAAAAAAAAAAAAAGCTATTTCATATTCATTAATATGATTTAATCACCAGTAACCCCATTATGTAGATTTTATTAGACCCATTTTACAAGTGAAGAAAATGCAGCTCAGAGAAAACAAACAATATGCACAAAGTTATGAATTACCAAGTTCAATAACTATTTGAACTCAGCTCTTAAACTCAGAAGGCTAATTCTCATCAGGGCATGAAGAAAAACCTGGTCCTTGGCAGAGCTTATCAATTTACATACTTAATAAAAGAAATAACTTACCCAGTCATCACCCCTTTGTGGTTTCATAGAGCTTTCCAATCATAAACTGAAGATGTTAATATAATTTACATTTATTTTCTTTCAAAAAAAAAAAAAAAAAACACTGAGAGAGGGAAAAACCAAGACAAAGGAAGTACAGACCCCAAGTAAAAGTTTGAACTGGGAACTGTACTGATCCACTGGTCATTTTTATTTTCTTTTGTTTTACTTGACTGCATTTCGAGTTACTTACGTCCTTGCATATGTTTTGGAGCTGCTTTTTTACATTGTAGGCAAATCCCTTGATGAATGTATTCTATAATCAAACCATAAATGCCTTCATTAATTCATCCATGCAGTGATTTAACAGGCATTTATTTATTTTTTATTATGTACCAGGTAATATGCCAGGCTCTGGGATACAAAGATGCAAGTATAAGACAGCTATGTCAAAAAATTGATCAGTCTAAGAAGTGAGGCGAAGGTATAAAGAAATGGTTGGAATACTGTCTGGCAAGCAGTGTGTCAGGGGCAAGGACCAGGTGCTTTGGAGGACAAAAGATGGAGCAAGGAAATTGCTGCGTGGGCAGAGTTGGGGAGGTGAGGTCTGAGGGAGCTTTGAAGGACAAGTAAGGCCACTATGGGATGGCTGTCCCCTGGACTGTGCAAGGCAGAGGCCCTGGCTTAGGGTTTGGGGTGGGGGAGGCATCGGATGTTATTTGAACCTGGAAAATATAATGCAAAAGAAAGAGATGGGACGAATAAAAGTACAACTCTGATGTAATAGGCATGTATATTTCCTCTCTAGAATCTCTCCAGCCCCGGAGGACAGGATTTGACCCACAACATCACTACTTGTGTGGTTAAGAAAGTTATCTAATAAATTAACAAAGCTCAATGGTAATTTTCATCTACAAAGAATCTGTAGGCTTGAGCTAAAGCGACATATTTTCAGAAATTTCTTTTGGCATCTGTAAAAGGTATATGAACACCAAGGAAAGTATATACAGTCCATTTCAGTTTTAGAAAGAATGTTAAGAAAACGAAATAATTTTTTATTTCCATTTTGGTTTGATTTGAGACTAAATGTATCCCTTATTACTAAAAAAAGCATTCATACCAAGTCAGGCTCTCTCCTGTTGCGATGTGCATCCTTACCCTGAAAATATATTTAGTGAAGTCAAATCAAGATGCTATTTCTTATTCACCCTGATTCCCCAACCTCCCTGGAAATTTTTGAGCAGGTCCCTCATTTTACTATGGGTGCTTAATGTCTGGTATTTGAAGTCTGTGTGTCTACGTGTCTGTGCGTATGTTTATAGTTTATTTGCCCCGTGTCATTCTGCAAAAATGGATTCACTCAGTCAACTAGATAGGAGAGCTTTGAGCTCAGCTATCAGCTGGAGGAACAAAGAGAAGGCAATCAGAACCCCCTGAAGGGAAGGTAGTGAACGCTTACTCCGCAGTCCCCTGAGGGTCCTCATCAGCACTAGAGAACTGTTTTGACAGAACCACTGAATTGAGTGCAGGAGTCAAATTCCTGGGACATCAAACCAGGACAGATTTCCCACTCACCCACAAACAACAGAGACCCCTCTGCCTTTGGGGAATAGGAGGAGCCTGGTCTGAGGGGCACATTGACTTCCAGGGTTGGTTGGAATAACTTGCTGTAGGCAAAAGGGCAAGGAACATTGAGTAGCAGAAATGGAAGCAAATAATTTACTACTTTTAAAAAAAAAATTGCGAACCCTGATGTCTGGCCCCAGATATCTGAGCATATTCTCCATTCTTCTAACAAAAGAAACACACATGCTTATTCCACCCTTTTCCGCCTCATCTGGCAGCCGCTTTCTGGTCCAGCAGACACTAACATCTAATGAGTCAAACTTCTCATTTTCAGACTAATCAGTCGGCTGCACTAATTGCAAATGCAAATATGCAAATTTATATTAATTAATTACTCTGCTAATTAGTTCTGTGGTCTTTTTTGGGTAATAAATCATTGTGCAGTGGAAGGGAAACAAGTCCTGTCCCATTTCACTCCACATAAAAATTTAATGTACTCATGGAAGAAAATACGTAAAAAAAAAGACACCCTGAGTTGATCACTGTGCTCCCACTGACTAGTCCCCTCCAGAAAGGTGCAATTGTGAGAGGGCTTTCACATCTTCAGCAAATGCCATCACTAAGGTGCCTGTTAGCAATTTAATTATCACATTACGGGCTTCAGAAAACGCCAGTTTGCTGTGCTGCAGGCTGTGACATGGAGCTCGACAGTTCACCCACTTTGCAGCAAAACACTTAAAAATAAAATGAGAATATAGAAAGGGAATCACATTTCTTTGCTGAAACACTATAGCTTGGGATCCAATATTTTCAGGGGTTTTGTTGTTATTGTTGTTTTAAGCCAAAGTTACCATCTTGATTTCCATGCCCCTGAATGAAAAGTTTTATCATTCCGGTTTAGAGACTCAGTGAAGGACTGTATCATGGGGAAGGGGGGTCCGGACAAGGTTAGGAGTAGCTCTTAGGAGAGGAAACTATCTTTCACAATGTTTAGGAGGGATATTGTGCTCATTCAGACTTATTTATTTAGCAAATTCTTTTTGGTGACCTACTATGTTTCTAACGACCCATCTTGGGGGATAGAGTGACATATGAGAAAGTCTCTCCCAATTAGCCTTTGAACTCTCTGAGGATAAGAGGCTGTGTCTGTTCTTTGCCCAGATAGAACATTCAATAAGTATTTGCTGAGTGATTGAATGAATGAATGAATGAATGGCTGCAGCCTTCAAGAACCTCAAGTCTATTTAAGGTGACAATAACTTATTCATGTACAGTCTTGCCTTTATTATTGGGTAGGTGCCAAGTGATACTCACTGATTAGGAGATGAGGGGAGGGAGCCATGGTGTTTAAGATTTAAATCCTCATGTGTTAAATGTCCCTTCATTTCCTTCTTCTCAGAAAGAAATTTCTATTTTAATTCCCCATGCTCTTTCCTCTCTATTGTGCCTTCTCCATGTGGGATTTGATGATTGAGCAATAAAAAGGAAACTGCTATCATTACAGCTGGGCAACTGGCATTCAAGCCCTGGCTCACCCACTACTGGTTTTGTAATCTTGGGCAAGCCATTTAACCTCATGGTGTCAGTTTCTTCATCTGTGAAAACAGGAGTGGTGGATTCCTCATCAGTGCTGTGGTGGATGCCAGGCCTTTGCAGTCAGCACCCAGTCCTCACCCCCTCAGTTGCTCTCTATGTGACTGTACTTTTTATTATTTATAAAAATTACTTACTTTTGAAATGTTTTTAAAGAATTGGAATGGAGGGTACATGTACATGGTACAAAATTCAAAAAGTGTACAAGATATTCAATAAAAAGTTAGTCTCCTCCCCTGACCCCTAGCCTCTCTGTCCCTTCCCCAGTGGCAATGACTAATTCCTGTGTGTACTTCAGTGATAGTCACTGTACTTGTGTGTGTGTGTATTTCCCCACACACGAATGGTAGCATACCATGACCATCTTCTGCATCTTACTCTTAAACTACTTTGTACTTTATATATATATATATATATATATATATATATATATATACATTTGTTTATTTATTTTTGGTCTTTGTTGCTGCGCCTGGGCTTTCTCCAGCTGTGGCGAGCGGGGACCACTCCCCGTTGCGGTGCGCAGGCTTCTCATTGCGGTGGCTTCTCTCGTTGTAGAGCACGGGCTCCAGTAGCATGGGCTTCAGTAGTTGGGCTCGCAGGCTCTAGAGCGCAGGCTCAGTAGTTGTGGCGCACAGGCTTAGCTGCTCCGCGGCATCTGGCATCCTCCCAGACCAGGGCTTGAACCTGTGTCCCCTTCGTTGGCAGGCGGATTCCCAACCACTGCGCCACCAGGGAAGCCCTACCTTGTACTTTTTAAGCATGCATGTTTCACATTGTATGAGAGTACAGTAATTTACCTGTATTGGCCATCAATTGATGGACCTTTCAGTTGTTTCCAATTTTCAACTACTACAAATAAGGCTGCAATTAATATTCTTGTACATACAACACTTTGCCCATATGGAGGTAGATCTGCAGGATGATACCTGAAAACAGAACTGCTGGATCAAAGGATACATACTACTCGAAATCTCAATTCCTCAGTTTTCTCATCGGCAAAGTGGAGATAACAGTGCTCCCTTTCTCATACGTGGTTGTGAGGAGTAACTGAGATAATTAGTGAAAAGTCCTTAGTATTGTTGTTTGTTATTCTTATTCTCAGCATGGACATTATTATTTTTCTTTTCACCATCTCATGGCTTTATGTTGAGGGTAAAAGGAGACCACAATTGTAAAAGCAATGTGTGTAGGGCTGTGCCAATGTTAGTCATCAGTAAGAACCCATTTTGCTTTTCCTACCCTGTTTTCTGAGGTTTTTGTGCCATGGTGGCCTCTCGTGCTAAGCCTTCACATTGTTTCAGTTCATAGAAATATTTTGCAAGTGCTTTGGAAGGTTTTCTAAGGCTTCAGAAATGTCTGTATATGTAAAGCACTTAACAAAAATAAGACTAATATTAACTTCATTCTCCCAAATTAGTCACGTGCCCAAGGTACAGAGAAAGTAAGGAGAAGTAAGGAGAAGTAAGGAGAAAGTAAGATGTATGAATGATAGCAAATGAGAATACAAACCAAGGGACTAAATGAGGGTGGTAGGAAGTGGGGAAGAGAAGCAGGGATGGAGAAAAGGGAACAGGAAGGAGCCAAGGTAGATGACCAATTAGATTGCAGGGCACCAAAGGGGAAGATGTAACCAAGGTCCAGGACCCAGAGGGCTGCCAGCAGAGGAGGTGGTTGGACAGACGATCCAAGCATTTGATTGGCCTAGAGAATGCACAGATCCTCTCTGCCTTTCTGCATCATACTTCCATTGTTTGCCGAGCAATGGGCCTCCTTCCTGTCTCTTCTTTCCACTCCATGCATGAGTTGATTCCAGGGCTCCTACTTTATCCCCTCCTCCTCTCTCTTTAAACTTTCCTCCCTGAGTTCAATCTCTTCTCAAAGTTTCAACTGCCACTAGTAGGTGGCTGTCTGGCTGGGTGCCTAGTGCCATGTTTTAAGTCACTGACAGAGCTCTTAAAAGTCATTCTTAAATGATCTGTGTTCATTTCCAGCACAACTTACTTGAAACCAATCTCATCCTCTCTCTGAAATGCCTTTTCCTTCTTATTGTATTTCCATGTATGTTAATAAACTGTAAATAACTTATTGCTTTGTATATACCCTGTCAGCAAGGACAACGTTGCCCGATAGTCTGTACACAACAACTGCTTGTTGGTTGACTGGTGGAGCCAAAGTGTTTCCCATGCTTGTAACAGCCTCATCTTCCCCAGCGCAGCTGACTTCTCTTATTTTCTATTTTGATGTGAACACAATTTGGAGATTACTTTCTCAAAGATGAGGCAGTCTTTTGATTGTTTCATGGCTTGCGCTGGATGATTAACAATTCTTCAGCAGAAGTCTTCCATCTGCTGATCTTAGAACAGCCTTCAGAAAAGCCAGTGAGCCACCTTACCAAGTGAGTTTATGTGCATGGGAGAATTCAAACCCTTCCACTCTGCAGGGTATATAGCTGTGCTCTACAGGTCCCAAAGGGGAGAGCTGGGCTAATCATTTATTTAATGTGAGAGCCTGAGCGCAGTATCTTAGAACCTAATTAGTCCCATAAAAGTGAATCATGATGCCGGTTTTAAGAATGTGAAAGGGGATGGCCCAAATCTGGAGAACTGAACCTTCAAAATTCCATCTGAAAGAAAAAAATAAATGCTATTCATAAATGCTTTATGAAGGTGAAATGGAAAAAAATATGTTTCTTCAGATAATTAAATTAAAAACCCTATGCCACATACTAGATGTGTTTTATATTTAAGTCATATTTTTTAGGAAAAAAGATATTTTTTCATTAGATTACTTTCCCTAACCCATGTTTTAGATAAGAAGTTATTGAGTTTTGTTTTTGTTTTTGGCCTCACATTTTTTAGCAATCAGCTGTAGTTAAAGGATGATGCTAATGAACTGAGGTTGAACAATTCATGTCCCAGAATGACCAATTGGCTTATGGTAAGGAACTTTGTGTTCTGTACACCCACACTGTAGCCATCTCTTCTGAAAACATGTGCCACAGCATATGAGAAGGAATGCATTAGCTTTCTAGGAAAAACAATTTAAAATCCTTGCCCTTTTAAAACTATTATTTTATATTCATGGTTTAGCATAAAGAAAAATAAAAATCACCCTTAATCTTACAATCCAAAGATGACCACTGTAAATATTTAGGGTTCTACCCTTCCTGATTTTTATGTATAGCTACATCTAGAACTGTTAGTATCTATATACATTCATACTTCTCTACGGATATATCTCTATCATTCCTGGGGTTTGCACTGATGCTGCAGCTGGATCACTTGTTTAAGGCTTATTCTGATTGGTCAGAATCAAAGCTGTATATCGGTGCTCTGTGACGACCTAGATGGGTGGGATGGGGGCGGTGAGAGGGAGGTCCAAGAGAGAGGGCATATAGGTGTATATATAGCCGATTCACTTCATTGTATAGCAGAAACTAACACAACATTGTAAAGCAATTTTACTTCAGTGGAAAAAAAAAGAATTGGTGCTGTATAGATTGATAAATACTCTGAGTGTCACCTTGTATCTGTTTAACAAAAGTGGAGTCAGTCTCTCCATATTGGTGTGTGTGTGTGTGTGCGTGCGCACATGCGTGTGCATATCTATACTTACTGGTGTCAGTTTTTCAAAATGCACGTCATTTTTATGACTGCAGAGTATTCATTTGTGGGCATGGATATTCCATAATCTATTCAACTAGTCCCATGTTATGGGATATTTTGAATTGTTTGCAGTTCAATCTTTTTTATATTTATATGTCATCCTATTTTGTTGTCGATCTTCCTTTTTCCTTTGTTATCGTTGTTGCTTACATTTCTTTCAAGTAGTGGTTTGAGATTTCTAAACTTATTGTTCTCAAATAGTCATTATCTTTTTATGGAAAATATTTGAATCCATCTTTATCAGCGTTAGGGTTTAATCAGTTTCTGCTAATTTCCCCACCTTCGCTTTCCTCCCAGAGTAGATATTTCTGCTTTTATTGTCTCCTCCCATCTCCTATGCTCAGTTGACTTTAAATAATTTGGTGCTTTTATATTCATTTCTTGAAATACAATTTGTATCTCTTCTTTCAAGAATTATGTTTGATATTTGCATTGTTTATAATCATATTAGCAATTGTTTAGCTGTTAACTGAACTTTACTGCCTTCATTGCTCACTGCCATTTCTTTTCAACAACATTTTACATATATAATATTTAAATGCTTTGTTACTTTCTCAATGAACTGAAATACTTTTTTGAGGACATTTTTCAGAAAAAGATTATGGGTGATAAACATATATAGCCCTTGCTTATCAGGAAAAAAATGTTTCTCTTGTCTTCAAGCATAAATGGCATGCAATCTGTTTTTGTTATTCTTAAAATTTCGTTACATATTCACCCAAATTATTTTCTGGCTTTGAGTTCTAATCTGATTACCTTGTTTAAAAAAAGTTACTCATGCCTAAATATATATATATATTTTTTTTCTTTGTCTTTCAAATAGAAAACCATAACTAGAGTTTGTGTGTGTGTGTATGTGTGTGTGCCTTTCTTCATTACCTTTTGTACTGGACCCATGAACTCCAGGTTCATTTAGCATTTTTTTCATCACAGAAATCTTTCTGTTGTTATTTCAATTGTAAATAATTATGTCTCCTGCATATTTCTATTTTCTTTATTCTCTCATCATACTCATACTGCGTCTTGTGGATCGATCATCTGTGTCACTTATCTTTCCACTTGTTGCTTGCTCTGTATTTATCGTCTTACACTGAGCTCTCTGGGTGAAGCTCTAGTGTTCCAATTCACAGATTCCATTTCCTGCTATTCACCACTTCACTAGTACTTTTACATTTCAAAAACCTGTTTTTTGTCTGACAGCATTCTCTTCTGGAAGCAGATTTTTTTTTTCTTTGCAGAGATGCAACTCTGAAAGATACTGAATTTACAACAGTATGTATTGTCATATATACTTAATACACAGCTTCAAATACACAGTTTTTAAAATTTCTTGTCATAAACCTATATCATTTTGGGAATTTGGTTCTGTTGCTTCTTTTGGTCAAGTGAATCTTTTCATATGTCTGGTGAATCTTCACCTTTTGGAGTAGGAGCAGATATAGATGTTTGTTTATTTTAAGTATTATGATGGCTTCGTTGGCAATTTTATAGATCCCTGTTCACATGTATTTTAGTTCTAGACAAAAAGACATAAAAACAGCTTATATTTTCTGGAGTTTTATTTTGGCAGATAAAGGTTCCAAATGCTTGAGAAGACAGAGTAGGAAATATAGCCAGAAGCAATTCTGCATTCTGGAGCCCATGGCTTTTTTCTCTGTGTCACTTAGTACCTGGCCTACCATCTGTGGTCCAGGCTGCAGAATGACACCCATTGTCAGTCCCATTCACACTTTCTGAAGCCACTGGCAGGGGCTGTCTTTTCACTGTTTTGAGGCCACTGTTGCACTCACTCTTGCCTAGAGATTCTGGCTACTCCATATTGGAGGTAGGAGACAGCCCCCTAGGCCACCATGGCTTCTATTGGTGTCATTTACAGCTACTCCAGATTGGCTTAGCCCTTCAATTGGCCAAGTATAAGCTAAGACAGAGGCATGTGGCCTGTAAACTGCACTACTTTGTGGCATTATTCATAAAATTGAGATTTGCTCCCATGGGCCACCCTTTACCACAGCCCTACTCTTGTCAGTCTAGGGTGTTTGTGAAGCTCTGCTGATGATTAACCTTCTTAAGTGCATCGTTTTATAGCCAGAAATTGCAGCTTGGGTATTCCATTCCTCAACCTGGACCTGGTCAGCATGATGTCTGACATGTATTCTGTGACATTCTTGGCCTGTAGCTGACAGAGCCTCACCTATTTTTATTTTTAGGAAGTTTGCATAGTTGGGACAGTTAATCAAGATTATTGAACCCCTGTAAAGACATCGAAAGCTATGACAGATTCCACCCGACTGCCTTGTTGGTCTATAGGACACAGGAATATCTGAATGAACAATTCAATAATCACTATGATCTGTCATCTCTAAAATATGACCCACTCACCTATATATAGATATTCAGGCTCTGAATTTTCTTCTTGATATTTGGCATCTTAAAGCTATGGATCCTGAAGATCAAAAAACATTTTCCCCAAGTCTGAAGATCTTTTAGGCAAAAGTGCATTTTAATGTGGTTGGATTGATCCCGACTTCTGGGACTCTCTCTTGTGTCTTTGTAGAAGACCTGAAATAACAGTTTGTTTACAATTTCCTTTCAAGTTGCTTTGCTCTCACTCTCACCTCCTTTCTTAAGGCACAAGCTGAGCTTTACAATTCAGAAGTTAAGCACATTAGAATATTTATTTAAAGACAATTACACTTCCTGCTTTTTCTGGAGAGATGGGTTCAACATGTCACTAGATCACCAATTTTATTCATGTTATGGTGGTGGCCCGGTCTGCAGGGGCTCAGCCTACAAGGGGATTGTCCCCCTGTTGTTTGAAAATGGTTTCCTCCACAAACCTTTTAACTCCACAAGTTTGTAACCATTAATTCTTAAGGGTTTTGACAAATCTCCCCAGTTAAATATTAAATAATAAATATGGTCCTGATGGTAACGGGGCTTTGTGAAGTCTGTTTGAAGTGTCCTTTAAAATATTAAATTCAAATAAATGATTGAATCAGAACAAAGGGTATATCTTAAGACAAATTCAGCCAAGTCTCTTTAACCTTTGAGCGTTCAACATAGATTAGAAAGCTAGGGCAGCACATGCTTTCATAGCAAATTGAAATGGGATTTTTGAAGCAGGTCCTGCAAATACAGGTAACCCATACCTAGGTTTGATCTGCCTTTGCCATTTGGGGGGAGAGATTTTGATGCCTATTGTTTGATAAGTATGTGATTTTTTTTCTTTAAACGCTTACATTCAAAGAAGCAAATCCTTGAAAACGCTAGCTTTGGGTGCTATGTTTATTCCTTGTCAATGTCTTCCATATGAAATCTGTTCTGCTTATAATATCTACCACAGTTGGAGCCCTGGAAAAAATCTGTTTCATATCTGCCCTTTGCACTTAGCTTATTTTGTTTTACACTTCCCCCATGTTATCTGTCTGTAATCAGTCTTGCTTACAAGCAGGCAGTCCCTGGGGAGGAAGACTTGGGGAGATTGCCCTGCATTTAGGGGGATCCTGGACTCCTGATACTTGTGCTGTACCCTACGAAAGGAGCAGGTAAAGGAGAGGGGGTGGCTTCACCAACTAGTCTAAAAAGACCAGTAAAGCCAAATTCCGCCTCCTTCTTACACCCCCTCGTGTCCCAGGCTGGTTTGGCACCCATTATGTCTGTTCTCGGGTTTGTGCTCTGCCACTGGGTCTCCATCTGCTCTATCTGCTTCCTCACCACTGAGCAACCTCCCATAGCTCTTGATTGAGTCCACCCAGAACAGTGACTCCATATACCCAAGCTTCCCAGAGTAGAGGGTGACACAGTTGTCACAGGGCATGCCCAGTAAAGAAACCTTGTTAGAATAGGATGTGGAACAGTCTGGTTGGCTTCATGGGGGCTGAAGTGCATGCACATGTCAAAGACAGACACAAAATAGATAGCTAGTGGGAAGCAGCCACATAGCACAGGGAGATCAGCTCGATGGTTTGTGACCACCTAGAGGGGTGGGATAGGGAGGGTGGGAGGGAGGGAGACGCAAGAGGGAGGAGATATGGGAACATATGTATATGTATAGCTGATTCACTTTGTTATAAAGCAGAAACTAGCACACCATTGTAAAGCAATTATACTCCAATAAAGATGTTAAAAAAAAAAAAGAAGACAGACACCCACCAGACATCTCTGGAATTAATGCTTGTAGGCTGCAAGGGCTTCAGAAAGGAGCAGGAATAAGACTTCTGCTCCTCAGATTTGCTGCAGTGTAGGAGGCTGGTGGCATCTGTGCCCAGCCTGGTGAGAAAATGCTCCAACACGAGGAGGGGTGCATCCTCCACTAAAGCCCAATAATCTGCCCCAGTTTTGATGTAGACCCTGTCCCCTACTCTCTCCCTCTCTCACTGATGCTCCATCTGGGGGATAGGAGTTTCCCTAACTTCAGAAATAGATGAATAAAGTAATTAGCAAATACAGGAAAGGTTAGAAATTATCCAACCCAGTAAAAGGAGGTTTAAGATCCAGAGAGAGAAACCTCCTTTGGAAACCTGGGAATAAGATGCTCATGTTTCCTATACAGGAAAGAGACATGTCATCTTTGGGGCAGCTCCCTTGGTTGTGGAACCACCCTTGATGGTTTGAAGCCTGTGTGTAACCTGTTAGGCTGAATTTCTCCCAGGAATCCCTGTGCGGATTCCGACTTCACACCTCTTTTCTGAATGGTGTCAAGCTGTTTAAAGGCATGGCCTTTGGTTGCTGTATGTCCATCCTGTTCATGCCACTAGGGGTCCTCATTGGTTTGCTCTGGACAGAGCAAAAGCCAGCTTCTAAGACAGAAACCACTAGGAAGAAGCTTTGACTTGAATTCTCTGCTGGTTTCAGGCTGTGTCGTCTCCAGCAAGTTACTCAGTGCCCCTGAGCCTCTGAGTTCTCATTTTTACCATGGGAAGAAGGGGTCAAGAGATTACATTTGTTGAGGACCTACTGTGTGCCAGACATTGCTTTTGTTTTAGTTGGAATTACTCCAAAAACAAAGTCCAAGATAAGGACTTGGGTACAGGAGCAAGGAAAAGCCAATCCAAGGGTATGTTATGGAGGGGCTGCTGAGGACTACAGGGTCCTGATTCCAGTGAGACCTCCTCAGAAGGGTACAGAGTGCACTCCCAGAAGTGTCCAGAAGTATCTGGAAAGGCTGCCTCCTTTACCCACTGGCTCCCATCCCACGTAGGTTGAGGGTTGCCTCTGAGGGTGATGCACTCTCACAGAGTGGAGAAGGCTCTGGAACAGAAGATGGAGACACATGGCGCCCCTTAAGGTGAGTGAGTCCAAAATCAGGTGAGCTGTCACTGATATCAAACATGAGTCAAAGGATGTGATACAGCTACCTGGGCTATGGTTTCAATGACATAAACATATATATGGCCTGCCAATCATCTGATACATATGTAAGGACCTAATATCTATGGTGCTCAATGATATATATGTATATTACATATAATACACATATATCATTATTATAATATATGTTATATATATTATCATTATTATGATTGTGCCTGATGCAAGGGAGAGTTTTGGAAACAGAGCTCGGCTGCCTGTTGGCACAGGGAGAGTGCATGTCCACTAACAAAGAAGAGCTACCTCCCCTGGGGACCACTGTGTTTTGGGGGAGGAGGGATTGTGAGAAAGAAAGGGGCCACCCACCGATGAATCCTTTGGGAGCCATTCAGCTCTAGCTGCTAAGCTAGAGCCTCTAGCTGTTAAGAATCTCAACTGGGCTTGTTGAATGAATGTAGTCGTGGGGTTTCTCTTTGCTGATCCCATGGCAAGATCAGCAGGATCCTGGATATTTTTGAGATAATCAATTGAAACACCAATAGGCTGAAAACCTTCACCATCATAGAAAACATGCACAGAATGTGCCTGGCACTACATTCGTGTGCATGTGTGTAAAAGCTTTTTAATGTAATTATTACTACATTCCACAAAGTAACACTTCTCCAAACCTAAATACATAAATCTGTGTTAAATAAATAGTAACTTGAAATAGTCAAAAAAGATTAAAAAATTTTTTTTTATCCAGTGGAATCTGTTGTGGATCCACCAGCAGAGCAAAGTTTTAAGTTAGTGGCCAGAGCACAGATGTAGCCTCACTGTAGTAAATAATGACCAATGTGCTTATTCATTAGGGCCTGACTATACCTAGACTGCACACATTTCTGTTTCTACTTATGATTATCTATACCCCAATTTATCTGAGGTGAACTGCTTCAAATTCTTAGTGAAATTTTCCAGAGAGTTTACCAAAATCTGATCATTTGCCATCTCTTGTTTAGCTTACTTCCTTTGGAGCTTGCAAACAGCAAAAGGTATTTTTAGTGAAAGTATTTACAGACTCTAAGCCAAAATGTGCTCTGTGCTCTCTTTTCCGTTCTCAGAGCCTCTCTCTTAGTTCAAACCACCCTCAGCTGTCAAATTATCATACCCTTCACTGTACCAGTGTCTGCCTCTCCGCTGGCTTCCAGTCCTGTCCCTGCTCCAATCCAAACGCCTCCTGCCCCTAAAAGGATCCTTACAAAATGCAGATCTAGTCGTATATGTCACCCCTCTGTTTAAAATCTTTCGGTAGCTCCATATTTTTCAGAACAAGATGAAAACTTAGACCTTACATGATCCTGCTTCCCCCGCCTTTTCAGCCCACTTCAGTCCCCACACATTATTGTGATTCCGACCAGACTCCAAAGGCTGCGACACTGCACCCCAGGTCTGTGTCTCAGCTGGAAACGCTCCCGCTGCCTTTACCTGCCTTCTTAGCACCTCTGCCTGGTCCTCCCTTCATATTCATCTCTGCTCAATGATTTTGAATGTTCTCGACTGAACCACAAATAAAATCAAAGAAGACTGCCTCTTTCTAAAGGGTTATTTGGTCAAACTCTAGCATGGCACAGAGAGGTGGGTGAAAGTTCTAGGCACAGGTAAGAAAGGAAGTGATATAATTCCCAACTCTTCCTGACTGGGTCTTCACCATGTGTTTTAGCTATTTTATTTAAACTGAATTCCAAGAGTACCAGACCTGTGCATATTTAAATATGTAAAACCTTGGAAGTTTAAGCAAATGCTATGTAAGTGATTCTTGGGTTTTTCACCATTTTAAATGATCTGATACTCTTTATTATAGAGAATGGGACTTGATTGGCTATCTATAACAAATATGTCTGTGCTCTAGTGAACTAATTAACTGACACAGACATTACCTCCTTAATATTCAATACAATAAGATTTGACGTATTTTTCAAGGCACAGAGGAAAATGGACCTGATTTTGTTTGAATAAGGTATCCCAAAGCTAAGTTCTTGTAATTCCACAGGTTTAAAAATCAATAGGCCTACAATTTAATTTGCCATCAAAAAAGTGCCTTTTCTCACCAAAAAAGTAAAATTATCCTAGTTCATCCCAAGATTAAATAGGAATATGGTTACTAAAATAACTTGCTTATTATATTTGCCTTGTATAAGAAATTGAAGACCTTTTTTTTTAAAAAAAAAAGTATTATATTTATGCTCCCAGCTGCATGTCTAATTTATATTGTGGTGACTTAGAGCATTTTGTATTCAAGTTTATTGTTACTTAAGCTGCTTTCCAGAGGGGTAAGCGACACATGCGGAAGTAGCCTTCATTTAATGAGCACATTTAAATAGTCTCCTCTTCACTGGTGCACTAATAATACCAAATATGTACTGACTCTCTCATTCAATTCTATTTCAAAATATTTATTGAACATTTATTATTTTTTGTGCCAGGCATGCTGTGACAATGAACACTCTTCTCAGAGTCCATGTAATGAGCTGATTATCTACCTTCCATGGGGAGAGCTTAGTTCAGACTATCCCTGATGCCCAAGGTATCAGGCAGATACTAGGAAGAAATAGTTTCTGTAGATGATATTTGGAATAGAATGACCAAGAAAGACCAGTTCTAGGATGAATCATTTACCTCAGGCTCAATTTTAAACGATAAAACATCATCATCCGGGATGAACAAAATACCAAAAATTTATTTCTTAAATTTTGTACTAAAATATTTACCTTGATTACTGATTACTGAGAGGTTTTTGTGTGTGTGTGTGCCACCTTAAATTTTACACCCAAGTCTAGTGCCCCATTGTCCCTACCCTAGTCCCAATCCGGCCACCAGGCAGACCTCATGGCTGCCTAAACGTTGTGGAAACTGGAATGGCCTCACTCTCCCTGCTCTCCAGGGCTCCTGCTTAAATGTACTTACCTAGGGATAAAGCACTTCATTCCACAATAACAAATTCTAGACTTAAGAAGTCAGGGAAAAGATAGAAGGGTGATTTTAATTTATACTTCTGAGGAGTTGACTAATATCAATTCTTTACAAGGATCAGCAAAGAATCCAGGTAAACACTCGTGCCCTGGGGGTAGAAATTGCATAGGCAGGAAAGTCTGGGGACAGATAAGACAGAGACATCTGTGTTACAGTTCAGGTTGATCCCAAGTGGTAGAAATGGTGGATGCAGATCTTTTGAGGCAGTGGCTATCACTGCCATATTTTCCATATAAAGTATAAAGAGTGTTTTTTTTCAAGGAGGAGCCATGGACACAGCTTTGTGTTTCCTTCAAAATACAGCTAATTTTAATGGACAAGAACAAAGAAATTTAGAGTTGATGGTGAACATCTGTCCATGATTAACCCTGCTTGCACTTAGAAATTAGAGACAATCACACCGTTTTGAAATCATAATATCACCTTCAAGTGAAACTAGTCATTCTCGGAACTTTGTCTCCAAAAACAAAAAAAAATGCTAGTAGTTTTAAATTGCCAGGGTTTTGAAATGTATTTCTTTATAACCATAATGTTTATATTTTAAAAAATTTGGGTTTGTGATAATTTGTCCCTTTAAAAAAATTAAAAACAAACTATTTCATTTCATTGTCCCCATTTTCTAATCAAGAGAATATTTAAGACAATACAAGTGTACATTATTTAACCAGTCTAAATATAGAGTATTTTGCAGATTGCCAACAAACACATGAAAGGATGCTCAACATCACTAATAATTAGAGAAATGCAAATCAAAACTACAATGACGTATCACCTCACACCAGTCAGAATGGTCATCATCAAAAAATCTACAAACAATAAATACTGGAGAGGGTGTGGAGAAAAGGGAAGCCTCTTGCACTGTTGGTAGGAATGTAAATTGATACAGCCACTATGGAGAACAGTATGGAAGTTCCTTTAAAAACTAAAAATAGAACTACCATACAACCCAGCAATCCCACTACCGGGTATATACCCTGAGAAAACCGTAATTCAAAAAGAGACATGTACCACAATGTTCATTGCAGCTCTATTTACAATAGCCAGGACATGGAAGCAACCTAAGTGTCCATCGACAGATGAATGGATAAAGAAGATGTGGCACATATATACAATGGAATATTACTCAGCCATAAAAAGACACGAAATTGAGTTACTTGTAGTGAGGTGGATGGACCTAGAGACTGTCATACAGAGTGAAGTAAGTCAAAAAGAGAAAAACAAATACCATATGCTAACACATATATATGGAATCTAAAAAAAAAAAAAGGTTTTGAAGAACCTAGGGCAGGGCAGGAATAAAGACACAGGCATAGTGAATGGACTTGAGGACATGGGGAGGGGGAAGTGTAAGCTGGGACGAAGTGAGAGTGGCATGGACATATATACACTACCAAATGTAAAATAGATAGCTACTGGGAAGCAGCCACATAGCACAAGGAGATCAGCTCGGTGCTTTTTGTCCACCTAGAGGGGTGGGATAGGGAGGGTGGGAGGAAGATGCAAGAGGGAGGGGGTATGGGGATATATGTATATGTATAGCTGATTCACTTTGTTATAAAGCAGAAACTAACACACCATTGTAAAGCAATTATATTCCAATAAAGATGTTAAAATCAATAAATATAGAGTATTTTAGAGACAATAAAATGATCTGTTTTTCAATAATAAAAGCTCTATAGGGCTTCCCTGGTGGCGCAGTGGTTGAGGGTCCACCTGCCGGTGCAGGGGACGCGGGTTCGTACCCCGGATCGGGAGGATCCCACATGCCGCGGAGCGGCTGGGCCCGTGAGCCATGGCCGCTGGGCCTGCGCGTCCGGAGCCTGTGCTCCGCAACGGGAGAGGCCACAACAGTGAGCGGCCCACATACAGCAAAAAAAAAAAAAAAAAAAAGCTCTATATCCTGCAGCCCCTAACATACACATCAGTGTACAACATTGGCAAACTCAGAAAATTTAACACAGAAATCCAAGCTCAGATCTTACCTCAAGATTGAAACCCATTTAAATTCCAAGAATAAGTAGCTGACAGAGATAATTTTCATAGATTAACATTTTTCACCTGGGTTTTATATTTCTGGAAGAAATATACACTGCATTGGTTATGCATTGATCAAACTTTTATTGTGCCAGCTGTACTTCATAGACCTGAAAAAGTGATTCAAGCAAAACAAAAGAGAACATAAAAGCACAACTATAATGGTTTTAAATCCCAAAGAGGCAATTACAAGTTTGATGCCAGTGATGCAGCTGGACTCCATCGGAAAACGAAACACCTTATCCATATTAAGTAGTTATGAAGGCTAGGGCTCGGGATGTAAATAATAAATTTGCACTACAGTCATATTTGTAAAGTACGTCCCTTTTAATAAGTGGAAAGAATATGGTAATAAATTTCACACTAATTCATGTGCAAAGGATAATTTTACAGAGTTCAAATGTGTTAAGGCAGGTGAAAAAAACTGAGGTATGAAACAAATAATTATTGAGATAAGACAAATGAAAAGAGATCAGAATCATGTGCACGGGATTGGATTGTAACTCTTTAACCACTTAGAGCTGGGTTCAGCCTAATGCAGCTTTTTGTATGCATGATGTTTCTCTGCCTCTCTTTAAAAGTAAAAGTAAATGGGGCATTGTGCTGCTTCCCAAATTAATTCACAAAAGCCTAAGACAAGACACTTCTAGAACTAATTGTTGCATAGCTTAGAATATCTTTCTCTTCCCCAATTTTTAGACACAGGAATGAGAAGAGTAAACAGGATTCCATCCAGCATTAAGCAAGCTGGCTGGGGCTCGTCCAAACTCCTCTCTGAGTGATCCAAAAATGCTCATTAATTCATTAATCTGCCAAACGTTTGGTGTCTATTACGTATCAGTCACCAGGGATGCAAAGATCAGAAGGCACTGGACCAAACCTCAAGGCCCCACTGGTTACTGGAGGAAATAGATGGGGACATAGATATTCCCAGGAAAAAGAAATAATTGCTAAAGTAGAAAAATTCAGTGTTGGGTTGCAGAGTGAAAGACTACTTATCTCTTTGTCTTAAGGAAAGAAGTTCAGACAAAGGCTCAATAGTAGAGCAAAACTTGAGTAGTTTTAAAGTAATATTTTAAAAGCTTTTGCTCCAAATCTTGCTGCTTGTAACAAATTGCTGAGGGTTACCCAGTGTAAGCCCATTTTTCCTCAATGGGACATTCACAAAAATCGATCCTAACTCTTACCAAGAAGAGTCTGATGATTACCCATAGAGTAAAAGATAAAATCGGATTCCTTCCTCATATCAAACATAAAGATGGTTTTAAAAATTAAATGCAAGAAGCAAAATGTTAAACATTTAGAAGAAAATATAGGATGACGTTTTATGAAGTTGGAGTAGGAAAAAAATTCTTAATCAATCCTCAAAAAAATGCAAGACCAGAAGGAAAAGAGACCATTTTAACAACATTAAAATTGAAATTTTCTTTTCATCAAAAGACAAAAAAATTCTGAGAAGACAACCCACAGACTGGAGAGATATTTCTAACTTGTATAACCAATACAGCATTAGCATCCAGAATATATGACATTTACAAATCAATAAGAAGGAAATTTAAAAGTAGAACGATGAGTAAAGAAATGAAAGAGTAGAGAAACAAGGGAAAATATACTCAACCTCTTGAGTTATCAGGATAAATGCAAATAAGAACATAGATTTCATACCTGTCAAATTGGCAAAAAGTCAAAAAAAAACCTGAGGATACAAACTATTGGCAAGGATGTAGGATTAAAGAAACTCTCACATACTGCTCATAGGATTATCGACTTGCACAACTACTTTGAAAGACAAAACAGCAAAAGCTAGTAAGGATGAGGATGTGCATACTTTATGAGCCAGTAGTTTCAATTCTCGGTGTATATTCTAGAGAAACTTTTATATATGTACACAGAGCACATGTCCAAAAGGACATAATTTTGAGCCAAAATGTCCATTAAGAGGAGACTAGATAAATAAAATGTGGCATATTCATACAATGAAATACTATATGGCAATGAACATTAATGAATGTGCAAGTTACTGAATGAAAAAAGGAGGTAGTAAAAATGAAAAGAGAAACAAAGCATGAGTATAAAAGAGAAGCTGAACTGGAGCAACCCATGGATTTTTTCATAATAGAGGATCTTATGGTGGGAGACTGGAGTTTGAATGTCTACATAGGGCTACAGCACATCCAGGGCAGGGAAGAAAGACCAGAGCTCCACAGATAAAGCCTCCAGCATCAAAGTCTTCACCATCTGGAAAATCTCCATGTGCTAGTCTGGTGAAGCAGCAAAAATGTTTGCTCTGAGAGAGAAGGAAAACATCCACAAAAACTTGAGATCCTATGCCTGCACCACTGCAGTGAGGAATCCCAAGTGTACCAGAAACATGGTGAGGAAACTCAGTGCTGAGTAATCAACATAAAAGCTATCATTCCAGAGTGAGGACAAAATAATAATAATTTTAGTAAATGGCTCAGTTTGCCACTCAAGGAAAAGAATACTGGACTTTAAAAAGAAGGAAATTGCACCCAGAGAGATCCAGAAAAGAATGAAATCATGAGAAACAAAAGAAAAAATGACTGTAAAGGCAAAACCATAACAATAATCACCAAGTGGGGTGTAGGATAGGTAAAAATAAGTTGGAACAAAGCTATGAGATCAGAATAACGTGGAAGACTGAGACTGGGAAATTGGATTTAAAGCTTCCCAAGGGCATGCTGCTGTAGGATAAACAGGCATATAGATGAACTTCAGACTTCACTATGTGAAATAGACTCCTTAACTCTGTCCACAACTTACATATAATTCCTTTATTAAGCTCTTGTCAGTTGACTCATTTGAATGTATTGTTTTCTGTCATGACTCATTTTGATACAGAATTGAATATTTACATTAGAAGTTAAGAAATGTTGTAAACAAATGAACTAAGTATAAATCCAAAGAAACAATAAATGAACTAGTAAAAGGAAGAACAAAAATTGATGTGTGAATATAGGGGTACAAAATGGTTCCCACATTGCCTCTAAAATTACCTAGAATTCCACATATTGTGATATGTTCCTGAAAGACATTTTAGTCAGGGCTTTGGGAACAGCTAAGAGCAGAACCTCCTGAGTGAGAATATCATGGGCATGGGAGCTGGGAATGAAAGAGAGCCCAGGGAAGGGAACACGATAGATTGATTTTATTATTTCCCTATGTCCGGCCCTGCCAGTTTATACCTAGAATCTGCACAGCCAGCTTTTTTCCCCCTATACATATAAGACAAACATTTGCACATGCTTTGATTGTCATTTTCAGTTTCTTACAAACTCAGATACACTCCTACAGTTGTCTAGTTGCTTCCGAACATCAGGTAGAATGACTGTTCTCTGCTGTCTTACTTAGAATCATTTGGGTCTTGGAATTAAAATTTACAACGTTTCCACTCCATACGGCAGCATCAAACAATGACACCTAATTTCTTATGGCTGTGTTCTTTGTCACTAATTGTCTTGTAAAACTGAAATGTTTAAAGAAACATTTCTGTTATGATTGTACACTATTACTCTGTTAAAGTACATGTTGCAGGTACGCATGCACTGTGTTAATGCATATCTTTGGGATTCTTCAGCCTTGAAAAACACCATTTCTTTTTACTTCATACAAAATTTTTGTTAACCTGAAGCCGTTTTACCTCTCCTATCTAACGTGATTGAGACTAGTTTGTAGGAATCAATAGTTGTTAAGGGATTCCGTAAGCTTTTTTTTTTTTTTTTTTTTTTTTTTTTTCTTTTTGCGGTATGCGGGCCTCTCACTGTTGTGGCCTCTCCCGTTGCGGAGCACAGGCTCCGGACGCGCAGGCCCAGCGGCCATGGCTCACGGGCCCAGCCGCTCCGCGGCACATGGGATCCTCCCAGACCGGGGCACGAACCCGTATCCCCTGCATCGGCAGGCGGACTCTCAACCACTGCGCCACCAGGGAGGCCCGATTCCGTAAGCTTTGAGGCAGAATAAATTATTTTATCATGTCCTCTTCCTTGGATATTCAGTTTAAAGGAATGTAGTGGCTTTAAACCTAGGCAAGAGACAGCCCTGAATCTTGCCCCAAGTAGGGAACCCCTGTCTGAGCTGCATTACCCCGGAATGAATTTTGTCTACCTGTGAAGAGTTTTATTCTTGCAGAGCAGAACACTCGAGCATACATCTTGACTCTAATAAACTGGCTGGCAAATGCTGGGTGAGGCATTTAATTCTCTGAGCCTCAGTTTTCCTCAAGTGTAATGTGGGGGATGATTTCCATCCCATAGGATCATTGATTGACTAAGAAAACTCATGTAAAATCCGGTGCTGGCACAGAGAAGTTGAAATCCAGAAGTCATTACTATTGAGACTTACCAGGAGGGTCTGTGCAGGGGTCCTCCCAGGAGGAGTTTACGCCAACCGAGGAGAGATGTTGGGGGTAGGTCTGAGATTATTGTCCAAGGGGTGACTCTGGCTGCAGTGTGGTGTCCATCACATGGGATGTACTGTAGCCCAAGCCTCGTGACTTCTGCCTAAGTCCCAAGAAGAGCAGTGCAATAAAAACAAATCAAAAGTGGAACCAGGGGCATTACGATGCTGCAAGCAGAAGTCAGCCTTGTGTTGCAGCCCATGTATCACATGTGGCACAAGGAGCTGTAGGGCACTGTTCACACTTGGTCTGAGTGATGGCACGAATCATGGGCTTGATGATGAGCTGGGGGAGGCTTTGGGGGACACCTCGCTTGAGGAGCTTTGAGGCCCAGTCACAGCAGACATCCCACTGCTGCTTGAGCGGGAGGAGATAGGTATGACTCATGCATGGACTCGCCAGAAGGACCCATCCTCAGAACCAGTGTGGAGGTATCTGAGGCAATGCTCAAGTATCCACCAAGAAATGGGGGAGGGTGGAGCCAAAAAGATGTGCTCTTTCCAGGCTGGTCTGGCTATGCGACCCAGGTTATCTTTGCATCCTCGGTGATACCCCACAGAGCTCTTCATTCCAGACATCAAGTTCTAGTTCCTCTCTAGTTGGAGAGGAACTACTATAAGCATCTACTTTTTTCCTTCTCTACATTTGTCTATGTATCATTTATGCCATTCTTGGAGTATGATTAACCACATGTCATTTCTTTGGATTTACTATTAGTTGGATTTTGCCCAACCTTTGTAGTGTATAGAATGTGAAATATGGCTTTCACACTTGACACCCTTTTCTCTCCTACTCCTCAGACTTGCTGCTTGAACCTCTCTATCCAGATGTTCTTGGTTCTCCCTTAATACTTTCTTTTTCCTCCAGCTCTCGCTTCTGTTTATTTTATCTCCCGCTATTTGCTCTTAACAATGATGTCTTTGCAAGTCTAATGGCATCAATATAAGCAGATTTATATATCAACTGTTCACTTCTGTCCCCTGCTGAGGAAGATTTGAAAATCATCCTAACTCTTATTTATTTTATCATTGTGTTTCCCAAAACGCTTTTCAAATTTTTCACTTTTAATGAAATTTTTGTAATTTCAAAAATTTTGAAAACCCACAAATTTTTATTAAGAATCAGATGAGTGGTAGGAATTGTGCTAGCCCCCCCCCTAGGATCCAACAGAACCAGATTCAATCTCTGACCTCCAGAGGCTCACAGGTTCGTGGGTCAGGCACAGGAGAAGATAAATATTGCAGATATGAACGCTAGCCTATCCCAGATGAGGTGCCGTCTAACCAAACAAAGATGAGGGCCACCCTAGAAATGGTTCACCAACACCAAGTTAGCAACTACAGAAAACCCTGCCAGGCAATTCTGACCAGCTACTGGCTCCCCCAAGTCTGCATTCTTAACCACTCTTTTTATTTAGAGCATCAACTTGAACACAACAAACTCCTACTTAAGGTGAACTAGAAATATTATTATCCCTTAGCTTTCTTTCATTCCAAGGTTTTCTGCCTTCTCAAGGTATCTTTTGAAATTCTTACAAAACTAGAATGAGTGATGTCAAAAATCAGTTTGTGCATGCGGTGCTTTTAGGAGTGTATTTAAAAATAGGTCATATACCTGGTCAAGACTCAGAAACCTACACAAAACTTGAGAATTCATTTCAATGGAGTCATCAACTATCTATACAAAGAAGTACACTCAGAAACACATAGTAACCAGTTCTTGACTAACACCAACAAATAGGTGACAGAACCACATTCTTCTAAGTAAAAGGGGTCTGACTCATGAAGTTATGTGTATCATTCCATTTCTATGACATTCTGAAATAGTAGTCTAGGAATGGGGAACAGGTCCGGTGTGGTCAGCATTGGGGGAATGGAGAGGAATTGATCACAAAACAGCAGCATAGGGGCACTTGGGTCTAATGCTACCCTTCTATATCTTCATTGTAATGTTTAAATGACTATGCCTTTGTCAAAATGCATTGTTCTATGCAATAAAATCTAATTTTGCCATAAAAAAATAGGTCATATAAATAATTACAAATTTCACCCACCCAAAAATGATTGTGAAAATACTACCTCCTATTTATGATATAGTAATTGAGAGGTGCTGATGAGGGAAACACATTTTTTTTCCTTTCCTCCTGAAAATTAAGGATATTTATTTCCTTATTTGTTTGTTCACTTATAGGCAGAATGGGCATTATTGTTCAAATTTGTGATATTTAATTTAGGAGTGGGAAGGGTGATGCCATTCATGTAATAATCACAGTCTTTACAAGCAAATTTCCCATTGTCAGACAACCAAATTAACTGGCATAAATGTTTGACAAATTGTAAAACAGTTGATTAAACCAGTTGCCAAATAGAACTCCATTCAGGTAATAACTTAATGTTCAACACATTTTAGGCCAAATTACATGAAAAGTCTTTATTTATCAAAATCTGAGATCAAGATTGTTGTCCTACTTTTATTTTCTCAAAGACAATGTGATTATGATAATAATTTGACGATCTTTGGTATGAACAATGTCTAGGTTCAATTCACTAGAAAGTGCGTTTATTTCTGCCAGTAAAGAATGTAATTCTATAGTAGAAAAGAAGGTGGGTTAAAGATTTTTTTTTTTTAAGATGCCTTATGTTGCAGGTGATGACCACAAAAGTCAACTGATACTGGCAAGATTATACAGCAAAGGCAGGGCCAGAATCCAGGACTCCTGCCTTCCTGGCTCTTGTTCTTCCTGTAACAATAAATTGCCTCATTATTATTATTATTATTATTATTCTGTTTTTGGTACGCGGGCATCTCACTGTTGTGGCCTTTCCTGTTGTGGAGCACAGGCTCCGGACGTGCAGGCTCAGCAGCCACGGCTCACGGACCCAGCCGCTCCGCGGCATGTGGGATCTTCCCAGACCAGGGCACAAACCCGTGCCCCCTGCATTGGCAGGCGGACTCTCAACCACTGCGCCACCAGGGAAGCCCCTTTGCCCATTTTTGATTGGGTGATCTTTTTATTGTTGAGCTGTAAGAGAGCTGTATATATTTTGGATACAAGTCTCTTGTCAGATATATAATTTGCAGATATTTTATCCTGTTGTCTTTTCAATTTCTTGATGATGTCATTCGATGCACAAAAGTTTATAAATTTGATGAAGTTCACTTTGTCTTTTTTATTCTGTCACTAAGCATGTGGTATTGTAAATAGGAAATTACAATAATTTGTAATTATTGCCTAACCCAAGGCAATGAAGATTTGATTCCTTGTTTTCCTTTTAGTTTTATAGTTTTAGCTCTTACATTGAGGTCTATAATCCATTTTGAGTTAATTTTTGTGTATGGTATTAGGGAGGGGTCCAAATTCATTCTTTTGCATGTGGATATTCAGCTGTACTAGTATCCATCATTTGTTGAAAAAACTAATCTTTCCCAATTGCATTGTCCGGAACATTTGTTGAAAATCAATTGACCATAAATGGGAGGGTTCATTTCTGGATTCTCAGTTCTATTTCATTGTTATGGAATATGTCTATATGTCTATTGTTACCATTATCATATTATCTCAATTTCTAAGGTTTTATAATAGATTCTGAAATCAGTAAATATGAGTCCTTCAACTTTATTTCTCTTTTTCAAAATTGCTATTCCTAGATTTCTTCTTGCTTATGTCTCTGACATAAGTGCTGTATTCCGAGGGACATTTCCCAGAATGAAATGTACCACCATCAGCCTTCCCTCAGTTTCTTTTTCTGCCTTGCAATTTTCAGCACCCATATGGATGTGGGGAGATTGAGACAGGGAGGAGATCGGGGTCCATCCTCCAGCCACCTTCCAGAGTACTTCAAGAAGTATAGAAGATGAATGGATATCTCATCCTTTCACAGATGTAGGTCCCACATCTCCAAGTCATGGAGCAGATTGGTGAGGAGAGACACGCACACTTTTTTCCTTCTTTTTTTTTTTTTTTTTTAATCATGGTCTCCTATGGTTTCGTAAAGTCTCATTTACCGAAGCCTGGGTAGATTCCTCTTAACATCATTCCACTTTCTGTATAACTGAGGCTGATGTTCAGCCAGCACCCTCCACTATGACCACTGAAGTTGTTTGTGGCCAGCATCTGTCATGTCTGGATGATAAATATTTTTAATAACACTCTGCTTATCACCCATATCAATTACCCCTAGATACCAAGATGTGATTACTTTTCAGGTTAAGCTTGGCTGGTGTCATGAGATTTCATCTAAGTTGGATGTGGAGCTGTAAGCCAGCTGCCACTTTGCTTTCGATGTCTCCATTGGATAGGATATGAAATTCGTGGCATAGCTGTAGTTTTTTTTGTTTTTGTTTTTGTTTTTTTTTTGGGCGGTATGCGGGCCTCTCACTGTTGTGGCCTCTCCCATTGCGGAGCACAGGCTCCGGACGCGCAGGCTCAGCAGCCATGGCTCACGGGCCCAGCCGCTCCGCAGCATGTGGGATCTTCCCAGACCGGGGCACCAACCCGTGTCCCCTGCATTGGCAGGTGGACTCTCAACCACTGCGCCACCAGGGAAGCCCAGCTGTAGTTTTTGACTGCAACTGTATAACTTCATTTAATAATCATTTTGATCTTCCCTCTGGATAAATTTTCCCTGAGAGGAGGTTAAGGCTCTTTGGGAAGTGAATTCATTCTCTCAAGTCATTAAGGTTCCAGTTAGTGCTCTGCAACTATAACTAATTAAACTATACTCAACTTCCCTAAAAATGAAACTTCCTATATCTGTAGTGAATGTGAGGTTCACACTAAATAGACCCAGGCATGAATACACCAAAACTTGAGTCTTTCTTAAGGATCACTTTACTTATGTTTGTTGCCTCCCAGTCTGTCTTGATGAAGGTATCTTGTGAGTGGGGGCATGATGAAGTTGATGTTTCATTTACACTTTTGTATTTTACAGATTTTTTTGCTAATCTAAATATTTTATCTGGTAATAATATCTGAGAAGAGGGTGATAGACAGTAAAAAAAAAAAGAAGTATTCTTTATTTTAATTAAAGTGCTAACATAAGGCATGATCACTGAGTGATAGCATTACAAAGCAGCTACTTGTTCTGCCATAGTTAAGTGTGATTTGATACGTCCATTATGAGTCTGTATTCTCAGGGGTTTATGTCTTGGCCAAAATAGTCCCTCTGGGCTGAAACTTGGCAGACATCTCAGCCTAATTACAGTCATTTTCCTTTTTGGATTAAGAAAATGGAATTATTACAGTGCCTTAAGCCTACCCATGCCCTTATTTTCAAAGGTCTGTATTTATATCCATGTAAATTGTGGGCTCTTGATCATTTCAAATAAAATGGCAACTTAGCAAGAACCAAAGGACTTCTTTAGTACTTGTGAGCAACTTGATCCAAGCATTCCATGGAGAGGGACTCACCCTTGCTCAAGCAATTGAAGCAAAGAACCAGGATATCACTGCATTAATAATGAGGTATTTGGGAGTGCCAAGGAGGCCAGGGCTGTGGGTTTTGCTGCCTTCAGTAAACAGGTAGGTGCATCTCTTGTTCCCAAGTCATGGGGCCACAGCCACCATCACATCCTTCCTTCAACTTTCAGCAGTTTGCCTAGAATTGTCCTACTACACATCTGACCTCCATTTTCCTCAGCCATCTTTACCTATCAACAGGGGTGGACAGAATCCAAGGAGCTCAGAGGTGATTAGAGCATTTCTACTATAATAGGAAAAATCCTCAGTCAGCAGTCTTCTCTGAGGTGTCTCTTGTGTTGTTCTCTTAGAGACCTTGTAGTAATGTTAGTGGCTTTACCAGCCAGCAAAGAACAAGGTAAGCGACTTGCTTGCCTCCCCAAAATACCAGTGTATTACTTTTGCTGGAATTATTTGAAACATAGACTACTGGTGGATAGTACTAAAATTTTTATCATTTCTTAGGTGCAGTAAGTGAGATTTGACTTAAAATTCTCCATCTTACCTTTTATACCCCCTGTTTGACATTCTTATTGCTTGAGGCATGTCATATCCTTTTTCCAGTGTAAGTATTGTAGGTGGTAGATAGAATGGTTTTGCAACGTTTAGACAGCTTCCCTGACAAAAACCACGATCTATAATTTGCAAACTTTTGTGAAAAAAACAGTGAGGTTTCTGCAGTTTACAGCTTGGAATTCCCTGGGTTCTTGCTTGTAAATCTATCTAGATATATGCCATGAATATGTAATATGCAGACCCATGCTGAATGTAGCAGTACAAAATATAAATAGGCTACATGGGCTTTTCAAAAAAGCAACAGGAGTTGGTAAAACAGAATTCTACTCAGTTTTCTACAATGTGCAGACTATTAAAGAGACTGTGGAATCAAAATGTTGAAGATGCTAGAAAGAAAATTTTGCTGAGTCAGTTCCTTCTAAGAGGCTGGCATGAATGAGTCACTTGGTATGGAGGAAGAAGACACTTAGGCACACCCATAGCTGTCAAGGATTTCATTTACTTAGCAGGTTTGGTATTTGTGTGAGTGCAGTGAGCAAATAAAGCATGTCAATGGTACATAAACATGAATCCTACAGCAATTAAATTAAAAACTAAAAAGGTTTTGAATGGTAAAACTGAATACATTTTAATTGAACATAATTCTATGGAAGACTATTAAACTACCACCTTGGAACAGAAGCACAAACATTGTGATAATGAGCTATGGAACCAAAATTTAGAACAGATAAACTGAAAAAATTACAGGTATCCTGGTGTAGGAAACGCACAGTGCTGATGATATGAAAATATGAATTATTTATATCTTCTTTAAATGTAGAATGTAAATTTGTTTGGAATTAATTTCTGTTGGGAAATCACTGCACAGTAAACATGGCTGTCTCTTAGGGTAATATGCTTTTCTCCTAAATGTTATTATTATTGTTTTTTTTATTATTGTTGTTATATGGGGAAGAAAGAAGATGAAAAAATACTCAAGGTTGAAAACTGCCACGTTATAGTTACATTGGAAGATCAAATCTTTTATTTCTAGGCAACGTGTAATGTAGACAGTTACAAAGTAATTTTTCCCACACTTTTCAACAAAGGATAGCCAAACTGAGTGTTGTGGGCCGAATTGTGTTCCCCTCAAAAGTTATGTTGGGGGACTTCCCTGGCGGTCCAGTGGTTAATACTTCACCTTCCAGTGCAGGGGTTGCGGGTTCAATCCCTGGTCGGGGAGCTAAGATCCTACATGCCTCACTGCCAAAAAACTAAAAAAACATAAAACAGAAGCAATATTGTAACAAATTCAATAAAGACTTTTAAAAAAAGTCTATATTGAAGCTCTAACCTGCAATGTGATTGTACTTGGAGAATGGGTCCTTGGGAGGTATTCAATAATTAAGGTTAAATGAGGAAATAAAGATAGGGCCTTAATCCAATAGGACTGTGTCCTTACAAGAAGAGGACGAGGCATATCACTTTCGCTCCCTCTGCGAGTATAGAGGAGAGGCCATGTAAAGACATAGCAAGAAGGTGGCCAACTGCAAGCCAGGAACAGAGCCCTTGCCAGCAGTGGAATTGGCCAGCACCTGGATCTTGCACATGTAGCCTTCAAAAATGTGAGAAGTAAATTTCTGTTTTTTAAGCTGCCCAGTCTATGGTGCTTTATTATGGCAACCTGGATAGACTCCGACACTGAGTAGAGTTTACATTTAAATTTAATTTGAAAGGCATTTTTATATTTACTGATGCTCACCCACTAACGACCATAAAGGCTTTTGTGCTTTCAACTGTCTGAACTGTGTGCACATGAATACCTGTGTGTACTTTTCCTTGATTACTTCTGTTTATTGATTCATTTAATGTATATTGTTATCTCTTCAGAACTGGAAAAAAGTTTATTCTCCCTCCTCTTATGACCTTCCCGCATTTTCCCTTTCCATTGTATGCTGCCCAGCAGTGTTCACAGCTATTCCATGGCTTTTCTCCACCCACAGTGCCCAGGGTACTGCCTGTGGATTGTCAGCATAGGTCCCTGGTCATGTAGCTCAAAATGTTTGCCAATTTGAGCTGAATTGCGAATGTATAGGCAGTACAGCATAGTTAAAAGTATGGCCTCTGGAGACAACTGGCCTGGGTGACTCCCAACTTTGCCACTTATTAGCTATGTGACTTTGAGCAAGTTATTAACCTCTTAGTTTCCTCATCTGCAAAAACTGGGAAATAATAGCATTTCTCTCATAGAGTTACTGTGAGGATTTCATAAATTAATACATGTAAAGCATTTAGAATAATGTCTTTCATCTCATAAGCACTCTATGTGTTTGCTCTTTTTATTATAGATAGTTCCTGGGAATCAGATACCACATTTCATACTTCTACTACTCTCTTGGCCCTCAGCCCTGTACCAAATGCATCATAATAGTTTTAATAAATTGTTAATTAACTGATTCTCAGCTTCTTAATAGACTCTGATACCTGATGGTTATGGTAGGTCTGAGTGAGCTGGGCAAATCTTGCAACACTGAATGGAGTCAAGTGCACCAATGCACCAGGCACCTGGGTCCAAATGCTGATTCTATCAGTTTTCAGCTGTGATACCCTGGGCAAGTTACAACTCCCCGAACTGAAGTCTTCTCATTTGTGTAGTGGGCATATTTTAGAACAATATCTGCCACATGGTAAGAACTTAATAAATGTTAGCTATTATTATTCTCCTGTTGTGCCTTCATGAGGTCATAGGGTCCACATCTGTGGGTATGGAATTTGGAAAAAAGATTGGTTTGCAGAAATTCTGGCTTCTGAGATGAGGAAGGCAAGGAGTAGACACGAGACCCCTGTCTGGTTTGTGGCTTTGGGTCCCGGGCCTCTGTCTTTACTAACATCTGCCTCCTTGACTACCCTTCCCAGAAAACCTCCAAGTAGCACTGCTGAGTTCAGAGTCGCTCTTGCTTACAAGGCAGTCAAGGATGGTCATAGAATTCCTCAGTGTCCAAGCGGGATGGCATCTCGACAGTCACACACCCCAACCCATTTGACAGGTGAGGAGGCTGAGTCCAGAAAAGGAAGCCCATCAGTGGGACCAAGTTACACAGGTAATTAGTAGTAGAACTGAGACTAAGGCCCAGCTCTTCCAGCTCTCTATCCGTTGATCTTTACTAAACCATGGCATTTCTGAATTGATGCCAGAAGGCCTTTGTAACCTTTACCAAAATAGCCGTACTACATGACATACATAAATCGTATAACTCATGCACAGGTGAAGTGGAAACAGGAGGGAAGGGATCTGAATGAATTTCATTAATTAATATAAATAGGTAGTAATGCTTTTTCTCCTACTCTCACTCAAGACATTGAGAGCCGAACACTCCCTAAGTATACAAGGAGAGTATGTGAGGGCCCTTGTCAATAGTGAGGGGTTAGTTGGCCACTAGGGGCCCGTCAGTCCTTTATGGTGCCTGGCCAGGCCTCTCTGAACCTCCCTGATACCCAACACCCACAGCCCTCCTTAGCTTTACCTGGACCTTCTTTCCACGAGCACCCCTTCTTTCCTCCACACTCAACCTCTCCACATTCTTCCAACTCATCAACCCCTTATCCATGCTGTGTCTTTGCACTGAACTTTCCCTCTGCCTGGAACATTCTTTCCACTCCCCCTCCGCCCACCCAGCAGCTCTCTTCACCTTCTCTTGGCAGTGCGTGAAATCCAATGCCAGCTCCTCCCCGAATCTTGAATGTTCTGCGCTCCTCCAGCAGCTCGTTTTGACTTATGTTACCATAAGAGGTGTGTTGTGTCTCTCTTCCCTGCCAACAGTGGGCTCCTTCTGGCCAGGGATCTGTCTTACTCACTTCCGTATCCCAGCTCCTAACACATGGCCTGGCACATAGTGAGTGCCCATGCAGACTGGTTAGATAGATGAGTTAACAACCCTGCCCATATCTGACCGCCATGTCTACCATTATAGCTCCAGAGTGCTTTCCCTTCTGTGTTTAGAGTCTGGAGCTCAATTAGGTTTCCAAATGTAGATTCCGTCTTTTAATTATGAACTGGAGAAAAATATACATATGAATGTGGGTACATTTTTAACCTTGGATGGCTGCATTCTTTCTACCTTTGCCTGTTTTGGAAATCATTGCCTTCCCTGTGATCACACCTCTCTCCCAGTAAATGGACATGAAAGTGAAGATGAGAATATTTTTATCTGACATTAGTTTGGAGCATTGCTTTCCTGCTTGCTGCTGTTTCCTTTTCATGGACCATTAGCAGCTTCCAAAGGCAATATCCTTTCACTGTCACACTATGCCATGGGGGCCATTTCAACAACTTCAGACTAGGGCATTAAGTGCAATTCTGGATGAGAGTCAGCACATAACCAAATAAAAATAATAAAGGGAAAGCTTGTAGGAGCCATTTCGAATGCTGTCCTGTGCTGAATTCATTTGCAGCCTCGCAGAAACCTACCCATCACCAGTGATCAGCCCCGAGCCCGACCGTACCTTATTTAATTGTAAAGTATTTCATATCCTCAGAAACAGCCCTGCTAATTTGCTTTTCCTTTTTTGGATATTGTCATAGTGGAATGCTGAGATTCTAATCAGTGGGAGAAGAAGAAAACACAGGTTTTGATTTCAGCAAGCAAAAAAAAAAAAAAAAAGTGAATTTCTTGTAGTGTTTCTTCCCTCCTTAAAATGAGCACTTAGGAAACCTCTTTGGAAATTCTTCCAAAATAGGTGCTGAGCACAGGAGAGAAGGAGGCAGAAGAGTGAGGTGAGTTAACCTCAAGTTCCTTCCAGCATAAGCCACTGCCACCCCCAGCCTCCACGTGTTTCAGAAATGAACTGGGGAAAACCAAGCATGGGAATTCATCTCCAGACCAGTATCCCTGATGTTCAACCAACTGAGAGTCCCCTGAGCCAGGAGAAAGTCTCAGGTCTAGTGCAACCAGGAAAGACTAGAAGACTAGCATATATCAGTGTACCCCTCACCTTCTTGATGCTACTGGGGGAGGTGGGTTGTTAAACATATCGATTCCCAGACACCAGTCACTAGAAATTCTGACTTGGTCAGCCTGGGGTGGGTAATGGGAATCCATACGTTAACAAGTGTTCTGCGGGGCTTCCCTGGTGGCACAGTGGTTAAGAATCCACCTACCAATGCAGGGGACACGGGTTCGAGCCCTGGTCTGGGAAGATCCCACATGCTGTGGAGCAACTAAGCCCGTGTGCCACAACTACTGAGCCTGTGCTCTAGAGCCCCTGAGCCACAACTACTGAGCCCACGCACCGCAGCTACTGAAGCCCATGCGCCTAGAGCCTGTGCTCCGCAGCAAGAGAAGCCACCGCGATGAGAAGCCCGTGCACTGCAACGAAGAGTAGCCCCCGCTCACTGAAACTAGAGAAAGCCCTCACAGCAACAAAGACCCAATGCAGCTAAAAATAAATAAATTAATTTTAAAAAAAAGAGAGAGAAGTGTTCTGAGTGAACTTTATGATCAGGCAAGTTAGAAAATGCTGCCCATACTTATTTATTTATTTATCCATTCTCTAAATAAACTCCAGTTGATAACCAATTTTGTACAAGGTAACTATGGAAGTAGAGCAGAAATAAATGTGGAGTCTGCCCTCCAGGAGTCTACAGTCTACAAGGAGCTTGTGGTACTTGCAGAAAGCTGCCAGTTCATCCTTTTGTCTTCTGCTCATCAAGAATTCAGTGCTGCAGATGAATCAACATTCGTGGCAAATTCGATAATCAGTTAGGAAATGGTTGTGCAGTGTTTGTGCAAGATACCATTCCTGAGACCTGAAATGGTCACATCTCAGAGCCAATCCTTCAGTTCAGCCTATCTAAGGACAGGCTACCCTGGAAGACCAGAGATGTCTCATGAGTCTGCATAGTAAAATAACACAATTATAAAAATCATAGCTAACATTTATCACATGCTTATTATGTGCTGAGCATGGTGCTAGATGATTTTCCTCTAGGCTCCATTAGTTGAGCACTTTTTTTTTTTAATTTTACTTTTTAAATTTTTGGCTGTGTTGGGTCTTTGTTGCTGCACGCGGGCTTTCTCTAGTTGTGGCAAGCGGGGACTACTCTTCATTGCGGTGCATGGGCTTCCCACTGCAGTGGCTTCTCTTGTTGCGGAGCACGGGCTCTAGGGTGTGGGCTTCAGTAGTTGCGGCTCGCAGGCTCTAGAGCACAGGCTCAGTAGTTGTGGTGCACGGTCTTAGTTGCTCTGCGGCATGTGGGAGCTTCCCAGACCAGGGCTCAAACCCGTGTCCCCTGCATTGGCAGGCGAATTCTTAACCACTGCGCCACCGGGGAAGCCCTAGTTGAGCACTTTGCTTACTTTGCTCATTGTTTTATCCCCAGCTTTCAGGACAGGGCCTGGCACACAGTAACTGTTCAATAAATACTTGTTAAATAAGTAAGGGAGTACATTATTAGTTTATCTAATTTGTAAGACAGCTATCTGAGCTACATACCAAATATCCTAGATACTCTAAAAATCTTGGAGGGAGTCCACAGAATCTGTATTTTTATCCAGCTCTTTGAGAGAGACTCAGATTGGGGAAATAGGAACTAGGGACCAATTCCCTAATGGATATTTAAGTCCCCCAGGCAACATGGACGTTCAATGTTTTTTCACTTCTATTTGAAGACAAGGAATTCACCTCTTACGGTGCCCTGTATCATAACCCATACCAAAGTCTAATCACTTTAATTGTTGAAAAGTTCTTCCTCAGGATCAACTGAATCTTACCTTTTCTTCATTTCTACCCACCACCCTTATTTCCTCTCCGGGAAAAGGGCCACGCCCACAACCATCAACTATTGATCACCGGGTATAATGAAGATTTAAGATCATGCTGTGATTGAGAGGCAAGCGCAGTGCTGAATCCACGGCCTGATCCCACATGAGAGGCCTCAAACTGTGCTCTGAGTTTAGGTAGAAGATGGACACAGGTCCCATAAACTTAGGTTTGAAACTTTATTCTAACATACTGGTCCTATGACCTTGTATGAATTACCTAGGTTCTCTGAACTTCAGTTTTCCCATGGGTGATGCAGGAATAATATCATATCATTATGAATATAAAATATAATAGCTAACAATGACAAAAACAAATCTCACATGTAACAATAAAATAATACAAACATAAAAATCATGGCTTGGGCTTCCCTGGTGGCACAGTGGTTGAGAGTCCGCCTGCCGATGCAGGGGACACAGGTTCGTGCCCCGGTCCAGGAAGATCCCACGTGCCGCGGAGCAGCTGGGCCCGTGAGCCATGGCCCCTGGGCCTGTGCGTCCGGAGCCTGTGCTCCACAATGGGAGGGGCCACAACAGTGAGAGGCCCGCGTACTGCACACACGCACAAAAAAATCATGGCTCACATCTTACATGTGCCTGTTATGTGCTAGACAATTTTCCTCTAAGCTCCTTTAGACTGTTTTGTTTGTTTTGTTCATTCTCGTATCCCCAACACTTAGGACAGTGTTGGAGACATAGTAACTGCTTGATAAATATTCGTTGAATAAATGATCGGACCCATTATTAGCTTATCTAATATTCAAAGCAGCTCTCCGAGCTAAATGTTACCAGCAACCCTATTTTACTCATGAGAAAACTGAGAATTAATAAGATTACGTTACTTGCTCAACCAGTAGGTGATGAAACAGTGGTTTAACCCCAGACGCACTCATTGTGCCCCCTACCAACTAGCTGTTTCATGTCTTTGCTGTTTATTGATTGTTGCTAAATCTAACTTTAGGTCTGTATCCTTGTGCATCATGACGTATGTTGCTGGAGAGCGACTGCATTAATTTGGTTGTGATATGTGATTCCAATTCTGTCATTACTCCATCTTGTGGATGAATGTGCGTGGGAAGCTGGGAGCTGCCCTGGATGAGGGCAGCGTTCCTTTTGCCCAGCGTCTGGTAGCCTTGCTGCCTGCTTTGTGAGAGACCATGCTTTACCCAAGGCCTTTGGTTATCTTTTCCTCCCACTGAAGAGTCACTGGGAAAAGCAAGAACTCTAAAACTGCTGGACTGAAAATGAAATATGCAATGGCTTCAGGCTACCTTTTCCCTTTGCTGGGAAGCACTGCCATGATAATTGTTTCTACAAAAAGAAACTTCAACTCAGGCAAAAAAAAAAAAAAAAAAAAAATTCAAACCCTCTGTTTGCTTGAACCTATCCTAAACCATTGCTGGTAATTATAGAAGCTGATTGTGCAACAGTTTAGTTTAACTTAATTGGCTTTTTTTTTTTAAGCTGCAACACAAAAAAATAGTGAAGAACAAGTCAGGTTCTAGAGACAGAACATTTCGCTTTGGTGAAATGTCAAAGATCTGCACACGCTGCCAAAGGTGTGGGAATGTAACTCTCTGCTGTCAGCTCTGTTATTTAAATCTTTGTTCCTTGAGTTTTAAGTTCCATTTTCTGAGTGTAGTCTAATGTGGGCTTTTATCCTATTATGGCTAACCAGGGTTTTAAATGATTGTGGGAAGAAATGTGCCCTCTAAGCCATTTAGAAACATGAGACTCCTGTGTCTGGAAGGGATGGCTTGTGCAAGATCAACTAGCAGTGTCCCATTTCAATTTAAGTATAATTGCTTCTTTGGGGGGTTCATTTTACTTGATTAAAATATTGGTTAAATCTTTACCTCTTTTTGCATCTCAGGGGATAGTCTCATCCTTGTTTCCCTCCCTTGGTCTTCTCCAACATCACGTTCATCATCTCATCTCATCTCATCATCATCATCATCGTCAGATTGTCTTAATAGTAATAGTGATAACAGCTAGCCCACTAGCTATGATCACTTCCATAGGCTAAATACAAGGCCAAGGCCTTTCCGTAGATTGTCTCATTTAGTCTTCCCAGCAACAATTTTAAAAACCATTCATTAGAAAATGGCAGGGCTTAGATTCACACTTGTGCCTGTCTGGCACCATGGTATATGACTTTTATCCACAGTGTTATTCTGTCCCTTTCAGAGTTTTGTCTAAAACTAGGCCCCCATCTCTGGAACAAAGCATAGCCCAGCTCCATAGAAAAGGCAGAAAATAGAGCAAAACCCCAGAGCCACCATCCAGGGAGGCTTGAAATTGATCTTGTTACCAGTAGAGCTGATATCTATCATGTCAGGGATGACACTTGGGGGCCTGTGTCCCTTCCAGGTGGCAATCTTCCCTGAGCAATGATCCTTCCCCCACAGCTCCTCATCCGGGGGGGAGTTCCACCTCCTTTACTGGCCCAGCCTGCCAGGTCCCCACTAGGCTTGGGGCTTTTGCCCAAATGTCAGCCAATATCTGGGACTGAAGAGGCTCCTCTCTGCTCTTATCAGTCCCCTTCCTCTAGAGCTTGAATTCCTGATCCTTGGACTGTGGAGGGCACAGTGAGGCTACGTACTAAGATGCTTCAGTAACTTTCTTTTTTTTTTTTTGCGGTACGTGGGCCTCTCACTGTTGTGGCCTCTCCCATTGCGGAGCACAGGCTCCGGAAGCACAGGCCCAACGGCCATGGCTCACGGGCCCAGCCGCTCCGCGGCACGTGGGATCTTCCCGGACCGGGGCACGAACCCGTGTCCCCTCCATTGGCAGGCGGACTCTCAACGACTGCGCCACCAGGGAAGCCCCAGTAACTTTCTTTTAAATGAAAATCTCAGTGTTGGTGATGACTATAGTGATTTATTTAGTGGTATTTGCCAGTACGATTCTAAGTGCTTTTATGTGTACTAACTGCCCTCACAACACCCTAGGAGGTAGGTCTATTGTTTTCTCCACTTTCCAGATGAGGAAATGAGGTAGAGAATGGTTAAGTGACTTACCTAAGGTCACATTGCTAGAAAGTGGCAAAGCCAGAAGGATACCCAAAGTCAGTAAGCTTAGTCATGATACAATGCTGTGATGTCAAAATAGCATTATAAATGATATAAGGAACTAAACCTTTAAATTACTTCAGAGAAACATAACAGCTTCCAGATAAATTGATTTATGAAAAAATATTTTGGCTTCCAACTTACCATGTAACCTGTAGATTAAAAACAAAAAAATTACTTATACAGCTAAAGTCTATTTTGATTCCATTTACGTTACCTCCCCTTCCTCTCTCTTTCCTCCTTCCTCCTCTTGCATAGGTGGTGTGAACCTTCTCATTCATGGTTACATGAATGTAACTATGAGCCCATAAATGATATAAAGTATAGATGTGTTTAAAACTTAAATAAATATTATCATACTCTATGTGTCCTTCAGTTTAACCCAAAATTAACTTTTTAAAGTTATCCATTTAATGCAGAACCACATCTAGTTCATTTGTTTTAATTTCTCTCTCTCTCTCCCTATGTGTGTATATATATGTATACATATATAATTTTACATTATATTCATATATTTTAATTTAGCCATTTTTCTATTAAAGGGAGTTTTTTTCTAATTTCTCACATTGTCATATTTAATTTTTAAATTAAATTGAAATCTATTTTTATATAATGTGTGAGATAGGATTTTCACATGTCACACTGTCACTTATGAAATAGAAAAAAAAGAAAAAAAACTGAGAAAAGAAAAAAGAAAAAGCAATTGCTGTGTTTCATTGCGAATTTTAATAGCAATTCTTCTATTCAAAACTTATTTAAATTGAGATTATGAAGAACACATTACTTAGTAATGGTGGCATGTGACAGTTCTCTCTCTAAAAGAATGATTTCATTCAGGCACGTGCTTTCCATTAAATATTTGTTTGTATATAGTTCCTTTCAGTCTCCTCAAACCTCTTTTAGGAGAAGGAGGGGAATCAATTCTAGGAAATGATATATTGTAACTTCTTTCTCAGTGGAGATGGAAGGAAGGAAAGAAGGAAGGAAACTAAGATTTGAGTTTCCATGACATGGAAGGAATTCTGTTACATATTCTCATTTAACTAATTTAACACTTTCAACTCAATGAACAACCATGTGAAGTAAATATTATCCTGGCTTTTTTATATGAAGAAAAACCTTACCCTCTAACACACAGCTAATAATCAGAGGAGACAAGATTCAATTCCAAGGTCATGTGGATTTCAAACTCTGTACTTTCCACTTCATAGAAATAAGAGGCTTAAAGAGAAAAGTTGAAACCTGCCTTCCAATACAATGAACTTGGACATGAAAAATAATGACAGAAAGAAATGGAGATGCAGATTGAGGCATATAAGGAAGAAAAGGCAATAAATTCCATCCGTGATTTATCTTTTTTTACTTAAAAGAAAATTCTGTGTTGTTTAAAATATTTACTCTCTAATTTTTATTTGGATCTTAAAATAGAAAGTTTCTAAAAGAACCTGGCCTGATAAAAGGTCCCAAAAAGGGGTATTATGGGGAGAGGATAACTTATTAACAGTCATGAACACAGTAAACTGTATCTATTCAGCATTTTTCCACCTCAGAGCAAAGACCCTGGTGAGGACAGAGGACAGTAGATTTTTGATACTATCCTTGAGGATCGGTGACGGGAGGACAAATAGACTCCATGAGTTACTTGATGTTTGGTCCTGTCAGGACACCCCATCAATCTCTGGAGCCTGAAAAGGAGACACATAGTGACAGGTTTCAACAACTTCACCTGTAGGGGCATGCAGTTTAGTGAAGGCAGACCCACCCTGACATAGTTATTCCCTTATATAGTCCATTAAAAAATAGCACTCCCAAGGTAAAACTTTGAATGGTAGAGAGAAGGAATCTAAGATTATCATCAAGGTTGAAAAGAAGAGAACAGACATCCTATAGAAGCATGATTGTTAGAGAAACGGAACAGACACCCTATAAAAAGCCTGTCTTGTCCCACTAAAGACTGACTATCCTGATTACTTAAGGCCAAATCAGATGTTAGTTCAGCAGTGGTACTAGGGCACACTTCAAATATTTTTCAAAGAGCTAATATATATTAAAAATACAGTAGTGTTTTGTATCTTTAAAAAAAAAAAAAAAAGGTCCCAAAAAGGGGAATTTCAGGGGATTGGTAGTAGAAATTAAATGGACCAGGACCCTATGACCCTTGCCCCCATCCCATGTCCTCTGCCTGCCTTTTGTCTGTGGAAAAACTTTAGCCAAAGAATAAGTTTAATCAGAGAAGTGAGAAAATGCAAAAACAAAGGAAAACTGTCCAACAAGACTAAATAATAATAGTTCCGTCATTAAGCATAGTCAAGGACCTTTAATTCCTCCTCGAGGGCTGTAGATAATATTCTGAGCCATCTCCTGTGAGCTGTCTTATAGATACTGAAACCTCCACCGGGTGGAAGAAGTTAACTACATGATGACCAGGCCGTAGCCACTACATAAGCTGCCACAATTCCAAGAATTGGCCTCAGGGAAACGGGAACAAACCGACACTGGAACCGAAGACTAACTGTACCTAAAACAGTCAAGATGACGCTGGTCAGACCACCGATGACCAATTTCAAGATACCTGTCAGAGCTGACTGTGCTGTTTCTGCATGTAGCCCCCTCCCTCCGTCTATAAAAGCTCTTGCCCCCTGACTGTCACGGGGGGAGTCGGCCTTTGGACAGGCGTCCGCCCTCTGCCCCGGTTGCCGGCATCCAAAACAGAGCAAACTTTCCTTTCCACCAACCTGGCCTCTTTATTGGCTTTTGAGCGGCGAGCAACCAGACCCCCCTTTTGGTTACAGAAACAGTTTTGAAAAAATAACCTTAAGAGCTCTGGCTGGATGTTGGCCTGGCCTGGGGCCTCCCTTACCTCAAAAGAGTCAAGGTAAGACTGGGAGGGCAAAATTCTCCATAAAACTGGTAAAAGGGACCATTTATCTCTCTTCTTGTAAAGCAGTGGTTCTCAACCTTGCCTGCGTTTTGGAACCACCTGGGAAACTTTAGAAAATTCTTGAAGCCCTGCCCCAAGAAATTCTGATTTAATCGAGCTGGGATGTGGCTTGAACTAGGGGTTTTTAAAAGCCCCCCAGGAGATTCTAATGTTCATCCAGGTTTGAACCCTCTATCAGAAAGGAAGAATATCCTCATTACCTGTCTGGTTCTCCTTAGCCAGAAAAGCCCATGTCCTGGCCGTGGAAGGTAGCTAAAAGTAAATCACACCCAAGAATACCTTTGTTTCCCAGCTGTACCTGAAGCTACAGAAAACTTGTGAACCGTCATCGGTGAGTCAGGCCTACTGTGGGCATCTATCTCTCCTCTGGGGAGCCCTGGAGATTGATTGTGCTGTCTTCTCATCTGGGATGAAGAGCTGGGCGTCTCAGATTGTGGTCCTGGATCCAGCAGCATCAACCTTGCCTAGGAACTGGTTAGAGAAGCAGAGTCTCAGGCCCTGCCCAGACCTATCGAATGAAAACCTGCATTTTAAAAAGACCCCAGGTGATTCCGATGCACATTAAAGTTTGAAAAGCATTGTTGGAATAGAAATAAGATGTATTTGTTTATTTTTTTATTTGTTAATTATTTAAGGTTAGCTATAAAACCTATATTCATTAATGCAACACATTAGAAATAAACATTTAAAAATCAAGACAGGAAAAACTGCAAATTGGAAGAGGATATTAAGGAACAAAAAATAGTAATAGATAATTAAATCATAAGGAACTGGTCAGTTAAATTGCTAAGCACAAATTTGAATCTAGGTTTCCTAGACTCCAAAGAGAAAAATATAAGAGTTCATATTGCCCAAGGAAAGAAGCAACTATTTTTCATGGGACTTCATGAGAGGCACTAAGTGATCTGGTGTTAAATATCTTTAATAAGCACCACACTTGAAGTCAAAGAGATTCTGCACATGCCACTGTCTAATGTCTTAACATGGACAAGTTACCTATCACCAACTATTATCTTAGTTTCATTATCGCTAACATAGGAATAACACTTTCAATCTTACAAGATTGTTTTGAGGACTAATTACAGAAAGTACACGATATGTCCTTGGGGTCAGAGTAAATTCATACCTTGTTTTTGATCCAGATAAAGTGACTATCCATTTATCGTTGATGAATATTTAGGTTGCTTCCATACATTTGTGGTAAATATATGCAATGGACTATTACTCAGCCATAAAAAAGAATGAAATTTTCCCATTTGCAACAATACTGATAGACCTGGAGGCTATTATGTGCAATGAATTAAGTCAGACAGAGAAAGACAAATACTGTATGTTATCACTTATATGTGAAATCTAAAAAATAAACAAACAAATGAATATAACTAAACATAAAAAGACTCATAAATACAGAGAACAAACAGCGATTGCCTGTGGGGAGAGAGGAGAGAGGAGGGGCAAGATAGGGTTACAGGGATTAAGAGGTACAAACAACTGTGTATAAAATAAATAAGCTACAAGGGTATATTGTACAACATAGGGAATATAGCCAATATTTTATAATAATTTTAAATGGAGTATAATCTATAAAAATATTGAATCACTATGTTGTATACCTGAAACTAATATAATATTGTAAATCAAGTATACTTCAACTTAAAAAAAGAAACATAAAAAAATAAAGTGACTATCTCACTATCTAATCATACCTTTCTAATTTTGAAAAATAAAGGTGTGAATCTTATCCTATCAGATATCAAGCTTTGTTTAAATCTATAATGAGTAAAAGAATATTGTATTGGTTCAGAGATGAAGGTATAAATTAACGGACTTCTAGAGTGGTCAAAAATAGACCCGTAAGTATATCAACACTTGAAATAGAAAGCAGGGTGCATCACAAGTCAGTAAAGTCAATTTAGAAAATAGCACTTTAAATATAGGTAAAGGTTTAGATTCATTATTTTAGAAAGAAATCCATTCCCATTCCATTAGAATATTTTGTAAGAGTAAAATTTCTTTTCTGCGTAAGAGTAAGTAGTCACATTTCTTGTACCCTCAGAATTCAAATTACAAGTAAATTTGGATATGCAGTTGTAGAGCAATGAAAGATCACCTGTTCTCAGAAAGCCTTGGTTCTGAACTATAACAAGGATAGTCCTGAATAATATTGTTTGATTTCATGACTCCCTAACCTTGTTTCTACCCATCCTTTGAAAAGATGTTGAATAATATATTTATTATTTAAGCTAATGAAATGTTTTCTTTTGAGGAATATTATGGTTTCTTTTGTAATAATCAGAGACAGTGCTGAAAGTCAGTGTCTTATACACTGGGGCTTCCAATTCAAATGGACACTGAGGTAATTAAAAAACAAGTGAAGTGGAGTTGCATTTTCTTTAAAACATATTGGAATAATTTTTACTTTTACAAAGAAAGAGAATTTTTCATTAAATATGTGGTCCATCATTTCTGATGGAGACCCAGGTACAGAGAAATATTTCTCTACTAAAAGAAGAGAAATAGCGTAAGTATAATGATAAATGGCATATATTGTGTGACCTTAGGTCATGGAGACAGTAGGGAATGGTGAGGACTATGGTGAGGTCCAATTGTCACCATGTGGGAATCGAGCCCAAGGTTCCCAGGTCTTGTGAATTAGCAAGAGAAACCAGTAGCCTGGATTTTTATGTTGAAATGTCCTACAATTTAAAATAGATCCTTTAAAAAATAACTTATAGAACAAATAAAACATGAATGCCAATCAAATTCAGGAAGATCACAAGTTTGTAATTGCTGCTTGGGGAAAAAATAACGCAGAAAGTTAAGGGGAAGCAGTTTCAGTGAGGCATCTGATATGAAGACTAGCTCTTTTCTGGAATGAATTGTTATCATTTAAAGGAAATGTGAGCTGCTCTGTGTGTACTGTTGGAAATCTGTTTGGTTGAATGAGACACGATAGAAGGTATGTAACGTTTTTGTGATGGAATGTTGGGGGTTGAAGGCATGTGTTTGGGGCAAGTGGGGAAGGAAGCAGCACGGAAGACACCACACCAGATGGCAACGGGCATCACAGTTCCATCACTGAGGACTGAATGGGGCCCCCAGATAAAATGTCAGGGCACAAGATGGGATGATATAGTCCAGGTGAAGTGTACCAAGTCTCCATGAGACAGTGACCTGTTAAAGATAAATTCCTTTTAAAGGAGTTTATCTAATACCTAATACCAACAAATGTTAAACAGGGCAGTTCTGTTTAGGATAGTCCATATAAAGGTTGACTTAAAAAAAACAAATCAACATTTCCCAAGGCTTTTGCCTTGCACCATCTCCCTAGCGATTGAGGATTGCTGTTCTCACCTTCGCTGTTGTTCATGACCCCACTTTTCCACGCTCCTGAAGAAGTATAGAGAAGATTCCTTAAGCTCACCATGGCCTCACCATTCTGGGTCCTGGCCCACTAATCTCACTTTGGCCAATCACCTTTCCATACTGGTAGACTGAAAAGGAGCAAACATTCTGCACACATAGTAAATTCATAGTACTGCATGCATTCTTTTTTTAAGCAAGGACTTTCCCCATGTGAGAGAAAGAAAAAGGAATTTGTATTCACACTGCTTTGTAGAGTTTTAAAATGTGTTTTAGGGGGATACAATTCAAACACTAAAATAATCCATTTCATGCATATTAATTGCTTTTTACATGAAAACAATTCCCATTTGCATGAGAGCTTTGGCAAGTTTTGAGTCTGGGGAAGATGTTATAAACAGTAGTGGGGAAAAATGAAACCAAACATTGCACTATGTTGGCAAGAGCTTAGGGAAACGTGCACTTGTGCCAGTCTGCCTTGCTGTCAGTAGCAATCAGTCCACTGACCCTCCTGACCCATTGCTGGCTCCTATCACCCTCTATCCAGAGTCTCAAGTTTGTGGTTCCTTGGATTTGAGTCCTGAGCCTCTTCTGCTCTCTAGCGATTGTCATTCCTCAAACGAGTTCATTCTAATGTGGATTTAAAAACCATCTTTGTGTTGCTGTGTCTCAAATTCACATCTCCAAGCCAGATAACTCCCTTGGTGTCCATCTCATTGACACTACCCTTTGGTGTTCCAATGACACAGAAAACTCACCTCCAAATGACTTAAACAAAAGAACATTTATTGGCTCACCTGTCACACTGAAACAAAAGTAGGTGGGGCCCATAGTTGGATTAATCCAGAGGCTATGGATTTTGTCTGCGCTTCTCTTGTCTCTCCCCGCTCTCCCTCCATGCTAGCTTTGTCTTCCAGCTGGCAGTGAGACAGCTCCTGCAGTATCAGACCTTGGGTCCTCACTTTGCAATGTCCAGAGGAAGAGAGAAGGATGCTTCCTGTATCCACTCATAAGAATGAGGAAACTTCTCTCCCAAAAATCCCTGGAAAAGCTTTTTATGAGTTTTCTTGTTTTAAATTGGGATATGCCCATTCCTGAACCTATCCTTCCAGGACAGTTCCCATGGATAGATTGGCTTAGCCTTTTTATCCCTAAGTTACTCATGTGGCAAGCATATGGGATGACCTTGAAGTACTTAGACCAATATTCTCAACTCTATCAGACTTTGCACCCCTTTTTGTATTGCTCCCTGTATTGTTGTGAAATAAAATCCATAGAGAATTAAATTTAACTATATACTTAATTGATATGATGTCCTAATTATCCTTTTTATCCCTAAGTTACTCATGTGGCAAGCATATGGGATGACCTTGAAGTACTTAGACCAATATTCTCAACTCTATCAGACTTTGCACCCCATTTTGTATTGCTTCCTGTATTGTTGTGAAGTAAAATCCATAGAGAATTAAATTTAACTATATACTTAATTGATATGATGTCCTAATTATAATATAAAAGTGGTATGAAAAGAGTTAATAATAAAATCATATACATTCCAATATGCAAGTAGTGGGGCACAGTTACCTTCGAACCTCACTCCCAAAAGTGTGGTCCATGGGCAGCATAATACCAACTGGGAGCTCATTAGCAAGGCAGAGTCCCCAGGTCACTGTTGAGTTTTAGACACACTGTGCTGCAAGATATAATGCAGTCCACCGTTTCCCCCATTTGTAGAATCACAGTAAATATGACAGCCACAAATGTGACTGATATAGATATGCTGTATTGACAACTCAGACATCCATTGGTGTTAGGATTTTAGGAAATGATAAGCAATACTTGAGACAAGAACAAAACAAAGTATGTCCTCAATTTGCATAATAGTCGCCATTCCTGGAAAACACAGAGCATAATAAAGGATGTAAAAATACCTTATGTTTACATGTAAGATGGAGTTTTTAGGTTTGTATAATTATAAACAGATTTTGTACTAGATTCAGGTTTTTGCTTTTGCTTTTTAATATCAGGTAGGGTATTTGAAAGTAGTGCCAGATCATGAGACAATTCTGCAGTCTTTCCTTTATTTTCTGTCAAATCTCCTGCCTCCCACGTAGGCTAGCCCTAAATGTAGTTTGAAGTAAAGAAGTCAGCTTCTCTAAACTGGCAAAGTTCAGTTTACCTTCAGATCAGGTTCACAAAGGGCCTGTTGGAAGTTTCCAGGGATTTCAAACAGAGGACAAGCCCAGACTGTGAATCATATGGGCAACCATTCACAGGCGTAAATAGGTAGAATGTATTCAGACACTGTCTGTTAGCTAGTTATGTCACTTGTTAAGCTGAATGTGTGCAGATGTGTCTGCTGTATTGATAATTACCATGAGTCTGGGGACCTTGTCATTTTTGTTCACTACTATATCCATTTGTTAGCCCAGTGGTTCTCAACTTTAGCAGACATCAGAATGACCAGGCCACCTCCAGAATCTCTGATTCAGTAGGCCCAGGGTGGACCTGCGAATCTGTAGTTCTAACAGGTTCCCAGATGATGCTTCTTACATTAGCCAAAGTCCAAGCATCACACTGGGAGAACTACTCACCCAGTAAATATATGTGAAGAAAGGAATTGAATTCAATCAATTAGTCAAATACTTAGAGTGTGTGCTAGCCTCAGTGCAGTACACGAATCAGACACCATCATGGCCCTCAGGAAGACACATTCAAGTGAGGGAGAAAAAAAGTAGAGAACTGTCAGTGTACTCAGTGTGGGAAACTGAAGAAAGAAGAAGACAGGTGTGGGCAGGGATCATGGAACCACAGGGACGTGAGGCACCCAGGGATTAGCAAGAGCAGGAAGCTCTTACCCCTCTGGGCCTAAAGGGGCAGGGCAGGGAGCTGTCACAGAAACAGTGGGAGCTCTAGACCTGGGAAAAGGGCAACTTGACAGGAGCTACAGGCTCAGGTAGTGGACCCCAGAAATGGCTACACTGGGGCCCTGCAGGGATAGGTGGTAGGGGATACAGTCCCCCCTTTTTCTTCTCTACCCTTCAGTCTCCTCAGTGACTCCCATGTAGGGTTTCCAGAAAAAATAAAGGACACTCAGTTAAATGTGAATTACAGATAAACAATGAATTTCTTCTTAGTATAAGTGCAATATTAGGACATACTTCTATTATTATTCCTTGTTTATCTGAAATTCTAATTGGGTGTGCTGTATTTTGTTGATTTTGTTAAATCCAGCAACCCTATCTCATGCAAACTTAACTGGAGGACAGAAAGTAGGGGTAGTGAGAGTTTCAGTCCATAAAACATTTCAGGGCATGGAGTCAGGTAGAGACAGGGGATCTGGAGTTAAGGAGGGATTCTGAAAATCAGAAAGTAATCACATGTTTGCATGATCTAGCAGAGAGAGAGAGAAAGATGACTATGTAGGAGAGATTGAAGACATTTGTGAGAAGGCTTAGAGAAGATCATGGATCTGTTATGCATAGTGACAAGAGGAAAGGTAGCATATGTGGGCACAGAATCTTTACAATGGCTTACAACCTCGACAGGATCTCCTCTATCCCTCCTATCATTTTGTCTTCATCTCCTACTACTCTCCCCCTTATTGTTCCTGCTCCAAAACCATTGGCCTCCTTACCATTCTTTGACATAATTTGATAAGCAGGAGTGCTAAAAAATGACTCTGGATGCTCACTTGGGGTTACCTGGGCAATGAATTAATTGGAACCACCCTGGACAGGAGGGGCTCTCTCAAAACATGCTTCACATGGGACTGATGGCTTCCTTCCCCTGTCAGGAAGGGATAAAATTTCTCATGGAATCCAAGATGCCCAAATAACTTCCATAAGCACCAGGCACTTCTTCAAATCCCAGCTGTCTTACTCCAAGCAGTGTTTCTTGTCGTACTAAGAAGGTCACTCTCACAGGTTGGAGAAATGGGATCAGAGAGAATCATATCAGGATAGGTTTTGGAGAGAGGGTTGATAAGACTTACTGGTGGGTTGGATTTGGTGGGTAAATGAGAGAGAAGAGTCCAGGGTAATACTCATCGTGAATGGCTGAATGGATGGGATTTCCATTTACTGAAATGAGAAAGGCTGGTGGAGAAGCAGGTTGGGATGGGTTGGGAGAAAAATCAAGAGTTTGGGCATGTGTTTGAGAAATTTATTATATGTCCAAGTGCAGTTGTCACATGAGTAATTAAATATACTAGGTTCAATTTGCAGGGAAAGGTCATGGTGGAGATATAAATTTGGGAATTTTATATGGTTTTCAAAACCAAGGGACTGTTTTAATTCATGTAGGGATATATATATTAGTAGTGAAGAGAAGGGAGGGTCAGAGAGAGCCCTGTGACCCTCCAGCATTTAGGGGCCAATCAGAAGAGAAAAGTCAGCCAAATGGATTAAGAAGGAACAGTCAGTGAAGGAGGAAAATACAAACAGAAGCATGTAGAGTCTTGAATGTCAAGAGAAAAAAGTGAGTATGCAGAGGTTAATTAGTATACATTTCACAGAGGGAAAATGGCAATATGTATCAATGTCTTAAAGATAATCACACTTTTTATTATGTAATTCAACTACTAAAAATCTAGCCTATAAAATTCTAAAAACTATGGAACAAGATTTATGCACAAGATATTTTCACTGAAGCATTATTTCATAATAACCAAAAAATATGGAAAACATAAATGTCCAAAAATAGGACATTAGTTAAATAAATTGTGATATAGCCATACAATTGTATCTTATGCATCCATTAAATTATGTTTATGAAGAGCTTTTAATGAGCTGAAAAAATGCGTATGAGATGATATAATGTTGAGTGAAAAAATAGTGTACAAAATTTTATGTACAGTTATGATCTCTTATTTCATCATACATACTCATTGAAAAATGCTGGAAAGAAATATGCTAAAATGTTAATATAACCTTTAGATTATAGTATTATGAACAGTTATTATATTTTTCTTTGTTTTAAAAAAATTTTCCCCCATTATCATGTATTTCCTCTACAAGCAGAAAACATTGAAAAAAAATCTTCCTTAAATTGAGTTGAAATCTGTCTCACTCTTATCAAATCAACTGGTTCTTATCGTTCCTTTTAGAGATGAAAAAGTGAGCAAATCTAACTTCTTTTATCTATGACAGCCTTCAAATATTTGAAGAGAGCTGCCAGCCAAGAGTTTTAGCTTTACCTATGATCCCATGTTCCTCTGCCTTTCAAACTCCCAAGGAAAGAAATCATCTGTACCACTTTCATAGCTCCTCATAGAGAGTCTTCTGCATCATTTATCACTTGTTCTGTGATTAGCCTTTCTAAACTTCAGTTTTCTCACCTGCAAAATGGGAATAAATTGTTGGGAGGGGGCCTCCCTGGTGGCGCAGTGGTTGAGAGTCCGCCTGCCGATGCAGGGGATGCGGGTTCGTGCCCCGGTCTGGGAGGATCCCATATGCCGCGGAGCGGCTGGGCCCGTGAGCCATGGCCGCTGGGCCTGTGCATCTGGAGCCTGTGCTCCGCAACGGGGGAGGCCACAACAGTGAGAGGCCCGCATACCGCAAAAAGAAAAAAAAAAAAAAAAAAAATTGTTGGGAGGACTGCATTTAGTGGAATACTGTCTATAAATGACTTTTATAATCTAAATACCATACAAATTTGAAAGAGTAGATGCACATGAGAGGATATCAAAGAGAATGGAAAAAGAGGGAGAAGAGAGGTGACCTGAGCATTCCCAACTCTGTCACTAACAACACCAGTGGTCTAGGCCAGACACAAAGACTCTCCTTCATCAAAGGAATTGTAACAGGTTCCTGCACTGTCTCTCAGGGTAGTCAGGAAGAAGTGAGGTGAAAAATACAAGCACCATTGACATGTGAAAAAGCACAGTGTGTATGCAGAAACGTATTGTTTCTACCCTGGGACATTCTCCCCCACCTCACATCCCACATGCCCTCATGTGATGGGACCCACTGGGGACTTGTGATGCTGTCACGGGTGGATGTCATGGCGAGGCAGACATGATCCTTCTCCAGTGAGCCCCAACTCCATGACTCACCATCTCAGAATCAATATAGTACCCACATCAAGATCTTAGTCGTGAAGCTAATTCCTATCCCCTCTCAACCCATCCAATTCCTGGGTGCTCTTAAAGACTCTGCTCAGCTTCCAACTCATCCTTGAAGCTGGGCAGACATGAGTTCATATCATTACTTTCATATTTACTTGTTATATGACTCCAGGCATATTATTAGACTTTCTGAGCATTAATGTCTTCATTTATAATGGAAGCCTAATAATAGACACTTGTTATGGTTCTATGGATTAAGTGATTAACACGTTTAACGTTCCTAACATAGAATTTATTACACAGGAGGAAATTAATAAATCATAGTTTTGTCCTTCCTTCTTACTCGCTTTTCCCTCTTCTCCTTCCTATTTTCCACAGGAATCTCTCCCTTCTCCAGAATTGCTCTTGCAATTATCTTCTGCCTGAAATGCTTTTCCTTAATTCTATAAAAGTTCAAGTTCTGCTCATTCTAACTGATGCTCAGGACATGAAATTTCACTTGAACCTCCTCCCTGAAGTATTTCTTCTTCCATTGCACACTTATAGCACTTATTTATTCCTCCCCTTTAGAACTCATTAATTTCTAATTGCCATTTAGATTTGTATTTATAATTTCTTTTTACTGCCTAAAATTGAATTTCTTGAGAGCAGGAGTGACCTATAGCATGAGGGATCTGTAAGGTCTTGTAATCTACTTGTGCATCTCCACTTTAAATATGAAGAAACTGAGACCCAGCGATGTGAACTGGTACTCCAGGGTCTTAGGTTTAGTTGGAGGCAGAGCCAGGACTGGGCTTGGATTTTCTGATTACTTTTTCTATTGGTTCATACCAATGGAAGTGGATGAGTTGCTGCAGGCTGTTTCTCCTTGAACTCTGCAGTGAGGTAGCAGTTTGGGACTTGGAATATGAGCTCCAATAGTGTTGAGTAGATATTGCTGCTGAGTTGTGGAGTCTTTCTTAGGTCATTTCATTATTGTAGACCAGTAAACTATTGTTCTTCTCCCTCCCCTCCCCCTCCCTTATCAGTCTCTTACTTTCACCTTAGTGATGATTTAGCCATTTGGGAAACAAGGTATAATAGAGGGGTAAAAATTGTTCCCCACTCCCACATCAGGACTCAAGGACAAAACAGTTATCAAATTTGGTTAAGTGAATGGTAAGCTGACTACTTTTCGTAGGAAGCTAGGCCTTGACCAACTGTCTTTTCCTGAGTTTTCTATCTTCCTCTTGGTTCTATTTTCCTCTTGAGTTGGGTGTTCTATTTTCCTCAATTGAGGACTTGCAGAAATGGGGTTCAAAATGTAATTCCATGTTTCATCAATTTTTCTCTACTTCCATAAAAGAGATTTTCCCCAAATCTAAAGCCCAAATCTCTTCTGCATAATGTTGGTCCATCAGACAGCTTACTGATTATTTACAGGTTAGGGCCCAAGTGCTGCTGCAATTTTGTTTTTAATCCAAGTTTTCTGTCTTCCTTAGAAGGGTTCTCTAATTAATTGGCATGTAAATGAGGCATTGGAGCTTTGGGTTTATCAAGGGCTTCACATAGTTCTCAAAGACTTTCTCATCTCATTTTCGAGGCAATTTGCATACTTTCGCTCATAGTTCTCCCTACATTTTTCTTTGAAGAAATCTCTTAAATGCCTTTGGGTGTTCTGTGTATACAACTCCCTTGACCTCACACTTGTGCTTTGCTTTCCCTTGAGCAATGACATTGCCTTAGGCAAAAGTGACATATTTCCATCACTGATGAGCCTCCTGAAAGACTCAGAGAGTGTCTTGGGTACTGGCTTGAATTTATCTAGATCTGGGGTTGTACATCCTGATCTTTAGAGATTCCATGCACAAATTAAAGAAAAAATGCATTCCTCCATGTGGAAAGGGATAATAAGCCTTCACAAATAAAGTTCCTTTCTTTTAGCTTTGCTAATTAAATTTAGATGGATTTGGTGAAGAAGGGATATTTTTTCTTCTTCCTTCTTACTATTCAAATGGCATGAAACCATGATGTCTTCATGAAAGGTGAGTTGCTCTGCCCCTTAACCTGCATTTTGAAATCATTCCATTGTTGCGGAAAAAGGGAGATAGCTTATTTCTGAAATTGCGTTTGGTACTTACCGGTCATCATTTCTCAGAAAGCAAAAAAAACATATCACTTTGAATGCTTAAATGTCCATAGTGTTATTCATCCATTCCTTTATTCAAAAAACGAATACTAACTGAATGGTATTACATGTCAGACACTTTGCTGGATTCTAACAAAAAACAGAGTCTGCCTCTAAGGGCTTGTTGGCTTAGCGCAAGCACTCATGTATAGAAGGGGATGAAGTAAGCCAAGAATTAGGAAGGGTGGATTATGGTTCTGGGTTAATCATACTTGGTGACCTTGGATATGTCACAAGTGAGGAAGTGGGATTCAAAATGTAATTCCATGTTTCATCAATTTAAGATGCCACTGGAGGTAAGATGAACCTTTTTTTTCTGTACCACTAAGAAAAAACAAAAACTGCTTAATAAACTATGATAAAATACTCTTATCCAGTTGGAATTTTTATTTTGTATACTGAAGTAGCTCTTTTAGACTTATTGACTTATTTCTAAAATCATATATCTTTCTTTTTGGTATACACCACTGGAAAATTCAAGCAAAATAAAATGAAATTTCAGAGGTGGAGTCTTCTGAGTCAGTTTTCTGCTCAGTGTTGTTGATCTCCATGCTTTTCCATCAGCTTCATTTTCTGTATCATCAAGAATGCTGGTTATGTGCATTTCTTTGAAAGAGCATGCCACTTTTGGTTCTGATCTTTTTCTTTCTAAGTTACTGATATCCATTCTGCAACTTTTTATAAATTTATTTATTTTTATTTATTTTTGGCTGCATTGGATCTTTGCTGCTGCACGCAGGCTACGGGGAGCGGGGACTACTCTTCATTGTGGTGCGCGGGCTTCTCATTGCTGTGGCTTCTCTTGTTGCGGAGCACGGGCTCTAGGCGCACAGGCTTCAGTAGTTGTGGCACTCGGGCTCCAGAGCGCAGGCTCATTAGTTGTGGTGCACTGGCTTAGTCGCTCCGCAGCATGTGGGATCTTCCTGGACCAGGGCTCGAACCCGTGTCCCTGGCATTGGCAGGTGGATTCTTAACCACTGTGTCACCAGGGAAGCCCCCATTCTGCAATTTTTGACACTGGAAGTTCCTTGGTCTTACCAGAATATGTTAATTGGTGGTTTTCAGGCAATAACTAGAACTCGAACTCCTTCATCAAATGTTTTTGTTCCCTACCCCTTCGAGTCAAGCCCCAACCGGGGTCCTCCTGTCTGGTGTCATTCAAGTCAATAGAACAAGACCGAGTTCAGTTTAGAAGCAAAGGAAAGCTTCATTCTTTGACCAGAGACTGGAGAGGTGCGAGCACAGGCTCTGGAGCACACGCTCTCCCTGACAGGCTGTGGGCGGGGCTGCTTTATGGCGTTCTGTCAGCGAGGAGGGGTCAGTTGTCTAGCGGGGCAGGCGCAGCTGTGCTGCTCAGACTCAGATCGCCGTTCTGGGAGCAGCGCCTCGGCACGCGGCTCACAGCCGCCATCTTGAGCTGAGTGTCGCGCACAGCGCTTCTCTGCACGGTCGCCGAGCTGAAGTGTCGGTGAGGTGAACCTGCGCTGGGAACTCTAGTCCTACGTGTTTGTTGCAAGGCCTCTGCACATGGCACCCTTTGAGCAAGTGGAACTAGACTAAGCACAAAGGAAAAGGAAAAAAAGGTCAGACTTTATTTTATTACGCAGATTCTATTTTTATTTCCTGGGAATTGTTAATGGGCTTTGCTGCTCACAAATCCCTTTCTTTTGTCCTGCTCCTCATTCATGAGGGGCACTGAGGGGTGATGGTCCATCTTCTGCAACTATTGATACTTCCTGCTGAGTTTGGATGTCGTCATAACACCAGCAGAGGAGCGGAGATTCTCCCCATCTGACTTTAAATGTGTGTAGTTGTCCCCAGGTCACAGCCCTAACTGTTCAGATCCCTGAGTGACCACCATTTGTCTAACCTTTAGGAGACAAAGGACACCAGACGATTTAAGGTACATGGCCCAAATATTAGCAAAAGAACAATGGTCACATGTCAGATTTTCCTAAAAATGAAGGTATGTAGGTCTTTTGCCTGTAGGCAAAAGTGTGCCCTGATGCTGAGGCTCAATGCCGTGGCCTGACTATCCCTGATTGCACGGTGGTTTTTCAGAAGAGAAGCTTCAAGTCAGACAGACGTTCATATGATGAGTCAAGGGGGGCTGTTGCCTCAGGTTGTCTCTCCAGAGTTTGGGGCTTGGGGGCCCTCTTCTCTCGCATGTGATGTGTCCACGGAGTGATTCCCTGCAACTTCAGGACAGGATGAGTGGTTAGGATCACCAAGTGGGGTCCATTCCACTTAGAAGTGAGCTGATCTTTTGGGCTGCTGGTTTTCCAGGTTTTTAGGTGCACCCAGTATCTTGGCCAGAAGAGGTGTAGGGCCAGGTCGGTGGGTGTGGACAGCACCTGGTTATTATATTCCATGAGAGCTTTCATGGATTCTCCTACCTGGAGGGCATTCTCAAGTTGTTCTATTTCAAGGGGGTTAAGGTATCTCTTCTCTGAGGCTTGGAGAATGGGTCTACATACGTGAGTTCAAATGCACATAACTTTAACTTATCTCTTGGGACTGACTGCATGTGGAGCAGGGCAATCGGAAGCAACTTAGTCCAGTTTTCTTCAGTTTCCTGACCCAGCTTGGCTAAGGCCCATTTCAAGGTCCGATTGGATCTCTCTACTTTCCCCAGCAATTGGGGTCTTCAGACTGAGTGCAAGGTCCATTTGATGCCCAAGGCACTCATTAGCCCCTTTGTCCCTTGGGGAACAAATGCTGGACCATTATCGCTTTGTAGGATCCTGGGAGCCCAAACCTGGGGATTATTTCTTTTAGTAATGCCTTAGTCACTTCAGCTGACATTTCAGTTCTAGCAAGGAATGCTCCTATACACCCAGAAAATGTGTCCACTAGCCCTAAGAAATACCTGAAATTGCCCGGTACTCTTGACCTGATGGTGAAATCAACCTGCCAATCTTCTCCATGATATGTCCCTCTGTTCTGAATGGGCCTTATCTGGGAGCCCCTGCGGGGGTCTGGTTTCGGTGTTGTTTATTGTGAAGATGGAACATATCTCAACTCTTCAACTGATTACACTTTAATTCCAGGAGTTACCATGACCTCAACTAACCAATATTTAGGGTTCCCCCCTCTATAGTGAATTCCTTGATGAGCCTCCCTGATAGCTTGATAAGCTGCAGTTTGGGGAAAGAAGTATTGCCCATGTTCATTAACCAGCCATGCATGATCTTCTAGATCTCTACTGAAGTCCCATTTTCCAGCTTTGTCTAATTTTTCCCTTGTGTACATTAGGGAATAATTGGATGGATTTAGCTTTTGAGGTTAGAGGGGTAGTGACCAAGTTACTGGTTCCAGGGCCACTCTTTTGGCAGTTGCATCCACTTTGTTGTTTACCTTTATTACCTCTGCATCCCCCTTTTGGTGACCCCTACGATGAATCACTGCCACATTGTTTTTGAAACTGTACTGCTTCTAAGAACTTCAATATGCTTACCTGTTAACGTTTCACCTGTTTATTCTTTGCAGTAAGTGTACCTCTTTCCTCCCAAATAGCCCCATGTGTATAGGATATTATATGCATATCAGGAATCTTTGTAAACGTTTAAGATCTTCCCTGTCCCAAGCTAAGGTTTGGGTGAGGGCAGTCAGCTCTGCCTTTAGGGCAGAAGTCCCTGGGGGTAGGCTTCTTGCTTCTATGACTTGGGTCTGGGAGGTTACTGCATATCCCACCAGCCTTTTTCACTCTCTCCTGGGTCGGGGCAACTGGAATAGGTTTCTATTTCCAGGGGCGCCATTTTTGTAGGTAGCAGAGTGACAGGATTAAAATGCTGGACTGGGTTCTGTAGGTTAGGTTCTGGCTGGTATGGAGGGGGCCCCTCGGGCCTGTGGCCCAAACTGGGACATATGAAGGAAGGGGGTAGGGAGAGAGCAATAAGAGGAGGGTTAGGAAGGAGATCAAGAAGGTCCTGGGGGGAGGTTCAAGGACTGGTACTACCTCAGTGGAGGAGAGCTCACATCCCTTCTGAAGGCCATAAAAAAAACTGGATCTAGGGAACTTTATCTCATTTTTTTGTCTCTGCCATAGCAGGTCCAGTTGTAAGATGATGTTGCAATTTAGAAACCCATTGAAGGGACCAACATTCCCCATCTGCCAGCTGGTATTGGGGCCAGGCTTTATAAAATAGGAAGATTAAATGTTTTGGTGTCAAGGGGTGATTTTCGAAAAACTTCTAGTTCTGCAGGATGCACCTTAATGGGTATCCTTCAGTATGGTGGATGTTTGGGTTCCCCATACCTTAGATGTTCTGTTTTGGATTTGTTCCCAACTACTGGGGGTGGGAGGGAGGGGCAATTGGAGTGATTTTTTGGCAGGCAAATGCCACAAGATCTTACCCAAGTAAGATTTCTGGCTTAGGAAATTTGGAATCAGAAACAAACTGTTAATGGATTCCTCAAAAGGTCAAAATAGGAGTCGGTGAAATGGCATGGACTCTGATATAACTTATAACTGGGGGTCCCCTTTGAATTTGTAATGGCCTGTGCTTGAGATAGTTACTCCCTCTGCAGTTTCAGTCAGAATGTCCCACAGAGGGTTAGACAGGACTGCCTCTGGGCCAGAGCAGCCTAGCCATGCTAGTTTCTGACAAACTTGGTCCATTAGGGGGTGGCACAGCTGGCTGAGGCAAGGGTCTTCTCTTTCCTCCTTTTGGCCAGTAAGGAGGAGTTTTTGGACTTTGGACTGCGTGAGAGCTAAAAGCACGAGGGATTCTCATGGGTTACTCACCATATCGCTGGGGCAGCTGGTATTCTTTGCTGATACCTGGAGGAGAACCCGTGGAACCTCGGTCGATAAAGAATCACTCATGGTTTACCTCACAAGCAGAGGTGGGAGGAGAGGTCAGGCAGTGGGTTGTTTCCTGTTTTTGCCAACAACTCCTGGTGCCTCTTCGAGAGACTCACGGGACTCCCCAGCTCACTTCAGAGAAACTAGGCTGACTGGAAGAGGTCAAGTCACTACTGGTCACATACCTACCTTGGGACCCCTTCGCACTTGGGCATCCCTGGTACCTTTTCCTGAACTTGGATCGAGCATCCTCGTTCCATTTTGTCAGGAGTCCTTATTACCTGGGACTTTTCCTGGTGTCACCTCTTGGCTCACAGGGCTGGCCACTTTCCTTTACCAAACTGAAAGTGACTATGGGGACTGCTACTGTTGACCCTGGAGGTCAGCAAGGAGGGCAGAAAGCCCTGGTGTGGCTGTCACTGCCTTGTACAGAAGTCAAGAGGACAGCACTACTGGTGAGACAGTGGGCAAGACTGCAGTGGTTCCCCCTCATCCATAGGTCCTCACTGTCCCCAAATGTCCAGGACCCAGGGAAGGCCAGCCAGAGGCAGTGGGCAGACATGCATGGCTTTGTCTCTGATCCCCAATGGTGCTATATTGTGATCCTCAAGGGGGTGCAGTCCAGATGACTCTGGGGACTGTGCTGTGTGTACACCACCCCCAGGTATTGAGTGGCTGGGCAGAGTTGCTCTGAATTCGGCTGAAAGCTGCTACCTTCTACCCCATCAGAGTGTACTCAAAGACCAGAGTCAATCATCCTTATACAAACCTCCCAAAGGCTCTGCCACCCTCCTACTGGAGCCGGGGTGAGCCCAGAGCCTAATGGATAGCCTGGAGAGAGGATATTTGAGAACCCCCTGCCCCAAGGACACTGAGGGAAGTTTTGGTACAGGGCACACAAGAGCCAGAGCAGGATCATGCCTAATTCCCCCACCCCAGTCTACTCTGCAGAGTTTGTAACAATCTTTGAACTCTCAAATAAAACATTACTTAAAGTAGTGGCTTTCAAACTTTCAAACATTTTTGACTTATTCACAGTAAGAAATATGTTTTGCATTAGTTATAACTGAATATTTCATAAAACTATACTTACCCTTCCTATCAATCTCATTCAGATGTTTTATTTTTTTCTACTGTATTTCATAAAAAAAAAAAGCCAGTGTGACCTACTAACATGATTTCATGATCTACAGTGAGTCATGGCCCACAGTGGGAAATACACTAGTGTATTTCTGAAAACAGACTATGTTTTCACTCGGAAGAAAGGGAGTGGGTGGTATTAGGAACAAATTGAGAAAGGGAATCTCTGGTTTTCAGTGAGATCAGGATTATCTATCCTCAGTGTAGACACCCGAATGGCCTGTAGACAAGAGCCCACAGATAGCAGAGTGATTCTCCTCTCCTCTCTCCTAAGAAACATGGAAGATTCATTCTGTGGGAAAAAAGAAATGAGGAGAAGGAACAGCGGCAACAGTCACAACTTACAGATTACATCAGTGATTTGGTGTAAAAGCAAACTATTTATTTGCATAACAATCATGGCAAAGTATTTTTATAACAGGACAAAAAATTAAAGTAAAAATATTTACTACATTTTCTTTCACATGGGCTTTATATGAAGAAGATTTTGAGAGGATTTAAGGAAGGACCAGATTGCTTTCCTTAACAAAAAAGATGGTCACTGTCTTAGTCCATTTGGGCCGCTATAACAAAATATCACAGACTGGATGGCTTATAAACAACAGAAATTTGTTTTTCACAGTTCTGGAGGCTGGAAGTCCAAGATCAGAGTGCCAGCATGGTTGGGTGAGGGATCTCTTCAAGGTCCCAGACTTCCTGCTGTGTCTTCACTGGTGGAAGGGGCAAGGGAGCTCTGTAGAGTCTCTTTTATAAGGACACTAATCCCATTCATGAGGGCTCTACACTCATGACCTAATCACCCCCCAAAGAACCCACCTACTAACACCATTATGTTAGGCAGTAGGATTCTAACATGTGAAGTGTGGGGGGAACAAACATTCAGACCATAGCAGACAGAGAAGAAAATGAACAGAAAGGAGGCCAGAGGACCAACATGGGAGAAAGGAGAGGAGAAAGAGTTGACAGTGGAAATTTAAGAAAGAAAGGAGGCTGGAAAACCTACCATGCAGTTAAGAAGCTTTTTTATAAAATTTGGATATATCAAATATAATTCCTCCCTTGACATACTACCCAATTCTGAGAAAACCTCTAGAAAAGAGTTATATTACCCTTTAAAGCTTTTGTCGACATTGTGTATGTGTGTTTGTGTGAGTGTGTGTATTTTGTGTGTGATGAAATGAGCCTGAAGGCCACAGGGCCAGTTTAATTTGAATTACAGAAGTAAACTGTAACTAATAAGTAACTAATAAGTTGACTCTTTGTGATTGAGCAATTGAGGGGGGTCACCCAGTAGGAAAATGAGTGAGTTACAAGTGGTTTAGAGATCTGGTTTACACTCATAAGTATTTGCATGCAAGCCAGCAAATGTTTCCCTATGAACATTTTCTCAGCAAGATCAAAGTGAGCCTGGTGAGCCATGTGTTCATTGTAGCTTTAAAATTTTCAAGTAGCCTTGTAACTTTCTGAAGTCAATATTAGTATTGGCTTCTGAGATCTATCAGCAGTCTATAGGGTCTGATCTCACCTAGTTCAAAGTCTTAAAGAGAAACATGATTTTCTTCATTTCCATAAAATTGAAAGAAATCTGTAGAATATTTCCACATAGGAGAGCCAGGGGAGCCAGCAGCAGCAGGCTGGCTGCTGAAATTAAGTTCTCACAGGACCTCAATTGATTAAGAAACCTTAGGATAAGAAGGGAGGCTGAAGCAACATTTGAATGAGACTTTTGGGGGAAAATTCCACAACACACCATAAAGTTGAACCAGCCTATGTTTTCCTAAGACCACAGCTGGGTATACTCAATGTGGTGAGACTATTAAGAACTGTCACATCATCGAAGTTCAAGGTATCAAAAGAAAAATATTTATTGAACTTCCCTTGAACTTGAGGATTTGATAAGATCTGTAACCCCTGCATTCTAAGGGGCCCCTTACTTCTCTCAGCAGATAAGCTATACCAAATGGAGTGGCAGGTGTGATAACAGTGTTCCTAGGGCAGTCTCCTTTTGTTTTGTTTTGTTTGGTTTGGTTTGGTACGCGGGCCTCTCACTGTTGTGGCCTCTCCCGTTGCGGAGCACAGGCTCCGGACGCGCAGGCTCAGTGGCCATGGCTCACGGGCCCAGCCGCTCTGCGGCATGTGGGATCTTCCCGGACCGGGGCACAAACCCGTGTCCCCTGCATCGGCAGGCGGACGGACTCTCAACCACTGCGCCACCAGGGAAGCCCGGTATGCAGAGTCTTAATTGTTGTTCCTGTGAAGTTTCTCTTAAAACCGCCATTTTTCCTCATTTCCCTTGCCAACCTTCATCATGTCACACCTGAATTCATTCAAGAAATTCCTTTCTTTTTTTACTTCTATCTCTCCCAAGCCTATAAATGGCAACAAACTTTCTTAAGTCTTATCTTCCCCCTACAAAAAACTTTCGTGGCTCTAACTCTCTGATCATATTTCATGTCTAACACCCTCTGCCTGGTTTATAAAACTCCTGTCAATCTGGCGCTATGTCAGCCATCTCACTTTTTTTTTTCCAACTCTATCCCATCCCTCTGTTACAATGAGTCTTTCTATCATCTCACATAAGTCTCATCTCCCAAGTTGTTCTCTCAGGGACTCAGGACACCCTTGCCTGCAGCTGTAGGAAAGAAGTTAAGGCTGTAGCAGCTGCTGCTGCAGCAGATTAACCTCCCAGACTTCACCTTTCATTGGACTGCTCTGAGCCTGCTCATGTTCGGCTCCCCTGGCTCCCCTCTTTCCCCATCTAGCTCATGTCCACAAGCTGCCATTGCCTTTTTTGGTTTGTTTGGGGGTTTTTTGTTTGTTTGTTTTCTTTTCTTTTTTTTTTTTTGCGGTATGCGGGCCTCTCACTGCTGTGGCCTCTCCCGTTGCAGAGCACAGGCTCCGGAAGCACAGGCCCAGTGGCCATGGCTCACGGGCTCAGCCGCTCCACGGCATGTGGGATCTTCCCGGACCAGGGCACGAACCCGTGTCCCCTGCATCGGCAGGCGGACTCTCAACCACTGCGCCACCAGGGAAGCCCCTGCCGTTGCCTTTTTATTTTGACTCCTTTGAGAATGCTGACCTGATTCAGAACTGTCTTCAGTGATTCTATTGGCCCTGCTGAGAACCCCAGAAGATGCTGGCTAGGCTCTGAATATGCTCTGTTCGTATTCCGATAACCCCACAGCTAAAAGCCCTGGGCCCTAAACCATGTGCATGGAGAGAACAGACATGCTTATTTTCTCCTATTGCCCTTTCTCTTTCTTTTCTTTATTCATTTATTTGATAAAGTTTAATGAGCATATACTGTGTCAGGCACCAGGATGGGCAATAGAGGTGCAAAGCTGAAAAGATATAATCACAGGCTTCCAGGATGGGAGTTGGCAAATTATGACCTGTGGACCAAATCCAGCTCACTGTTTTTGTCCAGCCTGTGAGCTAAGGATTGTTTTCACATATTTAAAGAGTTGGGGAAAAATCAAAAGAAGAATATATGAAATTCAAATTTCAGTGTTGATAAATAAAGTTTTATTGGAACACAGCCGTGTCCATTTTCAAGGTACTGCCTATGGCTGCTTTTCCACTGCAACAGCAGAGCTGAGTAGTTATGGCAGAGATTTTATGGCCCACAAAGCCTAGAATATTTACTATCTTGCCCTTTACAGAAAAAGTTTGATGACCCCTGTTCTAAGATTTCGACATTTAGTGAGTGAGATAGATATGCAAACAGTTAATTACAGTATACTTAGATGACTAATTTGATGGCAGTAGAGACAAGAGACAATAGTTGGAGGGGATAAAGCTCCTACTAGAAAATGTGTCTAAAAGGTAACATTTGAATAGTATAGAAGGTGAAGAGATGTTCAACATCCAACAAATATGGGGAATAAAATGATTATATGTGTTTTAAAAAAATGACTTCAGGGTAAGAGATGGGTTACAGAGGTGTGAGGATGAAACCTTTGGAAAGAGGATCAATAATGGGTTATGGGGAATAGCCTATGGGAATAAAACAATTCTTCTCAATTAATGTAGAAGTTGGTTTAACCTTTCCAACATCCTAAACCACAGGTCATGTCAGAAAATAAGAACATTCTTCTTGGTTCACTTTGGCCTTCCATTTCCAAAGCCTTATCAGATTAAAAGAAGAGGGTGGGTAATTCATTTTAGGTCAATTATTGAAGCCAGTAGGTGTGCTCATTCCTCAAAACTCTAACCTATCATCATCCTTCATGCTCTTAATTGCTGACCTTCTTCCTATTCCACAGAGAAAACAGAAACAATTAAAAGAGAATTTCACCTCTCTCACACCTATTCACCTATCTCCATCAGTGCCTGTATTATCTACCTCTCATGCTGCTGCTTCTGCTCATGCTTCCAACTAAAGCTAACCACTCTGTTTGAAGCCTAGATTCCATCCCTCTATCTCTGCTCCAGTAATCATCCTCACTCCCCTCTGTAGTATCTTTATCATCACCTCCCACTGTCTGGACTCTCTCTTGGGTCATATTCATTGGTACATAAATGTGCTCTGAGTCCTGCCACATCAAAAAGAATTCTCTCTTGAACTCACATCGCTTTTCCGCTATCAGGACATTTATCTGCTAACCTTTTCAACAAAACACCTTAAAAGAGTTGTCTCTACTCACTCCAATTTCTCACCTCTTGTTTTCTCTTGAATTCATTTAAATCAGACTTTTGCCAGCACCACTCCACCAAAACTGCTCATGTCAACCCCACTAGTAACTTACTCATTGCCAAATCCAATGGTCTATACTCCATTCTCATTGTACTTGTCGCAGTAACAGCTTTTGACACAATCAGTCTCTCTTCCTGGAGATACTTTCTTCAATTTACCTCTAGGACACACTACTCTCTTGCCTTTCCTCCAACCTCATTGGCCAATTCTAAGTTTCCTTGCTGGTTCTTCCACATCTCCTCAATCTCTTAATAAGGTAGGGTGTACCAGCACTTAATCCTGGAACCTCTTTCTTCTCTGTCTACGCTCAGGCCCTGAATGAGTATTCCAACATGATGGCTATAAATACCAGTCATATGTTTATGAATCTCAAATGTGCATCTCCATCATAGATCTGTTCTCTCAGTTTTAGACCTTATAAACCCAATTTTCTAGTTCTCTACTTAGATGTCTAAGACACACCTCAAACAATATGTCCAAATCAAAACTACTAAATTCCACACACACACCCAATTGGCTCTCCTTAGAGTTTTCCCCATCCTAGTAAATTATGACTCCATCCTTCCATTTACTCAAGGCATAAACCTTGGCATCTGTCACTGTCTCCTTTAATATGCTCACACCCCTCATCCAACAAGCCAATAAGCCAATCCTATCAGGTCTATCTTCAAAATATATTGAGATATATCTGACTGCTTCTCACCACCTATATTACTACTATCCTGGTCCATACCATTAGCTCTGCTCTGGATTATTGCTAAAGCCTCTGAAGTATTATTCTGTCTGTTCTATGCCTTGTCCCCTACATACAGTCTATTCACAACACAGCATCTAGAATAACCCTTTAAAAATCTAAGTCAGGTCTGCCATCCCTGTTTTCAACACTTCTAAATGTTTCTCATCTCTTAGATAAGAGAGTCTGGGTAGTCAAGCATTTTTGGTTTCCTCCAAGACACAGGAAAGCAAGAAAGGAGAGGGGTTTGAATTGTTTTCAGTAGCCCATTCATGTCACAATGTGAAAAATCCTTACAAAAATGGTAAAATACTTCTGCAGGACACGAAAGATCTTAAAAAAAAAAGATTTATACCATGTTCATGGATGGTAGGACTCAATATCCACCTTTAAGCAATTATCCTAGAGAAGGTTTCAGTGTGTCTGTGAGATTACATGTGCAAGAATGTTCATTGAAGCATTGCCTATAAGAGCAAAAAAAACTGAGAAAAACCCAAATGATCAACAGAAGAGACAAATTATGATTTAGTCATGCAATGAAATTGAATTGGATATCTACATGGATAACTTTAAAAAACATAATATATTGAAGTAGCAGAATTATATCATTTTGTAAATTTTAGCATATTTATATATACATATCACATATATGCGATATGTATATATGAATATCTTGTAATGTGTGTGTATATGTATGTATATATTATCAGTCCTATGTGAATGATAAATACCGAATTCAAGATAGTGGCTATTTTTGAGGGTGGGGAATAGAACTGAGGATGAGTATCTTGGGGGTTTCACCTGTACTGAAACGTTTTATTTCTTTTAAAAAATGATGAGGCAAACATGGCAAAACTATTTAATCAAACTATTATTAAAACTAATTATTGGGTTCACAGATTCACATTAATTATTTCTATTTTTTATTATGTTTGCAATAGTTTATAAGTTAAAAAAGTGATTTAGCTCTTAAAGTTGTTCACAGTCTACAGTTTAGAGGTGGAGTAAGACATGCCTGCAACTAATTCGTATTTGGAATGTTTTGGATGACTGGAGCAGAGAATCCCTCAATCTAGCTTCAAAATGGGGACATTTAGTTTAAAGTCACACAAAGGACACTTACTGAAATCAAAGGGCAGAAACCAAAGTACAGCCAGAACTCCTGGGGACTGGAACTGAGAACTGGAAAGTGGACAGGACCCTGGGCTACCTTTCACAGGGTCTGCAAGTTTACACTTGCACTCTCTCTCTCTCCCTCTGCTTTTCTCTGGGCATCTGCTTTACCCTCTGCTCTCTACTTTCTCTTGACTCTTCTGATTCATCCGTAAGATGTGAGATGAAGTTGCCCTTCTATCACTGCAACTTTCCTTTGTAATTCTGTTCAGATTTGAAAAGAGCATGTGTAATTAATAGATATCATCATTTAGAACCAGGCCACACAGATCTTTTGTCCATCCCCAGGCCACATATAGGTCACTTCCCATGCCTAATCTCTCGTTCAATCTTAGTGCCCATTCCAAAGCAAATAGCAGCCCAGGGTTGTTCTCCTGAGCAGGGGCTGTGGGAAGTATCACTTCGTACTACTGCTACGTCTACTGCTGCTGCTACTACTAACACTAATCGAATTTGCTGCAGACAGCAACCCTATGGAGGAATACTATCATCTCCACTCTACAGATGAGGAAGGTGAGGCAGGAAGGAGCTAAGGGACATACCAAGGTCACACTGTAAATGGTAAAGCCAGGATTCCAAGGCAATCTGAGCATAGCTGGCCAATTGATTGGCATTTCTTGCTCTTTTCTTCAGCCAGAGCAGAGCCCTGGGCTTCTCAACCAAGTGTTCCAACTCTTGGGGTGGGGATAGGGGATCTCCATCAGTCCAGAGTTGTTGGGAGGGAGTTGTTGCTACCAATAGTTAAAATATTGAATATACATACATGCTATTGAATCCCTTCACTTTATTTGATCTTTTAAACTTGATGTCATGGGACATCTGCTCTGATGAGCCTCTCTAATAATAAAACTTTTGAAATATTTTTCTAATTTTTCTTTAAATAGCAATGCCGTACACAGAGCAGGAAAAAGATCCAAGCAAGTAAACAAGATATAGACTTCTCCTGACTTCTGTCCTTAGTCCCCTGGTTTTCTTCCCATTAGGCAACCACTCTACCATTTGCTCATGTATCCTTCTAGAGAACAAAGAAACTACTGTAATTGGTTGTACACACCCCAGCCATTATGTCTTTTATCTATGCCCCATCGGGGGTGGGGTGTTCATGGCATCAGAATCTGCCAGGGTATGGAATAAAGGTGCTTTCTGAACTCACACCTTACTCTCACTCCTGCTGTTCTGTCCTTTCTCTGTTTTTCCACAACCGTGAGTTCCTCATGAATGTCCAGATTAAATGTGTCCATCTCTGGGACCACCTGCCTTCCCACCTCATCCTGCCTGCTGCTCCACCTCTCCAGGAAGAACCCATCATCTCCTTGGAGTGCAACCTGAGCACTTTGCACATACCAGTACTCTAGCAGGTTTCCAACAATGGCATAACGGTTGGAACGCTCACTCTCCTCTGTCCTTGCTCCCTGTAAATTCTTTGATCGCAGAAACCCTTCCTCACAAATCTCCTTGACTTTACATAGAAGAGTGCTTATCACATAGTAGGGGCTCTGTAAATTTTTGATAAATAAAAGAAGACACAGGCAAGACCTTCCCGCTGGTGAGTTGAATCTAACTGAAATGTGACTGAATCCCAGGAGCAAATCCTGGTTGGGCTCCTTCTCAAGGAACTGAATTCCTCACTGCAGCTCTCTAGAGGGGTCTGCTCATCAGGGCTCAGTGTGTGGTCTAGAGTCATGTGCACTGACATATTGCAACGCCGTATTTTAATGATGCCTTAGGTAGGAGGCAGCGCTGTCACATATGAAATGGCTAGAGAAAGAGACGGCTCTTCCTTTTCCCATTTTGAAAGTTATCAGATATTTTGGAGGAAGATGCAAATATCAAATCCCTTTCAGACACACAGACATGGGCAGAGACACATACGCACACGGAAACGCTGTGTCTTAGCTAAATATAACCCTTTGTAGCAACAGTATCTCAATAATTTTCAAGTGAAAAGATAAGGAAGGGGAGCCAAGTCTTCCATAATGAATGCAAGCCTATAGCTTTTAAGCAGGGCTAACATATGGGCCACTGATGTGAATGTGAATGCAAATTAGATATTTTTGATTGCTTGAAATAAAGTCAGCAGAATCAAAACCTCACACAGCAAATGGTGCAGCTTTAACTGTTTCGGTGCCAGGTTGGAAACAAGAGCTCTTAACACATCCTCAGGAAAAAAAGGTTTTCAGGCTGACATTTTGGATTGAGGCCTATCTAGGTAGAACAAAGATAGGGACTGCCCCTTCCTTTTATTGTCATTCTGGTTCTTTTATAGGAGATTCTTTCTTTTTTTTTTATTTCTTTTTGTGTGTGTGTGTGGTACGCGGGCCTCTCACTGTTGTGGCCTCTCCCATTGCGGAGCACAGGCTCCGGACACGCAGGCTCAGCGGCCATGGCTCACGGGCCCAGCCGCTCCGCGGCATGTGGGATCTTCCCTGACCGGGGCACGAACCCGTGTCCCCTGCATTGGCAGGCGGACTCTCAACCACTGCGCCACCAGGGAAGCCCCCGATTCTTTCATTTTTATTGCACAGAAATAGATTAAAGATTGACTTTGACCTCTGACTTTTCCAACTTGTTGTAAGTTGTCCAAAATCTTGAGGTAGTAAGGAGCCTTTAGAGGTCATTTATACTTCGGGCAGCTAAAATCACAGTCGCCATGGGAGGCACTGTCCTAGGTGCTGGAGATCCAGAGGGCCTAAAATAGTCACTTAGTTCAAGGAGACTGCTGAAGTTTGGAGGCGTGAGATCAAAAATGTCACTGTGGTGTAGTATGTGATGCTTGCTTTGGTGAAGGTGAGCCTAGAATGCCATAGGAGCACAGGTGAGGGGCGTCTCCTCTGGGAGGGAGTGAGTGTGGCTCATGGAAATCTTCCTGGGGGAGTGACCCATAAACTAAGCGTTGAAGGGTAAAGAGTAGCAAGGCAGTCAGAGGAAAAGGGACAGGCCTACACAGAGGCACAAGGCTGAGAGTCAGGCTAATGCAGTGAGGCACAGAGTTCCTTGTGAGGGAGAACACGAGAGGGCATTGGGTGAGCACACTTTGTAAGCAGAGGTAGCCCTGCTCCCGGCATACTCAGCCGCTGACATGGTTCTGAGAGCTGAAAGTACAAGAACAAAGCTTAGAGAAAGCCTTTAATAATGTGAGGCTTCGCCTCCTCAGAAGAATGAAGGGCTTGCCAACTAGGCTGGACCATGCAGAAGATTCCTGCCCAGACTCAGGCAGGTAAAACATGAGAATCAGAGTAGATCAGGTGGCCCCTGGCCGCTTGTCCTTTATTCCCAGGCTTGAATCCCAGCCTCCATAGCTTACCATTTGCAGGGACTTCTACTGTCAAATCAGCTCAACATTTCTGTCCCTTCTAGTAATACAAGATTTTCCCCACCGTTTCCCTACTCTTCAGCACAGGGTTTCTCAACCTCACTACTATTGACATTTTGGACTGATACTTCTTTGCTATGGGGGCCTCTTCTTTTTCTTTTTTAAAATGAATTTATTTATTTATTTGTTATTTATTTTTGTTATTTATATTTTGCATGGGGTCTTCGCTGCTGCATGCGGCCTTCTCACGGGCTCTAGGCACTAGGGCTTCAGTAGTTGTGGCACACGGGCTTAGTTGCTCTGTGGCATGTGGGATCCTCCTGGACCAGGGATCGAACCCATGCCCCCTGCATTGGCAGGCGAATTCTTAACCACTGCGCCACCAGGGAAGTCCCGGGACCTCTTCTTTATGTTGTAGGATGTATATCAGCATCAGTGACCTTGACAGACTAGATGCCAGTTGCACCCTCCACACACACCAGGTGTAAAAATCAGAAATGTATCCGGATATTGTCAAATGCCCCCTGGGGGTTAGGGTGGGGCAAAACCACCCCTATTTGAGAAATATTTTTAATGGTCTCTGCCCCCAGTTCCTGACACAGAGCTCCTAAAACCCTTGTAATTTCCTAAGGGATGAGAACACTAAGAGCATCTCTTGTTCTAATACTTGTCTTTGACCTCATCCCTGACACAGGACTCTTAAAACCTCTGCAAATTCGTAAGTGGTAAGAGCGCTAGGAACGTCTTTTGTTCTATTGAGGCAACTCCAGATGGGCTCCTGGATGGGGGCTGGTCACCAGAAAGACCAAGCCATGACGAGAAGCTTGGAATTTTCACCCCCACTCCTCATCCTCCAGAGAGTTGTGAGGGGCTAGAAATGGGATTAATAATTTCTCATGCCTACCCGAGGAGGCATAAAAATCCTCAAATAATGGGGTTCCGAGAGCTTCCAGGTGGGTAAACACATCCACATCAGGTGGGTGATGCACCCGAACTCCACAAGGACAGAAGCACCTGTGCTTGGGATCCTCCCAGACCTCACATCATATCTTTTAATAAACTGGTAAATGTAAATAAGTGCTTTCCTGAGTTCTGTGAGCCGCTCTAGTTAATTGAACTTGAGGAGGGGTGTTGATAGAAGCTTTGATCTATAGCCAATCAGTCAGAAGCATAGGTGATAACCTGAGCTGTGTGGCATGTGAAGTGAGGTGGGGCAAGGCAGTCTTGTGGGACTGAGCACTTACCTGTGAGATCTACTACTATTTCCCTGTGTATTCTGTAGATTGAGTTAAATTGTAAGACACTCAGCTGGTGTCTGAGAATTGCTTGTTGTTGTTGGGAAAACTCTCCACACATTTGGTGACCAGGAGTGTCAGAAGTGAAGTGTTCTGTGTGAAGGTAAAGTAGACTCAGGGAAGAAACTCATAGCAGGGAAGAACTGGGTTTTCCCCTACATAGGAAGGAAAAGGCTCTGTTTTCCCCTGCTCTAACCCAAACACACAAATACACTTCTTCTGGTAAATGCTCATTTCCCTGCTCCAAAGTTACAGTGTGACCTTGACGGGTGCTTCTGGGTTTCATGTGACCCCTCTTCCTGTCCAAAATGTGACCTGACCGAGGCTAGATGCCTAGTTCAGCTGCCGCAATCAGAGTATTTTCAAGGTGCCCTCACTGACCTAGGAGGTTCAAAACTTTCTTCCAGTAGCAAATTTGGATGTCATGAGCCTGGGAGCTCTTGGTGGCCAGGTTACCAGACATAGCCTAAGCTTCTGTAAGGGAGTCAAGTTAAGGAGAAGAGAGAACAGGGAGTGAACTTCTGGTGGCATTTGAGCATCTGGAGCTATCAGTCCTAAGACCTGTGGTCTGCCTCCATGATCATTGAACTTCCCTTTATACTCAGTTCATATAAGTTGAGTTTGAGTCACTAAGAACCAAAGTAGACCTAATGACTGCACCATCCCATGCTGAGGAAAGTCCAGTCCTAAGAAAGACAGGCAAGTCAACAAGATGACGTGAGAGTGTGATGGTATTTGTGTCGATGTCTAGAGCACAATTCATCTGGCTGCCCATCCCAGGCTGGCTTAGGGCAGAGCTGCTTCCTGGGGTCATCTTACCTCCATGAGAAGAGCAAAGAGATGGCAGTGAGACAAAAGATCAGAGTTCAGTTCTTGTGTGGGATCAGACTTATAAAGGAAAAAACTCAACTGGTTTTCTTTTCACTACAAACACTTCTGTACTCTGGCAACCAAATGTGTAGTAGTTTTTGTTGTGGTGGTGGTTGTTGTTTTTCACACCAGGCAATTCTGTGACGTCAGCTGGGTGTCCTGCAATTTAACTTAATTCTGACACTATTTCCCAGAGATAACTCCAAATCCCATAGGTTAGGGGCTCAGTCCCACAATTCTGCCTTCTCTGGCCAACCTCAGATGCCAGTCACAAGTCCAGGTTGTCACCTGTGCTGCTGACCAGCTGGCTCTAAATCGGAGGTTCCCACATCCCCTCCTCAGATTTGATTAATTTACTAGAGTGGCTCACAGAATTCAGGAAAGCATGATTCTAGCTAGATGTCTGGATTATTACAAAGGAACAGCCACATGGAAGAGATGCATAGGACAAGGTATGTGGGAAAGGCATGGAGATTCCATGGTGTGTGCCACCTCCACTTGTTCACTGACGTGGATGCTTTTTGAACCTTGTCCTTTTGGGTTTTCATGGAGGCTTCATTACATAGGCAAGATTGATTAAATCATTGGCCATTGGTGATTGAACTCAATCTCCATCCCAAGTCCCTTCCCACAGGTAGGGGTGAGGATGGGACCAGATATTCCCACCTTCTAATCACATGATTGATTCTACAGGCAACCAGCCCCCATCCTTTTGGAGCTTTCCAAAATTCTCTTCATTAACACAAATTCAGGTGTGGTTGAAAGGGGCTTGTTATGAATAATGAGATGCTCCTTTTACCTTTACAGCTCTGGAGGCATTTCAGGAACAAAGGACAAAAGACCAAATATAGCAAAAGATTCTCTCATTGCTCTTAATGGTTAGGAAATGCCAAGTGTTTTAGGAGTTGTGCCAGAAAGCGGGAGACTAAGACCAAATGTATATATTTCTTATTATAAGTCACATTACAGACATTTATCCCCTTTGCTTATCCCAGTGAGTATCCCCAGAACTGTGACCTTATAAAATGTCCTCACTTCTATTTCTACCTTACTCTTCTAGTGATGGGGTAGAAAGGGGGCAGAATGGAGCAAGAGGAGCCTTGAACCTCTATAGTTGATAGCATTTCTCCACTTTTTATTCTTTCCTCACTCCCAATGATCTTATTGTTCAGACCTATGGCCACACAGAGATGCAGCCATCCTCCTAAGGAGAGGAAATCCATCAAGCATCCTTAGAAAATCTGCTTCCCTTCTTCCAAATCCTCACCTTTATTCCCAGTATCCACTGGGGCCTATAGCGTAGACAGTTCAACTCCCAAAGCCTTTACCAATGTTTTTGTGTGTGTGTGTGTGTGTGTGTGTGTTCAGGCCTTCCTCATCTTCATCCTTGTTTTTTTATTTGAAGTATCATTGCTGTACAATATTATATAAGTTATAGGTGTATAATATAATGATTCACAATTTTTAAAGGTTAAACTCCATTTATAGTTATTATAAAATACTGGGTATATTCCCCATCTTATACAATATATTCTTGCAGCTTATTTTATACCTAATGGTTTGTACCTCTTAGTCCTCTATTCCTATGTCCCCCCTAATGCTTTTTACCTTAATGTTTGTTTTACCCTTTGTTTGCTTGTTGTGTTGGCCAGGATTCTCCAGAGTAACAGAACCAATAAGATGTATATATAGAGAGGTTTATTTTAAGTAATTGGCTCACTCAATTTTGGAGGCTTGGTGAGTTCAAAATCTGCAGGGTAGGCCAGGAGGCTGGAGACCCATGGAAGTTGCAGGTGGAGTCCAAAGGCAATCTGCTGGCAGAATTCCCTCTTCTTCTGGGGAGGTCAGTCTTTTTCTACTAAGGCCTTCAACTGATTGGATGTGTCCCACCTACATTATGGAGGGTAATCTGCTTTACTCACAGTCTGCTGATTTAAATGTTAATCTCATCTAAAAAAATGCCTTCACAGAAACATCTGGAATAGTGTTTGATAAAATGTCTGGGTACTGTGGCGTAACCAACTTGAAACATAAATTACCATCATACTTGTTATTTCATTTTTAGTTTTACTCTCAGCCTTGCTCTGCTTTTGTGCTTTTAGGTAGGTTTCATTTGTTATTCATTTGAATAACATAAAGTTAGATTTTGTTGTTGTTTTTATCTGATCTGACAATCTCTGTCTTGTAACTAGTCCATTTATTCTGTTCACATTTGTTGTGATCATATTTGGAGTTAATTTTTCTGCCCTTTTATTGTATTTTTCTGATTCTTTCCCCTTCCTTTTTTTTTCATTTTTTTTATTGGAGTATAATTGCTTAACAATGGTGTGTTAGTTTCTGCTTTATAACAAATTTAATCAGTTATACATATACATATGTTCCCATATCCCCTCCCTTTTGCGTCTCCCTCCCACCCTCCCTATCCCACCCCTCCAGGCGGTCACAAAGCACCGAGCTGATCTCCCTGTGCTATGCGGCTGCTTCCCACTAGCTATCTACCTTACGTTTGGTAGTGTATATATGTCCATGCCGCTCTTTCACTTTGTCACAGCTTACCCTTCCCCCTCCCCATATCCTCAAGTCCATTCTCTAGTAGGTCTGTGTCTTTATTCCTGTCTTACCCCTATGTTCTTCATGACATTTTTTTTTCTTAAATTCCATATATATGTGTCAGCATACAGTATTTGTCTTTCTCTTTCTGACTTACTTCACTCTGTATGACAGACTCTAGATCTATCCACCTCATTACAAATAGCTCAATTTCATTTCTTTTTATGGCTGAGTAATATTCCATTGTATATATGTGCCACATCTTCTTTATCCATTCATCCGATGATGGACACTTAGGTTGTTTCCATCTCCGGGCTATTGTAAATAGGGCTGCTATGAACATTTTGGTACATGTCTCTTTTTGAATTATGGTTTTCTCGGGGTATATGCCCAGTAGTGGGATTGCTGGGTCATATGGTAGTTCTATTTGTAGCTTTTTAAGGAACCTCCATACCGTTCTCCATAGCGGCTGTACCAATTCACATTCCCACCAGCAGTGCAAGAGTGTTCCCTTTTTTCCACACCCTCTCCAGCATTTATTGTTTCTAGATTTTTTGATGATGGCCATTCTGACTGGTGTGAGATGATATCTCATTGTAGTTTTGATTTGCATTTCTCTAATGAGTAAAGATGTTGAGCATCCTTTCATGTGTTTGTTGGCAGTCTGTATATCTTCTGTGGAGAAATGTCTATTTAGGTCTTCTGCCCATTTTTGGATTGGGTTGTTTGTTTTTTTGTTATTGAGCTGCATGGGCTGCTTATAAATTTTGGAGATTAATCCTTTGTCAGTTGCTTCATTTGCAAATATTTTCTCCCATTCTGAGGGTTGTCTTTTGGTCTTGTTTATGGTTTCCTTTGCTGTGCAAAAGCTTTGAAGTTTCATTAGGTCCCATGTGTTTATTTTTGTCTTTATTTCCATTTCTCTAGGAGGTGGGTCAAAAAGGATCTTGCTGTGATTTATGTCATAGAGTGTTCTGCCTATGTTTTCCTCTAAGAGTTTGATAGTGTCTGGCCTTACATTTAGGTCTTTAATCCATTTTGAGCTTATTTTTATGTATGGTGTTAGGGAGTGATCTAATCTCATACTTTTACATGTCCCTATCCAGTTTTCCCAGCAACACTTATTGAAGAGACTGTCCTTTCTCCACTGTACATTTCTGCCTCCTTTATCAAAGATAAGGTGACCATATGTGCGTGGGTTTATCTCTGGGCTTTCTCTCCTGTTCCATTGTTCTATCTTTCTGTTTTTGTGCCAGTACCATACTGTCTTGATTACTGTAGCTTTGTAGTATAGTCTGAAGTCAGGGAGCCTGATTCCTCCAGCTCCATTTTTCGTTCTCAAGATTGCTTTGGCTATTCGGGGTCTTTTGTGTTTCCATACAAATTGCGAAATTTTTTGTTCTAGTTCTGTGAAAAATGCCAGGGGTAGTTTGATAGGGATTGCATTGAATCTGTAGATTGCTTTGGGTAGTAGAGTCATTTTCACAATGTTGATTCTTCCAATCCAAGAACATGGTACATCTCTCCATCTATTTGTATCATCTTTAATTTCTTTCATCAGTGTCTTATAATTTTCTGCATACAGGTCTTTTGTCTCCTTAGGTAGGTATATTCCTAGATATTTTATTCTTTTTGTTGCAATGGTAAATGGGAGTGTTTTCTTGATTTCACTTTCAGATTTTTCATCATTAGTATATAGGAATGCCAGAGATTTCTGTGCATTAATTTTGTATCCTGCTACTTTACCAAATTCATTGATTAGCTCTAATAGTTTTCTGGTAGCATCTTTAGGATTCTCTATGTATAGTATCATGTCATCTGCAAACAGTGACAGCTTTACTTCTTCTTTTCCAATTTGGATTCCTTTTATTTTCTTTTCTTCTCTGATTGCTGTGGCTAAAACTTCCAAAACTATGTTGAATAAGAGTGGTGAGAGTGGGCAACCTTGTCTTGTTCCTGATCTTAGTGGAAATGGTTTCAGTTTTTCACCATTGAGGACGATGTTGGCTGTGGGTTTGTCATATATGGCCTTTATTATGTTGAGGAAAGTTCCCTCTATGCCTACTTTCTGCAGGGTTTTTATCATAAATGGGTGTTGAATTTTGTCAAAAGCTTTCTCTGCATCTATTGAGATGATCATATGGTTTTTCTCCTTCAATTTGTTAATATGGTGTATCACGTTGATTGATTTGCGTATACTGAAGAATCCTTGCATTCCTGGAATAAACCCCACTTGATCATGGTGTATGATCCTTTTAATGTGCTGTTGGATTCTGTTTGCTAGTATTTTGTTGAGGATTTTTGCATCTATGTTCATCAGTGATATTGGCCTGTAGTTTTCTTTCTTTGTGACATCCTTGTCTGGTTTTGGTATCAAGGTGATGGTGGCCTCGTGGAATGAATTTGGGAGTGTTCCTCCCTCTGCTATATTTTGGAAGAGTTTGAGAAGGATAGGTGTTAGCTCTTCTCTAAATGTTTGATAGAATTCACCTGTGAAGCCATCTGGTCCTGGGCTTTTGTTTGTTGGAAGATTTTTGATCACAGTTTCAATTTCAGTGCTTGTGATTGGTCTGTTCCTATTTTCTATTTCTTCCTGATTCAGTCTTGGAAGGTTGTGCATTTCTAAGAATTTGTCCATTTCTTCCAGGTTGTCCATTTTATTGGCATAGAGTTGCTTGTAGTAATCTCTCATGATCTTTTGTATTTCTGCAGTGTCAGTTGTTACTTTTCCTTTTTCATTTCTAATTCTATTGATTTGAGTCTTCTCCCTTTTTTTCTTGATGAGTCTGGCTAATGGTTTATCAATTTTGTTTATCTTCTCAAAGAACCAGCTTTTAGTTTTATTGATCTTTGCTATCGTTTCCTTCATTTCTTTTTCACTTATTTCTGATCTGATTTTTATGATTTCTTTTTTTTTTTCTTTTTTTTTTTTTGCGGTATGCGGGCCTCCCACTGTTGTGGCCTCTCCCGTTGCGGAGCACAGGCTCCGGACGCGCAGGCTCAGTGGCCATGGCTCACGGGCCCAGCCGCTCCGAGGCATGTGGGATCTTCCCAGACCGGGGCACGAACCCGTGTCCCCTGCATCGGCAGGCAGACTCTCAACAACTGCGCCACCAGGGAAGCCCTATGATTTCTTTCCTTCTGCTAACTTTGGGGTGTTTTTGTTCTTCTTTCTCTAATTGCTTTAGGTGCAAGGTTAGGTTGTTTATTCGAGATGTTTCCTGTTTCTTATGGTGGGATTGTATTGCTATAAACTTCCCTCTTAGAACTGCTTTTGCTGCATCCCATAGGTTTTGGGTCGTCGTGTCTCCATTGTCATTTGTTTCTAGGTATTTTTTAATTTCCTCTTTGATTTCTTCAGTGATCACTTCGTTATTAAGTAGTGTATTGTTTAGCCTCCATGTGTTTGTATTTTTTACAGATCTTTTCCTGTAATTGATATCTAGTCTCATAGCATTGTGGTCGGAAAAGATACTTGATACAATTTCAATTTTCTTAAATTTACCAAGGCTTGATTTGTGACCCAAGATATGATCTATCCTGGAGAATGTTCCATGAGCACTTGAGAAAAATGTGTATTCTGTTGTTTTTGGATGGAATGTCCTATAAATATCAATTAAGTCCATCTTGTTTAATGTATCATTTAAAGCTTGTCTTTCCTTATTTATTTTCATTTTGGATGATCTGTCCATTGGTGAAAGTGGGGTGTTAACGTTCCCTACTTTGAATGTGTTACTGTCGATTTCCCCTTTTCTGGCTGTTAGTATTTGCCTTTTGTATTGAGGTGCTCCTATGTTGGGTGCATAAATTTACAATTGTTATATCTTCTTCTTGGATGGATCCCTTGATCATTATGTAGTGTCCTTCTTTGTCTCTTCTAGTAGTCTTTGTTTTAAAGTCTATTTTGTCTGATATGAGAATTGCTACTCCAGCTTTCTTTTGGTTTCCATTTGCATGGAATATCTTTTTCCATCCCCTTACTTTCAGTCTGTATGTGTCTCTAGGTCTGAAGTGGGTCTCTTGTAGACAGCATATATATGGATCTTGTTTTTGTATCCATTCAGCCAATCTGTGTCTTTTGGTGGGAGCATTTAGTCCATTTACATTTAAAGTAATTATTGATATGTATGTTCCTATTCCCATTTTCTTAATTGTTTTGGGTTCATTATTGTAGGTCTTTTCCTTCTGTTGTGTTTCTTGCCTAGAGAAGTTCCTTTAGCATTTGTTGGAAAGCTGGTTTGTGGTGCTGAACTCTCTCAGCTTTTGCTTGTCTGTAAACGTTTTAATTTCTCCATCAAATCTGAATGAGATCCTTGCTGGGTAGAGTAATCTTGGTTGCAGGTTTTTCTCCTTCATCACTTTAAATATGTCCTGCCAGTCCCTTCTGGCTTGTAGAGTTTCTGCTGAGAGATCAGCTGTTAACCTGATGGGGGTTCCCTTGTGTGTTATTTGTTGTTTTTCCCTTGCTGCTTTTAATATGTTTTCTTTGTATTTAATTTTTGACAGTTTGATTAATATGTGTCTTGGCATATTTCTCTTTGGATTTATCCTGTATGGGACTCTCTGTGCCTCCTGGACTTGACTGACTATTTCCTTTCCCATATTAGGGAAGTTTTCAACTATAATCTCTTCAAATATTTTCTCAGACCATTTCTTTTTCTCTTCTTCTTCTGCAACCCGTATAATTCGAATGTTGGTGCGTTTAATGTTGTCCCAGAGGTCTCTGAGACTGTCCTCAGTTCTTTTCATTCTTTTTTCTTTCTTCTGCTCTGCAGTAGTTATTTCCACTATTTTATCTTCCATGTCACTTATCCGTTCTTCTGCCTCAGTTATTCTGCTATTGATCCCATCTAGAGTATTTTTCATTTCATTTATTGTGTTTTTAATCATTGCTTGATTCATCTTTAGTTCTTCTAGGTCCTTGTTAACTGTTTCTTGCATGTTGTCTATTCTATTTCCAAGATTTTGGATCATCTTTATTATCATTATTCTGAATTCTTTTTCAGGTAGACTGCCCATTTCCTCTTCATTTGATAGGTCTGGGGGTTTTTTATCTTGCTCCTTCTCCTGCTGTGTGTATTTCTGTCTTCTCATTTTGCTTATCTTACTGTGTTTGGGGTCTCCTTTTTGCAGGCTGCAGGTTCGTAGTTCCCGTTGTTTTTGGTGTCTGTCCCCAGTGGCTAAGGTTGGTTTAGTGGGTTGTGTAGGCTTCCTGGTGGAGGGGACTAGTGCCTGTGTTCTGGTGGATGAGGCTGGATCTTGTCTTTCTGGTGGGCAGGTCCACGTCTGGTGGTGTGTTTTGGGGTGTCTGTGGACTTTTTATGATTTTAGGCAGCATCTCTGCTAATGGGTGGCGTTGTGTTCCTGTCTTGCTAGTTGTTTGGCATAGGCTGTCCAGCACTGTAGCTTGCTGGTCGTTGAGTGAAGCTGGGTGCTGGTGTTGAGATGGAAATCTCTGGAAGATTTTCGCCGTTTGATATTATGTGGAGCTGGGAGGTCTCTCGTGGACCAGTGTCCTGAAGTTGGCTCTCCCACCTCAGAGGCACAGCACTGACTCCTGGCTCCTCAATTTGGGATGATTCGTTGTCTATTCATGTATTCCACAGATGCAGGGTACATCAAGTTGATTGTGGAGCTTTAATCCGCTGCTTCTGAGGCTGCTGGGAGAGATTTCCCTTTCTCTTCTGTGTTCTCACAGCTCCCGGGTCTCAGCTTTGTATTTGGCCCTGCCTCTCCATGTAGGTCGCTGGAGGGCGTCTGTTCTTCGCTCAGACAGGACGGGGTTAAAGGAGCAGCCGCTTTGTGGGCTGTGGCTCACTCAGGCCTGGGCGGGGTGGAGGGAGGGGCGCGGAGTGCGGGGCGGGGCGAGCTGCGGCGGTAGACGCAGGTGTGACGTTGCACCAGCCTGAGGCGCGCCGTATGCTCTCCTGGGGAAGCCGTCCCTGGATTTTGGGACGCCGGCAGTGGCGGGCTGCACAGCCTCCCGGGAAGGCGAGTGTGGAGAGTGACCTGCGCTCGCACACAGGTCTTTTGGCGGCGGCAGCAGCAGCCCCAGCGTCCCACGCCCGTCTCTGGGATCCGCGCTTTTAGCCGCGGCGGGCGCCCGTCTCTGGAGCTCCTTTAAGCGGTGCTCTTAATCCCCTCTCCTCGCGCACCAGGAAACAAAGAGGGAAGAAAAAGTCTCTTGCCTCTTCGGCAGGTCCAGACTTTTTCCCGGACTCCCTCCCGGCTAGCTGTGGCGCATTAGCCCCTTCAGGCTGTGTTCACGTCGCCAGCCCCAGTCCTCTCCCTGCACTCCGACTGAAGCCCGAGCCTCAGCTCCCAGCGCCGCCCGGCCCGGCGGGTGAGCAGACAAGCCTCTCGGGCTGGTGAGTGCCGGTCGGCACCGATCCTCTGTGCGGGAATCTCTCCGCTTTGCCCTACCCAGGTACGTGGGGAGTTTCTTGCCTTTTGGGAGGTCTGAGGTCCTCTGCCAGCGTTCAGTAGGTGTTCTGTAGGAGTTGTTCCACGTGTAGCTGTATTTCTGGTGTATCTGTGGGGAGGAAGGTGATCTCTGCTACCAATGTTTTTTAAATGCTTCTTCCAGCATTGACATTGATTTGTACTGGAAGTTAATCAAATTTACCCCGAATTAGAGGATTTACAATTAATCAGATCTTAAAATTCAACTGCATTTTTCCCAATTTTGCATTATAATGAGTTACATTTTTCTTTTGAATTTAATACAAAATATATTATGCATCAAAGAGGAACGTGGTCCAACAAAGCAATATCAGCACTGTTGAGCCTCATCCTCTCTGTCCATGACACAGCCTCTAATTCTAATGGGAGAGCAGAACCCAGAGGAAGAAGACATTATGTCCTTTGTCATTTGCCCCATCCCCAAACATCTCTTGTGCCATGTTTAAGTTCCTTTGCCTGTATAACCTGCATTATTCTAATTGCGACAGAAACATCCCTTTTTAGCCTACAGAGTCACATCAGCCTCAACAATGGCTGAGGGACAGAAGGGAAAAATAGCCTATTCTAGCTAGCACCAGGCCACCCACCTGTGTCTGACTCTTTCAATCCAAAAGGTCCAAACCTGCATGTCAGAACTCTGGTGGTAGGAGGGGAGCCTGCTCTGATGCTAGAAATAAGCCCCCACACTAGCTGTGCTCCCTGCTGTGGGAAGTTACCCACCAAGAACGCAACTGTAGAGCTGCTCAAGGTTCCTGGGCACACTGTTCTCAGCCTCCCTACAAATTCCTATTCTTGCTAACACCAGATTCTGCTTACAATACATGGGATGTTGCTTGCAAGATCTGGAGCTGTATTTTGTGTTTTAAGGGTAGCTGGGATTTATTTCAATCAAGTATGATAAGACATGTAGGCACAGAAATAACTGTCATGAAGTTAAGAAGTTTATACAGTTCCCTAGAAACAGGAAGCTTGGTGTGCCATGCAGGGCCACGTGGAGAAGCACAGGGTTGGACAGGAGGTGAGAGGTGGGGAAATGTGGGCAAGAGCTTTTCTTGTGGTTTCTGTGCGAAGGAAGAGGCATGGCACGGTAAACAAGTTTGGGATTGGCTTATTTGAATAATTTCAGCAGGCTCTGAGGCATAGGGGTACCTACCTACCTAGTGGTTTGGTACCTGTCCCTGGGGTGATTAGGGCAGGGGAATGGTAGTAGCCTGGAATGTGAAAACCTAGTAAAGACTCCAAGTGGAGGTATTGGTTGGCTTGCATATGAAAGGCATGCCACTGGCTGACTTGTTTCCTGTCTCTGTCTCTAGGAATTGGCTAACCCTGTGTGGTGCAGTCTATCCAGGGTCAACAAGGCCTTAGATGGCAAAGCATCAGAATACAGAAAATAAAAAGATATGGTTGATGCAGTTTGCCATTGGGGGTATAAACATTAAAGTGGTGGTTTGCAGACCTTTTGTTTGTTTGTTTTATGCCCCTGAATTGTTTTTTCAAATGAAATCTTATTTACATGGACAACAGTGTATAAAGTTGTTAATGGAGAGCTATTCTGGTTGGAATAAGGATCATCCGCCCACAGCCTTGAATACACAGCTTCCCTGCCCTTTTCCTGAGTGGTTCTTGAGGGGATCCTAGAGATCTAGGGATGATCGCTTAGAAACAGGGCACTGGAGGTCTCTCCTAATGCCAGTTGTACCTGCCACAATGTGGGAGCCTGCTGCTCACATGCTAGTCTCCTGTACATATACTGCCTTGGTCTGTTGGAGGTTCATAAGAGGTCCCATGAACCCACCACCCAGGTCTGTTCTGCCAGCCCACCACCCAGGTCTGTTCTGCCAGAGCACTGCTCCCAAGTATACCATCTGCACCAAGGACAAGGCCAGGAAAGGAGACACCTGAATGCAAGCTGGGATTTGTACTGGGTATTAATTATATTGTTTAGGGACTTATTAGGAACTGAAATCACAATGTATTCCTCTGGGGAGTTAGACTGGGCCCTGCAGAAGACTCTGGCCTAGAATAAAGAGACCTGCACAACTTCCTTTGCCCCCTTTCTCCTAAGCTTCTGAATCTCAAGTCCTCTATACCTTTCCCCTCAAATGGCTAGGAAAGCCCAGTCTGAAGATAAGCCAGTTAGCCGTGGAAGAATAAGAGCAAGGATTTGTCCTGTTGTCTCGGCCAGATTGATTGTGATGATCTTCCCTAGACCTTCTCTCTCAGGCCTGTCTTAGTTCCCTAACTGCAAGTAAGCAAAACAAAGAAAGTAAATCAGCATTTCACTGTCATTGGTGTCGTCATCGTCATCATTTATATTGGTAATTTTATGATAATGATCAGTTTTTTCTTAATGTCCCTTTCTTGCTTCAGGGCAGTTATTATTAATGTAAGTTTCGTGTCCGTCTTTGCCCTGAGATGGTGGGAGAAGTTATAGCTCTCTGTCTCGTTCAACGGAATTTTCTAAGTCCATGTTCCCTCAAATGACTGTGGCAATGAGATGACATTGTTGTTGTTATTTCTCTGTTGACTTCTTGTATCACATATCTGTGGGCGTGCTGAAAGCCTGGGTTCCTCACTAGTAGGCTCACTCCACGACCCTTGGTGAACCTCATTTCATCCTGTTCCTTGTGCTCATCGAGGACCATTTGTTGTCCTTGATTGTACTTCTGTTCCTTCCCATGTTTTTTTTTTTTTTTTTTTTTTGGTTTTTTTGTTTGTTTGTTTTTTCTTGTGGGAAAAGCATCCATTGGGAGGAAAGAGCGACCTTCTTATTTGGAATCTGAGTTAGAAAATGATTCCCCGTTGTTTTGCACGATGGAAATTTCAAGTAACATCCCCTTGGAAACAGTGGCAACTGACAACCCAATTAATCACCTATTCCTCAGTATCAAGTCATGGAATAAGTTTGGTTCATTTATTCTTGATTTTGAGTTCAGAACTGTGTTCTAGAGAGTTGGAGAAACTTGCTAGAAGCCTGACATCTGAAAAAGCAGAATAATATCCTGCTTTTCTACGAGGCTGCTCTGTGAATGGTAGGACATCCTGAGCACCTAAGGAGAGCGCCTAAGTTGGAGGTTTATCTTATGTACTAAGTGCAATTAATGTCATGTTAGCTCCAGCAGAAACCCGATATGGGAGATGCAAAATGGTGTGTCAGAAGAGCACTCGACGAAGACTTAGAGCACTATTTTTGTAATACAGGTGTTTCTGTTTATTGGCTGCATGATTTTAAATTCCTCTTTTCCTTTCATTCATATTGACATGTATGTTGACCGTTCAGGTGAGATTATTTATGTAAAAATGTTTGAAATTTATAGAGTATGATCCATATGTAGAATGTTATTGCCTGCAGTTATCTAAAATGAAAGAAGCGCACATGCAGTTCTCAGCTTACTTTCTTGGCTTCCTAGATAATATAGAAAATTAGAAGTTAACTTTAACTCATATGGACAGGTAGGTGAAGTAGAAAATAAGCTCATGTGGAGATGGAAAGGAATCATCCTTGAGCAGATGAATAATGATAGAGGGAAGCAGTTGGCGGTGGGTTGTGTTATGTTCCCAGGCCTTACTGATTCTGGCACAGCCACCCTGAAGATTTCCAAAAATTTAGGAGCAAACACTTAAGTATATAACAAAAAAAGCAAAGGCATTTGAAGAATATGATAGTATAACTTCAAGGTTAACTTAGCAAATTAAAAAAAATTGTGGGGTCTATTCACTTAACGATTAGCATACTAAGGTTCGAAATACCCTCAGAAATGTCTAAAACTCATAGATGTGGAAATCAGCCCAGAAATTGTTCAAGGATGGGAAGTGAAGATTCTGAGGTGCTCCATAATTCTGGTTTTTATTTCATTTTGAATTACTAAGTGATAGAACCCCAAGTGACATAAGAAATAAACTAGTCCAATCATTTCATGATCCACATGGTAAATCTGATTTTCAAGGTGGTAACTGACTTCTCTAAGGTTACACTCTAAATCTGTGCTGTCCTATCTGGTCAACATTAGCCACACATTGCTATTGGGCACTTGAAATGTGACTAGAGAAACTAAAATAATAGAATACTAAATTTTATTTTATTTTAATTAACTTAAATTTAAAAACTGCCATTTGGTTCAGTTATTGGAACATTTTCATTATGTCAAAGCAACTTGGCTATGTTAATCTACTTTTTAACTGTGAACTTCATGGAATCTAAATACAGATCAATTATTTCTGAGGAAAATTGGATAAAGTAGGATAAAGTAGACTTTAAAGTAGACTTTAAATTAAAAAGTTCACAAGAGACAAAGAAGGACATTATATATTAATAAAAGGGTCAATACAGCAAGAAGATATACCAATTATAAACATTTATGTACCTAATAAAAGACCATCAAAATACATGAAGCAAAAAACGACAGAATTGAAGGGAAAAATACAGGCCTACAGTAATAGTTGTAGACTTCAATATACGTTCTCAATAATGGCTAGAACAACCAAACAGAAGATAAATAAGGAAATAGTGGACATATACAACATAATAAATCAGCTAGATCTAACAGACACATACAGAACATTGTACCCAATGACATAATGCACATTCTTCTCAAGTGGTGGGTGTGTGACCTATGCCCCATGCTTGGAAGGCCCCCAAACTTCATTTAATGCATGGCTTTCATCATCTTGAAATTCTTAAGTTTTTAACAAAGGACTCTGCATTTTCATTTTGCACTGGGCCTCACAAATTATGTAGCTGGTCCTGGGTACAGGTGGTGGAAGTAGATGGGATATAATATTTTTAAAATATTTGGAAAGATGAAGTTGCACTTGAGGCTTCCATCTAGATGAAAGTGAGAAGTGGAGCCTTTGGAGACACTTTATCGCATGCTTATCCCTAAACTGAAATAAACCAGTATATACAGTTCCTTCCAATCTTTGTTTTTAGATTAAGAAATAGACTGATAGCTGACCTGTGGCAGCAGTGAAATTATGGGTATGATTCCACCAGAAAAACATCAATGTAAACAGCTGTCCACTGAGTGGGGAAACAAGAAATAGAAAAAAAGACTCAACCAGTCGTTTGCGACTGCAGATTACAATTTAGGCTGTAATTACAATAACTACAATGGAAAGAATTGTAATGTGCCCTGAGTTAAATATTTTACTTGTGCAGAATTTAACACCAAGTTTATTCTTTTTCTAATAAGTGATTTTTATTTCCTTCAGTACATAAATGAAAATGGTCAAGACTGAAATTTAGCAAGTGATAAAAGGTTCATTTTTACATATTTGCCAGTTTGTATACATGCATACATGTGTTTATGCATGCATCAATATGTATCTATATACTATACATTCATGTGGAAGAGGGAGAATCATGTGCCAAGCACCTTGAAAAAGGAAGGAACATGGTAAATTCTGGCCATTCACTGACAAAGAAAACACTGAAAAAGGACCAGATTCACGGTGGGAAGATCATAAGTTTGATTTCAGAAGCACATGGAAAGTTTAATCCAAAGTGCCTCTGAGATATTTAAAGGAGCTTGATAAGTAATTGTTTTGGATACATGCATTTGGCAATCAAAGGAAATATCTCATCTGGAGAGGTGAATTTGAAAGTCACCTGTTTATAACTAGTGATTGAAGTCTTGGGCATTAACTAAGCAAAGAAAAATAGGAGAGAGAAGAAGAGGCCAGTGGCTAATCCTTGCAGAATGGATAAGCCTGCTTGTGTGACTGAGAATGGGGAGGCCACAGAGGTGGGAGGAAAACCTGCACTGAATTGAGACGAAGAGACTCCAAGAGAAGAGATGATCTTATGAAGATGAAATGGTCAGTGGTGCCAAAAAGTAGTAGCAGGTATAATAAAGAAGAGAACAGAACAGTACCTGTTAAGATTAAGTAATATAGAGACCACCAGTACCACTAAAAGAGCTGCTCAGGGGACAGAAGCCAGACTAGGGTGGATTGGGAAGTGGATGGGATAATGATAGTGAAAATGCACACTTTGCTGATGCCCTGTCTCTCACTCTCTCACTCCTTCTCTTCTTCAAAGACATAAAGAATCAAGCCATATGATCCTCCATCTGCTCATTCACTCTGCTGAGAATGCTTGAGATGTATTGGAGGTATCCAGGAAGAGCCCATTCTCTCCAGGGGCTGAGAACAAAGCCAGGGCAGCAAAGGAGATGGCCCTGCACTTCTGGCCCTGCTCCAAGTCAGTCTGGGAGTGATGTATGAAGCTAGGGAAATCGCTGAGCAAATGGGCTTCATTCCTCCTTTAGGAAGACAAGAGATTCGGGGAGTATTCATTGCCTTCCAGAGGAAGACTAACCCTGGGTCTAAGCTGAGACTCAGCCAGAAAGAAGTGTGTAGTCAGAGTATGGCCCCTGTGAGACCATGCCTGGTGAGCACTGTGCCGAGGTCCTGCAGTTAGAGCGAAGTGTCCTTCTGATTACTGCAAATGACCAGAGGTCTCACATTCACAAAGTTCTCAAATTTAGACTTCCGTCCCTGAGTCTAACTGAGGCAACACACACAGTCTCAGAAGTACACTAGCAGGATTGGAAAGAAGATATTCAAAAACTGTAAATGTCTCTATTCCCTTTCACCTCGGGCAAGCTACTGAACATTTCTGTGCCCCAATTTCTTTGTCTTTGAAATAACGATAATGGAACATACCTCCTAAGGTTGTTGGAAAATTAAATGATGTAAGATATGAAAAGTGCTTTGAGCAGCGTATAGTAAGCACTCAATAAATGTAAGCTGTTATTATTTTTCTTACTACCAGACGCTTGTGAACAGCTTGATTGCATTACATTGTAAATATTTCTGGTATAAAACATTAATTTGTTAAAAGTAAATATTTTTAAAATAGCATCATTTTGGTGACCCCGTTTTGACATTTCTTTATCTTTTTTTAGTATACTAGAGCCTTAAAACAATCTGTTTTGGGTTATTCTCCACTTCTGAGTGGACTTGACAATGATTGCTAAAGAGGAATTACCTATAGAAGCTGAATGTGGGAGAAAGTGATGATGGGGAGTCTAACTCTGTCTTCATAATTGCAAGAGATTTCTTGAATGCTCAGCCTCTATTGTTCTTTAAAATGTATTGGGTTGGACAAAAAGTGCTTTCATCTTTTAAGTAAAAATAAAAGACACATTTTTCATTTTCACCAAGAACTTTATTAAACAACGTATTCATCCTTTTGTTCCACTGCTTTCTGCCATTTTTCAGGCAACTTCATAATTCCATCTTCCCAAAACTTTTTATCTTTTTGAGCAAAGAACTGTTCCAAGTGCCTTTTACAGTCTTTCAGGGAATTGAAATTTTTTTCATTAAGAGAATTTTGTAAAGACCGAAATAAATGAAAATCCAAAGGTGCAATGTCTGGTGAACACGGCAGATGAATCAGAACTTCCCAGCCAAGCTGTAACAGTTTTTGCCTGGTCACCAAGGAAACATGCAGTCTTGCGTTATCCTGATGGAAGATTATGCATTTTCTGTTGACTGATTCTGGATGCTTTTCATCGGATGCTGCTTTCAGTTGGTCTAACTGGGAGTGATACTTGTTGGAATTAATCGTTTGGTTTTCCAGAAGGAGCTCATAATTGAGGCCTCCCTTCCATTCCCACCATATACACAACATCACCTCCTTTGGATGAAGACCTGACTTTGGTGTGGTTGGTGGTAGTTTATTTCACTTGCCCCATGATCTCTTCTGTTCCACATTATTGTACAGTATCCACTTTTCATACCCCATCACAATTTGTTTTAAAAACAGAACGTTTTCATTACGTTTATGTAGAGAATTGCATGTGGAAATACGGTCAAGAAGGTTTTTTTCGCTTAACTTATGTGGAACGCAAACATCAAAGTGATTAACATAACCAAAGTGGTGCAAATGATTTTTAACGCTGGATTTGAGTATATCAGCTATCTCCCATGTGGTATAACATTGATTGTTCTCAATTAATGTCTCGATTTGATCGCTATCAACTTCAACTGGTCTACCCGACCGTGGAGCATCGTCCAGTGAGAAATCTCCAGCACGAAACTTCGCAAACCACTTTTGACATGTTCTGTCATTCACAGCACCTTCTCCATACACTGCACAAATCTTTTTTTGTGTTTCAGTTGCATTTTTACCTTTCTTGAAATAATATAGCATAATAGGCTGAAAATGTTCCTTTTTTTCCTTCCATCTTCAATATTAAAATGGCTATTCAAAAATTCACCAATTTTGATGTCTTTTGTTAAATGCACGCTGATATGACAGCGGTCACATACAATCTAACAAAATTATTTTAAATGAAGTTAAAGACAACTAGGTGCTACTAGAGCCATCTTATGGAAACGAACGAACGTCTTGGCCAACCCAATATTTGATCTGGTGATAAAATGCCTGTTGCTGCACTGCTGTTATCAATGTCATCGTTATTCAAATGGCCAGTTCTAGTTGGAAAACTGTCTTCACACGTTGTGACCAGTAGGTAAGACCAGCTCTTAGCATGTCTGTAGGCAGATGGAACTGCCAGGGGTTGCTTTGTGAATTGTTATACCAAACATTAACTTAGAGAACTGTAGCTCATAGGGACATTAAAGTTTCAGGTGCTTATCGAATAGATTTAGAACTTTCTAGAGGCTGAAGGTTCTGGGGAAAAAAGGGAATTGAAAAAGCTTGTCTGATCTAGCTTGATGCTCAGGCAGAAAATTCTCATTTTTCATAGGAAAAAAAAAAGTTGCTAAAAGACTAGTTATTGAGCATTGTTATTTAAACCAGACAAATTAATCTTTGGAAATTCAGAGTTCATGGAACATATATATTTAAGAGTAACAGTAGCTTCACTACTTTTTACTATTGTCAAATACAGAAAATATTCACATTAAGTCATGGTATTTCTGAGCTCCAATTAATTTCTTCTAAAATGCACTCCAAATTTCTGAAAGATATGCCTGTCTTGGCATCCACCCTGGGCTAATAAAGGAACAGATATGATACTTAACAAAGCTAAAACTTCATGCTGGGAACGGGGAGACTAATTCACAGTGAATTCCATGGAGAGAAATCTAGACTTAGGAGCAGGTAGAGGCCATGAAGGAGGGCAAGAATGGCTCACATTTCAAGCCTCTGGGCTAGGGATCTCCGCTTGGCCAGAGAGCATCTTCTTAGGAATAATCTTAACTGGTTTTGGGGTTGAGAAGATATGGTGGGTAGCGGGGGCAGAAAATGGCAGCTCTCTTCTTGATGCTGGGTCCTCTAGCACTTGTTTTGTATAAATTTTACTAACCTGGTGGATAGGTATTACACTGCCATTTAACAACTGAGAAAACTGAGGCTCAGAGAGTGTATGTGACTTACCCCAGGTCACATAGCTGGCAATTTGGCAAGGATGGTTGGGGGCTGGGACCAAACCCCATATCATTCATTCCTCATCATACGTGATCTTTACTGCTCCATCCTAGCTGCCTCTCATCACACAGTTGGGTGCCCCCAGTTTCAGTATCTCTTTCTAATGATATTTGGAGGTGTTTTGTTTTTTGTTTGTTTGCGGTATGCGGGCCTCTCACTGCTGTGGCCTCTCCCGTTGCGGAGCACAGGCTCCAGACGCGCAGGCCCAGCAGCCATGGCTCACGGGCCCAGCCACTCCGCGGCATGTGGGATCTTCCCGGACCGGGACACGAACCTGTGTCCCCCGCATCGGCAGGCGGACTCAACCACTGCGCCACCAGGGAAGCCCTTGGAGGTGTTTTTTAACTAGTGAATTGCAAACACAGATTACATGAACATGGCTGAATCTGTATCATGGGATAAGAACTATTCACAGTTTACTTTTCAATTAACCTAAGTCTAATCATTATATTCCTGCTGGCATTTTTTGCTATACCTGTCTCATTGTAATCAACTAGTTAATTGACTGACAGGTACCTTGATTATGAAAGGGCACAGACAGTTTAACAAGTTAAAAATATCATAGAAGAAAGCAGATGAAGCAAAAATAGGAAATGAGGAAAAGCTGCATTTTGGCTAAGGATGCGACTTTGCTTCACACGGTGCCCTCTTCTTTCATTTCCTGAATCCCACTAACACTCGTGCCTGGGCTCTACCTGGTCCTTATCACAGGCTGGAGAGTAGTACAGGAATGGCTGCTTCTTGCTTTCTTAAACTGGAGACTTATAATCAATGACAGAGAACGACCAATATAAGCTGATAAAATAGATTGAAATTCAACATTTCCCCCATATTGTCAAAATATTGCTTTATTTCATTCTAACACCTTTTCTATGTAAATGTATAAACATTTTTGCTGCATTGAAATTATACCATAGACAATTTTATTTTCTGCTTTCTTTTTACTTTATATTGTTACAGCATGCAAAATTCTTCGAAAAGAATTTGGAAAACAGATTTAATTAGTTTTTCTTTTAATCATGAAACAAATATATTCATATGGTAGACAAGTCAGGAGTATACAACAGTACGGTCTCTCCCTACCCACACCCAGCCCTATCTCATCCCTGGCACACTGGTAAAATGCCTGCCAGGCCTCTTGCTGTTAGGGCAGATCTCTGACTCTCTGTGGTCATCCTGCAGCCAGTTGTAGATTAGCTGAGCTGCAGAAATGGGACGGAGGTGTTTGCACACAGCTTCTCTGCATCCCTAGCCAGGGATACTTCTTCCTTAATAGTTTTTGCCTAACTCTGTGAAATACTCACCCCCTCCACCCTGGCTGCGAAAGCTCAGTTCTGCTGCTTGGCCATTTAATAATGACCATAAACACTGTGCACTTGGAAGATCTGGCTGTATCTGCTAGGTTGTTCTGCCCTTGGACCTTAGGGCAGAGGGCTTGTGAGTTTGTATGCATGGAGGCTGCATGTTATCCATCCAAGCGCCATGACCGTGTGGGGTGGTAAAAACAAACTCGAAGCAGCAAGACACACAAGACTGTGCCCAGGCCCTCCAACCACCTGTCCTTGCTCCTGGCCTTGTGGCTTTAGGTTCTGGACTCTGTATCCAACTTGGATTGTTGTATCCTTTGGCAACTTTCCTACCTCTTTTTACTTCTTGGTCTTTGGCTAATTCACACCTATGGCTTTTGATTTAAGTGTTATAATGTGGGTTTCTTCCATCCTAACTTCATGGCCACATAGAATTTTAACTCTGGCCATGGCAAGGCTATTCACCCTCTCACTCCTTCTGGGATGGAGCAGATTCCAATATTTTGCCTGTGGATGTTGTTGGGTCACCTACCCTGGGGCAAAGCATGAAGTCCCAGACATTCTCCCACTCCCCATATCCAGGAAATTCAGTGTGATAGGAAGAAAAGACAGCCACTATCATTGTCCAAAAGAGAGAGAGAAGATTAGTGCAACTGACACTGAATTTACGTTAGCCACTCCATGCAGTGTCACCACTACCTTGCCCATATTTTTTCTCTTGCACTAATTCTAAGGTAGTTTCAGTAAATTTCAGGCTCCCAAGCCCAAGAGGTAAGGGTAGAGGGGATGAGCAGGCTTCCCTTCCAGACTGCTCTGTTAGAATGAGGCAGAATCAACAGCCTCTCTGTGAAGGTATTCTGCAGCCTGATTCTCTGCCTCCCAGGAATAAAGGGCTGGTAAGCTAATTTATCACCAAATTCTGCCAAACTAACAGCAGGACAGATTGTCAAAGACTTTGGAGTATCCCTTCAGAAGTCCCTCTCTCCCTTTCATTCACTGGCGGTGTGAGTAAAATGGGCTGCTTTTCCAGAAAGCAGCCAGAACTACAAACTGTAATTATGTATCCTTTGTCCCAGATATTCTATTTCGGAATTTATACTTTAGGAAATGATTGGACAAGCATCTGAAGAGGCAACTGGGTAACTGTAAAATTCTGATGGCAGAGTTGGTCATAAAAGCCAAAAAAGGGAAAGTGGAAGGGAAGGATGGAAGAAGGAAAGAGAGAGAGAGAGAGAAACTTTATTGTTTCACAGTATGGAATTGGTGAAATAAACCATGGTCCATCTATAAGTGAAATACTATAATACTGGGCAACTTTTAAAAATAGTTTAAATGTAGTTACTAGCCTGGAAAATGTTCTTCTTATATGCTTAAGTTAGAAAAAGCAGGTTACCAAACAGTATCCTTTTAAGGACGTGAACTAAATGTTAACAGTGGTTATTTGTGGGTGCTGTGATTTCAGGTGACTTTTAAAAATTATTTTTGTTTATATGCTTTTTCTGAAATCATCTACAAAAACATGCATTACCTCTGTAATTAAAACTCACAGTGAAGGAGAAAAGTAACTAGTGAAGTAACTGAAGCCCCCAGCCATTCTGAGCTCATTGCTTTTTGTGAGAAGTGACAAGCACCACTGGGACCCAAGCACATCTTCCTGTCTTGGAAACAATGCTCTCTCCCCAAGTCAGGATGAGCAGAGAAATCTGGATGAGAACCTCATACTTGCCTGACATCACCGCATATAAATTCCTGGCGTTGGCAGTCCTGAGCCAACAAGCAGAAGCCCCACTTGGGGGCCAGCCCTGAAGAATTGAGTTTTCAAGAGCTTCATCTCGCTGAAGCTTCTGCACAGCGCCACCCAGAGGACCATCAAGGAAATACAGTGGTTCCTCAGCTCTTCAGACCTGTTTCTGATCTCAGGAAAAGAGGCTGCAGTTATCTCTCAGCCCACTAATGTCCGGTTCCCAGCTACCCTGACGAACCAAGCCTCGCTGGACCGCCCGGGTGCACTACTTTCAGGTACTCCATCCCAAATGGGATCGGAATCTTTGCGGGCGGTGCCTAGGAATCTTTGCGGGCGGTGCCTAGGAATTTTAAATAAGCCACTCTTTGGACACTGAAAGCTGGAAGGCAGTTAGGTTGTCTACACACCCTACTGTCTACGCCCTTGGAAACTCAGGCCAGCAGAGCTAATTTCTCCTTTCTCTCTATGCAAGGAGGTGGAGTGTGTGGGAGTTCAAACAAGCTGAATCTCATAACAACTTTATGAATTCCTTCCTTCATTCCCACTGCCTGACACTGGTGGTAAATGAATAAGCCAGGGCTACCCTCCCCAGGATGATGCAGACAGAGGGGATGCTGGCATGTAAGTAGGTAGTTATTGTACAGTGTGATAGGAGAATGGTTAGAGGTCAGAAGTACAGAAACCAAGATGTGACAAGGTGTGGAGTATTCAGAACTGGTAAAAAATCTGTGTGCCTGGAGCAGCAGAGGCAGGGACAAGAAGAGGCTATGGAGTCAGAGATTCATTGAGCCCATTGTACAGCTGAGAAAACAGAAGAATTTGAAGCTAAAGTAATTTGCTTGTGGTAATGTAGGTAATTTGGATTAGAAATAACTCTTTTCTCCACAGGTAGAACACTGGCTGGTGTCCCTACCACCCATTCAGATTGCTATGTGTGGCCCTGTAACCCCAGAAAAAGGGATATTTTACTGCATTAGATCTTAATTATTTTGATGTCATGGATCCCTTTGAGAATCTGATGGAATGTACACATATATACACACTTTTGAAAAATTGCGAGGGGTTTATTGACCCGCTGAAGCACTTATACAGTTTATAAGATAAAAACTCCTAACACCCAACAAAGGACAGAAAGAGGTGGGAAGGGTAAGAGTGCACGGAACTGAAATCTAAGAAGACAATTTTCGTCATCACTGGGAGAAAATGTCTTTGCAAAGGGCAGGAGGAAAACAAGAAGATGAGTAGGCCATGTGACATGCTGCCAGCAAAACATCCAAAGTGATGACAGCTGACGTGCTAGCAGTATTTTAGGATCTCTCCACCACTTGCACATTTGTTACTTCGATACGCTGACAAAGGCCCACATTACTGATTATCGACTCTCTTTCCATTGAGGCTTTCCTACTGAGGCGTAACAATATCAAAGCTATGGGCCTGGAAGAAGCATCAAGCTACTGGTGTAATGAAAACTAGGCAATGGGTATTAATGAAATCATTCAGTGCCTTTCCCACAGGATACCAGAACATTCTCACTTGCCTCTTGGTGGCAGGGTTTCCTCTGCAATGCCTCTCCCAGGCATTGCCTCAATGCTACCAACAGTGTTTGCCCAGCCTGGCCTCTGCTGTTAGGGCCTTGTTCTGTTAAAATAAATATGATAAACTCACTCTCTATAAGATGGCTGTTCATAATGCAATGAGTGGCCCCATTGAAATGACAGCTGAATTGAAGCATCAGTTTCAAGGCCTCAGCTCGGAGAAGTGAGGAATGCAAGAATACAAAGGAAGAAGATAATTTGGTTCCATGGCCCTAAGATCACCTAGCTTCTCTCTGACAGTGCTATCCTTGATGTCTAATCTGGAGTCAAGGTAAAAAACACTTAGACCAGCACTAAGAATGTTTGCTCAGTGGAACTTATCCTTTTAAAACCTTCCACAGATGGAACCTCAATTGACAATTTCCCTCATCCTCATTATAGGAGCCCTGGAAGAGATCTTTAGAGAATCTATTCATCAACTTCTGTTTCATATCTTACAAGGTATAGATTATTATTATTCCTGCTGAATAGATAAAGAGTGAGTCATCTGTAGTGCAAAGAGTGGGGTTTGGTACCATGGAGATCTGGATTCAATGGATCTGAGCATCAACATCCTTGTCTATAAAATGGGGATAAAACCTATACTATCCAACATTATTATAGAAATTAATCAGCTACTTTATCAAAAGTGCCTAGCATCAAGTCAGGTAGACAGTAGGTGCTCAAAAAACAGTTTGGTCTTTTAACCAACTGGACCAAAGTCACTCTTGTGGAAAATGGCAGAGCCAGGTGTTCTGACAGCAAATCCAAGAATCAGTCCATGCGTGCTTTCCGGCCCTGCCTACTTCTTCTGTCTTCTCAAAGCCAGTGTGGAAAGAGCTTCACATTCCCATCTGGAGACTTGGAGATTCACCTTTCATGACAAAGATTCCTGCAGAATTAATTCACAGCATTGCTAAGGTGGGGTGGTGGTGGATGTGAGTGATTCTTTTTATAGTGTTACAATAATTTATCATCTTCTCTCCAGCAGCCGTACTCTGGCTGGCAGCTCTAAAAACCCTGCAGTCCACGAGAGAGCAGTGAGCAGAAATATTTTCAAGAGCAGATGGGACGTACCTTCAAAATGCAGGATTGTCCCACTGAAACTGGGACATCTGGCAACCCTAAAAAAGCCCAAACTAGATGAAATAAAAATTATGAGATGGAGAAGCAGAAAATATGTCTTTGCATTGATTAGCAGGGAATGTAATTAATCTCCTTCAACTCCCTTTTCAGTCCTGTGGTGTAAAACAAGAAGAAATCGCAGTCTTACTGCGTTCCCCTGTGACAGTTCTTACGCGATAATTTCAAAGTAGTATGAGTTTTAAAACTTCGTAGTAATGCCTCCCCTTCTATCGTTCAGAACTGTTCAGGGAGTGATAAAATTCATGCCCAAACTTCCTCAATACAGTGCTTTTCTTATTAGCCTGGCCAACATGGGGTAAGGGAGAGGGTGGAAAATGTTCACCTGACTAGAATCAGGCCAACTTTTAGTTTTAATAGGAAATTATACAAACAAATATTTATTTGCCTGTTAAGAGGTTTTAGTCTGGATTTTTCTTTTTGTGGGTTCAGAAACAAGAAGGGGAGAGCTGACCAGCCCCGAGGAAAGCAGGAAGATTTTCAGCTTTTCTTCTCAACTTTGCTTCCTTCCTCCTCATTCTGTTTTGTCTCCTAGCATCCTATGCTATTTTGGCCACATATTTCTTATCAAACCTGTGTTCCGTTTAAACTAAACACCATTGGACTAGACATCAGTCTTAGTGTGTGGCTGTGCACCTCTGTCTCCTTTTCCTGCCCTGCTTGGGTCCAGCCCAGTGCCCAAAATACTGTAGGTACTGAAAAGTAAAACGTGTGTGGGTTTGAACAGACTGGGCCCCTTGTATTGACCGATAATTCTGCATTTGATCTGAAAGAGGACCAGATGAGGAGTCAGTACCAGAGTTCAGTTACCTGCTAAGTCACAGAAACAGGAACAAAGACAAAATCTAAGAATCTAAACCTTTTAAAGCCAAATATCCTGTCTTTATGAAGGTAGCATATATATATATATATATATATATATATATATATATATATAGAGAGAGAGAGAGAGAGAGAGAGAGAGAGTTTCTTATTGAATTGTAGTTTATTCTCCCAAGTATTCTATTATGCCCACTTCTTGGATTAGAAAAACATTATGGACTGAATCGTGTCCCCTCAAAATTCATGTGTTGAAGCCCTACCCCTCCAATGTGAGGGTATTTGAAGATGGGACATTTGGGAGATAAGTAGCATTAGATGAGGTCATGATAGTACAGCCTTCATGATGGGTTAGTGGCCTTATCAGAAGAGGAAGAGGTAAACCTCCCTCTCTGTGTGCAGTGCTCAGAGAAAGACCGTGTGAATGCACTTCAAGATGGCAGCCGTCTGCAAGCTAGAAAGAGAGCTCTCATCAGGAACTAAATTGGTTGATACCTTGATACAGGACTTCCAGCCTCCAGAACTATGAGAAATTAATTTCTGTTGTTTAAGCCATCTAGTCTGTGGTGTCTTGATATGGCAGCCTGAGCTGACTAATACAAGAATTGATGTTCAGAGTGATTAAATACCATGCCCAAGGGCACATGATTAGGAAACGGTGAAGCCAAGACAAGAACCCATATGTCTAACTCCAAGCCTAGGACAATTTCTACTACACCATGTGGCCAGCTCCAAGTTCATGACCGATCGTATATAACTATGTAAACCATACATGGATATAAGCCTCTCTTTTACCCCAGGGGTTATTTCCTGGAACACACCACTTATGTGAGCAGTGCATGGGAGTTAGAAGACTTAGGTTTGCCCCACCCTCCACCATGTATGAGCTCTGAAACCAGGCAGCCTGCTGCCCTCAGCCTCAGTTTCCTTATATGAATAGTGGGAATTTGTGGAATCAAATTGGATGATAAACTTGAAGTATATTTCTGAGCTGTTAAACACCTCAGAAACAACAGATAGCACATTAATTTTTAGTCAGAAGGCCCCTCAGAGATGATAGAGACTATTTCTCTCACTTTGCAAATAAGGAAATTGATAATAAACAATGATCTTTGAGAACTAACCCTGTCAGAGTCATCCTCCATTCATCCCTGAAATAACATTTGAGGGCTGTTGATTTAAACAATTAAGAGAGAAGTCAGGGCCAATTTACTCATTAGGCACAGAAGGTATGGTATGTAAAGTACATAGGACTTCAGGGCCTAATTTTTTTTTTAACATCTTTATTGGAGTATAATTGCTTTACAGTGTTGTGTTAGTTTCTGCTGAAACAAAGTGAATCAGCTATATGTATACATATATCCCCATATCCCCTCCCTCTTGTGTCACCCTCCCACCCTCCCTATCCCACCCCTCTAGGTGGTCACAAAGCACCCAGCTGATCTCCCTGTGCTATGCAGCTGCTTCCTGCTAGCTAGCTATTTTACATTTGGTAGCGTATATATGTCCATGCCACTCTCTCACTTTGTCCCAGCTTACCCTTCCCCCTCCCCGTGTCCTCAAGTCCATTCTCTACATCTGCATCTTTATTCCTATCCTGCCCCTAGGTTCTTCATAACCATTTTTTATTTTATTTTAGATTCCGTATATATGTGTTAGCATACAGTATTTGTTTTTCTCTTTCTGACTTACTTCACTCTGTATGACAGACTCTAGGTCCATCCACCTCACTACAAATAACTCAATTTCGTTCCTTTTTATGGCTGAGTACTATTCCATTGCATATATGTGGCACATCTTCTTTATCCATTCATCTGTCAATGAACACTTAGGTTGCTTTCATGTCCTGGCTATTGTAAATAGAGCTGCAGTGAACATTGTGGTACATGACTCTTTTTGAATTACGGTTTTCTCAGGGTATATGCCCAGTAGTGGCATTGCTGGGTCATATGGTAGTTCTATTTTTAGTTTTTTAAGGAAACTCCATACTGTTCTCTATAGTGGCTGTATCAATTTACATTCCCACCAACAGTGCAAGAGGGTTCCCTTTTCTCCACACCCTCTCCAGCATTTATTGTTTGTAGATGTTTTGATGATGGCCATTCTGACTGGTGTGAGGTGATACCTCATTGTAGTTTTGATTTGCATTTCTCTAATGATTAGGGATGTTGAGAATCCTTTCGTGTGTTTGTTGGCAATCTGTATATCTTCTTTGGAGAAATGTCTATTTAGGTCTTCTGCCCATTTTTGGATTGGGTTGTTTGTTTTTTTGATATTGAGCTGCATGAGCTGCTTGTAAATTTTGGAGATTAATCCTTTGTCAGTTGCTTCATTGGCAAATATTTTCTCCCATTCTGAGGGTCGTCTTTTCATCTTGTTTATGTTTTCCTTTGCTGTGCAAAAGCTTCTAAGTTTCATTAGGTCCCATTTGTTTATTTTTGTTTTTATTTCCATTTCTCTAGGAGGTGGGTCAAAAAGGATCTTGCTGTGATTTATGTCATAGAGTGTTCTGCCTATGTTTTCCTCTAAGAGTTTGATAGTGTCTGGCCTTACATTTAGGTCTCTAATCCATTTGTAGTTTATTTTTATGTATGGTGTTAGGGAGTGTTCTAATTTCATTCTTTTACATGCAGCTGTCCAGTTTTCCCAGCACCACTTATTGAAGAGGCTGTCTTTTCTCCACTGTATATTCTTGCCTCCTTTATCAAAAATAAGGTGACCGGGGCTTCCCTGGTGGCACAGTGGTTGGGAGTCCGCCTGCCGATCCCGGGGACACAGGTTCGTGCCCCGGTCCGGGAAGATCCCACATGCCGCGGAGCGGCTGGGCCCGTGAGCCGTGGCCGCTGATCCTGTGCGTCCGGAGCCTGTGCTCTGCAAAGGGAGAGGCCACAGCGGTGAGAGGCCTGTGTACCGCAAAAAAAAAAAAAAGAAGAAAGAAAAAAAATAAGGTGACCATACATGTGTGGGTTTATCTCTGGGCTTTCTAGCCTGTTCCATTGATCTATATTTCTGTTTTTGTGCCAGTACCATACTGTCTTGATTACTGTAGCTTTGTAGTATAGTCTGAAGTCTGGAAGTCTGATTCCTCTAGCTCCGTTTTTCTTTCTCAAGATTGCTGTGACTATTCGGGGTCTTTTATGTTTCCATACAAATTGTGAAATTTTTTGTTCTAGTTCTGTGAAAAATCCATTGGTAGTTTGATAGGGATTGCATTGAATCTGTAGATTGCTTTGGGTAGTATAGTCATTTTCACAATGTTGATTCTTCCAATCCAAGAACACGGTATATCTCTCCATCTGTTTGTATCATCTTTAATTTCTTTCATCAGTGTCTTACAGTTTTCTGCATACAGGTCTTTTGTCTCCTTAGGTAGGTTTATTCCTAAGTATTTTATTCTTTTTGTTGCAATGGTAAATGGGAGTGTTTCCTTAATTTCTCTTTCCGATTTTTCATAGGGCCTGTTTTTAATTTATTTTAACATCCAAAGAAAAAAGTAAACTTTTAGATCAAATGAAATATTTTAATATACAATATCAACAAGTTCATCTTTACACCAATGTAGTTGTAAATTATAATTTTTAATACAGTTTATGAAGGAGGGGGCCCACAAAGGCAAAAGTGCCTCAGGCCCAGAACATCCTGTGCTAGCCTGAGAAAAGTACCACCTAATGAAAATACTTTTACTTCCAAGGGAAACATTTCATTCACTTGGTTTCACTATTGCTCTGGAGTTCTGCAGCCACTCTCGGATCTGCACTGTTCTGCTAAAAGCACTGCGATCTTTCCAGAGTTTTGTCTGCTTATGCTGTTCCTATTGTCTACAGCATGCCCTCTGTCCTCACCATCTTCCCCACAAGGCAAACACTGTAGTGTCACCTGCCTCGGTGCCTTTGTTAGATTGCATCATAGGTCTTGGTCTCTTGGTTTTAACCATTCTTATCATTCTCACCACCTTTTGCCTTATGTTTTAATCATTCATTCAGTCGGCCAGCCATATCCAAAATGTGCAGAATGCCCTGTGAGAGGCAGTAAAGCTTAGTGGTAATGACCAAGGACTCTGGTCCTGAGTTCGAAACTCAGTTTTGCCACATACTAGTTGTGTGATATTTGCCTAGTCAGTTAACACATTTGCCTCAGTCTCTTCATCTGTAAAATGGAACTAATGATAGCATTAGTTAAAAGTTTCTTTTGAAGGTTATTTGAATATACATGCATATGTGTGCATATATTCGCATACATGAATTTGCTGCTGGGAACACAGTAAGCACTATGTAATGATAGATATTATCATTATTTATTGTTATTTTATTAATATAATTATTATAATATTATTATGTATCATTTTCTAGGCCCTAAGAATACAAAGAGCTCTTTAAGGGGTTCACATTCTAGTAGAAAATTGGGCATATAAAGAAGACACATTAAGATAAATCTTTCTAAGTGTTTTGAGAGCCCAGACTGTCTCTAGCTAGGGGAAGTTGGGAAGACATTTTAAATGTATGTGGCCTGAGGCTGGGTCTTGGTAGAGGGTTGGGGTTCTGCAGGTTGATGAGAGGAACGGCATTCTAGGAAGGGTTTGCAGATTTAAATAGTCTCAAGATGGCAAGTTATGTTTGGAAATTGGTGAGAAATTTAGTGTGGCCAGAGCATAGGCCATTTCCAGGGAAAGGAGTTAAAGGAGGTGGGGTGGGGGGGAGGTGGGAGAGAAAGAGCCAAGTCTACTTGGAAGTTTGGTCCTTTCCCTACAAGCTTTTGGAAATTGGAGAGTCATCTGCTTAAATGTCTACTCTAGGAAGATCACACTGGTGCAGGGTTGAGAGAGTTCTAGGGGGAAGGGTAATTGCAGGAGAGAACCAGTCAACAGACTATTGTGAGCATGAGCTCAGATTTTAGAGTGGAATCTAAGTCAGAGAGGGTGTGAGGAGAGAGATTAAGAGGCCAGAAATGCAAGACTTGACAGGGCATGGTGACAGATTGGTTGTAGGAAGAAAGGGTGAGGGAAAGATTGAGACTGATTCTTAGCCTGGGCGGCAGGATCAGTGAAGACTGAAAATGGAGAAGGAGGAGTGTGCAGCGCCTCTGGCGTGCATGTGGAGACGTCAGGGAAGCAGCTGAAAGGAAGAGTCTGGTACTCAGAAGAGAGACCTAAGCTGGGGATAAAGGTCTAGGGGATGACAGTTGAAGCCACAAGAGTAGTTGTGGATGATGGTCAAATCCACAAGAGTAGCCGAGAGCACCCAGGGGAGTGTATCAGCCGTAGTTGGATGAGAGTCACAGATCACCTGCAGGGATTCAAACCTGAGCAGTTATGGTAAAGTTGGATGGAGCCAGTGACAGAGTATTATCTTGTTTAATTGTTCATTGTCTGTCTTGTCCACAGGAGTGTTAGCTTCTTGAGAATAGAATCTTTGTGTTCTGCGAAAAAGGCATTGGCACACCTGCCACTATTATCGTGTGATATAAATATAGACTGGAGCATTTGGGGAAAATATTACCAGCAGATGGGGAGTAGAGTGTACATGATCCTCCAAAGTTTATTATTCCAGAGAAGGGTATCCAGGTCAGGCACACCATTAAAACAGCTCTGGCAGAGAGAAATCGTCCACTCCTCTGAAATTCCACATATTTATAACGGTGGGAAGGGGGCGACCACGTAACAGTAGAAACTTCCTGGTAGATGTGTCCTCATTAGAAAGGCGGAAGCTCAGAGCTCCGTGAACGTCTGCTTTGGTCCCTGTCCCAGGGAGCTAACTCTCCTTGCTGGAGGAGAGGAGGTGAGCCTCTAGGGCCATGCAATCTGTCTGTGAGCACCTATAACAGTGCTCAGCTCATAGTAAGTGGTCAAAACCAGTCATTGAATAAATGATATACTCCCAAGTGTCTAGCAGTGCTTGACACACAGCAGGTACTCAAGGAGTGAGCTTTCTTCTGTCTTCCAGATGCTTACAGGACTCGTGCTAATTTCTAATTTATTTCTGTATGCCCTCTTCTCCACTCATATGTTCTTGCCGGGTCTGCTTCTCCTTATGGACCCTAAATACCCTGGGGTTCTTCCTCTTTTTTCCCTCCAATCTCATTTGCTTGACCTGTGTCCCATCCCCTTACCCCTCTCTTTGCTACTGGACATAACGCTTTACAGCAATCTAGTAAAATAGGGACTACGGCAGCCATTTTTCAGCTAGGGAAACTGAGACTTTCAGGGCTTAATGTCTTGCCCAAGGTCATAGGGGTGGTAAGTTGCAGTGTGGGAGTGTCTAAACCTTTTGACTCCAGGCCCAAGTCTCTGCAGTTGCCTCCTTTAGGAAGTATGTGATCCTCCTTCACAACTGTCCTTCAATAGATCTTTGGGAGAAGATGATGGAATGATCATCATGTTGCACTTCCAGAAAAGCCACACAACATAGGCTGTTTAGAGTGGAATGATAGAAATGAGTAGGAAGAGTTCTATTAGTCAAGAGGGCTGAGTTACAGGGTCAGCTCTAACACTTGGCATATGTGTGACCTTGGGCAAATCTCTGCACCACTCTGGGCCTCAGTCTTCACTTCTGCAAAATAGGAATAATAATTCCTGCCCTTTATACTTTATAGAATTGTTGAAAGAATCAACAATTGCATAATGAATGTGCAAAGCAAATGCAAATGCAAAAATGATTGCATAATTTGAGTGAAAAAGCATAGAGGATTGTAAAGTTGTCCACAGTATCAGGGGTCTCTCTTTTTCATTATAAAAATGGTCAATAATGAAAAGAGTGCTCTTTAGGGTCTCTAAAGATTGAATCACAGTATCAATTGTGTATTAATTTAAATGTTAAATTAATTTTTCCTAAAAGGCATCATGCATATTTGAGCTGTGCTTTATAAACTTTCTTTTAATCAGCCAGACTAAATTTCTTATAGTTCATTCTGGCAGAAATAATTCATTGTCATTGCCATCACTTCGATAAACAGTGCTTTGAGGGCTTAAAACATCCCCAAGGATAGAACCAATATTTGCCAAGGGATCTTTTGGTCCATGAATCTCACTAATTTGCTCCTTGTGTTATATGAATGAGGAAAAGGCCCTGGCTCTTGGATCTGGGACATCTGAACTGACTCCTGCCAAGTGGCAGGGACAATTTTAGTGCTGCTGAGAATCTGACTGCTGTTTCCGCCTACTCCCGCCTTCCCCCTTCCTCCTGTCCTTGAGCACGCAGATGCTGCCTGCCTTCTGCTCTCTCCTTTACCAGTTTCTTGTATTTCCATGTCTCCTTGCACCCGTTTGCCTCTCTCCAGATTCTCACTTATCCCTGTGTTTTCTTCCTTATCCCTCCCCATCCCCCATGCACAGTTTTATATTGGTTGGTTTCTCCAATAGACCCAGGTTATGTCTTTCCTTATCCCAGGGAGCATGATAGAGCATAGCCTGGTGGTAGCAGGGGTGATTTTGTTTTTTCCTTGAACCCTCAAAATGCCAATGGTAAGAGTCTTTCCAAATGTGACCAGCATCTTTACCTTCTTTTACTTCTTTTCCCTGGATTGTTGTATCCTTCCATTAACTGGATACCTCTCTCCAGTTCTGCTCACTCCTGTCTACCAAGTCACCCCACTGCATTCAGAGTGAACCTTCTAAATATTTTATCTGACCATGTCACTTCTAGAATGTCCCAGTAACTCCAGATAAAATCCATACTCCTCAACTTCACATTCAAGGTCATGTATTACCTGGCCCCTGCTTACTGCTGGGAACTTACTCATTTCCAGCTACACATGTAGCACACACTTAATCTCTGTTGGCATTGCTAGTGAATAAATGAATGAGTGAATGAATTAGTGAATGGTAGATGCTCAGCATGGGCAGTAATGTAGTGCAATGGAAAGGTTAGACCTGTGTTCAGGTCTCAGCCACTTATTCACATAGATTAATTCATAGTAATTAATCTGTGATAGTAAATTAATAGCAAATATTATGCCCTTCCTCAGGGCCAGGACTAGGGAGAGGTGAATGAGGGATTCACTTTGGATGCAGAATTTAAGGGGACACCAAAAATCTCAGGAATCAAGAATATATTATTTTAATATAATATTTTTAAAAATCAAAATTAATGCAAAATATCCATGACGAATGCCATTTCAGAATCTAACAAAAACGGTATCTACCCTGCACTTACACGACTCACCTCACTCTCTTCATCCTGCCCTCCTTACAGGATAGCTGTGAGGACTCAGTGCAGGGTGTTAACAGCCACCTAGCCTGGTGGCTGGTCTTTCACTCTGACTTGAGTTTTCTCTAAAGCAGCGATGCCCTGAGTGTGGCTCACAGACCAGTGTTGATCTGTAAACCATTGTTAGTCTACAGTGAGATAAGTACAGAGGTTAAAAGTGTTTATATATTTTTATGGTAATTGGACCGTGATTTTATGCTCCATCTATTTACAAATTTGGGCTTTTATTTTGCATGTCTTCTAGGTTTTTTAATTTTGTTTTTTAGCAATTCATTTTTATTGTAGTTTACAAAAGTTTTGAAATAATTTTACAAAACTGGTCCTTCATCCCAGATAATTTAAGAATCACTGACCTCAAGTCTGAGACAGCTCAAAAGGTCTGTGGTTTTCTAGAATTGGTTTATTTGTTCCTAACAAGGAGATGTACCAAACTGGGTAGATGTGGTCTAGAAACCACTAACTCGGGTGGGCGGGGGGTGAGGGGTGGGGGTGGGGGTGGGGTCCAGCATCATTGTAGTCTGTGCAAATGGCGCCCCCTGGTGTTCTGAGCATAGCAGCCCTGTGTGGGTCCTGCACAGCCAACCAGGATCCACGCTTTGTATCCCCTTCCTACCTTTCAGGTTGTATTTCATTTTCCCTTTTTATTCCTCACTTGCTGCTGCATTCATCTGGGCAGTATATCCATCCATCTATCCATTCATTCAACAAATACTTATGAGCCCCTACTATGGGTGGGGCACATTTACAGATGTGGGAATATAGTGATGATAGAATCAGACATGGTACCTACCTTTACCTAGCTTACAGTCTAGAACAGAGACCAGATGAACAATTACACAGACAAATAAATATATCAGTTACAAACAGGTGACGTACCATAAAAGCTAGACAAAGTGCTCTGATGAATTAGAGAGCAAAGCTTCCTTAAACAGGGTGTTCAGTGAAGCCCTCTCTGAGGGCAGGAGCTCTGAAGTATGACAAGGTCTTAACCATGCAAATAGCAAGGGAAAAACATTTATAGGAAGAAGGAATAAAATGCACTAAATCCAAAGGAGGGAAAGAGCCCTCTTTCCCTGAAAGTAGAGCAGTGTGATTAGACAGGGGGACATGAGGTGAGGTTGAGAGGTGGCATGCCACATCATATAGCATCTGTCGGCCATGGTGAGCTGTTTGCACTCCTCTCTAAATGCAATGAGAAGTCTGACCCCAACTTTAAAACTTGTACCCCATCTTTGAATTGTATATTATTTGGGATATCAAGTGTGAGTAACACAAGCCGGCTCAACCTGGTAAGCTTCCGTTCCCTGCTGTGTGGGACATTGTTTTCCAACTGTGTAGGGCACTTCCACCACCATCCTCCGTGACTGCTCCTCCCTGCACTGTTGCTTATTTTTGTACAAACTCTGATCCTGGGGAATCAGGCTGGGCAGGCATAACCTGCTTGGACTCAGTGATTGGTCAAGAGAAGAATGTGTGATGAAAGCCGAACTCATCAGGTTACCTTTCTGAGGTTTACTCTATCTAGAACCAACAGGAAACAGTATGTGTCTTTTGTGACTGGACTCCAACTGCCTGTGACTACATTCTCCACCTCAAGGAGAAAACTTGTGTGCATTGGAGTGAATAGGGTCAGAAAGAGGCAGTCTGACATAAAAGATAGACGGACAGGGCTTCCCTGGTGGCGCAATGGTTGAGAGTCCGCCTGCCGATGCAGGGGACACGGGTTCGTGCCCCGGTCCGGGAAGATCCCACATGCCGCGGAACGGCTGGGCCCGTGAGCCGTGGCCGCTGAGCCTGCGCGTACGGAGCCCGTGCTCCGCAATGTGAGAGGCCACAACAGTGAGAGGCCCCGCGTACCACCAAAAAAAAAAAAAAAAAAAAAAAGATAGACGGACAGAAAGTTGGAATAGTATCAGTCACAGGTCCCAGTCTCTGACCCTTTACGCTGCCCTGGTTCCTTCATTACCCCAGAAACCTTCTAGTAAATCCTTTTTACTTATTGTTTTGCCTAAGCTTGTTTGAGTACAGTTTCTGTGACCTGTAACTAAAAAGACATTACAACTGCAGCCTCCAAGACTCTTGACCTCCTCCAGGGCCCGTCCCTTTCCACACTCCCACCTTGCACAGGACTTCATCTCCCTTCACATATTTTAAATAAAGTGAGGGAAAGTCCATGTTTCCCAAAGTGGGTTTGTCAGAAACTTTCTACCATTGGGAAACTGAATTTGACCATTTCTCAATTTTTTGGAGATGTCCTTTAGCATAGCAGCTGTTAGAGAATTGGAAGTTCATAAGTGAATATTCCCCATAGCTTCTGTGAGTCTCTAGTTTGGACATATACATACCGTGTCCTCATAGATATGCACACAGATGCAGAGACAGACACACAAAGGCACACATGCTGGAGTGCATTCTTATGGATGCTCAGGGCATTTTCAGTTGTTGCTTTTATGACCAAATAAAAGGAATATCATTTTCCTCAATGTTCTATAAATGAAAGGCCTTTTCTTGGGCTCTGGGTCAGTTTAGAGTTCTTCAAAACCATCTGGAGCATGATTTCCTTTCTTCTTAACAATTTCTTTGTGCTGTTTTTCTTTAAGCTCAACTGTAGTAAGAGGAAAAAAAGCCTCTAAAACCAAGCCAAAAATCGGTGTGAATCCTGACAGCAGGCTCCAAAATGCCAAGTGGGAGAGAAAGAAATGGAAACACTGACTTTTTCCAAAGCCATATAACAATTCATCCTTCAGCAGATATCCATGTGGTCTTAATGTGTCTAAGCTTTCCGAGCTGGCCTGGGCCAGCAGGAGCAGTTTGTCTTGGTGGCTGCCTATTGTCATGTGCCCATTTATCCATCTCCTTCTACCACACTGAATCTGGTGATCTTTAGGATTCGCTGCAAATCCAGATGTTCAATCTGGCTTAGAAACCCCCAGAGGACTAACTATTGGTGTCTCACAGAGGTGCATGTAGATATTTTAAACTGCAAATGATAAGTTAATGAGGAAGGTGGCTTGTAGGAGTCTTGGAACGAATGATCTACTGCTGGAAATTGGATTTTTCTGTGGCTTGCTCTACTTTTAAGAATAAATTCTACTGTTAATCCTAGATCTATACTATATTGCTCATACAGGTGGTGTTATGACTATGAATGTGCCCATTTTGAGAACCACTTATACAAAATTCTCAACTCCAAGACACATTAGGTATACACTAGTTATTTGATCTTCAAAATAATTCTATTAATACATTTTTCCATCAAATGATTCTAATAAACATCTATCTTCTTCAGATAGATTATTTGTGACTGCTTACGTATATTTAGGGGAAAGTAATATTTTGAGTAAGGTGGAGACTGTATGTTCTCTGAAACAAAAGTATCAACTTGTAAGATTTAATCACATGGCTGTCCCTTTAATAAGATTTGATGATTATCTTTGTCACTTTTTATCTTGGGGGGATTTTTGCACTTCATGGGACTCTATGGCTGAATTAAAGATTCTAGTTGGCTATTTGCTGAGTGTGACGGATATTGTGAGCTGCTACTGAAGCTGGTAAGCTGGTCCCTGGGAAATGTCCCTGGATTCTCTTTTCCACCTGCCTGCTAGGTGACAGGGGTGGAAGTGGAGAAGCCTAGACTTGGAGCCAGAAACCTCGTTTGAGGTTAGGCTCTAGTAGTGACCATTTGTGTCACCCTCTGGCAAGTCATTTACTTCTTAGAGCCTCCTGTTCCTTGTTTGTAAAATGGGAGTAATAGCTGCCCAAACTGTCTACGTTGTCATGGGATTTAAATGAGATTATACATGTGAAAACACTTCCTAATCTATAAACAAAATCACAGAAAGGTTAATTATTGATAACATCCTTTCATTTTGTCTATAAAATAATGGCATTCCCTCTGCCTGGAATGCTCTTTCCTTGCATCTTCGCAAGGTGTGTTGTTTCAGATTCCAGCAAGAAACAGAGTCCATCCCAAATTTTTTGGTTGAGGGACTGTACTGTGGGTTGGGTTAAGGAGACAGCCAGGAAAGGTGGGAAACCTCGACAGTACCACTACTGAGAAGCCATTGCTACCTCTAAGGCCAGAAGAACTGGGGCTGGGGTGGGAGGAACCATGTTACTGGGGCCCTGCTGGAGCTGGAACCGGGGAGGGGGCCACCCCAGGAGAGCTGCCATTGTAGAGGACCACAGTCTCCACCTGTCTGATAAGGCTCAGGCTCTAAGCAAGGAAAGATTTACTTACTCTCCCTCCTCCTGCCCTCTGGTGTCTCATTGGCTAAATCCCATTGGAAATAAGCTGGGAAGGGAGTCAGAATAGAGAAAAGCAGAGCATGGATGGGGGCAAATGGAGAACCACCAGTTCACCTGGCTTCTTGTTATGTCATTTCCATCCCCTCAGAATGGCGTTCCTTACCATCCAGTCTAAAGCAACTTTCACCAATCCTTTTCAACTCCATCACCTTGCATTTTCTTTATAACACTTATCACCACCTAGAATTATCTTACCATTCATTTGCTTGGTTATTTATTGTTCCTCTTCCCCCTACTGGAAGGTCCGTTCTCACTTTCCAGTGCTCTCATTAAGCGGGAAATAGAAATTCTGTGGTTCCTTTTGATGTAGGCCATGGGGACCCAGATGAAGCCAAGGACAAACAGCTGTCCTTCTGCTCAACAGCAATAAACAGCCACCTGTCCCCAGGGGAAGTGGACCTCACCGCTGATGTGAGCATAAACTGCCCAGTCTGCCAGGGCTGCATCCTGTGGTGACAATGGAAAGGGAGTCCTTGCTGCTCAGGAGGGCAAGTGGACTTTGCAGTTAATCAAGCCTTCGAGGAGACATCGTAGTTAATCATGTCAGATGTTGTAGCATCAGCTCTATTTGAAACAAAAGAAGGGCAGGGGTCACTAGCAGTACCAGGCAAAAGGAATGGCAGGTAAAGAGGAATGTTTTAGCTATGACTTACTGTTTCTAAGAGAAAGGGGGAAAAGATGCTGGCTATGATTTTAATGTGGGTCAAGGTTATTTGAATGTGCATGGAAGTTATTCTTGTGAAGTAAAATCGGCAGTGTGGGAGACCTGGATTCACTGAGAGAAGTGATCCACTACCAGAGACTCTGAAATTGGAATCAGCTGCCTTGGAAAACAGAGAGCTCCCCATTTCCACTCACGTGTCCAGCAGAACCCAGGTGACTGTTAGGTGAATATTTGGAGTGGATTTAACCACTGGATGGTAGGGAGTGGATTAAAGTGGCTTGGAGGATTTAATGTTATTTAAATTGTGCATGGGCTTCTCAGTGAACACATCCATATGAGAGCAAGAATTGTATCCCCAGTGCCTGGCACAGAAAAACTGCTCAATTAATGAGTGAGTAATAATAATATATACACACATGCATGCTTTTCCAATCAAGTTCCTGCAATGTACTAGGTATTATGCTAAGAGATTCACACATCATTCAGTCCTAGCCCCACCCAGTGAGTTGTAGATCAGGTATTCAAAACCTGTCCCCCTAATGTTGGTCCTTGCACATAGCATCTCTCAGCCACGGCTCTTTTTAGGGGCCTAGTTGGTTAGTAAATGTTGATCTGAGAAGCTGACTCACACAGTAGTTCTAAATGCTATTATTGGCTTCCCAGGGGCCGCTATATTTTAGCAGTGTCTTCAGTGCTTTAACACAAACGTATAGTATGTGAAGTGTTTGGGCACCTTGGCAACCTCATAGAGGTTTGAGGGAGCATGGGAGATTTTCCTCAGTGACTAGCCACTTGTTGGAGATCGATGCATTTTGGGTAGGGTCTAACCATGTTCATTACCATACTTGAAAATGTTTTATGAGCAGTGCATCTTCAGAAAAAAGGAGACAGACACTCTGCTAGGCATTTGAGTGGAATTATTATTTAATCCTCTAAATGATGCAATGAAACACATATTATTATTTAAATTCCTATAGAAAATGAAACCAAAGCTCAGAATGGTTTACCAACTTAACAGAGGCCACATAGCAAGTAGCAGAATCTGTTTTGGGTTTTTTTGTTTGTTTGCTTTATAAATTTATTTTATTTATTTTTGGCTGTGTTGGGTCTTCCTTGCTGCATGCAGGCTTTCTCTAGTTGTGGCGAGAGGGGGCTACTCTTCGTGGCAGTGCGCAGGCTTCTCATTGCAGTGGCTTCTCTTGTTGCAGAGCACGGGCTCTAAGTGCGTGGGCTTCAGTAGTTGTGGCACGGAGGCTAAGTAGTTGTGGCACAGGGGCTTAGTTGCCCTGCGTCATATGGGATCTTCCCAGACCAGGGCTCGAACCCGTGTCCCCTGTACTGGCAGGCAGATTCTTAACCACTGCACCACCAGGGAAGTCCTAGAATCTGGTTTTAAATACAGGTCTTTGTAATTCCAGAGCCCCCATATCTGGAAGGTTTGGGGAAGAATGGGGAAGGTATTTAGCTTATTACTTCTAATACTTTCTCTGGGTAAAAGCTTTGATCCCCGTGAGATAATCATGATTCAGTAAGGTGGGAAACACTGCTTATTCCACACCGAATTTGGATATTCTCAGCAAGCACATAAACTCAGTAGAGATCCTAAGAATTCCTGCTACGAGGACTGTTTGTGCTTAATCAGCATTTCCCAAAGGTATTTGACCACCAAGCCTCTCCCTACCACCATTCATTGTTGTTGCTGTTCAGGTGGTTGTTCTTTGTTTCCATGTAATATATGTTAACATTCCATGGACCTTGGATTATAATTTGTGAAAACCTGGTTTATTCTGCTCTTAGGATGAAATCAAAGTCATGGTAGGGACAGACAATCATTAATACTCTCTTTGTGTGTATATGTGTGTGTATGTGTGTTGCACACATGTGTGTATTGTATGTGTGTGTGTGTGCATAAGAGAACCAGAGAGAGAGAGAGCCTGAGTCCTATCACCATGCCTAATTGGGAAGAGGGAGCAGGTGAATACAGATAAATTCTGTCACTTCACTTGCTTTTCCCTACAAGTAGGCTCAATGATTGCCCCAAATTTTCTTCTTACCCATTGTCATATGAATATTGCAAATGCGAATTTAATGGGAAGTAATTTTGTCAGGGATTAGCATGTTTTGCTGGGAGTGGTGGGAATAGGCAAGGGTGGGAGGAAGAAAGGAAGGTAAAGATGAATCCATTTCCTGGTGTGGACAGATGATGCTAAAGTCTGGGATATGACAGAATGTACCAGCTTCTCTTAGGAAAGTTGGCAGGGCAATTAGGGCCCAGCTTCTCCAAGCCACTGCATATATACCCCAGACCTACAGGTAGAGAGAGAGGCTGATAGGAAAATTTTAGGATCTCCTCTGATGGAATTGCAGACTTTGAAGAGTCTGCTTGGGTGTAAGTTCTTCTACCACGGTTCCATATCTCAGATAGATAAGACTATACTGGATGATATTTAAGGTTGCTAACAGAGTAATGCCCCATGACTTGACGATTTTAACCATCTTTACATAAGCGTTACTAAAGATTGATCATTATGGCATTCTTGCTCAGAATGCTGCTTGGCAAGTAGCCCCAAATATAGGCTTTCCAAGAGTCTTCTAAAATACTCATGAAGAAGTAGAATAAGAGGAAATCCAAAGCATTAGAAACTGAAATTTATAGACAACATATCAGGATTTGGAATGCCTTGTCAATAAAACACAAATGCAATTATTTTAGGAAAAAGAACTATCAGTTTGTGTCATGACCTGGTTCAGTGTCATGAAACAGTATCATTAAAGAAATAATAGATGTTGTCTTCCTTCTATATCATCTCCTGTAGACTTAAGAACCAGGACCTGTACCCACCAGATTGGGAATGTGTTTATCCCCCAGTCCTTCCCTCCCACTTTTTAAAATCTCAGGCAGAGACTATAAATCTTAGAACTCAACTAGGAGATGTAGAGGGCAGGGTTGGGTAGAGTGCATTCTGGAAAATTCCATCCTATGAAGAAAACAGCGAAGCCCAAGGCTGAGGAAGGAAAAACAGAGCACAACAAGCTTGGCATGGTCAATTTTCACCTATTGTTTGGGTTCATAGCATGAGAGACCCAAGGAAGGAAAATTAGACGCTAGTTAAAAGCTTCCTAGAGACTGGTCATGGATCTGGAAGATGTGCCCATTAACCTGCCCTCACATTTTAGATTTGAGAAGGGAAATCAACAAGTGTAATCTGAACAAGAAAAAGCCTATCCTTTCGTCTTGTCTGAAAATAAATATGGGGAATTACTAGATCTCACCTTACTTTAAGGATAGACAATAATAGTAAGGAAACAACATGGGGACTATGATAGAAAATAACCTCCAAATAGGACATTTGGTGTACTGCTGGAGAAAACAAGAAAAGGAAGGTATTTCTACAAATCATCTATTCATGATCCCAAAGAAAATTGGGAGAAGAGATTTGGAATATTCAGTACAGAACAAAAAGACGTATACTATGTGAAACATGAGCAGACACAGCCATTAAGAGAGCAGATTGAGATTAAAAGTCTGGAGTGTGGGATGAAAATAGACTTAAATGAAATAATATAGAATTTCAAGGAATCTTAAAAGACAATATGAGCATTAAAGCTTACATTGGAAGAGAGTAGAACTGATGTGTAAAAGAATTATCAGTGAGGGGCTTCCCTGGTGGTGCAGTGGTTAAGAGTCCGCCTGCCGATGCAGGGGACACGGGTTCGTGCCCCGGTCCGTGAAGATCCCACATGCCACGGAGCGGCTGGGCCCGTGAGCCATGGCCGCTGAGCCTGCGCGTCCGGAGCCTGTGCTCCGCAAGGGGAGAGGCCACAACAGTGAGAGGCCCGCGTATCGCAAAAAAAAAAAAAAAAAAAAAAGAATTATCAGTGATATGAATGACAGGTTTGTAAAATTCTTCCAGAATGAAGAGACAATATACAAAAAGAAGAGTACAATGCTGGGGAAAAAAGATTATAAATGCTAAGGGCAAACATAGGTGGCCAACTTGCAAATAAGTATTATTTCTGAATGAAACCTTGGACAAAGTAGAAAAGACATAAATTTATAATAATAGAACATTTTCTGCAAATTCCACCTGAAGTCAAAGAAATGACACATACATCTAGACATTTGGATAAAGACAAACAACTAGGATAAAGATAAAAATCAATTATGATCCAAATAAGAAAAACAGGTTTTCTGCAAAGAAACAAACATTAATTTAGCTCAGTTTCTCATTTATAACCTTAAATGTCAGTATACAATAAAGCAATGTTTTTTCTCTCTCAATGAAGAGTTTTTAGACCCAAAAATTTTAGACTCAGACAATTGTGAGAAGGCAATATAAATGTATTTTCTGATAAACAGAAGCTCATAAAATATACCAATGATGTACCTACCCTACCTAATAAAATTATTTGTAGATCCACTCCAATTAGCCAGGAAGTAAAGCAAACTTCAGAGCTCAAGAGCTCAAGAATGAAGAAGTCATAATATAAAAGGAGTGATTCTGAGTACTTGCTGGCCTGTTTACACAATTCTTTGTCAGAACAAATGCACAATATACATATATGTATATATATGATATATATTTATATACTTAACTGAGATACTATAGCATTCCAAGGAATCTTAAAAGACAATAGGGGCTTCCCTGGTGGCGCAGTGGTTGAGAGTCCGCCTGTCGATGCAGGGGACACGGGTTTGTGCCCCGGTCCGGGAAGATCCCACATGCCGCAGAGCGGCTGGACTCGTGAGCCATGGCCGCTGGGCCTGCACGTCCGGAGCCTGTGCTCCGCAACAGGAGGGGCCACAGCAGTGAGAGGCCCGCGTACCACACACACACACACACACACACACACAAAGACAATAGTACCATTAAAGTTTACACTGGAAGAGAGTAGAACTGACATGCAAAATATTTTATATATTGTAGATATATAATTTAATATTTTATATATATAAAATGATAAGCAAGATTATATATGAAGTGAGTAATATAATTAATAAGATGATTTTATATGTATATATAATCTCACACTTACATTCTTACAAAACTGAGGATCTAAAATATCAGTGCCCATAAAACATGTACACAAATCAATCTATATGAGCTAATTCATATAGACAGCAGCAAAAATTCCAAAAAAGCAATAGTACAGGCCTCAATGTCTTGATCTCTGGCCTAATGCAATAATACTAGAATTTAATAACAAACGGTTAATCTATGAAAACATTAGCAAATTAAGAGCAAAATTTCCAAATAAACCAGGTTGAGTTTTTGGATTTTAGCTTCCAGCTAAAGTGCTAAATGTTGGAAGTCATTGGAAGATGACCATTTTTGTTTGTTTTAGTGTCAGATATGGATAGGCATTAAAGAGGATGTCATATTACCAGCTTAAGGAAAGGTCAGTTATGAAATTTAAAGAAGATTGAATTTGTTTCTTAGTGGCTTTTATTACCAAGTGGTACCTCACCCTTCAGATCAAATTGCTTTTGTAAGAAATGTAAACTATTTTACAAACCTGAGAGGAAATTTGACTCCAAACAAACCCAAAGTGTCCTATAGAGAATGAGAGAAACAGAAAATATTTGCCAGGCTGTATATGTGCTCCATCACCTACCACCCCTCTTATGAACATTCCGCCTGCCCCCAGAGGGTGAGCCTTCACTAATAAGGTAAATACATATCACCAATCTCCTTTGTTCCCCCTCCTTGGCCTACCTTTAACAAGCTTATCTGAATTATTTATTGTTCTTTGCTTTATTTGAAAAACCAGTCCTATGTAGACTGTAGAATTTCCCCAGAAGTTCAGGCCCTGATTCCTGGCTTTTCTCCAAGCCCTGCACAGTGAAGATGCCAGCCATGTGGGTCACAGGCCTGTGGGACCTGACAGTGCCACTGAGGACCACTTTGCTGTGCTCAGGCCCACTGGTTTGGGATGACTTTGCTTCCTTCCATGGCTCAGGTGTCCGTCAGCTTTGTGCTGTGGTCTTGGTGTGTTGCTCCATAGCTTTAGAAGCCTAAAGGGAATAATTCCACTGAGTTTTTCAAAACAGAAAAATGTATTTGATTCTTAAACTTCTCTTGAACACAATGCTGATACATCCCTGCTCTTGAAAGTTCTAGAGATTTGGCTTTGTTGAACCGTAATACTTAGTGTACTCATAGAGTGAAAAAGAATACCTTAAGTTGGGTTTGAATTATAGTGCAGGTCCTGTTTCTGGGCCTCTGTGCTAGGACTTGGTAAGATGGGTGCTGGAACTCCTAAAGCAGGAAGTGAAAACCACAATTTTGGCCTATGGCTGGCTCTACTTGCTCATATTTTGAACTTACTTATCTTCTAACAGAGACTAAGAAAGAGAGCAGACATTTAGTAAATATTTACAGAAAATGTTGGAGCCCAAGAGCAAAGAGTGTGGTGACCATGCTTACTAGATTTTTCCAGAACCTTCTTTGTTTTAAACATTCTATCTCATTATGCATAGAGGTGTAATTTTGTCTTGATTATTGATTGAAGAAACATGGTCCCTTTAGTCTGGGCTTCAGATAGTTAAAGGAAGATAAGCTGTGGGCCTGGTGTGGACCTGTGTGAAGCAACACATGTTAAACACCTAGCACATCATGGAAAGTCTTTCAGCTTTGGAGTAATAAAGACCTAGGTTTGCACTCCAGCTTCACCATATATCACTTGTTTGGTCATGGGAAACATTGTCATAAAATTAGGTTACGTATTGTGGTAGGGAGAGTTGATGTTCCCATGGCCATAGTCATGGAAAAAAAATTTGGAGAGTGGAGAGGGAGAGTACTATGAGGTCATATTTCCTGGGACTGAAGGTCAGAAAGACTTCATTTCCCTAATCCTGCATACATGATCTTCATAATCAGCTCTGTGCCTCCAGCTCTACTTTCATGAAAAGGGTCAGGTTGCCAAAAGTTTTGTTCCTAAAACAACTAGAAGGGAGAAGGGAATCCAGAAATGTCTTAATACGTTTTAGCTAGGAGGTTTACTGCCACTCCTGCTATGTCAACAGACCCAGGAGGATATTTGCAGAGTGGTTTACATTTCTTAAGTTGTAAAGAAATATTTTACTCAACACCACTGTTCTGTGCAAAGGTTGCAAATTCATTCCAGTTTGGTAGGAGCAGGAAAGGAGAGAAAGAAAGCCTGTTGCATACGGGAAAACCTTTCACAAGTAAAATTCTGTGATAATGAAAGCCCTGGAACAGCCTCTTTTCACAGCACTCTTCCCAACATATCACAGTGTTATCCCCAGGCCCAACATCAGTGAAACTTTGAGTGTCCATTGGGCTCTCTGGCCATGCATTTCCTTGAGACTAATGTCCATGATTGTGTCTCTGCCAAACGTAGTAAGAGCTATTGGAAAACTCACAGGGATTTTATAAGCTCTTTCCTTTCTGAGGCTTTATGAACACCCTCTCTCTCCCATGTGGACAAGTGCCCCCCCTTGCTGTGCACATTGAAAATACTCAGTAGTTTGTGTCACCTACAGAGCAAGGTTTGTGTGGAATACATTTTATAGCTTTTCATCCAGAATGGAGTCTAAGGTATAGAAGAGGCTTAATATATATTTAGAGAATATTTATTATGATGAGAAATGAAAAAGTTATAATTAATTATAACAATAATAATAATCATATAATAATCCTTGTGTGGTGACATTTACCGGTGACATACTGCCCTCCTGATGCTTTTGTATAGTTATTTCATTTAATCCTCATAAAAACACTAGACAAGATGAAAAGCTAACATGGCCTGTGGCCCCCTTTCTGAGGTCCAACCCTGGAGCTACCACAGATGATAAAGGAAAACAAAAATAGCCCCAGCGAACCTACATAAAACACAAGACATTCCTAGACAACAGGAGGACAAGCACCACAGATGAGTGATTGGGTAGGGAAGGGATTTTACATGTGCTCTTTTTTTTCTCCCCACATTACCCTGAGCAGACTGCTACCCACCCTATTATTTCTGAAAGTCAAGATCAGCAGCCAGCCCAGGAAGGCTAGGGGATACCTAGTCAGGGCAGGGCTGGAGGAGACCACAGTCAGAGCCAGTACCAACAGATACATGACAACTGGATCATTCAGTAATTGGACTTTTATTCCTTAATAACCAAGCTCTCCCACCCCAAGAGGTTGGTTAGGTGATGACAAACAAGTGAAAGAGCTATTGTAAAAGAGCAGAGCCAGCACACAGGCATGAATGTAGCTCCAGAGGCTCTCCTGTCTGAGGGGGATTCCTTTATCCCCACCTACTATTTAAACTCCTGTGGACATAAGGAAGGATATAGACTTCAGCGCTTTCCTACAGGTTCATATCACCGGCTGAGATGTCCACTATATCCAAGGGAATGTGAACTCAGAGGGAAAACAGAAAGATAGCTAAGGATCAAACCACATTAAGAGGAAGAGAGCAACTTGAACAGCCTATACTGGTTAAAGGAATATTAATAAGCCAGAGAAAAATTTTAAATGACTCCCTATCTGGCAAGACACCACCTTAACCAAATTATCAAAGTTAACATTACCAGTAATGGGACAAACTGACTTCATATGACTCTTTTTTTTTTTTTTTGCGGTATGCGGGCCTCTCACTGTTGTGGCCTCTCCCGTTGCAGAGCACAGGCTCCGGACGCGCAGGCCCAGCGGCCATGGCTCACGGGCCCAGCCGCTCCGCGGCATATGGGATCCTCCCAGACCGGGGCATGAACCCGTTTCCCCTGCATCAGCAGGCGGACTCTCAACCACTGCGCCACCAGGGAGGCCCCATATGACTCTTGATATGATACACTGAGAAGAACACAGAACACAGAATCACTTTAGTGTTATTTCTGCAAAACTACATAGCCTGAATCTAATCATAGGGAAACATTAGACAAACCCAAATTGAGGAATATTCTGCAAGATCATGCTTCAAAATGTTGCTGCCATTGTATTCAAAAGACTTAGGAATGTTTCAGATTAAAGGAGCATAAAAAGACATCACAACTGAATGCAGCTCATGATCCATCTTTTGTTATCTATATCTTTTGTTATAAAAGACACTATGGGCAATGAAATTGGTGAATGCTGAATAAGGTCTATAGATTAGACAATAATATTCTATCAACATTAATTTCCTGATTTTGAACACTATATAATAGTATCTAGGAGATTGCTCTTGCTTTTAGGCATTAAACACTGAAATCTTTAGGGATAAAGAGGTATCATGTCTGTAATTTACTCTTAGATGATTTAGACCTACATATCTGTATTTATAGATAGATCATCTATACCTGTAGATAGATAGAAGAATATATAAAGATACTTACACAGAGAGAGAGAGAACACAGTAAGCAAGTATGGTAAAATGTTAAGAATAAGGAATTGGAGTGAATGGCATGTATACATTATGTGCATTATTTTTGTAAGTTTTCTCTAAGAATGAAATTATGTCAAAATTAAAAGTTTAAAAATATGACTCCCACACAAATTTCCTATCCCTTTCCTTGTTTTATATTTCTCTTCTACACTTATTACCACCTGACGTATTTATGTGATTATTTCTCGGTCTCCCTCCCCTCTAATATAAACTCAATGAGACATGTTTTGTCCAAGCTGTATTACCAGCATGGAGAATAATACCTGACAAATAATAAGTGCCAATACAACAAATAAATGTGTAATAGCTATTTAATGAATATTCTCAAGGGAGGATGTTGGAAAAATGAACCTGGAACAAGAATTCATAAAGAAGAACTTTTGAAGATACTGGATATAAAATATATTACAGTTACATTATGGTGAAATTTAAGAACATGAAAGAAAAAAGAAAGTTCTGAAAGCTCTTGAGCAGAAAAAGATCACCTACAGTCACCTACAGAGGAATGATAATCAGAGAGGCATCAGATTCCTCAAAGGCACTCCTGGATGCAACTGTACAACAAAATGCAATTTCAAAAGATTGAAGGAAAAGAACACTGAATCTAGAATTTTATATCTAGCAAAATTCTCACTTAAATTTGAACATTAAAAAAGATAGTCTCAGAAATGTAAGGAATATCAGAACAAATAGCTATACAGAGAACCCACAAAAGAGAAATTCACATTATTTATAATAATACAAGGAGCAATCATAAAAATTGAAGTACTAGCCATCAATTTCTGATCATCAGCATCACACAAACTAAAAAGAAGTTTGTAATCACTTTAAAAAATCTTATAATTTTAAATATATAATCAATAAATAAGATAAACACAAAACAAATTATCTAATATAGCAGGTAGATACAAAGCAAGGAAGTTAACCCTTAAAAATGAGGAAGAAGGAAATAATAAAGATTTGAGGAGAAATAAATGGAATAGAAAACAGAAGAGCAATAGAGAAGATGAAAAAGCCAAAACTTGGATATTTACAAAGATTTATAAACTTTAGGCATTTGGCAAGACTAATTAAGAAAATTAAAAATATTTATCTGTAAAAATTTTGGAAAGTTAAGAAATAACTATGGGGACTTCCCTGGTGGCACAGTGGTTAAGAATCCGCCTGCCAACACAGGGGATACGGGTTCAAGCCCTGGTCCAGCAAGATCCCACATGCCGCAGAGCAATTAAGCCCATGCACCACAACTACTGAGCCTGCACTCTAGAGCCCGTGCTCTAGAGCCTGCGAACCACAACTACTGAGCCCACGTGCTGCAACTACTGAAGCCCGTGCACCTAGAGCCCATGCTCCACAACAAGAGAAGCCACCGTAATGAGAAGCCCGTGTACCACAACGAAGAGTAGCCCCCACTTGCTGCAACTAGAGAAAGCCCATATGCAGCAACAAAGACCCAATGCAGCCAAAAATAAAAATTAAATTAAAAAAAAAGAAAGGAAAGCTGGCTAGTTTAAAAAAAAAAAGAAGCAGAAATAACTACAGACAAAATAGAAAGCATTTTAAGTTTAAGAGAATATCATGAACAACTACAGGCAACAATTTGGAAGGCTTGAGCCAAGTGTACAAATTTCTAGAAATATATTAAATACCAAAGTTGGCACAAGAAGGAATAGAAAAATAAATCATAACATCAAAGAAACAATCAAAGGCCTATACCCTGCTTTCACCAACAGAAAACCCCAGTCCCAGATGGCTTTAAATGAGAGTTCTATCCATTTTTAAATAAAAGTTTTTTTTAAAAAGAGGGAAAGTTGATTAACTTTTTTCTTGAGGCTAGTGTATTTGCAATTTCAAATCTAGATAAGAACAAGAAATGGAAATTGTAGGGACATTTCACTTAAAAACATGGATTAAAAAAGTCAAATTAGATATTAGCTAATGGAATACTTAGTGTATTTAAAAGATAATACACCACTTCAATGAGGATTTATCTCAGGAAAGTGGTACATAAAATGAACACTTAAGTCAGAAAAAATGAGTAGAAAACGAAGTCTAGAAGATAGTCTCCTTAACTTGAGAAAGTCTACATATTAAAGATATCCAGAAAACATCATGTGCAACAGAGAAATATAAACTTGATCCTTTTAATGTAGGGAATAAAACAAGGATATGCCCACTATCACTACTACTGTGTTGTTTAAAATAGTATTAGAGGTTTTGGCAATGCAATAAAATAAAAATATAAGTAAAAGAAGGAGAAGAAGAAAGAAAAGTTACAAAGATAGAAAGTAAAGGGGCAACATAAATATTGCTGTGAAGTATGTGATCATCTGCATAGGAAGCTTAATGGAATTTTCAAAATATGGTAACAAATAAGAGAGTTCAGCAAAATTGTCAGACACAAACTTAGGTATCAATGAATGTATCAATATCATTCTTCTATACTTGAATTAATCAGAGTTCTTCAGAGAAATGAAACCAATAGGATGTGTGCATGTGTATGTGTGTCTATATCTGGGGATATACATGTCTCTCTCTCAATAGATAGATATATCCAAAGACATATATGATATATATATATATAATATATAATATATAATATATATGATACGGAGAGAAACACAGACACACAGACAGATAGACAGACATGCACACAGTGACAGAGGGACAAAGTCAGAGAGACAGAGAAGGATTTGATATATTAAAGAAATGACACCACAAACAGGAGTAAGGGGAAGTGAATTTACTGAAGATTGTTTAGTAGATGGTATTCAGAAAACTGGTTCTTAATATACATAAAAAATAAGTTTTGGTCCACATACCATATATAATAGTGAACTCCAGAGGTATAAAAGACCTATATATAAAAGGTAAAGCTATAAAATGAATGGGAGAAAACATGATATTTTTTAAATCATTAGGTGGGGGAGTACTTCTTAAATAAGAACGCCACATCACAAACCATAAGGCAAAAACTGGATTTGACAGCATCAAAATTAAAGACCTCTATTCAGTGAACTACTCTGTAGATTATGTTAACATATGTTAACATATGGGTGGCAGATAAGGAGAAAAATGTGCAACTTCAAAAACCAACAAGGGATGAATCTAGAAAATACAAGGGACTCTAATGAAACAACCAGGAAAAAAAAAATTGAACATGATAGAAAATAGGCAAAGGTTATGACTATACAATTCAAAGTTAGAAGAAGATGGAAGGATGATAAGTATATGAAGAAATTCTCAACCCTGTTAGTGAAAGTGTGATAAGAGAAATGAAAGTTAAACAATATAGACACACTGCTTTATACCCATCTTGATGAAAATCAGATAACACCCAGAGTTAACAAGTGCTTGGGTGATGGGATCTCTCCTGAACCACTGGTGGGAATACAGACAATAAAGCACCCTTCTGGAGAGTGATGTGTCAGAACTAGGTGAAATTAGGAATGCATAAACCCTCTCAGGTAGGCAATGGGCTGACTGACCTGCGGAGATGAATAGGAACAGTGATACCATAAGGAAAAGAAAACAGAAAAGCAACTAGATCATTCAGTTCTGCTATGGCATAAAATTCCCTTTGTCATAATAAGGTGGGCCATTGATGTTAATGCTACCCACAACCACCCTACACTGCCACCTAAAGCAGCAAAGAAGACAGCCTAAGATTCTCAGTTATGGCATGACCTTCACTCTTTGAGGCTAGCTGAGATCTCTAAACTTTGGAGATATCCCCTTGAGTTAAAAAGAGACCCCAGGGAGCTATGATCATTGAAAACACCATAGATCCGTGATCTTAAGTATGTTATTTACACAAAAACAAAGTAAAAATATAAGCTTAGCCATATCTAAATTATCATTCTCACCAATTCTTGACTCTGGATCAGCTTTTGTGACTTTGACTAGCTGACCTTGATCCTAAAATCTCACTGCTAGGTATGTAGCCCTGATAAACTCATAGATAGGGTTATGAAAAACTAGTCATGAAAGACATGAACAAGAATGCACATAATTTTTTTAAAATATAGCAAGGTGTACATGTCAATACCAAACTCCCAATCTATCTTCCCCCCAACCATAAGTTCATTCTCTAAGTCTGTGAGTCTGTTTCTGTTTTGTAAATAAGTTCATTTGTATCTTTTTTTTAGATTAATATAAGCAATATCATGTGATATTTGTCTTTCTCTGCCTGACTTACTTCACTTAGTCGGATAATCTCCATGTCCATCCATTTTGCTGCAAGTGGCATTATTTCATTCTTTTTAGTGGCTGAGTAATATTCCATTGTATATATGTACCACATCTTCTTTATCCATTCCTCTGTCAGTGGACATTTAGGTTGCTTCCATGTCCTGGCCATTGTAAACAGTGCGGCAATGAACATTAGGGTGCCTGTATACTTTCGAACCAAGTTTTTCTCTGGATATATGCCCAGGAGTGGGATTGCTGGATCATATGGTAGCTCTATTTTCAGTTTTTTAAGGAACCTCCCTGTTCTCCACAGTGGCTGTACCAATTTACATTCCCACCAACAGTATAAGAGAATTCCCTTTTTTCCATACCCTCTCCAGCTTTTATTGTTTGTAAAGTTTTTTTAATGATGGCCATTCTGACTGCTGTGAGTTGATATCTCATTATACTTTTGATTTGCAGTTCTCTAATAATTAGCGATGTTGAACATCTTTTCATGTGTCTCTTGACCATGTGTATGTTTTCTTTGGAGAAATGTCTATTTAGGTTTTCTGCCCATTTTTTTTATTGTTTTTGTTTTTATGGTATTGAGCCACATGAGCTGTTTGTAAATTTTGGACACTAATACTTTGTCAGTTGCATCACTGAAAATATTTTCTCCCATTCTGTGGGTTGTCTTTTCATTTTGTTTATGGTTTCCTTTGCTGTGCAAAAGCTTTTGAGTTTAATTAGGTCCCATTTGCTTATTTTTGTTTTCCATAAGAAAGCACATAATTTAATTGTAGGTGATTAGGTAGCATTGGAGCTCAATTGAGGTTCTATCAATGGTGGAATGAATAAGTAAAATAAATTGATTGTGTTGTGTCTTATATGATGAGTAGGAACTATATAGGCAAAGAAGTAGGGGAAGTTTATGCCAAAAGGGGAAGCAGCATCTACATGGGTGTGATGTGTTGAAAAAAAACTTTTGGGTACTTCAAACAAGGTAGCTGATGTAACTCAGAAAAGAAATGTTCAGGCATAAACAGAGAGTGGTGGTGAAAGATAGAGAAGAAAGGATAAATTTGAGAGGAATTTAGGAAAAATTGACAGGGCTTGATGGTGATGAGGAAGAAAAGATAAGTCTTAAATAATTCCCATGTTTCTGGCTTGGACTCTGAGTGAATGGTTATATCATTTATTGAGATCAGAAATACAGAGGAAGACATCCTCAGAAGGTGGAGTCAGGATGGCAGTGTGGGAAGACGTGGAGTTAGCATCTCCCCACAACTAGGGCTCATGCCCGCTCCTGGTGGGGGACTCTGATGCCCAAGGAGACAGGAGGAACCCCAAAGTGAACCAGCATCTTTTAGGATCTTGGTTCACAAGCCCGGGGATGGGCCAAAGCTCCTGTGGTGGGAGCTCCAAGTCTGAACCACTGGACTAACAGAGAACCTCAGACCCCAGGCAATATTCATCGGAGTGAGGTCTCACAGAGTTCCTCATCTCAGCACCAAGACCCAGCTCTACCCAAATGCCTACAAAACCCAGTGTTGGAACCTCAGGGCAAGCAACCAGTAAGACAGGAACACAATCCCACTCATTAAAAAAAAAAAGAAACAGCAAAAAAATATGTCACAGATGAAGGAGCAAAGTAAAAACCTACAAGACCAAATAAATGAAGAGGAAATAAGCAATCTGTCTGAAAAAGAATTCAGAGTAATGACAGTAAAGATGATCCAGAATCTTGGAAATAGAATGGAGGCACAGATTGAGAAAATACAAGAAATGTTTAACAAAGATCTAGAAGAACTAAACAATAAACAAACAGAGACGAACAACACAATAACTGAAATGAAAAATACACTAGAAGGAATCAATAACAGGATAACTGAGGCAGAAGATGAATAAGTGAGCTGGAAGACAAAATGGTGGAAATAACTGCCAAGGAGCAGAATAAAGAAAAAAGAATGAAAATAATTGAAGACAATCTCAAAGACCTCTGGGACAACACTAAATGCACCAACATTTAAATTATAGGGTTCCCAGAAGAAGAAGAGGAAAAGAAAGAGTCTGAGAGAATATATTTGAAGAGATTATAGTCAAAAACTTCCCTAACATGGGAAAGGAAACAGTCACCCAAGTCCAGGAAGCACAGTGAGTCCCATACAGGATAAACCCTACGAAAAACACACCAAGACACATATTAATCAAACTAACAAAAATTAAATTCAAAGAAAAAATATTAAAAGCAGCAAGGGAAAAACAAAAAATAACATACAAAGGAATGCCCATAAGGTTATGAGCTGATTTTTCAGCGGAAACTCTGCAAGCCAGAAGGCAGTGGCAGGATATACTTAAAGTGATGAAAGAGAAAAACCTACAACCAAGATGGATCTCATTCAGATTCAATGGAAAAGTCAAAAGCTTTTCAGACAAGCAAAAGCTAAGAGAATTCACCACCACCAAACCAGCTTTACAACAAATGCTAAAGAAACTTCTTTAGGTGGGAAACACAAGAGAAGAGAAAGACCCACAAAAACAAACCCAAAGCAATAAAGAAAATGGTAATAGGAACATACATATTGATAATAACCTTGAATGTAAATTGATTAAATGCCCCAACCAAAAGACAGAGACTGGCTGAATGGATACAAAAACAAGACCCAAATGTATGCTGTCTACAAGAGACCCACTTCAGACCTAGGGACACATACAGACTGAAAATGAAGAGATGGAAAAAGATATTCCATGCAAATGAAAATCAAAAGAAATTTGGAGTAGCAATACTCATATCAGATAAAATAGACTTTAAAATAAAGACTGTTACAACAAGTAAGGAGGGACACTACATAATGATCAAAGGATCAATCCAAGAAGAAGATACAACAATTATAAATGTCTATGCACCCAACATAAGAGCACCTCAATACATAAGGCAAATGCTAACAACCATCAAAGGAGAAATCGACAGTAACACAATAATAGTAGGGGACTATTAACACCCCACTTACACCAATGGACAGATCATCCAAACAGAAAATAAATAAGGAAACACAAGCTTTAAATGACACAATAGACCAGATAGATCTAATTGATCTTTATAGAACATTCCACCCAAAAGTGGCAGAATACACTTTCTTCTCAAATGCACATGGAACATTCTCCAGGATAGATCATATCTTGGGTCACAAATCAAGCCTCAGAAAATTTAAGAAAATTGAAATCATATCAAGCAAGTTTTCTGACCACAACACTATGAGACTGGAAATCAATTACAGGAAAAAAACTGTAAAAACACAAATACATGGAGGTTAAACAGTGCACTTCTAAATAACCAAGAGATCACTGAAGAAATCAAAGAAGAAATTAAAAAATACATAGAAACAAATGACAATGAAAACATGATGACCCAAAACTATGGGACGTGGCAAAAGGAGTTCTAAGAGGGAAGTTTATAGCAATACAATCTCATGTCAAGACAACAAGAAAAATCTCAAATAAACAATCTAACCCTATACTTAAAACAACTAGAGAAAGAAGAACAAAGAAAACCCAAAGTCAGTAGAAGGAAAAAAATCATAAAGAACAGAGCAGAAATAAATGAAATAGAAACAAAGAAAACAATAGCAAAGATCAGTAAAACTAAAGCTGGTTCTTTGAGAAGATAAACAAAATTGATAAATTCTTAGCCAGACTCATCAAGAAAAAAAGGGAGAGGATGCAAATCAATAAAATGAGAAATGAAAAAGGAGAAATCACAACTGACACTGCAGAAATACAAAGGATTATAAGAGACTACTACAAACAATTACATGCCAATAAAATGGACAACCACGAAGAAATGGACAAATTCTGGGAAAGGTACAATTTTCCAAGACTGAACCAGGAAGAATTAGAAAATATAAACAGACCTATGACAAGTAATGAAATTGAAACCATAATTAAAAATCTTCCAACAAACAAAAGTCCAGGACCAGATGGCTTCACAGGCGAATTCTATCAAACACTTAGAGAAGGGCTAACACCCATCCTTCTAAAACACTTCCAAAGAATTGCAGAGGGAGAAACACTCCCAAATTCATTCTATGATGCCACCATCACCCTGATACCAAAACCAGACAAAGATGTCACACAAAAAGAAAATTATACACCAATATCACTGATGAACATAGATGCAAAAATCCTGAACAAAATACTAGCAAACAGAATCTAACAGCACATTAAAAGGATCATACACCATGATCAAGTGGGATTTATCCCAGGGATACAAGGATTCTTCAATATACACAAATCAATCAATGTGATACACTACATTAACAAATTAAGGAATAAAAACCATGTGATCATCTCAATAGATGCAGAAAAAGCTTTTGACAAAATTCAACACCGATTTATGATAAAAACTCTCCAGAAAATGGGCATAGAGGGAACCTACCTCAATATAATAAAGGCCGTATATGACAAACCCACAGCAAGCATCATACTCAATTGTGAAAAACTGAAAGCATTTCCACTAATATCAGGAACAAGATAAGGATGTCACTCTCGCCACTCCTATTCAACATAGTTTTGGAAGTCCTAGCCACAGCAGTCAGGGAAGAAAAAGAAATAAAAGGAATACAAGTTGGAAAAGAAGAAGTAAAACTGTCACTGTTTGTCGATGACATGATACTATACATAGAAAATCCTAAAGATGCCACCAGAAAAATACTAGAACTAATCAATGAATTTGGTAAGGTTGCAGGATACAAAATTAATGCACAGAAATCTCTGGCATTCCTATACACTAATGATGAAAAATCTGTAAGAGAAATTAAGGAAACACTCCCATTTACCATTGCAACAAAAAGAATAAAATACCTAGGAATAAACCTGCCTAAGGAGGTGAAAGTCTCATACTCAGAAAACTATAAAACACTGATGAAAGAAATCAAAGATGATATAAACAGATGGAGAGATATACCATGTCTTGAACTAGAAGAATCAATATTGTGAAAATGACTATACTCCCCAAAGTAATCTACAAATTCAGTGCAGTCCCTATCAGCCTACCAATGGCATTCTTCACAGAATTAGAACAAAAAATTTTACAATTTGTATGGAAACACAAAAGACCCCGAATAGCCAAAGCAATCTTTTTTTTTTTTTTGCTGTATGCGGGCCTCTCACTGTTGTGGCCTCTCCCGTTGCGGAGCACAGGCTCCGGACGCACAGGCTCAGCGGCCATGGCTCACGGGCCCAGCCGCTCCGCGGCATATGGGATCCTCCCAGACCGGGGCACGAACCCGTATCCCCTGCATCGGCAGGCGGACTCTCAACTACTGCGCCACCAGGGAGGCCCCCGAATAGCCAAAGCAATCTTGAGAAAGAAAAACGGAGTTGGAGGAATCAGGTTCCCTGACTTCAAACTATACTACAAAGCTACAGTAATCAAGACAGTATGGTACTGGCACAGAAACAGAAATATAGATCCGTGGTACAGGATAGAATGCCCAGAGATAAACCCACACACATATGGGCACCTAATTTATAACAAAGGTGGCAAGAACATACCAATGGAGAAAAGACAGCCTCTTCAATAAGTGGTGCTGGGAAAAGTGGACAGCTACATGTAAAAGAATGAAATTAGAACACTACCTAACACCATACACAAAAATAAACTCCAAATGGATTAAAGACTTAAATGTACAACCAGACACTATAAAACTCTTAGAGGAAAACATAGGAAAAACACTCTTTGACATAAACCACAGCAAAATCTTTTTTGACCCACCTCCTAGAGTAATGGAAATAAAAACAAAAAGAAACAAATGGGACTTAATTAAACTTAAAAGCTTTTGTGCAGCAAAGGAAACCATAAACAAGACAAAAAGACAACTCTCAGAATGGGAGAAAATATTTTCAAATGAAATAACAAAGGATTAATCTCCCAAATATACAAACAGCTCATGGAGCTCAATATCAAAAAACAAACAATCCAGTTAAAAAATGGGTGGAAGGGCTTCCCTGGTGGCGCAGTGGTTGAGAGTCTGCCTGCCAATGCAGGGGACACGGGTTCGTGCCCCAGTCCAGGAAGATCCCACATGCCGCGGAGCAGCTGGGCCCGTGAGCCATGGCCACTGGGCCTTCACATCCGGAGCCTGTGCTCCGCAACCGGAGAGGCCACAACAGTGAGAGGCCCGCGTACCGCAAAAAAAAAAAAAAAAAAAAAAAAAAAAAAAAAATGGGTGGAAGACCTAAATAGACATTTCACCAAGGAAGACATATAGATGGCCAAGAGGCAAATGAAAAGATGCTCAGCATTACTAATTATCAGAGAAATGCAAATCAAAACTACAATGACGTATCACCTCATGCTGGTCAGAATGGCCATAATCATAAAAACTAGAAACAATAAATGCTGGAAAGGGTGTGGTGAAACAGAACCCTCCTGCACTGTTGGTGGGAATGTAAATTGATACAACCACTATTGAAAACAGTATGGAGGTTCCTTAAAAAACTAAAAATAGAACTACCATATGACCCAGCAATCCCACTACTGGGCATATACCCTGAGAAAAGCATAATTCAAAAAGAGACATGTACCACAATGTTCACTGCAGCTCTATTTACAATAGCCAGGACATGGAAGCAACCTAAGTGTCCACTGACAGATGAATGGATAAAGATGTGGCACATATATACAATGGAATATTACTCAGCCATAAAAGGAAATGAAATTGAGTTATTTGTATTGAGATCGATGGACATAGAGACTGTCTTACAGAGTGAAGTAAGTCAAAAAGAGAAAAACAAATACCATGTGCTAACGCATATATATGGAATCTAAAAAAAAAAAAAAAAAGGTACTGATGAGCCCAGTTGCAGGGCAGGAAATAAGAGGTAGACGTAGAAAATGGACTTGAGGACATGGGGTGGGAGAGCTAAGCTGGAGCGAAGTGAGAGTAGCATCAACATATATACACTACCAAATGTAAAATAGCTGGCTGGTGGGAAGCAGCTGCATAGCACAGGGAGATCAGCTCCAGCTCTGTGCTTTGTGATGACCTAGAGGGGTGGGCTAGGGAGGGTGGGAGGGAGGCTCAAGAGGGAGGGATATTGGGACATGTGTGTGCATATGGCTGATTCGCTTTGTTGTGCAGCAGAAACTAACACAGTATTGTGAAGCAATTATACTCCAATTAAGATCTTTTTTTTTTTTTTTAAAGTACAGAGGAATATTTTCTGGAGTTAATAGGTGTAAGGCTATGAACAAAGATAAGTCTTTGGCTCAGCTGTACAGAATCTTCAAGTTTAGTGGGTAAGAAAGTCACATAGACAAGTGATATTATAGTAATATATTCAAGGTACAGTAATGGCATCAGAAAGGGGAGATTAACAGCCTTGGAGAGGCATATCAATAGTAGTTAACAGTACAGACTCTGGAACCCACTACCATCAGGGTTTGACTCCTAATTCTTCCTTTGAGATAATGTGTTCCTTAACCTTTTCATGTCAGGTTTCTCATCTGCAAAATGGGAATAACATTCGCATCTATACCATAGGGTTAATGTGAGGTTTTCATTAGAACAACGTTGGGAACACAAACAGTGCTTAAATAAATTGGTGAGTAAGGCATCAAGGAGAGATTTATAAAGGAGATCATCTGTAAGTCAAGCCCTGATAAGTGCTTAGGTGTTTTTCAAGTGGACTAACCAGGAGGATGTCAGGGAGCAGGGAAAGCATATGCAAAGTCATGGAGTCAAGATAAAGTTGAGGGTCTGGGGAGATTTGACTAGCTCCATGTAGCTGGAGGTTTCTATTTATGTCTCGTATTAGAGGTAGACAGTGCTGGAAAGGGACTGGAGCCCTATGAAGCTCTGGTTTATTAAATCAGACTCTGTTACTCTTTGTCATCCTTCTTTCCCCTGCCTATCACCTTTTCTCTCTTGCAAGTCCTTTCCTTTTTCTGCTTGCTGTCTTTACCTTGCAGATGGCTATTCATGGATCTGTGTATTTTGTTAAGACTTTGCCCCTCTGTATTCATGCCTACATCCTGTAACTAATCCCAAAGCCAAAATCAAGTTAATCTTTGTTGCTTAAACATCTCCTATCCAACATACCTGGTTCTACCATAGGACTCCCTCATTCCTCAGAATCTTAGTCTTGAAAACTCACTGATCCTCAGACTTGAACTTCTGCATTATATTTCTAGACATGGCCTTGGTTTCCTCTTGACCATATTTATATTCTTATGCCATCCACCCAATCTATCTTGAGTTAGTAACCCTTTTGGACTGACCTGTCCTAGAATGCCTATTTTGGTTCCGGTGAGGAATGGAGGAGGCTTTCACACTGCCCTTGTTCTCTGGGGGCAGTTAATTTCGTGCCTATACCCTTCAGTGACTCATCCTCCCTGACAGGTAATTGGAAGTCTGAGATGCTGAGCATGGAACTGGGACAGACATAAAATTGAAACAGTACTTGTTTTATCATCTGCAGTCCTACATCCTCATAGAAACAATAAAAGAGCAGTATTGATAAAAGAAATAAATTGAGGACAGTCAGGCATTCAAAAGATTTGAAACTAAGATGCTAGACAGAGAGAGAGAGTCCAAGTAGAGGCAGGAGACAGAACCTGGGGAAACCATGTGAGTACAAGAGAGGTCAAAGACAAGGTGGAAGGAAACAAGCCAATTTTTATGAGGTGAAGTCCTGGTCAGGACATTGAAGGCGGCTAGGGAAGATGGACACTGTGCCATCCAAAATCACTTGGGAGCTCTGGAAAATGGTCAGGAGTCCTGGAGACCGTCCAAACAGTACAAGTTACTAACTGTGCGCAACTCCCTTTTAAGGAAATGTCCTCGAGGCAGTATGATTGCAAAAGGGTATTCAGACTTGGAGATAGAAGCAAGCATTGTGGTTCAGGTCATGTGACCTTGCACAAAGCAAATCACCTTTCTGAGTCTTAGCTTCTTACATGTTAAATGTAGGAGGGGAAAAAAAAAACAATAAAAAACAACAACTTTCCTGCCCTGGGTATCCAACAAATCTTTACAAACAAAGTAAAATAATGCATGTGAAAGCACTTAATGAAGCTGTAAAGCCAATATTGATGGAGCAAATTATAATCATTAATTCGATTTCACAGAGGAAGAAATGTTAACAATAGAATGTGCTTGCTATTTCAAGGGTTTGCCATTCTGTGGGAACAGGGAAATATCAAGAACGGAGGTCTGACCTAGGGATAAAATTACCAATTCATTCCACCTTCCTTTCAGGGTTCTTATGACACTTAACTTGCCAAGTTTCAACCACAAGACCATATGTTTGTTAGATCATGTGGGTAAATGTGGTTTATTCTGATTATTTGTTTGTATTAACATTATTAGTGCAGTGCTTCATTTATTATGCTGACCCAAATTCAATCTGTCAGGAGGCTTCACAGAACACAAAAGTGTAAAAATACTCTAAATGCAAGTGCTTTTTATTTTTATTTATTTATTTATTTATTTTTATTTTTCAGTACGTGGGCCTCTCCCTGTTGTGGCCTCTCCCGTTGCGGAGCACAGGCTCCGGACGCACAGGCCCAGTGGCCATGGCTCACGGGCCCAGCCGCTCCGTGGCATGTGGGATCCTCCCGGACCGGGGCACGAACCCACGTCCCCTGCGTCGGCAGGCAGACTGTCAACCACTGCACCACCAGGGAAGCCCCAAGTGCTTTTTAGAATAGGAGAACACTAAGCTCACCTCCTCCCCAGCAGATCTTGGGGGCAATCAACTTGGCCCTCACACGGAGTGGTACTCATGCTGATCACAGGCCGACCCTTTCTAAAGCCTTGAAGATCCTTCTGAAGTGTCAAAGGAATATTCCTATGAAGTAATGACAGCTTTAATATTTACTGTACTTTAATTATTCTCATTATTTGGAAGTTGGTATTCACTGCCCTAATTCAAACTAAGTCATTTGCCCAAACAAATCACTCGTTTTCGGAGTATCCTGAGTAACAAAATATATGTTGAACTCTTGTCTTCAATGCTTCTCTCTCACAATTACAAATAATATGCTAAGTTCAGACACTAAAGTGTAGAATCATTATAATTAGCTAAATTCAGAGGTTTTTTTTTTTACATCTTTATTGGAGTATAATTGCTTAACAATGGTGTGTTAGTTTCTGCTTTATAACAAAATTAATCAGTTATACATATGTTCCCATATCCCCTCCCTCTTGCGTCTCCCTCCCACCCTCCCTATCCCACCCCTCCAGGCGGTCACAAAGCACCGAGCTGATCTCCCTGTGCTATGCGGCTGCTTCCCACTAGCTATCTACCTTACGTTTGGTAGTGTATATATGTCCATGCCTCTCTTTCGCTTTGTCACAGCTTACCCTTCCCCCTCGCCATATCCTCAAGTCCATTCTCTAGTAGGTCTGTGTCTTTATTCCTGTCTTACCCCTGTGTTCTTCATGACATTTTTTCCCTTAAATTCCATATATATGTGTCAGCATACAGTATTTGTCTTTCTCTTTCTGACTTACTTCACTCTGTATGACAGACTCTAGGTCCATCCACCTCATTACAAATAGCTCAATTTTGTTTCTTTTTATGGCTGAGTAATATTCCATTGTATATATGTGCCACATCTTCTTTATCCATTCATCCGATGATGGACACTTAGGTTGTTTCCATCTCCGGGCTATTGTAAATAGGGCTGCTATGAACATTTTGGTACATGACTCTTTTTGAATTACGGTTTTCTCAGGGTATATGCCCAGTAGTGGGATTGCTGGGTCATATGGTAGTTCTATTTTCAGTTTTTTAAGGAACCTCCATACTGTTCTCCATAGTGGCTGTACCAATTCACATTCCCACCAGCAGTGCAAGAGGGTTCCCTTTTTTCCACACCCTCTCCAGCATTTATTGTTTCTAGATTTTTTGACGATGGCCATTCTGACTGGTGTGAGATGATATCTCATTGTAGTTTTGATTTGCATTTCTCTAATGAGTAAAGATGTTGAGCATCCTTTCATGTGTTTGTTGGCAGTCTGTATATCTTCTGTGGAGAAATGTCTATTTAGGTCTTCTGCCCATTTCTGGATTGGGTCGTTTGTTTTTTTGTTATTGAGCTGCATGGGCTGCTTATAAATTTTGGAGATTAATCCTTTGTCAGTTGCTTCATTTGCAAATATTTTCTCCCATTCTGAGGGTTGTCTTTTGGTCTTGTTTATGGTTTCCTTTGCTGTGCAAAAGCTTTTAAGTTTCATTAGGTCCCATGTGTTTATTTTTGTCTTTATTTCCATTTCTCTAGGAGGTGGGTCGAAAAGGATCTTGCTGTGATTTATGTCATAGAGTGTTCTGCCTGTGTTTTCCTCTAAGAGTTTGAAAGTTTCTGGCCTTACATTTAGGTCTTTAATCCATTTTGAGCTTATTTTTGTGTATGGTGTTAGGGAGTGATCTAATCTCATACTTTTACATGTCCCTGTCCAGTTTTCCCAGCACCACTTATTGAAGAGACTGTCCTTTCTCCACTGTACATTCCTGCCTCCTTTATCAAAGATAAGGTGACCATATGTGCGTGGGTTTATCTCTGGGCTTTCTCTCCTGTTCCATTGATCTATCTTTCTGTTTTTGTGCCAGTACCACACTGTCTTGATTACTGTAGCTTTGTAGTATAGTCTGAAGTCAGGGAGCCTGATTCCTCCAACTCCATTTTTCGTTCTCAAGATTGCTTTGGCTATTTGGGGTCTTTTGTGTTTCCATGCAAATTGTGAATTTTTTTGTTCTAGTTCTGTGAAAAATACCAGTGGTAGTTTGATAGGGGTTGCATTGAATCTGTAGATTGCTTTGGGTAGTAGAGTCATTTTCACAATGTTGATTCTTCCAATCCAAGAACATGGTATATCTCTCCATCTATTTGTATCACCTTTAATTTCGTTCATCAGTGTCTTATGATTTTCTGCATACAGGTCTTTTGTCTCCTTAGGTAAGTTTATTCCTAGATATTTTATTCTTTTTGTTGCAATGGTAAATGGGAGTGTTTTCTTGATTTCACTTTCAGATTTTTCATCATTAGTATATAGGAATGCCAAAGATTTCTGTGCATTAATTTTGTATCCTGCTACTTTACCAAATTCATTGATTAGCTCTAGTAGTTTTCTGGTAGCATCTTTAGGATTCTCTATGTATAGTATCATGTCATGTGCAAACAGTGACAGCTTTACTTCTTCTTTTCCGATTTGGATTCCTTTTATTTCCTTTTCTTCTCTGATTGCTGTGGCTCAAACTTCCAAAACTATGTTGAATAAGAGTGGTGAGAGTGGGCAACCTTGTCTTGTTCCTGATCTTCGTGGAAATGGTTTCAGTTTTTCACCATTGAGGACAATGTTGGCTGTGGGTTTGTCATATATGGCCTTTATTATGTTGAGGAAAGTTCCCTCTATGCCTACTTTCTGCAGGGTTTTTATCATAAATGGGTGTTGAATTTTGTCGAAAGCTTTCTCTGCATCTATTGAGATGATCATATGGTTTTTCTCCTTCAGCTTGTTAATATGGTGTATCACATTGATTGATTTGCGTATATTGAAGAATCCTTGCATTCCTGGAATAAACCCCACTTGATCATGGTGTATGATCCTTTTAATGTGCTGTTGGATTCTGTTTGCTAGTATTTTGTTGAGGATTTTTGCATCTATGTTCATCAGTGATATTGGCCTGTAGTTTTCTTTCTTTGTGACATCCTTGTCTGGTTTTGTTATCAGAGTGATGGTGGCCTCGTAGAATGAGTTTGGGGGTGTTCCTCCCTCTGCTATATTTTGGAAGAGTTTGGGAAGGATAGGTGTTAGCTCTTCTCTAAATGTTTGATAGAATTCACCTGTGAAGCCATCTGGTCCTGGGCTTTTGTTTGTTGGAAGATTTTTGATCACAGTTTCAATTTCAGTGCTTGTGATTGGTCTGTTCCTATTTTCTATTTCTTCCTGATTCAGTCTTGGAAGGTTGTGCATTTCTAAGAATTTGTCCATTTCTTCCAGGTTGTCCATTTTATTGGCATAGAGTTGCTTATAGTAATCTCTCATGATCTTTTGTATTTCTGCAGTGTCAGTTGTTACTTCTCCTTTTTCCTTTCTAATTCTATTGATTTGAGTCTTCTCCCTTTTTTTCTTGATGAGTCTGGCTAATGGTTTATCAATTTTGTTTATCTTCTCAAAGAACCAGCTTTTAGTTTTATTGATCTTTGCTATCGTTTCCTTCATTTCTTTTTCATTTATTTCTGATCTGATTTTTATGATTTCTTTTTTTTTTTCTTTTTTTTTTTTGCGGTACGCGGGCCTCCCACTGTTGTGGCCTCTCCCGTTGCGGACCACAGGCTCCGGACGCGCAGGCTCAGTGGCCATGGCTCACGGGCCCAGCCGCTCTGAGGCATGTGGGATCTTCCCAGACCGGGGCACGAACCCGTGTCCCCTGCATCGGCAGGCAGACTCTCAACCACTGCGCCACCAGGGAAGCCCTATGATTTCTTTCCTTCTGCTAACTTTGGGGTGTTTTTGTTCTTCTTTCTCTAATTGCTTTAGGTGCGAGGTTAGGTTGTTTATTCGAGATGCTTCCTGTTTCTTAAGGTGGGATTGTATTGCTATAAACTTCCACCTTAGAACTGCTTTTGCTGCATCCCATAGGTTTTGGGTCGTCGTGTCTCCATTGTCATTTGTTTCTAGGTATTTTTTAATTTCCTCTTTGATTTCTTCAGTGATCACTTCGTTATTAAGTAGTGTATTGTTTAGCCTCCATGTGTTTGTATTTTTTACAGATCTTTTCCTGTAATTGATATCTAGTCTCATAGCATTGTGGTCGGAAAAGATACTTGATACAATTTCAATTTTCTTAAATTTACCAAGGCTTAATTTGTGACCCAAGATATGATCTATCCTGGAGAATGTTCCATGAGCACTTGAGAAAAATGTGTATTCTGTTGTTTTTGGATGGAATGTCCTATAAATATCAATTAAGTCCATCTTGTTTAATGTATCATTTAAAGCTTGTCTTTCCTTATTTATTTTCATTTTGGATGATCTGTCCATTGGTGAAAGTGGGGTGTTAAAGTCCCCTACTATGAGTGTGTTACTGTCGATTTCCCCTTTTATGGCTGTTAGTATTTGCCTTTTGTATTGAGGTGCTCCTATGTTGGGTGCATAAATATTTACAATTGTTATATCTTCTTCTTGGATGGATCCCTTGATCATTATGTAGTGTCCTTCTTTGTCTCTTCTAGTAGTCTTTGTTTTAAAGTCTATTTTGTCTGATATGAGAATTGCTACTCCAGCTTTCTTTTGGTTTCCATTTGCATGGAGTATCTTTTTCCATCCCCTTACTTTCAGTCTGTATGTGTCTCTGTGTCTGAAGTGGGTCTCTTGTAGACAGCATATATATGGGTCTTGTTTTTGTATCCATTCAGCCAATCTGTGTCTTTTGGTGGGAGGATTTAGTCCATTTACATTTAAGGTAATTATCGATATGTATGTTCCTATTCCCATTTTCTTAATTGTTTTGGGTTCGTTATTGTAGGTCTTTTCCTTCTGTTGTGTTTCTTGCCTAGAGAAGTTCCTTTAGTATTTATTGTAAAGCTGGTTTGGTGGTGCTGAACTCTCTCAGCTTTTGCTTGTCTGTAAACGTTTTAATTTCTCCATCAAATCTGAATGAGATCCTTGCTGGGTAGAGTAATCTTGGTTGCAGGTTTTTCTCCTTCATCACTTTAAATATATCCTGCCACTCCCTTCTGGCTTGCAGAGTTTCTGCTGAAAGATCAGCTGTTAACCTGATGGGATTCCCTTGTGTGTTATTTGTTGTTTTTTCCCTTGCTGCTTTTAATATGTTTTCTTTGTATTTAATTTTTGACAGTTTGATTAATATGTGTCTTGGCGTATTTCTCCTTGGATTTATCCTGTATGGGGCTCTCTGTGCCTCCTGGACTTGACTGTTTCCTTTCCCATATTAGGGAAGTTTTTGACTATAATCTCTTCAAATATTTTCTCAGACCCTTTCTTTGTCTCTTCTTCTTCTGCAACCCCTATAATTCGAATGTTGGTGTGTTTAATGTTGTCCCAGAGGTCTCTGAGACTGTCCTCAGTTCTTTTCATTCTTTTTTCTTTCTTCTGCTCTGCAGTAGTTATTTCCACTATTTCATCTTCCACGTCACTTATCCGTTCTTCTGCCTCAGTTATTCTGCTATTGATCCCATCTAGAGTATTTTTCATTTCATTTATTGTGTTTTGAATCGTTGCTTGATTCATCTTTAGTTCTTCTAGGTCCTTGTTAACTGTTTCTTGCATGTTGTCTATTCTATTTCCAAGATTTTGGATCATCTTTCCTATCATTATTCTGAATTCTTTTTCAGGTAGACTGCCTATTTCCTCTTTATTGGTTAGGTCTGGGGGGTTTTTATCTTGCTCCTTCTCCTGCTGTGTGTATTTCTGTCTTCTCATTTTGCTTATCTTACTGTGTTTGGGGTCTCCTTTTTGCAGGCTGCAGGTTCGTAGTTCCCGTTGTTTTTGGTGTCTGTCCCCAGTGGCTAGGGTTGGTTCAGTGGGTTGTGTAGGCTTCCTGGTGGAGGGGACTAGTGCCTGTGTTCTGGTGGATGAGGCTGGATCTTGTCTTTCTGGTGGGCAGGTCCACGTCTGGTGGTGTGTTTTGGGGTGTCTGCAGACTTTTTATGAGTTTAGGCCACCTCTCTGCTAATGGGTGGCATTGTGTTCCTGTCTTGCTAGTTGTTTGGCATAGGGTGTCCAGCACTGTAGCTTGCTGGTCGTTGAGTGAAGCTGGGTGCTGGTGTTGAGATGGAGATCGTGGGAAGATTTTCGCCGTTTGATATTATGTGGAGCTGGGAGGTCTCTTGTGGACCAGTGTCCTGAAGTTGGCTCTCCCACCTCAGAGTCATAGCACTGACTCCTGGCTCCTCAATTTGGGATGATTTGTTGTCTATTCATGTATTCCACAGATGCAGGGTACATCAAGTTGATTGTGGAGCTTTAATCCGCTGCTTCTGAGGCTGCTGGGAGAGATTTCCCTTTCTCTTCTTTGTTCTCACAGCTCCCAGGTCTCAGCTTTGGATTTGGCCCCGCCTCTGCGTGTAGGTCACCAGAGGGCGTGTCTGTTCTTCGCTCAGACAGGACAGGGTTAAAGGAAAAGCCGCTTCGGGGACTCTGGCTCACTCAGGCCTGGGAGGAGGGAGGGGCACGGACTGCGGGGCGAGCCCGCAGCGTCAGAGGTGGCGTGACGTTGCAGGCACCAGCGTGAGATGCGCCGTGCGCTCTCCCGGGGAAGCCGTCCTGGATCTCGGGACCCCGGCAGTGACGGGCTGCACAGGCTCCCCGGAAGGGGGGCCTGGACAGTGACCTGCGCTCGCACACAGGCCTCCTGGTGGCGGCAGCAGCCCCAGCGTCCCACGCCAGTCTCTGGGGTCCGCGCTTTCAGCCGCAGCTCGCGCCCGTCTCTGTAGCTCCTATAAGCAGCGCTCTTAATCCCCTCTCCTCGCGCACCAGGAAACAAAGAGGGAAGAAAAAGTCTCTTGCTTCTTCGGCAGGTCCAAACTTTTTCCCGGACTCCCTCCCAGCTAGCTGTGGCACACTAACCCCTTCAGGCTGTGTTCACGCCGCCAACCCCAGCCTGCTCCCTGCCTTCCGACCAAAGCCTGAGCCTCAGCTCCCAGCCCCGCCCGCCCCGGCGGGTGAGCAGACAAGCCTCTCGGGCTGGTGAGTGCCGGTTGGCACCGATCTTCTGTGCGAGAATCTCTCCGCTTTGCCCTACCCAGGTACGTGGGGAGTTTCTTGCCTTTTGGGGGGTCTGAGGTCTTCTGTCAGCGTTCAGTAGGTGTTCTGTAGGAGTTGTTCCACGTGTAGCTGTATTTCTGGTGTATCTGTGGGGAGGAAGGTGATCTCCGCGTCTTACTCTTCCACCATCTTCCCCGGAAGTCTACCCACGGTTTTCTAAGTCATAAGTCAGCCCACCAGGTGAGGCTTCCTTCTTCTTCAGCCTCATTTCTCCCCTTTGTGACCACATACTCTGTGTTTCAGCCATGCAGACAATTTGCAGTTCCCCAAAGGTATCATCCGTTCAATAATTTTATGCCTTTGTATATGCATCCTCCCCACCGCTTCAAGCCTAGTTCAGTCTTTGTTCATCAGGGAAGCTCCTACTCATGCTTCAAAACTCATGGCATGCATTATATCCTTGGTGAAGCCTTCCCAAATTTCCATTAGATAGGACATGCCCTCTCCCTCTCTGCCCTCACTGTTCCTCCCTGGGAGTTACTGGCTGTGGCCCTCAAATGGCTACAAGCTTCTTGGGGGAGAGAAGAATGATTTGTTCATGTTCACATTTCATTTTCCTAGCCCGTGGTCTGGCACAAAGTAGACCTCCAAAAATCTTGTGGGACCAAGGGATGCAAGAAGTCTCCTCTAGTCTGGTTCATTTGTGTGAAGGAGCCTCACTGTCTCAGTCCCGTTTCAAATGCTTCCTGACATAAAATATCAGGAAAACAGGTTTTTTCTTATGACAAATGGGCATGGATTATGAAAATGTTATGCAATATTAGGCAAATGCTACACTGTTTCCTGCAGGAACTGTCCACGTATACAACTTTCAGACAGTTGAGCAGTGAAGCTTTTGTTGCAGGTGGATGGGGTCAGTGTATGGGACTATGACAGTCAGCTTCTTTAGTGGATGAACTTTACTTGTCCCTGAGCTTCACTCCAACTGGAGGAGGTAAGACTGTTTATCAGGACCTTTTCTTTGTGCCATAGCAACCTAATTGCTCTCTCTGATCGTTAAAAGGAGAGACACAGGAAATCAGCTTCCTTTCTCCTTCCTATTTGTAAGAATCTTTTGACTGAAACTAAGCTAACAGACTTGGGTTGAATGCAGGTGAAATTGAGGGGACTTCAGCTGTTAGAAACAAATAGAATGATGTTAAATGCCATTGATGATGAGGGGGTTGAAGAATTCACTGGGAAAGAGACAAGAAGGAAAAGTAATTCTCTGTGGATGGGTGTAAATCAAAATGATAATCTAGAGTTGCAGCTGAGAATTGACAAATAAATGTGTGGTCATGAGAGATTGCTAATTCCAGGGAAGGAGAGGGGTGTGTATGGCAGGGAGAAAGAGAGAGAGAGAGAGAGAAGTCCAGGAGGTAAGAACTGCTTATAAGCATGGTGCTCCATTTCTGGTTTCCAGATAGTGATATTTCTGTGTGAGGATGTCATTCAGAAGAATGTTCAAAATGCCATAGTCAGAATGGTATTTTAGTACCTCATCTTTAATATAAGTTGTTAATTAATGAAACATACTAAATACTGATGAAATTGAATGTTCCAATCAGGCAGTAGAACATATTTAAGGATATATATTTATATATCAACATATATAAATACAATTGCTATATATATGTTTATATGTACACACATATATATGTGTCTGTCTGTCTGCCCCCCTGTAGAATAAAAACAATTGTATTTTCAGCAGATACATTTATTAAGTCAGCACAGGACTCCCTCTCACTTCTGGTTCTGACGTGAGAATGGCCCATTTCAATCACTATCACTAAGGAACTGTCAAGAGAGGGGGAATTGGGCTCTAGTAATTGTCTATTCATGTTTGATAATGTGCAGCTAAATAATAACTTTACCAGACCACTCCCCAAACTCCCCCAAGGCAAAAGATCCAGAAGTGAGAAATTTTGGAGGGAAAGATATTTTTAAGGACGGCTTTTTTTCATTATTTTTTGGTATTTCTCCACTGAAAATTACATGGAGTGATAAATGCAACAAGGGACACGTCCTGCTTTCTGCAGCAACAATAAAGAGAGCATTAGAGAGAAACAAATCATGGTATGTCCATTCAATGACTGCTATGTGACCACCAAAAATAAGTCAGATCTACACGCTTGGACATGGCGTGATGTCCAGCAGGTGTTCATAAGTGAAAAATTATGGAAGACAATGATTGGCAACACTTTTTATAATAATTACCTCACAAGATTGAGAAGGTGGGAAAATTTTCTCACTTCATTTTATACACATTATATTATTTAATATGTATTGTTTAAAATGTTTGCAATGAGCCAGACTGATACATTTTTAAATAAAGAATGACTGAAGGTGGGAATGTAAATGAGGGAATGAGAAAAGAGAATGAAGGAAGCAGGACACAGATCCCAAGAATATGATCAAGGTGTGACACTCTTTACAGGTAGGACTAATGATTTTCTCTGTCATGTTTGAAGATGCCATTGATATTGTGCTAGGAAAAGAAATAGTCTGTATATTTTGAGTCATCCTGAATAAGTTATGTTGCTAATAATATACTAGGTTTCTAGTTAAACATTGAACTTTTAGCAAGTTTAATATAATTTTATTGAAGAGGGGCACTGGGGAAGGAAGGAGGGTACATTTGGGAACTTAGTTTAATTTTTTAAAAAGGAGAAAAGAGCTGGACTCCCAGAACCACAGGGCATGCAGAGCAACTTGGACAAGTTTCAGAGAATCACAGAGACACAGGATTGGGCTAGGAGAGGAAGGGACCCAGAGACTAAAAATAAAACTCTTTTTATAAACATCATATCTTATAATCTGCATAATACTTCATCACCTGGGTGTCTTGTTAGACACTTGGGTAGTTTTTCTAAGATTTTTTGGCATGTGTTTATAGGTTCTAGAGAATAGATATTGAAAATATTTTCAGAGAAGAGAATGAATATATCAAACCTTAGACGTTTCAAGTAAAAAGCCCACCCAAATTATAAGATCTTCCTTATTTTCTACTCATTTATTTCTAATAAGTCTATGAAGCTCAATTATGACAGTTACTGTATAATTTAAGACATCCTGTATATCCTTCAAATCTCACATTAAAGAAAATATCTCAGGGATGGTGGGGTCTTTAATTAGGTGGTAGAAAATGTGGCTGAATTAGAGATGGCAAACTCAGAAAAAGAAAGCAGTTTATTCTAAGTGACACAGATAATTGATGATATAGCCCAGATTTAAATCTGAGTCTATCTCACCAAAGCTATACTCTTAAGAAAACACAAATTTTGTCTGAATAGAAAAGTATTGCGTGCTTTAATTAGAGCCTCACATATCCATTTACACTTTCTAAAAGGGTCATCTTATAGAACTGACAAAGTAGTGACTTCTCTGTGACAAGATGTGACTGGTACCAAAAAGTGCCTAACTCAGAGATTGCCACGAAAATAGAGGTGTCCACTGTTGGATATTGAGAGAAAGACAGATACATGGTAGACAGAAACATGGCCCCCATACCAAAGATGTCGATATGCTACCTTACATATCAAAAGGGACTTTGTAGATATGAATAAATTAAGGATCTTGAGATGGGGAGACTATCCTGGATTATCTGGGTGGGCCCAACGTGACTGTAAGTGTCCTTATTGGAGAGAGGGAGGAGAGTCAGAGTCGGAAAAGGAGATGTGATAGCAGGAGTAGAATATCAATGTCCGAGAGATTGGTCTATGCTATACTGCTGGTATTGAAGCTGGAGGAGGGGCCAGGATCTGAAGAATGTGGGCAGCCTCTAGAAGCTGGAAAAGGCAGGAAATGGATTCTTACCAAGAGCCCTCAGAAAGGAGTGCAGACTTGCTAACCCCTTAATTTAGTCCAGTGAGACGAATTTTGGATTTCTGACCTCTAGAACTATAATATAATTTGTGTTGTCTTAAGCTACTAAATTTGTAGTACTTTGTTGCAGCTCGATAGAAAACTAAAACAAATTGTAATAGGCTCTTCTAGGTGAACTTGATGTTTCAAGGGATCAGTGTCAGTGGGGAATAGGAGTAGGAAAACTGGAAAATGTTGCTGATTAAGAGATGGCAGAACCACTGATGGTGGAAGGGGCTCAGAGTTTGACTTCAAGATGTATGGATGGTGACTTGTCCTTTTTCATCATTCTTTGTTAATATCAGGCCCAAGGAAAAAGCAGTGTAATCAGAACGACACACATGTAGCAATATGTTCACTTTATCACACGGAGTATTTTCTGCATATTGCAGAAATTTTTTAAAGAATAATTTCAGTAAGGCCTTAATGAAATAATTACCCTTGTATTTAATCCTTCCATATTTTAACCACTCTGATTTGCTCAAACCTTTGTAAATTTTCAAGGACAAATTTAACTGCAAATAATAAATTATTTAAAACCTACAGAAAAAGGCTTTCTGAACCAATTCCCACGGAGCAGACATTTCCTGAATCTCAATCTTCCATCATCTTCCAGAAGATGCAAAAGAAGAAGTTGGGCAAGTCACATAATTTCCCTGGAGTTCTTATTTTGTGAAATTATGCCTAATTCATTGAGACAGGCAGAGAATGTTGAATCTTAAATCTGGAAGGAACCCCAGAGTTGGAAGTAGCCCAGATTTCTCATTTTATGTATGAGAAAACTGGATTAGTTACTTCAGTTGCTTGCCCAAGATTTCACATTGCATTGCCCTCTGCCTGTGCCCCTAAACGCACAACATACTGGGCTCTGTACTAGACAGTAGTGATGCAGAAGTGACAGATTTTTTTGTCCTTAAGAATTTTATAATCTAGGAAGGAAGACAGACAAATAACATACATATATAATTTATTTTGTAAATACAATGATAGAAGTAAGCATGAAGAATTGGTTAGGCTTGGAGGAGGGGCACATGGTCCAGACAGGCAACACTCATCATGGATACTCATTGATTTTTAAAACAAAAACTTTTACTGACTTGTTTTTATTTTACAAAAATAATTGTGTCCTTAGTCAGTTGTTTTTAAAATGCTGTCAATAAAATGAAGAAAGTAAAAATTGTCCATAATCATGTCATCCAGAGATAACTATTCTTAACATTGTCTTATATATCCAAATATAGTAATATTACATCTACATAGATATATACACACAATCATGCATATATGTATATATTTCTAGTCTCTCTCAATATATGTATAATTTTAATGTATATATATGCATGCTGCTGCTACTTGTCACTTAGCAAATCACAAATATCTTATTTTAAAATCACTGAATATCAGAGTTAGAATAAGTATACTAAATACCATCTTGTCCAACTGCCAGATAAATAATTTTTACAAATTTTTGAATAGTTCAAGATTTACAGAAAAATTGCAAAGATAGTACAGAGTTCCCCATATCCACTTTCCTCTATTATTATCATCTTACATTAGTGTGGTAATTTATTACAATTAATAAATCAATATTGATACATCATTATTAACTACAGTCTGTACTTTTGTTTCCTTAGTTTTTACCTGCCATTCTTTTTCTGTTCCATGATCCCATCCAAGATACCACATTACATTTAGTTTTCACATCTTCTTAGGTTCCTCTTAACTGTTATAGTTTCTGAGACTTTCCTTGTTTTTGGTAACCTTGACATTTTTGAAGAATATTGATCAAATATTTGGTAGAGTGTCATTCAGCTGGGATTTGTCTGGTATTTTTCTTATAATCAGACTGGAGTTATGGGTGTGAGGGAGGAAGGTCACAGAGGTAAAATAGCTTTCTCATCTCATTGTATCAAGGGTGCAAACTATCAACATGACATGACTGTTGATGTTAACCTTGATCACCTGGTTCAGGTATTGTTTGTCAGGTTTCTTATCTGTAAAGTTACTCCCTCCCACCTTTCCATACTTTATTATTTGAAAGAGAGTCACTATGCTAAGCCCACACTCAAGGAGTAAGAAGTTAGAAAGTGTAGTATGTAAATAAATTATTTGGAATTCTTTTTCACAGGAGATTTGTCTATTCTCCCACAGTTATTTATTTATATAAATCACTTATTTATATGAGTATGGACTCGTGGATATTTATTTTAAATTTTGGGTTATAATCCAGTACTGCTTTATGTATTGTGTGCTCAAATTGTACCAGCTTGGGCCGTTAGGAGCTTTTTCAGCTGGCTTTTGTATCTCTTTGACATACCACATCATTGTGTGTGTGTGTGTGTGCGTGTGTGTGTGTGTGTGCATGTTTAGCACTTCATTACTTTAAGATGTTACAAGTTTATCATTTATAGTTCAACAATCTCTCAAGGTGCATTGGTTCCTTTCACAGGAGAATGATATATTAGAAACCAAGATCTGGGTACTATCCATGCTTATTACTACTGGGTGTTTTGCTTCTAGGCCCTCTCAGCTGACAGAGGGAGGAAATATATATGTGTATGCTAACTCATCTATATAAACATATGTATAAATTTTTCCATATGTAACTATCTGTATGTATATTAAGCTAACCGTGAGTTCATACTGTTGTCCTCAAATCTAATCCATTACCACCTGGGTTGTTCTAACTTCTTCCCCTTGTTTATCTGTAAATTTCCACTCCAACCATGAGAAACCTGGCTCTCACATTGTTTGTTTCTTTTCCCTTTTATTTTCACTTAGCCTGCCTAAGAGTCATCCCTTTTATTGATCTTTTCAAATAACCAGTTTTTGGTTTCATTGATTTTTCTCTATTGTTTTCCTGTTTTTCAATTTCATTGATTTTTGCTCTTATTTTTATTATTTCTTTTCTTCTACTTGCTTTAAGCTTATGTTGCTTAGATTACAGATCTTTATTATTTTCTAAAATATGTATTTAATACTATAAATTTCCTTCTAAACACTGCTTTTGCTACGTCTTACAAATTTTGATAATTGTGGTAAGTTGTATTTTCATTTTCATTTAGTTCAAAATATTTTTAAACCTAAGACTTCTTCTTTAACCCAGGTGTTATTTAGAATTGTGTTGTTTAATCTTCCAATATTTTGAAATTTTATAGTTATGTTTCTGTTACTGATTTCTAGTTTGATTCTATTGTGGCATAAAAACACACTTTATGTGATTTCTAGTCTTATAAATTTATTAAGGTACATTTTATGACCCAGAATGTGGTCAACTTTGTTGAATGTTCTATGTGAGCTTGAGAAGAATATGTATTCTCCTATAGTTGAATGAAATTTTCTGTACATTTCAACAGGATCAAGTTGGTTAATAGTGCTGTTCAGGTCATCAGTACCCTCACTGATTTTCTGCCTGCTTTGTGTATCAATTACTGAAAGAGGGGTGGTGAAGTCTCCAACTATAATAGTGGATTTGCCTATTTCTCCTTTCAGTTATATCAGTTTTCACCTCGTGTATGTTTATGCTCTTGTGTTAAGTACATATGTTACCTGGTCCAAGCTCTACTGCTCACTGCATGACAGGCCAATAAAAGAGACAAGTTGTTGGGGCAAAGGATGGCGATTTTATTCAGGACGGCAGCAGATCAAGAAGGTGGTGGACTAGTGAACCATCTCACCTGAGTTAGAAGTGAGGCTTCTTTTATACTAAAAGAGGAGAGGGTGTGGCTGGTTGTTTCAGACATCTTGGTGCCAGCCAGACTCTGGAGGGGATGTGATAATTCTTTGTTCTTACAGCTGTCTACATAGGTCTGATCACAATGTTCCCATAAACCTTCAAAAAAACAAATGTTATTTTCTGTTCTGCAACTTTTTATCTCTATATGAATGAAAAGTGTTATGCCTTTAAAGGTCAAGCCTGGGAGGCAGAGCCTTGAGAAAGGGTTATTATGTATATTCCAGGCTATAGGCAACATTATTTTACTGTTTGAAGAGAGAAAGGCGCAGAGCCATCATGACTAAGCACAGGCAACAGAGCACAAAGGTTAGAACTAAAGGAATTGAGCCAATATGGAGTCAGATTTGTTCTCTGTTACACATACACATTTAGAATTGTTATGTTTTCTGGAGAATTTATACCTTTATCATTACATAATGCTGATATTTACCCCTGATAATCTTCCTTGTTCTAAAGTCTGCTTTGTTTGAAGTGAATATAGCTAATCCAGCTTTCTTTTAATTAGTGTGGTATATCTTTCTCCATCCCTTTTACTTTTAATCTATCTCAGTGTTTATATTTAGAATGGATTTCTTGTAGATAACTTCAAATTGGGGGTTGTTGTTTTTTAACCCACTCTGACAATCTCTGTCTTTTAATTGCTGTATTTTGAGCATTCACATTTAAAGTGATTATTGATATAATTGGCATAATGTCTCTGTGTTATGCCTACTATGTCTGTAATTGTTTTCTATTTGTTGCATTTGTTCTTTGTTTGTTTTTTCCCCTCTTTTTTTCTGCTTCCTCCGGTTTTATTGAGCATTTTATATGACTATTCTGTTTTCTCTTTTAGCGTGCTGTATACTTATTTTAAAACATACTTAGTGGTTTCTTTAGAGTTTACACTACTCATGTTTAACTAATCTAAAGTCACCTTTAAGTAACATTATGCCACCTCTCATGTAATGCAGGTAACTTATAATGGGGTATTCCCACTTCCTCTCTCCCATCCTTGTGATATTATATTTTATTTCACTTATTCATATACTTTAATCATCCAATACATTGCTACTACTATTACCGCAAACAGTTATAGTTTACATAAATTAAGAATAGGAAAAATAAAAAATTTTATTTTACATGTATATATTCCTTCTTCAATGTTTCTCCTTTCTTTTGTAGATCTAAATTTCTGACCTGTTTCATTTTCCTTCTACCTCAAGAAAAAATTTTAACATATCTTATAGGGTAGTCCTGCTAGTGATTCTCTTAATTTTTGTGTTTCTGAGAATACGTTTGTTTCTTCTTCACATTTGAAGGATAATTTCATTGGTTGTAAAATTCTAATTTGATGAGAGGTTTTCATTCAATATTTGAAATATTTTACTCACTCTCTTCTTTCTTTTATGGCTGGTGAGAAGTCCACTGTAATTCTTATCCTTGTTTCTTTATAAGTACATCTCCCCAAGCCCCCCAGTTTCTTGCAAACTTTTCTCTTTGTTTTTGGTTTTCTATAATTTGAAAATAATATGCCTAGTTATGGTTTTCTACTATTTATCCTACTTAGTGCTTTCTGAATGTCCTAAATCTGTGGAGTCTGTCATTATTTCATTTGATTTTCAGTTTGGGAAGTTTCTACTGACCTATTTTTAAGGTCACTGATTCTTTTCATGGCTGTGTGAGTCTACTGATGAGTACCTCAAATGTATTCTTTATTTTTGTTATAGCATTTTTGATTTCTAGACTTTCCTTTAGATTTTTTCTTAGAGTTTCCATCTCTCTGCTTATATTACCCATCTTTCCTTGCATGCTATATACTTTTTCCATTAGACCCTTAACATATTAATCATAGTTATTTTACATTTCTTATCTGATAATTCCAACATCTGTATCATGGTTGATTTTAGTTCTGATAATTGTTTTACCTCTTTAGACTGTGTTTTTTCTTCCCTTGTAATTTTTTGTTGAAAGTAGTACATGTTGTATCAGGTAATAAGAACTGAAGTAAATAGCCTTTAGTGTAAGAATTTATGTTATTTGACCAGAGATTGGGCTGTATTTAATGTTAGCTGTGGCTATTGATGCCAGAGGCTTTCAAATTCCTCTTGTCCTGGTTTTTTGTCTCCCATCTTGACTTGGATTTTTCCCCAAGTACTCCTCAGAGAGAGAGAAAGAGAGGAGAGGGAGAAAGAGAGAGAGAGAGGGTCTAGATTTTTAAGTTGTAATCCACTATGATTTTATCAGAACTCTGTTGGTATGTTAGTAGAATGTGGGGAAGAGGATGCATTCTGCAATATTCTGATTAGATCTCAGTGTTTTAGTTGGTCTCTGTGTTGGGGCTGAGACTTTCACAAGCATTTCTCCAATAGTATAGCTTCTTCCTTCCTGCCCCTATTGCCATACCTAGCAGCAGCATTCCCAATCTATTTCCTTGAAGCCCTGACCCCTACTGACTATGGTTTTTCTTAGGTGAGACAAGAAATCTAAAGTGGTCTAGAGTAGGAGGAATGCTTTTCCACAACTGGGGTGAGGTTCTGGCAAAATATTTTCTCTTGGAGAACAGGCCTTTGTTATGGAGAAGGATCTGAGCATATTTCACAATGATTACTCTTCCCCTACTGCTCCCAGAGCCATGAGAGTCTCTTTCTTGCATCCTCACTGTGAGGACCTGTTGGGTTTCCTGAAGGTAAAGTTCACAAAAATGGGAGAGATTCTCTTGGACTGCATCCTTTAGAGATCTTAGGTGCTGTCCAACTGTGCCATATTCACTGTGCTCATGGTGTGGAACAGTAGGGTTTTTTACTTACTAACTCTATGAGGTTTGTTGATGTAAATGGTAGTTGTAAGGGTGTTGGTTCTTCTTGAACCACTGAGTAGCCCTTTGGATTAAAATGGCTTGGAGCTATTAGCCTAGGCAATACTGAGTACGTTCTAGGTTAGGAGATCCACGAAGGGAATATGACAATGGACAGTGTAGGAGGTATATGTTAGTAATATATCAACTATTCAGTTATGCTGAAATTGTTGAGTACCCAAGACAGTGTAGAGACAAGATGAGTCCACTCACTCTTTTCAATGAGATATCCCTGGGTATTTGGTACTCTCCCTTCCAACCAAACATTGTGGGGCTTTGTAGAGAAAGGGGCAAAATCAGTGCCCACTTCCTCTATTACTGTCAATCCCATTCAGTTTATCGGACATTTACTGAGCAGTTATTTATTTCCTATGAGCAAGATAACTGGGAATAGTGTCCAGCTGCCTGGTGTGTTCTAGAAAACTTCAAGTATACCATTAGTTTGCATTCCTCAAATACCATTAGTTTGCATTCTGAGGGCATTTTATGCCTCACTTAGAGCAATGAGCAATGCACAGCATACGCCACTGTTTTGAGTCAAGGCTAGTGGTTCCATTTTAGGATTAAAGACTAGAGAGCTGCCTCCATTTTGTTACTTTTCTATATGGTCAGATTTAACATATTCATTGTTAAAAAGCAATTTCAGTTCCTTACTGACTTTCATCTACTGTGTAGAGTGGGTAATCTAAGTCATTAGAATGTATATTTTTCCCCGTGGGGATCAGTAAAGAGAGGTAGTAAAGAAAGTTTTTTTGTTGCCAGTAATAATGCAACCCATAAACTTCTAAAATATATCTTTAATTGCTGTTTTTCTAAAAAAACTTCATTTACCTATTCTCTGTTATCTTAGGCTATTTTACATGAGATTATAATTTTTGTTTATATCTCTATCTCCATCCTAAAAAAGAGCCCTTAATTCAAGGAGAATGTCTCATTTTTATATCTATAGTACCTAGAAGAATGCCAGCCCAGAGAGCCTGCTCAATAAATACTCATTGAGATGAAATTAAAATGAGTAAGATTCTAGTTAAATTTGAAATCCGGCCTAGATTTCATTACTGAGCTCTAGACCTATATATCCAAACTCCCTGCATAATTATTATTATTATAGTCATCATTATACATACAATCTCAAAGCATCCAATGATGAGTGTATTAAGTTTACAGGCCATTTTTATGCATTATTGCCATGAACCCTACAATATTTCTGTGAGAGGAGCATCTGTAAAATAAGTATCTACATTTTACTGATGAGAATACTCAGATTCAGAAATTGAGACCTGCCCATTGTCTCACAGGTAACATTGGAGCCAGAGCTGGAACTAAGCACCTGTGGCTCTAAGTCCTAAGCAATTTATGTCTTTCCTTTGTCTAATACAGAGTTTTTTTCAATCTCAATGCTCTTGATATTTGGGACTGAAAAGTTCTTTGTGACGGGGGAAGTGCTCTGTGTATTATAGCGTGCTTAACACTATCCTTGGCCTCTACCCATAAGACGCTAGTAGCATCATCCATTCCACTGTGACAACCAAAAATGTCTTCAGACATTGGCAAAGGTCCCCTTGGGGGCAAAATAAACTCCATTTAAGAATCAGTGGTCTAATAGCAGGCACAATGTGGTAAGTGCTCCATGACAAGCATAAGCAAAATGAGAGTAAAGTAGGGGAGTCCCATTCCCAGTGGAGGCAGCATTTGATTTGGATCTTTACTGTAGAAAGATTAAATTGACCTAGCAGGACTTACTGTGATAAGAATGAATACCCAAATATTTATTGAGCATGCATGATATGACAAATCTAACTCAGAGGGGTAAAAAACAGTAATAAGCATCATTAAAGGTCTTACTAAAGTGAAACACCACCTTAATGTCCATCTACTGAACATTAAGAGCTATTTGGAAAACACTTCAATTGATCTTACTAAAGAGTGTGGGTCTGATGAGATTCTAGGGAGGCTGAAGGTCTGTCTCCCTCCCCCAGGCTCTGCCTCTGATCATTAAAAACCACCACCACCATCATCATTCACATGTTCTCTGTAAGTGAAGTTTTCACAGGGTAAAAGTGAGAAGAGTAAGAGTGGGAACATTCCCAATGAGCTGGAAATGTACTAGAAACCACAAGCTCCACATATAGCTCAACAATCAGTATATCTTTTAAATGCTTAATAGTAGAAGGTGAGTATTTGTGTGTAGAAGAACAATGTCAAGAAGCAAAACTGGCCAATCAGGAGAAAGGATGCACTAACCAGAAACAATGATTCTGAAATTCTTCCCTTGGCACACGCTACATCAGAGTTGCTTTGGAGAACTTATCAGTAACAATGCATATTTTCTCATCCCACCCCAGACCTACTGACTAAAATCTCTAGCACTAGGGACTTCCATGCACATTTAGGTTTGAGAAACTTTGAATCAAAAGTTTCAACTGTCTATTGTGTCTCCTTCTGATAGTTTGAACCCGTTAGACATTTCAACAATACAATTGACTCTATTCTAGATTCATCAAGCTGCCTGATGATTGTAACTTGGCTTTTCATGTAGATCAAAGGTTTCAGTTCTCCAGAGCTTACAAGCCCGCTTCTGATTTTGGCACTCTTAATTCTTCCCTTCATCTTGTTCTCCATCTTGGTCTAGGACCTACTTTCACTCCACAGTCCTTCCTGTAGTGAACTCACCTACTTTCACTCCACAGTCCTTCCTGTAGTGAACTCACCTGTCACCTTGGCTTCAATTAGAAGCTATTTTGTTACTGGACATGAATGTAAACCCAGACTTCATTACTGAACACTAGACTCATGTATCCAAACTGCATACTGATACTTCCCCTTGGTGTTTCCATGGGAACCCCAAACTCTATATTTGCAAACAAAACACACTAGATCCCTTTATAAACCTATACTTGAGAAAAATCTTTGACCACTGTCTTTCCCCACAGAGTGGATCAGTTAATAAGACCTGCTGATTTTTTTCTCACACATGGTTCTAAAGTAACTCATGTCTTTAACTGTGGGGCTATGGCTGCAGTCACTATTGTATCTCACCTGGTCCCCAGCCTCCTGTCTTTAGTCATGTTCCTTCCACTCATTGAATTCTCCATATTAAAGCAAGAGGATCTTTTTTAGCATATAAATCTGATCATGTCACTTCTCACTACCTTCAGAATAAAGTTCAAATCTCTTAATGGAATGCAAAGCCCTTATGATCTGCTTACTCCTTTTCTCACCAGCTATATCACTTGACATTGACTCTTCATATATTATGCAGTAGCCATACTTAGACTCTTGCAATTCTTCAAGTGTACCATTCTCTCTCTGGCCCCCAGACCTTTGCACATGCTGTTCCCTCTGTCTGGATCGCCCTCCTTCTCCCCACCCCATGCAGAGGATAGGAGCTTATGTTTACTTACTGGCATTCTTAAGAAGGCTACCCCAGACAAATGGAACTACAAGTAAACTCAGTTAATTGGAAAGACATTAAACTTGTGCCTCTTCTTTTAGCCTGTTTTCCCAGGATGACCCATTAATGGTAGAAGCATTAGGAAAGGGATTCCTGAGACCTTAATTCCAGGGACTAATATACCAAAAATTCATTTTGTGATATTCTCAAATCACTGAGGTTTTCTGGGTCTCACTTTCCTTATCCCTGCCATTGTATTACAGAATTTCCAAAGAGATCAAGGTTATGAGAATGATACACTTATTGAAAATATGGAAAATACATGGGTTCACTTTTCCAGTCTCATTTTTGCCCTACCCTCATCTCCCTACTAATTGGAGCACCCCCTTTAGCTTATTTCCCTTCTTCTTCACCTCCTTGACTAACTTCTGTTCTCCCTTAGGATCAAGCTTAGACTCCATATTTTCCAGGATGCTTTTTCCAAACCCTCAAACCTGGGCTGAGGACTCTTTAACTATGAGATTCCATAGAACCCTCTCCTTTTACCCCCCAAAACTTAGCAACTCTGTTGTCACTTTGATTTACTTTATTACCTCTCCCTTAGGCAGTGAACTAATTCACCTTTAAGTATTTCTTTATTACTAAGGAAGAAATTATTCTGCATGCTAGGGAACAGAACTAGAAGGAAGGTGTTTTATTTGGAAGACTGTTCATAGAATAACAATGTATTGGCTATCAATTTCCCTGTTTCACAGACTTTGATACAATATGATACCTTTAATTTTCATGCAGAGAGCTTTCTTAAAAATTCAGCAATGGGGCTTCCCTGGTGGCGCAGTGGTTGAGAGTCCGCCTGCCGATGCAGGGGACACGGGTTCGTGCCCCGGTCCGGGAAGATCCCACATGCCACCGAGCGGTTAGGCCCGTGAGCCATGGCCCCTGAGCCTGCGCATCCGGAGCCTGTGCTCCACAACGGGAGAGGCCACAACAGTGAGAGGCCCGCGTACCGCAAAAAAAAAAAAAAAAATTCAGCAATGTACACATTATTTTTCCAAATTAACTGTATCTCTGAAGGGAATTGATTTTCCCAAGACCATTCTAGTAGGAACTGGGTTAAGATAGGGTCCTATTCTCCTAATTTCTAATGCAGATTTCAATCCATCATGTACTGCAACTTCCCAATAAATGATCTACATAAATAATACATATATAACTAATAGGCAACTAAAATATGGCTAGTTGAGGATTTCTTTGTGGGTGCAATTGAATGTCTATTTGTATTAAAAAATCACTTTTATTAAAATGAAAACTGTTAAAATACGGACTCCATTTTCCAAGTGTAGTTCTGCACATGATACTTCAGTTAAAGTATGCTTTGCCAGTTAGCCTTTGTCCAAGACAAAAGTTCTGCTCTTCCTAGGGCTGAGTGGGTTGTGGATGCCACAGGAGGAAAAGGTGGCTGTGGTGTTATCTCAGGCCTCAAGAGACTCCTGGGCTTCCGAGAGTAAGGGTCTCAGAACCTGGTGGTGAAGAGGTGAGAGAAGCCTAAAAGACAAGAGTTTCTCCCAGGATAGGTTTCAGGCCAGCTTATAGGGCTATTAGGATTCTACCCACTAATACTAGGAGATCTGCAGAGGAACCTCACTAGCTGTCATAGAGGGAGAGGGAAGATTTGATGAGGCCCTTTCCACTCATTCCTCTTGAAGACAACCTCAGCACTCTCCTTTTATATATTAGGGTTCCTGTTTGTTTGAAGTTAAATATAAGTAGAAATGCACATGGTCTTTTCCATCATTTCAAACTCTGCTAATGCAGCTTTTCAAAATGAAGACTATTTGTTGGCATGCATGACTCAGGATGGAATAATTTTTAGGGAGTGCTTTAGCATTATGTCTTTCACAAGAATGCATGCTGAATGTGACTGTGAAATTTAATTTTTTAAAATGAGGCCAATAATGTGCTTATTTACCTTTCTAAAATGAAATTGTCTGATCTTTCAACTAAAATACTTTATAGATACTGAAATTCCATGGAGGATAATACTGACTGTTAGCACTTACAGTTTGGTCCTCTTTATGGGTTTGGGAGTATGTGTGTATATTTATGTTCTCTTTGCTCTGAACTTTCCAATAGAAGTTCCTGTGAATTGAACCTCTCCACCTGGAATATCAAGTTCCACTGTCCTCATTGCCAGTGATGGTTTGCAATGCAAATCATCAGGTTGGTAACACACAGTACCATAACCATGGTAACCAAATGAAGACAAGTTTGCTTTACTTCCTCAGCGAAGTGCTTTCCAGTCTTGCATTCAGACCTGATGCTACTGCCAACAGATCAGAGGGACAGCAAGAGGATTCATAGAAATAAAAACACAACTGGAACCATTGTAACCATTCTCCACGCATTCCTCTGAGTCCAGGACTTCTTACTAATAACTTCTGCTATTTCTAACCAGTACTTTCTTGCTGCTTTCTTTCCTTAAAAGGGAGGGTAAAGGGATTCACTACATATCTTTATCCCCGACTTGACCACGGATCTTTGCAAGCAGACTGTCCTGGCTTTCTGTGACTAACTTTTAAATAGGCACAAATAAAAACCTAGGTCACAGTTCTGTCACAAAGCCTTTTTAATGTTAGCAGCTGTGATGCTTAAGGAGACAGGAAAGCATCCAAGACCACTACAAACACTTTTTGATAACAACTACAGCAAACTAACTACAAGGGCCACTTCTCTGCTGAGATTCCTTCTGGTAGAGTAACTTCTATCATTTGTTTGTTGTGAGGGAGGGGATATTAGTTCTCTGTTCTCATTTTCTCTCAGTTGGAATGAAAGGGCAGCTGTGGCATGTTCTGAAACTTTTTTTATACCTGCAGCTGTGTGACGGAGTGATTCCTAGGAAGAGAGACTATTAGCAATAAGGTAAGAAATCTAATTGTCATGGGTTCTGGCCTGGATGATTTCAGCATCCCTGTGACTGCCTGGGTGGCTGCCATTAACACAGAAAGGTCTAAAACACAGGGGAATGCTCTAGGCTCAAAATGGTTAGCTTATTTCTTCTATGTTGTGAATATTATTTCAAGCAATGTTTCTAAGATGCAGAAATTGTATTTCCTTCCTTTTGTATCTATTGTTTGTATCTTGGATCATTTGTGTCACTTTTCCCTTACTATCTGAAGGAAGTCTAATTCGTTAAGATGAAGTAAAAGAGTTACACTCTTTGGCTTTTAACTAATCAGTTAATTCACTAAATACGAAAACTGAGCTTGATGTGCTCAGGCCATGTGGGCTTTCTGGTACAGGTGGAAACTGCTGTAGAAGTGAAAGCTTCTTTTGCAAGAGTAGAGAAAGCTGATTCAAAGATAGGCTTGCCAGATAAATACAAGGTACCTACATTTGAATTTTAAATAGACAGCAAAATTTTTTGGTATGAATAGGTCCCAAATAATGTATGACCCATACTTATGCTAAACTATTTACTTTTTACCTGAAATTTAAATTTAACAGAACACCCTGTATTTTTTAGTTGACAAGCCAGGCAATTTGATTCAGGGATGAAAATTGAAGAATTGTAAGGAAAAAAAAAAAGAGTATGCATTTTTCTCACTATAAACCTTTCACTATAAAGTGCCATCAAAAGATCACCTAATTATCAGTCTTACTATAATATGTTAGGAAATGATTTAATAGTGGGACTCAAACCTTAAAAGGAGGAAGCAATAGTCAAAAATAATCATGAGTCAGCTATTCTCACGCTAATGAAATTCTATCTGAAACTCTAATATGGTAACTCATTCTCTTTTTAGTTTTCCTTTTCTTAAATAATAAGACATTACATTTACATTTTTTAGTCATTCATAGATTTTCTATTTTTGAATTGCCTGATCATTACACTGCTTCTACTTCCATGTATCTTTTTCTTTTTGATTTGTAATTGCATGTCATACATTAAGGATATGAAAACTTTTAATGTCACATATACTGCAAATATTTTTACATTTTTTAAAACATTTTGACATGTTTACTATTTTTGCCACAGTAAATTTAAAAATTTTATCTGGTTAAATCCATCATGATTTCCCTTCATTGCCTTTGGTGTCATTTCTCTCCAGGCTTTTACCACCCCAAGATTAGAAAAAATATTCACAATATTTTTTTCTAGGACTATTTGTATTTCATTTTTTCACATTAAATCATTAACACTATTGAAATTTATTTTGATGAATTTTTAGGGCTCTTTTTCTTTTGTTTTATTTTTTGTTTTTTAATTAATATTTAATTTAGAAATAATTGTAGATTCACATACTGTTGGTTGTAAGAAATAGTACAAAGTCTTCCTGCCTTAATGCAGGAATCTTTTTAACAATGCATACATAACTTATTTTTGCATATGCAGATTTTATCTGGGAAGAGTTTGTCTTCCCAACACAGTCAGTGGGTACGAAGCTGTAATATCATGACAGTTTCTTAAGATCATTTATAATGAATAAGATCTATTCCCTTTGCTACATTCCCTGAGATTTTATGGTTATGATCACAGTGGGAAAGGAACAATGATGACATCTCTGATACCAAAGGAGTAAAGAATACTGCTAGAATTTGCCTCTGTAAGAAGTCTAGGAGGAAAGCGTGTTTAGGCACAGGAGTTGGCTTAAATCTTGATCTCTTCTCTTCACTATCAGCTATTTCTTTGTGAATACTTTCTCATTTATATAATTAAGATCTTTACCATCGTGTTAGTTTCCTATTGAACTGAAATATGATGCAGTTTTTATTGTGTAACAGTATACTTTTAAACTTGAGATGTATGCACCTGAAGATCTTAAAGCAAATTGCTGGACCAGTCATTTGCGAAGGTTATTAGGAAAGGTAGATGGAAGGAAAGTGTGATAGAGCCCAACTATATGGCTGATTCACCTTGTTGTACAACAGAAACTAACACAGTATTGTGAAGCAATTATACTCCAATAAAGATCTATTAAAAAGACTTTTATAATAAATAAAAGATTTTTTTTAAAAGAGAGAGAAATAAACACCTGCATTGGTCAGCTTTCTCCAGAGAAATGAAACAGAACATAGATACATAGATATGTAGATAGATACAGACATAGATATATGCAGAGAAAGAAATATCTCTACCTACCTATGTGTCTGTCTATCTATCGAGAGATTTATTATAAGGAATTGCCTCACACAATAACGGAACTTGAGACGTTCCATGATATGTCATCTGCCAGCTGGAGACCCCAGGAAAGCTGGTGGTGAGGTTCCCATCTGAGTCCGAAACTTGATAACCAGGAGCGTCAATAGTATAAATCCGACTTCCCAAGCAGGAGGAGACTCATGTCCCAACTCAATCAATCAGGCAGAGAAAAAGAATTTTCCCTTCACCCTTTTTCTTCTATTCAGGCCCTCAGCAGATTGAATGATACTCATCCACAGTGGGGAGAACAATCTGCATTACTCAACCTACTGAGTCAAATGCTAATCTCTTCTGGAAACACCCTCACAGACACACCCAGAAATAATAATTAGCCAGCTCTTTGGGCACCCTGCGTCCCAGTGAAGTGAACACATAAAATTAATCATCACACTGTCAGATAAGATGACACAAGGTTTCAGTAAGTTAACACTGAAGAACATCTGTTTAATTGTTGCAAAGTCACCGGTTAATAGCCCTTTGGTAAAATTTATGCTATCATTGCTTACATGTGTTTTGAACCCCTTGTCTAGAATGCTTGCCTACCCATTATCCCATCTTCAGGAGCCAGAATGAATACTTTCGCTTCCAAGAAGCCTTTTCTTATGCCCCTAAAAGAACGTTTTCCTCTTTTAGTTTTTGAAAACGGCTGTATTGTACTTCTTTTAAAATGCATATTCTGCTTCACAATATGTAGTTAATAAATTCTACTTCTTATACTGTAAACTTCTCAAAGTTTCTTTGTACACAGTAGACAGTAAAATATTGAACTGAATTGAATTAGTAGATATCATTATTGAATTTATTTAACTTATAGTTCATTTATACCATGTGCTTTTATGAGCAACTACAGGTGTACAGTACCTTGCCTAAAATGATGAAGATTACAAAGATGAGTAACTCACAATTCCCACAATTTTGAGCAAAGACAGAGTCCAGGGTCAGAAGTAATTATACATTCATTAAGCAGTTATTGCTAATCACCTGTTATCATCCATGTCCCAGACTAAGTATCATGGATACAAAAATGAGTAAGTCATGGTCCTTGTCCCCAACAAGTCCATTTAGATGAGTGAGAAAGGCAGAAGTGTAAAAAAAAACTACTTGAGTGTGAAGAGTGCTACAATAAGGGGTCACACAGCTTGCTGTGAGTTCCAGAAGCAGGCTGGGGTGGGAGTGGAGAGTGATAAGGAGAAAAAGTTCTACAGAATAAGTTCTGTTTGAACTCAATGAGATAGTATCCAGTAAGGAGAAGGGGCAGCACTATAGAAGGATCTGTACCCAGTGGGATCAGAGAGGAGGGCACATTTGGGAACAAGTAGTTCTGTGTATCCAGAATATGATGTACATGAAGGAACCTAGGCTGCAATGATGTTGAAATGGGAGACCAGAAGTAGTGCATAGATGCCCCCACATCCTTTCATCTTCCCTCCCTAGCATGAAGCAAAGCAAATGTTTGGAAGACAAGAGTAGAAATGATGACAAAGGAGGGGGTCATTGAGAAATTAAAATCTCTTTAAAGCTGGAAAGGGACTGGAACAGAGCTAGCAGCAGATGGATCATTCGATCCAACTTTACCAGCCTCAGAGTCATTTCAAGTTTCCAGGAAGCTGTATATAAGGTTCTTGAAATAATAATCTTTTGCTTATTTTCCCCAGCAAAAGAGGAAAGCTCCAAGTCCAAGAGAACTGACTTTGGGTTCCAACTTGGGCACAACTGCCTTGTCTTTAGATCCAGCTTGCTCCTAAATGGCAGGAGTGAACACCCTTCACATATTTCCTGGTGGGAGGAAACCACCCACAGAACAAGTCATCACAGACTGCTTGTTCCTCCCAGCAGAGTGATGACAGAACACTCTATTCCCCAGGCTCTGCCTCTACTTCACTGAATCATTTGGGAACATTTACAAGTATCTGTGGGACTTTGATACTTGGATAGGTAGGAAGAGCAGAAGGGCATTCCTGGCTTGGGTTTGTTGCTTGAGTTTTTGAGTGGTCTTCCAAACTTGTGAGTAATAGGAACAATGTTTTATTCTCACTTTATAGTTTTGATGAATATAGCTTTAAAATAATTTTTAAATATGAGCTCCATTGGTCAAATATTAAACAGTCTGTGTGGAGGCTAGAAATTGAATAATCAATTTATGGTTTTATCTCATCTCATCCAATTCTCTCATATCACGCAAGAAGAAATTACATCCCAAGACAACTTGAAACTACATGCCCAATGTCATATACCAATTAACTATTTGTTGATTAATTTCCCTGGTGATGAATTAATATCTTTCATCTGCTTGTTAGCTGTTGGAAGGCTCATAAGAGTAGAAAAAGGTATCTACTCAGATAGTTTTGGTCAAAATGGCAGAAGTGGGCATCAAGCGATGACAGAAAATTCTGCTTCAAAATGGTTATGTTATATATATATATATGCATGTGTGTGTGTATATATGAATATATATATAAAATCTTATCACTTTTAAAATTCAGATCCACAATGCACTATTCCCTGATTCTGTATACCTGTTCCTGGCAAGTTGCACCTTCTGATAAGTTAACTGCTAAATACCAAACCATTCTTAATGATTTCATAACCAGATTTTCTTTGATATTCTCAATCCCTTGTTGGCATTCATTCATTCAATCAACAAACATACATTATCTTTTCCACATAATTATGATATGAGAGCCAAGATCTCTGTCCTGAAGAACAGAGATGGTTAAGCAGAGTTGTTAAACAGACATTAAGCAGACTTATAAAACAATGTAAAAATACTTTAATAGTGATTTACACTGAACTGTGGAATTAGAGAGTAGCAGTTAAAGCCGCACTCATGTAGGGAGAGCATGTAGATAGGATAAGAGAGGGCTGAGGACTGTGGTATAGACCATTCAAAATTTAGAGGTTGGAAAGGAGAAAACCAGCAAAAGAGCTTAAAAAAAAAAAGCTTTGAGTGAGATAGGAGGAAACCTGGGAAACTGTGGTATTAAAAAACAAATGAAAAGATTGTTTCCATTAAGAGGAAGGGGTCAGCTATATCAAATGCTGCTGAAAATTCTAAAATGATAAGAACTGATAGTTGACCATTATTATGCTGATTTGAGTGGGTTATAAAGAGAATGGGAGGTGTGGATGGGAATCTTTGCTATGATCCACGTGAAGCTACAAGTTCTGCTTCACGTCAGGTTGATACCAGTGAAGGTGGTTGGTCTGAGATATATTGCAAGGGCTCCTTTGTCTGTCTGTCTGCCTCTCTCTCTCAACTTAATGGCTTGATGTGCGATGTGAAAGGAACAGAGGAATCAAGGAAGACTCACAAGTTCTTGGCCTGAGCAACTACTTGAATAGTGGTACTATTTATTGAGACGGACACTGTAATAGATGCAGGTACGTGGGAGGGTCATGTAGAAGTCAAGGAAAGAACGAAGAATTCAGTGTGGTACATATTAAGTTAAAGCTGTCTATAAGTATCTAAGTGGAGATGTCACGTAACTGGGAATACCCCATTCTGAGTCTCGGGGACCTTATTCTGAAGCTATGGGCCAGATTTGGAAACGTGAATTTGGGAATCACCGTCGGTTGAATAGCAAAGTAGAGTAGGAGTTGGAGACAGATTGAAAGGGTCAGTGGAGGATTATTTTAAGATGGGAAACATTATACCATGTTGTAAACTGAAGGGAATGACCCGGTAATTGTGCCCAGGCAAAGATGTGAGCAGAATAGTGGTGACAGGGGATGCTTGAAATTGGGATTTAAAAGGATGTTCATTTACAATGTTGAAGTATGAGAATCAAGTAGAGTGAAGGATTGTTGAGAGTGAGCAGATTTTTATTTAATTGGAGTATAGTTGATTTACAATATTGTTAGTTTCAGGTGTACTGCAAAGTGATTGTTATACATGCATATATATAATATATATATATATATATGTATTTTTTTTCAGATTCTTTTCCCTTATAGGTTATTACAAAATAGTGAGTATAGTTCCCTATGCTATACAGTAGGTCCTTGTTGGTTATCTATTCTATATATAGTAGTGTATCTGTTTAATCCCAAACTCCTAATTTATCCCTCCCCTCCTTTCCCCTTTGGTAACCATAAGTTTGTTTTCTGTGTCTCTGGGTCTATTTCTGTTTTGCATATAAGTTTACTTCTATCTTTTTTTTGGTGGGGGGTCCACATATAAGTGATATCATATGATATTTGTCTTTGTCTGGCTTACTTCACTTAGTATGATAATCTCTAAGTCCATCCATGTTGCTGCAAATGGCATTATTTCATTCTTTTTTATGGCTGAGTAGTATTCCATTGTATGTGTATACACCACATCTTCTTTATCCATTCATCTGTCAGTGAACATTTAGGTTGCTTCCATGTCTTGGCTATTGTAAATAGTGCTGCAGTGAACATTGGGGTGCATTGTCTTTTCGAATTGTGGTTTTCTCCAGATATGAAAAGTGGACAGATTATTAAACTGAGTGCTCAGTTGTTGATAAGTCATCTAGATTGATAACAAAATCTTCCAGAAAGATGACAGAAATACCATCTTAAAACTTTCAGTAAATGGGGCAAATGTCCTAGATGTTGATGTCCTACATAGTCTGATAGCATGCTCTTCAAAGGACAGAGGAAACAAGATCTGAAAGCAGCAATGAAGAACATGAAGGAAATTTACACCATCTTCAAGACTATGTTCCTAATTCAATGGGCAAAAAAGAACAAGCCACAACTTGAGATGGTGACAAAGGAAGCTATGTCCAGGTTTCAATTAGAGAAAGAATTGAAGGGACATTCAGTGAAGAGCTTCAGATAAAGGGGATTTGGTGGGTTCCAATCTATGAATTCCAGAGGGCACAAGGGTTAGGAGAGTCCTGAAAGGGTGGGAGACTGGGCCAGATGAGGCAACATTCACTGCTATATGAGCATGGCTCTAGGGCATGATGGGATTAATCCTGTGGCCTCCTAGGGCAAGAAATGTAAATCAGTTCTCTTTGAGTGTCAGCCTCTCAGTACTGATCTCTTAGTTTGTGAAGAGAGGTGAGTGGTTCTGAGGCTCATGGTAATTATCTTTTTGAGAATATAAGGAGCTCTGGGGGCTTCCTTTTCAAACATCTATGAATGGCATTACAGCTGGAAAAGGGACAGGTCTTCCTGGAGCCCATGGCTCTATGTAGACTTCTCTTAAATCCTGCTACTAGGGAAGGCATTACATATAGAAGATAGAGGGGAGAAAGGCAAGCCTGGATACTATGTGAGATCTTACGAAGGCTTGAACAAAGGCTGTGATAACAAGAATCCAGAGGGAGACATAGAGATCGTGAGATCCCTTGTGGACCCAGAATGCCTTGGAGCTGTTGTCTCATTATGAAGTTCTCTTCTTGACCACAGGGCTCATTCAGAAGTGGTGGCCAAGGCTAGAGCTACAGCCTGTAATTATAACCTTGAAATTAAGTCCATAGTTAAGGGAATTTCCAAAGTCTGATATGAACCTCTAACTAGTCTCAGGGAAATCTGCATTCTCATGGTCACAGAATTATTTTATTCTCATACTCCCCAAATATATCTACTTCTCAATAATCCAAACTAAGTAATCTCAAGATGACATGGGTTATCTACAAAATAAGTGTCAAATTTATCTCCTCTGAGAAAAACTATTGCATTGGTTGTTGATTCATCTTCTTTACTTGACAGTTCTTGCCAGAACAATGACAAGAGGCAACATGAAGAGAAGAAAAAAAAAAAAACTGACCAATATGGGTATTGATTGTTCTATATACATTTTTCATTAAATTTTCCCAACAACCCTATGAAGTTACTATTTCATACTCATTACAGAGATGAGGAAACAGATTATCAGAGGAATTTGAAAATTTCCCCAAGGAGATGTCAGAAAAGCAGCAGAGCTGATTAAAACCTGGAGTTATCTGATCTGAAAACACTTGCTCTTTTAACCACATACCAACCAAGAATACTAGCTAAGCCAACTGCGCGTTCCTTTCCCAATAACCAAGCAAGCAACTAATAGTTAAAGATTATTTACTCAGGGTAAAATGCTGTGCTGGGATCTATGAGAAATACAGAGGTAAATAAAGCACAGTCTCTATTCCGCAGTATGAACTACCAATTTGGCAAGACAACCTGTTTGCGTTGAGGTGCAAAAAGTTAAATAATTCCAGAGGACAAAGATGTAATCATTATCATTGCTCTGAGTATCATGTATGGTTGAATTTGCTCAAGTGAAAGAAACTGTGATGTAATATTAATGTAACAAAGCCAATTTTTTTCTCATTTTGACTATTTAAAAAATTTTGAAACTCTGATAACATTTCAGTATGTTAATTTTTGTCTCTTCAATACATTGGTTTTGGTCTTGTTCCTGCAAAATTGAGTTCTTGATGCATATATAGTTTCACATCCTCTTGTTTTTTTCAGTTAAACTAGATAATATAAGAAATTTCCCATGTTAATGGCAGTTCTTTATACACATAACGATTAATGACATAGTAATCATGATACAAGGGAACTGAAGAGAGAGGAGGGCCTCTCAGGCACAGGAGACTATGCAATCCAGAATGAGGATTCACTTTGGGCCAAGTCAGAGTTGGCAAGACAGGTTCCAAGCGGTCCTGGGGAGGGGTTAACTAGATGAGTCAGCAGAGGCCACATGACATAACTTCTGCCCAGTCAGTCCACTGGACTGTTTGGGCCTGCCACCTGATTTGTGTCCCTTTCCAAAGGACTCTCTGTGGGTCAAGCCAGTGGATGCCAAAGCAAGGTCATTCAAGCATCAGAGAATACATTTCCAGAAGCAGATTTGTTTACTAATGGGGAAGGCATCCACTATAACAGAGGGAACAAACGAGTTTTTCTTTACAAACCTGTCCCTGACCCTTGCTTTTAGCAAGGGTTCCCACTTTCCTTGGCAAGCTTTTTCCTGCTCTAAAGCCAAGTACAACTGAGCAGGCAGGGAGCATATCCTCACTGGCTGTGCAAGGCTGGTGGCTGAGGTCACACATGCCATTGTAGAATGGAAGTTTGGGGATATATGAATAAAGCAGCACCATTATCTAAAATCTGGATGACTTTTACAGTGCTGTGTTTGAGAAAGTGGTAGCTAGGTGAAAATTCAACATTATAGTACAGAAGCAGCAATTTGAGGACTGAACTGCTTGACAGCCCTTGCTGCCACTACAAAGCAAAATCTTTGTGATAAACAGAAACTGACTTTCAGCTGAGGTCAGTGGAGGAGCAAGATTACTGGGGGAATGTTATTTTTTTTGTAATACATTATTCTTTCCTTCAAGCCCTGATCCTTTATGGAGTTTGATATTTCATGAATGTTGTTGAGCATGATTTTGGAGGTTTCCTCCTTGTGAGATTTTGTACTGTCAGAGTTGATGCTTTTATTATAATTCCCACATACAAGATACAAGGCATTACCAAAGAGAACTTTTTTTTTACTCAAAAATTAAACTAAAAATTAAATGTAGATACAGCTACACGTGGAACAACTCCTACAGAACACCTACTGAACGCTGGCAGAAGACCCCAGACCTCCCAAAAGGCAAGAAACCCCCCACATACCTGGGTAGGGCAAAGCGGAGAGATCCCCACACAGAGGATCAGTGCCGAGCGGCACTCACCAGCCCGAGAAGCTTGTCTGCTCGCCCGCTGGGGCGCGCAGCGCTGGAAGCTGAGGCTCGGGCTTCGGTCAGAGCGCAGGGAGAGGACTGGGGCTGGCGGCGAGAACTCAGCCTGAAGGGGGCTAATGTGCCACAGCTAGCCGGGAGGGAGTCCAGGAAAACTCTGGAGCTGCCGAAGAGGCAAGAGACTTTTTCATCCCTCTTGGTTTCCTGGTGCGCGAGGAGAGGGGATTAAGAGCGCTGCTTAAAGGGGCTCCACAGACGCGCGAGTCGCGACTGAAAGCGCGGAGCCCAGAGACGGGCGTGGGACGCTGGGGCTGCTGCTGCCGCCGCCAAGAAGCCTGTGTGCGAGCGCAGGTCACTGCCCACACCGCCCTTCCGGGAGCCTGTGCAGCCCGCCACTGCCGGGGTCCCGGGATCCAGGGGCGGCTTCCCTGGCAGAACGCACGGCGCGCCTCGGGCTAGTGCAACGTCACGCCGACCTTTGCCGCTGCAGGCTCGCCCCGCACTCCGTGCCCCTCCCTCCCGCCCGGCCTGAGTGAGCCAGAGTCCCCGAAGAGGCTGCTCCTTTAACCCTGTCCTGTCTGAGCGAAGAACAGACGCCCTCCGGCGACCTACACGCAGAGGCGGGGCCAAATCCAAAGCTGAGACCCAGGAGCTGTGAGAACAAAGAAGAGAAAGGGAAACCTCTCCCAGCAGCCTCAGAAGCAGCGGATTAAAGCTCCACAATCAACTTGATGTACCCTGCATCTGTGGAATACATGAATAGACAACACATCATCCCAAATTGAGGAGCCCGGAGTCAGTGCTGTGCCTCTGAGGTGGGAGAGCCAACTTCAGGACACTGGTCCACAAGAGACCTCCCAGCTCCACATAATATCAAACGGCAAAAATCTTCCAGAGATATCCATCTCAACACCAGCACCCAGCTTCACTCAACGACCAGCAAGCTACAGTGCTGGACACCCTAAGCCAAACAACTAGCAAGACAGGAACACAACGCCACCCATTAGCAGAGAGGTGGCCTAAACTCATAAAAAGTCTGCAGACACCCCAAAACACACCACCAGACGTGGACCTGCCCACCAGAAAGACAAGATCCAGCCTCATCCACCAGAACACAGGCACTAGTCCCCTCCACCAGGAAGCCTACACAACCCACTAAACCAACCTTAGCCACTGGGGACAGACACCAAAAACAACGGGAACTACGAACCTGCAGCCTGCAAAAAGGAGACCCCCAAACACAGTAACATAAGCAAAATGAGAAGACAGAAAAACACACAGCAGGAGAAGGAGCAAGATAAAAACCCACCAGATCTAACAAATGAAGAGGTAATAGGCAGTCTACCTGAAAAAGAATTCAGAATAATGATGGTAAAGATGATCCAAGATTCTATTTCCCAGATCCAAAATCTTGGAAATAGAATAGACAAAATGCAAGAAACAGTTAACAAGGACCTAGAAGAACTAAAGATGAATCAAGCATCGATTAAAAACACAATACATGAAATAAAAAATACTCTAGATGGGATCAATAGCAGAATAACTGAGGCAGAAGAACGGATAAGTGAGGTGGAAGATAAAATAGTGGAAATAACTGCTGCAGAGCAAAATAAAGAAAAAAGAATGAAAAGAACAGAGGACAGTCTCAGAGACCTCTGGGACAACATTAAACGCACCAACATTCGAATTATAGGGGTTCCAGAAGAAGAAGAGAAAAAGAAAGGGACTGAGAAAATATTTGAAGAGATTATAGTTGAAAACTTCCCTAATATGGGAAAGGAAATAGTTAATCAAGTCCAGGAGGCACAGAGAGTCCCATACAGAATAAATCCAAGGAGAAATATGCCAAGACACATATTAATCAAACTGTCAAAAATTAAACACAAAGAAATCATATTAAAAGCAGCAAGGCAAAAACAACAAATAACACACAAGGGAATCCCCATCAGGATAACAGCTGATCTCTCAGCAGAAACTCTACAAGCCAGAAGGGAGTGGCAGGACATAATTAAAGTGATGAAGGAGAAAAACCTGCAACCAAGATTACTCTACCCAGCAAGGATCTCATTCAGATTTGATGGAGAAATTAAAACGTTTACAGACAAGCAAAAGCTGAGAGAGTTCAGCACCACCAAACCAGCTTTACAACAAATGCTAAAGGAACTTCTCTAGGCAAGAAACACAACAGAAGTAAAAGACCTACAATAATGAACCCAAAACAATTAAGAAAATGGGAACAGGAACATACATATCAATAATTACCTTAAATGTAAATGGACTAAATGCTCCCACCAAAAGACACAGATTGGCTGAATGGATACAAAAACAAGACCCATATATATGCTGTCTACAAGAGACCCACTTCAGACCTAGAGACACATACAGACTGAAAGTAAGGGGATGGAAAAAGATATTCCATGCAAATGGAAACCAAAAGAAAGCTGGAGTAGCAATTCTCATATCAGACAAAATAGACTTTAAAGTAAAGACTACTAGAAGAGACAAAGAAGGACACTACATAATGATCAAGGGATCCATCCAAGAAGAAGATATAACAATTGTAAATATTTATGCACCAAACATAGGAGCACCTCAATACATAAGGCAAATACTAACAGCCATAAAAGGAGAAATCGACAGTAACACACTCATAGTAGGGGACTTTAACACCCCACTTTCACCAATGGACAGATCATCCAAAATGAAAATAAATAAGGAAAGACAAGCTTTAAATGATACATTAAACAAGATGGACTTAATTGATATTTATAGGACATTCCATCCAAAAACAACAGAATACACATTTTTCTCAAGTGCGCATGGAACATTCTCCAGGATAGATCATATCTTGGGTCACAAATCAAGCCTTGGTAAATTTAAGAAAATTGAAATTGTATCAAGTATCTTTTCCGACCACAATGCTATGAGACTAGATATCAATTACAGGAAAAGATCTGTAAAAAATACAAACACATGGAGGCTAAACAATACACTACTTAATAACGAAGTGATCACTGAAGAAATCAAAGAGGAAATTAAAAAATACCTAGAAACAAATGACAATGGAGACACGACGACCCAAAACCTATGGGATGCAGCAAAAGCAGTTCTAAGAGGGAAGTTTATAGCAATACAATCCCACCTTAAGAAACAGGAAACATCTCGAATAAACAACCTAACCTTGCACCTAAAGCAATTAGAGAAAGAAGAACAAAAACATCCCAAAGTTAGCAGAAGGAAAGAAATCATAAAGATCAGATCAGAAATAAATGAAAAAGAAATGAAGGAAACGATAGCAAAGATCAATAAAACTAAAAGCTGGTTCTTTGAGAAGATAAACAAAATTGATAAACCATTAGCCAGACTCATCAAGAAAAAAAGGGAGAAGACTCAAATCAATAGAATTAGAAATGAAAAAGGAGAAGTAACAACTGACACTGCAGAAATACAAAAGATCATGAGAGATTACTATAAGCAACTCTATGCCAATAAAATGGCCAACCTGGAAGAAATGGACAAATTCTTAGAAATGCACAACCTGCCAAGACTGAATCAGGAAGAAATAGAAAATATGAACAGACCAATCACAAGCACTGAAATTGAGACTGTGATAAAAAATCTTCCAACAAACAAAAGCCCAGGACCAGATGGCTTCACAGGCGAATTCTATCAAGCATTTAGAGAAGAGCTAACACCTATCCTTCTGAAACTCTTCCAAAATATAGCAGAGGGAGGAACACTCCCAAACTCATTCTACGAGGCCACCATCACCTTGATACCAAAAATTAAATGTAGTTTCTAAACTTTATTTTGCCGTTATGAATTCTAGCATATGAAATAATTCTGTAAATTTTGGAAATGTAATCATCTCTGTATGATTTTTGTCTTACGTTATCATAGAAATTTTTATAAACATTTATTTGCTCCCAGAAGATATTCCTAAAGTTAACTTTCTAAAGTTAGCTGGCTAAAAGACCTACAATTAGTATAGATATTAACTGTCCACCCTTTGCCTTAAATTTTAATTAATTGAGATTTCTTAATAATTGCTTTTTTAAACATAAAATTAACAGTCATCACAATTAATTTTTGCAGTAATTTATTATTGCAACAGTAATTGTATATTTATACTTCAACTGAATGACAGAATTTTAATATATAAATCATATAGGAAGACCCTTATTGACAATTGCACCTGGAATGCTCATCTGTAATTAAACGAAAATATTCAAATGTCTATAATAAACCTGAACAACTTGACTTGTTAAAATGCTGATTAGAAATGATTGTCTACATGTCATGTGATCAGTGATTATGCATAAGTTTAGGGATGCAAGACATGCTGCTGAAGTAGGTATTTGACTATTCGTTCATTTCTCTAAACTTGAAGAATAAATTAATGCATTTCAAGTAGATGCCATGGAAGGAATTCAGTCACGGTTTAGTGGTTTTGAACTCTAGCTTTGCTACTTTAGTTTTGTACATATTTATTTAGCACCTACTATATGCTGAGAATGCAATCAAATACTGACACATCAACTAGTAAGAAGGAGGCCTTTGTTCTCTATGTGCTGATAGTCTGGGAAGTTTACACAATTTACACAGCTTCTCTAAACTTCTGTCTCCTTTCTTACTCTGTGAGCCTCACAACTATACTAATAAATGTCAAATGAGATGATGGGGACAGCCTGTATTTCTTGTGCCATGTAAATAATGTATTTATTAATATCCTAATTATCCCAACCATCTTACAGGGCAGATAGTGCAGCTTAATTGTCATGGGAACATGCTTAGAGTCCAGAGCCTGGGTGTGAATCCTGGTTGTTGTGTGACTTTGGGTAAGCAACTTAACCCCACTGCTCTTAGATTTACTACAAAATTGTGACAATTAGATTACTTCTGGACTTCCCTGGTGGTGCAGTGGTTAAGAATCCCCCTGCCAAGACAGGGGACACGGGTTTGAGCCCTGGTCCGGGAAGATCCCACATGCTGTGGAACACCTAAGCCCATGCGCCACAACTACTGAGCCTGTGCTCTAGGGTCTGTGAGCCACAACTACTGAGCCCACGCACCGCAACTACTGAAGCCTGCACACCTAGAGCCCATGCTCCACAAGAGAAGCCACCACAATGAGAAGCCCACGCACCACAACGAAGAGTAGCCCCTGCTCGCAGCAGCTAGAGAAAGCCCGCGCACAGCAACAAAGACCCAATGCAGCCATAAATAAATAAATAAATAAATAAATTCATTTAAAAAAGCAATTAGATCACTTCCTTCATTGACAATTAAATTAAATAACAGATTATAGAATTCAGCATAGAATCTAGCACATAATAAGTATTCTGCTGAGGTTAACAGTTATTAAAATTCAGTGCAATTGATCCCCAATTAAAAATAAGGGAATGCAGAGAGGTTATATAATTTATTCAAGGCCACACAATAAATTGCAGAGATGAGACTCAGCCAAAGCCCTTATTTTTTACATTTTGGGTCTCTAAACATATTGTTATAGATGTAACTGTTGGATGAATTTGAAGGATACTTATTATATTAATCAGTGCTTTTAAACTTTCTCCTTGGCTGGGTAGGTCCTCCAGTCCAATTTCTTTGCTTGCCATCCACATCCCAGAACACCAGATTGAATCATCCAGAGTGTGGGTGTGGCCTGGTGAAGGGTGAGACCACATTAGTCCTTGGTCTCCAGCTGCCTCTCCATTGAGAAAGAAACAGTTATCTCATTGAGACAGGGACCTTGCTTGGGTAGGTGAGCCAGGCTCCCAAAAATTGTAAAGCTGGGTCCACTCATTGAATTGTGAATCCTGTCGTCCTCTCCCTCTCACTGAGCCAAACCTGAAAGCTGAGCTCTTTGTGTCTAATCTGTTTGTATGTGTGTTTTTAATTAGCTTGTTGAATTACTCTCTTAAAGATGGCGGAGAAGTCTCAAGGAGACCAGGAAAAGAGCAGGAGAGACATGCTGAGGTCCACCAAGAGGACATGGGCTCCCCTGGATGAGCAGCTGCCCCCTGGCTCTGAGGAGGAGAGCCACAGTCTCACCACCCCCATGCTGGGTGAGAACGGGCCCTCAGGGCTATTTGAATCCAACCTACTGTGAGTGGTGAGGGATATGGGGGTTTGGGGCTGGGGGCAAATGATTTTGGAACAAACACTTGACTTTGAAGATACCAGTATTCCTGGCATGATACCAGAAACTTCTATGAAATGGGCACATCTGACTTGCCCTACAAGCACCTAAGACACAGACCTTCTTGATGGAAACAGACCAACTAACGAATGAACTCTGCTTCCTTTCCACTCCAAGATCCCCTCATCCTAAGTCCCCAGGATCATAAAGCTATGTGGAGTCCATGCCAGAGACATGAAGCTTCTTGTAGGACATCAAACATTTTATTGAAAGGCTTTTATTTGCTGGGTCTTGCACAAGGTGTTGATAATAATTTTAATTGTTTAAAGAGTAATAAGTAAGAAAACACTTCTCCCTTCACTGTGATTTTTTGTTTGTTTGATTTTTTATGATGTAACTGTTTGATGGCTTTTCTTCTTTGCCCACCACCAATTTATTCTATCCCTTCACAGTACCTCAGTTGAAGACTAAGCACCTCCCATGTCCACTTGGCCTTTTTGGTTCACCAGACACCTTGTGAGGGGGTAATTCAGGTACCTCACTGCTTCGTAGGATAAAGTCAAAGAAAATAAGCCCAGAGTAACCTGTAACCAACCAGAATGGAAACAAATATTTACAGGAAAACTACTTTTATATCCTTTCCTTTTTGCCTGTTGACTATTTGTTGAGCCAGTGATAAAGATCCACCTTAAAAGACTAGATGCCTTTTTAACACAGGGTGCCTTTGGCAATTCTGGGACTGTAGTGCAATTTGCCCCTGGAATGAATGCAAATTTGGTTTCTAACCTGGCAGAGAACTCCTTGCAAATGAACATCACTGGCTAGCTGCCTTATGTAAATGTGATTCAGTAAGGAGAGGCTCCATGAGATTTATATCCAACAAGAGAAAGACAAAAGTCTCCTATGCTTTTTTACCCTTTGTATTCACACCAGGTAATTTTAAAATTATTCTAACATCTCTTGCTCTTTGGTGATTTTTTTCCTTTTCACATTTTTTTCTTTCTCTCTCTCTTTTTTTTTTAAGTTAGTCTTTTGGCAAGTTTACACTTCATTTTCAGGAAAAGCTGATTATGGAAAACCGGAAGTTTTGCCTTGGGGAAAAAATGAATATGCTTATAGAAGCATGTGACTAAATACTAGGAAACAGACCTATTGGGTGGTGGCTGAATAACAGGGTGAGATCACTTTAGCTGGTTATGCTTTGACTGACTGGTCTGTTTCTCATTAGTAGAAGATTCCAAACAAGAAAGTATTCAACACTGGCTGGACTCTGAATTCTTGTAAGTGTTTCTTTATGCCCTTACCCATCCTTCTTGCAAAGATCCATGAAAACATTATGGGTAATTCTTCTGGGACAGGTGTGACATGTAGGGATTTTCATTTAACTGGGTGTTTGAAGGATTACTCTGTTATTGCAAAAGTTATATATCGGTTTAGAAGTACAAAATAGAATAATATTATTTCAGCCCCCAGCTGTTCATTGGTTTCCAAAAGTCCTCTTGTAATAAAGCCTAACTGCATAACTCTGTTTAATTAAGGAGCAATTTAGCATAATTTATTTACACACATTGTTTGACTCACAATACTTTTGTTTCTTTATAGTGTCTCTGTAAATGAAAACCTTCAGCCAGTCATCAACAACATTGGTAAGACCAGAGAACCCAGAAGCAGTTATGCTTTGTGGACCTGAGTAGGAGATGTATTAAAATGTTTGTGTGAATAAATCTTTTAAAAATGAGAATTATCAGAGGTTCCTAGAAATGGAAAAAAAATCTCAGAAACCATTCAGCTCACTTTCTTTAATACTTAAGGCAAGCTCAGAAAGGATAGGTGTTATCCAGCAGCAAATTGGGGGCTAGAAACAAGGACTCTTGCCATATCATTAGCTCAGACTCTAACAGAAAACTCACTGGGTCTGTGAAGACATTTTGCAAGGATGTAATTATAGAAATGAAAATGAAATTGTTTAATTTTTCCTCACACTGTATTGTACTTTTATTTCTAAATCTAGTTTCTTTCTATTCTTCAGTCTTAAAATTATATTGTCTCTTTCTAATGATGCATTTGTTCTCAAAAACAACAGATGACTGAATTCTATAGCAAACAGTACAAATATGTATTTCCAAAGCAGAAAATATATCACACTTGTTACATTGAGATTTGATAAGAACATTACAAGAAGAAAAAGAAATTTAACTACAGGTCTCACAGTTTACATCTTCATTAAATCAAATACGGTATTTCATAGAATGTAAGCCTCCTCAATCATAAAATACACCCACATTTTAAGTACCACTCCAATAGGAAAATAAAGCAACCATCCTTGTCATCCCTGTCAATTATAACTAGGCATTATAGTAGGCAACATTGACTACTAGACACATCCTGATTTCATAGATGTTAAAATGTGAAAATAGTGTGTTTTAAAATTGATGTAATGCCCTAAATAATGCATGTAAAAATAACATAATTAAGGAGTTTAATGATTAGAGGGAAAATTATTAGTCTAATTGCTACTTACTTGGCTGGTTTTAATTATTTCACTTCCTTCGCTGCCACTTAAATTAAGATTGACCATTGGCTACAAACCAGTTTAAATTTAGGAATTTTTACTTTAAAAATCTAGGTATATCGTTCAAATTTCCTCCTTTGCCAAGATTCTTTATTTTTTTTAAATATAAAAAGTTCCATGATGCCAAAAATCTTGAAGATGTTTGCCAATAAATTGAATTTAAGTACCTTTGTTCCTGACAGTTTAGTCTCATGAAAAGGCAGGAAGTTAAGAAATATAGCCAGCATTTAATATCCCTCTGATACTTCATCTTGCCCAGGTTATAGTAGGAGGCCTGGCACCAGTTCTGGGGTTGTCAGTAACTATATTAAAAGCTTCACTTCCCAGAAATTAAGACAAATCATGGCCCTTCCTCCTTTGAATCAAGTCAATGAAGTAAAAGCGTGAGGTGAAGAGTTGGAGGAAAGAAGGGTAACAAGATGACTCTGAGATCAGACATGCGCAGTTTCTATTTGCCAGGTCCTTTGTCTTTAGCGAAGTTTTTAATAATAATGGAATAGCTTCTTACAAGTTTAATTGAGCCTTCACTTTTACAAGGCCCTTCCTCATCTATCATATTTTAAACTCAGTAACCTGTGTGGTAGCAAGGCTGGTGTTCATCTGTGTTTGCAGGTGGAGAATCTGGGTGATCAAGTGCCACTATTTTTAGTTACAGCTGGTTGGAGGTGTGTGGAGGGACCTGTGGCTGGGCATTCTCTCAGCCCCTCTGTGTGCTGGTTTTGCTGCAATGAGCTCAAGGCACCCTGAGTTTAGGGAAGCCAAGGACCACACCAGGAAGTGGAAACTATAACAGTAGTAGCAGAAACTGGAGACCTGAAGGTCATGAGAGGTGTGTCAGAGAGAAAACTGTGGTGAAACAAAAGGAACTGAAGAAGAGAAAGAAAAGTAGTCTCTGCTAGAGGCAAAATCCTGTAAAAGCTCCCACAATCTCAGTATGATGTAGAGTGGTGCATTCGTTCCTAGGTAAGCCATAACCAATTACCACAAACTTGGTGGCTTAAATCAGAAATTTGTTTTCTCACAGTTCTGAAGGCTGAAAGTCTGAAATCAGAGTGTCAGCAAGGTTCTCTTTTAAGGAAACATTTTAAAGTTCTTTAAATCCTGCAACCTTTTGGGGGCACTATATAGTTCAATCATTATATCTTCTAAGGGAAGAAAAATAATACAATGTCAGGTGGGAAATTATTATATATAAGTATGTTTCACTGTAGTGATTTTTCTTTTATTTCAAGTATATTTTCTTAGAGTTTCAGGTTTGATTCTCTTGTATGTGCTTTAATATCAGTCACTATGGCAACAAGATTTTAAATGCTGTCTGTAGTATAAGTAAAGGGAAAAATGGAGAGAATAAAACCTTAAAAGAACAACAAAAAAAAAGTGTCAGCAAGGTTATTCTCTCTCTGAAGGTTCTAAGGGAAGAATCCTTCCTGGCCTCCTTCTTCTGGTTCCCATCAAACCCTGGCATTCCTTGACTGGTAGCTACATCATTGCATGCTCTGCTTCTGTTTTCACATGGCTGTCTTTTCCCTGTGAGTCTTCTCTATTCTCTTAAGGACCCCAGTCATTGGCTTTAGGATTTATGGCTCACCCTTATCCAGTATGACCTCACCTTTACTAATTATATCTGCAGAGACCATATTTCCAGATAAAGGATATATTCTGATATGAAATTTCAGATACTGAAATGAAATTTGAGGGGGATACTACTGAACTGACAACAAGTAGAAACCACTCTGAGGCTGGTTTCCCTCAGTGATCATTCTGAGGCTTTATACATTAAAGTAGTAACAAGATCCAAGTGCCTGCTCATCTTCCAGGTGACCCAGTACCTCCCATGGAAAGCATTCTAGTGGACCTCAAATAAAATGAAGAGGTGGAATAAGGCTTCAGTGGCCCTACTGCTGATTTCCTCCTATGTCTTGAGATGGCCAAGGTCAGGTCTTGGCTTCTAATGTTGATTTTTTGGCTTTCATGCTGCTCTGCAGCTACCTAAAGTCTAATTTTTTTTAAAGTCTAATTTTTATTAAACTGGAATCTGGTTGGCCTATCTTGTTCACCACCATTATGATAGGTAGAGCTCCCAGAGGGGAATGAAATTAGTACATGTGGAGAGCACACAGCCTAGGTACTTTCTGTGTATATTATCTCATTTACCAGAACCATCTTCTGAGGTGGATATTATCATTATTAACTTTTTCAAAGAGGAAAATGAGACTCAGAAAGGTTAAGTAACTTGCCCAAAGTAACCCAGTTAGTAGATAAGTGAGTTGAGATTTGAACATGAGTCTATCTGACTCTGCAGCCACGTTTTCTCTCTAGAGGACTATAGTATAATTTACTATCCGTGTTATGCATGGACACTCCTGGAAGTATCCTGGGAGGAAAGCTCTGCATCAGTGTCCCTGCTAGAAAAGTCAAAGCATGAACAATGTGGGTCAGTTCACTAGCATCTACTTCTCCCTCCAGGTCTTCTGACTCTTGTGCACCAGATTTTACAGTCACAACTCAGTCCTCTTGAATTTAAATGTTTTGAAGTAGGACAACGCTAATTTTTTAAATGTCAGTCAAGTATCCGTAGAAATGAAAAATGGCCACATCTGGATCTTAAAATAAAAAAGATGCATCGAATTAGTTTTCTAGAAATTCATAAGAAGCCCATTCTACCTTAACTCCAGAAATTTTAAATTATGAGAAACTAAACGCTTGGAAAATCGACATGAGTGAGATACTAGTGTTTAAGAGTTAGAAAATTCCATGGTTATTGTTTTTTTTCCTGAGGTTCACTAGGTTTCTGATCCCTATACATTTCAGACTCAAAATTATAATTAGTAATAATTAGTAATTATCATATATTGAGTGCCTGTTGCATATTTTAAAAATATTGTGAAGTATTTCTCAAGCAAGGTGATTGATTAACCTCATTAAATATTGAAGAAACAGAGACTTGGTAAAGTTAAGAGATTTACCTAAAATCACATAAAGCCAAAGCCATGGACACATGATTTGAATTCCGTTTGATTTCAAAGTTCATGCTTTTTTTTTTTACCAGAAACCAATATACTGCATACTGGTGTAAATCCATGGCCATTAATTTTATCCCTAGCTTTTCCTTATTTGTGTGAGCCAAGCTTGGATGGCAAAAAGGGACACTTCCATTTAAGGGTTTTTTTTGTATTGATAAAACCTTATTTCATTTACACTTGAGGTACATAAAGAAGATTTAAATATTATTAATTAAAAATAATTGTAGAGAGGGCAGAAAGCAGAAGCAAGAAGTACTACAATCCTGCAGCCTGTGGAACAAAAACCACATTCACAGAAAGATAGACAAGATGAAAAGGCAGAGGGCTATGTACCAGATGAAGGAACAAGATAAAACCCCCAAAATCAACTAAATGAAATGGACATAGGCAATCTTCTAGAAAGAGAATTCAGAACAACGATAGGGAAGAAGCTCCAGGACCTCAGAAAAAGAACGGAGGCAAAGATCGAGAAGATGCAAGAAATGTTTAACAAAGATCTACAAGAATTAAAGAACAAACAAACAGAGATGAACAATACAATAACTGAAATGAAAAATACACTAGAAGGAATCAATAGCAGAATAACTGAGGCAGAAGAATGGATAAGTGAACTGGAAGACAGAATGGTGGAATTTACTGCTGTGGAACAGAATAAAGGAAAAAGAATAAAAAGAAAGGAGGACAGCCTAAGACACCACTGGGACAACATTAAACGCAACAACATTCACGTTATAGGGGTCCCGGAATGAGGAAGAGAAAGGACCTGAGAAAATATTTGAAGAAATTATAGTAGAAAACTTCCCTAACGTGGAAAAGGAAATAGCCACCCAAGTCCAGGAAGCACAGAGAGTCCCATACAGGATAAACCCAAGGAAAAGCATGCCGAGACACATAGTAATCAAATTGGCAAAAATTAAAGACAGAGAAAAATTATTGAAAGCAGCGAGGGAAAAATGACAAATAACATACAAGGGAACTCCCATAAGGTTAACAGCTGATTTCTCAGCAGAAACTCTACAAGCCAGAAGGGAGTGGCATGATATATTTAAAGCGATGAAAGGGAAGAACCTACAGCCAAGATTACTCTACCCAGCAAGGATCTCATTCAGATTCAATGGAGAAATCAAAGCTTTACAGACAAGCAAAAGCTAAGAGAATTCAGCACTACCAAACCAGCTCTACAACAAATGCTAAAGGAACTTCACTAAGTGGGAAACACAAGAGAGGAAAAGGACCTACAAAAACAAACCCAAAACAATTAAGAAAATGGTCAGAGGAACATACATATCAATAATCACCTTAAACGTGAATGGATTAAATGCTCCAACCAAAAGACACAGGCTTGCTGAATGGATACAAAAACAAGACCCATATATATGCTGTCTACAAGAAACCCACTTCAGACCTAGGGACACATACAGACTGAAAGTGAGGAGATGGAAAAAGATATTCCATGCAAATGGAAATCAAAAGAAAGCTGGAGTAGCAATTCTCATATCAGATAAAATAGACTTTAAAATAAAGAATGGTACAAGAGACAAGGAAGGACACTACGTAATGATTAAGGGATCAATCCAAGAAGAAGATATAACAATTATAAATATATATGCACCCAACATAGGAGCACCTCAATACGTAACGCAACTGCTAACAGCTCTAAAAGAGGAAATTGACAGTAACACAATAATATTGGGGGGCTTTAATACCTCACACCAATGTACAGGTCATCCAAACAGAAAATAAGGAAACACAAGCATTAAATGACACAATGGACCAGACAGATGTAATTGATATTTATAGGACATTCCACCCAAAAACAGCAGATTATACTTTCTTCTCAAGTGCACACAGAACATTCTCCAGGATAGGTCACATCTTGGGTCACAAATCAAGCCTCAGTAAATTTAAGAAAATTGAAATCATATCAAACATCTTTTCTAACCACAATGCTATGAGATTAGAAATGAATTACAGGGAATAAAAAAGGGAAGAACACAAACACATGGAGGCTAAACAATACATTACTAAATAACCAAGAGATCACTGAAGAAATCAAAGAGGAAATCAAAAAAATACCTAGAGACAAATGACAATGAAAACACGACAATCCAAAACCTATGGGATGCAGCAGAAGCAGTTCTAAGAGGGAAGTTTATAGCTATACAAGCCTACCTCAAGAAACAAGAAAAATCTCAAAAAAACAATCTAACATTACACCTAAAGGAACTAGAGAAAGAAGAACAAACAAAACCCAGAGTTAGCAGAAGGAAAGAAATCATCAAGATCAGAGCAGAAATAAATGAAATAGAAACAAAACAATAGCAAAGATCAATAAAACTAAAAACTGGTTCTTTGAGAAGATAAACAAAATGGATAAACCATTAGCCAGACTGATGAAGAAAAAAGGGAAAGGACTCAAATCAATAAAATTAGAAATGAAAAAGGAGAAGTTACAACAGACACCACAGAAGTAGAAGTACAAAGCATCCTAAGAGACTACTACAAGCAACTCTATGCCAATAAAATGGACAATTTGGAAGAAATGGACAAATTCTTAAAAAGGTATAACCTTCCAAGACTGAATCAGGAAAAAATAGAAAATATTAACAGACCAATCACAAGTAAAAAAATTGAAACTATGATTAAAAATCTTCCAACAAACAAAAGTCCAGGACCAGATGGCTCCACAGGTGAATTCTATCAAACATTTAGAGAAGAGCTAACACCCATTCTTCTCAAACTCTTCCAAAAAATTGCAGAGGAAGGAACACTCCCAAACTCATTCTATGAGGCCACCATCACCCTGATACTAAAACCAGACAAAGATACTACAAAAAAAAAGAAAATCACAGACCAATATTACTGATGAATATAGATGCAAAAATGCTCAAAAAAATACTAGCAAACAGAATCCAACAACACATTAAAAGGATCATACACCATAATCAAGTGGGATATATCTGAGGGATGCAAGTATTCTTCAATATATGCATCTGGGTAAAAATTAAATAATAATGAAATTAGTACCCCAAATTTGATAGATTATTGCCTCCGTCTTGGTGACACAGGGTCTATTGCAAAGCATTGCCCATAAGTATTTCTGGGATTCATCAGAAGATGCCTCACACGTTTTCATGAATGAGTTCATTTCCATTGTCACTGCTTCTACTCCAACAGATTCCCCTGGGTGTCAACATATGGACAATTCATGTTTCATCACTCCCTAAGCATCATTTTTTCTTTTCTTTTTTTTTTTAACATCTCTATTGGAGTATAATTGCTTTACAATGGTGTGTTAGTTTCTGCTTTATAACAAAGTGAAATAGTTATGCATATCTCTTTGCTCTTGCATCTCCCTCCCTCCCACCCTCCCTATCCCACCCCTCTACGTGGTCACAAAGCACCGAGCTGATCTCCCTGTGCTATGCAGCTGCTTCCCACTAGCTATCTATTTTATGTTTGGTAGTGTATATATGTCCATGCCACTGTCTCATTTTGTCCCAGCTTACACTTCCCCCTCCCCGTACCCTCAAGTCCATTCTCTAGTAGGTCTGCATCTTTATTCCCATCTTGCCCCTAGGTTCTTCATGATCTTTTTTTTTTCTAGATTCCATATATATGTGTTAACATACGATATTTGTTTTTCTCTTTCTGACTTATTTCACTCTGAATGAGTCTCTAGGTCCATCCACCTCATTACACATAACTCAGTTTCATTCCTTTTTATGGCTGAGTAATATTCCATTGTATATATGTGCCACATCATCTTTATCCATTCATCTGTTGATGGACACTTAGATTGCTTCCATGTCCTGGCTATTGTAAATAGAGCTGCAATAAACATTTTGGTACATGACTCTTTTTGAATTATGGTTTTCTCAGGGTATATGCCCAGTAGTGGGATTGCTGGGTTGTATGGTAGTTCTATTTTTAGTTTTTTACAGAACCTCCATACTGTTCTCCATAATGGCTGTATCAATTTACATTCCCACCAACAGTGCAAGAGGGTTCCCTTTTCTTCACACCCTCTGATGATGACCATTCTGACCGGTGTGAGATGATACCTCATTGTAGTTTTGACTTGCATTTCTCTAATGATTAATGATGTGGAACATTCTTTCATGTGTTTGTTGGCAATCTGTATATCTTCTTTGGAGAAATGTCTGTTTAGGTCTTCTGCCCATTTTTGGATTGGGTTGTTTGGTTTTTTGATATTGAGCTGCATGAGCTGCTTGTAAATTTTGGAGATTAATCCTTTGTCAGTTGCTTCATTTGCACATACTTTCTCCCATTCTGAGGGTTGTCTTTTCGTCTTGTTTATGGTTTCCTTTGCTGTGCAAAAGCTTTTTAAGTTTCATTAGGTCCCATTTGTTTATTTTTGTTTTTATTTCCATTTCTCTAGGAGGTGGGTCAAAAAGGATCTGTGGTGATTTATGTCATAGGGTGTTCTGCCTATGTCTTCCTCTAAGAGTTTTACAGTGCCCCGTCTTACATTTAGGTCTTTAATCCATCTTGAGTTTATTTTTCTGTACGGTGTTAGGGAGTTTTCTAATTTCATTCTTTCACATGTAGCTGTCCAGTTTTCCCAGCACCACTTATTGAAGAGGCTGTCTTTTCTCCACTGTATATTCTTGCCTCCTTTATCAAAGATAAGGTGACCATATGTGTGTGGGTTTATCTCTGGGCTTTCTCTCCTGTTCCTTTGATCTATCTTTCTGTTTCTGTGCCAGTGCCATTCTGTCTTGATTACTGTAGCTTTGTAGTATAGCCTGAAGTCAGGGAGCCCGTTTCCTCCAGCTCTGTTTTTCTTTCTCAAGATTGCTTTGGCTATTCAGGGTCTTTTGTGTTTCCATACAAATTGTGAAATTTTTTGTTCTAGTTCCGTGAAAAATGCCAGGGGTAATTTGATAGGGATTGCATTGAATCTGTAGATTGCTTTGGGTAGTAGAGTCATTTTTCACAATGTTGATTCTTCCAATTCAAGAACATGGTATATCTCTCCATCTATTTATATCACCTTTAATTTCTTTCATCAGTGTCTTATAATTTTCTGCATACAGGTCTTTTGTCTCCTCAGTAGGTTTATTCCTAGATATTTTATTCTTTTTGTTGCAATGGTTAATGGGAGTGTTTTCTTAATTTCACTTTCAGATTTTTTATCATTAATGTATAGGAATGCAAGAGATTTCTGTGCATTAATTTTGTATCCTGCTACTTTACCAAATTCGTTGATTAGCTCTAATAGTTTTCTGGTAGCATCTTTAGGATTCTCTATGTATAGTATCATGTCATGTGCAAACAGTGACAGCTTTACTTCTTCTTTCCAATTTGGATTCCTTTTATTTTCTTTTCTTCTCTGATTGCTGTGGCTAAAACTTCCAAAACTAGGTTGAATAAGAGTGGTGAGAGTGGGCAACCTTGTCTGTTTCCTGATCTTAGTGGAAATGGTTTCAGTTTTTCACCATTGAGGACGACGTTGGTTGTGGGTTTGTCATATATGGTCTTTACTATGTTGAGGAAAGTTCCCTCTATGCCTACCTTCTGGAGGGTTTTTATCATAAATAGGTGTTGAATTTTGTCAAAAGCTTTCTCTGCATCTATTGAGATGATCATGTGGTTTTTCTCCTTCATTTTGTTAATATGGTGTATCACGCTGATTGATTTGCGTATATTGAAGAATCCTTGCATTCCTGGGCTAAACCCCACTTGATCATAGTGTATGATACTTTTAACGTGCTGTTGGATTCTGTTTGCTAGTATTTTGTTGAGGATTTTTGCATCTATGTTCGTCAGTGATATTGGCCTGTAGTTTTCTTTCTTTGTGACATCTTTGTCTGGTTTTGGTATCAGAGTGATGGTGGCCTCGTAGAATGAGTTTGGGAGTGTTCCTCCCTCTGCTATATTTTGGAAGAGTTTGAGAAGGCTAGGCATTAGCTCTTCTCTAAATGTTTGATAGAATTCGCCTGTGAAGCCATCTGGTCGTGGCTTTTGTTTGTTGGAAGATTTTTAATCACAGTTTCAATTTCAGTGCTTGTGATTGGTCTGTTCATATTTTCTATTTCTTCCTGATTCAGTCTTGGAGGTTGTGCTTTTATAAGAATTTGTGCATTTCTTCCAGGTTGTCCATTTTATTGGCATATCATTGCTTGTCGTAATCTCTCATGATCCTTTGTATTTCTGCAGTGTCAGTTGTTACTTCTCCTTTTTCATTTTTAATTCTATTGATTTGAGTCTTCTCCCTTTTTCTCTTGATAAGTCTGGATAATGGTTTATCAATTTTGTTTATCTTCTCAAAGAACCAGCTTTTAGTTTTATTGATCTTTGCTATCGTTTCCTTCATTTCTTTTTCACTTATTTCTGATCTCATCTTTATGATTTCTTTCCTTCTGCTAACTTTGGGGTTTTTTGGTTCTTCTTTCTCTGTTTGCTTTAGGTATAAGGTTAGGTTGTTTATTTGAGATGTTTCTTGTTTCTTAAGGTAGGATTGTATTGCTATAAACTTCGCTCTTAGAACTGCTTTTGCTGCATCCCATAGGTTTTGGGTCATCGTGTTTTCTTTGTCATTTGTTTCTAAGCATTTTTTGATTTCCTCTTTGATTTCTTCAGTGATCTCTTGGTTATTAAGTAGTGTGTTGTTTAGCCTCCCTGTGTTTGTATTTCTTACAGATTTTTTCCTGTAATTGATATCTAGTCTCATAGTGTTTTATCGGAAAAGATACTTGATAAGATTTCAGTTTTCTTAAATTTACCAAGGCTTTATTTGTGACCCAAGATATGATCTGTCCTGAAGAATGTTCCATGAGCACTTGAGAAGAATGTGTATTCTGTTGTTTTTGGGTGGAATGTCCTATAACTATCAATTAAGTCCATCTTGTTTAATGTATCATTTAAAACTTACGTTTCCTTATTTATTTTCATTTTGGATGATCTGTCCTTGGTGAAAGTGGAGTGTTAAAGTCCCCTACAATATTGTGTTACTGTCAGTTTCCCCTTTTATAGCTGTTAGTATTTGCCTTATGTATTGAAGTGCTCCTATGTTGGGTGCATAAATATTTACAATTATTATATCTTCTTCTTGGATCGATCCCTTGATCATTACGTAGTGTCCTTCTTTGTCTCTTGTAATAGCCTTTGTTTTAAAGTCTATTATGTCTGATATGAGAATTGCTGCTCCAGCTTTCTTTTGATTTCCATTTGCATGGAATATCTTTTTCCATCCCCTCACTTTCTGTCTGTATGTGTCCCTAGGTCCAAAGTGGGTCTCTTGTAGACAGCATATATACAGGTGTTGGTTTTGTATCCATTCAGCCAGTCTGTGTCTTTTGTTTGAGGCATTTAATACATTTACATTTAAGGTAATTATCGGTATGTATGCTGCTATTACCATTTTCTTAATTGTTTTGGGTTTATTATTGTAGGTCTTTTCCTTCTCTTGTGTTCCCTGCCTAGAGAAGTTCCTTTAGCATTTGTTGTAAAGCTGGTTTGGTGGTGCTGAATTCTTTTAGCTTTTGCTTGTCTGTAAAGGTTTTAATTTCTCCATCAAATCTGAATGAGATCCTTGGTGGGTAGAGTCATCTTGTTTGTAAGGTTTTCTCCTTCATCACTTTAAATATGTCCTGCCACTCCCTTCTGGCTTGCAGAATTTCTGCTGAAAGATCAGCTGTTAACCTTATGGGGATTCCCTTATGTGTTATTTGTTGTTTTTCCCCTGCTGCTTTTAATATTTGTTCTTTGTATTTAATTTTTGATAGTTTGATTAGTATGTGTCTTTGCGTGTTTCTCCTTGGATTTATCCTGTATGGGACTCTCTGTGCTTCCTGGACTTGATTAACTATTTCCTTTCCCGTATTAGGGATGTTTTCAACTATAATCTCTTCAAATATTTTCTCAGTCCCTTTCTTTTTTTCTTCTTCTTCTGCAACCCCTATAATTCGAATGTTGGTGCCTTTGATGTTATCCCAGAGGTCTCTGAGACTTGTCCTCAATTCTTTTCATTCTTTTTTCTTTATTCTGCTCTGCAGTAGTTATTTCCACTATTTTATCTTCCAGGTCACTTATCCGTTCTTCTGCCTCAGTTATTCTGCTATTGATCCCTTCTAGAGAATTTTTAATTTCACTTATTGTGTTGTTCATCACTGTTTGTTTGCTCTTTAGTTCTTCTAGGTCCTTGTTAAACATTTCTTGTATTTTCTCCATTCTATTTCCAAGGTTTTGGATCATCTTTACTATCATTATTCTGAATTCTTTTTCAGGTAGAGTGCCTATTTCCTCTTCATTTGTTTGGTCTGGTGGGTTTTTGCCTTGCTCCTTCATCTGCTATGTGTTTCTCTGTCTTCTCATTTTGCTTAACTTACTGTGTTTGGGGTCTCCTTTTCGCAGGCTGCAGGTTCGTAGTTTCTGTTGTTTTTGGTGTCTGTCCCCAGTGGCTAAGTTTGGTTCAGTGGGTTGTGTAGGTTTCCTGGTGGAGGGGACTAGTGCCTCTGTTCTGGTGGATGAGGCTGGATCTTGTCTTTCTGGTGGACAGGTCCACGTCTGGTGGTGTGTTTTGGGGTGTCTGTGGCCTTATTATGATTTTAGGCAGCCTCTGTGCTAATGGATGGGGTTGTGTTCCTGTCTTGCTAGTTGTTTGGCATAGGGTGTCCAACAGTGTAGCTTGCTGGTCATTGAGTGGAGCTGGGTCTTGGTGTTGAGATGGAGATCTCTGGGAGATTCTCACCGTTTGATATTACGTGGAGCTGGGCGGTCTCTTGTGGACCAGTGTCCTGAACTGGGCTCTCCCACCTCAGTGGCACAGCCCTGACACCTGGCTGGAGCACCAAGAGCCTGACCGCCACATGGCTCACAATGAAAGGGAGGAAAAAAAAAGAAAGAACGAAAGAACAAGATAAAGTAAAGTAAAATAAAATAAAGTTATTTAAAAAATTATTATGAAGAAAAAAAATTTTTAAGTAATAAAAAAAATTGACAGACAGAACCCTAGGGCAAATGGTAAAAGCAAAGCTCTACAGACAGAATCACACACAGAAGCATACACATACACACTCACAAAAAGAGAAAAAGGAAAAAAATATGTATATCGTTGCTCCCAAAGTCCACCTCCTCAATTTGGGATGATTCGTTATCTATTCAGGTATTCCACAGATGCAGGGTACATCAAGTTGATTGTGGAGATTTAATCCACTGCTCCTGAGGCTGCTGGGAGAAATTTCCCTTTCTCTTCTTTGTTCGCACAGCTCCCAGGGTTCAGCTTTGGATTTGGCCCCGCCTCTGTGTGTAGGTCGCCTGAGGGCGTCTGTTCTTCACTCAGACAGGACGGGGTTAAAGGAGCAGCTGATTAGGGGGCTCTGCCTCACTCACGCCGTGGGGAGGGAGGGGTGCGGATGCGTGGCGAGCCTGCGCAGCAGAGGCCAGCGTGACGTTGCACCAGCCTGAGGCGCGCCGTGCGTTCTCCCGGGGAAGTTGTCCCTGGATCACAGGACCCTGGCAGTGGCAGCTGCACAGGCTCCCGGGAGGGGAGGTGTGGACAGTGACCTCTGCTTGCACACAGGCTTCTTGGTGGCTGCAGCAGCAGCCTTACTGTCTGATGCCCGTCTCTGGGGTCCGCACTGATAGCCTTGGCTGGTGCCCGTCTCTGGAGCTCCTTTAAGCGGCATTCTTAATCCCCTCTCCTCACGCACCTTTTGGGAGGTCTGAGGTCTTCTGCCAGCGTTCAGTAGGTGTTCTGTAGGCGTTGTTCCACATGTAGATGTATTTCTGATGTATTTGTGGGGAGGAAGGTGATCTCCGCGTCTTACTCTTCCGCCATCTTGAAGCTCCTCCCGGAGCATTAGTTTTTCTTGTGCTCCTCTGGGTACTGCCTTTGAGTCCTTATAGTGCTCTAGTTCTTGCAGAATTTGTAGAAACATTTTTCTATTATACTGAATGTAGGGATCTAGGCAGCATGACTAGTGTTCTGTGTCACACAAAACTCATGATGGAGGGCTTCCCTGGTGGTGCAGTGGTTGAGAGTCCGCCTGCCGGTGCAGGGGACACGGGTTTGTGCCCCGGTCTGGGAGGATCCCACATGCCGCAGAGCGGCTGGGCCCATGAGCCATGGCCGCAGGGCCTGCGCGTCTGGAGCCTGTGCTCCACAACGGGAGAGGCCACAACAGTGAGAGGCCCACATACTGCAAAAAAAAAAAAAAAAAAAAAAAAAAAACTCATGATGGAAATAAACTTTCAGCTTCTTCCTGCAGCCCATATCTCTCCTTGAGCCTTAGACTTAGTCTGGAGACTAGAGAACAAACATGCTATCAACTTCATTTCCTTGTCCATAAGCACACAACACTTCTGACAAATGCCCTTTTATTCCATTCTTCAGTTATTTAACAAATATGTATAGAATGCCTCCTCCAAACTAGACACTCCATTAAGATTGGAGATAGCAAAGAAGAAAGATGCAGTGGAGATAGACACAAAAAACAAATAAATGTGTAATATGCCAGGAGTATAAATGGCCAGGGAAGGTATCTTAGATAAGGTTAGCTGTGAGTAGCTACCTGAAAGAAGTGAAGTTACATGACATTTGCTTATTTGTAGGATGAGCTGCTCCATGCAAATGAGACAGCATGTGCAAAGGCCCTGGGGTGGGAATGTACCCTCTGTATTCCAAGAACAGCAAGGAGGCCTGAATGGTTGCAGCTAAATGAGCAAGGGATACAGTAAAGAGCTATGAGTTCAAGAATTATTCAGAGGCCAAATAATTTAGGGCTATATGTATCCCTGTAAGTACTTTGACTTTTATTCTGAGGGAAAAGTGAACTTTTAACATGTTTTATAGAAAGGAGTGGCATAGTCTTGGTTCTTTTTAACAGGACAGCTCTGGCTGCTACTTGGAAAATGAACTCTGCTGGGGAAAATTTTGAAGCAGGAAGCCCAGTTAGGAGGCTAAGGAAATAATTCAGAGGAGAGAGGATGGGGGCACAGACCAGGGCAGTAGCAGTTGTTGCAGAGAGAAGTGCTAGATTCTAGATATATCTGGAATATAGGCAGGACAGGATATGCTCATGGATGTAGGGTATGAAAGAGAGAGAGAGAAGTCAAGGATGAATGCAGTGGATTTTGCACAAGCATCTGGGAAGATGCATGGTTATTTATTGGGCTGGGAAGAACAGGAAGTATCAGGCTGGTGGTAAGAGATGCAATTTTAGGCATGCTGTGACTCAAATACCTAATAGATACCCAAGGAGATACTAGTAAATAGGTATACATCAGTACGAATTGGAAATACAAATCTGGAGTTCAGGGGAAAGTCCGGGAATAGATAAATGTTTGGGTCTAGTTGGCATATAGATGATGAAAGCCAGAAGTCCAAATAAGGTCACCAAGCAAGTGCACAGAGACAGAGAAGAAGTCAGGAAGATATGGAAAAACCAGCAAGGGAGGAGGAGAAGGAGTAGGTCATGAAGAAAAAAGAGGACCAAGAGAAAAGTGTCTGGAAGATGGGTGAAGTTAGGGTATCAAGGAGGGAGTGATCCACACTGTCAACTGTTGTTAATGTGTCGTATATGATGAAGAATGAGAATTGACCGTTAGGTTTGGCAATTAGGTCACTGGTGACCTTGAAAAGAGCTATTTCAGAGGAACACTGGAGGAGAAAGCCTGATTATACTGCTTTCAAGTAAAATGGGAATAGAAGAAGTAGAAACAGAGAAGTATTTGGAGGAGTTATGAGGTAAAAGGGAGCAGTGAATTAAAATGACAGCTGGAGGAGAGGTGGAGACAAAAGATATTCTCTTCCAGGAATGAGAGCTATTGAGGCAAAGTGTATTGGCTGATGGGAATGTTGGGAATGATCCAGTGGCCAAGAAGTACTGAGGTGGTCGTGGCACCTTCCCCTGGCTTCCCAGAGCCATTGGCAGAGCCTGGGTCTCCCCTCTGGGACCTTGCCTCCTGGGGCTTTGAGGTCTCTTGCACTGAAACATCACTTACCCAGGATTATTTACCAATAGAAATCATTTGGGCTTCTCCCTTCGTGAAAAATAACTTCCCTTGCTCCTTCCTTCCGTATGAACATCAATAACTGTAGAAAGTTGGACAGCTGCCCATACGGCTTGAATCCCGAGTCTCACTAATGCACTTCACAAAAGTTTCTCACCTTCTGCCCTGTCTTCTGACAAACATTAGGGTATCTTAGCTGAGTGGTCCGACAGTCTCCTTTTGATGTATCTCCAGGACACCGTCTGCTCAGGGCACATGACAGGAAAGAGCCTCATGGGCATCGTTCAATTTCTTTCTCTTTTCACTTCCCAAGAACCACCACCACTGGGTACAAGTTAACTCCTCTTGGTCACCAACTTCACAAGCAAACAAGTTTGATTCTTGGTTTGAGCACAGTAAGGATCCACAGACCTTCCTATAATCACAAACACAATAGGACATTCAGAGCCTCTTTGGGGTCAGCGGTGGTACCAAAGGGATCATGGTCATGGATGTTAAATTTCCTCCTCTCAGGCTGCTGACTCATTCCTAATCCCAGGTTTCATATTAAAATTGTGCATAAGAAAGCTTGGAGAGAGGAGCTGGACTGTGGCAAACCCATTCCCACCACCAGAGAACAAATCCAACATCAGCTCTGCCTGACTGTGGAGCATACCATCCTGATGCTGCATGGGCAGACTCATACATTGAGTACATGTGTCAACATGTGGGTTTATATCATGTGTGCTTGTTCAACAACACATCCACGCATAACTGCGAGTAAAAAGACCAGAACGATCTCCTACAGCAAAAAGACAGTTTCTATCAAAGTTCTGCTTGGTGCCATTGATTATTTGATGAGTGGTTAATTCATTTGTCCTTTTTAATATTTAGACATTTCTTCTCTGATTCTCAGAGAGGTCCCTGAAGAGTAAACTAACCCCTTTTGGGGACTTCTCTGGTAGCACAGTGGTTAAGAATCTGCCTGCCAATGCAGGGGACATAGGTTCAAGTCCTGGTCCGGGAAGATCCCACATGCCACGGAGCAACTAAGCCAGTGCATCACAACTACTGAGCCTGCGCTCTAGAGCCCGCGAGCCACAACTACTGAGCCCATGCACCTAGAGCCCCTGCTCTGCAACAAGAGAAGCCACCGCAATGAGAAGCCCGAGTACCGCAACCAAGAGTAGCCCCCGCTCGCCACAATTAGAGAAAGCCCGCGCACAGCAACGAAGACCCAACGCAGCCAAAAATCAATCTAAATTAATTATTTAAAAAATTATTAAATAATAAGAACTTACAAGATCAAGTTCTAAATTTGTTGTCTATATTATAAGAATGTTTATAATATGAAAGCATAATGTTTATCAAATGAAAACATTCAAAGCAGAGAGCTATGCAAGGTGGAGGATGCAAAGATGTAGAATATATGACTCCTGCTCTCAAGTATGTCACTCTGACTTTCCAGGACCCTTACAATGTGAATATAACCTGTTCCAATTTTCTATAAGACTGTCTAGTCTTTTATCTCCTCTCATTATACCTAGTTCTTTCTCTTTCTTCATCCAGTTCCTCCTGTCTTAAAGTCTTTCCTGTTCCTTTTACCTCTTGCCCTTCTTTTGAGGCTTTACCCAAGTCCCATATTCTCTGTAAGGCCCTTCCTGACATCTGCACTAAGAGACTCAGTCTCTCTTCTGAACATCAGTGACATCCATCATGGGTTCTACCCATATGACACTTGGTCTGTGCTACCTCAAATTATTAGTATATGATCGGCCTCATTAACAAAATTGTAAAGGCCACTGAGGCAAGAATCATCTCACACATCTGATTTCCCTAAAGCTAGTCAACAAAAAGATCGTAGTAAAACTGGTCCATAATAAACATGATTTAGTCAGATTGAGCAATCTTCAAAAAAAGGTGAGACTTGAGCTAGTTAATCAAAGATACGGTTTTGAAAAAACAAAGAGACAAAGCAAGTCGATGTCATTTCCTGGAAGCAATAGGAGCTTGAATAAAGGCACGGAGTGAGAATCAAACTGAATGTGTGCAGGAAAGCATATAGGGTGATAAGACTAGAGAAAAGCTTTCACGCTAAGGAGCAAAGGGAGACATGTTTCTGTTAAATAAGGTGTGGTCAGGTTATAAATGCCTTAAAATCCAGAAAGAGGGAATCACGCTTGACGTCTTAGGACAGGGATGGCAAAGAAGTGTCATCTCAAGTTTCAGCCAAAGGATGGGTAGTTACAGCTGGGGTCTGTGTTGAGTAGAACTGTGAAGCCATATCTTTGTTCACCTGAATAGAGGGTCATGAATAATAAGTAATAACTCCACAGGTGCAGCATTGGGGAATTGAAGCAGGTGTGTCTCACATTTGCTGTCTCTACTGTAATGAGTTATGAACGGTTTCTAAGAAGAGAGATGACAGATTCCAGTGTTTATCCTGGCAATGGGAAGAAGGTGCACCCTTTGGGAAGAAGCTATTTATGACCTCAAGCTTGGGGTGATGAGAGCTTGGGCTGGGTGTCAGCAGAGGAATAGAGAAGAAGAGTCCACAGCATCTGGAAAATAAACAGCTATCTGGGTTAAGAAGAGCAAAGCATCACAACTGGCTTTAAAGTTCTGAGCATGAAGGTCAGGGAGAATGTCAGTGTCTCTTTTTTTTGTAAGAATATAGTTTAATAAATTGCCAACTGAGACAAATAAACCCTGATGACTGCCTCTACTAAGTGTCTTGGTCATGCAGGAGTTAAATATACAGAAAGCTGCAGAATGCTATTATTTTAGAGCCCTGTGAAAATGCAATTTGATTAGTCTATTGGACGATATTCCAAAGAACCAAATGTCTTCCATGAATCAGTCAGAAATGCTTAGGAAAACCAAAATAAAAAATGCTTTCCAAGCCAATAAAGGTGCTAATTAGTGCCTTCTGCATATCTCACTACATCTTCTCCAGTAATACATTTTGCAGGGTTAAGTGCAGTGTCTGCTGCTTCAGATGGCAGAAGTCCACCTAACAGTAGGGAGGGTGGCTGGAGACTCAAGTATCTAAAAGGGAATCAGAACTGGCGTTTTAACCCATGCAATGGGATGTATTGAGTAGAGCAGGGAATTTTTTTTTTCTCACTTTAATTTTCCTTCAGACCAACCCTTAGGAAACTTGAGGATAGGAGGACTTGAATTTTTTCTTTCTTTCTTTGTTCCCTCGATGCTTTTAGAGAGTAAAATCTGGCTTTAAAAACCTAATAAGAGTGCTATCTTGGAAGGACAAAGAAATGGAGAAAATATCAGAGCCAAGCACTCAGAGAAGCCAGTGTGGATTTGAGCAGGCTTAGCAGGCAGGCTTCTGTGGTGAGCACAGGTGCATCTGTAAGGGTCCCACCTTCTACCTGAAGAAGTTTGGGGAAATCCGGGGTAACAGGAGCAGTTTGTTTGTCCCATGATGGCATTCCCTAGGTGTCAAATTTGTGCTCTGATCAGAGGTCACAGACTTAAATGCTTCTGTGAGCCAGGCAGGTGAGTGCTAATGAACCAGGCAGGCGGGGAGACTGCAGAGAATTGCAGAGCGCATCACCTCCAGCAGATGTTGCCCTGAAGAGACCTGAGCCAGGGCTGCTGGATCTTCTGGGTTTTAACAAAAGCCTAGGAATACCAATGCTGCTGAGAACTGGGCTACCAGCTTCAGGTTCATTGTTGAAAACAGGCAAGGAAGGGCCTGACCCTGACCAGCTTGTCCTCAGGTTCCAGGAAGTTTACCTTACAAATTAACAAAGTGGAAAAAAAAAAAAAGCTAAAGTAAAACCAAAAAAACCTCAAACAGGCAAGGAATAATAGTTTCACACAGTCCTGTGCAAGACTCAACTGTCAGCGTCCAACACTGGGAAGGCCAGTTCCTGTTTCCACAGTCATCAGGAAGTAAACACGTAGTAATGCTGAAAATGCCCCTTGGTCTCCCAGGACTCAGGGTGTCCAGGGAGTGAAAAATGGAAATGAAGCAGTGAAGCTAATTAATTTTTGATAATTATATTACAATTTTAAAAATCAGGCTTGTCTTGTGAGTTTAAAAAATTATATCGATTTTCCCTGGCTTCATTTTCTCCAGAATCTAAGCTTGGCAGCAGAGAAGGCTATGTGTCTGAATATATTGGCTAGAGATAGACATTTGTGTCATTTTAAACAAGATCAAAAAGAGTATAAAGAGTCTAACAAAAGATGTAAAAGCTATATCTGTATATCAGTGAGTGCGAGATTCAGGTGAGGGGGGTCAAACATCCTGCCCAGCCCCTAGGTGTCGGCGACAGCTGGGCCTTAGAGGGCCCGCTGATGCTAAAACTGTGTAAGGCTTTCATGTGTGTCATCAGACCAGAAAACGCCATGGTGAACTAGCCAGGTCCACTTTGCACGTTCCTTAGAAAATATGTTTCCTTCAGGGGCTTCTTTTCCCCTTTGGGGCTGCCCTTGGTTTCCTGGCAACCAGATTGCTCCTGAACCTGGACTGCAGAGCTGCAGCGTGTGATCCGTGGAATGTGGCTACTAGATCTGTGTGGGCACTAGAATCTCATGAAGAAGCCCTGAGTGAAGGGATGTGGAATTTTATGGATGACTTAGATTTTCTGTGGGGCTAGGGTTTTTGAAAACTCAACAAGGCTGAGCTAACTCTTTTCATCAGTATCTGAAAATGGTTCATTTCCTGTCCGACAGTTTGAGCAATTCACTGTGGTCACAATGCCAGACCCCTTGGCCCGGACGTATACATCCGTTCACGTGTTCTAGGAAATCCAGAGCAGTAGCAGACAACCAGAAAAGACAGGCAGTGGCAAGGGTGGCGGTACTGGCAGAATATGAAGCCAGATGTCCTAGAACCCCAGAGTATTTTATGCACGAGCAGCTCAGAAATTCCAGAATTCTCTGGATGAGCTAACTAGGCACAAATGGAGCCTGCCTTTGTGAGACACATGCAAAGCAATAGATGGAGATGGTGGGGGCAGGGAGAAATAGACAAAAAATTGCTGAAAATGATAAATATTTATTTTAACCTTCCATTTTGGGCAACCTATTATTTAATTCATCAAGTCATTACAACATGACTGCCAAAAAATTATACTGTGCTTGCATCTATAACATGATTAATAAAGTGGCAAATAGGCTTTCTCCCATGTGACAACTTTAATCAGTTGGCATTGGCTTTATGGTTTGAGAAGCTTTGAGACTGAGTTCAGTGAGCAAGAGTGCTGCAGTGGATTAGCAATGCCTGCCTAGGTGAGAGATTTGGTGTTGAATAGGTGATGTTTTTCAAACTCTGGATTGTGGAGGTGACTGACAGAGTGAAGGAAGAGCTAAATGGGAGACCACTCTGCCCAGAACAGCACTCCTTTTATCTATTTAAACTGCTAGAAATTTGCAAAAGAATTCCTCACTAAAACCCATAGTTTTAAAACTACTTAGGTAATGGGCAAAAGACTGGAGTTTGGATTCTAAGCTAATTTCTAAACTGGTGCATAAGTTTGAGTCAGATATTTTAACTTACATAAATAACTGTCACCAGATATCACATAGCACGTTTAATAAATGTCAAATTTGTATTATAATAATGGTCATTCACCTTGATATTCCATCCTTGGTAGTGGCTCCCTATAATGTTCTATGAAGCAGTTTATTCTAAACTCATAGTTTATTCTAAACAAAGAGTGAAGTTTGTTTCCTCAAAAAAAAGCCACTCATAAAGTTTACTCTACACAAAGGATGGCATAAAAGCTTCATCTCATTCAATTCCTGACAATTTTGAGAGCCTATCTAGGCTCTATGAGAAAGTGGTGTAATTGATTAATGATGTCTGCTATGAGAGTGAGATTGAGAGGTAGCATGGAGATATATATACTTTATTTTTAAACCTTTATCATAGATTAATATTTTTCACCCTATATAGCTCTTGTGGTGACAGGGCAGAACTTAGTGTATCTGTTTTCTCATTACCTTTTAAAATTGTAGTTATGTATTTCGGACTTAATTAAGAATGCACTATTTGCTCACGCCTCAGTAATATACCTCTAGTCTTTATCTTTCTAGACCAGTTACCCTTTTCCATTCGGCAGGGTCACTGAGCCTTAAAAAAATACCAGCTGAAAACTATGAGTATTCTTATCTTCACCCTCAAAATTTGGTATTCAGAGACAAGTTCCCAGATACCTTGAGATCTATTCAGAGACCCCCCTACCCAGAGAGGAACTCTGGCTCCAGACTGAAGAGCCCTTTATTATTTTCCTTTTTTATATATGTTTCAATCATTTAAGCTTGTTTTTCCAAAATCTCTCCCAACCTGTGTTATATTTCTTATGGTGAAGAACTTCACATTCTCATAGAAGTGCTGGGTGGTAATACTTCCAGTTTGATACATGTCACACATTTGCGCCCAGGAGAGCCACAGTGAGAGGAAGTTGGAAGCCCTGGGGATGGAGTGGGGGACTTCTGAGGAACTGCCTATCTTCTGAACACTTCCTTCTACAGATGTCTGCTGCAGCATTACCTCACAACACAGGTTCTGAGTACTGCTTCGGACCCTGAATAGGCCTCTCTGACATCCAATAAGTAGCTCTTCTATTCTGTCCTCAGCACCACTCACCAGGCAAATGGACTTTCGGCATCGTCCTGCTCACATTTACTTGTTTGCTCAAAAACTTTTTATGGTTCTCCATGTCCTAACACAAACATAATAAACTCTTCTTTCCGGCTTTCAAATAAGCAACAAGACAATCTGTTGACAGCGTAGTGTCTTGAAAAGAAACAACAGCAACAAATAAAAATAGGCTGACATCCTACTGGCCATGGGAAATTTATTTACTCTGAGCCTCAATTTACTTCTCTATTAAGTGGGGATGAATGATACCTATTTCATGGATAAACAGATTGTGCATGTAACATGCTTAGCACATTGCCTCACACAAACTTAAGTTAAATAAATAGTAACTATTATTGTTATAATCAATAATAAATGTAATGAGAAATTCCTGGATCTGCTACTTCTGACTGTGTGGTCATGGGCTCATTACTCAACTTCTGTAAGTCTCAGTTTCCTTATCTGAAAAATAAGAATAGGTCCTAAATTATAAGACTGTTGTAAGGATTAGGTGATACAAATTAATGGAAACTGCTCCGTGAATGCTGGGTTCTTCATGTGTTCTTTTGCCTGTCCCCATCCTTGCTCCTCAACCTTTTGTACCAGGAGAGAGTATTCCAGAATGCCTTGTGATCTAAGCAGCCTAGCCCTATCACTGTGCTTGACACTTGCTATAGACACCCTTCTTTCATGATGACACCTCTTTTCCATCTATCAAATTCTCCCCATTCTTAAAAATCCAAGACAAGTACTGTTTCCTCCATGAAATCTTTGCTGACTACTTCATCTGCCACTGACTTCCCCCTTCACTGAGCAAGTACCACATTTCTTCAAGTGCTTGCCACACAGTTTAGCCATTAATTACATTCTGTCTTGTTCACTACAGAGATGCCTTGTATCTCAGGCCGATACAGTCTTGGATATGGAAATCAATGCCATGTTGGTTCGTTTGAAGGTGAGAAAACCTTCCTTTAGAAAAAAAGGAAATTAAGCTCATCTCCTCTTTTTTGTTACAGTTCCTTTTCATGAACAAGGAATGGTTCAAATGACCGTGAAAGACTCTACGAGGTAGGTGACAGAGTCACTGTTATTTCACTGCAGGATTTTACAGCCACGTCTTTCATAAATGAAGTGGAAGTGAGGAGGTCTCTTTATAATGCCATGGATCTTGGGATCTTGTCACTGGTTTAGCCACAGTGCCTAAACCATTTGTACCAGCCTCGAGAGAGATAGAGGTTCTTTAATTGTCATAAAGGAGTGTGCAAGTTAACTCAGCAAATGCTGGCTTGGGGGGAGTTTAATTAAAGCATCCATGTAAATGGTATTCTACTAAAATTCAGCTATTCATGAGGACCTGTTCATAAAATAGTTACAGTCATTATTTTCATATTATCCGTTATTATCATGCTATTTGCTGGACAAGAATGCCTACAGTTTCCAATGTTAGGAGTTTAATTAAAGCATCTGCGTAAATGGTATTCTACTAAAATTCAGCTATTCATGAGGACCTGTTCATAAAGTAGTTACATCCGTGTTTCCATATTGTCCGTTATTATCACGCTATTTGCTGGACAAGAATGCCTATGGTTTCCACTGTTAGGTAGAAAGCATTTTGAGTGTCCCTAATATGAGGAGAGAGACTAGGTCCCAAAGGGGTCCCAACAGCAGCAGGAACATCACCTGGCAACTTAGTAGAACTGCAAGTTTCCAAGCCTCACCCCAGTCACATCACATCAGAAAATCTGGACGTAGGGATCAGAAATCTACGTTTTTGCAAGCCCTTCAAATATTCTGAGGCCCACTCTAGTGTAAGAACCACCGGAACAAACAGTGTGCTTTGGGGGCTTGGGAACTCTGCTTCCCACACTCTAGTCACTCTTGCCTTCTCCGGATAATTCGAACTTGTCGAAAACCAAACGTTCAACACTGTATCCCTCTACCTCCTACTGATTCACACCTAAAATGCTACTTCGGCATAGTTTTTCCCTCTTAGAAGATTAGATGTTTTTGCTACTCACAGAATCATAGAGGCGTGGGGACCACAGAAATCTCTCAGGCAACTCGTTTTGTTGAAGAGGAAAATGACAAGTTAAGGTCAGTGACTCATCCGTGCTCCTACAGCTTGATTAGAACTGTGACAGTACGTGGATTCTCCTGGATCCAAGGTCAGGGCAGTTTCTGGGTAGCTCTGCTGAACATTATAAAATAAAGTGTGAATCTCAAACACGGAGTGAAACAAAAATTATGGCAAACCTCATGCAAACTGAGGGGAGGCAGTAAGTGAAAGGTATCTTCTTCCCGCCTTCCAAGGCTCTCAGCCAGCTCAGTCTAAAACAGAATCTTTATTATTCAGAAACGTGCACTTTCTCGGCCTTAATACAGAGAAGCAATTAAACAAAGGAGAGGCGGGGCCCAGCTCTTCTTACCAAATATGGACCAGGCTAAGGCAAATTCCAGAGCCCATGTAAGATAACTTGGTCTCCTTGGGAGAATTGATATCAACATTGTATTCTTTGATAAATTCCAATTTTGTGCCCACTTGCTGTTATATTTGATGAGGCTAGATATGTTATGGTATATCTGAGCCATATAAAAGTGAACTACATTATAACAGGGTTCCATTCTGTTTGGAAACCCTTTCAAATGACTTGCATTGCAGGCCTATTTGGAGAGAGAGACGCTCGTTTTGGCCTTTGCCATAAGAAAGGAGTTTGTTAGTGTTGCATATGGATGACCACAGGAGACAGCACTTAGAGTTAACCATGCGGTATGAAACCCTCCACCATTATGAGGATTCATGCAGAGTCGCTTCAGTGGTTGCTTGCTCTACCTCTTTCATCACATAATTTTAACTTTTTCCTGAAAGTCGGTGCCTAGCAAAGCTGTATTCCTGAAAGGTTCCCCAATGATTTGCCATCTGTCCAAAGTGAGACATTCTGTCACCTTTATAATGGGCACTTGCGGGCACCTAACACTTACATTCCTACACCTTCTGTAACACAACGCTCTTGAAGAGAGGAGCAGTTCCTCTGCTGCACGCTCTCTCTTCTTCAAAGGTGTGGCCATTACGAGATTATTAGAAATAAAGAGGAAATGCAAATGTTTGCTCTGGAAGGGAAAGGGTCACAATGACCTCCCAGGGGACTATCTAAATCAACACATCTCATCGTTGGTATTTCTCCCCCCCCAACCCCTGACTGCAGATCTCTGCATCAGTGTTTAGAAACTCCCAGTCTCTCCAGAGGGACCAGTTTCAACTCTTGCCAGTCTGCTGCAAGTATACCACAAAGGTACGTGATCTCCAGGCACTTTTCATCCAGAAAAATCGTTCTCTTCAACGATGGATTTCATGAAATTACAAATAGGCACTTGAGAAATACTTGTTGAATGGATGGATGAGAGAATGAATAAAGGATTTCGGAACCCCAACTTGCAAGAAGGATGTAAAAGATTCAGTGAAAGTGGACTAAGTATCTGTCGATGGGGAAATGGCCAGTTAAACTATTGGCCCACCCATTTTATGGAATTCTATACAGTGATAAAAGGAATAGGTAGAGATAACTATACTAACTTACAATGATCTTTAAGTCATATTTTAAGAGGAAAAAAATCAAGATGCAGAAAGAATAAGTTACTGCTTATAAAGCCAACAAGTGAAAACTATAAAGCATATATGTAACTACATAAAAAAAATGTCTGGAAGGATACACATAAATTCAGTAGGAAGGCAGTCAGGATTTGCAGGGGTAATGGCCAAAGGGGAGACCCTTATGTAGGACATTACAATTTTTAACAAAGTGAGTGTATTTCATGTCTTTCTTACCTGATTAAATATAGATTTAAAAAAGTAAATAATATTGAAAGTATTTTTAATGACAAATCAATCAATAATTATATTCTTGGCCATGAGAATGTGAGCCATTAGAAAGCAGAACTATATTATTTTTGTTCTTTTTTGTGCCTTAGGTGCCTACCAGAGAGCCTAGAACATGACAGACATTCAATAAATATTTGTGTAAATGGGTAGTCAGTGAGGGGGAAGTGAGCTGGTATATATAAATATAATTTCCACATAACTGCAGGGTATCATTTTAAGTGCCAGCACTGAATAAAACAAGTTGAAAAAAGTACTTCTTGTTTCTCAGCCAAGTCCAAAAAAATACAGAACATATTTTAACCTCACCTAGGGACTTAAAGTCATTATTTGTGAACATTAGTCCTGTAGTCTCCATTTAGTGATATCCTCAACAAATCTGCGTGACTGGGGATGCCCCAGACTGATACTCTTTTTAAATATTCTTTTTTTTAGTCTACTGTTTTCAGGGGTTTTTTTTTCTTCTGTTTCATATTGCCATCAACTACCATTTTTTGTGGTTATCACTTCACTGCCTCTGATTTTTGTCCCACAATCTCCCTGCGATATCTCATTTAACATCTGCCTGTTATGAAATGGAAAACCTGTGAAGTAAACTCATTTTAAAGTACAGACAAGCAGTTCCTGAGTGGGGGTGAAGGACTGTCCTTTTAGGAAGTATGTATGAGCTCTAGGAAATGCACCATCTGTTTGTCTATTCAGATTCCTCCTTTACTCAATTTCTGGAAGATTGGGTGGGTGAGGTGACTAGGAAAAAAAAATGGCTTTTGGTTAAGTGAACTGTTACTGGATAAAGATATTCATATTTTTACTGCAGCATTCCTGAATGGCTGGAATTTTGGGAAAAAGATCCAGTGGAGATTCTCTTGGATCTGGGGTTTGGTGCTGACGAGCCAGACATCTACACACGAATCCCAGCCAGATTCCTGGATTGTGACTCAGCAGCCAGAGGAATCAACATCCGTGTTTTTCTTGAAGCTCAAAAGCAACGAATGGACATTGAGAACCCTAACTTGTACAGTAAGTGAGGACCACATGGCGTCAGAATCTCAGCAATGGCAATGAGCAGTCAGATGAGCCACAGCATTAGGAGGGGTGGGCCAGGAGATCTGTGCAGTAGCAATCAACCCCAATATCTCAGTGACTTCAAACAGAAACAAGTTTATGTCATGATCACTCTCCATGTCCACTGCGGATTGGTGTATATTTTGGGAGGAAGAAAGATCTGTTCCATGATGTTTTCCTTATCCATGGACTTGGCTCAACTATCTGGAACATCACTGGTTGTAATGACAGGGAAAAGGTGGAAATAGAGAACCATACTTGGGTCTTAAAGCCTCCTGCTCAGAACTTACACATATCAAGTGTGCTCAGATTTCATTGTCCAAAATAAATCATGTGGCCGCACTTAACTCCAAAGGGGTGACAATGTGCAGTCGTACCACATGCCCAGAAGGAAGACAATACTGGTGAACAGCACTAATACATACCATAGCCACATACCCAGAGGTCAGAGAAACCGGGATCTGGCAAGGCTTATCATGAGTCACTAAGTGACACCTTAATTTTCTCATCTGTGAGGCTTAGAACACTGCTTATTTCCACCCCAAGCTGTAATTGGTAGTTATAAATCTGTCATATCTTCAGATTTGTGGATTAACTGTGCTTAAATCTTATAGTTATCATGCATGCTGCAATTTTTCTCCAACCGATGGTCAATGGAATACTTTTCTCTAGGACACTACTGAGGATATTCTTGGAGTATGTGTACTGTGCTCAAATAATTTGAGAGAAAGATGGCTTACAGTTAAACAGGTTTATTTGCTGCAGGATTTGTTTAATATGCTGAGGTGCACTCTCAGTCTTCTAGAGGGGATGCAGTGCAGCGTTTTCAAAATCATTTCAGTACAGAACCTCTCTTAGCATTAAAGAACATCTCCTCCGTGGAATAGAGTTTGCAGAATTCTGGACTGGGGAACATGCCAAAATTCTGTTAAATAAATTCTTCTAAATAAATAAATTCACTGAAAAGAAAGTCAAGTGAGATGAAGTGTTTCTCTCAAATAAATATCAGGAACAGAGGTTTTACTTAGATTTTTCATTTCAGTTTCTGTTTCCCCTGCTTTCATATGGGTGAAATGGGTCTCAGAAATCTCAGCAATGACATTTTTTAAAAAGAGTATGCAAAACTGAAGGTGTTGCAATGTAATGTTTCTTTACCTTTAGAAGAAATTAATACCGTTCTTTGTTGTCTCCTCCTCCAAGCCCCACAGAGATGCAAAATCTTTGATCAATTATTTATTTGGGGAGAATAATAACACTTACCAATATTTGAGGAGTGATTGAGCAGATCTGTGAAGTAAACATTTCACAGATGAAATTGACACATGGATTATAGGGAAACCAGGAGTTGGCCCCTGATCCTGTGACTGCTGGCCCCCTCTTATTTCCACCACTTAGAACTGTGCTAATAGAGCACGGTAACTATTCTGACTCAACACTTACAGTACACTTTCAACTCGAGAAAACTGAGAAAGTCAAATGTAAAACAAGCAATAGTAAAATTAGTTGGTTGTCCCATAGGCAGAATGGAAAAGTATGTCTCCTTCAAAGTCAGTACAAAACGTTCCAGGGGCTTCCCTGGTGGCGCAGTGGTTGGGAGTCTGCCTGCCGATGCAGGGGACACGGGTTCGTGCCCGGGTCCGGGGGGATCCCACATGCCACGGAGCAGCTGGGCCCGTGAGCCATGGCCGCTGGGCCTGCGCGTCCGGAGCCTGTGCTCTGCAACGGGAGAGGCCACAACAGTGAGAGGCCCGCGTACCGCAAAAAAAAAAAAAAAAAAAAAAAAGTTCCAACTTGAAGGGATGAGAATCAGTTGGTTCATTTTCAGTGTACCTCAAAGCGAAACAAACAAACGAAACCCCCCATCCAACACTTCACACTATTATGTTCTCTGAATTGCCTGAACCAATTGAATTGATAGGTTTTGTATTAGTCTAAGTATAAAAATCTGCTATAGAAAGGATACTAAGACAGTCGTAAAAGTGGAATTATGATTCAGTCATGCTCTTGAGCTTACAACTAAATTTAAGGGGGAAGCGTAATCAGAATATTTCTGAAAACATCTGGAACCCAAGAGTTCCTCTAGGTCTTGACAGAATATCACAGTCCTCCATAAGACGCCCATCACATTTTTTTGTAGTAGAATTATGAATGGTCAATATCTTCCACTTTCAGGTGAAGGAGACAGGTAGGCACAATGATTTGCTCATGGAGGAGTCTGTAGCATTGCTATGATGATGCAAACAACAGAACAGAGGACAGCATCCTTCCACACCGATGGGCCTTTGGCCGTTGATGAGCTATGCAACCCTTCATGCTATAACTGGGGTTGAGAGAAGGCTGTGTAATAAAAACAAAATTTTCTGTTTCCATTACTGTAGTTTTACTGTCTGGAGATACCAAAAATATGTTTTACAATTTTTTCAAAGTGGCAATGCATCCACAAAATAGCCCTTGCTACATTAGATCTCTCCCACATACTAATTAAGCCAATTCTTGCATATTGCCCGAATGAGTGAGGCCAGGTGGTTCAGAAGGACTTACAAGTTGAGGAGCCGGTTTGTTTGGAAAGGTAAATGGGTTATCACATTAATGACTATCTTCTCTTGGAAGACTGAAGACAATACATTCCCTTCCTGAGTTGTGCACATTTATTTTAACTGATATTTATGTAGCATTGTGCTTTTCACAACAGATGTGAAAGATATGTAAGACTGGTGTTATTATCTCATTCTCCAGATGAAGAAACTGGCCATTTACTGTGTGCCAGGCACAGGATTAAGCACCATGAATCTATTAATTCATTTACTTCGTGGTCACACTTTCAGTGAGTGGTTGATCTGAGATTTGGATGCAGGCCTTCTGATACCGTATGTCATGATCTTTCCACACTCTCAGGTGAAGGGTATAGATGGATATGATGGAGGTGATGATGAGGATGGTGACTGCCTCAAGCTATGGAAGAATCTCCAAGCTCAATTCATATGAAAGAGCTGGGTTCACTCTTTGACATTTACTTTAACACATGACATTAATCTCAAGATTCATCCTTGCCTATAGTTTTTATAGATTAACACATAAAAACTATATGAATCTATATAGTCATGCATATTCAACTAAATATAAAAGGCATTCTCTTTCCCTATAATACAGTGATACCTTGTTATGTAGGGGAATCTCCTCCATAATAATCAATGGCACACACTAAGGAAAACTTGAGTTTCAGAAACTTAAAGTCCTTTCCATCTTGAAAATCACGTGTTAACAAATCTCTTCAGTTTTTACTACATGAATGCAGTTTCGTTGAAACTAAAAACTGTGTGTTCCTTGTATCGTTCAGGCTGTTTCTAACAGCTGGAAATATTGGATCATGTGGCCAGTGCTTTCTCATCTTTGCTGAATGATGTCAACATTGACAGATGTCAACATCTGTCAACAGAACAAAGCTGAAGAGGAAGATGAAGGAAAAAGTGCGCAAAGAACCTCAGTGAGTGAAGCCAAAGAGCATCGAAGAAGAACGGGTGAACTTTTTAGGAAAGGTTCAAAGCAGAACACTAGAAGGGATTATAGCCTGGGAGCATCACAGTCATTGAAGATGAGAAACAAATTTTCCATCATCTCTGCAGAAGCAGGGTGTGGAGCAGAGTTGCCATGACAAACAAACATGACCAAAGTCATTTGTCTCTTTCAGCAGAGCACTGGTCTCTTCAAGCCTGTGATGACTTGACACCTTGTGATCCTCCCCAAGCTCTTCTGAGCAAGCAGTGTCCTCACGCATCCATGCTGGCCAAGCAGCCTCCTCCTTCCTGTGTGTCTGAGGGGTTAGTCAAGGACAGAACTCAAAAGGAGAACTCACTTCAGACTACAAACTCAAGAGCTTGTCTTGTCTTGCAGGCAAAGCACCAGACTCCTTCGAAATGGAAGAGGTCAGTGTACTCAACTTCTAAGGGAAGTAACTCCCACCAAGGCATCTTTTACCTTCCACCCCTCATTTAACCCCTTCACCTTTCAGCCCTTCAGCATTACATTTTATCATTCCAAACTTCTGTTTAATCTAGGACATTTAAGGTCATTCTGGTTACTTCAGTCAGAACTAAACTAGTATGAAGCCAGCCTTTGCTTTCTCCCATTTCTTTTCCTTTTTTTGCTCACAACTGAATCCACAGGTTATTTTTCACTTTGCTTTGCTTTTCCTCAGTGTTTTATTATGCATCTCAGTATACTTTCATCTACCCTCTAACTTTTCATGTTTCACCTTCTTTGAGGGTCAGTTCAACTACTTCCCACTAAGTGAAGCTAGCGCACCACTCTTCCTCTGTATTCTCGTAGCCTTGGCAGGGAGAGCTTGTTACAGTAAAGATTGTGTGTGTGTGTGTTGATAACCCCTCCTCCGCTGGACTGTCAGCTCTTTGAGGATTAGATTTTATCCTCAAGGGAATATGTCTTGGGGATATTTCCCTTGCAACACCTAATGCAGGGCCTTGGACAAAAAAAGTAGGGACTTTGGGATTTAGTGATACTCACATAGCTTGACCTCCATTTCACACATATTCTTTGCCTCTTCATCCCACCTTCATTCACACATGCTAATTTTCATTGTCATTTAGATGGCACACCCAACTGTACTTCAAAGTTTTTTTAAAAAATATATACACATTTTCACTCATCTCTTTATTCTTTAATTACAGAGAAAGTACAGAAGAGCAAGGCTTTTTCCCCCTTTTCATGTAAATTGTTTAGAAGTTGGGTAGGATATTTATATGCCAATCCCAAGGTCAGGCCACTCTCTTTCGAGCCCTCTACAGGTGAGACACTCTACATGTGAGCCCACTACATGTGAGACACTCTACATGTGAGCCCACTACATGTGAGGCTCTGGGACACAGCCTCTGCCCTCAAGGGAAATACAGTGTAATGGCAGGGATAAGCACAAAAACCAATAACATGGTAGGGAGAGTGACAGCTCTGCTGATGAACTTTCATGTCACTAAAGAGACAAGTTTGGATATCTGGGGAGTAAGAAAAGGGGTTCTTAATCAGCCAGGGGGCTGAGACAATCAAGGAAATCGTAGGATGTTAAAGCTTAACAATAACTTTAAAAGAAGTCTAAGAATGCCTATTGGTAGGTCTCCCCATCCCACAGATAAAAATTGCCTCAAAATATATAGCTGTTAATGATCCTAATATCTATGTGTATATGTTTTTGTATGCATATGTCATGTCAAAAATTATTTTAAGAACCTTAAAATATTAATCTGACTTTAAAACAATAGCATAAAATGAATAAAAATTATAAATGGAGAAAAAACAGAGCTTTGGTCAAGTGCCGTGATTTGAATACAATCGCAGGTGGCACTAAAAAAGAGTATTTTCTTTTATTCAATCTTGTAAAAATTATTTAATTACCAAACTAATAGTTAAATTACTATAAAGACAATCTGCAAATCATTATTCAGTCTGCTGTCTATTTCCTAGGATCCAAACAGGAAATTCACCAAACTCCAGCCTGTTGACAAGCCTCATTAGACTCCACGGTCCCCTTACTAAGCTTCTTCTGCATCAAACTATACTGACTTAGAGGAGAACAAAGTTCCTTGTATGTCATCTATATGTGAGAGTACAGGGAGAGATAAATATCATCATATTCAACATAAAGAACTAGGAAAAGAATGCTAGTCCTTGCATGGCAAACTTTCAAATATTCTTATATGACAGTTATTCAAGGAAAAGCAATACGTATTAGTATATATAGGTGTGGTAAGGGAGAACACACTCAGACACCAAAAATAAAAAAAAAATAAAAACCTCACATTTTGTGGCACATAGTGGGAACTTGGTAAATATTCATAAACGAGTAAATTAATATTGGAAGTATTTGACAATATTAATTTAGTCTGTGAGTGGCTTCCATATAAAAACAAAATATTCTGTTGAACTTTGAAGCCAACTTTGTTTGTGGTGTTTCTTTAGTATTTGCCCAGATTTGTGTAAGAGACTATATGTATATATAAGGCAGAGAGAGCCTTCAAAATGATATTAAAAAACTCACTATTTGAATTTTGTTTTCTTTTTTTAAATAAATTTATTTACTTATGTATTTATTTTTGACTGCATTGGGTCTTTGTTGCTGCACGCGGACTTTCTCTAGTTGCAGCGAGCGGGGGCTGCTCTTCATTGTGGGTGCGGGCTTCTCATTGTGGTGGCTTCTCTTGTTGCGGAGCACGGGCTCTAGGCGCGGGGGCCTCAGTAGTTGTGGCTCGCGGGCTCTAGAGCGCAGGCTCAGTAGTTGTGGCGCACGGGCTTAGTTGCTTCGCGGCATGTGGGATCTTCCCAGATGAGATCTCGAACCCATTTCCCCAGAATTGGCAGGCAGATTCTTAACCACTGCACCACCAGGGAAGTCCCGAATTTTGTTTTCTTAAAAATGTATATTTAAAATATTAAATCTTCATCACACAGACTGGGAGAAAAATATTTCTTTCACTCAATACCAATGTATGAGTAAATGAAACTTGGGTAGGTTGTAGCTTAAACAGGAGCTAATGCCAGATTTAATAGTCATTTTTTAATGGCAAATTTAAAAATACAAGAAATGAAAACTATGTGTGAAATTGGCAGATTTTCATGGCAGTTAAAACATAAACCAATGTACTTAAATATCTACCTATCAGAATTTCAACTCTGGCCAAATTCTGCCTCCAGATCACTCTATGATGCCTTCCCTAAAGTCCTACTAAAGGCTAAATATGGTAATATTTGGCTCACTTCTCAAAATTATGATTCCAACCAAGTTGTACATAGATTTTTAATGCAAAAATCAACATTTTTGTGTTTAATTTTACTGAGTTAAACTGAGTCTGTTCCTTTCTTTTTTTTAATTCCCAAATATATTATGAGAATTTAATACTTATGAAACTTCTGTAATTGTAGACTCTCTTAGGATGCTTCTTTGTATCTACAATATGACATCTTTAACCTTCCCTCTCGCTTACATACAAGGATCCTGCTCTCTGGAACTCCTATGTAAGAATGCTACCCATATTATTAAACAATGCCAGTCAGCATCTTGTTTAGGTGAGAAATGTTTCAAACGTTATAATTATTTCTTTTTTTTATTATTATTAATAAGTTGGGCCCAGGTGGAATAACCCAGGAATACACCTGGTTTCCATTTTACATTATTGGGAATGTTTTGTTTCTGTTCTTTTTTTTTTAATAGATGAATAGGTACTTTACATTGCGCAAAGTGGATTTTTCTCCAGGATAATGGTCACAGAGAAAAAATTTACTTAGTATACTGAAAAATTTATATGGTGCACACTGGTTTGAGTTACAAAACAAGTAAAAATAATGTTAAGAAGTATGTCTAATCAGTTACAAGTATAAAGTACCTTCTGTGAAAAAAGAGATGAAGGATTAAAAAGAGGGAATAAATATTTCTTTTTACATTGCTGAGCTATATCCTCATAGTCCTCTGTTTATTCCTGGGTTAAAGGTAATTTGGGGCCATATGTACCACAATGTTTAAAATGTTTTCATCCTTTGATTCAGCCTTCAATATTCAGACATGAATCCCAAATAAATAATATGACATGTAGAAATAGATTTATGTACAAAGATACTCATCTCAGCATGATTTCTATTTGCAAAATTTAGAAAACTTTCCAACGTTAGGAGAATCATTAAGTAAATTAATGTACCTTCAAAATATGGCCTATTGTGCACTCATTGAAGATGGTGTTTTCAAAGAAATTTTATGATGTGGGGAAAAAAGGTCCCTCCAAATTTTGAGTGAAAATTTGACTACGCTACTATATCCAGAATTAATGTATTAAAAGAAAACCTGCAAAGACATACTCCAAAATAATAACAGTAACCAATTTCTTACCTTCTTTAACTTTTTATATTTATCAAGTTTCTATAGAAAGCTGTTATTATTTTTAAAGAAATAATTATTTTGTTTTAACAATAATTTTATTGGCATTAATAGGGTAATATTCATTAATTCTTAAAAGAATTTTTAAAATAAATTCTACTCTCTCAATTTGAAAATCAAATTTTCTTTGAGCTTTCTAAGCTTTATATAGCAACTGAGTTATGAAATTTCCTGAATTGCTCTCCACAAATTTACCAAGTTGTAAATAAATCCCTTAGAGAGCTAAAATTAAGTATGGGAAATAAATTGCTTGCTCCAAATATAGTTAAAACTCTTTAGGAACAAAAGAAATATTTCTAGGTCAATAGTAATAATATTATTTAAGTTTAGTTCAAATGCCACATTTTCCAGGCAGGGCCTCTATTCCTTCCACCCAGAAGTGATCTTTCCCTTTCCCTCTTCTTAACTCCCTTAGTTCTTTGAATCTTTGTTATGAGTGCCTTGTACATACCACCTGCCTGCCACAGACTGTTAGCTCTCTTGAGTTCAGAAATCATGTTTAATCCTCTTGGCAGCAGCCAGTAGGTATTCATTATATGTTGATTAAATAAATGAAGTGAATTTATTATGAAAGCGTTTCTAATGAGACTGATGCATTTTGGTGTCTCAGGTCCAGAGCTTTGAAGAAGAGGCTGGTAATCCTCTTGACATGACCTCAGGAACTGTAGGTAAGAATTCATCAAGGTGTACAATTTCATCAATGGTCTTTCACAAAGAAAATGTCAATAACTAGTGCTCATTTTCTTAATATGTAGAACTTAAATTATCTTCAACAGTTGCTATACCTACTATTACTACTACTTCGACCTACTATTATTAAACACCTGCTAGCAATGCATATGTACATGTAAATTTCAAAATACTTACTACAGAAATGTCCAGTATCCCTGGGGCTAATGTAGTATGTGTTATTGTCTAACAAAAACTCTATATGGCCCAAATAGGCTAATGAAATGGATTTTACACAGACCTGGGACTAACTGAGTGAATACTTCCTTACTCCTACTGCAAACTGCTTGCTGTTGCACAAGTCATATTTTACTGGACCTCAGTTTTTCCGTCTGTAATAAAGAGATAAGTACAGATAATTTTGAAGTTCTCTGCTGGCACTTATAGTCTACATTAAGTGATTCTATGACCATCATATTAATCTCACAGTGGAAACAAATTGCCTAGATGTAACATTCTAAATCTTCTCTTAAACTGGTGTTATATTACCCTAGAACACAGAGAAGGAAGTCTTTCTCCACTACTGGTTCTTACGCTGCCATTCAGCCATCATTGTGATTCAGCATTTCCATGATCCTATAAAAGGGCTAAAAGTAGGGGTTAGTGAAGCAAAATAAAGCAGATGAAGCTTGTGTGTTTCCTAGAAGAAAATATGCAAATTTAAAATTTAATTTAGTGTGGTGTCAAACACATTTTTTTCATTACAAAGTGTATGTATGGGCCTCATTTTGCTAAACGCTGTTTAGAAATTATGCATTAGTAATTATAGGGTCCTGCTGATTACATAAATTGTTATCCTGCTCTTCGAAGTAATTACCACTAACCTGCACTGAGGTTTATAAGACAAAAATAAGCATCTGTTTTCCATCTAATTGAACGCTTCTCAGTGAAGCTGGAGGTCCCCTTGCCAATAGGAATTGCCTTCCTTGACATTCAATTAAGAGGTCTGCTGATACTATGTAAGTCTCCCCAGTCATTCCAAAAAATCATTTGGGAAGTTAGGCAAAAGCACTAATTTACATTTAATCTCAAACTCATAGAACAAATTAAGATGGGTAAAGGTTAGCCTAATGGAGAAAATCTGAATTATAGTAAAGCAAAGTGATTTTATTACTTTCAAAAACAGTGTTGTTAACCCAAGAAAAAATAGGACTAAGAAAAAATAAGTAAAACTAGTTTGATTAATAGGGAAAGGGAAAACTATTACTTTGATTGATATATATGAATGGATTACATATATATGAATTATATACGTACATATTAAGTATATACACATATGAATGAATGAATGTTTACACAAAGTTCAAAAGATGACTTTACTCAAAAGAGGAAAGCACATGGACTGTTTGACCAATAGGATATGGCAGAAATGATGTTGTGCCACTTTCAAGCTTATCCTTTAACCCACCTGGCTGCTTCCTGTTTCTTGAGATACCTGCTCTTGGAATATTCCTTCTGGGAACCTAGCCCTAGCTCATTCTGTGTGAAAAGTGCAACACGTGGGTATGCCACATGTGATCACTCTGGTGGGACAGCCTTGAATGAGCTCACCTGTGAATAAACCATCTTAGTTACCCAGTTCGGTCAAACTTTCAAATGACTCCAACCCAGATGCCATCAGACTGCAACTGCCTGAGAGAATCCAAGCAACAACCACATAGCTAAGCTGAATCAATCCACAGAACCATGGAAGTAATAATGAATTGTAGTTTTAAGCCACATATATACATACAAATAGATGAAGGCATGTGATGAACACTTCAAATACCTTTAAAACTTAAAGATATTTTAAAGACTATTTCATTTACTCAAGCACAATACTCTGAATATTAGCAGAAAATGTGTATTTAAGCATTTCCCTAAATGAATTTGAGCAAAATTTCTTCTTATGAAAGGGGGACCCAAGGCCATAAATGTACCATCCTCCCTTTATCACTGAAAAATTATCACTGGAATGACGAGGGCATATAAATATAAGAAGGAAACATATAACAATTCTCATCTCACTGAAAATATTCATTTCTGAGGATTCTAAATGATTCTTTGTAGTCATTCTTTTATTGGTGGGCATTTCTTGGAAGAGCCTCTAACTGTGAACTGCTAGATACTGTGGTAATTTTTCTGTGTTTGCTGATATTATAGTGACAGGAAAGGTATGCCTTGACTAATCTGAGAGTTAACTTACATTCATTTGGAAATTATGACCATAACTCGTTAGTATAGTTCTACAGTGCACTTACAATGCTACAGGAAGCTCTTCAGACTAATGATAGTGAACTGTGATGTTTATACCATACATAAATGTAATACATATGACATTTTCAGCATGGAGGAAGGGGAGGTTGGTAAATGGATCAATATAGCTCAAAGTTTTTACATCTTATGTGAAATGGCACAATATTAAAGTACACCACGAGGGACTTCCCTGGTGGCACAGTGGTTAAGAATCCACCTGCCAATGCAGGGGGCACAGGTTCGATCCCTGGTCCAGGAAGATCCCACATGCCGCAGAGCAACTAAGCCCGTGAACCACAACTACTGAGCTTGCGCTCTAGAGCCCGTGAGCCACAACTACTGAGCTTGCGTGCCACAACTACTGAAGCCCGCGCACCTAGAGCCCGTGCTCCGCAACAAGAGAAGCCCCCACTCGCCGCAACTAGAGAAAGCCCATGTGCAGCAATGAAGACCCAATGCAGCCAAAAAATAAAAATAAAAATAAATAAATAAAACTAAAAATAGAAAATAAAGTACACTGTGAAATTTTGAGGATTTAAAGCAACCATTAAAAAACCAATAGATAGCTAGTGGGAAGCAGCCGCATAGCACAGGGAGATCAGCTCAGTGCTCTGTGACCACCTAGAGAGGTGGGATAGGGAGGGTGGGAGGGACACGCAAGAGGGAGGAGATATGGGGATATATGTATATGTATAGCTGATTCACTTTGTTATAAAGCAAAAACTAACACACCATTGTAAAGCAATTATACTCCAATAAAGATGTTAAAAAAAAAATGGGCAGAAGAGCTAAATAGACATTTCTCCAAAGAAGACATACAGATGGCCAAGAGGCACATGAAAAGCTGCTCAACATCACTAATGAGTAGAGAAATGAAAATCAAAACTACAGTGAGGTATCACCTCACACCAATTAGGATGGGCATCATTAGAAAATCTACAAACAACAAATGCTGGAGAGGGTGTGGAGAAAAGGGAACCCTCTTGCACTGTTGGTGGGAATGTAAATTTACACAGCCACTATGGAGAACAGTATGGAGGTTCCTTAAGAAACTAAAAATAGAATTACATATGATCCAGTAATCCACTACTGGGCATATATCCAGAGAAAACTGTAATTCAAAAAGACACATGCACCCCAATGTTCACTGCAGCGCTATTTACAATAGCCAGGTCATGGAAGCAACCTCAATGCCCATCGACAGACAAATGGATAAAGAAGATGTGGTACATATATACAATGGAATATTACTCAGCCATAAAAAGGAACGAAACTGGGTCATTTGTAGAGATGTGGATGGATCTAGAGACTGTCATACTGAGTGAAGTAAGTCAGAAAGAGAAAAATAAAAATCAGATATTAATGCATATATGTGGAATCTAGAAAAGTAGTACAGATGAACCAGTTTGCAAGGTAGGAATAGATACATAGATATAGAGAACAAACGTATGGACACCAAGGGGGGAAAGCAGGGGGGGGTGGGGGGGGGTTGGTGGGATGACTTGGGAGATAGGAATTGACATGTATACACTGATGTGTATAAAATAGATAACTAATAAGAACCTGCTGTATGAATAAAAAAGTAAAAAAATCACAGAGGTGATTTTTTCTATCAGCAAAAAGCTGATAGAAAAATTAAATTATAATTCGAAAAAGTACAATGAAGGCAGTAAGTGACAGATTGAATACTGCAGAAAAATAACTGAATTTTAAAAGTAGGAGACATGTGTGAGAAATTATTTAAGAATCAAATAGAAAAATGAAATGGATATAATAAACAAAATGTCAAGGAAGACAGATCCAAGGAGTATATTACATAGTCCTAACAGGTGGTTAGAGTTGGACTCTTCCCGTCCTAGTTTTGACTGAGGTTCTAAAAAAGATACCAGATACAAAGTCAACATGTGACAAATCTGTATATGCAACTTTTCTAAGGAAATTGTAGGACTCAGTTCCACAACTCTTGAGCTCATTGTGTATTTAAAGAGGGGACAAGTTGCAGAGAGAAAGAAAAGACTGGTGAAGATATTTAATTGAGGAACAGTAATGCCCTGTTGTGTGCCCTTCTACCATTTGGAGGAGGACTGAGGATGCTACTTTGAGACCCAAGCAGTAAGGGGCATTTAAAGGAGACCACTCACAGAGCAATTTCATTATATTTAACAAGGACAGTCACAGTGTAACAGGTACTTCACATGTTCTGGGTACTTCACATGCATTACACCTTTTAATCCTCAAAATAAACCACTGAGTTAGGCACTATCATTATTTCTAATTATTAGATGAAGAAACTGAAGCACAGAGAGGTTTAAGTAACTTTCCATGGCCTCACAGATAGTAGAAAGTGGTTCCAGGTTTCAAATTCAGGTCATCTAGCACCAGAGTCTGTACTCTTAAATACCATACCATACAACTTTGAAATGACTCCTCTGCAGTTGGAAGACATGTGGTTGCTGAATGAGAAAAATAATGCAGGCTGTGAAATGGATTGTGACTCCAGGCCGAGAACTGCTCAAGAACAAGTCAAGAGGACAAGGGAAGAGTTGACCACTGTATTTCATCAATTATAAGGAACAATTTTTCCTTGAAATCAAGATACATCTTACAATTGATGGCAGGTCATAATTTAATTGGCAGAGGGTTTTTTCCTTTTTTAGTGGTACATAAATAATAGAAATCTTAAAATTAATGGTATCTAATACCATTTGATGGCAATGGGCATAAAGAAAAGGAAATGCCACCTGACCAAACTACAGACTCTGCATTGAATCATATTTACACAGCTATAACAATGTAAATGCTGTTGATTGGTTTTCAGCTTCGAGAATCAACAAATGGGCAAACACAGAGACTTAATTCTGGTCACATAAACATTTTGAAGGTAGAATTATAGCTGTTGGGATGTGGTAGATGAAAAGTTGGAAGAAAGGTGGAGGAAAGAACAGGGACTTTCATCCAAAAAGAAAACAGATGGCACCCAACCTGGGTGACTGAGAAGTAGTTTCCATAAACTTACGAGCAAGCTTAAACCCAGCAATGAATGGTGCCAAATCCTAGGTTTGGAAATATTAGGGAGAGATTACCACTCTTAGGACTGCAGGGACAGGGGAAGGAGTAGTGGCTGAAACCGGGGGATGAACAGCTGTACGGAAAGCTGTGGCTTTTTGTAGAGTGAGGCAGCCAAGCTGTGGATGACCCAGCAGGGAGGCAGGTGGGAAAATAAATACTCCAAACTCCCTCTCTCGCTATCCTCCAATCTCCAATGGCCAAACCCAGAGATCAAGGAAGCTCATTGATATGGTCAATAAGGGACACATAGAGTAGAGAAGAAAGGAGACTAGATCTGGAGGAGCAAACAGAAAACATTCAGTACAGTACACTAATGTCTTTACCTTAGATAGAAGGTTGGCAAGATAATGATTAAAGCTGATAGACTGCAAAAGTAAGAAATGTTCAGATAGACGATAGATAATAGATAGATAGATAGAAATACAAGGACAAAGGGAGTGCAGTAGCAGTGTAAATTAGCTAAATCTTACCTTTTATAAATAAATATTGCAACAAAAATAGTTTTTATTAAGTCTAGGTACATGAAGGAAATGAAAACACCTAAATATCACAGTAAAATGTATGAGATACAATGATAAGGTGGGGAAAGGGGTAATCCACAAATTTCCAGACAGAAAAGTACAGATTACTTACAAGTGAAAACGTTCCAACATGTCATTAGGAACACTAAATGGCAGATGGGAGGAAACTGATGTACACATAATTTAGAAGTGGGAAAATGTGAACCAATGATTTTATACCCATTCATATTTTTTCTATATGCAAGGGCAGCTTAAAGTCATTCTCAAAGGAAGATTCATGAAGTATTCCCTTCACTGCCCTTCTAGGACAATGTCCTGACTGATTAAGATGTTACTCAAAATAACATAGTCCTGGGAATTCCCTGGCAGTCCAGTGGTAGGACTCCAAGCTGTCACTGCCTAGGTTCAATCCCTGGTCAGGGAACTAAGATCCTGCAAGAAAAAAAAGTACTCTAGGGGCTTCCCTGGTGGCGCAGTGGTTGAGAGTCCGCCTGCCGACGCAAGAGACACGGGTTCGTGCCCCGGTCCGGGAGGATCCCACATGCCGCGGAGCGGCTGGGCCCGTGAGCCATGGCTGCTGAGCCTGCGCATCCAGAGCCTGTTGCTCCGCAACAGGAGAGGCCACAACAGTGAGAGGCCCGCGTACAGCAAAAAAAAAAAAAAGATAGACAACTAAATGCAAAAAAAGAAAAAAAGCAAGTTACAAAAGGGCTAGAAGTAAATATAGATGAATATTTATATCATTTGAAATAGAGAATGATTTTAAAAGCTTTACTTAAAATACAACAAATTAATAGATTTTTTACTACCTAAAATTGAAAACCTGCATGTGAAAACAACCATAAAAAATGAAAAGGTAAATGACAAACTGGAAGTATATTTTCATCATAAAGAAGACAGGATTATTATTTTTTACTACATAAAATTTATTGCATATCAAACATCTAACAAGAGCAATAGTGTTTTCCCATAAATTTAAAGAGGGACCATCATCAGTAAAATCACTTAAAACCTATCCATTAACAGTTCAAAAAACATTTAATAATCTCAAAATATGCAGAAAAGAAAGTAACAAAATGCAAAAGTAATTAATGGTTAAATATCAAAACAAAGAAATAAAAACTCTTTGCAATGGAAGGGAAGCTTCTTAATCTAAGGGCATCTATCAAATCTTGACAGCAAATATCAATCTTAGCAAAGAAACCTTAAAGAAATTCCATTAAGCCAGGAACAAAACTTGCTAACATTGCTTTTATTCAACATTGAGCTAAAGGTCAAAGCAGAATGACAACACCATGAAAGTAAGAAGTGTATAAACTTAAAAACTGTTCACCTTTGCAGGCAAGGTGACTGTCTACATAGAAATCTCAAGAGAATTGATAGACATATTAGTAGAATAATAAGGTTTAGCAAGCTTGTTGAATTCTAGAGCAAAATGCAAAAATCAGTATTATTTCCATGCATCAGCAATAACCAAACGAAGACATTAATGGGGAAAAAAAAAGGATTTCTTTCAGAATTTCAACAAAAACAATAAACCTATAAAAGTACCTTGGAATATATCTAAATGAAGACAGTATATTTACTGAAAATTAAATTTTCACCAATTAATCTAGAAGTGCAACACAACTTCAGTAAAAATTCTGATAGGAAAATAGTAAAAAGGCAAATGACTAAACAGAAATGGACAAAACATAAAAATATACAATTCACAGAAAAGTTGGCCAATAAAGAAGAAAAAATGCTTCATCCCATTATAATCAGAAGGAGGTAAATTTAAATAAGATACTATTTTAAACCCAAAATATTGGCAAAATTTTATATTTTGATACTACCAAATGCCGGTAAGCCTATGGAGAAAGGGGAGAACTCTTACACTACTGGTGAGATTATAAATTGGTACAACCATTTTGTAAAGCAGTTTCAAAGCAGTTTAGCAAAATCTAGTAAAGTTTAAGATACACAGACTCTTTGCTTCGGCCATTCCATTTTTAGTATATGCCCTAGAGAGATATTCACATATATGCAGAAGAATGGAGGTATAAGAATATTTTTTTTGCAACACTGAAATAGTGAAAAACTTAAAACAACCTAAGAGCAATCAAATCAATAACAGAACCGTTAAAGATATTATAATATAGTCATACTGTAGAATAATACACAACAGTGATAATAAACAAGTTAATTTATCCACTTGGGAAAATATCACAAATATTAGCAACATTTTGCCCTGTATTAATGCATATTAAAGTAAAAGCATAAAAATATGCAAGGAAAAATATAAACACCAAATTCAGGATCCTGGTTAACTGGGAAGGAAGGAAAGGACTGAGGAAATGGTATCAGGACAAGATAAACCAAGGGCTTCTACTGTAACTGTGGTGTTTCCTTTAAAAAAAAAAAAAAACTGAAGAAACTATGGCTAAATGTTGCGCTTTAACAGAGCTGGTGGAAGGTTTCAAGGAATAGGTATTTGTTGTTTTATTTTTCTATACCCTCTAGTGTTTGAAATATTTCCCAATGTGAGAAAATTTAACAAAAACCAAAGGCATCAGTAGGAATTTTACTCAACAAAATAATGTAAATGAAGCAAATTTCAACCTCAGTAGTAATCTAAGAAATATATATTTAAATTACACTAAAATAGACAAATGAGTTACTAAATTGATGGAGGGTTAAGAAATCATATAATCTAATGTTGTCAAGGATACACATTGTTTTCCAAAGGCAATATAACAACAGGTATCAGAAATATTGCAAATGGTTTACCTTCTGAGCTGTGCACACCCTCTAGAAAGTTATCCTAAAACAGTTATAAAAGAGGTGTGAAAAATAAAAATAAAAACACTCAAAAAATTAAATTAAGACAACAGAACTAGCCTAGATATCCAACATAAAAAATTGTTTAAATAAATAATGCTGCATATCATGCAGTGATTAATGAGAACACAACTGGTATTTTACGCCACAGTGGTTAAAGACTTAGAGTTAGGAGATAAAAACAAGTCAAAATAAAACTCATGTTCCTACAAAAAAATATCTCAATTTGCTTATATAAAATTACATATTTAATCCATATAATACACATAAAATTACATATGAGATAAACTCCAGGTAATAGTTTGGTGACCATCTCATGATGATGAGTTTCAGATAATATTTTGTCTTTCCCCTTCTTACATTTTATACAGTACAAATGAAAATGTTTGAAACAAGTTTCTAACCCTTAGCCCTCCAACAACAACAACAAAAATCAATCCTTTGATCAATCAAGAGAGAGAGAAAGAGGGAGAGATCACAGTATTAACAATGGCAATCTCCAGATAATAGAATTACATCTGGTTTTTCCTCCTTTTGCTATCTGTATTTTCTAATTTGTCTACACAGAATAATCATTCAGTGAAGATAATCCTAAATGTTAATTTTTACAATTTCAGTATATTTGGGGACTTAGAGAACTTTGAAGAGATAACTTTTATATCCTATCTCCTGGTTAGTCGTCTTCTTCATCAGTTACCACTAAACTAGTATCGTTTATCCTCTCTCAATTTTTCCCTTTCCTTCCTCTTCCCTCCCTCTCCCTCTCCCTCTCTCTTCTTCTTTCTTTGTTAATGCAAAGAGGCTGGTATTCGAATTTAGAAAACACCAAAAATGGCCTATTTCCTTTGTTAGGCAGACAAATTCCGTAGTCCCTGCTATTCTTCCTCCTTTATTTTCTCTACCTATACCCGCTTCCTTTTGCTATTATTGCCCTTGGTGAATGACCCCTCCACAGGACTTACTGGAGAAACTGTAACCTGGCTCTCTTGTGCCAAACTGTGTTCCTTTTAGGAGTAGGAATCTTGTCCTATCTACCCAGTAAGCCTAGCACAGTGCCTGACCCATCAGGCAATCATACATGTTGCCTCCCCACATTGGTCATGTCGCCTTCTGGGCTTCTCTTGTCTTAGCCAAAAGAGTTCCCAATTCTAATTCATCAGTAGTGATTTAATGTTGCAACAGTGCATTAAGGGCAGAGTATAATGACTAGCTTAAAATGTAGTGCATGGTTTTTTTCATGGTTTTACTGTCATAGATTTCAATATTTGCAAATTAGGAATTTATCCAATTTGTACATACCTTTCAAATCTGTGAATTGCTCCTTCATTTTATTCATGTTGCATTTAGTACTAAGTAATGCAGATAGTTTACTTCACTTTTATACACACTTCAACAACATCTCTCAGAAAGTTGGTTTATCAGAATATATGTGAAATCTGTTGCTGAACTTTATACTCCAATCAATTACAATTATTATGAAGGAGCATTTCCTTGTTAATTAACAATTTACATCAATACACAGATTTGTAGTGTCCCAAGCAGTTTTAATTATATTACTTAATGTAATGATCACACTATTCTTTCCTCTTTAAAGATAAGACATCAATAAATTAACTTGACTAAGTTTACACACCTGGCCAAGGGAAGGACCAAAATTCAAGCCAAGATCTTGTCCTCCTTCCATACTGAATTAATTCATTCAACAAATATTCAATGAGCACTTATACATACAAGAACCTGTTCTAGGTGCTGGGGTTACAGATGGAAGTCAAACAGAGCCTAGTCTCATGGAGCTTACAAGATTTAGGAGAAACTAATTAATTATTAATGTACAATTGTGCAAAAGTGTCAAGAGGAAAAAGCAAAAGATGAATTGAAAGCTGCTAACATCCCGGAAAGAGCCAAGTACAGATTTAAGTGCCTTGATAAAGCATCATTTTAATTTCCTGGCAACATCTGAGTGCTCACTCTGTGTCAGGCACACTTCCAGACACTTTCCATCTATTAATTCATTGAATCCTCCCTTGGAGGTGGATTCTATTTTTATCATTCCCATTGCACAGATGAGGAAACTGATGTACAGAGATTGTGTGGTTGCCCATGGCCACACGTCTCAGAGTCCCTGACTGTCTCTTGTTTCTGGTTGCCTTCTAAATTGGCATTGACAGAATCCCCATGGTGACGAGCTCTTAGCACTTGCCTTAAACCCTAGAGCAGAAAGTCTATTGAAACAACAACACTGCTCAAATATAAAACAAACTTACGTCACGAGACTCAGAAGATACTGATTTCTATAATAACCTCCTACACAGGAATCTACTTTGGTGTTTATGGCTTCATACCTGGATTATTACCACTGACCTCCCCGATGGTGTGATTTGCTAACTTGAAGGTAAAAATGGACTCCACTGGCAATGAGAAGAGGGGCAGGAGTGCCCACCTCTTTGGTTGTTCGCTTGGCCTAGGTAGTGTTACTTGTTTTGGGGGAATTAGTGCACAGGGAAAAGGATAGCCAGAATGAAGGGAACTGATCACTTGAGACTGCCTGTTCACAAGATAGATTAGGACCCATACACTGGTGGAGCACAGGTCTCAGTGGCTCTGTCCCTTGGCTCAGGCGCCTGGCCTCAATTTGAGTCCAATTGCTTAATTTTCTGCACACCCCACGAAAGCCAGTTCCCATGCTGCTCTGTGTCTTCTTTATATTTCTCCATAATACCATCTTTGGCTGTTTAACTGCAGCGGGCTTTATGATAAGGGTTACTGTTTGTTGTTTTCTTCGTTGGCAGTAGGCAAAGACAATTTTAAAAGACACACTCAAATTCAAACAGCCCTGAACGACTTACAGGAAGCAGGGTGTTTTCTAGGCTTGTTTTTGAAATATTACAATTTTTATTAGGCAATTTTATCATTGTTATAAGTAAGTAATTGTACTGGGGAGAAGGGATAATCCTTATTTAATTAAATTCGTCTATACTCCCAGGCTGGCAGCAACAAGACATACGTGAGGCTAATACCCACAGCCTGCCTCTTTGCATGTGCAATTAAAAATTCACTCTACAGTAGCAATGCCAGTTTCGTGTTGCTTTTGGCATTTACACATTCTTTTATTTTGTGACTTTTTCTTTTACCATACACATATGCTGGAACAGATGTTGCTTATTTGTTGTTTATTCAAATCTGTAGGCTCTGGCAGCTAACTCCATTGTTCTGTAATGAAGCTTTATTCACTGTCCTGTATTAGGACCCAGCGCCTGCACGAGAGGCTGCGTTAGCTCCCAGTAGGATGCCACAGTTATTGCCCTTGTAGTTGGCTGTTTATAGTCGGAAGCTTGCGTTGGGGAGAAAAATCAACAACAACAAAGGGCTGGGTGGTTATAGTTGGGGTGAATGGAAAGGAACCGAACAGGCGGGAAGGTCACCCAGCATTACTCTGCTCTGTAGTTCTGCCTGGTGGCCTCAGCCTGGCATCCGGGTTCATCTGCTGTGGGGATTTGGTGTCTGAGGCTGGGAAGCATTTCCTCCCTGTTCTTTCTCTTCTTTTTCTTTCCTTTCCTCTCTCTAGTTATTTAATTCATTCACGGGCAGGGTGTCTAGTGCATCTCCTCACCCCCACTGCACCCCCTTATTTCCAGTGCATACATAGATTCACTAACAGCCACGCTTAGTCCAGTGCAAAACTTTCTTCCATATATCACACCCTCATCACATCTTTGCTCATCCACGTACTGTTTCTGGCTGCCTGTGTCTTGGGGAAGCCACACTTCACAAAGTCAAGAATGTCAGGTCCGCGTTGACCAAAATAAAGACCTGCTGATCCCTAGAGCTCCAACACCAATTTGGAGCCTTCTGGAAAACCCCTGTCTTGGCCAGGAGGCAATCAATCAGAGATGTAACCACCTCCATCTGGCACATTATGACATGGAACCTCACTATTAACACATTTGTGATTCATCTTGTCCCAACGAGTGGTGCCAGGGATCAAACCACATCCTCCCTCCCCGTGGCAGCTGGGAGCAGTCTAGCTTCCAGCATGCAGAGTTAACACATTGGCTCCTGTGACATTGCAAGTAACAATTCTTTTAATTATCACACCTTCCCTCCCCCTCCCCACCCACTCCACAGACATTTTGGCACCATGGGGATATTTTGCAGCCGGCAATCAGTGCTTTTCTTAATTGACTGAGTATGTTCCAATAGCATGAAGGCTGGTATTATCCACTATCGAATAAAAGGAGCAGTTGCTTGATGCTAAGTTCTGTAGCTATAACCCTACACTTGTCTGGGAGCTTTTACTTCCATAAGAATGCTCTAGTGTTCGTTCATGATTGTTTTTTGAATTTCATTTCTCCTAATTGTCTATACTCGGATATATCCTTAGGATTGAATTCAAGGTCTTTCCCATTCTGGCCTCAGTACATCCTGACAGTCTCACTTCCTTTCCCACAGCCCAAACTGCATGTATTCAGGTTGCTTTGCATCCCTCAGCACTTCCCACTTTTACATCTTTGTAGTTGCCTTGCTCCCTTTTCATGGAATCCACTTCCAATTTCTTTTTCTACATGCCAAAAGTCATCCATCCTCAAGGTCTCAGTTCAGCTACTGCCTCTTCTATCATCTCCTCCAAGAACCGTCTTCCCTGGAGCACCCCTTCTTCAGTGCTCCCATAAATTTTGATATGCCTTTACCATAGGCCTGAACACAGTTTGCCTTGATTATAATTAGCTGGTGCAAAACATATGTCTCTAACTAAATTGGTATTTCTTTTACGGATTCTTTGCATACACCTTTGTAGCCATGTCTTGATTAGGGGTTGGCATCACATCCGTGGAGCACTTAGCATGGGAAGTGGGCTTAAGGAATGGGGATAAACCTGTACTGAGTATTCTATAGGCCAGGCATCACACACAGCGCTTTCCATTCTTAACTCATCCTTAAAACAACCACAGGAATTAGTGGATTTTAACCCCATTTTACAGAAGAGGAAACTGAGGCTGAGAGAGGATAAATAATTGGATCCAGGTAACCCAGCTATTGAGTGACTGAGCTAGGATTCACAGATCTGTCTGACACAAAAACTTTTATTCTTGCCAAAACATTCCTCTATTTCCCTAACAAAAATTTTAATGTTATGTTAGAATAGTCAAGATACCACCCTAATATTAAAATGTAGGTAGAATTAGATTTTATTTTATTTTATTTTATTTTATTTTATTTTTTTGCGGTACGCGGGCCTCTCACTGTTGTGGCCTCTCCCACTGCGGAGCACAGGCTCCGGACACGCAGGCTCAGCGGCCATGGCTCAGGGGCCCAGTCACTCCGCGGCATGTGGGATCTTCCCGGACCGGGGCACGAACCCACGTCCCCTGCATCGGCAGGCAGACTCTCAACCACTGTGCCACCAGGGAAGCCCAGAATTAGATTTATAATTCAACAGAGAAAACACTGTCGTACTTCTAAGGGAATATTAAAATCAAAGTATATTAATATGGTTGAAATGAACCACACCAAAAAAGGGGGAGCAAACCAAAGTTTATGATTTAACTAGGGGTTCAGTTTATTTAAATTCACGCTTAATAATAATATCAGTTATTATCATTATATAAATCCCCACAGAACTATGCTAGATGAAAATAAACAAGAGCATGCTCTTCTATGCCCCTTATAAAAATTAAATTTTTGCGGGCCTCCCTGGTGGCGCAGTGGTTGAGAGTCCGCCTGCCGATGCAGGGGATACGGGTTCGTGCCCCGGTCTGGGAGGATCCCATATGCCGCGGAGCGGCTGGGCCCGTGAGCCATGGCCGCTGGGCCTGCGCATCCGGAGCCTGTGCTCCGCAACGGGAGAGGCCACAACAGTGAGAGGCCCGCATACCGCAAAAAGAAAAAAAAAAAAAAAAAAAAAAAATTACATTTTTGTTTAACAAGAGATGTGTTTCAGGGTTTGTTCAGAGGATAGCTTATATCAGATATGAAACCAGGAATCCTTTATTTTGTTTTAGACTAACAGGTTGTTTTGGAAGAGGATCAGAAAATCAGTCCGTCACAGGCCCTTTTTTTTTTTTTTTTTTTTTTCTCAGTACGCGGGCCTCTCACTGCTGTGGCCTCTCCCGTTGCGGAGCACAGGCTCTGGACGCGCAGGCTCAGCAGCCATGGCTCACAGGCCCAACCACTCTGCGGCATGTGGGATCTTCCCAGACCCGGGCACGAACCGGTGTCCCCTGCATCGGCAGGTGGACTCTCAACCACTGCGCCACCAGGGAAGCCCCACAGGCCCTTTTTTGAGCCTGGAGAGGTGATGATGGAAGGAATGAAGGGAGCGGCCAAGGTGGTTGATAGTAGCCACCAAAGAGGAAGAAAGGGAAGGTAAAGAGGATGTGTTTCAGATGTTTTTTGTCATACGGTTTATCCCCTATTCTTGCCCCAGCTCAGCCCCACCACTTTTCCCCCACTCCTTTCTAGGTTCCTTTAATTACTGGCCAAGTACTAGTATAAAATCATCCAAGGTGAATATTGCATCAAGAAACTAGGCCATTAATAAGGGAGTTTGTGTTTTGCCAAAAGTCCCAGGTAGTATGAAATCGATGTGAACATCCATGGCTTAGGGGAATGCAAGGGGAAAATCATAGCTTCCCACCTTCTTTTCAGGAATCTGTTGGAAGAAAGATCCCAGTACTTGTCTTGTGTAGCAAACATTATCCTGTATGGTAAGCACAAGGCTCTAGAAAAGTTTGAGCAAATGAAAAGGAAACTGGTACTAGAAGAGGCTTTGAATATTAGGGCTTTTCCTTCCATATCTGATCTTATTCTGGCTGTTCTCCTCACTTTGGAAAGAGAGTTGGCATTTTCCCCTCTTAGTCTTCCCTGGGAAAGTTGAAACCAGAGGTGAGGCTGGTTCTTCTCCCTGGGAAGAGAGGTTAGAGAGTGGCTCAGAGCTAGAGCAGCTGAGAATTTGATTGGTTTCTTCTGCTGCCAACTGTAGTCTGCTTCTGGTGCCCACATAGACTTCAAGGATGATATCTGACATGGTCTATTTCCTTCAGCATGTGCAATTTGCCCACCTGCATGGCAATTGCACAGGTTTAACCTTGGTCATGGTCTGATACACTAACCAATAGGATTTTAAATTTATTTAATAAAATATAACATGATATGAACTTCTAAATATTCTATTTTCATTAAATGACTTTCTTTTAAAAATATGCAGTCTACAGGGAAATTCAAAGTTCTGTTTCTATCATTATTGTTCCTATTGATTAATAGGTAATATTATTAGTATAAATTCTTGCCTCCTGAAAAATATGACTATTTCAAAAACCAGTAGTTGATCTTTGTTAACGATAAAGTGAATAAATTGTGATTTCCTAGCAGTCCAAAGACACTGACATGCATACCTTGGTAATCTAGTGGGAATCTGACACCTATTCGAAGCTCAGAAAGTATTTCTTCAATGGATGAATGAGACAACAAAGATTTCTCAGGAGCTGTATTCCTGCCTTTGATAAAAAGGCAAAATCAAGCCCCTATCTAAATGTCTTCATAGAGCAATGATATGAGAGAGAAAGAGAGAGCTAGAGAAAGAGAGAGACGGAGAAACTTATGATGGCCAGGCTCTAAAGGCTTAAATAAAATCAACGTCACTTAAATAAATTTTTGCAAAGATAATGTAGTGCAGTAGTATGGACTTCTGTTGACCTGACTTGATAATGATAAAAAGCTTTGAATTTAGAAGAATAAAAAAATTTTATGCCCATCGGACTATTATTTTCAAACATTAATATCAAATAATATATCAACTGGGATTTTATCAGAGAAATTGAAAGTTTACATGGAGATATTGAATAGAAGAATGGACCAAGATATTTTGGGCAAGGTATTTTTTTCTTTTTGTTTATTTTCTTTTATGTACATTACCAGCTCTTCCTACACTTTCCAATACCTTCTTAATATATTTTTTCATAAAATAAATTTTTATGCCAGGTAAACTAACAAATCTAATAATTTCAATTTACTCTTGGCATCTACTCTTATGGTAATTTCCATCCTTTTTTTTCTCTGGATAGAATGATTTCTAAGCCTGCTATGAAACTGTCATCCTCAGGGATTTTCCTTCACCTTATTTTTCCTACATCTTTTTGGGTTGGATTATCCTTTTCCTAGAACTCATTTATTTCTTTGGGTACCCCTTTTTTTTTCAGAGAACATCCTCCAGTGATTTCATTAGATTAAAAAGATATATAATCAGAAAACAAAACTCTGTTCTTAGTGTGCCTTTCTAATCAACAAGATGGCGGCGCTTAATGCCTGATGCACAGTTGTCACTTTAGGATATCTTAGCATCACCAACCCTCTAGTGTTTTTTCACTTCAACTTGAAGGACTTGCATTAGTTTTTTTCATTGGGCAGGTCTGCTAGTGATAAATTCTCTCAATTTTGTTTATCTGGGAATGTCTTAAATTGTCTTTTATTTTTGAAGGACAGTTTTGCTGAATATAGAATTTTTTGGTTGGCATTCTTTTCTCTTTCAGTGCTTTGACAATGTCATCCCACAGCCTCTGGTCTTCATGGTCTCTGATGGGAAGTTAACTGTTAATCTTATTGAGTTTCCCTATGGTTTATTGTTATGATAGTTTGTTGTTGTTTCTGGTTGGTTGGTTTGTTTTAAAGTGACTTCCCTGGATTAATTCTGTGAAGTCTGTCTTCTTTGTCATGTGCAGTCACTGAAGTCTCTACTCAGATAGCTTAGTGGTCAGTTAATGATTGGGCAGATTTTTTTTTTAAGTGCCTTGAACAAATAAATCTCCCACGCACTGCTGATGGTTTCTGTGCATATGTTGGAGCACAGCTTCAGTGCACCAACTATTTACAACTCATTCTAGTCTTCACTTCCTCCTTGTTCAGAGCCTCAAGATCAGCCAGAGGTGAAAGACTGGGGTCTCCTCAGATCTTTCCTGTCATGCACACAACCTTGCACATGTGTACAACCTTCTAGATCCATAGGAATATACTGGAGCTTTTCAAAGTCTTCTGTGGGCATTAGTCAGCTTCATGTTTGCCCCAAGTGGTATCGCCATCTCAGGTAGCTGCAATGTTAAACAATTATAATTGGTTGTTTTTGACAAATACCCTGAAGATGTGGCTTTCCTCACTTAAGGACCTGTGAGTCAGATCAAATAAAGACAAGCTTAGTGAATGGGGTTTTGCCAGAGAGCTGCCAGCCAGGTCAACTAGTGACAGTTCTCCAGGGATAGGCTTTTCTGGGAGGCTCACACTTTTTCTGCTTCTCCCACTCACTGCTAAGTCTTCTGATTTTCACAGCTATTGTTGTTCCAAGGCTGCTGGTTTTCAAGGCTCATGCAGAGCTGGGGAAAGGATGATGGGATTAGGGTAAGTTAAAATGCCACAAAGTTCACTGTTCTTATTTATATCCAGCTTTTTATTTTCCCTTGAATAAATGCTCCTTAGGTTGTTGCAAGCCTTGAGTTAATTTCTAGAGTTCTGAAAAAGTTAATTTTGACAATTTTTGCCAGTGTTCTTGTTGCTTTTATGTAGAAATGGGGTTTGGCAGGCTATTTTTCCATTATTCCAAAAGTACTTCTCTCCTTTTATGTCTTTGTAATAAAACAAATTTCTTTTTTTTTAAGAGGACTCATTATCCGATCTAAACTATTAAAGTATTAGCAAGGAGGTATGTTTCCCTTGAATTACTTAACAATATATTCCTATAGTACAGCTAAGAGATGCACACACATCAATGGTTATCATCAAAATATAAATAGGAACACATCCACATACTTCCCTCCCTTTTATACTTCCTTCTGCCCCTCTGCTGCCAACCTAATGAGCAAGTCCTGGTGTACATTTCTCAAAGATGGTTTAACAATTCCATGTCCAAGATGCTACTATATGAACAAATTTCTTTACTACAGTTTTAGCAAGATATTTGCAAAGAAAAAAATTATATGTGTTCATTCTACCATTTTAGCCCAGAGTCTACATTTGTTTTATTATTCAGTAACAATGGATTGAAACATTTCTACTAGTAGAATATCAGGTAGTAAGACACACCAGAAGGAAAGATATTCTTGGTTAAGACCATCCTTCTTTTAAATCCCCATATGATCAGCAGTCTGTTTTGTTTCTGTGTAAAGCTAGATTCATTGGTTATGTTTATATTTATGTTGTATACCCGACAGCATTCTGAACCTTCCTGAATTCGAGAGATGGCTTCTCATGACATTAAGTTACATTTGTGTTATTCTTGCCATTAATAAGAGCTTCATATTTTTCTAGCTCATAAGTTTTTTCCTTACAGTCACCAGTATAGTAGTTTAAGCAGTCAGGCTTATCCCCATTTTTCAGATGCTAAACTTTGGCTCAGAGGAGTTAAGTGATTTGCCACAAAACAACCAATTAGTATGCACCAGGGTTGGAAGTTGAATTCAGGTCATCTGTATTAAAATTTAGAGACCTCTTCGTTATACCATCCAGTGTCCTTGACTCCAGGTACCATGGACTTTCAGATTGTTATTTAGTCCAAACCATCCAATGCTTAAAATACCTATATAACCTCCAATATTTTCTTAAGCATCTAAAGTAAGGGGGATGGAGAGGTCAGTTCATAAATATTTCCAATAAAATTATGCTTTGTAAGAGAAGACCAGGGCTAGTTATCTTTGTTTTTGGTGGGGAGAAGGGTATGGAAGGGAAGAGAGACTCAACTTTAGCTCAATAGCTTATTTTAAAAAATAACTGCATGCAAGTTTGCAGATTTATACTTTTTCTAGTAATTTAACAAATATTTATTGAGTACCTATTATGTGTCCAGAGCTATAAATAACAAAGTCTCCACAAAAGGAAGAGATGACATACAATTAATAGGTGTACACACCTCATGAATAGAGTTATTTTCTCTGTTTTGTACAATACTGTATGCCCAGTTCCTTAGGACATACCCAGATCCTGATACATAATGGGTGTTCAATAAATATACATTTATATTATTAATTAATTAACTAATAAGGTAATCTTAGATGTTTTTAAAGGTTATGAAAAAATAAAATGAAGTAATGGAGTATAGAATGTCCTGGCACAGGGAGTTATATTTTATTAGATGGTTAGGAAAGATTCTCTGAGGAGAAGGGATTGGACACCCTTGTCATCTGATTTTAGAATATTCATTGCTCATTTTTTTTGAAACCTATTTCAGAAAGAACCACTGAGAAAACTCCTGACTCAGAAATTCCATTTATACTTTCAAATCACAAGGAACCCTGGAATGTCGTTTCTTATTCCCTGAAGTAGAATGGCAGGAATAAACACTGGACCTCACTTCAGGTCCACTGCTGATGTTTTGTATCACCATCAGCCAAGAGACTAAACAGATATTTCTTTTTAAACTCTAAGCTGTAAGCTTGAGAATGTTATTTAGTTCAGCTTAATTTTATATTAATTTCCTTAAGGAGCATAAGAGTGGCTTCTGGAAAGTATATATTGATTAGCAAAACTCTAGAAATCACCATAATCCAGAATTTAGCCCTTAGAAAATTAATGCCAATATTTTCTCCTTTCTTCTTTGGACATGGATACAGGACTGACTGGTGAAATACCAAAGATTTGATATGTGTGCTTTAATGGAAAAAGCATGAACATAAGGTCAGGTCACATTGTGTGACCTATGGTAAGTTATTTGAGGCCCGCAAACCCCAATGTTTCCATTGTTATGATGAGCCTGATGAAATCTACACAACTTGGCAGTTGTAAGGATCAGAAACAATGTGTACAGAACATCACAAACAGTAGTGGTGGGCAATAAATAGTGGTTATTAGTACTGTAGTTATTACTGTGGATTCATCTTGAAAGTCATTTGTAAATACTCTTCTGTCGTTTCTATGGAAAGATATGAAGACATAAGTGATTATCAATAGATAGTCCTTAGTACTCTCTTAAGAAAAATGAGACATTAACTGATTAAAAAATGGAAGTCTTTTCTTTGATTCTTAAAAGGAAGGTATGTGTAATTACACAGACTTTCATTTTCAGATATGATCCAGACTATTACTAGTAACATACTAAGTGACTTATTAAAGAGCTCATACAAGTGGTACATTAGAGTTTACTGAGAATTCTAATTCAGTTTTCTATAAAGAGGCCTGGCTGCTACACAATGCTTTGACAACGTTTTAAGATGCCTACTGTACATACACACATGTAAATTTTTGGAATTTTTACAATTTTCCAGAATTATGGTTTGTTATCAACATATTAGTAACATTACCTTGAATTGATCATGGTTTTCAATTGTGGCTCTTTCTTGGTTTTTTTTAATGTAAATTATTGTTAATTTACTTCTTTTTCATTTATTCTATTTATGATTAGCCCTTCAGGGCCTGTGATGAATATTTACGTATATTGGACTTTCAATAATTAGATTTTTTTAACATTATGTTCTAGAGTTCATTTATGAATCATCCCTACTATTTATCTTAGACTGTGTTCCCCAGAAAGAGTCCTTGGTAAAAGGTTCGTGTTAAAGTGATTTATTAGGAAGTGTTCCCAGGAAAAACAGTAGGGGAATGTGGAGTGGGACTAGGAATTGAAGGAGGTAATACACTTTTTAACATACCCCTTCCACACACTGACAAAGGTTCAATTTTTCATCTTCTCTGATTCCACAGGCACTATCTGTTATTTTAGCTTTGAAAATAGCTAGTGCCTTAAATCACACAGTAGATTCCCTAGATAGCTGGGAGAGTAGTTTTCAGTGGATTTTTTCTGATTTCCTCTGTGCCCAAAGCAAGAAACAGCGTGAGGATTAGTACCAGTGAATGAGACAAAAAACACAAGACCAAAAAGGTTTCTAAAATGCATATGTTGGCAGCGTAAAAACACTAGCTTGTCTTTCAAACAACTGTCAGACTCCCAAACCTCTCCTGCCTACTTTTTGCCTTTCCAAATCCGATTACTCCATCAATAAAAGGAATTATTTTAATCTTAGTAGTTTGCATATATGGTGTGGTTGTCCTGGTCACATTCCAATCTAGATAATTATATCTGCTCTTCCTCAAACCCCCTGTTGCTTATATTCCAAGTGGCATTCTTCTTTCCTTTTTAACCAACTGCGCCTAGGCACCACTGTGAGGTAGTAAACAGCTACAGGGAGCTACCCTGGAGATGGTTGCACATCCTTGGTAGGTGTGCTCATCCCAGTATAATTTTGTCTATCAACTTATTCAATTTTTTTTTTTCTTTTTGCGGTACGCGGGCCTCCCACTGCTGTGGCCTCTCCCGTTGTGGAGCACAGGCTCCATACATGCAGGCTCAGCAGCCATGGCTCACGGGCCCAGCCGCTCCGCGGCATATGGGATCTTCCCAGACCGGGGCACGAACCCGTGTCCCCTGCATCGGCAGGCGGACTCTCAACCACTGCGCCACCAGGGAAGCCCAACTTATTCAATTTTTAAAGCACTTGGCATCCTTCAGGAAGAAAAACCTAGAGAAGGGGAAATCCTATTATTACTCCTATAACCTCAGTAGATTTGAAGCACTGCTCTAATTAGAATGGAGACAACACCAACAATTAAAAAGTGATAGACCTGGGCAGAGAGGATGATTTATGTAAAGGAGTTTCTCAATAGCAAGTATTTCATTGATAACCTATAATAAAATTACAATTAAAAAGTGATAGACCTGGGCAGAGAGGATGATTTATGTAAAGGAGTTTCTCAATAGCAAGTATTTCATTGATAACCTATAATAAAATTAGCCTTAAGTTTCAGAGTGCCAAGGTATCATACCTCCATGCAATATTAAGCATTTCTAAGTTACACAAGAGGGGCATTGAGATATAACCAAATATCTCCAACAGTTTACTTAAAAGAAAATGTGTATCAGTATAAAATCAAAATCGTCTTGCTTTTTGTGAAGAAAACTTCACTGTAAGTGGAAAGAACAGAGTTTAGTTAAACTTATTTCAGAGGAAACTTATTCTGATTGGTCTCCATTAATAGCCACTCTTTAGACAAGTCCCTTACCTTACAAATAACTCAATGTCCCAACTTACAAATAATTCAGTGTCCCATCTTCTAAGGAAAAACATCACCATATTCTCTTGTAATTTTCTGGTTTATGTTTGTGCCCTATTCCTGCTCCCACAGTACTTTAGGGACCTAAAATAAATTCAGTAAACTTGGTTGACAGAGCGAAGATAAAATATTTGAGTTTCAGAAAAGAATATTTAACTTCAGAAGAAAGGTGCTTAAATTTACTTCTAACACAAATCACTGTAGGGGAAGAAAATAAAGTTCCTTTTCTATTTGTAGCAAGGGAAATGGTGGGGAAATAATTTCAGAAGCACCATATTTACTGTTGTTAGAGAAATTGTACATGCTCTTCTGACAGTTCCTGGTAGTTATGGCCTCCCTGGGATCCTAAGGAAGCCTGGAGAAGACAGAAGCCAGCTGGCTCACAGACCCTTAGGACTCATATGCCTTTTTGGTACCCATTAGTGTTATGGGAGCAAGGACTCTGAAGTCTGTATCCAGACCAACGGTGTAATCATTTCCCCAAATGTAAGAACTTTTCTGTTTTATGTGTATCTCTCCAATCACCACCCAATTTGCCCCTCTCCCCAGTATGACCAGTATCCCATAACAAATAGTAGGGCCGTTTATGGGGAAATGGAAAGAAGGCAAGTTTACATTATTCTTTGGGGGATCCCTCTCATGCCCTTTGCTTCTGATACACAACACTGCTAGAGGCATCTGGGTTTTGCCAACTCTTTGTACCCAGGTTTCACAAATATTTGTTTCTTCGCTGATCCATAGCCTAATTCCAAGACAAAATGCTTCTAAGTGGGGTCCTCCTTTTTCCTTGGAGAAGGTAGAGATGATGTTAGAAAAGGCTCTGAGCCAAGAAAGTAAAAGGGAGTCAAGAAAGGCCAAAGGCATATTTCAGAAACTTCCCTTCCTTAATTTGGTTACAACGTAGTACCCCATAATTATAGTTGAGTATAAAGACTCACCTACAGTTATTTCTAGTTTGTGAATGAGGAAACCAAGACTCATAAAAGTTAAGTAACTTGCTCAAGTTCACCCAACTGGCAAGTGTTGGCATCAGGACGAAACCCAGATTTCTCTGACTCCAGTTGGAATGCCCTGCCCAAATTCTGTGCTGCCAATAACCTATCAGGATGTAACTTTATTATAAAATGAGTTTTGCTGGTGCAGATTGCATTTCATTAGAAGCCAAAGCAGATAAAATGTTTTATCACATGGGTCATAAGGGAGTGGGTAACACAAAGCCTTCCAGGATTCACTCTGTGAAACCTGATTGTTCACCACCTTGTAATATGTCTGAGAGAGGAAATCCTCTCTGACTCCCTGTTCACCTTCGTCTTCTTATAATTTCTAAAATATGCCCATGTTACCTGTAATCTGTATATATTAACCATAATTATTTATTTATTTTTAAAAATAGATTTAGTCTTCCCTCCTTTTCTTTGTCTATAAATACATGCGGGCCTCCCTGGTGGCGCAGTGGTTGAGAGTCCGCCTGCCGATGCAGGGGATACGGGTTCGTGCCCCGGTCTGGGAGGATCCCATATGCCGCGGAGCGGCTGGGCCCGTGAGCCATGGCCGCTGAGCCTGCGCATCCGGAGCCTGTGCTCCGCAACGGGAGAGGCCACAACAGTGAGAGGCCCGCGTACAGAAAAAAAAAAAAATAAATAAATAAATAAATAAATACATGCAAGTTACCCTCTCCATGTCTTGGTAGGCTTTGGTGGACCATGTTGAGCCAATATGCATGCTCAGACATTTAGGGGTGGGCATGAGGTTATGGTTATTTCAGGCAATCAAATTGTTGTCATTATAAAATGGAAGGCTTAATGACTCCATTTCTAGGCCAACCCTCATACTCTACATATGAGGAAAGAAAGGCCCACAAGGTTAATGACTTGTCCCAATGCCAGTGATGATTAGTGACAAATCCAGACCCAAGACTCTCAGTTCTGAATCTTCAATTCTGATTATTTTATGATTAACCAGTTCTCTGTGTAACATGTTCCCAAATTATTCTTTGTTTAAACGATATGTGTAAAAGTAAATTTAAGCAGGTAATAGCATTTTGATGGCATGAATAATTGATTTCTTTTCAATCCCCAGAATTTACCTCAGTGCCTAGCACAGAGCAAACACTCATGTTTGTTGGGGAAACAAATGATCAAGTAGTTTTTTAAATAAAGCAAGCTCTTCTTCAAACAGTTAAAATTAGAGTAAGCTTTTCTTAGAATGTCTTTTAAAAAATATTTCCTGGGCCTCCCTGGTGGCGCAGTGGTTGAGAGTCCGCCTGCCGATGCAGGGGATACGGGTTCGTGCCCCGGTCTGGGAGGATCCCATATGCCGCGGAGCGGCTGGGCCCGTGAGCCATGGCCGCTGGGCCTGCGCGTCCGGAGCCTGTGCTCCGCAACGGGAGAGGCCACAACAGTGAGAGGCCCGCATACCGCAAAAAGAAAAAAAAAAAAAAAAAAAAAAAAAAAATATTTCCTTTACAAAGTTATTTTATGAATGCTTAACTGAAAATAAAATGGTTTCACCTTAAATTAAGACACTATATTTCAGATTCAGCTACAATGATTGCATTAAGAAGGTTCTTTATTTACAGATACTTGGTGATGATAAAAATCTTGAGTAAACTTTGTTAGACTTCTTTATCTATGGCAAAATCTGTAATTTTCCCAATGTTAAAAGGAACCCAAGTTTATTCTAAAATCAAAGAACAAACAGAAGTTCAAGTGGGTTGCAAACTTGGCAAAAACATGTCCTTCTAAGAAAAAAAGAATTCAGCCTCAAAATCTGTTACTGCTGTGCATCTTCTGGTTTTCCTTTTGTAAGAGCAAAGACCAGAAAAAAGAATGATAACATCACATAAAGCAATGGAATATACTCTGTATGACGAAAGATATTAAAATTGCTTGTTTGAAATTAAGCCAGATATATAATTCCTTTTGAAAAGTCAATTTGAAATAGGCCACCTTGTGACCACAATCCCGCTTTAAGTTTGGGTGTGTAACCTCGTTCTGAGCACTACCATTAATCATACTTCAATTGCCATCACTTATCTAGTGCTACTAGGTAGAAATAAGTTTTTCTAATATACTTGTGTTTGCATTTCACTATTTATAGATCCGTGATTATATTTCTCATTTGTTATCATGCTTCCCTTTGCTATCATGAATATCACAAAACTGCATACAACATCTTCACTTGATTTTTTCCCCTGTAGTAGGTATTCAGGATTTCTCTTCTGAATAGTTTTTAGCATTTGAATCCAAATAGTTTACAAATGTCAGTGAAACCATGCTTTAAAGAGGAGCCAGTGCTGCTGGAGCCCCAGATAAAAGGACTTAGTTTTTAAAGTGTACAAAGACTCTGTTATAAGGCTATTTTACTCTTTGTAAGGGCTACCAACATCCTCAGAGCTCATTCTCAGAACATTTGACTGAATTTCTGCCGAGAGACACAATCTTATTCACCATTGTATCCCCTGAATCTAGAACACTGCCTAACTCACAGTAAGCACTCAATAGATAAATATTTCTGGAAATGAATAAATAAATATAGCAAGCTTTTTTCTAGACGGTGGCTAGTCATCAGCTTTAAAATTATTTTATTTCATTGCTTAGGAGGCATGTCTTATAAATTATGTGTTTCTAAAACATATGTTGAAAAAGATCTTCTGGGGTATTTTTTATTGCTATCAAATTAAATTAAAAGGCACTTTTAGCATTTTTCTTTACCATCTATTTTACCCATAATCTGTGCCTTGTCAACTAGACAAGTTCCTCAAAGCCTGGTCTGTGTCTTTCAGGTCTCTCCATTATTCATCCAATGCCTGGCACAGAGTAGCCAATCAGTAATATAATTGTCAAGTAAATGAATGAGAATATATAAAATAATTTTTACCAGAATTTAAAATGATTTTGAAGTAGTAAAAAATAACATTGGTAGTGCAAAAAAAAGAGTGACCTGAAAGACATTCTTTAGAGAAAAATCAAAATGAACAAGGCAAAGAGGTGAAAGGGATTAAATATGACAGATATGGAGGACGGGGTTTCAATCCTCTGTCCATCTTTCCAACAAGCTTCAGTGGGTTAAGGTCCCTAAAAACCCAAACCTCCTTTTTTTAAAAAAAGAAAAAAATGAGATAAATTAGGATTAAAATTTAAAGATACTGGGAATTCCCTGGCTTCCCAGTGGTTAGGGCTCTGTGCTCTCACTGCCGAGGGCCCAGGTTTGATCCCTGGTCAGGGAACTAAGATTGCACACACAGTATGGCAAGATAAATATATAAATTTTTTTTTTTAATTTTAAATAAAAAGATACAATGCTATGAGAATACTAGGTTAGCCATGGCAAAGCATTTTTAGTTATCTGGGTGATTGTCCTGGATGTTTCACTCAGACAGAAAAGCAATAGCATATTCAAAAAAGTTTAACTGAAGAGAGGTTTGAAAAGGAACTATTTACTGAGGTGGGCTGAATTCAAGGAACCAATAAGAGATAGGGAAGCACCCCTAGGCTAGGAAGAGCAGAAAGCCATTACCACTCCTAGGTCTGAAAAAACAGTGGGAAAGAATCATGTTACTGGAGCCTGGTAAAAGTAGAAGCTTTAGAAGGAAAACACTTTACCTGGGGATCTCACTGTAAAGGAGTGCAGCTATTTTCAAATAGTACCCTGAAGGAAGTGGTGGTAAGTAAGTACTCAGTGTTAGGGCAAAAAATGACTGGAGTAGCGGCAGTGAAAGTAAGGAAGGGCAAATGGAGACTAACCAACACACAAGTGGCTTCCCTAAGAGTTTCCCCTTTGCCCCCGATGCAGCCACCAGTCCTACATCTGTCCCCTAGAATGTAGGTAGATGAAAATCATAAGCCTGATTCTTGATGAAAATTTTAGTTCTCCAGCTTGGTGTCTCCAAACTTTTTTTCCTTTTTCATCCTAGATTATTACATTTTTAAGAATTGTATTTTTAATAAACAGTTTTTACTTACAATTGTAAGAAAAATAGATCCAGTTTGGATACTTAAATTGTTACTTTTGATGAAGTAGGCTACCATGTAAATGGACTGTTGCCTCTTGCTGTCTGAGCAGTTGGCATAATCAGCTGCCCATCAGCTGGTTAAGTCAAGCAAGGATAATGTTGCTCCCAGACAGCTTCGCAAGAGAAAAAACATTTGGACCAGTGGTCTTCAAAACTATGGTAGTTGAATCAGTACAGAAATTAAGAGCTTCAAAGAAATTGGTATCACAAAATTTGTAATCCACCTATTGTCTCAAATGGTCATGGCGACGTTCATTTAGCCCTGGAAACTTCTATTCTCCTATTTTCAAATATGAGATAAGCACCGGTTCCAAATGAAAATTTTTCATTACATTCTTCCCGAACGATGAATGCAGGTTTACAATTCAAAATTGGCTCTGTGCCCCTTCTTTTTTTCTCAAGAATATCTAATAAATAAGTATCTATATACACTATATGCCTATGAATTACCAGAGGAAAAAAGGAACCTAAGAAAATATAGTCCACCTGGCAAAAGAATAATCATTGAAAATTAATCATATTAATGATACTAACAAATATTGAGTGCCAGGCACTAGGCTAAGTGTTTTACATTATCTCCTTTAATCCTCAATTAAGTCTCTGAGATAGCTATTTATGATGCAGTTCGAAATCAGGTCAGCTTAAATGTGAAGTTATAGTCTTTATTAATACAACAAGAATAGCAAATAGATTATAACTTATGTCCCAATTCTCATTGATTAGTATTAGCCTTTAGTAATGTTGAACTGATAAATAGAATGAGGCTGAATCCCAGCTCAGCAGAAAAGACCAGCATGGACTATTAGTGATGCCTATTTTTAAAAAAAGAGAGAAGATTTGCATCAAGTATGCCATATGCTTACTACATCAATCACAATTATAAAAGTAGATAACATAAAATTACGAACAATAAGACCAAGATCATATTTTATGAAAATGGTTATAGATATAATAAATGGATCTAACAAAGGAAAAGACTCAAAGGTCATTAAAATAAATTAATGACATTTAAAATAAAGAATCACAGAAAAGTTAAAAGAAAAATGAATGGGCAAAAATATACCAAAAAGTATGCTAAAGTAAGCAAAAAGAAAACAGGAATTCCAACATTATTATTATTAGAGTAGAATTCAAGAAAAAAAAAGTACATACAAAAATTTATGCAATAAAGCCAAAGCTATGACAAGAGGCAGAAACTTAGTCTTTGTTCTTTTTAGAGAGTGTAGAATGAAAATAAATGATTTATTTGACTGACAACATTAGAAAATAAGAAAAAGAAAGTATTTCCATTAATTCAAGAAGTAGGAATCCAAAAATGTCAATAACTATTGTAGAAATTAAAAGTTGTCAAAGAATTTCATCTTTTAAGATGCACCATGATCAGTGGTTTTATGGCTGAGCACTTAAAAAAGTTTAAGGACGGGCTTCCCTGGTGGCGCAGTGGTTGAGAGTCTGCCTGCTAATGCAGGGAACATGGGTTCGAGCCCTGGTCTGGGAGGATCCTACATGCCGTGGAGCAACTGGGCCCGTGAGCCACAGCTGCTGAGCCTGCACGTCTGGAGCCTGTGCTCCACAACTAGAGAAAGCCCTTGCACAGAAACGAAGACCCAACACAGCAAAAATAAATTAATTAATTAATAAACTCCTACCCCCAACATCTTCTTAAAAAAAAGAAAAGAAAAAAGTTTAAGGACGTGATACTACCTAAGCTCCCTACACTGCTTGAGAGCACAGGAGAAAAAAAAAAAGAAACCTATCTAGTTACTTTTTTATACAAGTGGCACAATCATTATATCAAAATCTGAAAAAGAAATTCATGTGCTTACAAATACACACATATGAACACACGAATTATAAGGAATTTTTGAGAGAGAAAAATTCACAATATATTATGTGAAAAGAAGCAGAATATATACTGTGTATGTTAGGATGATTATTTTATAAAACATACATATACATGTACACAAAGAAAATGTACTGGATTGAAGTATATATTATAGTAACTTTCCTGTATGGTTAGATTATATGTAATTTTTATTTTCTTTTTTATGTTTTTTCACTTTCCAAACTTTTTTCACTGCTATGTATTAGCAGTGTATTAGCTATGTATTAGCACTTCTATAATGCTAAAAAATAACTAATGGTATTAAGCCAAAAAGAAGCTGATTTTAGAGAAGCAGCTATTTTTTTTGTAATGATGAAGGAAGATTATTCTGACTAAAGAACAAAGGAGAAATTGCTAAACCTGGAGCAATAAACAAAAAACAAAAAACAAAAGAAAAAGAGGGAGGAGGTGAGGGAGAGGGAGGGGAGTAGGAGGAAAAAGGAAAAAGGAAAAAAGTAAGGAGTCCCAGGTTGTAAGAAAGAGATTGAAACAAAAATGTCAGCAGGGTGCTAATGGAAGTTATCAAATCCTTATGTAGAAATCTTTATGGGATAGAAACTCCTCTGCTGCCAGCCTGCTGGCATAAAAGGAAAAATTAAATCTCTTCAGCTGTACCTGCCACAATCACGAATATTGTCAGCCTTTCTTGAGTTCTAGAATTCAGTCAAGATAAAATATAAGCTGTGTGAGGCCAGGTACTTTTGTTGCTGTGTCCGTGGAGTTTCTGGAGCAGTGCAGGGCCCTGCAGGGCCAGTGAACATGTGTTAAACGGAAGAAGGGGGGTTTGCAGTAGAGCACGCTGCCCGGCTCTGTCTCATGGCCTGTTCTCTTCAGAATATTAGCTGTGACTTGGCCCACAGCAAGAATGTGTTTCAAAGCCATAGATAACACAAATAGCTTTCAGAATGAAGGTCAAAATCATCCTTGACTGGATGAAAACGTGGTCCCAAACTAGCTAGGTCAATTTTGTGAGAATACAAAATAGAGACTGATCTCAGTACAACCCAACACTGCAAACACAGCTTCTGACTAGACTAAACTCAGGCTGTGTGTACAGAAGAGAAATATCGAGAAGAAGGAAAAAGGCAGTCCTGCTCCACTCCATGCTGGTCAGACCATGGCTCAATCACGGAATCTAACTCTGGGCGCCCAGTTTTACAGCAAACATTATTAAGTAAGTGCTTATTCCAAAATACAAAACACAAATGGCCTGGAGACCCCACCCTCTGAGGGCTGATTTAAGGAGATCTGGGGAGATTTAAGGTGAGGAGAAAAGGCCTGGAGAGTACAAGAGAGCTGTCCGGAGGAAAATGGGTTAGACACGTCCAGTATTACTCCACGGAGTGAACTATGAGCAACAGATGGAAAGTGCTAAAGTAGATTTGGCTCAATATAAAAAGACATTTTCTAAAAGGTATGATACCCTCTGAGTACACAAGAGTAGGTCTCTGTCACCACAAGTGGGCAAGCACCAGCTAGATGACCATCTATAAGGAATGTTCTGGAAGGTACTCCTGCACTGGATGGTAGGATGCACCATGCAGGCTTCCAACATGGGGGACTGACAGGCCCATAGAGGGGTGTTGTTTGTTCTACAAATGAATTTTTTTTTTTTTTTTTGCGGTACGCCTCTCACTGTTGTGGCCTCTCCCGTTGCGGAGCACAGGCTCCAGACACACAGGCCCAGCGGCCATGGCTCACGGGCCCAGCTGCTCCACGGCATGTGGGATCTTCCCGGACCGGGGCACGAACCCGTGTCCCCTGCATCGGCAGGCGGACTCTCAACCACTGCGCCACCAGGGAAGCCCTACAAATGAATTTTTTTAAATGCCTTTGGGGGAACACACACTCTGGAGTCCAAACTATTCACACGGCTCCCTTCACATATCTATGCGACCTGCCCAGCTCCTAAAGGCATTCGAGTTTGCATAATCTGTAATGTACAGTCCAATTCAAAGATAATTTGCCCCTGAGATGTAACTTCACCACGGAGCTGTCACAGAATTTTCTGCCATTGGAGGATGGAAGAGAGAACTTGGCAAAGAGGTAGAGTAGAACAGCTCAGGGAAGATGGGAACCCCAAACAGCCTAAGGTTGAACCATTTCTTTTGTTCTGCACAACTCCAGCATACATCACACCCTTAAAGATTCCTTTTCTTTTTCTCCCTCCCCTCATTTATGTTTCAATTCCACAGGCTTTCCTTTTTTTTCCTGAGCCTCTAGGAACTCAGACTACATTAAGTAAAAACTTTCCACTTAGGATTCAGAGCTTTTATCACTAACTCAGCTCAGAAAAGTAACCCTTCAGGTTGACTTCTCTTAACTGCTTTAAGCCATTCCAGAGACTCTCGTCAGGGCCCTGACTCCTCTGTGCTGCGGTTGGTGTAATGCTGCCACCTGGTGGCTGTTTGGACAAAGTGCCTGCAGCATCACTCTCCTCCCAGGCAGAAATGCTTCACACCCGTGAGATGGAGAAGCAAACCTTCCCGGGGCAGGGTCTACCTAATTGGGAGGGTAAAATCTTAACTCTGTGAGGACAGTCCTGTGCTGGAAAAGGTAATTTCTAGTAAATATTAATATTAATAATGACACTCATTATGATATTTAATAACATTAGTAATGATTGAATTCTGATAGATAATATATTAAGATGATGTTCTGCAGTAAAAATGTATATATAATTACATCATCTTTTCCATGTACCTAAATTCTTCACGTATATATTATTGGATATTATCCTCATCAGCATATTTTTTCTTTTCCCATGAGGAAACAGACTCAGAGAGTGTAAGTGGCATGCCCAAGACCACACAACTAGTAAGTAGGAGAGTCAGAATCTTAACCCAGTAGACTTGGCTCCAGGTTCTCTAGATGACTCAGCTATGGGAGCAAACTGGATCTTAGTAGCATACATTATAGAGAGATTAACCCCCCGAGCTACGGGATTGGCAGAATGGGGGAATCATCAGTCTAAGGGGCATGACAAACTCACGAGGGGATTCGTGGTGGTTTGGTACAGGATCCACCCAGTAGGCAAGGGTTTGAATAATAAGATATAGCTAGGGGAAAGGGACTGGTAGGAGTAAGGGATAAGGTAGGGGTAAGTCAAGACCCCAGTCTAGTGGAGTAAGGAAGAGCTATGGCTCCTTGTCCATATTAAGTGCATAGGGAAAATCCTATTGGAGGTGATGAGGCTTCTGAAGTCCTACCTGTCTTGGCCTCGACAGTTTCAGGAACTGGGTTGGGTTGGCCTGGGGGTGCAAGTACTAAGTCCATTACTCTTGCCAGAGGCCATATCATCTTCCCCTAAGTCATGCTAACCTTCATATTACATATTAGGTGTGAGGGTGTGGGAGTGCTAAATGATGCACATTTGTATTTGTCTATTTGCTTAATCATCTATCATAGCCATCCTGGACTAGGCAATTTCTCATCCTTTGTATCATGTAATTACTACAACCCTAAGAGAATGGTTAGAATTTGTCCCCCAAATTGTGGGACTTCCCTGGTGGCACAGTGATTAAGAATCCGCCCGCCAATGCAGGGGACACAGATTTGAGCCCTGGTCTGGGAAGGTCCCACATACCACGGAGCAACTAAGCCCATGTGCCACAACTGCTGAGCCTGAGCTCTAGAGCCCGTGCTCCGAAACAAGAGAAGCCACCACAATAAGTCTGTGCACCGCAAAGAAAAGTAGCCCCTGCTCACCGCAACTAGAGGAAGCCTGCGCACAGCAACGAAGACCCAATGCAGCCCCAAATTAATTAATTAATTAATTAATTTAAAAAGAATTTGCAAACCCAATTTTGAGAGTTTATTATTGAGTTGTCAAAAAGGTGGTTTATAGGCAGGAAAGATTTTTAGCCTCCTGAAGAAACAAAACCATCTGTAAATTGGACCACATTTTCTTGGTGACTTGCTCAAAACGATTCAGATGCATGTATTTGGCTTCTAAAACACAAGATAAATAAGGCTCCACTCCTGAGAGAAATATGCCCAATTCCACCATTTGATCTCACCATCAAAGAGAAGTTTTCATAATCTGGTTTCTTCACAAATTCACTTAAATGAGGTTCAGAGGTTATTTTTGTTTATTTTTGGTTTTTTGTGCTTTACAAAGTACAGTTAACTAAAGGTAACAGTCATAATATAACTATATCCCTTTTAGAGGAAATCACTCTCTCTACTTTTTAGGGATCCTTTATGTTTGTGGTTGTTTATTTTCATTTGGACCAGATTGACTTGAACCTACCAGCATACGAATAAATGGGCTTTAACCGATAATTTTGTTCTAGCGCTCTAATGTATAATTTCATTCCAGAGTTATAAAAAAGGGAATAGCGACCATTTTATATGAAGCTTATATTCCAGAATAGTAATTGCTTAGACATTATCTGGGAATTTTAAAGAATAATGATGTACTGCGAGTCCTTCACAGCTTGTGGCACAAATCTTGCACCAAAACAAATATAGAAAAAGTGAGAGGTTGCAAAGTCTGTTTTGTCCATCTTCAGCAAGTTTCAACCCTTCTGTTGAATCTTTGGGTCTCCTAATGTTTACATAGCATGGTGGAAGGGGAACATAACATTCTGTCCATTGCAATACATATACACAGATATATAAATTGTGGTGTTTATTGTTTTTTTAGTGTGGCATATGCATTTCCTTCTGGATTTTCTTCCCCTTAGTGAAGATGCATCTCACAATCAGATTGTTATTTAGTTTTAAGAGATGTTAATTCCCCTTACTTTGTTTCATGTTTTACTCCTTGTAACAGGAAACCAGTGACTCAGTTTTACATGGACCCTCTGATAACAGAAAAAAATCCTTGAAATTCCCTTATTCATTTATACTTCCACACAGTGGACATCTACTGAGGATCTGTAGTGTGTCAGACACAGAGAGTGTTTGACCCCAGTCCTGCTGGCGGTCTCTTTTCACTTTACTGACCCCAGGCCTCTGTATCTTTCTGCAGGTGCCATGGCGACAGAGCAAACAGCTGCCAGGCTGACAGCAGCGGGTTCCTGGAGGAACCACCACCCCTGCAGGTAGAGGGCCCCTTGGGGATCAGAATAGGAACAGAAGGAAAGATAAGATGAAAGTGCGTCACCACAGTTGGAAAGTGCAACCAGTGCTTAGAAGACACGCCATAGGCACCCAAGAGATGGGGAACAATGGAGTCACAGTGGACAAGTACAGAAAGCTCAGTGTTTGTTTCCTTTTTATTTTCTTTTGATTTTTCTAAGGAAGGAGACTGAGTCTCGTAGAAAGAAGGTTCCAGGTAAAGTACTAAACTTACACAAACCTGAGTTTGTAACCCTTGTCTCCTGATTCCTAAGTCAATGATAATGATAAGAAAAAAGGAAAACACAGCATTTCTTAAACCTAGTACCTCCCCCACCTTTCTGACCCATTTGCCTTTATTCCCATTTCTCCCACAGATACCCTGCTTGTCAAGCTACCAGAGTCCTGCTGAGAATGGATATAGAAAGCCAAGGAATCAGAGCCACAGCTTAGAGTCATCCCAGGACTGTCAGCAAGAGTCACAGGAGTCTGATTCCAGGAGCATAGTGAGGACATCTTTTTCAAATCAAGACTGGAGTGTCTTGGAAGAAAAAGCCTCAACCTCTGTGGTAGAGAAAGAGTCTCAGTTTGAGGCCATGGACGGGCCCTCAGAGCTGTTGACCCAAGATCTGGCCCTTGATAAGATCACCCCTGGGGGAGAACCCCCAAGGAAAAACAGCCATCTGTGGCGGCATCCGCCTGTGCCCCAGACTGAATATGAGGCCACTGTAGGCACGGTTACCTCCAAATATGATTGCCCTCTGGGTCTTATGATGATGCACATCACAGAAGTGAAGGATGGGTTCCTGAGGCCTGAGCGAGCTGGGGCAGTATATGTACAAAGCCACCACTGTGAGTCTCGGAGATCACCTGGAATTGATCGCGCTCAAGACAAGTCCTTTCATGTTGACTCGGAGGCCCCAAGAGGAATAGAAGGCGGTAAACTCTGTCCTGATATTAACAACGCCTTACTGATGCAAAAAAAGTGTCCCACAGCACTTCCCCAAGCCCAGTGAAGCCATGCCCTATACAGGCGACCTTGTCCAAACATCTGGAAAGTCCATTCCCCATCTAGATTAAGTGGCTGGCGATACTCCCCAAGTGAGGCCAAGGTGTAGTGCTTTGGGTCAAATACCACCTAGGGCAGAATCTGAGATGGGAAACCTTCCTCCAGATGCTAACGTAAATGCTCTTAGCTCCAAGTCTGTGACAATCCAGATGTTCTCCAAACTGGCATCAGCTGCTCAGAGTGCTGTGGTCTTGGGAATGGATTCTAGAGAAGCAACTTTAGAATGCACTACGTGTGACCCTGTTACCACAGCAGAACCAGGACTGGGAACAGAAGCAAGACAGTTCAATGACGTTTCTGTTCAGACTTAACACGTGAGCCTAGGCCCTGGCATTGCTGTTCAGCTCCAAGTAACAAGGCCCAGCCCCTCACCAAATCTGTCTCTGCAGACACATGTTTCCCTGGTATCTACCCAGGGGGCACCTGCCAAGATGTGCCTGCCCACTGTGATGGCTGCTGTCACCACCATCTCCCCTGCCACGTGGCGAGGCAAAGCCCCAGCTTTGTGTCTTCAGCCTGTAGGCACTGCTCATGCTCACATAACCATCTGGAAGCCCAGTTCATGAAGACTTTGAAAGTCCTTCAGAACACCACAGTGAGGGAGCTGTATTCTGTCAGTGTTTACCTCTGCAAAGATGGGGAAGCAGGGCTTCCCTGGTGGCGCAGTGGTTAAGAGTCCGCCTGCCGATGCAGGGGACACGGGTTCGTGCCCCGGTCCGGGAGGATCCCACATGCCGCGGAGCGGCTAGGCCTGTGAGCCGTGGCCGCTGAGCCTGCGCGTCCGCGGTGGGAGAGGCCACAACAGTGAGAGGCCCGCGTACCACAAAAAAACAAAAAACAAAAAAACAACAACAACAAAGAAAAGATGGGGAAGCAGACACAGCAACAATAAATACCTCAGGGATAAAGTTCAGCCTTCCCTTCCGAATGTGAGCTCTTGGGACATACCTTTCCATTTCAAATCATGACTAGTATTTGTAGACTGCTTTATTATTTACAATATATTCTTACAAATTTCTTCTTATTTGATACTTCCAATCACCTTATGAAGGAAGGAAGGCAAATTTTATTATCCACCCCCATTTTACAGAGGGGTATAGAACAGTACGTTCATATATAAGGTTCTAAGCATCAATGCATCTGTACCTCCTCTTCAGTTCAGTCTAACTGAAAATTCTGTCTGATATTCACTTAGCTGTATAATATTGCACAAGCCATTTCATCTCTCTGAGCCTAGTTCCTGTTTTGTAAAATAGGGAGACTATTCATGTCATCGATGCAGGATCGTTTTCAGATTAAATGAGAGAAAACTTGTGAGGCACTCAGCACACTCAGACACTCAGCACAGTGCCCGGCACATAGAAAGCCCTAGAAAATGCTAATTGTGTGGTTACCAATTTTTGTTACTATTTTATTGTTGTTCAGGTCTTAAATATAGAACTTCTCATGTCAAATAGAGGAACTTTTGGTCTTCCTTTGCTAAGCTTGTTTAAAAGTGAACATTGAGGGCTTCCCTGGTGGCACAGTGGTTGAGAGTCCACCTGCCGATGCAGGGGACGCGGGTTCGTGCCCCAGTCCGGGAGGATCCCACATGCCACGGAGCGGCTGGGCCCGTGAGCCATGGCCGCTGAGCCTGCGCGTCCGGAGCCTGTGCTCCGCAACGGGAGAGGCCACAACAGTGAGAGGCCCGCCTACCGCAAAAAAAAAAAAAAAAAAAAAAAGCGAACATTGAGGTTACTGAGGGCTGAAGGACCCACAACGCTGTTCAGCTCCTGGTAAATCGACAAGCATTTAGTGAGTCCTTCCAATGAACCCCCTTCAGCAATTCTCAAGGTCAGAAATAATCTAGGCTATCAAGGCTAGCCACTGATTTAAAAACTTAAGAGTATCAAACATGAAACTACGTGTATAGACAGGGTGGGAAAACAAGGTAGCACATATAACGTAGGACTGTAGCTGTTCAAAGGAGAATGAAGGGCAGCTATAATTTCCTGGGTGCCTACTATTTGGTGCCTTCTGTGTTACCTTCCCATTCTGTTAATTCCACAAATATTTACTGAGTGCTATACCAAGCACTTTATTTATGCTGTGTCAAATAACCCCCATTTTCCTCCATGCCATAAATGTGCCAAGTCCTCCCTCTTTTACAGATGAGGAAGCAAGAACTGAGAGAGTTTAATTTTCCAACTTCCCACAACTCCTAAGTCCAGAGTCACATTCAAGCTTAGCTGACACCAAATTCTTGGACAATCCACTCCAAAGATGTGTCCAACTTTAAAATATCTAAATCTATGTAAGTGTAACAGTAACATGAGAAAGTGACTACTTGAAAGATAAGGCAAATTACTACATGGCCCTTCAAGATATAGAAATCTATACAAATGTAATATAAATATAGAAAGTGATTATATGAAAGATAAAATAAGGGTTGAACTAGTAAAAGAAGGTATTGAGATCAATTCTAGGTATAATATTATGCTAAGTTTCAGTGAGAGAAAAGAACAAAAGCTAATGTATAGCTTGGGTCCTTTGGAGTAAAAAGACCGAGGTTCAAATCCTGGAGAATAGTAGGAGTCATGATCATCACTGATGTTAGTTGAGAGATTGGAAATGCAGTGGTTTTCAATTGGGGATAATTTTACCCCACCCATGGCGACATTTGGCAATGTTTGGAAGACATGTTCGGTTGTCATAACTGGGGAAGGTGCTACTGGCATGTAGTGGGTGGAGGTCAGGGATGGTGCTAAACATCCTACAATACATAGGACATCCCTCACAACAAAGGATTATCTGACCTAAAATGTCAACAATGTCAAAGTTGAAAAACTCAGCTCTAAGGGAATAAACATTTACTTGACCATATAGTTCAGGCAGGAAAATGTTACGGATGAAAGACAGCTGGAGAAGGTGACATTTTAAGAGGCTATAAGAGGAAAAATATTAAATCCTACAATTAGGTACTGATGAAAACCAGATTATTGATCTAACATATCCTGAAAAAATATTATTTTTCTAATTTACATTTTTAAGATAAATTTTATAAGGAAATAGAAATTAAACCATATTTGGTTTTATATATTGTTTAAAATAATAAAGTATAAAAAACCAAAACTGTGTTTAAAACTTCAGAAGAAAGTCACAGAGAGGGTGTGCTCTCGTGGGTTATCTATGATTATGGTTTGCTGACATGATTAATTTCTTATAAATAAGTGATTTCTTCACAATAATTTGTTAATTTGAAATAAAATCTTTCCAGAAAAGAAAACGAGTTGTATATGAAATAAGAGTTTTGTATATTAGAAGATCCATCTATAATGTTTATTATTTAGATTTAAAGAAAAAGAAAATCATACAAATTTTAAAAAGTAATATGAGCCAATTCAAAAGTGAAGGGTCAGGGCTTCCCTGGTGGCGCAGTGGTTGAGAGTCCGCCTGCCGATGCAGGGAACACGGGTTCGTGCCCCGGTACGGGAAGATCCCACATGCCGCGGAGCGGCTGGGCCCGTGAGCCATGGCCGCTGAGCCTGCACGTCCGGAGCCTGTGCTCTGCAACGGGAGAGGCCACAACAGTGAGAGGCCCGCGTACCGCAAAAAAAAAAAAAAAAAAAAAAAAAAAAAAAAAAAAAAAGAATATCTAAATTTTCCCTAAGGAGGAAGTATGTATCAATCCTTCCCTAGCTATTTTTTTTAATATTCTACTCTATGGTTAAACCTGGGAGGAATATTTTAATACTCATTCAATACAGAATAAGTGAGCACCTACTATGTGCCAGGCATAGGGTGCAGTGGCCAAGATGTATATAATATATATCCCTCAAGGTATATATTGTGTACAGTCTTTGCCCTGCTGAAACTTACAGTCTGTTGGGGGAGACAGAATGTAAACACATAAATAGGTATGAATTTGAAAACTGTGAAAGGGCTTTGAAGGAAATAACAGGGTTTTATGAAAGAGAGAATAACAGAGAGGCTGATTTAGATCAGGGTATCAGAAGGGCCTGGTTGAAGGAGAGACAACAGAAGGAGGAAGGAAGATCCAGGCCTGAGAGGCAGCAGACTGTCCAAAAGCCTTGAGTTGGTCGGCAAGCCAGACTTCGTGAAGAAGCACCCACTAGGTGTCAGCAGCTCCTCTTGTGCTGGAGACAGAGCTGTGAAGGAGACAGAACTCCTACTCAGCAAAGCATCGGACGAAGAGTGAGAAACAACCACCGCACCAACAAACAAGTACATAAGATCACGTCAGTTCCTCACCATGGCGAAGACCGTGTGATAATACTATAGAGAATGATGTGGGGTGAGAAGCTTACCACATTCATCAGAGTGGTTGGCCTTGCGAAAGGGAAGCTATTTGGGCGAGACACGAATGGTGAGGAAGAGGAAGCCATATGAAATTCTGGGGAAAGAACATTTAAAGCAGAAGGGGGCTTCCCTGGTGGTGTAGTGGTTAAGAACTCGCCTGCCAATGCAAGGGACACGGGTTCGAGCCCTGGCCTGGGAAGATCCCACATGCCGCGGAGCAACTAAGCCGATGTGCCACAACTACTGAGCCTGCGCTCTAGAGCCCGCAAGCCACAACGACTGAGCCCACGTGCCACAACTACTGAAGCCTGCATGCCTAGAGCCCGTGCTCCACAACAAGAGAAGCCACGACAATGAGAAGCCTGCGCACCGCAACGAAAAGCATCCCCTGCTCACTGAAACTAAAGAAAGCCTGCACACAGCAACGAAGACCCAACACAGCCAAAAAATAATTAATTAATTAATTTTTTTTAAAAAGAGCCCCTCTCTAAAAAAAAATAAAAATAAAGCAGAAGGAATGGGAAGTTTAAAGGCTCTGAGACAGAAACAGCCGGCATTGCTGAGTGGGTGAGTGATAGGGGAGTGGAGGGAGTTGAAGTCTGAGAGGTGGGGCTTCGGATTAACTGTAGGCTAGAGTCCGAGAGCCTGAGTTTTTCCCAAGTGTGATGGAAAGCCATTGTAGGTTTTAAGCACGGGTGTCCTGTGATCTGCTTTACATTTAAAAGTCACACTAACTGCCTTGTGGAGAAGGTACCACTGGGGATTTACAGCTGTGCAGGAGGTCCCGTTAGAAGGCAGGTGGTGTAATCCCTGAAGGGAGAAGCAAAGCTGTCAAGTTGCTTCCATCCCGCTGGGGAGGCTTGTGAGCCCTCCACCCCCCTTCGCCAGTGAAATGCAGGGTGGTGTACACCAGGGCTGAGTGCACTGGCGGTCTCTAAGTGCTACAGGAATTCTCAGGAGGGGGGAATGCACGAAGAATGGAACAGTCAGAAAAACTTCATGGAAGGTAACTCCTTGAGGGAAGTGCATAATTTATGTAAGATGGGCCAGTGGTGGTTACTTTCCAGCAAGCAAGCTAAGAAGCTATTTCTTTGGAAGCTACCCATTACTAGAACCCATCTCATAGCCTATTTCCATTCTTCATCCTCCTTGCTTTTCGGAAGCCCTTTGGCTTCATGGGAGCCCTCCTACCCTTCAGACCACCCTGCAGTTTCCTCTGTTAACTATACTTCCTTGGAGTGTGGACATCCCTCTTCTGTCCTCAATTCTCTTCTTTTTCTCTCTCCACACCATCTTTCTCAATATACACACTCACTCTAGAAGCCCAGTTCCCAGCTCTCTCCAGAATTCCCGCCCAGCATTTTCTACTCTCCACAAGATAGTTTCAGCTGGAAGACTTGCTTCCACGTCTCACTCAGTATCTATCTTTTTATTTCTGTGTGATACACAATGCCCCATGCCAAGTACTTATATGACAATCTCTTATTCTCAAAAGCAGCCCACAGCAAAACTGTTCATTAGACATGGCAAACTTTTTTTTCTGAGAACCTAGCTTAAAGCTAAATAAGTTCCATTTTGGAGTTTGGAGTGTTGATAAAGTTCAGGCCTGTTTGTGACCTGAGTGGCTTCCACACAAAACAGATGCAAATGAAGATTTGGTGGTTGTTATTTCATATAATCAAACTGCATAAAAGGAACTGACCATATAAGTTGCCATATAAAAATAGAAGTCTTTTGCATGTGACACGACAGACTTTCCCTCATTTGAGCCTCTCATTGCTAAGGGAAGTATTCCCCATTTGAATAGGAGGAAGCTAAGATGGAGTGAATGATCTTCACAGGTACACACTGAGTCCTGTGCTGTATTATTAATGAGAAGCAACTGTACAGTGGGGTTAAGGACTCAAGCTCTAGAGTTAAATCCAGAAGCTTAAATCCAACTCCACTATCTGCGTTGGATAAACTACTTAAACTTCCTAAGCCTCAGTGTCATCATCTGTACATTATAAGGGTTAATGCACATATAGCCCTTTAGAGCAAGCCTGGAACATGGTTCCTGTATGATTCCATACAGAGTACGACTCATTATGATGATGATGATAAGAGTAGTGGCAATTTTTGAATATCTACTTACATGCAAGGTACTGGGCTAAGCACTTTATGTGTATTATCACTTATCTTCACAACAATCCTGAGAGGCAAAAATTAATACAAACACACGCACGCATGCATGTGCACACACATGCTCAAAAAGACTATAAATTGTCTAAGTTCCAACAACTAGTAAGGGATTGAGTTGACTCTCTGATTCCATGTTTTGCTATTATGGCTCTGCCAAGCCTTGGGGCTTATGTGGAGCCCACTGATCGGTCCAAATCAACCAAAGTAACCCTGCTTCTGTCTGCATTATCTATTTAGCTTTGGCAGAGATTTTCCTTTAAAAAATTCTCATTCTATATAAAAGTTTGAAAAGCACGGTACTATGTTAATGACAAATGACTCTTGCAGTCAAAGGCAGGTTCTGAGTTGCTTTCATGTAAAGGGATGAGTTCTTCCGCAAAGACTCCTCAGGAACCTACCATCCTAGCAACTCTTAGCTTACTACTGCTTGTCCCATTGCCCGAGAATAATGGCAAGGGTTCCTTTGCAGTCCCTGAATGATTTTCTGGGGAATCTAACTGTTCTATCTTCAAGTTCCAAGATCCTGCATTCTCTTTTTTTTCAAAGTTAACCTATCCAAGTTGACTTTATTCAGGAAAACCCAGACTACATATCTAAAATCAGAGATCATCGCAATAAATATTTGTACAAAGTTAATAACATAGAAAACCTTTTCATTGTGAAACCCAGCTCGATGTTAGAGTCATTCCATTTCAATGAAAAAGAAGAAAAAATAAAAATCACACCACCTGATCATTTTCAAATTTAGAAGTTGGCAAGGGAACAATTTAACCTCTTTTACCTCAAAGGACAGGGGTCCCTTCCTGTACTAATTTTATTCCATCCAGATTTCATTTCAATATTCAAAGCCCAAGGTATAAATAGAGAAAACTGAGTTGAGAAACAATACTTGGAAACTCGGGTTATATATTTTCCTTGGTTTCGTTATGCATGAGTGAAGACCCAGGTTTCACGATGGAGACAAAAGGATAAAACCTTGAAGGTTGCTCTGAACCACAGCATATGCATAGGCTATGTAGATTTATATAAGGATATCCATCTTTCAGTCCACAGGAAAACATTTCCACAAAATCCCATTAGCTTTTGTTTAACAGATATTCCCTTATATATGCATTTTTGTCTGCAGGTCCAGAATCATCTTTTCTTCAAAAGAAAATAACATTGCTAAAGTAGAAAAAATAAAATCAGAGTATGTTCTAATGACTTGAAAATCTGGTCTAATATAACTGTTTCTTCTTGTTGAGAAATAATTTCTGTGGTATAACAGAGGTCATAAAATAGGACATTTGTGCAGAGATTAAAGGATAAAAGTTTTTTTGAGAAGAAAAGTTTCAAAATGTTTTATTGTGAGATGGTGGGTTACATATCTAATTTCAAATTTTAATTTGAACAACAAAGAACAGCCATAATTTGTAGGGACTGTAGATTATTTGAAATGATGTCAAATTGTCTTTCTTGAAAATGAGAGAATGTGAACAGAAGCCAAAATATTGGTAGCACCTTTCTCTAACCTAAGACTCAGGTTCTAATAGTCTAATTTTCAAACATTAGTAGACCAGAAGTTTAGTATGAAATGCCCCCTCTCTGAGTCAACCCAGTTATGTAAAGAAAGAGACTTCCATGTCACGAATGATTTCTAATCATTAGAATCAAATTGAAGACTTTTCCCATTTGGGTACTTCAAGAGTTCAGTGCTATCCAAAGTTGGTAATCCACTCCAACAGTCAGAGCCAGTCCTTCTCTGAATTCATTCACCAGGAAAATGGAAGTGAAAGAAATGCACCTACTTCCTAAATGCACCTACATTTTCTTCATTCCCATTATCATTCAATAATTGCTTATTTGCTAATGACAGTGTACCAGAGTCATAGAACATCTATATTTTTCTTTTTTAAAATAAATATTTTGAGATATTTTATAAGAATATAATTTCTAGGACTTAAGGAATATAATAGGTGTCCAGCATTTTCTTTCCCAAAAGCCAAGTATTTACCCATTCAAAACAAGTTACATGTTTCTGCTTTGGACCATCTGTATGCTTCTATGGAAATGGGTAGGCATTTGTCAACTGCATTGCTCTGTTAGCAATTCCTATGAATAAAATGAAATTTACTTTTATTTATTTATTTATTTATTTATTTATTTATTTATTTATTTTTATTTTTTTTTTTTGCTGTACGTGGGCCTCTCACCGCTGTGGCCTCTCCCGTTGCGGAGCACAGGCTCCGGACACACAGGCTCCGCGGCCATGGCTCGCGGGCCCAGCCGCTCCGCGGCATGTGGGATCTTCCGGGATCGGGGCACGAACCCGTGTCCCCTGCATCGGCAGGCGGACTCTCAACCACTGCGCCACCAGGGAAGCCCCTACTTTTATTTTTTATTATCCACTGACACAGTTTTCTTGAACTGTTGAAAACTGTTGAATCTTGCAAACTCCCCATTGCTTTAATGAGTGCATAACATTGATGCGTTACAGGGGGAGGTTCCCTGCCCTGTTCAACTCTCATTTCTGCCCAGTCTTACCACTTATCTGTTCTCTACAGCCTCAACCTCCACCAACCCCTCTGCTGCTTCTTCAGTCCAGAGTGGAGGCTCCAGAGCTGGGTATACAAGTGGTAGAGTAGGATATTTGTCTGGCACTTGGTCACTTTATGTGTATGCTCCGGTATTTTGTTTCAGAAAACAACTCTCTACTATTCACTTAATCTGAATAACTGTAGAGCAATGAATCATACATTTGCTTCCCCTGAAAACTCTTTATTTAAATAGGGATGCTCTTTGAAATTTAGAAAGGTAATAGGTTCCCTTTCTTCTGGTTGAGTGGTCTGCTTTCTGAAAAGCTTTAGTTTGCAAGAAGATTTTGTGTGTCCTTTTGTAAAATAGTCAAGTCATTTAAAATTACAGTAAGAACTTCTAAGGTAACCTTATTCACTTTTGTATCTTTCACATCTGATAACAGTGTCTTGCTCATAGTCACTTCTCTATAAATGCTTATTGAAATAAATTAAGGAGCACTGCCTTGCTTTGTATAAAACAAGGTTTAGGGATTTCTCTTCACTTATGCTCAAGGTGAGGCATCCTTATACATATGTCTATGTAAAGGCATAGTCCACTACATCATATAACACTCTCTTCATAAAGACACACATTATAAGATGAATTGTATCCCTCAAAATTCATATCTTGAAGCCCTAACCTGCAGTGTGACTGTATTTGGAGATAGGATGTTACAGGAGGTAATTAAGGTTAAACGTGCATCTGATGACTGGTTGATATGAAGGAATGTCAGCCAAGCCCCCTCACCTCAACTTGGGACAAATCTCGAGTCACTCCAGCTTCAGAGCTCTCCATGGGGTTACTTGAGACTTTCATTGTTAACTATAGCCCAACTCCTCCCTCTGTCCAATCCTGCTTTCTTATCTCACAGATGTTGATTACAAGAGTACCTCTTAATAAATTCGAAATCTCCATTTCAGAATCTGCTTCTTTGGAAACCTAATCTGTGAAACTATTTTAGTTTGAGTTATCTCAGAGTTAGATCCTGAAACAAGGATACAAGTTCAAATAGTTTGTTTGAGAAGTTATCCCTAAAAACACTACTCAGGCAAGTGGGGAAGTAGGAGAGGGAATGGAAGAAGATCAATAATGTATGCATTGTCAAGCAAGTTAACAAGAGTGGGCAAACAGGACTTAATTCCACTGGGGAAATCTGAGACCCCAGTGCTTCAGAGTTATCCTGTCCAAGGGGTATGGGAGCTGGGGTATTTATTCATCAACTCCCATCAGTCATTGGTTGAAAGCTGCCCCTGGAGCATTAATTCCCCAGTATAATCAGATTGCTCTGTGTGCAAGAAGAATTGGATCCAGCCCTCAATCAATGTGCTGTAGGAACTGGAAATTGGAAATTTGGTGAAAGTGAAAAATAAGTGTTCAGAGGTACATGTGCTATAATAACTAAAAAACTTAAAGTTGCCCAAATATACCAACAAACCACTGCAGGGTGTATTCATGTTTCTCCCTGTTACAGAGTACCTACTGTACTGCACTAATTTCTCTACCCATTGGGATATACCTTTGAATATTCAAGTCAAACATAATCTCCTCTTGAAACTATGCCTGGTTCCTTCTTTTTACCTGAATAGAAACAACTACCTCCTCCTTTGTGTCACCAGAGTACCTTATCTGGACTTCATCCTTAACTCCAGTGTTTACATGGCACTTAACTGCTCACATTTCCACCTTATCTTGGACTTCAGAGTAAGTTTCTTGATGGCGTAGCTGAGTCTTGATCTTTCTGGAATCACTTGTACTGAGCACTATATCTAAAACATAGTAGGAACATTTGGTGAAAAAAAAATTATTTTAAGTACCAGACCTGATCTCAGACCTAAATTACTGAGTGCTGTTTGCACTGGGCATGAAAATCTGCATTGACAGTATTTTTCTTTCAGCACCTAAAAAATGTTATTCCACTGGTGTTTTGTTATTCTTTTTGTTTTTTGTTTTGCCTCCATGGTTTCTGATGAGAAATCTGCCATCATTTGGGTCACTGATCCCTTTTTAATGTATTGTTTTTCTATGGTCTTTTTAAGATTTCTTGTTTTGTTTTGGTTTTTTCCCCTTTGATTATGATGAGTAAGAGCAGGTTTTCTTTGAGCTTATTCTATTTGAAGTTTGCTGAACTTGCATCTGCAAATATATGGCCTTTACCAAATTAGGAAATTTTTTAGCCATTATTTCTTCACATATGTTTCTGCACCAATTTATTTCTCCTCTCCTTCCAGGATTGTAATCACAATATATAAGAACGTATGATATTGTACCACAGTTCTTTGAGGATCCGTTCACTTTTTATCAAACATTTTTTTTTCTTCTGTGTTTTCCAGATTGGATAATTTTTATTGATCGAACTTCAAGCTCATTGGTTCTTTTTTTTCTCATCTCTATTCTGCTTTTGAGGTGCTCCAGTGGACTTTCTAGTTCTGTTATTGTATCTATCAGTTCAAAAGTTTCCACTTGGTTCTTTGGCATACCTTCTATTTCTTTTCGTTCATTTTGAGAATGTTCACCCTTACTGCATGAATATTCACTATAAGAGGTGTTTTGAAATATTTGATAATTCCTACATCTGGGTCATTTTGGAGTTTGCATTTGTTGATTACTTTTTCCCTTGAAGATTGTTAACATTTTCCTGGTGCTTTGTATGTCAAATAATTTTGGACTGTATCCTGGACATTTTAATATTATGCTATGAGAATATAGGATCTGTTAAAAAATTTCTGAGGAGTGTTATTTTTTTGTTTGTTTTCTTTAGTAGGCAATTAACCTAGTTAGGTTCAGACCACAGTCCTGACCCACCTGCAGGCTGTAGCTCTATTGTGAATTCAGTTTTCATAGCCTTTCTGTACTACCCGGCCTACCTGTGCATGCACCATCCAGGTTCAGTCTGAGACCAGGGTGGTGGTCTACCTTGTAGTTCAGTTCTCAAAGACTTTGCTATGTTGCTTATGATCAAGTTCTATACATGCACAACTCATGATGAGCCCAAACGTTATACACAGATTTAAAGGATCCCTTTCTCCTGCTACCTCCTCCTTATGATACCCCCCACATTCTCTGACCCCTATGGACTCCCTTTCATTGCTCTGCCTAGAAAACCATGGTTTTAGCATCCATGTACTATAATGAACTTCCTGAAACTGGATCTACCTCAGGGCAAAGTAGCAAGAGAAAGGAGCCTGCAGAAACCCTGCTGCTATAGCTGCTACCCATGATGCCACCTCCACTTCTGTGCAATTCCCACTGCCACGGGAATGCCACCTCATTACGGAAGTAGGGCTTAGAGAGGTAAAAAATCTTTCTTTCCCAGGGGCCCCATTCCCAGCCCTCTGGCCCAAGAGAGAGGACTTTTCATGCAACTTTTTCTGTTAGCGCCTGTTGTACAGTCTCAAGATTCAAGCAGTCCTTGAATCTATGCCTGGAAGTATGGGAGGAGAGAAGAAGCAGGAACTCATCTTCATAGGTGTTGCTCTTTGTGGCTTTTTTCTCCTCCTCAGTTAACTTGCTGTTGTATACTCTTCAGAGTCCTCAGATAGTTGCTTCATATAGTCTGTCCAGGACTTTTAGTTGTAATCAGTGGAAAAGAGAAGGTGGCATGCATTTACCCTATCTTAAGCAGAACTGAAAATTTTCAACCTAATTGTTTTTAATATTATCTTATTATAGTAAAAAATGCTAACACTTGCTTGCTATGTGCTAAATACTGTGCTAAGCCTTTTACTTGCATGACTTACATATAGAAAAATGACAAACATTTGTGATAAATGTCATTAACCCCGTTTTAAAGATGAGGAAATAGAGACGTAACAGGGGTTAACTGAATCGCTCAGTGTCACGCAACTGGAAAACCAGGTATGATCCTAGACTGGTCTGATTCCAGAATCACTCTGCAAAGTAATCATGAGTGGGGCCAGAGCTGCAGATACTCTGATTACATGTGATGATCAGGCAGCAGTCTTCTCTGAGACCCATGTTTTCCTAGCTTTCAGCATTGATTAGGTCAAGTTGAAAGATGTACTTATGCACAAGGCAGGTTGAGATTTAATATTGCTTTGTGTTGGTTATTGGACAGGTGTTTGTTTAAAGGAAGTGGAAACAGGTGTATGGGCCCTGATTCAATTACATGATGGAGGGGAACACGCTGATCCATGGCCCTTTTCAAGGAGAGATGCTGATTATGCTAATTAATCATCTGTCTGTGAGAACAAAATAGAACATAATAGAAAATGATGCTCCAGTTACCATAGGTATGGAATACAGACTCATGTGTCTGCCTCTGCAGCAACCAGATGCAACAGTTTATGATGACATCAATTAAGATGCAGTACCTGAATCCTCCTGGATTACCATGTCTGAGATGGTTTGAAGGAAAGATGTTTTATAAACTCTTGCCAATAACATGGGACATCATCCAACAGGAATTGTCTCTCAAAGGAACTTTTCCTTTCAAAGAGACTAATTGAGTCCTTTTAGATCATGATGGTATCCAAGAGATACAGTTGAATGGAATATTTTTCCATTCTGGGTCTTGGAACACTCAATTTACCTCACCTAACCAAGACATTTATTCTCATAATGGAACATCATAATAATATCTAATTCCTTCTTGAAGTTATCCACTTACCACCCAATAACCAGAGTCGTCTTTTAAAAACATAAATCAGATGGATTGCTTCTCTGCATAAGAATCTCCAATGGCTTTCAGTATATTTATAATTAAATCCCTAACTCCTTACCAATCTCTACAAAGCTCTACATGACCCAGCCCTGCATACCTTTCTGACCTCATTTCATACCACTCTCTGCCTCTCTCACTATGATCCAACTTCATGGATCTTTTTGCTAATTCCTGAACACATTAAGGTCATTCTCACTTCAAGGGCATTTCCCTTGCTGTTCCCTCTTTGCATTTGCTAGTCCACTTTCCCCAGATATTCATATGGCTGGTACCTTCTCATTTAAATCTCTGTTCAAATGCAAACTCTACAGAAAGGTTTCCCATGACAACCCTATCTAAAATAGAGCTTCTTCCTACACACATCTCTGTATATTCTCTATCCACTTATCCTCTTTGTTTTCTTCATGGCATTCATTACCTGGATTTTTATTGCTTTATTTGTTTAGTGGCTATCTCCCTTATTAGAATGTAAGCTTCATAAGGAAGAGACTTGTCTGTCACCTTTCCATATCCTATCTCCAGGCCTAAAACACTGCCTGGCATGATATCAGTTCATAAAAGAAGTTGATGAGTGAATAGACAAGAAAGTTAATTAGCTAATTAACTAATCAATATATCAACACTAATAAACATTGGATAAACAAAGATGAGACACAGTCTAATCCGTCAAGGAATTTTTGGTTTGGGGAGGAAAAAACATATAGCTAACAAACTGTCTATGTTATTTATTTATACTTTTCAAAACTTCCCTATTAACAGCAGGGTTTCTGGACCTGGGATCATCATTTGTACCAGACAGCGGGGAAATTGAGAAAAAAATATTAGGACAACAGGGCAAGTCTTTAATGCAACCCAAGTAACAGTGTTCTTCCTCTTACTTCAGGGTTACTTCTCCTTTTAAATTAGAAGAGTTGCCTCTTGGTTGGAGAATCACAAACCTGGATCCAAATTATATAATCCCCCTCAAAGATTTCTCCTCCACCCCAAGCCCCTGCTTGCTTCACCAGCACATGGAATTCATTACCTTATTGTAAAGCTACTTCCTCCCAAGGGCCTCCTTTGAATCAGGATTTCATATGGACAGGTTTCCTTTACTTTTGAATCCCATGCCTGTATGAGATTTTCAGACTATAGTAAATCATCTAGGTCAGTGATTCTCAAATCTGGAGCCTATTAAAATAACCTAAGAATTTTCAAAAAGTTGCCATTGCCTAGGAAAAAACACAGAATTTTTTTTGTTTTGGCCACACCATTCAGCATGTGGGATCTTAGTTCCCTGACCAGGGATCGAACACTCATTCCCTACAGTGGAAGTGCAGAGTCTTAACCACTGGACTGCCAGGGAAGTCTCCACAAAAATTTTTATATAATTGGTATAGGATGGGGCTGGGCACTGGCATTTTATAAAAGTGCTTCAAGTCATTTTAATAGGTACACAGGGTTGAAAACTACTAGTATAAGTAATCTATAGAGAATTATATTTGTAGGAAAATAATTATAGCATGTATGCTGAATTTGATTTTTCTTCTAGTCCAAAGGAGAAGCACCTCACAAGTTAGGCACTTCTTAGAAGGTTCCTTCATTGGATGCCTTCCAGGTGGTATCCTTGCCCACCTGCCTGCAGGCTTTGATTTTTTCTCATGCAGAGCCCCATTCAAACATTCTTCATGAGAATTTGCAATACCTTTTTTCAAGAAATCACATATCTTACTTACAGATGTTGATATCACCTAAGGATCCTCTCTCCCCTCCAAGTCTGCATTATTCAGTCTTGACCTGTACCCTGGTGTTCCCCCAAATCCTGCAGACCTCTGCTCTAGTCTTGTGGATGCAGTAGAGAATGGGATGTGGAGGAATTTATTCCCTGGCTTGTGAGTCATTTTCCTATGAAATGTCTGAATTCAAAAATAACTAACTACATTATAGATTAACTTTTGAGAGATCCCTTTCTTCTTAGACTGTATAAAGTTGGATCACTCTTAATGAACAACGAGGAAAGCTAGATAAAAATCATAATTTTTGTAAATCTATCATACAGCTGAGATCACAGGGCAACCAAGTAACTTGAAATTTGAGGAGAGAGAACCTCCCACCTCACCCCAAGGAGAGACAGGAATGTCTCCCTGTGACAGAGCTTGGGAGAAAAATTATTTTTGTTTATATATATTGAAGGCTATTAATGTTTATGTATTGACTTTATAACCTGATATCAAAATTTTACAAAGACATTCCAAGAGAAAAACTACCAATTAATATACCTTACAAACGTACATGAAAATACACATATTTTCTTGCCCTATCAGCTGAACAGACTTAGAAGTAAGGACACTGCAGTAGCAACAATCACACCTAGCACTTAGACCTTAGTTTCTAACATCACCCTCCAATAAAAGAAAATAGGACTGCTTGGGAAAATGGCTGATTCTAGGACTGGGGCAGGAAATATACAAGCTTAGCCTGGCTTAACTTGTAATGCCAGAAAGGAAGTAAGTGTTCAAAAACAATCCAGTAGGGGTTATGTCAAAGGGACACAGGAGCCAAGTGTAAGAGCTCTCAATGGCAAAAGATGGAACGATTTAAGCAACAAAATAAAGTCATCTTGGATTATTATTCAAGGTATGAACTAAATTTCCATGAGTCCTCATTGATATAAGTGGATGATTAAAATGTAAGTACATGGGGAGAAGAGACAAATCTCCCATGCAGAAGAGTTTCAAATAATGTCTGTAGATACTCCATCCTCAAAGAGGTAGACTGTAATTCCCCCATGCTCACGTATGGACTGTGCACAATAAAATCTTTCCAAATAGCACAGTACAGAAAGGAGGGAAAATACATAACTCTACAGTGGAAAAACCAGACAAACTCTGCCCCAGCCAAGTGATCAAGATCAACTTCAACAGTGATAAGGCAAGTTGGTATTGTATAGCCTTAAATGATGTGATGGAAATGACAGTTTACTTCTATGGTCTTCCTTCTACCTATAACCCCAATCTAATCATGAAGAAAACATCAGAAAAATGCCAGTTTAAGGAGATTCTACAAAATGTATGATCAATGTTTCTCAAAACTGTCAAGAATATCAAAACAAAGTCTCAGAAACTATCACAGCCAAAAGGAGCCTATGGAAATATGATGACTGCGTAAACATGGTATACTGGATGGGATGCTGGAACAGAAAAGGAACATCAGGTAAACATTAAGGAAATTTGAATAAAGTATGGACTTCAGTTAATAATCATGTTAATAATCATTGGTTCATTAATTTTAAGAAATATACCATGCTAACGTAAGCTGTTAATAATAGGGGAAACTGGGTTCTGGCATATAGGAACTTTCTGTACTATCTTCAAAATTTTTCTATAAATCTAAAATGTTGGGGCCTCCCTGGTGGCGCAGTGGTTGAGAGTCCGCCTGCCGATGCAGGGGATACGGGTTCGTGCCCCGGTCTGGGAGGATCCCATATGCCGCGGAGCGGCTGGGCCCGTGAGCCATGGCCGCTGGGCCTGCGCATCCGGAGCCTGTGCTCCGCAACGGGAGAGGCCACAACAGTGAGAGGCCCGCATACCGCAAAAAGAAAAAATAAAAAATAAAAAATAAATAAAAATAAAATGTTTCTAAAAAACAAAGTTTATTTTTTAAAAAAGAGAATAATACTAGCATCCAACCAGAATAAAATTTTAAAATAAACAAATAAAAAGAAGAGGAATAAGAAGAAAAAGAAAGAAAATGAAAAGACATGCCATAGACTGGGAGAAAATACTTAGAAAACACATATCTGATAAAGAACTGGCATCCAGAATATATAAAGCACTGTCATCACTCAATAATAAGAAAACAAACAGCCTAATTTTTCCAAAAGATGTAATATTTAAACAGACCTCAGTGAAATAACATATGGATGCAAATAAGCACATGAAAAAAAAGAGTACTGAGAAAGACAAATTCAAACTGCAATGAAAAAATTAAAACCACATGACATACTACAGCACACCTATTAGAATGGTGTTAATAATAATAAACTGACTCTACCAAGTACTGGAAAGGATGCAGAGTGACTGAAAATCTCATGCATTCCTGATGGGAATGCAAACTAGTACAGCCACTTTGAAAACAGTGTAGCAGTTTTTTGAACATTAAACATACACTTATGATACAACCCAGAAATTACTACTTTTAGGTATTTACCCAAGAGAAATGAAAACAAATATACAAACAAAAGCCTACACATTAATGTTTATAGCAGCTTTATTAATAATCTCTCAAAACTAGAAAGAAAAGCCAAATGTCCATCGGTTGGTAAATGGAAAAGCAAATTACTATAAATATATACAATGGAATATCACTCAGCAATAAAAAGAAACATGAGTGAATCTCTAACACATTATGCTTCTGAAAGAAGCCAGACTGAAAAAGTTATATACTCTTATGACTCCAGTCATATAACATTATAGAAAAGGCAAAACTATAGGGAGAGAAAACTGACCAGTGGTTATCAGGGGCTAGATTGAAAGCTGGGCATTGACTACCAAAAGGGCTAAGTGGGGAATTTTGGGGTGATGGAAATGTTCTATTATCTTGACTTGTAGTGATGGAATATGACAATGTATTTGTCAAAATTTATAGAATTGCACACCATACAATGGTGAATTTACTGTATGTAAATTATACCTTAATAACCGTACTTTTAAAAGCAGTTAGTGTCCTTCCAAAGAACAAAATCAGGTCTGTATGCCAAACTTGATTTTCTCTTAGTGCAATCAAACGTATCCATACAAACTACAGTCTTAAGTTAATTGTGTGAAGTGTGTCATTTTCCAAAAGATTATAGAAAAAAGACATTACATTCAAATACAAAATGAAAATTTGTTGAAGTTTTGTTGAACTCATTAAGGAGGGAACTAGGAAGATGACAGTTTATTTAAAGGATAATACGAGGATTTCCCTGGTGGTCCAGTGGTTAAGAATCTGTGCTTCCACTGCAGGGCGTGTGGGTTTGATCCCTGGTCGGGGAACTAAGATCCCACATGCCACCCGGTGCGGCCAAAAAAACCCAAAAAACAATAAATAGTAACACGAGAAAGGTTTGTTTATGTAATGAGTGTAAGACAAATAAATACCTGATAAAATTTCTACTTTAAGTAAAAGACGGGTAATGTCTTACAGAGCAATAAATCATATTTTGGGGGGTTATTTTCTCTACTGGATAAATTTTTTTTTGATGTGGACCATTTTTAAAGTGTTTATTGAATTTCTTACAATATTGCTCCTGCTTTATGTTTTGGTTTTTTGGCCCCGAGGCATGTGGGATCTTAGCTCCCCGACCAGGGATTGAACCTCCACCCGCTGCATTGGAAGGCAAAGTCTTAACCACTGGACCACCAGGGAAGTCCCTCTACTGGATAAATATTATTTGATTTGTTATTGGATATAAAATAATTTGTGTTTTATCAGATTCTGATAAACTTACATCTAACTGTAGAGAGTTGTTAAATCCCATGGCCCTAATGGATATAAGTCCAACAAGCATACTTTCTATGTACTTTCTACCAAAGAGTCAAATGACCCTCACCTGGGTTGGGTGAGCAACCCCCACCCCCCAGCATGACAAAGAAGGTCCTAACAACTACAAACAAGGGGCTCCCTATCCAAGTGTTTTTTTTTTTTCCCTAACCTTCAGGTTTTTTCCCTAGATACAATAGTGGAGGAGTGGGGAAGGATTCTCATCTAAGCTTGCTCACATATGCCTGAGTCCTCCACAGAGATAATTTGTCAGATTTTCACTTCTCCACCTACTCACCCCCCTGGGATTGCTGAGTATGTTTATCTATATACATCAAATGAAAGGGCTTCTTGAGTGGGAGTATGTGCCCTTTAGAATAGACAGTGGACTAGTAAACAAATATGCAGAAACAATGAAATTTCAAATAAGTGCATTTATGTAATCAATAAATAAAACAATATGAGAATGAAGTACTGATACATGCTTACATGCTGCAACAAGGATAAACCTCAAAAACGTCACACGAAGTGAAAGAAGCCAGTCACAAGAGACCATATATTTTACAATATGATGTTGTATATATAAAATGTCCAGAACTGTCAAATCTATAGAGACAGAACGTAGATTAGTGGTTGTCTAGAGCTGGAAAATGAGGTGGCAGGGGAGGGGAATGAAAGTGACTGCCAAGGGGAACGAAATTTCTTTTGGGGTGACGGAAATATTCTGAAATTATGGTGATGGTTGCACAATTCTGTAAATATACTAACAACCATTAAACTGTTCACTTTAACTGCATGTAAATTATAACTCAATGAAGTGTTAAAAAGGTAGCAAAGCAAAATAAATAAATAAAAACAAAGTAATCATGAACACCTGAGGCAGTGTTTCCAGGGAGGCAACACCAAGTACACCACCTCGGCTGGGAATGAATTTGCGCTGTTTAGGGGACAGAGAGAAAGTAAGGCTGGAGCCAGTCAAGGAGGGAGAAGCAGGGACCAGGTCAGAAGGGTCTCAAGCCATGGTAGGATCTTTCTGAAGTTTGTTTTGAATGTAATGAAAAGCCATCAAAGGGTTTGAAGTAGGATAGTGACAGGATGCAAAACATACTAAGAAGATTAGTCTGGCTATCTTGTGGGTTATTGACTCAGGGGGAGTGAAAGGAAGCAGGCAGACCTGCCAGGACCTATCATTGCAGTTTGAGCAACACTCAGAAATGTCAGATTCCTTTCCTTCCCTTCCCTTCCCTTCCTTTCTTTTCTCTTTATCATAAACAGCAAGGTCACTTTATATTTAGCAGAACAATTTTCATGAGTTGCCCCAGAAAAAGACTACTATCCAGAATATTTGACCCACTGTTAACCTTTAGTACCTCAAACAAGCTATACGGTCACTGCTCACAAGAGAGCAATCTATTAATAATGAAAAGTTTAAACTCTTATATAATTAATCCTTATAAAGAAGGCATTATCCCAATTTAGTATGGAAACCTGCTTTTCACTCCAAATAGCACTGTCAAAGTAAAACATAGGCCACTTAATTTGTCCATGACAACTCTTTCCACACCAATTTTCTAGCTCACAGCAGCCAAATGATTTTCCTACATCACAAACAAACTAGTCTTCAGTGCTATATTTGGCAAAGGAACAATAAGGCATCTGTAGAAAAACAGCGTTTGCATTAGATTCCTCTTCTTGCCTTAGGGGTTGTTTCCCTCATGCAAGCTCAAGTGGGTGGTAAAGAATAGGCAGGCTTTGTTAGACCATTACTCACATAATGAGATTTGAGGTCTGCTATTCAACACAATTTTCAATGGGCACTTTCCTCAGGGCTAAATTGCAGCCCACAGACGTTTTGATTAGCAAATATAATTTAAAAATAAAAGCATAAAAGCCTAAAAACGCCCTTTCTTTTCTCCAGCCCCCATCCTTTCAAACGCATCAGTTTTTCTCACAGAAGAGGTTTGCTCAGCAGAGAACTGTGCTCAGCCTTGGAATGTGTAACTCTCATCTGGGACTCCTCCAGCCCTCCTCCCATCCCGTGACAGGTCCCAAGGTATCTCTTTCACTTGACCCAGATATTTCTATGTCAGGAGCCAATCAACCTTGAAAGTCTGAGTGATTTGACACCTTGTCTTTCAGCCAGCTCCAAACATTCATATACCACATGCCCACTTCTCCATAAAATTGAGCCATACCCATGCACTGGTGATTGTAACGATCATTTCAGAGGCGGTTTATCAATTCTAAACCTGCCCCTGCTTCAGTGCAATTTTCTTCCATGTTCTCTCCTTTATGATCCTGCATATCTCCCTGTGATATTTGTTTTGCTCCTGATCTCTCTAACTGGTAACTGTTGTCCCATTACAGCTTAGATCCTAGAAAAGTCAAGTTATGCTTTAAAGTAGACTCACAGGTAACTTTAGAAGTTCAGGCTCAAGCCCTGTCTATAAACTTCTATGAGACTATCCAACTACCTCTGTTACAAAATCTCATTGTACCTCACTGGTCATTCATTGCCTTGTGCCATGGTGATAGCCTCACAGGTCCACTGGCTCTCAGCAGTCAGCTATCTGCTGTGCATTCCCCACTCCACACCACCACCCTCGTCGCCAGACTGGGGCCCACTGGAATATCTAGCACTCCTCAACATCGTGCCCAGGCTGTGGGGAATCATGGGACCCGGTCTCAGACCCTCTCTCCACCTAAGTCCACCATGCTGGCATTTCTATTATGCCCACCCCATATAGCCGTGGGACAGACACAGAGATGCTCAACCAGAAGCTCGGATGGGAAGCATGCTATAACTCCCCTTTGCTCTGGGATTCCCATACCTCTGTCAGGGGATCCCAGAGATCTAACGGGGATCTAGCAGCGCACAGAAGTAGGGCACAAAACCCACACGAAAACTAAAATATTGCCCCCCCCCTTTTTTTTTGCGGTACGCGGGCCTCTCACTGTTGTGGCCTCTCCCGCTGCGGAGCACAGGCTCCGGACACGCAGGCTCAGCGGCCATGGCTCACGGGCCCAGCCGCTCCGCGGCATGTGGGGTCTTCCCAGACCGGGGCACGAACCCGTGTCCCCTGCATCAGCAGGCGGACTCTCAACCACTGTGCCACCAGGGAAGGCCTCCCCCCTTTTATCTCTTTCTTAGCTTCTCCTACCCCTGACTCCACAAGGACTTTCGTGCTTGTGTGATAAGAATGTTCCGTTTATCATAACCTCCATTTTTTCATGGTCTGAGGATTGATCCTTGATTTGTGAAAAATTTTGGAATTTTCTAGAAAATTATTATTTTTCTTTCCTAAAGCCCTGTTTTTATGTTTTTTCTCTTGATAGGGACTTTAAAATGCTCAAAGCTGAGCTATGACTTCTATGTTCTAAGCTTTATCAGTCCTCCCCTCTCCTGGGGCCAGAAGCCTCAGACTCAGGACCAGGTGTTCATGTCAAAAAAACTGCTTGGCAAGGGGGCAGGAGGTATACTTTACCAAGAAGGGAAATACATTGTATGATCTTTCAAAAAATTACACAATTGCAAACATGAACATTGTTTCATGGCTGCATCACAGCCGGTTATAATTGTTTTCCAATACTGCTAATTCCCCATGTTGATACATCGATAGCTTCTCATGTTTCCTTTTTATTAACAATGAAAAGATATCTTTGTACACAGGTCAGACAGTTTTGGTAGATTAAATTAATAAAAGTGGGATTTCAGGGTCAAAATGTGAACTTTTTTAAAGCTTTAGATACATATTGCCAAACTATCCCCGTTTCAACATAAAGGTAAACTCACCAACAATGACCCTCATTCCATACTCTTCACAAATCATTATCATTCATTTAACTCTACCAATCTGATAAATGAATTTGGTTTGCATTTATCTGAATGTTAGTGAGATCAAACGTATTTACATATACTTCTGACTTTTTTCTTTTATTCTTTTTTTTTTCTTTTTCGGTTTTTAATTGCCTATTCATATTCTTTGCACATGTTTGGGAGTGCGAAAGTAAGTGAACAGCACTCAACTGAGAACAAGCAGAGACTATTCATTTCAGAGCTTGCTGTAACAGTGGAGTCAGCTAGCAGTGTTTGTGTTTGGCCGACTTTAGGGCAAGCAGGGGAGTAGGAAAGCTTTATAGTGAAATGAATGGAAGGCTTCGAGAAAGCCGTGATTGCAAGTTGTTGCCATGGGGAAGCTGGAAATGAACTAACTGGAAGGGAGCTAGTTCATATGATTGGTTTGGGGGAGAATAGTTAACTTCCTCTGGTTGGTCCTGAGTTGGAACGGGGGTAAAAATTAGGAAAGCTGACAGTAATTATCAACTTACAGCCATTTGGTGTTGATCGCTGCAGAGACTGTGGGTCAGAGTTCTTTTTTTATTTCTAATGTATGTTGTTTGTTTGTATATTCAGTCTTTGGGGAGGGGAAAATATCTCTTTTTCTTTGATATGTAAGAACTCTTTATAGGGTAAGGAGATTCAATCTTTGACATAAATGTTGCAAATTGATTCTGAGTTTTTAATGTTTTTATGTTCCATCAGTTTTTAAATTTTATATAAACCTCAATTTACATAGCCTCTGCTTTAGTTAGCTTGGAAAGATTTTTCACATTCAAATATTATAAAATATTCACCAGCATTTTCTTCTAATGTTTGTACTTTTTAAACATTTAATGTATTTGGAATTTATGTTGGTGTAAGGTGGGTGGCAGGAGACTAGTTTTCTTTTTCTTCAAACTGATACGTGGTTGCCTCAACATCACTTATTTTAAAAATCCATTCTTTGCCCATCAGTACATTCCCACCAGTAGTTTTGGTTTTGATTAAATAATAATATCAGGCTCTGAAGTTTTAATTACACTCTCAGCTTATGAAGTGCCTCACAGAGCTTTAAAAGGTAAGAGTCTGATGTGCCAGAAGGGCAGGGAGTGAACATCACTGTGGGCAGTTAGAAGAAAATCCAGAACTAATTGTTGGAGGAGTATGCATCTCATTCACAAGAGCTGTGTTCACAGTCTTTTTCCTTTAAACATATCATGAAATGTACCAATCTTAAATATACCATTCAACAACTTTTGACAAATGGGTACACCTGTGCAACTCAAGACATTTTTTCAAGATAATATCAACATAATGAATATCACAATCATTTCAGAAGTTCCCTCATGTTCTTTCCCAGTCAGCCCTGCCCCAGCCTACACAGAAGCAATCACTGTTTAGATTTTTTCCATCATTCATCAGTTTTGGCTGTTATTGTCTACAACATACTTTGAAATACATCAAAAATAAAAGTTAGAGGGATGAGTAGATGGATAGCTATACACTAAGCAAGTATAGTAACATGTTAATGATAAAACCTGGGTTGTAGTTATATGTTTATTCCCTGTAAAATGCTTTCAACGTTTTATGTTTGGAAATTTACATAATAAAATGTTAGAATGAAAAAAAAAGCAAAAACCCAAAGAAGATCTAAAACACTTCTGCAGAAGATCAAGATCAGGGGAATATTGTTAGATATCAAGAAAAATATAAAGATATATTAATCAATACAATGTGGTGTTACAGAGATGGAAAAACTGACCAAAAAAACAGAATAAAGAACCCCAAAACAAACCCATAAGTATGCAGAAACTGCACTTATGATGGAAACAGCATCTCATATCAGTGGAGGAACAACAACCTTTTCAAGAAATAGTACTTGGACAATCAGTTATCCGTGTGGAAAAAATAAAATAAAATAAGATTCCTTCCTGACAGCATAAAACCAGATGAATTAAGGACTTAAATGGTAAGGCAGAGCTGGGAAAGTTTTAGAGGAGGTGTGAGATGCAGTCGACCGATGCTCAGAATCCATTTCTACTTTCTTCTGATGTGTATCCCTACACTGCAGAAATCTTAAAAAAAAAAAAAAAAAAAAAAGACATTTCTCAAACTCCCAGTAGCTAAGGCCCAGGATACAAATTAGGTTTCAGCAAATAGGTGTGCTCACATGAGATTTAGAAGATGGCAATGAGGCCAAGGCCACCCACCTGCTGCTTTAGGCTGTTTTCTGCTTCAAGCAAGACCATGGAAAATGCAGCAAGCATCCTGCCCACCTGACGTGACGGGCAGTTGCGATGGTAGCAGTACCTGGGCTCTGTTCCAGCCTGCAGTCACCAGCTTCAGAGCAGACAAGACGTGCTTGATTTGGTGGCCATGGCAGCTTTGTGATTATGGCTTTTTCACCCTAGATCATAGATTTCATTTTGATACTGCCTCCAGATTTTGTTAGAACTCCCTCTTTTGAACTCCTCTCCATTAAAATACCTAGATTATGTTGCCTGCATTCAACCCTAGCATATTAGAAAATATATTTTCTAATATTAGAAAATATCCTTATGGCCTTTTTTGTGGGAAAGCATTTCTTTCTTTTTTTTTTTTTTTTGCGGTACGCAGGCCTATCACTGTTGTGGCCTCTCCCGTTGCCTCTCACAGGCTCCGGACGCGCAGGCTCAGCGGCCATGGCTCACGGGCCCAACCGCTCCGTGGCATGGGGGATCCTCCCGGACCGGGGCACAAACCTGCGTCCCCTGCATCGGCAGGCGGACTCTCAAACACTGCGTCACCAGGGAAGCCCCAGGAATGGATGATGAATTTTGTTAAATGCTATTTCTGAATCTAATGAGATGATAATACATATTTTCTTCTTTATCCTGGTAATGTAGTAAACTACATTTGTTAATTTTTGAATGTAAAATTAAACTTGAATTCTTTTTTTTTTTTTTTTTTTTTTTTTTGCGGTACGCGGGCCTCTCACTGTTGTGGCCTCTCCCGTTGCGGAGCACAGGCTCCGGACGCGCAGGCCCAGCGGCCACGGCTCACGGGCCCAACCGCTCCGCGGCATGTGGGATCCTCCCGGACCGGGGCACGAACCCGTGTCCCCTGCATCGGCAGGCAGACTCTCAACCACTGCGCCACCAGGGAAACCCCTAAACTTGAATTCTTGACATAAAATTTAGTCGGTTATGATGTATCATCCTTTTTATGTATTACTGGATTTGATTTTCTCATATTCATAAAGATTTTATTTTGAGTTTTACATTCATGAGGGATATCGGTTGATAGTTTTCTTGCAATATCCTTGCCTGGTTTGGGTATGAAAATTACGTTGGCCCTATAGAATTTGGGGGGAAGTGTTCCCTTCTCTCTATTTTCTGAAAGATTTTATGTAAACTCGGTATTATTTCCATCTTAAATGTTGGTAAATTTAACAGTGAAGCCATCTGAGCTGGCAGTTTTCTTTGTGCAAGATTTTAGTTATAATTAAATTTCCTTATAGATGAAGATCTATTCAGATTTTCTATTTTTTCTTGAATCTACTTTGGTAATTTTTGTCCTCTAAACATTGCTTTAATGACACCCTACAAATTTTGATAGTTGTATTTTTATTATCGTTCAATTAAAAATAATTTCCTTGGGCTTCCCTGGTGGCGCAGTGGTTGAGAGTCCGCCTGCCGATGCAGGGGACACGGGTTCGTGCCCCAGTCTGGGAGGATCCCACATGCCGTGGAGCGGCTGGGCCCGTGAGCCATGGCCGCTGAGCCTGCGCGTCCGGAGCCTGTGCTCCGCAACGGGAGAGGCCACAACAGTGAGAGGCTCGCGTACTGCAAAAAAAATAATAAATTAAAAAAATAAAATAAAAAATAATTTCCTTGATTCTTACTTCTTGATTAACGGAAAATTTTGAAGTATGTCTCAACTGCTTGAGGAGTTTCCAAACATTCTGTTTTTTTTATGTCTAATTTTATTCCACTGAGGCCAGAAAATATACTCTGTATTATTTCAGTCCTTAAAAATTGAGTGTGTGTGTGTGTGTGTGTGCGTGTGTGTGTGTGTGTGTGTGTGTGTGTGTGTGTGTGTGGTCCAGCATATGGTCTATATTGGTAACTTTCCATATGCCCTTGAAAACGATGTGTTGTTGAGTTGAATGTTCTACAATATCAGTTAATTTAATTTGGTTGATATTGTTACTCAAATCTTCCATATTGCTACTGATTGTTTTTCTACATGTACTATCAATTACTGAGAGGAGTGTTAAAATCTTTAACTATAATGGTGAACTTCTCTATTTCTTCCTTTAGTTCTGTCAGTTATTGTTTTATTAAACTCTGTTATTATGTACCTATACACTAATGATTTATATGCATTCTTGATTAATTGACCCTTTTGTTATTATGAAATGTCCCTCTTTATCTCTGGTAATGTCTACTTTGTCTGATATTAATATTGTAACTTGAGCCTTCTTAAACTATTTGCCTGACATATTTTTCCCATTTTCTTGCTTTTATCCTATTTGTGTCTTTATACTTAAAGTCTGTATCTTATAAATAGTATATAGTTTGGCTTTTCTTTCTTATGCAATTGGACAATCTCTGTCTTTTAATTTTAATATTCATTCCATCACATTTACTGTAATCACAGATATTGTTTGTTTTACTTCTACAATCTTAATATTTTCTATGCCATATGTTCTTTGTTCCATTTTCCCTCAATTCCTGTCTTCTTTTGAATTAATCAAGTATTTCTTAGGATTCCATCTTATCACCACTCTTGATTTATTAGACATACTAATGTGTTCTCTTTTTTAAGTTGTTGCTCTATGTATGGCTTATGGTATGCAACTTTAACATCTTACAGTCTAGCTTCAAGTGATATTATGTTTACATATATGTTTATATATATGTTTACATATAACTTAAGAACCTTTCAACAGTATGCTTCCCTTTACCTCCCTTCCAACTTTTGTTGTCTTATATTGTCTATAATCTCCACAATAAATTGTTAAAATTTTTTGTTTTCAGCATCCAATTATCATTTAAAAATTAAGAAATGAGAAAAATAGAAGTATTTTATGTGTATTCACAGTTACCATTTCCACAGATCATATTTTCTTGCTTCTTTGCATGTCTCAGAATGTTTTATTGTATGCAGACATGGGCAAAAGAACTGTAGAGACTGAGGTGAATAATATTTACCCCCAGAAAAGGGCACTTTGATTCTTTTGTCAGGCACTAGCATGAGAGCCTGAATAAGTCTAATCTGAAGTTAAGCTGGGTTGGGGCTTTGTTATAGCTTTCATTAGATTCACTTCACCACTGGCTCCAAATATTTTCAGGGTGGGATAAGGACTTTCCCTTCAGCAGGGCTTGGACTCCATATATTAGGGATTTCAAGATCTCTTTAAGATTCACTATCCAGCTGCTGTTTTCAGCACCATAGGGTATCTTTCTCTGCTTGACAGCCCTGCTTTCAGCTTTTTGATCATTGAGGTCTCCTCTTTGCTCTTTAGTCCCTCTTCTGTGCATTTCTGGGAGATCTTTCTCCATCTTGTTGCCCAGATTCTAGCCTTTGATCATCTCTAAAGTGTACTTAGTGATGGCCCAGAGTGCCTTGGAGTGATTTCCCTTGGCTTTCTTCTCTAATCCTTGCATTCAATGGGTTCCCACCATGCATTCAGTGAAGACCTGAAATGCCTCAAGGGGAATCTCCTTTAGTTCTCCTGCCCTGCATGCAGTTTTCAGTGAAATGGACCACTACACTTGGAGAAGGCACTAAGAGTCTCGAGGAGGATATCTCTGCCTTCCTCCGGCCCTCCTGCTTTGCCCCAGCCTCAGCACACTACCTAACTTCTTGCACTCAACGAAAACCCTTAGGAAAGGAATAGCAAGTAGGTGTAGATTCACTCTGGCCAGGGTTCTTGAGGATTTTAATCCATATTCCAGCTCATACCCAGCCATTAAGATTATTTTTTATCTTTATCTACAATGAATTCTTTTTCTTCCTTTACCTCACCAGCTCTAAAGGCAGCCATAAGCCTATTTTATCCTGGAAAAAATAGTCACTCTCTCTGACTTTTAGCTCATTTAGCTTTCTATGTATCCTCAACTCTCCGATTGTTTTTTTTTTTTAAAACACTGTGATTTTTGTGGCGTATCTTGCTTGTACTCATTGTGAGAATCTTCCAATTTTCTATATTCTAACTGGTAGCAGAAGTCTCTCCCCAGATTTGATTTTAATGAACATAGTTTGAATGGTCATGGAGCTATTACCTCTTACTAGTTGTTCTCATACATGATTTTCCAAGTTCTACTGACCCTCTGAATACAGGTTTTGTCTAAGTTGATCCAGGAGGTTCTTATTTGACAAAATTAAATTTGATTTTATCATTTATGGGGTTGGGAGAATAAAAAAAATGAAGCAAGGGACAATGGAAGAGGATGAGTATTTCTTAGGTGACAGCTCTGAGCCAAGGCACTGTATCAGATACTTTTATGGTATTATCGCTCTTAATATTTATCCGAACTGTATAAGACAAGTATTACTATCACCATTTATAGGTGGGAAAATGAGGTCTCAGAGATTAAATTGTCTGTGATCACCCAGAGTATAACTAGACATGATACAGATTTAACCCCAGTTCTCTATGATTTCAAACCTTGTGCTTTCTTTTCCAGTATATTATATGCTTGAGACAAGAATGTTGGAGAACAGGGAGGAAATCATCTAGGCAGTAGTGGATGACCAGGTTGGAGAGGTAAGAAAAGATCAGATCAAGTGAGCCTTGATTCTAGATATAGATGTTCAAAATTGACCTTAAAGGCAATTGGTATCATTTCAACTTCCTGGATTGTGATGGGAATGTAAGAAAAACTCTTCTGGAAGCACTGGCAGAGACAAGGGCTGGTAGACTTAGCCTCCCCATAGTGTGTACCACCAATCCAAACACAAATGAGTATACAATCTAGTAATAACCATGTGCTGGCTTTGCAAATGCAGCTTTGAGGCAGAGCCTCTAACCTCCCCTTCCAACCAGAGGGCACCCCAGGGCTGCTCCTATATAGGCATTCTAGAGCTGCCACTTCCAGGCCAGGGTTTACTAGACAGGAGGAGAAGCCAAAATTCTGCATGGAGGCCCTGCCAGAAACCGGGGAGCTGACCTTCTCACTGGCAAAAGGCAAGAGAGTTTCCCACTGGGCTTTATGCATGTAGTAATATGAGGCATGTAATTTCCTTGAAATCAAGTGCAGAAGTTACAGCCGCTGTTTTAAACACATGCTGAGTTTAAAATTTGCTTTCACATATTCCTAAATTGTGTGTCATTTTTCATGCAGTTGAAACCAAAGAGGCAAAGTCCTAAAACTTTAAAAGATTTTTTTCCATATCATAAAAACCTTAGTCAACACTTTTTATGCTCATAGAAAGTTAATGAACTTACTTAATATTTTCGTAGCACGATTCAAATGTGACAACCCCTCATTTAACTACTTCTCTCTGAGCAACAAAAGCTTTAAACTGCATTGCATATACCTTAAAATTCTATGTGCCTTTTGGGAAAATATATGTGCTTGCTCCCTCTGTGTTTAGAAGCCCCCATAAACAATGTGTCGTGTCTGCCACTATTACCATCTGGTAGCTCACATCAATTCCCTCGCTGGTTTCCTCCAACAAGGCAGCCTTATATGAACGCTTACAGTAACATTTGATAGGCTTTGGTGACGCAGTGGGGGTTAGGCTCAGTTCCTTTATTGTGTTGCCTCTGGTGGAGATTTCTCAGAATCCAGGCAAGTCTCAGATTTGGAAAATTCTAATACCTTAGCTAGAAGGAAGCATGCATGGGAAAGGGCAATGAATTCATTCTCCACAGGCGTATTCAAACTCGCATGCTGGAGAGGTAACCAGTGACCAGAGAGCATTTGGGTACCCTTAATGACTTACAGCTGCATTAGTCAGCATATTTTCAGCATGTTTCTCATCTTTAGTATACTTACTTAATAGGGCATCAGAGAAGCCATGATAGAATTAATATTCAAGCAAAGCTTTGGATTAGTAACCGAAGAAAAGCCACATGGCTCCCTTGCTATTCTGCTGAGTGGTGATCACCATTTTATACAGTAGCCAGATGTCCAGCTTTGAGAGCATGTTACTCAAAAAGAATAAAATCAGCTTGGTTTTCATGAGGGAGCAAAGGATGGGTCAGATCTGTCTGCTTCACCGATGCAAGAGAATAGAAGAGCATGAAGCATGGGAAGACCACCAATGCAGAGACAACTGGGGAAAGTGTCACATGCATTACAGAGCAAGATAAAGGGAAGAACATTGACTCTGGAGAAGATAGATTGTGGGTTCAAACCACTCCCTTGCTCTTTAGCAGCTATTCAACATTGACAAGTGACCTAGGTTTCTGAAAATCAAGTTTTAAACCTGTAACATAAAATAACATATACCTGATGGGTTGTGATGAGAATTCACCAGAACATACCTAGACTGAAGTGGGAACTTAATAAAAGGTAGTTAGGTCAGGGCGACTATGGCTGTTTGGATCAGAATGGTGCTCAAGATCAGTCAGTGTGATTGTGACTCTCTGGGTCAAAAATGCACTTGAGGCAGGTGGGACTATGGCCCCTTTGGTGAGAATGATGCTCAAAGACCTCATGGTTCTAGATCTCTACTGGATAAGACAAACCATTATAGGCCAGGACCTGGAAACTAGACAGAAATGCATGTAGGTGGGGCAAGCCTTGGAATTGAATCAGCTGTAGGAAATGAGAGAAAATCAAGGTAGAGATGAAGGTGAGATAAAAGATGAGGTATGTGTGGAAAACAAGGATGTATCACAGATCAAATATCCAGTCAAGCACCGTAGGAAAGCTGCAATGTCAGGTCCTGACAGGTGAGTGGCGCATCCCCTGAGACATTCAGGCAGGTCAGCTGACATCACAAAGTAGGAACACCCATGCCATTTAAAGGCAAGTCACCCGCATTCCTGGGTAGATGTTATCATTAAGACCGAAATATCAGGAATAGGTCAAAGTTTCATTTAAAATTTGACAGTTCTTGAAATGATATGACACTGTCCCTCCAGAAAGATTGTAATTTTCTGTTCTTTTTCAGAAGGGTAGGTAAATAGTTGCTGCAATCTTCCAACTTTCAAAATTTGACTGTCCTTGGCCATCTGCCCCTGCCATATTCCATGCAAAGGACTTTGACACTGTACTTCATTCACTATTGTATCTGCTGTACCTAACACATGTGTCAAAAGGAAGTCTCAAAGGAAATTTGAAAATGCCTAGAATTAAATGAAAATGGAAATATAACACATCAAAATATGTGGAATGCAGCTAAAGCAATTCTGAGAGGGGAACTTATGTCATTAATGCTTACCTTAGAAATGAAGAAAGGTCTCAAATGAATAACCTAATTTCCTACCTCAAGAAACTAATAAAAGAAGGACAAAATAAATCCAAAGCAAGCAGAAAAAAGGAAATAATACAGATAAGAGCAGAAATCAATGAAATTGAAAATAGGAAAACAGGAGAGAAAAATCAATGAAACAAAAAGCTGGTTCTTTGGGAAAAAATCAGTAAAATTGATAAACCACTAGCAAGACTTACAAAAATAGAGAGAAGATACAAAGCACCAATATCAAGAATGAAGTAAGGGATATTACTATGTATCCTGCAGCCACTTAAAAGATAATAAGGAAACAACTTTTTGCTCATAATTCAATAACTTAGAAGAAATGGACTAATCCTTGAAAACCAGCAACTACCAAAATTTAACCCACAGGAAATAAGTCATTTGTGTAGACCCAGAACCAGTAAAGAAATTGAATTTGTAATTTGAAAGCTCTCAAAAGAAATGTCTATGCCCAGATTGTTTCAATGGAGAATCTCTATTAAATAAGACTCATAAAATTTAAAAATTTTGTTCTGTAGAACCCATGTGAAGAAGATGAAAAGGTAAGTTACATACTATGAGAATATCTTTTCAAACCACATATCCAACAAAAGACTAATATCTAGAATATATAAATAACTCTCAAAACTTAACAGTAAAAATTGGACAATCTAATTAGACAATGAGCAAAAGACATGAAAAGGCGCTTCACTGAAGAGGATATAAAGATAGCAAACTAGGGGCCTCCCTGGTGGCGCAGTGGTTGAGAGTCCGCCTGCCGATGCAGGGGATGCGGGTTCGTGCCCCGGTCTGGGAGGATCCCATATGCCGCGGAGCGGCTGGGCCCGTGAGCCATGGCCGCTGGGCCTGCGCATCCGGAGCCTGTGCTCCGCAACGGGAGAGGCCACAACAGTGAGAGGCCCGCATATAGCAAAAAGGAAAAAAAAAAAAAAAAAAAAAAAAAAAAAAAAAGATAGCAAACTAGGGGCTTCCCTGGTGGCGCAGTGGTTGAGAGTCCACCTGCCGATGCAGGGGACACAGGTTCGTGCCCCGGTCCGGGAAGATCCCACATGCTGCAGAGCGGCTAGGCCCGTGAGCCATGGCTGCTGAGCCTGCGCGTCCGGAGCCTGTGCTCCACAACGGGAGAGGCCACGACAGTGAGAGGCCCGCGTACCGCAAAAAGAAAAAAGAAAAAAAAAATGATAGCAAACTAAGTACATGAAAAGATGATCAACATATTAGCCATCAGCGAAATGCAAACTAAGACTTCAGTGAGATATCATTGCAAACCTGTTAGGACGGCTAAAATAAAAAATAGTGACAACATCAAATGCTGGTGAGGATGCAGAGAAACTAGGTCACTCACACGTTGCTAGCAGGAATGTAAGCTGATATAACCACTGTAGAAAATAGGTTGGTCATTTTTTATAAAATTAAACAACCCACTGCCTCGTTCCCATGTACGTGTTCTCTTAGTTGTCACCATATTGAAACCTGTTTTGAGAGGTGATTGGAACAAAAGGTGTTGCATATAAAAAAATTAAACATTCAAATGCCATACATAACAGCAATTGTACCCCTTGGCATTTATCCCAGAGAAATGAAAACTTATGCTCACACAAAAGCCTGTACGTAAATGTACATAGCAGCTTTATTTGTAATAAATGACAACTGAAAGTAGCCCGAATATCTTTCAACAGGTGAATGGTTAGGCGAGCTGGGGTATGTCCATACCATAGAAAACTTCTTGGCAAGAAAAAAGAACATACAGGCAACAATCTCCAGAGAATTATGCTGAGTGGAAAAAGCCAATACCAAAGGTTACATGCTGTATGATCCCATTTACCTAACATCCTGGAAATGACAAAATTATAGAAATGGAGAATAGATTAGTGACTGCCAGAGGGCCAGAGGTTATGATGGGGCAAAGAAAACAGGAATGGGAGGTGGGGAGGTGGGTGTGATTTAAAAAGAACAACATGGGGGCTTCCCTGGTGGCACAGTGCTTAAGAATCCAACTGCCAATGCAGGGGACACGGGTTCGTGCCCTGTTCCAGGAAGATCTCACATGCCACGGAGCAGCTAAGCTCGTGTGCCACAACTACTGAGCCTGTGCTCTAGAGTCCGCGAGCCACAACTACTGAGCCCACAGGCCACAACTACTGAAGCCTGCGAGCCTAGAGCCCGTGCTCTGCAATAAGAGAAGCCACCGCAATGAGAAGCCCGCGGACCGCAACGAAGAGTAGCCCCTACTCGCCGCAACTAGAGAAAGCCCGTGCACAGCAACAAAGACCCAACACAGCCATAAATAAATAAATAAATAAATAAATAAATAAGAGAACAACATAAGGGATCCTTCTGGTGGTGGAAATGTTCAGTACCTTGACAGTGGTGGTAGATACACTAACCTACACAGGTGATGAAATTGTATGAAACAATACACACATGCACAGCAGGAGAAATCAGAATAAGATAGGTGAATTGTATGGATATCAATATCCGGTTGTGATATTGTGCTATAGTCTTAAAAAATGTCACCATTGGGGGAAATTGAGCACAATACAGAAAGGGCTCTATCTCTCTATATTATTTCTTATAATTACATGTGAATCTACAATTATCTGAAGTGAATTAATATGACTTTCTATTTCCATAAGCACTTATTAAGTATTTGACAATTTCTGGAAGGTTAAATGTATTCTATATTTTTATTTCAATTAGATGTGAATAAATGGTATCAGAATTTCTTATAGATAAAGTCAATCAGTCCTCTGTTATAAAGAGCTAAAATTGTTTTCAAAGCTTCCCAGAGCAAAACAGAGACACTTATTTACCAGAAGATATTGATCTGAAACCGTAATTCTCCTCTCTGAATGTTGAAGGAAATAACCAAAGTGATCCAGCAAGACCTCTGGGATAAGAACCAGCCTACAAATATTCAGTGCTCTCTCTCCTTCTCTCTCTCTCTCTTTCTTAATTGAAAAGCTGGAGCCCCATCACCCATCAACACAGAAACTGCCTTAGATCGATTTTGGAAGGCAAATATTTCAAGTGCACATTTTATAGGTTACTGACTGAAATAAATTGTCTGAAAATGTCTATCACTGTGATCATTCTTATTCATAAAGATTGAATATTTGTGACTAAAATGAAAATACATTCATTTAAAGCTAGTTACCATTAGGCATCCATCAGGAATGAAGCCGGAAGCCAATTCAGCCACACATCAGAGGGCTCCTGGACCTACAAATCATGTCACGTACACAATGGCTCCTTGCTCTTACACTGGGAACACTGTAGGCCAAGGATCCATGACTTCAACACTGCACATATGTGGCTGTTATTTAGAACTCTCTGAGGTATAGATTTACATTACCATCTGCCATGTCAGTTGCTGTTTACATCTGTCTTAAAAGGGGGGTTGGGTGTAATCAATTAAAGTGCTCATAGAAAGCCCTGGAAAAAACACCACCACAACAACCTGAACTTCGGAGAAGTACATGTCTATCCAAAGGGGAAATAAAGAATTCATACTCTCTTCTCTCTTTGAAAATGTTCCCTTTGAACTTGGGAAATTGTGACGAGAGTGTTTTAAAATTCCTAACACTGTTCAGCTTCTCTGAAGGCCCCCAGAAATAATCTCAACTTTTTATGCTTTAAAGTTAATTTAATGATACATGAGACGATAAGATGTTTAAACTTTTGCTCTGCAAAAGACTCTGCTAAAAGTTTGAAAAGATAAGCTATAGACTGGGAGAAAACATTTGCAAAAATGTATTTCTGGTAAAGAAGGATTAGTATCTAGAATATATAAAGAATTTTCAAAACTCGACAGTAAAAAAATAAAAGCAAACAATCTAATTAGAAAAGTGGGTGAAACACATGAAGACACATTTCACCAAAGAAACATACAGATGGCAAACAAGCACATGGAAAGACGTTTAACATTGTTACTCAACAGGGGAATGCAAGCAAAACCATAATGAGACAATGCTACACACCTATCAGAATGACTTTTAAAAAATTAAACACCGAATGCTGACAAGTATGTGGAGAAACTGAATCACTCATAAATGGCTGGTGGAAATATGAAATGGTGTAGCCACTCTGGAAAACAGTTTGGCTGTTTCTTATAAAATTAAACTTGCAATTGCCATATGAGCCAGGAATTTCACTCCTGTGCTTTATTACAGATAAATGAACACTTATGTTCACACAAAAGCCTGTACATCAATTTTCATAACAGATTTATTTGTAATAGCCAAATACCAGGTACAATCCCGATGTCCTACAACAGGTGAATGGTTAAACTTTGGTGCATACCGTGGAACGCTACTCAGTGATGAAAAGGAACAAATTACTGATACATGAAAAAACTTGGATGAATCACCAGGAACAATGCTGAGTTAAAAACAAACAAACAAAAATAAAACTCAAAAAATTACATACTGTACAGTTCCAGCTACATAACATTTTTGAAATGACAAAATTATAGAAATAGAGAGCAGGCTAGTGGTTGCCGAGGTTAAGGAGTGGGTAAGGGCAGGAAGAGTGTGGGGGGGGAGGGAGGAGGGGCCAACGTGAGGCAGGCTTGCGATGACGGGACTGTTCTGTATCTTGACTGTATCCATATCAGTACACTGGTTGAGATATTGTACTATAGTTTTGCAAGATGGTAACACTGAAGGAATTATTTAAAGGCTACAGGTGATTTCTCTGTATTATTTTTTATAAAAAATATTTTTTTTATTTTTTATAATATTATTTTATTATTTTTTGGATAACTACAGTTATCCAAAAAAATAAAAGTTTAATTTTAAAAAAGAATTGAGAAGTCTAGGAAGAAAGCATATTCTTTCCACCTAAGTTTGGAGATGAAGATGCCACTAACCTGTCGGCCAACAAGGCTGCTGGTAAGAGGATAAAGCAGGCAGTTTGGAACTGAGAGCTGCTTTTAGGGACTTTGCCTCAGCATGCAGGCGTTTCCCTTCCTAGCCAAGAGCATTACCTTTTGGCAGCCTTCATCTCTGTCCTAGAGCTTCCAATAAGGACCAAGACAAGGTGGATCAAACAGGGAAGGCTACTCTCTACTGATTCACTACCACGGCATTTGAAGAAATTCTAACCCTTGGGGTCAACCTCAGGATGAATTTATTATTATGAGTTCTTGTTCTATTACTGAGATGCTGGCAAATGTCAAGGAGGCATCGACCAACTCAATACTGGGAACTAACTGGTAGTTGAGGCCAATGAGGAGCTTCTTAGGACCTGCACAGCCTGCACCTTAAGGAAGGAAAGAAAACAACATGCATGGAAAGCGCTCAGACCTCTTCTGGGAGAATCCATTTCTTGGGCAGTATTGGTGGGTGGCCTCCTGATTACCCTCAGGGATCTCAAGTCCTTCCAGCCTATGCTGATCCCTACCTGATCTCCCAGACTGACCTCCATGCTCTTGATGCCCAACCCAGTGACTACAAACTTCTGTTCCTCCAATCAACATAGGACATTTCCTCCAGTGAGCGAACGGGAAACATGGACCCTTCCTCTCCATCGGACAGCACGTCACCTCCCGCACAACTTGCTTAAATACCCTTGGACCCTAAGCCTTTCTTGGAGTGCATGTGGATTCCTAAGACTAGAACATTTGGTTTAGTTCCTTTGAAGGAGCAAATGTTTCCTGCCCTCCATACCCCACCTATATGGTGAGGGCTGCATTCTTTGTTGTGTTTTATTTCTTTCTAAAATGCTCTCACTGGCGAGCAGGGCTGTAAAGTGGTTAAGAGCATGGACTCGAACATTCAATGCCCAGTTCAAACCCTAGCCTCACCCTTTACTAGCAGTGAGAACTTGGGCCCCAGATTTCACATCAGTGGGATGGGCACGATAACAGCAGCTTATCTTGCAACGCTGTTAAGAGGGTTGAAGAGTTGATATGTGTAAAGAGGAGGGCCTGGCACGTGGGAAGCCTTATGTAAATGTCAGCGATTGCTACTATTATTCGTCTTCTCATCAGGATACTACTCGAAGAGGCAACAGTGGTGAGTGAGAGTACTCTGAATTTAAATTCAAATGGATTTGAGGGTCAGAATTAGCTATGGCACCTTTGGGGCAAGTCACTTAATCTCTCTGTGCCTAAACTTCCATATGTGCAAAGCCAGGCCAAAAAAATCTTACTGCATAAGGTTGTTATGGGGACTAAAGGACCTAGCTTGTTTGTCTGGACCACTCCAGCCTTGCACAGCAGACCCTCAAAGCACTACTCTGTGCATTGTTTTTGTAATGGACAATTATTACGGCAGGGAGCAGTGGCCACGAGATGAGTCCTCTTTGCCTCTCCATCCCCCTTGCCCTGGCGCCTGAGAAACAGAGCATCCCCATGGCAACAGCGGCAGCTGGTCCCTTGATAAGAGGAGCTGAAGCCGGGCAGCAGCAGCCACTGCCACTGAGGAGCCGGCCCAGCTTCAGAGAGGAAACACTTCCTCCCCATCACTTGCCTTCTCATCTCAGCACCTGCACTGACTGGTAAGTGCTTCGGATTTTTACTCTGAGAACTTTTATGGTGAGAAAAGTAAGCTTCCAATAAGTTACAGCTCTTTTGTGGTTGCTGGGACAAAGAAGGCTGCAGCTGGTGGTACAGGGGGCATGGGAGATGGCGATGCTTTCTGGAGTGAGACTAAGCCGGAATTAGATGGGGAGCTGGGAACGTCACCACTTGCAAGTCATTTTTTCCAAGGGAGGTGGACTCCTGAGTTCTGTAAGAACCAGAGTCCCCGCAAATTAAATTGCGAAGTTTCATAATGAACACAGGAATATCTGCGTATTCACACAGCAGTGTAGGGAGGCTTATCTTCCAAGGCTGAGGACAGTGTCCTAATCAAAAAAAACCTCTCTGTCCTACTTCGAGGAAGAGTCATTCCTCGAGGAATACTGCAAATTTAGGCCTTCTAAATGAACAAATTTGATTTAAAAACGTGGTACTTTTAACCTGAATTCAGTCCTCAGGTTAAAAAAAGATTTGACAAAAGATATGAATTTTTACATAAGCAGAGACTACTTTAACCAGACACCACATTGGGCTGTGGACATAACCTTCTAACTTTTTATTCCATCAAGTAAATCCAGGTCTGACTAATTTGGGGAAATTCTTTAGAATACCACATGACTCGGCTAAGTGTCAGCTCGCTCCTGAGAATCAGTATTAGCATGTTCCCAAGGCCTGGAAATGGGTGTTCTGCAGTTGGTTTGTACCTTGGATTGTTCTTATCTCATCATTAGCTTCAGAAAAGGCCAGAGATGGGACAAGGAAATGGTTCCAATGGTTCAATTTAGATGTACATGTTGTAATTCCAAGCAGAGGACTAAAAGAGCAAAGAAAGCAACTGACATTCTTAAAATGGTAGCATGTGCTGGGATCTGGGCTGGGAGCTTGACACACATTGTACTGTTAATACTCTCAACAACCCTGGAGAAGAGCCACTATCGTGCCCATTTCACAGATGTGGAAACTAAGTTTCCAAGAGGACATATAACTTTCCCAAGTTTACCCAGCTAGAGAGTGGGACAAGCAACCAAGCCTTCGTTTCTACCTTATATCACCTCACAGCACCAAATGCTTACAGTCAGTGAGGAATTTTCTGTGAATTAAACTACATATTCTAACACCCAACTGAGAAATCTACTCAGTGTTAAGAGAAAGGACAAAATGCCCAGAGCAGCTTCTGACCTTAAAGTGAACTGACCAATCTTCTTTAGCTGCAGAAATAGTACTACTATCCTCCTGAAATAGGAACCAGCTCTGAGCTAGTGGAGACAGGCTCCCTCAAAGGTGTCCTCGGCCTTAGCAGGTTGCTCTGGCGTTCCTGTCCTGCAACTTAGCCAGCTTCCTTCCCTGGCATCCAGCTCCCTGGACCTTTCCTCTCTTGTTCTCAAAAGAGAAAGAGACCTTTGTCATTAATAACCCCTGTGTGTTGTGACATCAGTTAATGTATCTCCTCTCTCAGTGGTATTTGTGTTTACAAGTGTCTCTCTGAGAAAAGGAATGTAAGAATTACCAAGAGGAATTGCAAGAGTTTAGCGTCAGGATCCTGAAAACCTCCTCAAACCCCTGAAATGCCATCACCTGGTCTCTTGTACATGCTACAACAATACATCCACATTCTTTCAAACAACAATGAGAAAAGTAATACAGACCCACAGCTCTTTCTTCTCTAATGGAAAAATCTGAAAACCAAAAGTTTTTGTTGTTGTTAGGTTCAACATATATTCATTTGGTAGCTAAACCTGACATGAAAGGTATGAATCATTTTGCAGGCTTTATTTATGTGATATAGTGTGAATATTCATATTTTTGCTACAGAAGTAATGTCTGTGATTGTGGAGCTTCCTGAGACTCCTCTGGAGGTGTTACATAATAAAAATATCCTGATTTCCACCATACATGTGGCCCCAGGCTTTTCAGGAGAGGTTGGGAGGGCCAATACTGACAGTCACAGTGGTGGTCCCAGTCGCCACTATGTGAGTATTCAAATTCAGAGACCACACTGAACCAATAAACGGCAAGAGAATGCTAAAGGATCACAAATCTTTGACTAGAAAATAGTTTATAAAATACCCACAAAGCATCTCTTCAGTCCCTAGCCCTTTGGTTGGAATCTGAAGACCCAGGGTAGCAGGTGTTTAGGTACGAAAGAAAGAGCTGATTCTTCAGAAATTTCCCATATTACAGCGAACTGCTGAGGGAGATGATGAAACATTCCCTGGGCAGCATGACAAAAGCAACATCCATATGCTGTGCTTGGGGTGGAGACTGAATTAAAGAGAGAAATGCATGGGCAGAGTCAGGAATACGAAGTAGAAATATTCCATTTCCCAGTTCAAGAATTAGACTAGCTCCTGACTTACAATGGCTCAATTATCCTGAGCACCCCTTCTCACTGAGGATAGAAATGCAGAGGGGGTCGGGAGACGGGGTCATCTTATACTAAGATTCAACAGGCAGATAAAATGACGATCATTAATAAGGTAATGCTAAACTCCAAATACCTCTCTCCTCCGTGTAATCGTTCCTTTCTCTGTGTGAAGGTTTTTTTTTTTTTTTTTTTTTACAGCCAAGAAGACCGTAGTGACATCATCCATAGTAAAAGTAGCTTCTAATCCCATGGGCAAAATGCATCCCTGCCCAGCATGGAATATTTTTGTAAAGTAAAATCCCAAATGTGAAAATCATCTCTCAGCCTCCTAGTAAACAGAGGCTTAACCATCATTTTTTCCCTCACACTGATTTAAAATAGTGATGTGTGCCCCATAGCATACTAGGTGCTACCTTGGGGAGGAGGCATGTGTCAGTTTTGTGACTAATCACCAGGTACGCTTACCTTGTCCGTGTCAGTTTTGTGACTCATCACCAGGTACGCTTACCTTGTCTGTAGACTTCTGACACTTGCACAGTTCGTCTCTCAAGGGCAGCCTCCTTTCTCTCAAGTCCAGTACTGTGAAAGCCAATTTGCTCAGATGGTGGCTGGCTGTCCCATGGGTCAGCATCTAGATGAAAATGAAAAAGTCAATGATTTTTAGAATTGTTCAGTTCGTCAGCTGGTCTTCATTAGCCAGCTATCTAGTAAGGTATAGACAATGTTACATGACTGACATTTACTCAATACCTACAATGTGCAAAGCACATAGCTACTATTTAATCGTCCTAGTAACTCTGGGATAGTTACTATTAAGTCTATTTTACAGATAAGAAAACTGAGGCTAAGAATGGGGGCAGAGAGGACCATATGTCCCCGGGTACCAGTCTGTGGGTGCACCAGGAAGACGCTCGCCTTGGCAAATTCTACCACAGCAGCAATAGACTGTAGGTAGAAAGGGCAAAAACGATTATATTGCACTTGGGCTCCATCTACCCTCACTACATCATGACGATTTAGCCACTTCATCAAAGTATTACTGCTTTTAGGTAAAGAGCTGAAACTTAACCTAGATCTATTTGACTTGAAAGCTCAGATTCAAATTAAATAAACCAGCTATTGAGCACATAGGAGCAGCCATATGATCCAAGTACAAAAAACAGCTTACATTATGTTGGAGAGAAGGAGAGGGGTACTCCTGCCAGAGAGGACCTAGAGTAGAATGTAAGAGGCCTGAGTTCGAATGATGACTCTGACTCTAAGTATGTAACTAATTGAAGGTCATTTTTTTTTTTTTTTTTTGCGGTACGCGGGCCTCTCACTGTTGTGGCCTCTCCCGTTGCGGAGCACAGGCTCCGGACGCTCAGGCTCAGCGGCCATGGCTCATGGGCCCAGCCGCTCCGCGGCACGTGGGATCTTCCCGGACCGGGGCACGAACCTGTGCCCCCTGCATCGGCAGGTGAACTCTCAACCACTGTGCCACCAGGGAAGCCCCTAACGTAGGTCGTTTTAAGCTCTTTGAGTCTCAGTTTCTTCTTCTAGAGAATGAATATTTTAACTAGTTCCTGCATGGGGTGATGTTTAGCACAATGTCTATGACAGGGCCCATGACTTTCTGCCCAAAGAGATGAAAGATTGAGTAGGTACACAGGCCATATCTGAATGACTTTGCCTCCAGACCCCAACAATAACACTGAGCCCACTCATCCTGAATGATGGTCCCATAGCTTTTCTCTTCACACAAGCAGGTAGGGGCAGGCCACCCAAGTTAATAGCGTACTTCCTTATGGTCCCAGGGAGTTGGCAGTCTCTATACAAACACTAAAAACAATGGTCTGAATTGATTTCTGCTGAAGTCACTCAGTGAAGTCAGTCTGCTCAGAATGACACTAAAAGCTGGCTCAAGTAATCCGTTAATGGCTCCATCTGCTACACAATGATCTCAGCTTGTAGGAGGAGAGGCCCTCTAGCCTTCCCAGAGAACATTGGCTTATTCCTCAGAAGACAACTGAGGTGAACTAATTCAGTGAGCTTGAAACGTTAACACAATTGGTCTGTGTGTTCCTCTGCATGGCAGTGATCCAAGAATCTCAAGAAAAAAGGACCACTTGGGTCATTTTAATCTTATTCCTCTCCAACCATTCTTGCTATGGTAGGACATGAGTAATAAATTATCTAAAAGAAACAGAATATAGGCAGACTCTAATGAAGATTTCCTATAAATCTCAACTAATGCATTTCTCATTCAGACCTGACACATGTCCATTCTGAATTTCTACTCCTTCTGGACAATGGCTACAACTAATAGCTCTGAAAAATTCAATGGATTTGCGGTTTAGGAAAAATGGGCTATGGGGGGAGGAGGAAGAGGAAACAGATTTGCTATAATGTCAGAAATCTCTAGGGAGAAAATAATAAAGATCCATTTCAAGACCTAGATTTTTTCCTACCACGTCTCTACGACTGTTGTAATACGGATAGGGAAGAAGTCTCATTACTTCATAGTTATAAGCATGTAATGGTAGAAAACCAGAAGCCTGTTTCAATTTCGATTCAAAGGAACCACAGTTTTAAGAGTCTTGGGTCTCTAGTGGAATCTTCAGAAATGGAGACGGATCCAAGCTTTGCTATTTAATAGATGTGTGACTAAATAAATTAATTAGATGTTCTGATCCTCAGTTTCCTCACCTGTGAAGTAGGCATAATCTTACTTTGCAGAACTCAACGGAAAAAAATACAGGCAAGGTTTAATCAAGATTTTCTGTAACTCCCAGCTAACTCTTTTCTAATTCAGACTTTACAAGAGTTCATTCTTGAAACTCCCACAGTGCTTCTGAAAGACAGCAAATATTGAACATTTGATACGTGACAATTACTGATAATCCGTGTGTGTGTGTGTGTGTGTGTGTGTGTGTGATTCATTTATTTTGGCTTAAATCTTAAGTTTGGAGCTTCTAGTAGCTAAGTAGAAGAAGCAGACTTTAAAAATAGGATTGAATTGAGAACATAGTAGTAAGTGCTCAGTAGATATACTTATTTAATAAGTGAGTGAATAAACAGAAGAGGTACTAATGGACTTGTTTCTATACTTCTGTGGTGCTGGAGAAGAAATCCACACACGGGCCCTCCTTTGATGATGTCCACTGAGCAAATGCAGCCACTGGAGCTCTCAGAAGACAGACTGGACAAGCTTGACCCTCGTTGTGGCCACTTAGGTAAATGCTCCAGTGTGAATGTCAATGGTGAAAGTCAGAAAGGGGGCATCTCTGCCATTCAGTTTGCAAGCAAGTCAGAGGGAGGCACCCTGAAACCTGATAGTTTGTGACTTTTGATGACAGCCAACACCAGATGGACGGGCAAATAGCCATGGGTCTGTGGGGTCTGCCATGTAAATATTAGCTGAAGCACTGTAGAGAAGTTCATTAGAATTAAAAAAAGAGGGGAGAGGCATTGTCCTCTTTTTTGGGTCTGACAGAGTCGCAGGCAGAGCATTTTTGAGGCAATAAATGGAATGTGACATTATAGCTTGTTTCCAGTACTTCCCGGCACACTTACACCCCATGTGCAGTGCCAATAAAATATTTCAAATATCTCTCTTTGCCTATCAAGACAGAATTTTAAATAGCCTTTTTCTGCTTTATTGTCAATCTGTTTCCTTTCCAGAACTGACTTTTTGCATAACATTTGTAATGAAAATACCAGAAACATTTCTGCCTCTACCCATTTCTAAAAATGAGACACTCAGACTTTTGATGGATGGGCCTTTTGCATATTCATAGCCTTTGTTTATGCCTCGCCTGGTTATGACTCCCCTTGCCTCTCCCCTCTCCCCATTTACCATCAAGATATTTTATATTCAGGATTTCTCCAAAAATGGGAAAAAAGGCAATTGAAGTAAAAGTCAAAATTGAAGGAAATGTCTTGCTCTTTATACGGTGCCCTGAATCACTTCTTGGGGTTGAACGGTGACACATGGCTGGTCCATAGCCAGCCTGTACTTCCAGAGACCCCACAGCTGGGCATCACCCATTCTGAGCCACTTTAATTGATTCAACAAATGTCTATGGTATGTATAATATGGGGGGAAATGAACTGTGCTCTGTGGTAATAAATTTTTAAAATTACATTTTCCGCCCGGCATTAAGATACATAGACTCAAGAGCCTGGGTTTAATCCTGATGCCATAACCTGCCAGCAGTGGAATCTTCAGCCTTTTAGCTGGCCTTCTAAACCTCAGTTTCCTCATCTGCAAGTTCGGGATAATTGTACCTTTCCTCGTGGGCATGGTGTGAGAACTAAATGAGATAATATATTCAGGATGGTGTGAATATTTAACATCTGGTAAAACACAGGCATTGACGAATCAGGAAAGGTGTTGGTCCAACCCACACACTAAAATGAGGTGAAATCACCTAGTACATAAGTAGTACTCAATAAAGCCCCCTTCTCATCTCCGTTTTTGCATGCATGTAAACATAAAATCATATAGTCCAATGCCTTACACATAGTACAATTTCAATCAATGCTTATTAAATTGAAATGATTGGATGAAATTATTAAAATCTCCTAGATAAAAGGAACTATTTATTACTATTAAATATGGCTGAAGAATGATGCTGCTGGTTTTTTGGTTATATATTATGATTTTCTGATGAGGCAGGCATAATGATATACAGTTACTAAATATTTCTGATAGTCAGTTCCTCACACGTATTGGGTTTTCTAAAACAAAGGATCATCCAGATATAACATCCAATAGACCATAAGTAACTTGGAAGCAAGGGCCATTTCTTACTTTTCTTTTTAGTCCTAGCTCAATGCCGGCATATACAGTAGAGGTTTAATCAATGTTTGTTGAATAAATAAATGAATGAATGACACAGGTTATGTCTAGACCCACAAAAGTGAAGTGAAAAGGTTTGGCACATTTAATCCACAATATTTTAAAGAAAGTGACCTGAATATTTTCATAAACAAAAGAAAGAGAAAGAGAGGGAGGGAGGGAGGGATTAAAAAAATCCAATTACTCTCTGAATTTCCCCAACATCATTCATAGTTGTAAATCTAGCTGGACAGTATCCAGGCCATAGTGAGTTTCCAGAGAGACAAATAGCTTCACTGCCTTGCACCTTCTTTGAATCCTAACGGGATAGCTCCTTATCCATAATATGTTTGAGTTCATTCTTTCAAGCATACATTCAACAAATATTTATTCATTGTTGCTAAGGAGATAAAACACAGGACACCTGTCATAAAAGAAGGCCAAGAAGATATGCATAAGTAATCATTAGATCACCCTTTAAAGGTGTTAACATGAGTAAAAATGCTGTGGATACTTAGAAAATGAGAAAGGACACCCAGGACTAGGGTTAATAAGAAAAGACAATGATGGGGTGGGAGTGGGCTTTCCTCTGAGCCTTGGGGAAAGTATTGGGGGTAAGCAATGGCCAGAGTGAACACTTTTGAGGATATGAAATATATCAAATGTATAAAATGCTTTACCATCCTTAACAAATTTAGTTATCTCTCTCTCTCCCTTTCTCTCTCTTTCTCTCTCTTTCTCTCTCTTCTCTCTCTCTTCTCTCTCTCTCTCTCTCACACACACACCGATTTAATATTATCCTCACCTTAAAATTTGAGAGAATATTAAAGTTCCTAGAAATTAAGTCCGCCCCCCAAAAAAAAGGAAAAAAAAAAGAAATTATGGCCTATGTTCTCAGAACTAACAAGAAACTGAGTCAGGATTTGAACTTAGATCAGTCTAACTCTACTTATTTATCCATTCAGCAAGCATTTATTGGTGGGAGAGGCAATTAAGAATAACGTTATCAAAAGGATATATAATCTTTAATCTCCAAAAAGGTTCTATCTAAAGCAGGAGATAAATCATTATGGAATGAACAAATGCTAGAACAGTGACAGAGGAGCTCAAAGGACAGCAACATAAACCAAAGCACAGAGGAGTAAAATGGAACGGAGAGAATACTTTAATGGGCAAGGGGTGATCAGATCGAATTAATTACATACAATGACATCTGATGGACATGATGTAGAATCCAGGCTTCAAAAGCTCTGGTGAGGTAATGCAGGGGACTGAGGAAAATAAAGAGATGAATAAGAAGATGTGAGGACCTGGGGTTAGGATGGGCAAATAGAATTGCAAAGCCAGGGGGCAGGGTAAAGACCAATGCTGATATACACACTACTATATATAAAATAGATAATCAACAAGGACCTACTACTGTATAGCACAGGGAACTCTACTCACTACTCTGTAATAACCTATATGGGGAAAGAATCTGAAAAAGAATAGATACATGTATATGTATAACTGAATCACTTTGCTGGACACCTGAAACTAACACAACATTGTAAATCAACTATACTCCAATATAAAATAAAAATTTTTTAGAAAGACCAATGATGCAGTGTAAGTGTGAATCACTGGTGTGACTTGGCCAGTCATAGAAATGAAGGCAGTGAGGAACAGACTGAGAACCCAACTACAAAACCAAAGAGAGCCTAAGGCACCATACCGGCACTTGGGCTCTCCAAAGAGAATAAGGCTTGAGCAAAGGAAATTGGGAAGGAGCATTTGACACCTGTTCTCCCATCAGAAATGTTAACTTAAACCCACTCTGTGCCTTGCTTAACTATATTTTAAAATTCCTCTTTGCCTTGATTATCCATCCCATTTAAGCTCTCTCCATTTGGAATTTTACAGAATTGTAGTTTTATTACATGATTTATGCATGTAAAGTCTGCTGTAGAAGAGGCCACAATAAATAAACACTTTTCTTTTTCAGACCAAACGACTTCTACTCCTATCATCAGGTATAATTGGAATCCAACCAGTCCATGACTGGACACTTATGTAATATTCTTTTTTTCTTTGCGTCTTGTCAAAATCAGATGACCTTTCAGACCAGTTTATTAAGGACTGTGATCTCAAAAAGAAGCCAAGAAAAGGGAAAAATGTACAAGTCACCCTGAATGTTGAGTCAGACCAGAAAAAACCAAGGAGAAAAGATACACCGGCCCTGCACATCCCACCTTTCATACCAGGTAATGGACAATGAGGTCAGTTTGCACATCTGTAAAAGGGAACTGATTGCCTCTAGATCACATTGGTCTTACAAATTTTTCCTTAAATATCTGGAGGTTTTTAAGTCATTGTTACAATCTCTACATTTGTCTTAGTTACGATAAGGCCAGCCATTATAACATATATATATATATAGTCCAAAATATTAGTGGATAACACAATACAAGTTTACTTTTCCCTCATCAGTGGAAGTTGGGGGCGGGAGAGGCAGGCTGTGCTCCAAACAGTCCCACAGGGACTCGAGTCGATGGACGTCAGCACTACACGGTTTCTAAAGTCACTGCAGGCATCCAGTAGGCCCAGGGCAGACAGAGTGGAGAACTGGCAAGCCTGCAAGTGGCACACACACTTCCTTCCGTCACAACCCTCACCCGACTGCAAGGGAGGCAGAGAAATGCAGCCCAGCTGTGTGCCCAGAAGAGCAAAACAGTCTGGTGAACAGCTAACGAGTCTCTATAACAACCGTGCGTGTGGCATGTGACACTCTCTTGTTTCCAAACGTTTTATTTCCTTTACCTCTTCCCTCCAGGCCATTTATTTAATGTCCTCTCTATTCACAACCCACTCAGGGGGATACAAAACAAATAGAACACAGAGCATTCTGAAAAGGAACTTCCTTTCAGTTTTATAAGAAATAAGAGAAACACATAAACAGCTGAAATACACAGCAAGAAGTAACATCATAACGGAGGTCCTCAGATAAGGACCCTGGGAGCTCAGTGTGGGCAGTGAATTTGGACAGTTTTATAGAGGAGGCTGTTTTTAGAGAGTTTTCTCCATTCTACAGATGGAGAAAACTCTCACGCGTAGAAGAGAGGAGAGTAGGCAGGTAGGTGGAAGTAGAGGGCTAATTAAGTCAGTGAAGAGTGTAGCCCGTGGCTTATGGAACAGCAAAGGCCCCATCGCTCTAATGGGGGTGGACTTTGGCAGCAGACAGACCTGGGCTCCATTCCTCAGGCACAGGTCTTTGCCTCACTCTCCTCAGCGAGTGGACGGTGGTAGTAATATTAAATTACTCAGGGTTTTGTGAGGCTAAAATGAAATCAGACATGTAAAATCCTTTGCACAAGTGATGTTCCCTAGTGTAGCCTCAGTAGATACTAATTCTTATTTTAAAGAAACTGCTTTGATTAAGATGTTTGAAAAGATCTATTGACTACCATCACCAGGTGTATGTGCAAATATGGATGCATGTATTTGACCCTGTTTCTCCCTCTGTTCCCCTAATTATGCAGGTGTGCTTTCAGAACAATTAATTAAAAGATACGATGTCCAAGAGAGACATCCAAAAGGCAAAATGAATCCAGCTCTTCATAATACTGACCTGGAACAGAAAAAGCCACGGAGAAAAGACACACCTGCCCTGCACGTGTCCCCCTTTGCAGCAGGTAAAAGAGCTGGTGCAGGGCATTTTCAGGGGGTGATGGAAACAGGTCAAGAGCCTTACCATCTGGAGGTGCCAGAGGCATGGCCTTTGTCTTGGCCCAGCAATCTGTGTCTCAAAGAAGTGCCCAGGGGTGGAGCAGCATTTACAGCTGCCTTTCAGGTTTACCTTCATTGGCCGCTCCCCTGGGGCTGACTTGGAGCTGGGTGAGGATCAGAGCATAACTCATGCTTCAGCAGAACTGGTCGAATTCACTGAGCCAATGAAATAGAAATGTCAGTGGGTCCTTGAAAAGAGTTTAAATACCCTCCTCCCCAGGCTTCCAGGAATCTTGCCTTCTATGGCTGACAGCTGAGTCTCTCAAGACACCTGGATATATTTACCAAATCCTCAAAGGAAGAGAAAGAGAGAGCGAAAGGGAGAGAAAGAGAGCTGCAGAAATCATGATAGCTCTCTTAATATGTGTCAAATCAAACCAAAATATCTTGCTGAACTATGTGCACAACCCCACGTTATAGGGCAGGGCAGCCAGCATGTGAGGTATAGTCTTGTCCCTGAGAATTTTATGTACAAGTTGGGGAGAAAGACACATACAATCACAGTTAGAGTATAAGACGGAGTGCGTGTTTGTTTTCTATAGTAGTTGGGGGTGGGAGAATGGCTGAAGAGAAAATATGCTAATGTTTATTGACACCCTACTTAATGTTAGCTACTGAGTTTACATGTCTTGTGGATTTTCAAAAATCAGCTGAATAACACAATAACTATTATCTCACTTTACAGATAAAAGAAATTGAGAGAGAATTTAAGTAACTTAGCTACTCTAAAGTCTTCTGTTGATGAAATTGATGGATGGATGGCTGATGGGCTAATTGATGATGGGATGATTAGAACGATTGATGAATGGATCAAATTATGCTCACGTTCAAACACTGTCACATGACAGAGCTGAGGCTCCCGTCCAGGTCTGTCTCATCTGTGAGCAGTTTTTCATCGCACCATGCTATGGTTTGGACTGGTAGCATTTTAGCAATCCCGAAGGGACACTTGGGAGGAGATGAGATTTAGTCATTATTATAAAACTGTATTTTCCCATTATTGCATCCAATAACAAAATTGAAAGACGGCTCAGAACACATCATGAAAAGACAGTCAGGGGAGCAGACAGGGGTACTGACCTCTGAGAAGAGCCAGGCAAGGAGGAATGGAGCATGAGGAAGCACCTGTCTGGAGAAATGGACCAAGGACCAGTTGGGAGGGTCTGACCCTGCCTCGGCCATGTTTCTCATAGGTTACATGCATCCCTTCCTACACTGACCCTTCAACCCACCACACGTTTCCTCCAAGCTCTGCCTCTGCCCCACTTCTAGTCACCTTTTAAGACTCAGCCAGCTTGAAGTCTCTGCCAACAGACCCCTCCAAGGCCAAAATGAATACTTTTTATTCTGAACTAGCTCTGTATTAGAGCTGGGCATGCAAATACCAAGACTTGGCCCTCCCTTTTAGTATCGTCCTTATTCTTTTTGTTGCTGTTGTGGTAGCTGTTATTTAAATTGACTTACATCAAAGACTTTTTCGATGAAGTCATGAGAATTGGCCTGGGATTGCCCTGTGTTGCTGGTATTCACCTTGATATCTGGTCCACTCCCTCCTATATAGCCGTGCTCAATAAGTATCTGTTCATTAGATATTCCATTTGGCAATCATGGCTAAGCAGTTTCAGGTTCTCCATTAGGAGACTGATTATTTTCTGCTCATTCTTGTATTTGTTTTTATTGAAGTCCTTCTAGGGGAAGACTTAGTAGAGGAACAAAAATACTGACGGTCAGAGAGTTACCTTAGTACACAGCACTGAACGTGGGCTTTGGAGTCAGACAGGTGTAGGTTTGATCTCTGGTTCTGCTCCATTCTAGCTTTGTGACCTTGGGAAACAGACCCTAAGAGCCTCCTTCCTTTCATCCATCTCTGAAAGGAGAACCATAAAATCTGTCTCTCAAGGTTGTTAACACAATTAAATAAAGTATATAAAGCACCTAGCACAGTTCCTGGCTTATTGAAAGTCCTCAATAAATGTTAGTTCACCTTTAACTCTTTTCAAACTTATATTCTTTTTTTTTAACATCTTTATTGGAGTATAATTGCTTTACAGTAGTGTATTAGTTTCTGTTTTATAACAAAGTGAATCAGCTATACATATACATATATCCCCATATCCCCTCCCTCTTGCATCTCGCTCCCACCCTCCCTATCCCACCCCTCTAGGTGGTCACAAAGCACCAAGCTGATCTCCCTGTGCTATGCGGCTGCTTCCCACTAGCTATCTATTTCACGTTTGTAGTGTATATATGTCCATGCCACTCTCTCACTTCGTCCCAGCTTACCCTTCCCCCTCCCCGTGTCCTCAAGAACCTTATATTCTTTGAGATAAGTTAAATCATTTCTAAAGGTGAGAATTTTTCTAGTCACAGTATTTTACCTCTCCACAGAACCCTGCTGATTCAAGGAACTTCCTAAACTGTTAAGCTCTATTTCTCTGGGAATGAAGGCTGCTTACGTCCCAATATCGACATCCTAAGACAGCAGCTTCCCGGACAAATAAAAAATGTTTATCAAACAGTGCAAAGTACACAAGAGTTGGAGCAGTGGCCTGTATACATTATGGAATTCATTGAATCAGCAAATCTTTGGGTTGCAAGTATGTGCAATTATAGATAGTGTTCTATGATTCTAGCTTTCATTAGCATATTAGCTGAAGTACTTTATTTTTGAAGAGCCTTTTAGTATCTAAAGATTTGGCAGTAATCGAAATGCTAGTTAGGCTGATAAGAATAGAGCCTTCAGCAGAGGTTCAGAGAGACACACTGGTTCTAATAAGGATTTGAGAGGAACTCATAGGAAAATGCACTCCAGAGACATCTCCTCTCATTAGCCCTTGGCAAGTGAAGGCTGGACAGGGATTCACTCTCTTCTTTAAATCTCTAGCTAACTACCTTCATTCCCTGAGGTTAATGAGCTTCTCTGACAGCTTCCAACCATCAGACAACTCCTCTGAGCAGTGAGGAGGCATCTCGGGCTTCCTTGCCAGCCCAAGCTTTGCTCTCAATGTGACCCACAGTTGCCAGGGCCAAGGAACTGCAGGGCAGGGAGCACTGGTTTGGGATTGGTCAGATCTGCGTAGCCGAGACCTGCTTAAGAAGCAGTGAAGTCTTCAGTTGAGGTCTGTGGCAAAAGGAACTGGAGAAAGTAATGAATAATGAGGCTGCAAGCATTGAAGAGAAACTTCCTGAAAAATTGGCCTATGAGCTGTGAACACTTGGAGATCAAAGCTCAATATGGTGCTTGTAGAAAGGAGCCTGATGTGTCCTTTGAAAGTGACATCTCTTCTGTCCTGCCGGGAATAGAGCGCTCTCTCTGGTGTGGTTTACCAGAAGTGGTGGTGTCTTAGCCCTGGCTGCCTTAGATCTGCACACACCTGTAATGCAGGTGACTGGCTTTAGATGGTGCTCTGGCGGGGATCATGGCCTAAACAGCTTGCTGCAGGGCTAATTGACCCTTTAGAGACCTTGGACTAACAGCTTTGGCCTTAAAAACACATCAAGCTCTAAGAAGCAACCAAGTGCCCCTAAACTCTTCTACATAGAGAGTGGAAGGGAAAGAAGTGACATTTTTCTAAATCCTTACTATATTCCAAGTCTTGTGCTAGATGTTAGAATATCCTTTGAGAATCTCATAGTTTGGTAAGGAGACGGATGTCTTGTCCAGTGATTCCTACAATGTGTAAAGTACTTTAACAGCGGTTCATGTAAGGTGTGATTGAAGCATAAAAGAATGTTGGGCTAAATCTATCTTGGCGGAATCACCCCCTGTGGGAGATACAAATTATGCTTCCTCCAGTTTTACAGACGAATAAACTGAGGCTCAGACAGGTTACGTGACCTGCTCCAAGTTCAGTGGCCAATGAAGGGAAAGCTTTCTGGCTCTAGAGCACATTTCTCCAATAATACACCTCTGCTTATACAGGAAAATGTGAGGATCAGGACTGGGTTAAATCAGATAGACTAGTGTTTGTTAAATCTCATTCAAATGACCAAAGGCAATGATATGAAGCATCAGGGATAAGCACACAGTGATGACATATACATGCTACTGATTTAAGCCTCATCCTAAGCAATGATATCCATGAAATCAAGATTCTGATAAACTACCATATATTTTTTCATTATAAGACATTAAAATGAATGCTTAATTATGCTAATATAAATTCTAGTTCACCTCCACTTGAAAGTATCTCCTGTGTCCCTGTGGAAAACCTAGCCCACTTTGGGAAGGGCTGACCTTGTGATTTAACAGCCTCCTCCTTTCCCTGAAATCCCAGGCTTTTTTTTTTTTTTGGCCCAGATGCTTGTACAACTAGGTGTCAAGGATACTTAAAATAACCAGAAAGTTGACTAGGATCTGGGAATTTAAAGGCTCCTGTCCACATTGAACCCACCCAAATTTGGTGTAATGTGAAGAAATATCAAGGATGGAAGGATTGTTTGCTTGGGGGTCTCAGCATAGCTAATTCTATGTTCTTCTATCAAGATAGCCTTAATTCTAAATTAAAATCCAAACCTCTGTGCAACTGGTATAAGAGAAAATATCTCCCACTCTGCTTCATAAGTGATTTATGCAAAAGCCTTATTTTCAGCCAGACTCTTGAAATTGTTTTTCTCCTCCAATAAATATCAGCTAATTGGTAAAGAACCCATATGAACAGACTAGGGACTGAATCAAATGAATAATCATTAAGATCAACACATAGTTTTCATCAATTTGCCACTGTTGAATGGAGTCCAGTGTTGTAGAAAGGCCTCTCGTGGTGCACAGCTTTCCTCCCTCAAGTTTAGATCTTTATGAAATGCTTCATGAACAGAAAGGTCTCTAATTCTGAGAAGGGTGGGGAGTGATTCAAGGCACTGGTGGGCAAACAAAGCTGACTGACTGGAGTGGGATGACAGAAACCATGGAGGACTGGCCCTGAATCACAGCTCCCTTTCCTTTTATTAAAACAACCGATTTCACAATTCACAGGATGAGCAGAACCATCCAGACCTCCTTGGATAGTTTTTTCTGGGCTGATCAGTCCAGAAAATGGTGCTCAGGTTTCTGAATTCCACAGACTAGTAAACTTTTAAAAACAAGATATTGTGAGCCTAACACAGGGATAGCAACTTCGAATTTTTCCTAGTAAGGATACTGACAAAACAACCATCTAACACCCGTAAAATTTCATAAAAGAAAGGATATTTTAATCCCCCAAATAAGAAAAAGAATCATCTCAAAATAAAGGACAGAATTGTAGCCATATAGCTGTATGAAAAAAATTCACTGCATTTTCCTTATTTTCTCGTTTTGCTCTAAACCACATAAAATTTATCATCTACCAGCACTGACATTCAGAAACAGCATGTTCAGAGTCTCAGCTCAATATTTTCCCCAGATGTTAGTAAAATATGTTTAGTTTGACTTCATGAGGCTTACCAGTTCTTTTCAAAGGGAAAATAAACTAGCAAATTGTGAAAGGAGAGGAAGAACTGAGTTGCTCATGGCTGTAGCACTGTGCTAAGAATTATTACATACTTCTCATCTAGTTGTCACAATAACCCTTAATATAAATATTAATGCCCTCATTTTACATACCAGAAAACTTAGGTCTGAAGGTGTTATCTGGCCCAACACAGATTAAGTGAGTGGCAAAATGAGTCCAAAGCAGTTAGGCTCCAAAATCCATATGCTTCCATCCTACTGCTGTAAGCTTAAACGTAGAATGTAGAGAAGGGGGTGAAAGTTGCCTCTGACTCCTAGGTTGAGCATCTCTTATAACCATAACGGTGTTCTCACTCAGCCACAGCTCCTCTGGGAAGGCCACATAAGGCCCCTCAGTTCCCTCTCTGTTGGCACCTTTAGCAGTTAGCTTTGCAGACATTCAAACGTTTCTGCGTCGCCATGCTCCTGTGTACTGTCTATGCTGTTAAGGTCGTCTAATATTTTAATTAGAGGCACTTAATTGCAGATCTGTGCTTTGTTTTGCAGGTGTAACACTGCTCAGGGACGAGAGACCCAAAGTGATCATGGAAGATGATGAAAAAGATGGTGACAAATAGCTATTTAAAGATATTTCCCCTGAGACCACCTGTAAATAGGTTAGATTGGTTCCCTATGGCGACCTAGAAAAAGTAGACTTGTTTCTGCTCTCATTTTGTCATAGTCTCCCTTTAAGATCCAGACACATTTTCCCCAGGAGGCATACTATATCAGATTGCCAGTCACCTCTTTGTCTTCCTCTTCTTTTTTTGAATCTAGTTTCTATTCCCACTTCTTGAATTTTCATTGTCTGATGCAGTGGAAAGGAAGCAGATCATCCTAACTTGGGAGATAACAGGGAAAGCTTTAGTGCTCAGCATCTGCATCTTCTGGATCAATTCGTGGAACAAAGAGCGTGGATCACATGGGAAGCCTTTACTTCTTGGCTTATGCTGCTGGGCGGGACTTGACTTCACATCATCCAAATACTAGTTCAGGTTGGGGCTCCCTGTTGCCAGTTAGGGAAATGAGAATGTTTGGGTTCTAACTCACTGATTGCTTTGGAGAACATGGTCTTTTATCTCTTTTATCCTTTCTTAAGAGTCCAAGTGTCTCTTGTGACATACCTAACTAAGACCCTTGTAACTGATACCCTAAAAGTGAATATGTGAGCTGGGGGAGTCAACCCAACCAACCATGCCTTGACTGAAAACACCACAGGTAGAGGGTGCTGGTCTATCTGGGAAGCTTAGCAATATACCCTATTTATTTCTTAAAATGTTTCTTAACTATGTTGTCCTGAAATTTTGTGAGCTGTGTCACAAATGACCATTACTAATGATAGGTATAATACCAATGTTTGTGATGAATTTACTTTTTAAAAACTTAATTAAGATCAATGGAAGGCCATTCCTATACTTTTAGCAATCTCATTTATTTAGACCCCAATATGCTTTCTTGGATGCGAGGGAAAGATGTGGCATTAGCTAGTAAGCAGGAGTCTATGTATGACCCCTGCCCCAGCCTGCCGTCTGTGAGTGCCATGAGAAGGTTTTGCACGAGGGCCTCATCTATCAGGTGATGGACATGGGGAAAAACGAAAGCTGTCGTTCAAAGGTATAAAGGTGGATATTCAAACAGATCCTGCCTAAGTGATAATTTGGAAGCTCTGTATACACCCTGACTCCAATAGTTTGTTAATCCCTTCTGTCTTTCTGTCCTTCTCACAAATGTGGAAAAGATACAGGACCCTGCTGGTAATAAAGATGCTTCTGGTAATAAGATGCATTGCTATGTCTGGGTGCATTTCTCCTAAAAATACCCTATTTTACACTTATAAAGACCCTATATTACACTTATAAAGAGAAGAGGTTGCAAAAGAGACTCAAGGATTGTTTTGTTTGTTTTTGACCCACAGAGGTTTAAAAATGTTTGAATCAACATTAATATTTAATAATCTAATCAGGAGAATTTACATAAAATCCTAGATTTCCAGATTCTCTTGAGAAACCATCTCAAGGTCTGGCAACCTGAGCCTGATTTAGAAGCATGGCGACCATCAGCGGGCACTGAGCACCAGATGCCCTTTTAGGAGAAATATACATTCTCCAGCTCTCCATCTGCCCCACCTGGCGTATTTCACCCACTGACTTCACCCCCCAGCCCTCACGTTTGAGTTTGGAACCTCTGGTGAAAACCCATACGTTGTGTCCCTAATGATCTCTCCCTCTTTGATCCCACTCCACTTTTACTAGTGGTGGCCCCAATCACAGCTTTGGGAAGAGGGGAGCAAGATTGTGGCCAGGCTGCTGGTTGAAGCATAAGTGGTGAAACAGGCCACCATAAAGAAGCCAAATGCATTTACACGTATGTGGATAATAGGATTACATCACCACCAAGGGATTCTTAGTAAGAAAACACAGATGAACTCTCATTCTATCAGCTTCGCCGTACAAGCGTGGTGTACGTGCAGCCATGCCCACCGGTTGTGCTCAATAAACTCGCAGGTGCTCAGAAAAGCTCTCCTCATTTCTGATTCCTGGGGTGGGGTGGAAAGTAGACTGGCTGTTGAAGAGACAAAGGTCTTGGGCTCTTGCCCCAACTGTGCAACACTGAGCAAGTCCCTGGATTTCTCTGAGTCTGTTTCTTTATCTTGAAAATGAGGTTAATAATCCCCACTTTGCCTTCATAGTCTGAGAATTAAGTGAGATAATATAAGGCAAAGGGTGTAGTAAGCTTAAAAGCCTTATTCGTCTGTAACAGGATTGTTTTAAGACATTTTCAGAGTGAGGAATGTGCCTTTTCTATTGCCAAACCCCATTGCCTGGGTATTAAATCAGTAGCAATTATGTGGACTTGAATCAGAACCTCTGAAGAAATACTTCAAGTAGGGAGTCACTTGCGTAGCCTTAACTGAAAGACCAGCCCTCCTCTTTCCAGGAAGATGGTCTTTGTAATTCTCCCAGCCTCAAAGAAGCACTCACAGAAATGGTGAGGGACAAAGCCAGTCAGAATATCTAACCAACGCTGGATGTCACTGGGCGATTTGGATTGAAGCCAAATCTCCCTCACCTCCCTTGATGCATGTAGCCCTTTTCTAGGCAGGTAAAATAGAGGTTTAATGATTAGGATTACATTCGGATTAAAGTAGTTTTCAATACTTTGTGAATAACTTCCCTCCAACTAAATAATCATCATATTAAGAAACTAAAGAGCATTACATGGGAGCCCATTCAGAAAGAAGGCCCCAACTGAAGGCATCCCAACAGAACTGGCAAATCGGTCGGCCATCTGTTCATTTGGATGGCATCTACCCCAAGCCCAGGCTGCCTGAGAGGAGGAGGCGCTAGACATGAGACTCTTAGCTGCACGTAGCACTGGTGGCTTCATTTAAATCCAGATCCTCCTTAAAAGCTGCTGCCTGAGATCACACGGCCAGCTTCTAATGTTTAATTATTATCACCTGGAGAGGCCGGAGCCAGGTGCTGGGAAAGGACTCAAGCAGCGTTTCCTTTTAAATGCAATTAAATGAATTGCAGGCCTCCCAAGCCTGTGTTGTCCACATTGTTTTCTTAAAACAAGGACAGACTTAGATGACATGTGGTTGTGCAAATAGGTTGATTGAGCACTTACTTTTCCTAGTTACATGATGGATTGTGTAGACTCTCTGTCATCGTGTGTAAATAAGGCTCCCTTGTCACTTGTAATTTCTAAGTGTGGAAGACTTACTCAGAAAACTCCCCAAGGCAGTGAATGAATGCAGAGAAAATAGATGGACTGAAAATCTCCTCCTCCTGGTCTCCTGGACACAGGATTGCCTTTGAACTGGCGTTAAGGTATCATCTTCACAGAAGTTCAGAACACAATAATGACCATAATTCCTGACCCCCAAAAATCAGGGCAGGAGACTCTCCACAGATAAGTGTATTTACAGGGAAAACAATGTAGTATTTGAAATGTGGTCTGCCCTGGAAAAATCCAAGATATCAGCTTATTTTTCTCAAGAAGAAAGGATAGGTATTTCCTAACTTACAGTAGCAGGTCCTTCCAACAACGTGAGACTCCTCGTCTTCAGGAGACTTGCTGAGAAGAAGCAGCAGAAAATGGAAGATAACTGAGCTCCTCTGAACCAACGTCACTCTTCCAATCTGGTGCCAAATGGGAATTTTGAGAGTTGCATAAAAACAGCGAACCAAGGCTTCCCTGGTGGCGCAGTGGTTGAGAGTCCGCCTGCCGAGGCAGGGGACACGGGTTCATGCCCCGGTCCGGCAAGATCCCACATGCCGTGGAGCGGCTGGGCCCGTGAGCCATGGCCGCTGAGCCTGCGCGTCCGGAGCCTGTGCTCCGCGGTGGGAGGGGCCACAACAGTGAGAGGCCCGCGTACCGCCAAAAAAAAAAAAAAAAAAAAAACCAGCGAAGCACAGATCCTCACATCCTTACAATTATGTGTTAGTCCTCCAGAAAAACAATATTTATCCATCAAATCATGTATAATCTATATTTAAAATGTACTGTTTAATCATTACTTAAATAATGCCCTTCATGAAAAGAACAGCGTGCTCTCAGCCCTTGCATTTGTTCGATCTTTTTCCTCTATCGTCTCGTTTGATCCTCGAAAGCAATTGTAAGGAAACTAAATAGCCAAGGAAACTGACTTGGAGGAGAAGCCAGGATGGAAACTCAGGCCTCCGAACTCATGAGTGCTGCGATCCTGGCAGCTGGGTGTGGAGGAATGACCACTGTGTACAACCTTCTGCAGCTCCTAGCTGCTGGGCACCCAGGGTAGTTCCTACGGGCTTGTCACGGGTCCTAAGGATTGCCTTAGGGGGAAGGTGTCTGAAACATCCTCTGGTATAAGTAGAGTCAAGGTTGTGCCCCTCCTGGAGTTATATAACTAGAGCCTTTATACCAAACTGACCCTCAGTTACCAGCACGGGGCCGCCAAACAGCAGCAGTGATACAGACAAAGTCAGGTTAAGAGACAGGAGTTTGAAAGGTGTGTGAAACCTGGAGACAGGGTGGGGAGGATGTGGGATTGGGGAGAGGTTGAGGCCAGTGGTAGATCCAGGTTCTGGAATCTTGAATATCTGGGTGCTTTTCTTCTGCAATTTCTTTAGCAACTTACCAGGAATATTTTCTGATGGCACCCTGGCTTTCCCTGCTCCCTGAACACTCTGTGGTTCCCAGCTACCCCCAGAACTCAAGAGGGCACATGCTAGTGAGGGGCCCTGGAGTTTAAGCTTTATTAGCTCCTTGATAAAGCTGCCCCTAGCAGGCAAGAGACAGCTGTCTGCCCGTACTATGAGGGAAAGGGAGCTGCTATGAGTCTGAGCAAGTCTGGCCACCTGTTTCCTTCACCCTTTTTTGCAGTGGTTCTCAAATAGTATATATTCACCACACAATTTCATTAACCAGATTTTTTAGCAGGATGATTGCTGGAATTAAAAGGTGAATATTAATAACATAAGAGTGCCCATTTCAGGAAATTCAAAAAAGAAGACTTTCTAGAGTTCTTGTAGTGTTGACGAGGTGGTCCTTCAATGCTGAGTGACTGATACAGCGCTTTACTGCCCTGGTCAATGCTATTATAATTTCTTGGTATTGAGTTCTCACTTGTCCCGGGAAACATAGCTCTTTCCTTGATCCCTCTATCCTTTCCCCAGCCACATGTTACCTTCCCACCCCATCCCACTGCATGACCACATGGCTCTGTGTTCCACCTGAAAGGCAGTAGCTGGAACAAGAATGAATCCCACACATTCATTGAAATGAGCCATCACACATAGGAGAGGCTTGAGGCATACCAGCCAATACCCATTGCTCTAAGGCTTCTACCCAGAAAGAAAACAAGTACCATGGCCAATCCCGCTCCTCCCTAAGCCCCTTAATCCCACAGGAAAGCTTCTTGCTTCCATTATCCAGTGTTTGGGGGATCCTTTTGTTGAAGGGAAATCATACTGAGAAGGCTAGCATGTAGAACACATCGAATCTGAAGAACTGAGTGGGAATACGATAGGAAGCCCCATGATCACCCCCGCCTTCCCTCCTCCTCCCATCACCTCCTTTGATGGCCTTTAAGGAAACACTAGGACTTTGCCAGGCAGGGTCAGAAGCCCTGTAACTAGATAAGTAAGGAGGCCAAGCATTCCTTCAGCTGCCTCCAGCATGAGAGGCCTCCATTCACACTCAGCCCCAAGCTTCCCGTGTCCAATGGGATGAGGGTTTTCATTGTGTGCATAATGTATGGGTTTTAATATGCACGTTTGCAAGCTCCGTCTTTGATATACCCTGTGCATTTCTGAATAGGAGCAACATCCCTGGCGATTCCTCAGTCTGAGCAGCAGCCAAACCTGCAGTCGCTCTCCTACAGAGCAAAGCAAAAAGCCAGCAATAAAAAAAACTAAATAGCAAATCAACAGGGTGTAGTTCTTGAACAAATGCACATTCATAATTTGTAATTGTGTAGTTATAAATCCCCTCCTAGGGCTTTGCTCTAATGACCCAAAACAGAAAGGAAGCCTTTATTTTCTTCTGCATTTGGGTATTTGGTGACAGAGCAATGTACATTTGCCAACAGTACAAATATTTATATTTTTTTAGTACTTTAAAAGCATTATTTCAGGTGTAGTGGAGTTCCAGATAATCAATACCTGATTTTACCAAACCCTGCCTCTGAAAAAAATTCTTATCAGTCTATCAGATATTAATCTTAGAGAGAAAAGAGTATTCTTGGTTTCTCCCAAGAGGTTTAAAGACACAGGCTCCATCACCAAATCCCCAGTAGAATGCTTGTATGTGTATATGAGTGTATGCACATAAATCCAACCAAAGCCAAGCACACAATGGCTTGTCAAGAGGCAGAACATTCTGGGGTCCATTTCATTTCAATCTCAACCCTGATTGAGAGGCATAGAGGAAGAAGTCAACAGAAAGAGAATTCTAGAGCAAAGGTTATGTTTGTCATTCAGAGATGATAGGATCCCAATTACAGGGCTCATTTATTACGGTGCTGAAATTAGGAAACAACACCAAATTATTTGGAACAGCGCTGACCATAGAACTCCCTGTAATGATGGAAATGTCCCTGTAATGATGGAATGTTCTAGGTCTGTGCTGTCCAATATGGTAGGCACCTTGTGCCAACTGAGTACTTGAAATGTGGCTAATGAACTGTGGAACTCAGTGTTTAATTTTACTTAATTTTGAAGAATTTAAATAGTCACATGTGGGTAGTGGCTACTGTATTGGGCAATGCAGGTGTGGAATGTTAAACTATCTACTTCAGGAGGCTGTGGTTGGAAATAGAATCAACCATCCAAGCAGTCTGATGGAGGACATGGGGCCCAGGGGAGCCTGGAGCTGCCACTTGTCCTCCAGGAAAGAAAATAAGCCAGCACTTCTCTCTGGGGTGAAGACAATCAGATCTCCCAAGGCACAACCCATCAGCCCACAGGTCACCAGCCTGTTTCTCCCATTTGCTAATAAGGGTCATTCTAGGCCAACCAAATCCCCAAAGTATGAGAGATGCAGCATTTGTTTTATCTGGTTCTGTTTTTGACTGTCTTGTTTTGGAAGTTATTTCACAGTTCTTGTAGTCAATTTTCTGTTCTGAAGTTCTGGAATTTATGTTAATTCATTTATATGTATGTATTCTCTCATTCCTCGGGTGTTTATGGATCATCCACTGTCTTCTGAGCACTGAGGTTCAGAGATAGAATCAGACACAGTCCCAGGCTTCCCTGGGCTCACACCTTCCTGGAGGAAGCCACCAGCAAATATCGATGACCCACGATGTTCAGTGCTGAACAAATGTCAGTCCGGGAGCCCAGAAGAGCTGTGGGGCAGGGGATGCTCAGTGCTGTCAGGGAGGTCTTAGGAGAATTCACAGAGGAGGTGAAATTTGGGCTTGCTTTGAAAAGGAATGGAAAGGAGGGAGTATTTCAGACCTAAGGATGCCTGAATGAAAGCAAAGCAGGGTGGAAGCAAAAGAATCTATTCCACCTCCTATGGGGATAAATCTTTCTGCCTAGAACCTGAGTTTTTTGGGGTTTTTTTTTGGCGGTATGCGGGCCTCTCACTGTTGTGGCCTCTCCCGTTGCGCAGCACAGGCTCCGGACGCACAGGCTCAGCGGCCATGGCTCATGGGCCTAGCCGCTCTGTGGCATGTGGGATCTTCCCGGACCAGGGAATGAACCTGTGTCCCCTGCATCGCAGGCAGACTCTCAACCACTGCGCCACCAGGGAAGCCCAGAACCTGGGTTTTGTACCTTGTGATCAGGTGGACTTGGTTTGCTTTCAGGCTTCACACCACTGACTTGGGACTTGACCTTAGACCTGCATCTTTACCTCCTTGGAGTCTTGCTTCCTCACTGGCAAAAACAAATGATACATGTAGATTTTGTTAGGTTTTTGTGAGGATTAAATGTAAAAACACTTGTGAAATTTTCTAGTCCTCATCCTGGCAAGAAGGAGGGATAAAAGTTAATTTTCTGTCTTCATTCCACTGGACAGCTAATCTTCCATGTGGGCCTTTCTCGGAAACAGCTGCCCCGGCCCAGAGAACCACTTGACAGGCCTTGTCTGGGGTTACCTTGGGTTGAATGAATTCCATTTGTTCCTCCTCGAAGGATTTGCTCTGGCAGGAATGACACATTTCATAAAAACTCAACTCCTGATACACCACAAGTCTTCACAGGGTAGACACTTGGTGAGGAACCAGTGAGAAAAACGAGTATAATATGTTTTGCATTTTTGAAGATTTTCTCTGTTGCATGATAATTTTAAAATTGAACAATAGCAGTAAATTTAATCTCAGCAATACCTGCGGAGTTTGAATCTAAAGCACCCAGTAGGTGACACACCTGTTTCCACTGGGGAAGAATGGCTCACACCAAGGGTATTAGAGGAAGGGAGGGCTACCACCGATAATTCCCACCCAGATTGTTGACGAGAGGCCAGGTCCAAATCTTAAGCTCAGTCCAGTAAGGAAAACAGGATCTGGCAAGTGAAGGATGCTTGGGCTCAAAAAAGAATCTCGAAAGATCTCCCTATAATCCGGGATCCATAATAGCTACGTAAGACACATTTTTCTGATTGAGTCACCTTTGGGATGCAAAAAATTTTTAACTGTCCTCAGGACAATTCTGTATAGAGATCATGCAAACATAATTGATACAATGAGGAGCTCTGGAACCAGACCCCTGGGATACCGCCAACAGCTCAGTCGTTTGCTAGCTATGCCTCTGTGGCAAGTTACTGAACCTCTCTTAGCTTCAATGTCTTCGTCTGTAAAAACTGTTCGGTTATACCGCCTTTCCAGGTTGATGTGACAAGCAATGGAGATCATGCATTGAAAGCCTCTGGTTCCCTAGACATTAATTCAGTCTTGGTTCACCTCTCTTTCCCATCACTTTCCTCTTGGTGTCTGAGACCTTGTTTACACCATTTAGGTGGTTCACCAACAGATACTGTGCTGCACAAAGTGCACATTCAACACATACACGCACGCACACACATACACACACACACTGATGTCATCCTTTCAGCTCAATCAAAACAATTCAGGATCACTGATCTCCAGTCTCAGTTCTGCTCCCTTCACTCTACTTCCTCCTCAGCCCCTTCACCGGGCAAAAAAGAATATGAAGGATGGACAAAAAAAGAAAATGACACTGCAGAGGGAAGAAGGAAGCAACAAGTAAAGGAGACCCAAAATCTCCTGGTAGGTCAGAAAATCTAATGACTAGATCAGAAAATGCAAGGAGATTAGGGAAAATAAGAAGAGAAAATTACAGGGAGGCAGACCATGGAGGGCCTTGCAGGCCATGCACAGGACGTGGACCTTCATCGTCCCGTCAACAGTCAGCCATGGAGTGGGCATTACAGGAAGGGGTGATGCCGTGGTTTGTGTTTCGCTGCGTGGGGGTTGGGGGTGGGTGTGGATTGGGAGTTGGTCCCTGAGGGAGGCAGGTAAGGGAATCAGGAACCACAGCTCAGCAAGCCAAGCTCACGGAAACCTGCAGGACCCTAAGGATGGAAAGGGGAGCCTGAGGATCAATGGGTGAGTTGGTTTAGCTCTTTTCAGAAGCTCCAGCCAATCACTGGCTAGAAATCACCTCCTAAAACAACTAAGCACAACGTCATTTGAGGGGTGGGAGGGAGGGAATGATACTTTTTAATAAGTAGGCAAAATAGGAATACCTTTTTCACGATGCTCCAGGCATGGGCCAACCTTCCAACACATTAACCTCTTGCCACCAGGCTGATCTGACTCACGTTCTGGCCGAGGGAGAGGGAAGAGATGGGTAGGAGGACATTACTTTCCCTGAGTGACGATTTTGCATTGTTTATTTTCCCAGAGCTCCACCCCGCCTCTGAATCTGATAAAGCAGAGAGTTACTCAGAAAGGACTCGCCCCAGTGGAGGAGAAACTATTGATGAAAAGGGTACATCAACCCAAAGATTGATTGCCTTGCAGTGAACACACCTGTGCAGGTGTTTCCACACCCACCCAGATGTTCCCGTTCACTGTGTAGAGCCAGGAAGCCCAGAAACGGGCTGTTGGAGGAGGGACTTTGGTGTTTCATTTTCCTAAGACATTTACCTGGGAAAGTTTCTCCATCCTGAGTCTCTACTCCCGCGTGGTTTTATTCATCTTACGGTGGTACCAGCTGAATTACAATAAACAGCCGATTTTAGGCTGTTTTGGATGGACTCAGTCATTTTTTGGACACCAACTCTGATGCCTTGATTTTACGTGTCAACTTGGGTGGGCTAACATATTCAGTGGTTTTGTCAAACACCAGTCTAGATATTGTTGTGAGGTAATTTTTAGATGCGATTAATTTAAATCAGTAGACTTTTGAGTAAAGCATTGGGCCTCATCTAATAGTTGATGGCCTTGAGAACAAAGACAGAGATTTCCCAGAGAGAAAGAAATTTGGACTCAAGACTGCAAAACAGAAACCCTGTCTGAGTTTCCAGGCTTCCAGCCTGCCCTACAGGTTTCAGATTCGCCAAACCCCACAACTGCATGAGCTAATTCCTCAAAACCTATCTCTCTCTCTCTCTCTTGCTCTCTCTTTCTCATTGTGTGTGTGTGTGTGTTATTGGTTCTGTTTCTCTGAATAACTCTGATGAATATACCCACACACATAGAGTTCTTCATTCCCACAAAATGTGTTTGGTCTATTTTAGGTTTAATAGTTAATATGGCTAAAGTCAATAATGATGAACTATAAACCCAAGGGACACCTTTTGGATTAATTGGTGGATGTTCTTGGATCTGATTCTCAAAAGAGAGGGTTAGGGCTTTCCTGGTGGCGCAGTGGATGAGGGTCCACCTGCTGCTGGAGGGGACATGGGTTCGTGCCCCGGTCTGGGAAGATCCCACATGCCGTGGAGCGGCTGGGCCCGTGACCCATGGCTGCTGGGCCTGCGTGTCCGGAGCCTGTGCTCCACAACGGGAGAGGCCACAACAGTGAGAGGCCCGCGTACAGCAAAAAAAAAAAAAAAGAGAGAGAGGGTTAGTAGAACCCTGAGGTCTCATCAATTAGGGGACAGGAGGACGGCTTAGGTGGGTGGAAAAAGTGATTCATCTTGATACTGAGGTGAGATCGGAAGATGGTTCTATCGTTTTAGGGAGAAGTATCAGGTTCTGAGCTTGGAATTTCCATTTTTAAGGGAAAGCCATTCCATAGCTTGATTTGTCCCAAGGAAAGAATAAGAATGATTGGCATTCTGCTGATGTCCATTTTCTTATATTCCTTAGATGAAGATGAAACAGTCTGTCTCAAAGAACACATACATATTTATGAAATACATTGACTTATGATGCCTCATTTGTCACCTCTCACAAGGACAGAGATTGAGTGCCTCTTTGTCTTCTCCTTCCGGCTCTTCTCCGATTACCTGGATCACATCTGAGCCCCATAATTCAAGTAGGGATGCTGGGCAGGGATATCTACTCCTCAGGGTCCTCCCATGTGTACGTGTGTATCTCTTAGCCAAGATGGATTCTAGCAAAGAAGCCTATGGGTAGGCTATGGGTAGGTTGCCATCTTCTACTATGCGGTGGTGCCTCCTCTCTTTTTGACCTTCAAGGAACCTTTCTGCATGTGTGTAGCTGGGAAGGTCTCCTGGACTTTGAGAATGAGGAATATGTGGTCTTCTATCTAGGCAGGGCACGGCTTCTCCCGCCTCCTGCTATTTTGTAGTTTCTGTCCACAGAAGACGAACTCCAGCTGCTCAGCCTGGGGCCCATCTATCTCCAGCCTCACTACTAGTAAGTAATTGTGCTTATTCAAGAATAAAATAAAAACATTATCGTTTTCTTCAATTTACATATCCATAATTGTTTAATGGCTACTAAGCTGTTAGAACATAATACTTAGTAAGTTGTTTGGAACTAACAACTTAAAAAACAGAATAGGAATTTCTTTAGAACCCAAGTCCTGAGAAAAAGCTGCTGAGACAATGAGAAAGTTTGGGAACCTCTGCAAATTAAAGTCTTGCTACTCAAAGTGATACCAGCACTTTTGGTATCCCCTAACAGCTCATTAGAAATGCAGAATCCCCTGCCGAAGCCAAGTCAGAATTTCATTTTTTACAAGGGACGCCGCGGGGGATCCCTAACACTTGATTCACATTTGAAAAGCACTGCATTTTAGCATCATAAGGGCAGTATAAGCAAAAGGCCCACACCTGTTAGCTCCTCATCAGACCACACAGAGAGCCTCCATCTGAGCAGTCAGAACTCAGATCCTGCCCCGCTGACGCTTACTAGCTATGGATCTTGGGTAACACTGTGAACTCTGAGCCACAATTTCCTTACTTGCCAAGGGAGAATGATGGCTGATCCTGTCTCTTCGAGGTGATTAAATAAAGGTTAAGCGAGACAATGCTTACAAAGTAGAATGCCTGGCCCAGAATAGAACAATAAACTATGGTTTCTTTTTGCTTCCTGGGTCTGCAGCTCTAGGTCAGGTGACTGTCTTCTTTTTCTACACCTTTGAAAGGTCACAACTGCAGGAGGGAGAAATCAAATTTCATATTCAGTCATTGGATTGATGACCACACCTACTACGATAGCCAAGCAAATGTCAACACACCCTCTATTTCCAGGTCTTGAACCAAAGGGTGCAGCCTGGAAATGTGTGTAGGTTTGCCTTAGGGATTTCACTGTGTCCCTACAATATGGGGAAACACTGCAGACAGGCTAACAGGCAGAGAAGAATTTGCTTCGGGGGTGGTGGTGTGTATGTGGTAAAGTACACATAACAGAGCATTTACCATCTTAACCATGTTTAAGTGTACAGTTCAATGGTGCTAAATATATTCATATTGTATAACCAGCTATCCCCGGAACCCTTTTCATCTTGTAAAACTGAAACTCTGTAACTAAACCCTAACTCCCCTCCCTCCAGCCCCTGGCAACCACCATTCTACTTTCTGTCTCTATGAATTCAACTACTCCAAGTACTTCATAAAAGTGGAATCACACAGTATTTTTCTTTTGTGAATGGCTTATTTCACTCAGCATAATGCCCTCAAACTTCATCCATGTTGTAGCATGTATCAGAATTCTCCTCCTTTTTAAGGCTGAATAATAAATAGTCCAGTGTATAATATACCACATTTTGTTTATCCATTCATCCATCTATAGACACTCAGCTGTTTCCACATTTTAGCTATTGTGATTAGGGGGACTGTGAACACGGTGTACAAATATCTCTTCCAGACCCTGCTTTTGATTCTTTTAGGTATATACCCAGAAGTGGAATTGCTGGATAATATGGTAATTCTGTTTTTAATTTTTTGAGGAACCACCTTACTGTTTTTCACCACTTTACATTCCTACCAACAATGCACAAGGTGTGGGGTTTGTTTTTAAGTTCTTTTCCAAGCAGCATGAATGAATGACCTTGCCTGACAGACAAGGACACATTCTCCCCTACGACTGTGAGCTCCCAAAGCTGAGGGACACTACCTCACTCCTACTGGATTCACCGCACACCTAGGGCAGTGCCTGGAAACTAGAAATGTTCAATTAGTGTTTGCTGAGGGTTGTCCCCAGCCAGCCTCCATTCTCCTCTAGCCTGAGGGTAGCTTTTCCTCCTGCAGAGCATCGCCACCTGCTGGAGAAATTGTCACATTGCAGTTTCCTGTCTATTGTTAGTGCCTTTAATACTCAGCAAACGTTGATTTGCAATAATCAGATTTTTGTGATCCTTTAGACAAGACTGAGGTTTATTTTTTGCTTTGTGAAGTTTTTTTTATCAGAGATAAAAATGTAATAGAGTTAACATTATGGAGGCACAAACAATTTGTCTGTGTGCGTGTGTGTATGTATGCAAGAAAGAGAAGCCAGGTAACATTCCAAACCGTAAAGTGTGACAACGGTGTGAAAGGACACGGGAGGCTAAGGCCAAACCAGGTCAGCCTCGAAGTATTTTAAAAGTGGCCATTTAATGCAGTTAACATTCTCATTGCAAACCATTTGTTCATTATAACAGCTCCTCTAACTCTAGCCATCGCTGCAGGAAAAAAAATAAATGAACACCACTACCATTAACCTAGTTTGGTCTCTTTGTCTTCACTTACAATAAAACTATTCCTGTTGAAACCTAGTATCAAGCATTTAGCTTTTCAGCAGTTCAAACTGAACTCCCCAAAACAGTAGTCTGAATTCATTCTCTCACATATGAAATGTTCCCCCACTCCAAAGAAATTAGATGTACTGTAGTCAGTCTAAAGCCTAAACTCACGTCTATTTCTTCTGCCACAACCATTCTGAAATACTCTGATTTGGGTCCTCATTAATGAGAGGAATGAACAGGTGATTTAAGCCTTGGTTGCATCAGAGGACTGTAATGTAGGTCAAGTAAGATAATACAACACCTGAAAAACATAGTAACAGAGTAGATGCTCCATAGACATTTGTTTGCTCTCTCAGTGGGAGTTTCTCTCCCCAGCCCCCATCTATGCTCCACCACCTCCCTGCCACCACCATGAAGCCAAGGCCATGGTGGCAGGCCATGAAGCCATGCCCCAGATGATGGGGTTGGTCCTGGGGGTTATCCCTTCATACCTCCTTCCAGCAGCTCAGCCAAGCAGGCCAGGAGGAGGGATTGTGTAGTTGAGAAGGAGTAAGGAAAAGCTGGGATAAACATAATCTCATCTCAAACAGGTGTTGCCTGAAAAGACGCGTGGCTAGGCGAAGAGGTGTTTCTGAAAGGGCACCCTAAAGGGCAGTAATTTCCACAGCACCAAGCACTTCAAAAGAGGCCCTCAAAGGGCCAGGATGACATCAAACCCGTCGGTTCCCTGGGGAGGGAGTGAAGCCAGGGCTTTGGGCTCAGGCCGGGGTTCAACCACAAGCTTCAGCTGTCGCCAGTCGTGTGGCCTCATGCAGGGCACTGGATCCTCTGAGCCTCTGTTTTCTCCTGTGTAGAACAGGGATGGTCATTCCTACTCATGACGCGATAAGAATATAATGGTCTAACATGTGAAAGCCTGCTCTGTAGAGACCTTCTCATAGGCAGGGCTCAAAATGTGTTTGTCCCCTTTGGAGAAACACCTGGTGCCCCTCCTGGTCTCGCCCCCGACCCGCGAAAACATACATACATACCTTACCTCACCGCATACCCCTATGGATGCCTCCACCTGTCGGCCCCCATCCTCAAGTACTTGGTCTCCTAAATCAGTGGCAACATGGACACTTTAAATGACTCAATTTCCTAATTTTGACTTGACTCTCTCTCCTACATCTGCACTGTCTGAGATCTGATATGCATGCTCGTGCAGATTCCATTTCCTATCTCACTCTGCAAAAGGTAGGCACGACACAGGCACACCACAAAACGTCAGTCAGTAACCAAAGCTGTCTTTTGCTATGAAGGGTTAGAACACAGCATTTGGTTTTGCTGTCACGGAACTCCTTTTCTTTGGGGGATGCAATGAAGTCACCCACCACCCCACTCTCTAATGTGCCAAGAGAATAATATTGACATGGATGCACTGAAACTAGTGGTTCTATTTTCCCAAGGGGTGAATGACTGACATGCAGACTCATCATTGATGAGTTTGGGTAAAACATTTTGGTGTATTTGAAAAAACTGAGAAAGTGAGTGACTCTAATGCCTAGATTAAAATCCTTTTCCAATTCAGGTCATTTCCAATTCTTCACTTACATCAAAATTGAAATAGAACATATTTAAGTTGTCAGAATAAATATTTGATGCTAGATTACCACAGGCTTATTGTGGGTACGTTACCCACAAAGAGTTAAAAGATTTAAAGAACACTGCCACTTTTTAGTTTCTTAATTTCTACCTATCCTTCAGATGTCTGAGAACTGCCCCCCTACAGCAGTTAAGATAAAGGGAAGCAAACAGGAACATAAGAAAAAACAGTAGCTTGTAGTTTCAATGGTGTCAACAACTGAAATCATAAGATCACATCAGCGCTGGATAATTGCCCAGAGAACGCAGTGTGCGCACGTGCACGCACACACACACACACACACACACAAATTCTGTTTTTTTTTTAAAAAACTAAAATGTAAGCATCTTAATGGAACTTTAGGGAAGCAAGGTCTTTTACTTAGGAATAGGCTTCAGAGGTAGCAAGAGAAATAATAACAGTTACTCAAAGAAATATGTTTATTTTTCTCACACAACACTAAGTCTCAAGGAGTCAGTCCAGAGATGGTATAGCAATTCGGTGATATAATCAGAGCCACGGGCTCTTTCTAGCTTTCTGCTCCATTTACTTTCAGTATGTTGGACTTTATTTCCATGCTCATCAACACCTCACAGACCCAAGATGGCTGCTGCACATCCAGGCTAAAGTCTCTATTCCAGGCAAGAAGGAGAACTGGAAAAGGCAGCTTATAGCTCATTAGCTGAAACTGTGTCACATGGCTGCCCCTACATGTAAGAAAACTGAGGAATTGAATGTTAACTTTTACAGCTTCTCCAGGAGAGACAGGTGAAAAGGAAAGGGTTTAGAAATGGAGATTGTGTGAGCATATGAGCATACTAGGGATAATAAAGTAATGGTACTGTAATTAAATGGTAATTAATTAATTAAATGGTGCTGTAAATAGTTTATTTACACTTATATTTAAATGTCACAGGTATTGTCTTTTATTTAGCATTCTGTCACTATTACATATTACATTTACTATTACATTTACCAGGACTTCTGCAATTTGTCTCCCAATATGTCCCCCAATTTTATTTTATTTTCTCCATAGATTAAGATTTCTTAGTGTGTTCATGTGTGTATTATTATTGTTTTTAAACAATAGGACTCTTCAAGGCCCTGTGTTTGCTAGCAGAGTAAACCTATTCAGAAATGGAGCAACACTGTTATGAGAATGAGAATGGTTTTCTCCACAGGCACCTGCCCTTTTAAATTCCAAGATTCATCCAGCTAAAAACTATCATCATTAACAATAAAACTTCCTTTTATAAAGGAAAAAAAAAAAAAGATCTCAGGGAACTCAGCAAACATTTCATGCCTCTAAGAGACACCAGGTGGCAGTGCAGCGTAAGAAGTAAGTGGATCTAGTTGGATCCATACCTTGATTCCATCAAATTGAATAAATATAATTTTTAAGTGTGTGCCTTATCCAGATCCTTGTGCCACCAGTTCATCATGGTTTCAACCTCATTTCCAGAAATGAGCTATTCATGATGCCCTTTGGGTGACACACATTTCATTTGGCTTATTAACATAAAAATTCTCTTCAGATGGGAGATTGTTTACTGGAAACACAATTGTGTTGTCTAATGCAACATCACCCAAGGCATTTTAGGAAATGATGAGTTCACAACCTGATATTTGTGTCCACAACTCTGGGTCATATGGGACCTCCATGGGTAAATGTTTGTGGGGCAGAATGGCTTAGGCAAACTACCTACTTTTAAGGGTGAGGCTCTAAGGGCTAGAGCTGCATTCTTTTCTTCTCCAGGAATTTTGAATCCAAAGATAAAACAGAGACACATATGAAGAGCAAAGTTGCTTTTTTTTTTTTTAAAGAAAAGTATAATGGCACTTTAATCTTCAAACATATATTCCTTTTTCTGAATCCACTGAGATTTCAGACTAAGCTATACACCTTCATCTGAAATGATATAAACTGAGTTGATAACACAGATGTTTACTTATGGACTAGCTGCTATTATTACTCAACAAATTAACTTATTGGGTTTGTGGTGTAGGGAGGAGGAGGGTTTTTTTTTTTTTAAAAAGCTTTCGCCTATACAATCAGGAAGCAAGCTGAAAAGGGTTAGTCTATTCATCTTGACAAGATATTCAGGACTGAACAGTGCCAAGCATAAGGGAAATCTAACTCTTTTCCTATGAATCCCAGAATTCTGCAGAAGAAAAAGATGACTCACATACAAGAAAGTTCTTTAAAAGCATCACTTTATTTGCTATAAGAATATAATCTGGCCTGTCCATACAACCCATCATGCAAAAAAACATGGTAGGCATTTTACAAGCAATGCAGAATTTCAATACTTGTACATTTGCTCAATTGAAAGATTAGCAAAGGCTGAAAAGTAACAGCTTGGGATAAAAGAATACAGAAGGAGTCAACTTTCTTCCTCAGGATCATGGCTTCCAATGCCAAGGAGCACAGTCAAGAAAGCACAGCTACAATCTCAATACCTAAGACTGAAGATATTGAGGGACAGGTGAGGACCATCATTTGTGGGTTGATCCACTGGAGGCCACTACCCCATGGACAGTTTCACTGTGTGGCCAAATAACTGTGCAGCAAGCACTAAGGCATCTGTATACAAACAGGTAGAAATTACCTGTCGAGTTAATCTAATTCAGGTTGATTAGACTCTACCAGCCTGCAGAAGGGTCCTCTTGCTCAGGCACCAAGCAGGGAGCTAAGAATTAATTGCTTCCTTAATGAAAAGTCGCAGTGATTTTCCTTTCTGTATAGCAATTAAATTTCCCTGAAATACCATTGTAAAGCACATTATAAATAAATTTCTCAATAGCCTGATGGGCACTAAACTCTGGTGCAGACTCAACTTGCAAAACTGTGGTTTATCGGAAATGAACGTGGAGAATAAGAAGAGAAGATGCTACGCCTTTTACAATCAGACCCCAAATGCTGTGGCTCAGGGTACAGTCTCCTCTTTGAGGGGCATCCCAGAAAGTTTTCTCAGCAGTGGGATGCTCACGGCTACCTCTGCTGTGTACCTATGACTCTCCAGGCTCAGCCATAGCAAACAAAACCTACGTTATCCCTAATCTTCATCACAAAAGGCAAGAGTGGGGATTATGAAGCCCATTTTCTAGTCAAGCAAACTGAGCCTTTTAAAGGTTATGCCATTTAGACTGAGGACCTGCAACTAGTTATAGACAGAACAGGCTTGGAGATCAGACCTGACAGACAACAAACCTGAAGTTTTCCACCGCACCAGACCATTTCTGAAGGGATCAAAAGCTATTTCTGACCTTGAGATTTTTCTCACCATTTCTGTGAATTTAGTCCCAAAGTAAAAACTTTAGGGAGAGATACAGAAAGGCTCAAAAATGCCACCATGAAGAGAGGTAAGTTATAGACCTCTATCCCGCCAACAGCTGTGAGAGCAATTGGGCTCCCAAAGGGACTCAGATCTGTGGTCTGTTGGGAAGATGACCTGAAATTTAACTTACAGTCACCTCCAAACTTATGGAGAAAAATCTGCCAATAAGGAATTCAAATTAGCTTCAGCATTTTATACTCTCTTGAACCAGGACCATAAGACTAAATGGACATTTCCTGGGTAAATCTCAAACCAGGAGTCCCTGAGGTACAGGCATCCCATTGACTTCTGGCATTGTCTACTGTGAGTGAAGAGGAAAGATCGGAGAAAAGCAGATCCAAAATCCATCTCCTATAAACTCTCATGTTCTTAAAGGTACAGCGAGGCTATCAGGCATGAGGCATACAATGAGAACCGAAGACAACGGTCTTTATTTTTAACTTGGATCTGCTTTATGAAGCCTAAGTTCAGAAGTACATATGAATACAATTCATCAGTTCTCCTTTCCCTCTAAGATAGTTCCATTCAGAAGTACAACTTTTGTTGAGAATGCAATGACTTTGAAAGTTCCATGTTTACTTGAATTGTAAATATTTGTATTAAAAATTGGAAAAGATGTTTTTAGAGGTGCATTTCTTTTTTTTTTTTTTTTTTTGTGGTACGCGGGCTTCTCACTGTTGTGGCCTCTCCCGTTGCGGAGCACAGGCTCCGGATGTGCAGGCTCAGCGGCCATGGCTCACGGTCCTAGCCGCTCCGCGGCATGTGGGATCTTCCCGGACCCGGGCACGAACCCATGTCCCCTGCATCGGCAGGTGGACTCTCAACCACTTGCGCCACCAGGGAAGCCCAGAAGTGCATTTCTTAAATACAGTGATTATTATTAAACTGATATTCTCATTGGGGCAAGTCAATTTCCAGGGATGAAAAAAGTGTCAATGGGAAGAATTTCATTTTTTTCTGAACGGGTAGCATCATTTTAACTTGGGTCCAATTTAGACTTTGAAAGATCTATACCAATAAAAGCCACATGAGACAACTCTCTTACTGGTTTGCTGCTAGAGGCTGCATGGGCTTCCAAATCCTGTGACTGATGGCTCTATAACAGAACAGCAAAGGGGAAACTCACATATAGGCTTCACCGTGCCTTGGTAGAGTCAACAATGATAGCACCAGCCCTGAAGGCCTCATTCTGGAGACATATCCCACTGTGGCTGGTTAGTGCCCAGAGGCAGATGGGTGGGCCTCTCCTTCACTCCCTCTTCCCCTTGATTTATTTTCTGTTCCAGTTATGTGAGATGTTCTGAATCTTTTTCATTTTGATCCTCTGATCCAGCATCTTGTACCTTGCAGGATGCTCATCAGTTTTCTTTGGGACCGAAGGTGCGTAGGAGCTAGATGCATAAGCAGGGCATTTAAAATAACGCAGAGGAGGCTTGATAACTGCAGGCCATGCAAAGGAAGACAGACAACGGTTAGCCTCACCAACTACACAGTGCTCCTAAATCCTGCGGGTGACTTCCTGGCCCCCAGACCTGTTTGTCTTCTTTAAAACCAGGAAACAAACAGGGTTGAACTCTCACTAGAAAACTTATTGCAAATAGATGAATAAGCACATCATCACTTTGGTCATTCACTTAAAATAAATAAAGACAAATGCCTAGGAAAAGAAAATTCCTAGAGGTAGACAGTGATGACCCCAGAATACAAAGGTTCTTTGACAATGAATGGATGGGGTTAAGGAAGTGAGAGGGAGCAGTGGCGTCACTTTGGGAAATAGCAAAGCAAACACAGGTGAGCACAGCCATCTCATTAATCAGCACTTAGCACTGTATGTAAGCTTTTAGGGTTGCAAAGTGGCACACGATCCCGGAGTGCTAATAAGAAGCACATCACTGAGAAAATATTTGCAAAGCACATGTATAAAGGTCTTGTACCCAAAATATGGAAAGAACTCTTAAAATTCAACAAAAGGAAACAAACAACCCAATTTAAATATATGCAAAGATCTGAACAGACTCCTTGCCAACGAAGATATACATATGGCCAAAAAGCATAGGCAAAGATGCTCAACAATTTTTGTCACTCGGGAATTGAAAATTAAAACAACAATGATATATACTACACACTTATTAGGATGTAGTACTGCTGAATGAAAAAAAGCATATATACATTAATCTTAATATTATAAAAACGTATAAGTGTGTGCATAGGAAAATCTGGGAGAACATACATTTAAACCATACCAGTGATTATCTCTGAGTAGTATATACATGGCAATTTTATTTCTAATTGTTTACACTTTCTACTTTTTCTATGATGATCAAGTTTTAGTGATGTAACTTTTTAAAAAGAAACATACTACTAAAAATTTCTTCCATAGAATCAAGTATCAAAGCTATTCTACAAAACTATACATAATGGAAAGTCAGGAAAACTGAGTTTACTCTGCACTTTAGTCCGAGACCTTTCAGAGCACTCATAGCTGAGTATACTTTTCACAGCCTAGAGATCAATATTCATTCACCCACTTCTTAAAGCACTTAACTGTGTGTCCTGCTGATACAACAATGAAAAAAACAGGCAGAAACCTCTACCCTCATGGGGCTTCCATTCCAGTAACCCCCTCTGAAACCTGTGACTTGCTTATAGAAGAAAAAGTGTTCAATCATAATACGTAATGCTATTACTACAAGCTCCACACTATCCACACCTACTTTGCCTTTGGAGTTAGGCTAACCCATAGGTTAAGATTTTCAGCAAATGGTCCTATAGTGCCATAATAATGTATATGCAGATTTTTTTTTTTAAAGATCTCAGAATGTTTAATTCTGTTTCTTGGGGTAAACAAGGGATTGCAGCACAAAACACTCTAGGAACAAATATAAAAACAGTCCCGTTACCCTGGAGAATGGAGTAGAAACAGGCGAGGGCTTCGAATTAAAAGCTGATTGTCCCACACTTCTGGGCTAGCTGACTTACTGCTCTTTAAGTCACAGTCCCTCTCCATATTCATTCTATTTTCACTACTCAGCATGAACCCAGCCAAAGTATTATTGAATTTCCCACTTCTCAGCATGAAGAAACATTTACCCTTTGCTAGAATTCTGATTGTCAGAACGAAAGCTCTCCTTGCCACTGGAGTCGCTGCAAATAGAGTTGAATCCGCTGATAGAGATCGGCTCCCCACCGAGATTGTGGAAATACTTATATGCCTGCTGTCACCCTCACTCAAAATGTGGGAAAAAATAAAAATTCACACAGTGCTGTTTGTACGCATTGACTGCCTTTCCCCTCTCCAGGGGAACATGAAATGATGACAGGGCAAAACAGCAGCACCTGGGATGAGGGTACCATTTTGAATTTAATGGGGACCTTTCTTCCGGGGTGGTGCTGTGGCTACTTAAGGACTCTTTCATTTGTCTTTTGGCGATTCCTGAGATATTTCTGGAAGGAGATCTGGCCCTTTCCCTTTCGATGGCTGGGTACCTCCCACAGCTGAACTCAGGCAGTAGTGTTACAATCCTCTTCTGCTCTCTCACCCCAAGCCCCTCCCCGCCCCAACCAGAGAAGAACCAAATTGGGAACAGAATCCCCTCCCCTTCATATGCTTATCAACAAGTTGGACCCTTTTCCTCTTGGGGACACGTTCACAAAGTCTGCTCTTGTCTCCTAGAGCAATTTATTTGGAGAAAACGATCTCATTGGCTAATGAAGATTTGACAAAGGCACGTTTCTCTGCACAGAGCCTGAACTCGGGAAAGTCATTATCTATATTACTTTCAAATGTGCTTAGGAAAAGAAAAGTTCAAGACAAAAACTGACACATCATCATCCTTTATTATACAATTACAGTGTTTGTTTTTCATAGATGTTAACGCTCTTTTAGGAGTTTTAATCCTCATTTGTTTAAATCTTATCTTTTTCATAAATGCAATTTCTCCCAAAGGTGTCTATGACTTTCGCCCTTTTATCTGCCATCACCAACCTTTTATTCTCTCTCTCTGAGGCCACTTTGCTTGGTGGCTACTTTTTTTCCCCATAGGAAAGTAATGCATAGACTTATTCTTCTTCAGAAAATAGACTGCGATTTATTCATATATCAAACGTAACTGTGTTAAACTAGTATGCCCATGGCAGGACTTCTCAGAGACCTAAATGATGGCGACATGTATTATGAATCCCTAAGAACAGCCAACAGCATGTGTTTTTCTCATTTTGATTAGGCCAAGGCGCCCCTTTATCAGGAGCATGTCACACTTTCAGAAAGACTGGATTAATTCATTATCACTGTCGTTATCATGTCATAACATGTTGTATCTTATTAATTCGGTATGCCCTGTTGTTTGCACGGACAGCAGGCAGAAGGAATGGTCAACAGGGCTCGTCTAATCTACGTGCAGCCTAATTCCCGTGTGGTAAACCATGATCTGTGTTAGAACCCAAATCTGTGTCTTCAATCCCCCACGGCTTCAGTGTGATCTCGCAGGGCCACTGCACAGCAGCGGCAACTGGGAAAATTTCTGAATCTCTGCGGTAGAGGACTGCCTCCAAAGACATAAACTTGGTTTACTCTTAGCTTCTGAATAAATTCTAATATTGGCACCTTTAAAAAAAAAAAGTGTTGTGCATGTGTTTTCTTCTCTTTCAAGATAATGCCATAACATGACCTTTGGAAAAAACATTTCCACATGTAGACATTTTCTAACTGCATTTACACACACACACACACACACAACACAACACATACACTAACAAGATAAAAAACAATCATTTATTGCCTCATAAATGTTGTTTTACATGAGGAACAAAAGCCCACTGCCATACATTCCATTTCTAAAAGTGTCTATTGATATCTGTCTGAAATTTGATGCAAAGTCCTTATAAAAATGCTCAAAAATCATCCATGAGTTTTGAATTGCAAGGGATTGACGTGTCAACATCCATTCCACGAGGATAAAATGATGTAAGAACTGAGCCTGTGATTTTCATTTCAGGATCCGTGATGGTAAAATGATAATATCTGACATGCATCGTGTACTAGGCACAATGCTAAGAATTTAATGTGAACCAGCCTTTAATCTTCACTACAATTCAACAGGCAAGCACTATTATCACCACCACCCCCTTTTTTTTTTTTTGCGGTACGTGGGCCTCTCACTGTTGTGGCCTCTCCCGTTGCGGAGCACAGGTTCCGAAAGCACAGGCTCAGCGGCCATGGCTCACGGGCCCAGCCGCTCCGCGGCATATGGGATCTTCCCGGACCGGGACACGAACCCGTGTCCCCTGCATCGGCAGGTGGACTCTCAACTACTGCGCCACCAGGGAAGCCCCGATCACCCCCTTTTTGAGTGAGGAAACTGAGGCTTTTAAGTAACTTGCCAAAGTTTGAGTGAGGAAACTGAGCTTCAGTAACTTGCCAAAGTTTACATAGCTAGCATTGCAGGAAGTCTGGATTCTGGGTTCACATCCAAGTGGTCTAGCCTCAGACCTCACATATTTAAAATAACCCGGGACCAAAGTTCAGAGTAAGTTTTAATAACTACCATAATAAGTTAAAATAGTAATTCATTTATACTATCAATAATTTGAGTATATATCTATGATATATAGGATTCTTGAATACCATTGTTAGTAGCCATAATCATACTTCCCCCAGAGCAAAAGCAAACCATTCCTCCTTAATACAATTTGTGTGGTAATGGCTCAGGAAGGAATTGCATAAAAATCGTGGCTAACAGGTCTCTTAAATAGCTGCTTTTGTCTTTTCCCTCACCTACTGTGGGTTTGGGATGGAACAGGTGTTCCAGAAGTCTAAGCACCGGAGACAAGCAATCAAGTCAGAGGAGCCCCAGGGTCTTGGGTGAAATTTTTAACTTGGTGGTTCTCACCCCCTCGCTGCATATGAGAACCACCTGGGGAGCTTTTAAAAATCCTGGGTACCACAGACCCATGAAAGCAGAATCTGTGTGGGGTTAGGCTGAGGCCTCAGGAGTTTCTAAAGCTCTTCAGATAATTCCACTGTGCCAGAGTTTGCAAACTACTGTTTCAGTCTCGCCAATCTCCCCCCTCCTTATCTTCACAAAGGGAACAACAGTGATGATATTTTGCACACACTGCAAGTATTCTATAAATTGTAAAGAGCTCGCCAGGGCTCTTGCTATAGTTTGATCACAACCAACTGCCTGGCTGGTGAAGAGTCCTTTACGCATCAATTAAAGTTACTTGTGGTCTTCAAAATTAGGCTTTTTTTTTTCTCTCCTACCCACATAGTTTGTTCTTCCTGTTGGGTCTAACATGAAGACAAAAGCTCTGAGAAATGAAGAAAAAAAGTGTTCTTTTTGTTGGAAAAAACAACTTTGATGCTATCACCTGAGGATTGTGAGGAAATCTGTAACATGAAGAGCCAACACTTAGAGTCAGCGATCTTTCCTAAATATATTGAGCACTTGGAAAAGCAAAGAGTAAGACCAAAGAGGATGTTCCTGGTGTCTGACTAAGGCGTCAGAGCAAGAGTGGGTGCTTTGAAGTCGGAGAGACCTGGTTTTAAAGCCTCCTTCACCTCCCCCAGCTGTTCAGTCTTAGGCAAACACTTCCCCTCTCTAAGTGTCACTTTTCCCCTCTGAATAACAATGTTACACACTTAACAGGGCTTCTTGGGAGGACTCGGCGAGATGGGGCATGTGGACCATGTGAATCACAGTGACTGGCATATAGAAGGCCTCCGTTAAGGGCAACTTCTATTATTATTGTAGTGACAGTGACCATGTCCAGGGGAACTGCTGATGGGTAAGGGGAGCTCTGGAAAGACTCTGGGACAAGCACCACCATCCCTGGCAGTGCCGATCTTGGGCTGGTGGAAAGGGTGTCGCTCACTCCTCCTGCCCTTTTCAGAGAATCGGCCTGACATCAGTTTCGTCCTCTGGATTCGTCTTCTCTCTGGACTCTTTCTAGCTTCTTTCTGGGACATCTTCTCAGAGCATCTGGAATTCCAAACCCGACTTATACCTGTTTCTGATTGAGGCAGCCACACTAGCACATTTGGTATGAATTAACTGCCTTCTGAAGATAAGCTCGTGGGAAGACACGCAATCAGCCAAAAGACTCCTCTCACTAACATCAGCTCCACAGAGAGTGGAATCAAGACGGGTTCATCCCAATCCCAAAGGAAGAAACACACCCTTTAAAATGAGCAGTTTGGCTGAATTGGTTTTCATAGCTGGTCTTTTCCTTAAAGGGCAAGTGGAAGATGTTCATTTGTTTCACCAGAACAGGAGACTTGGTCCTTGTTCAATATCTAGGCTTCCCAGCAAACAGTTTTAAAAATGAAAGTGAAGTATAACAACTTTTTGTGAACCCGGGGCTTTGCTGTTTAAGGAGCCCAGTAGCATGGCCTGTCTTCTGCACAGTTCAGTGTCTTTATACCCATTATCTCATTTGTAGTCGCCCCTCACCCATCCTTGGAAGGGAGTCAGATTCAGTTCTTTCTCTGTCCCCATATGACTGGGACACATAATTTCAGTTTCCCATAAAAAGAAAAAAAAAGGTAGTAACACTCACTGCAGAGGCCTGCGTGAAAATGACAAGAAACCAACGTATAAGAAACAGCCAGCACAGCGCTGACACATAGTAGGCGTTCACCCAGTATCAGTTTCCATCCCTTTCCTCAGAGGAAGATCCTACATTTCAGGAATTATCTGGAAGATTTGCAATTGCCAGGAAAACTCAGCAGCAGAATACTTTCCCAGCTAGGGAATTGCTTTGTCTCCTCAAGACATGAAAGCATTACATGAAGGCCACGCTGATAGGTCTTCCTTCCTTTTGCAGAAATACAATCTAGCAACATGAACCCAGCTAGAAAATTACTCTTAAACCCATGCACATTAGATGTAGTGCTGTCTAAGGTGAGGATCTATGCTTAAACTCTTCAAGGTGTAGTTTATATTAAAACTAGAATACTTAAACCCAGCATCTACACTGGAAAAGACTGGTTCTCCAAGGACTCTTCCTCAAGAAAATGAGAATACTAACTAATCTACTGGTTCCACATCTGAAGCTCACAGAGAAAAGAGCACAGGAGACAGGAAGCTTGCTGTCTGAGAAGCTATCCAGAAAAAGCCAGTTGACACTGCCTGAACCAAACCACTCCCTAGTGTGGAAAGATCACCTGACCAGCATTTCCAGGTCCCCAGAGGAATACATGGCCACAGGGAAAAAAATAAACCACATAGTTTTATTGCCCTTCATCCAACCTGAAGCTGTTTGCTTCCACCTGCATTTCTCAACCCTGGATGTCCATCAGATCACCTGGAAAGCTTCAAATTTACTGATTCCTAAGCCCCACCTCCAAGAGTCCTGAAAGTAATCTGTTATTTTAAGGTGAAGCTCAAGCAAGTATGTTTGTAATGCCCAGTGGTTCTAACTCGTAGCCAGGTTGAGAACCACTGGCTTAGGTGCTGAGTTTGTTTTGAGAATATGTCGGCTTATCCTTAAGTTTCGAGGGATGCTTGGGGCAGCTGACAGGGTCTGGTCATTGCACACAGGAGTGGCCAACCCTTGGCCACATGCTAAGATCTGTGACAAGAATCAAATCCACGAAGATCTACTTTTGGGAGAGGTGGTGTGGTATTGTGAGAGAAGCGTGGGTTTGGGGTGTCACAGAACTGGATTAAACTATTACCAGCTGTGAGATCCTAAGGAGGTACTCTGTTTTGGGATTCAGGGTTTTGGGTTTGTTTTTGTTTTTTTCTGTAAAATGGGGAAAATGGTAACTTCTTTGCATGGTTGTTGTGAGGATTTTAAAGGGGCTATAACTGAGATAATGTATGTCTGGTACCTCGCAACCTCGCAGAGTGCCAGTATGCCGTAGGTGCTTGGTATGTGGCTACCATCATGACACAGCACAGGAGATGAGAGGTCATCACCAGGAGCCTTTTAAGGGTGGCCTCCCTGGTGGATTTCTTATTATAGTATAGGAAAGTCATGTCATTCCCCATACAAATGGATTTTACCACATGAAAGACCTCAGCACACAACGAAGAGATTAACTTAATGAATTTATTTGTGACTATTTGGCAGAGAACACACCACTGTGACTCACAAAAGGCTAATTATCCAAAATGGGCATTTGTGGGGAAAAAAATACATACATACATATATATATATATACATATATATATATGTATGTATGTATATATGTTTGCTTTTCCATTCAGCTACCTAAGAGAAACACTTTGCTGAAACCCAGTGCCATTTTAAGCAAAGCAGAAACATCTATCCCACATTCTAAACTATTTATACCATGTACAAATACGGAGGTTCATTCAATCACTTTGGGCTATTTCTAACCATGAGTGTAGAGCGCTGGAACCCCCAGATGGGAAGTGTGGCTTAGATACCCAACCAGGATGGAAGGAGTTTCAGTCCCTGAACTCTCATCTTGACGTAATTAGGAAAATGACAAACAAATGACTTTTGATTCTTAAGACTCTTTGCATTTATTATGCTGAGCCATAATAATTCTTTGAGTCACCTTCATTGGAAGCCATTCGCGAGCCACTGATTCCCTGGTCTTTGAGATACCTCTTCCTTATGCTTCACCCTACAGATCACTGATCCTGGCTATAAACTTCATTAGGACGGGACAGGGTGTTATACACATTTGCATCCCCAGAATTTAATCCCAGTACTGATAACAGTTGGTGCTGAAAAATATTTAATGAATGAGTAAACTACTCGGCATCATACTCAGTAACCTTCATAAATCTCTCATTTACTAAAGAAGAGGGGAATCACTTAGAATACACACCAGCTGACCCAGTTGACTAGAATCTACAAAACCTAATATTTCTCCCTTGCATCAGCAATGCCTTGATACCTAGATTTGCTGCCCGTGTTTGCTCAAAGAAGAATGTTGGCAAGTTCCTTTCCTTTGAAGTTTCAAATTTGAGGCCTGAGCACTTTTGTTTGACACCAAAGCTATAACCTCAACTCAGGTCTTACTATCGTCTGGAGAGGCTGAGGCACAGTTTTCAAGTCTCTCTGACAAACAGGTGAAAGAGCAGGAGCAATTAGGTAATAAGGTTGGAAAATAAGCTCTTTTCTTGTTCAAACAACTGCTAGCTATTCAATGCCCTGTGACCTTATGATTTAATGATTAATTGTTTAAGTTAACAAAAATATTATTTTAATTAATAAAAACGAATAAGAAAGCCCTCCCTCAAGGAGATGATCATCTTCAATTGAGTTCTTTGTTTTCATTTTGTTTCTCCTGGCAAGCACAAAGAACATGAGGCATGCTCCTTCAAAGGAGAAAAATATTGGGGAGATTACGCAAGCTAAGTCTTTTGTTCGATATTTTTTCATCAGTGTGTGCCTTTTTCCACGTGTGCATCTGAAGATGCGGAGTGTAAGGCCAAGTCAGTAGCTCAGTCCTTTGCTCACTCCAACTATGACCTCTGCCAGAAGAAGCCTGTAAAGTTAAATTTCTTTAGGGTTCTAGAGCTCTGAAGTGCTAAATCACGTATAACAAATGTGTTTTGCTCTAGTCCATAGTAAGAATGACAACTGGCATCCCTTAAACTGAACTCAAGATAAAAGGCAATTGCAAAGAGACCACTCATGGGAACCTTTACTTAAAATGAAGACAATGCAGGATCCCTCCACACCCCACAGCTGTGCCTGAAATCGGTACATGCCTAATTGTACTCTACCCCAGGCAGAGTACAACTGTGAAAGAAAGGCTGTTCCAGTGTGGACTGTTTGACACCAGTCTTTACCCTTGACAATGAAACTCGAGCAAAGAGTACAGGATTGCCATCTGCTAACTTTGGGCAAGCTATTTATCTGAGTATGCCTCAGTTTCCTAATTTGTGAAATGGAGATAACAGTACCTTCCTTAGAGGGTTGTTGTGAAGATTAAATGAGATAATACTTGTGAAGAACCTAGCATTGTCCCTGATATTTGATAGATGTGCAATACATACCAAAGTATTTACTGTTAAAAATCTGTATTAGGAAGATCAGAAGTTACCATTTTTGAAGTTAATCACTCAGTAACTTACAATACACATAATATTTTGTTTCTGTAAAAGCAACATAAGCTTCCTAAAATGTCTTCAGACCTCAGGGCTGGTCAGTTCTCTTCTGAGGAATCCTCTGGATGGATGTTTTATCCATAGTCCCCTAGAACAGGACACACAAAAAATGTCATTGCAAGCCAGCTGGCATCTCAACGCACCAACTCTTTCTACATCAGGCAACGGAGATTAGAAGCAGAGCTGCATCTATTGCCAACACTACCGTGCAAGCCAGAAGCTGCACACACAGGAGCAATCAGCTATCTGCATCAGCAAATGACTCCGGTACTGTACCTTTCCATCTAACGATCACTTCGGGAAAGTGATGTGACCGAGGCGCTGGGGGCATCTGCTCAGAAGCCACTGACTAGTCTCCATCGTTAGCAGTCATGATTGGAAGTGAAGCTCTGGGCCACTCCTCCAGCGAGAGCCACCATTTGCTCAGCTCTCCATCATTTACGGCCCGCCCATGAGCTTGACTGCGTTCACAAACCTCATGGGCCACACTTGAAGTTGGCACTAGAAAAAAATTGTCTGCAGGTGCTATTACTTTACCATATAAGAGTCACTTTGCTATGGGCGTGCAAGGAATCAAGGTGATGTCCTCAGAGCAGTTTCCTGGTGCTGGCATGTCAGGAGAAAGCTTTGATAATTTCGGAAACCACACAAGCAGTTCTTTAATGAAGTGGTCTCTGGTGGCTTCAGGACTGACACATGTGACAAACAAAACTGTCTTGGAAAACAGTCACAGATTTTTCACTAGGAAATTCTCTAATATATAATATTTGAGCATACAGAAACTATAATTAATAATATAACAAATACCCAGGTACTCTCTCAATACAGTTTAAGCAGATCTTAACATTTTGCATATGTGTTCAAAAATTTGTTTAAAGAGATTAAATATCAAGGTAGAATTTAAGTACCTAATATACCCTTCCCTTCCCCCCACAAAAAAACATCCAGAATTTGATGTTTATTATTCCTGTGCATATAGTCATTCAATTATTGCATTTCTATGCAACCATAAAATATCTACTTTTATTTTTGCTTGTTTTTAAAAGATAATACAAATTGTGTTAGATGGTATAAATCTTATTGAAACTTGCTTTTCTTGCCCAACATTATGTTGAGCATTGTTTGCAATAGCAAAAAAATGGAGAACCACCATCAACAGAAAAATGATTAAATATCCTGTGGCACATTTATATAATAGGATTTGTACAGATGTTAAAATGGATGATATTTTTCAAAGAACTAGCTTTATATTTTGCATGGAATTTCTTTTGCCATACATTAGCAGACTTTCTGGGAGTTTTTCTTAAAAGTGTTTCTTTTAAAAGACGGACAGGGCTGGATTTTGTTTTTCTTATCCAAATTTCTGTATTTTAAGAGCAGAGTTTGAGCCATTTGCAATTATTCTTATTACTGATAGTTTTGGACTTGATTCTACTATCTAATTTTGTTTTGGTTTTGGACTTGATTCGACTCTCTAATTTTATAATCATTCTTTATTCCTTGCTTCTTTTTTTTCCTTTCTGCCTTCTATCAAGTAGATACATTTTCTGTATTCCCTTTCTTTGTTGTTGTTCATTTGCTGACTTAGATGCTATAGGTTATATTTCTATTATTTCACTGATGATCCTTTGCGTTGCAAAAAAAGTTACAAAATTACAAAGCTCTGCCCAAAGACAGAATAGATCTTAGCATTCCTTAACTCCCTCTTAAATATCCCCTCTTCCATCTATAGCTTCTGTTTCCTATTTTAATGCAAAAAATATGGACATTATTTTTATGGTGACCAGTTACTCACATTTACCAACAGGCTTTATTTACTTGTGTGCTCACCATTAATTCCTGTCTCTCACACTATGCTTTTGGGTTCACTTTTCTTCTTCTTGAGGTATATCCCTTATACTTCTTTTAGTGAAGTCTGGAGTGCTAAATTATGTCATTGTAAACCTAAAATGTTTTTACTTTGCCTTCATTCATAACTAATAATTTAGCTATTTTAGCTATTATATAATGCTTTATTTTCCCTCAGCCTATGAAAGATATATCTTCATTGTCTTTTGGCATCTGCTGTTGCTAACGCAAATTTTGCTGTCAGTTGGTTGTCATTTTATTACAGGAAACCTGCTTGCAGCTCCCTTGAACACAACCAGCTTCTTATAGCATTTAATATTTTCTCACCCTTGACATAATTTGGAACAATCTCACACAATGCATTTTGGTATGTGTTTGGTATTACTTAGGTATGGCAAGTGAGGTGCATTTACTGTCTAGGAATTTGAGCCTTTAGAGCTGTTTATCTATCTTCCACGCTCTTTCATTTTTAAAATTGAGATATAGTTCACATACCATATAATTCACCATTTGAAGTGTACAGTTCAGTGCTTTTTATTTTATTCACAAGGTTGCGCAATCATCACCAATATTTAATTATAAAACATTTTTTTCACATCTTTATTGGAGTATAATTGCTTCACAATGTTGTGTCAGTTTCTGCTGTACAACAAAGTGAATCAGCTATATGTATACATATATCCCCATATCCCCTCCCTCTTGAGTCTCCCTCCCACCCTCCCTATCCCACCCCTCTAGATCGTCACAAAGCATCAAGCTGATCACCCCGTGCTATGCAGCAGCTTCCCACTAGCCATCTATTTTACATTAGGTAGTGTATGTATGTCCATGCTACTCTCTCACTCCATCCCAGCTTTCCCTTCCACCCTGTGTCCTCAAGTCCATCTCTACGTCTGTGTCTTTATTCCTGCCCTGCCACTAGGTTCATCAGTACAGCTTTTTTAGTTTCCATATATATGCGTTAGCATACAGTATTTGTTTTTCTCTTTCTGACTTACTTCACTCTGTATGACAGACTCTAGGTCCATCCACCTCACTACAAATAATAACTCAATTTCGTTTCTTTTTATGGCTGAGTAATAGTCTATTGTATATATGTGCCACATCTTCTTTATCCATTCATCTGTTGATAGACATTTAGGTTGCTTCCATGTCCTGGCTATTGTATATAGTGCTGCAATGAACAGTGTGGTATATCTATCTTTTTTTTTTTTTAAGTTGACCATTTTTTTGATATAAATTTATTTATTTATATATATTTTTTGGCTGCGTTGGGTCTTTGTTGCTGTGTGCGGGCTTTCTCTAGTTGTGGTGAGCGGGGGCTACTCTTCATTGCGGTGCACAGGCTTCTCATTGCGGTGGCTTCTCTTGTTGCAGAGCACAAGCTCTAGGCATGTGGGCTTCAGTGGTTGCGATGCGTGGACTCAGTAGTTGTGGCTCACAGGCTTAGTTGCTCTGTGGCATGTGGGATCTTCCTGGACTAGGGCTCGAACCCGTGTCCCCTGCATTGGCAGGTGGATTCTTAACCACTGCACCACCAGGGAAGTCCACATGTATATTTTTGAATTATGGTTTTCTCAGGGTATATGCCCAGTAGTGGGATTGCTGGGTCGTATGGTAGTTCTATTTGTAGTTTTTTAAAGAACCTCCATACTGCTCTCCATAGTGGCTGTACCAATTCACATTCCCACCAGCAGTGCAAGAGGGTCCCCTTTTCTCCACGCCCTCTCCAGCATTTGTTGTTTCTAGATTTTTTGATGATGGCCATTCTGGCTGGTGTGAGGTGATACCTCATTGTGGTTTTGATTTGCATTTCTCTAATGATTAGTGATGTTGAGCATCTTTTCATGTGTTTGTTGGCCATCTGTATGTCTACTTGGGAGAAATGTCTATTTAGGTTTCTGCCCATTTTTGGATTGGGTTGTTTGTTTTTTTGATATTGTGCTGCATGAGCTGCTTGTATATTTTGGAGATTAATCCTTTGTTAGTTGCTTTGTTTGTAAATATTTTCTCCCATTCTGAGGGTTGTCTTTTTGTCTTATTTATGGTTTCCTTTGCTGTGGGAAAGTTTTGAGTTTCATTAGGTCCCATTTGTTTATTTTTGTTTTTATTTCCATTTCTCTAGGAGGTGGGTCAAAAAGGATCTTGCTGTGATTTATGTCATAGAGTGTTCTGCCTATGTTTTCTCTAAGAGTTTTATAGTGTCTGGCCTTATGTTTAGGTCTTTAATCCATTTTGAATTTATTTTTGTGTATGGTGTTAGGGAGTGTTCTAATTTCATTCTTATACATGTACCTGTCCAGTTTTCCCAGCACCACTTATTGAAGAGGCTGTCTTTTCTCCATTGGATATTCTTGCCTCCTTTGTCAAAGATAAGGTGACCATAGGTGTCACCTATATTTTGTGCCAGTACCATACTGTCTTGACTACTGTAGCTTTGTAGTATAGTCAGAAGTCAGGGAGCCTGATTCCTCCAGCTCTGTTTTTCTTTCTCAAGATTGCTTTGGCTATTCGGGGTCTTTTGTGTTTCCATACAAATTGTAAAAATTTTTGCTCTAGTTCTGTGAAAAATGCCCTTGGTAATTTGACAGGGATTGCATTGAACCTGTAGATTGTTTTGGGTAGTATAGTCATTTTCACAATGTTGATTCTTCTAATCCAGGAGCATGGTATATCTCTCCATCTGTATATGTCATCTTTGATTTCTTTCATCATTGTTTTATAGTTTTCTGCATACAGGTCTTTTGTCTCCTTAGGTAGGTTTATTCCTAGGTATTTTATTCTTTTTGTTGCAGTGGTAAATGGGATTGTTTCCTTAATTTCTCTTTCTGATCTTTCGTTATTAGTGTATAAGAATGCAAGAGATTTCTGTGCATTGATTTTGTATCCTGAAATCTTACCAAATTCATTGATTAGTTCTAGTAGTTTTCTGGTGGCATCTTTAGGATTTTCTTTGTATAGTATCATGTCATCAGCAAACAGTGACAGTTTACAAAACATTTTCTTCACCAATAAAAAAAAATCCCATACCCATGAGAATTCACTCTCCATTCTTCTCCCTCCCCAGGCTCTAGTAACCACAAGTCTACGTTCTGTCTCTATAGATTTGTCTATTCTGCATATTTCACATAAATGGAATCATACAATATGTGGCCATTTGTGTCTGGCTTCTTTCACTTGGCAAAATGTTGTCAAGGTTCATTCATGTTGTAGAACGTATCAGTACTTTATTCCTTTAGTACGGTCAAATAATAAGCTATTGTATGGATATACCACATTTTGTTTATATATTCATCAGTTGATGGGCATTTAGGTTGTCTCCAGTTTTTGGCTATTATGAGTAATGTTGCTATGAATATTTGTGGACAAGTTTTTGTGTGAACATATGTTTTCAGTCCTCTCGAGAACATACCTAGGAGCAGAACTGCTGGGTGTTATGGTCACTCTATGATTAACATTTTAAGGAACTGCCAAACTGTTTTCCAAAGTAGTTGCACCATTTACATTCCCATCAGCAATGTATGGTGGTACTAATGTTTCCACATCATTGTCAACACTTGTTATTATCCATCTTTTTTATTCTTGCCTTTCTAGTGCATGTGAAGTGGTATCTGACTGTGGTTTTGATTTGCATTTCCCTAATGACTAATGATGTTGAGCATCTTTTCACGTTCCATTTGCCTATCTTCTTTGGAGAAATGTTTCTTCAAATCTTTTGCCCACTTTTTAATTGTCTTGTTTGTCTTTTTATTGTTGAGTTATAAGAATTCTTTACATATTTTGGATACTAAATCCTTATCAGATTTATGGTTTGCAAATATTTTCTTTCATTACATGAATTTTCTTTTAGTTTTCTTGATAATGGAACGTTTTTAATTTTGATGAAGTTGTATTATTAATTTTTCTTTGGCAGCGTGGTCTTTCAGTATCATATCTAAGAAACCGTTGTCTAATTCAAGGTCATAAGGATGTTTTCTTCTAAGAGTTTTATGGTTCAAGCTCTTTCTTTTCTTTTTTTATATGGTTCCATCTGTACAATATGTTTGGTATAAAGTCCTAAGGACTATCTTCCAACATTAATTCTCTTTTCAGCTGTGTTCTACCTTGAGTTTATACCACCAACTGTGTTTTTCTTTGTTTTTAAAAAATTCCAATGACTATATGTTTGTTTGCTTTTTAAAAAATTATTAATTAATTTATTATTTATTTTTGGCTGCATTGGGTGTTTGTTGCGGTGCACGGGCTTCTCATTGCGGTGGCTTCTCTTGTTGTAGAGCATGGGCTCTAGGCACACAGGCTTCAGTAGTTGTGGCTTGCAGGCTTAGTTGCTACGCAGCATGTGGGATCTTCCCAGACCAGGGCTCGAATCTATGTCCCCTGCATTGGCAGGCGAGTTCTTAACCACTGTGCCACCAGGGAAGCCCTGTTTGTTTGCTTTTTAACATTTCAGACTTTGGATTGCTTCTTTTGCATATCTCTGTTCTTGTTTGGCTTCAGCATAATTTTCCTTTATTGGTTTTAAAGGATTTTTATTCCTCCATTTGGCTCTTTGAGTATCTTAAAACATATTTTAAGTTGCTTGACAGCCTGCACCAAGAGCTTGTGATAGAGGCATGTGCACTGTGGGAGGTAATGTGTGGCGTTCGTGAGGTCACAAGGAGAAACAGAGGGCTAGCTGTCATTATGAATGACGTGGAGGGCGTCTGCTAAACAAAGCATGGTTTATTATGTCAAGTGTTTTGAGAACGACCCACTCCACCTCCACAGGTTTTCAAGTGGTTGGAACTCAGGTCCTGACACCCAATTTGGGACCACTTTAGACTGCGAAACTAAGGCCAAAGACAGGTGGCTGAGACTCTGACTCAGAGGTCTTAGAATCCTAGCAGGCCAGCAATAGGTCCCTGGCATAGCAGGTGGGAACCAGGTTAGGTCTGCATGTTCATGCAGATGTCCAGTATGTCAGAGGTCCCACCTGACCCAGGAATGTTATGACTTTACAAAGAAGAGCAAACACCATCACTACAGACTGAAGTTGTTGGGTTTAGAAATGTTTTCCTCATAATGACTATAATCCTAAGAGCACAATAACCACAAACAGGGACAAGATGAAATGGGCTTCCAGAGACTACAGAGCAAGGTCTACTCAGTACTAAAAAATAGTCAGTACAGTTGTATAGTTATAGTTGTATAGCTGTAAGTTAGTATAGTTGATACAAATCCAATTTCCAAGATGAGCCTTCTTCTGAGGATGGCTGCTTTCTATCTAGTCATAAATTAAATTGGATAATGCTCACTCACACACCAGGGCACCCGGCCTCATAAACATTTATGAGCACACAATATGTGCTTGTCACCTCAGCAGGCACTGGGACAAAAAAGAATAAGACAGTCCCTACCCTTGAAAAAGCCACCGATCAATGGTTAAAGGACTTATAAGCAAATAATTATACGTCAGCATTAATTCTACCTAGATAGTTTGGAGAGAATGCAAAGAGAAATTAACCAGGGGAGAAAAGGGTAAAGACTGTTCTAGGCAGAGTGAGAGGCAAGTAAGTTCAGGGGCTACTCAGTGGACACTGAGTCCAGCTGTTGGACTGGGGTAGGGACACTGCATTAAGCTGAGGCTGAAAAAGCAGATGGACATAGATTATATTTCATCTAATCTAAGATGCCGCTGATTATAAAGTGAACTATTATCTCATGTACAACCCAGAAAAAAATGCTGTTAATCCAATTATAACACCCCATTGCTTGCAAAACATTCCTATTTCAGAGCAGCTAAAATGCAAGTCACTGTCCCTCTTTGAATGGATGAAATATGGAAATTCCCCAAAGAAACAATGTAAAAGATAAATCAACATTAGAAAACAGATTTTTTTAAAGATAAACTAAATGCAAACAAAATATGAATATAATTTTTCTTATCAAAGTAGTTAAGTATCAATGTTAGCAGTAGCAAGAGCAAAGTGAAATGGCAAACTCATTGCTTAAAGTATAAAATAATACTACTTTTCTGGAAATCACTTTGATAATAATGGGTCAAGAACCTAAGTATGTACATACTCTTTGAGTCAGTAATTGCACCTACAGGAATCTGTCCTAAATCCATATTTACAGACTCAGAAGAAGACTTATGTACAAGAATGTAAAGTTATTAATGATAAAAAAGGCAAGCTATATAAATGCCAGATTATTAATGAATACAGTCGGCCCCTTGTATCTATAGATGTGGAACCTGCAGATATGGAGGGTTAACTGTGGGTGACTTGAGCATCCATGGATTCTGGTATTTGTGGGTAGTCCTGAAACCAATTCCATGGATGCTGTATATAAATAAGTGTGGCATAATCATATGAAATGTTAGTCAATTGCTGAAATATTTTTAAAATATTTAATAACATGAGGGAAAGCTCATAATGTAATAGTAAATTTTAAAAGGGGGGAAACAAAACTCCATGTAGAGTATAATCTCAATCTAGAAAAAAAAAGGTATTTAAGAAGCACTGGAAGGAGAGGTAATCTTGATTAGCTCTGAGTGGCAGCATTTTGGCAACATCCTTCCTTCTTTTAATTTGTATTATTTTTTGATTTTTCTACAATGTCTATATTTACCTTTTATAATCTCTCCTTCCCTCCAAATAAATGTGTTTTTCCAAGTTTTATTTGGAACCTAATTTGCATGGAGAATGTAAGCCTGTGTATGGAGACAGTGACCAATAAGTACCTCTCATATTAAATAGTGATTACACAGGATTGTCATGAATGCTTAAAATTTTCTAGTAAATGTTAGATAGGATCCAGTACAGATCGCCCATGACCTCCTTATTTCTCAATAGTAGATACTCGCTATGAGCACCCTCTATGAGTCAGTACTATGTTAAATTGATGAGTATTATTTCTAATTCTTATTATCATGCAGACAGATGAGAAAACAGATGCTCTAAGAAGCTGAATAAGTGTAGTGAGCCTGCACAGGGTGAACATGGCAAAGCTGAGACTTGAACCCAAGTCTCTCTCTCTCACCCAAAATTCATTCTTCCCCCTGTGCCATCTGCCTCTCAAAGAAATACTTGCACAGCGTGTCCTGATGAACCTTAAGGAAGATCAAGATTCTACCCTTTCCATCAGTGAGCAGGAGAGATTGGGAACCAACTATGAATACGTTATGTCCATTCTTGGGAGAACCTTACAAATGTGGATGACAGAGACAAAGCCCTCTGATAACATGGGGTCAACAGGATACACAAGGGGCCAGATTCCCCACTTATCAACTGCTAAACTCAACTCCTGAGAAACGGGTCCTTTCTGCTGTCTGTGATCAACTAAGATTATGAAGCAACGATATTTACCCACCTGGCAAGGTAAGGCAGCTCGTGGAGCTAGTGCTTGGGGCTGGTGAGCCATGAGAATGTTTCTTTGTGCCTGTAAAGAGGAAAGAGAGGATGAGAAAGAATAGGATTGTGGACAGACTTTTCAGACCGGTAAATGCTCATGTGCAATGTTATCAAATGATCCAAAAGTTTGGGTCTGAAGACAACACTGAGAAGAAGGTTGGGTGATGGTGTGGGAGCAAAGCAGGGCATAGTCCATGGTCCAGTAAAGCCAGGAGCACAGCCTTTACCTCTGTGCGAGTGATGGTTCTCGGTCTCCAGACTGGTCTGAGCAGGCGTGCACTTTAGGATCACCAGGGAAGCGTTCTAAATATGCAGTTACCTGAGCACCACACCCAGAGATTCTGTGTTCATTGTACTGGGCTGGAGCTCTGGCATCCGGATTTTCAAAGCCCACCCCAGGTGATGCTAATGTGCATCCAGAGTGGAGAACTGCTGCTGTGAAAGGGAAAGTTCTGGATTTAGAAGTGAGAAGTCAGGGGTTTGTCTCTGCTTTGTCCCTATAGCCTTTACTCCCTATTGGACCTCAAGCAACAAACTTGATTTCTCTGGAACCTCTGAAGAGCTGTGAAGATGAAGTCTTCATCTGCAAAATGAGGGAAATAACAACTACGTCTAAGTGTTCTGGCGAGAAATAAAGGAAGCGAGGTGAATTGTTCTGCAAAAGAACATTTACACATATGTGTGTGTGTGTATGTTTGTATATATATAATATATGCCTATACACACATACATGTATATATTATTTTATACATAAATATACGTATACACATAAAATGCACATACACATATATACATATATATTTTATCTATAAATGCAAATATTATTTGTTTATTCATTCGTTTCTTTATTTGGCCATACAGAGTGGGGCAAAAGAGGCCTGAAGGCCAGAATCCAGCAACATGACAAATGCCTGGAGTCTGAGCTGGCAGAAAAGCAGAGAGAATTCTCAGGCAGAGGGTAGGCACGATTTAACGTCAAGTTATTTGTCACAAGTCCCCTGAACCTACGCAAACTTTTTGTAAAGGCTACTTTCCATGCAGGGGCCTGGTGTGAGTGGAGGTTGTGCTAGTCTGAGTGAACACAGTCATGGGCAAAGATAACGAGAAGACACACTGACTGATCTCGACCTCAGACGAAGTAGGAACTTGGGGTCCAGGCGAGGGATAAGCTTTCCCAACCCCGGAATACCTGGTGACATGTGAAGATATACACTAGGGATGGTGTTTGAGACTGTTCCATTTTAGTCTTAAAGAACAGGGTACTACCCTTGACATTCTGTGTTACTGTTAATTATTATTATTATCATTATTATTATTATTATCAGTGGAAGTACCATTAATAGTGTTAGTAGTAGTAATAATAATAGTAAAAATAGAGAACACGAAATTAATCCAAATACCTCAGACCCACAAAAACTGTTAATTTGCACGAGGTGAGAGAAGTGGTATCTGGCAGAACTTTTAGGTCTTCATTTTCCAGATCTTGTAGATGCCCTGAATGTAAGAGTTGGGGGATTTTTATAAATATGGCTTCCAGGGTCATTTGCTGACCCACTGAAGGGGAACCTCCAGGGAATGAAGCCACAAGTTTGCAGGTCAACACGTTCCCCAGGTGAGTCTAATGATCATCCATCATATGGGGGTGCTGAGACACTAGAGGTAAAAAGATTTACCCAAAGGGATAAGTGGGGTCCGGCCAGGGCTGCCTCACTGCACAGCTCCAGGGGGTGCCACTCACATTGTATCCTACAGGAAGAATGGTGGACCTGAGTGTATAACAAGCCAGTCCCGATCAAAGGCACTACCAGGGTGCAGATCCATAGCCATTCCTGACCCACCAGAAACAACCTGTGTCCCACTGGATCTGCCTCCACGGTGGGGAAGCCAATGATTCAAAGTGTTTATCCCTCCACTCACGGGATGTTTCACTTGTCTCACTGTCCCTTTCAGATAGGGTTTCTCTCGACAGATGCACACTGATATTTTGTCACATCATTCTTTGCTGTCCTGTGCATGGTAGGATGTTTAGCAGCATCCCTGACCTCTACCGCTAGGTGTCAGCAGCAAATCCCCTCCTCACCCCCCCACCAAGCCCTCCACCGTCATGATAATCAAAAATGTCCTCCAGACACTGACAAATGTCCCCTAGGAACAAAATTGCCCTCCGTTAAGAACCATTGCTTTAGGAAGGAGGCAGAGTTTAGGGTTTTTTATTCAGAGCTGTGACACACAATTTGGCCACTTGGTCATTAGCATCTGTCACTGTCACATATCAGGCAGCTACCATGTTCTAGGCACCGTATTAGTAATGGGCAGTTAAACGTACGTTAGTTATCTTTTCTGATACTAACTCTCTGATGATAGAATGATTCCTTATTTATGGAATTTGGAGACAAAGTGTAAGTAATTTTCACAGAGTTACTGAATGTTGGGGGGCAAAATTTAAGCCAAGATCCTTCAGAGTTTAAACCTAGAGAAATGTTTCCCAATGACTCTTGCTATTTCTTGACCAATCCGTTATTCAGGTTTCCTTCAGGTGCCTTCTTCCTAAATTTGCCTACACATAAGAACTACCTGGGATTATTAACAAAAAGGAAAAAAACCCCAGATTCCCTAGCCCAGCCAAGCGCTAGTGAGCCAGCATTTCTGGAGGGGCATGGATCTTTCACAAGTGTCCCAGGTGATTCTGATCTTCAGGGAGGCTTGGAAAACCTTATGTGATAGAAATTTCCTTCTTTAACTGCTGGAAAATAGGGCACTCTGCTTTCCACAGATACCCTCATGAAGCGGAGAGATCAAATGTAATGTGACCTAAATGAGCACTTAAAAACCTGCAAAGCACTGAATGACGACAAGCTTTTAATGGTGTTACCTGTAGAAATGTTCACTATTGCCAGGTTATTTCATAGAAATGCTCGGCGCAATTAAAGTCACCTATCAAGGGACTTCCCTTGTAGTGCACTGGTTAAGAATCCACCTTCCGATGCAAGGGACACGGGTTCGATCTCTGGGCCGGGAAGATCCCATATGCCGTGGAGCAACTAAGCCCGTGCACCACCACTACTGAGCCTGCGCTCTACAGCCCGTGCTCTGCAACAAGAGAAGCCACCGCAATGAGAAGCCCGTGCACAGCAACGAAGAGTAGCCCCGCTCACCACAACTAAAGAAAAGCCCGCGTGCAGCAATGAAGACCCAACGCAGCCAAAAATAAATAAAAATAAAATAAATAATTTTTTTTTAAATGACCTATCATGAGCTTCCCAAAGCCTGAAGCTTGATGGCTTTTTCTTGGGGCAGCTTTTCATTCCCTTGGTGTCTCCTTTGCAGATAGTGAATGAGACAGAAAACTCTGGGGGCCGTGGGTCAGTGGAAAAGCAGAGCTGCAAGCCCTCTGCCAATGCGGTTATTTTCTCTGTATGCTTGACGAAATGCCCAATATATCAGGAAAAGGGAGAAACCACGTGCGCCTCTCCTAATCGTGAGTCACAAACAGGTAGCAGGCAGAGACGCATAAAATAAAACTGTTGCCAATTTCTCCAGACCATCAGGTAGCCCCATGGACCATTGGGGGTGGTTAGGCTCTGAATCAGCCTCCCCTGGGCTCCCTGTTAAGTCAGGTTGTGTCCCTGAAATCATTTTCCACTCCATAGCCACCAAATAACCAATCACTTTACTCAAAGTTCCGTTTGTGGGAATAATAGCTTACCTAAGTTTCATTTTCTACGCAGCTTATCTAAGTTTCATTTTCTAAAACCCTTCACCCTCCCTTGCTCCCATTCCCAGGGAACACATCAGAAATTAAGCTGGAAGATCCACGTCCAGATCAGGTTTCAAACTGACCCTTACTGTTCCAGGCTGGTGGACACTAGACCTTATTCTGGGATTTATTGTAGAAATCTACCTGGGATGCTGCTCCATGAGTGACTCAGAATTCACTCTTTCAGTGCTTTTCATTCCTGGCTCCACATTAGGATGGTCTGGGGAGTTCTAAAGAAAATATGCTGATACCTGGGCCTCCCCCTAGACATGCTGTTTCACTGATCTAGGATGGGGCCCGGGTGAGCCTGTCTGCAGCCAGGAGTGAGAAGCAGTGTACCCAGTGAATACCTGTGGAAGACATTTCTTTCAGCTGTAAGGGAAGCGTTCTTTCTTCTGATGAACTGGCGTGCTTTATCCTCATGAATGATGTGAATCTTGTAAATGGTTTCTTTTCATTTTTATTTAGGTTTCCCGGAAACTCAGACCCAATTTATGATCTAACGCTGGGAACTGGGGAGGCCTATTCAGCCTGCATGACCGTACACTAACGTTTGCCCTGTTTGACTCAATCTACACTAGCTTGACTTCCTGCCTCTGGTTTTATTCTGCAGTCTTCATTTTTTAAAGGTAAATTGGTTACATTTATGTGATTTTAGACTTCTGAAATATTTTGTAAATGAGGTAAGGAAAATAAAAACATGAATAAACAACTACATCAGCTCTGACATTGTTCCATTTTCCTCATCTATAAAAATTTAAAAACATCGATTTCAGGATGTCATTGTGAGGACCAAGTGAGAGAACTTAGCAAACTGAAGTGTGATAGAGTGTGTGTTATTAGTTTATATTCAAAAGAAAGGGGTGTGTGTGTGTGTGTGTACAGTAGCTAATATGTCATCTTTGGGAGAGAGGCACCTTAAGGTCACGCATTACACTGTCCTTGACCCAGAGCATGTGAATGTTCAAGGAGTAAACAACCCAATCAGTCAGCTCGGGGCAGAGATGTCAACACAGCAGCTTGTGTGACTGGAAGTATCTTTTGACAAACGAATAGCTTTCAGATATTTCAAATTAATGTCCTTGGTTGGTTCAGCTACAGGGCAACAAATCCAATTCATCAGGAGTCTGGAGAAGAGGACAGTGATGAAAGTGACAACCAAGGCTTCCTGCCTTGGGGCAAATACACACACCTAAGACTCAGGACGTGAGGTTAGCACTAAACCCAATGATTGGCAACTTGACCTCAAGTAATTTCCCTCTGCAAAGTAAGATTAGCACGGCCAGGCCTAAGCCTGCCGGGAAAGGCGATTTAAAAGCCCTTGAGACCTAGCATCATCGTTAGTAATGGTCCAACAATAGCAATGTTGTTACAACACAAGCAGGTCCTAAGGCAGAAGTGGGTGCTGAAGGATTAAGGTAGGAAAAGTGTCTGTCAGCCTACTGTGCATTTTCACTCTCTTTTAGCCTATTGCAGTGTCTGCCTTTACGATACCCACAACATTTGATAGCCGTTGCTGAGCACATCCATCAACATTTTCTCTGTGTTCCATTTAGGGGGTGGCAGAGATCAATGAGCTAAATGAATCGTTATCTTTGCCCCTTTGCAGCCTTGAAAAAAGGGCATCAAGAGAAGTCCACGTTCTGCTCAGGGCTGTGGAATCTCTGAAAGTTTGGAGGGCTTCAAGCGCACCTCCTGTACTTTCCTAAGAGTTGTTTTCCAACAGTGTATAAGCTAGAGCAGCAGAGTCAGAGTGTTTGATAACATTTCTCCTCCACAATACATGAATACCATGCTTTCTTTTGTGTGACCTGATCTCTATGCATCACAAAGAACAATGATCAAAAACATAAGAGCTATTCAGACATGCAACGTTATATGCTATTTAAATATGGCCGTTTTAATATCTGAATATGCCTTGGGATTGGGTATATGAATGAGGAGTCTGAAAAAAGGTCCACGACCTTTGACCCAGTATTCTAAGAATTCTTCCAATGGAGATATTCAGAAATGCGACAAAGGCTTATGTACAAAGAGCCCCGCTGCTGTTATTTACAACTTCAGAAAATAAAAGCATATAACTTAATTGTCCAACAGCAGACAGGTAGTTAAGTAAACTTCACTAGAGCCACAAAATGAAAAATTATGTTGCAATTGAAATTATATTAGTAAAGAGTTTTTTTAAATGGGTAATGCTTACAATCCAATGTTATGAGAACAAACCATAATACAAAATTAAATATATTGTACTGTATGGCCTCAACTGTGCAAAAACACATAGCAAAAGACCATTGGGAAGTAAAGAACTGACAGTGAATGGGGTATTACAAGTGATTTAAATTTTATTATACTTCTCTGTATTTTTCAAAATAAGTTCTGTTTTTTGCTCTCAGGAAAAAAAGGGAATTGAAAAAAAAGTGTCTCAACGCATGGCCGCTTGGGAGGAACATCCCAGCCTCTTTAGTCAGTAATTACCCAGCGGAGTTACTGCAGAGGAACAACATACAGAGGTGGTCCAGATAAGGGGGTGGTACTTGTATAATATGCACCATCACCACTAGAGGTGCCTCTTAGTGGCTGGTTTGAAGGCTGGACGCCATTCACTATATTAAACCATGTATGTATGCTCACAAATAGGGGTAATGGCTAGTCCCTAGTCAGACTCCCTATGTTTGTAGCTGGGGAGAAAGAAAATATTGCCAGGTAGCCCTTTCTACCTGAGGGAGAAAGAAAAGGAAAAAATGTTTGGAATTCAAAAACTAGCATCGTAGGAATGTAAAACCGTATCATGGTACCCAGAAGAAAACTGAACATGTGGAAGCCAGCCTAATTCCTGGAACACTGACATTTCTTATGCCTCCAAGGAGCTTCTGATAGCCCATCCACTCATCCCTCAAAAAAGATTATATGAGACGTGATACACTGTGTATATCTTCAGTGTGCAGGCAAAAGCACTTGGTACCTGGATATTGCTTGGCATTTGGAAGAATACAAAAGAGACAGATGGTTGAGTGAGTCTGGACAGCCTCCCATCTGGGACAGAACATTGACAACAATGAAAAACATTAAAGGAAAGAAAAACAGCCTTTTCATTTTTCAAATTTCAATAGAGAGGTTAACTCATTGTTTTTATTTGGTAATCAGAAGAACATACAAGTACTTATTCATTACTAGATGCCGGGGGAAAATTATACATTGAGGGACTGTCAGCCTCATCTGTGCAATAAAGATTTACAATAAACACATAATTTACTGAGAGCAGTTTAGCATATTCTGTTTTACATGAATCCCTATGATTTATTTTTGCATTTAGAGATGTGAGGCTATGGCATTTGAATAGTTTCTTTTAGTACAAACCAGCATCACAGGGAACAAAACACTTTTCTTAAAATGGATGGTCATTCTCTTGCAAATTGCAACCTGCATTTTATCTGCTAAAAACATATTTCACATCATGGAAGTACATTCTATCACTGCCATAAAACACAGACAAAGTCCATTTTATCATCTTCCCTTTTGGAAGAGCTTTCTCAGAACATATCTAGAAATATCTTCCTTATTCCTGAAAAGAACTATTTATTCAGCATGATTTGGGTTGAGGTTCGGGGTTTTGATTCTGCTTGCCTCCCTCTTTTGAGTCTTGTTAAACATTCTTGATTTTAATCCAGACATCTCCCCGAAATCCAGCTGAACAGCAGCAAGATCTCAGGCTGAGGAGGTGAGCTGAGTTGGTGGCCAGTGCCCTAGTATGGAAAGGTCTAGAGACCCATGGTGAGGGCTTAACATCCTAAGGAGAAAAACCCTGTACAAAAATTGTGCCGTAGACTGAGAAGAGATAATAAGAGCATTATATTAGGCTCAAGGTGAGTCACCTTACTTTGGGTAATGGATATCCCATGAGGATTTCCTTTTTCCTGCTTCCTTTCCCCAAACTATTCCCTCCTCCCCATCTACCCATACCCCATCCCTGGCCCACAACCTTTCCTCATGTGGATCACACTGGAAGAAGATAATTTTGTTTTTTCCATTATTTTGTGTTTCCATGTGCTAAAAAGATGCTGCAAGCAGAATGGCTTGCCTGGACAGAGGCAAAAGAAGGAATTTGCAAAAGGTATAAAAATGAGAGAAGAAAATAAGGAGAGAGAAAAAGTATGAAAAAGCGAGAGAATGCTTAGATTAGGTAGAGGGAGGAATCTGGCTGTACATAGGGCACCAGAGCTGATAAAAACCTAACTGAGCTCTACAAATGAAAATAGCAAATATTAAAAAAATTTTTTTACAGCATATAAAATTTTATAAAAATATCATCAAAGCAAGAAAAAAGGAAAATTTATACAGTTCTATCTCTAGAATCAGTTACTGGACAATACCTATGGCTGTAGATTTTTACTATAAATCTATGTTTATTGGTGTGCAACTATATTCTGTACCATCACACATATATCCACTCAAAGACAAGGACACTAGTACACAAATACCTACCCCAGGACAGATCACCACAGAGAAGCAAAAACTGTACAAGGTTATGCCTCCAGGGCAATCTATTGAAAAGCCATTCCATAGCCATTGGGTTTTCATGGGCTTTATTTTAAATGAGTTCTCCTGTACTGTAACCTGACAGAGAGATGCTTCTGTTGTCCAAAAGCCAGCTTCCATGAAGATACTTGGGTGAGGTTCAGCAAACATGACTGAAGCTGACCAAAGCTGACAGCCTCCAAGATGGCAATGACTGACCTACTACAGCAAGCATTAAGCCCCAGAAATGGTGAGATCTCCTCAATGGAGGCTAAGTGCGCCCTGAGTGAGGTGAAGGGCCCACACACCACTCCTTGGTTCAGTGGATGGCTATCTAGGCTGGGTTCAAGTTCATTTAGTGAAGCCAGCCATTGTCAGTGTCAGTCCATTTCTGCTTGAGAACAGAAGCCAGAATAAATGTCAATTCATTTCAAATATGTTTGCCAATATTTTAAAGAAAAAAATGGATGAGGTGGAGGGGCATTAGTTAAAATAATCAGGACTTAATAATGTTGAAATTCACTTTCATGAACCTTTCAGTCCGGGTCTCCCACTGCACCCCACTCTTGTTCAATGTAAAAACAAGATATTCTTTTGATGAAACAATCCTTGTTTATTGCAGATTTCCTGGAGGAGCATCCAGGCTTTTGCAAATGTCCAATGAAAACATCCAGAGGACTTCTTCCCATTTTCTGAACTTTCCTGGACCCAAATTCACTTATCAGATGAACCCTGTCTAATGTCCTACAGGCTCTGTTACCATTCTAATTCTGCCATCATCTCTGTGCCCACCAGTGTGCTTGATGAGAGGAAACCTTAACAACTGACATCTGGTCTTGGCAGATAATGTGTCTCTTGGTTCTCAGAGAGATATTTTATACAAATATTGTGCTGTTCATTACAATTTTTTCAAGTTCATTTTCTAAATGATAATGAGGCCTTTAATCATGGATCACTATCAATGAATTACATATATTACTTTCCACTTATTCACAAAGAAGACCCAGTATAACATCATTATTGCAATGTTATTTCTTTAACATCCAACTGTGCTGTGGTTCAGTACTATACCGACCATAATATTGGCAGAGCACCGATTCCCCATGCTGCACATATAGATGCTTTTACTCGCTTCAAGAAAGTCTATTTTGGATTTTAAATATTACAACTTGGATTATAAATAAATCCACTGGTAATGGTGTCATCATCCCTTTTGGAAGTGAATTTTCATATAAATCCTGTTTTGGTTTGTTTCTGTTTTTTCATTTGTTTGTTTTTCTTAAACCCCCAAACCACAGAGAAGTTTTATTCTCATAAACTTGGCACTGCTAATTTCCCCCATACTACTTGCAATTTCCTGTCCCTTATAATAAGCTATTTGTGTCACTAGGGTATGTCTGCACATACTTAGAAGATAAGCCTTTAGCAATACACTGACATACAGAAGCTGTTGAGTGCGTTTTCAGGTAAACTTGAACTTTGCACTCACAGGTGGCTAGTGGAATTCAGCTGGACAGTTCTGCATGTGTTTCCTGAACGCTGACTGTATGCCAGGCACTGTGGTGGGCCAGTGGTGCAAATCCTGTTGGGATGTGTGGGAATCTTGCAACCAGAATGAAGTTTATTTCCTAAAATCCCCTTTATGGGGGACATAATGCTACATACATAGGTTTTAATCTCAGAATCTTCTCTATCTCATTATGAGAAGAAGATTTTGTGCCTTTTTTCTTTTGTTTTCCTCCTTACTCCATGGGGAATGTTATGAAGTCATTTCTACCATGTAAGTCTCTGCTGAAAGGTTAAGAATAGAAGAAAACATATTACATGTTCTTCCTATCTATCTATCTAAAGAAAATTCATCCATGACAGAAGTGACATTAAAAGACCAGCAACCTTACTCCTAAAATATGGATTACAAAATTGGTCTCCATCTTTTTATTTGCTGTCTCACATCCTGTGATAATATTGCTCTTTACTTTCTATTTTTCATATTTACTAGAGGCATCACTTCAGGTGGAAAATATAATATAATGGCTTTAAATCTGCAAATGAAATGAACAGGTGCACTAGATAGTTCTTTGGCTCTCAGATGTCTAGATATCATTTTATTGTTTAAGTATATCAGGTCCTAAATGGGATCCTGTCAGATGTCTTCAATGCTTTTTAAAAGCTCCAGGAATGAAATGGACATAGGAAGAAAATCCATTTGAATTTAATGGGTTAGAAATGAGTCTCTTGCCTGCTGCCATAAACAACTAGGGCTCATAACCTAAGAAAGGTGGGAGTGAATAAAAGCTGGAACAAAGACCCACCTATGGTTCGGTCATTATGGCAGCAAAACATACTGCATCAACAAAACTTGGCTGTAGAGCTAGTTGGTGACATGGGGGTCCAAACTCAAGGGCTAATTCCATTTGTCACTTTCTACCCAGGGACATGTAGAATTGGTGGTTTGTCAATGATGGGAATATCCCTAGTACTTTCCCCACATACCAGTTAATTCTTAACTCAGGTGTGCAAGCCTTTGCTTTTTAAGTGACAATGGGACACAGAGTAAGGTGTCACAATCCGTGCAATGGAAGAATGTGTCTTCCACTTCACTGCTCAACTTGGAAGAAGCTGTTTCAAGAGAATGGAAAGACCACAGCAAGTGAGCTAGAGCTCTGGAAATACTGTTCTTCCAGTTAATACTGTTGTCTTACCAGCTCTAGTATCAATTTATAGCACAGTAATACATTGTTTTTTATTTTAAAAAATAGATAATTATGCTTTTTTACTCAAAGTCCCTTCAAAACACTTTCTAAGGATTTAAAAATAAGAGTTACACGGTGCTTTTGTTTTTCCACGCTGAGAGTTCCAAGCAGAGTGCTATCCTGAATAAAATTCTCTTCCCACCTTTTTCCAGCTAAATTAATGACAAAGCAAATGTAAAACATTTCCATCTTTATTGGTGCTAGAAAAAACGGCTATATTCCTATTTCTTTTTCAAATATTGTTTAGTCTTGATTGAATATAAAAGGGAAGCTGTACCTTTCTATTTTGATTGGTTGCAAAGCTCTACATAGAAAAATACAGAATTGAAGTGAGGTCAAAAGTTCAGGTTCCAAGGTCAAGAACTGACACGCACTGGTTGTATTTCACTTCTATTTAAAACCACCTCAAAGAGCATAGTTTGCAAATCGATGTCCCATGCATTGAATGCAGTTCATAGGGATGTTTTCTTTGGCCAGCACAGTGTTTGTAAGTTTCTGAATTAGTTGCCAATATTAAAAAATTTGGAGGGGGTTTACATAAAATCTTAGGTATCTAGGACACTCATTCCCACGTAGCACTGATCCCGTAGCTGCCAGCCACTGCCCCCTTGGGGCAGTGCATGCCCTCCCCACTTCCTCCCTACTGTTCCTCACTGGCTCTCTGATACCCAGGCCCACGATGAATTGCCATTTATCGCAATCATTCTGATATTATAGCTTGCTGTACTCATTTACTTGACCTGCTGAGCTCCTGTTTTGAATTTGTGACCACGTGACTTACTGTGGTCACTGTTAGCAAAACAAGAAGATCAACAGAAAAATCCGTGTTATTACCAAGCAAAATGGAAATCTGATCTAAGAACGCTGCTCGAATATCAGTACACGACTGTGCATTCCACACCACAGAGTTCTCCAGATCTTTCTGTTGGGGAATATTTCAGTGAGACAAAAGGCCTGGTAGACTACATACCCAGTCTCCTTTCTGTCTGAAGAAATACCACCATTTTGCCTTAGCACTGAGAGGAGTTTTTAAATGTTTGTTTTCATGTTTTCAATGTGGAAATTAAATCTGCAACGAGGAATACAGTTAAGCCTACCATCCAGCTCTCTCTCTCTTCGTATTTGTATTCCTCTTCCATCACCAGCCTATTCATGTGATTTACCCTTAGGAAGGACTCAAAGATTCCTCTGTGAACCACAACTCCATTTTAAGAATCAGTTTCATTCAAATCACACCACTTAGATCCACAAAATTCCTTGACTTGCACTCCACTGGATCCCATTCTTGATTTGGTTTCAGGGGGCTGTGTTTTTCGTCTCTTTCCCTGTGACATCCACTATTCTTATTTTTGATTCGTGCTATTAATCATCTCCTATCTGGTACTTCTAAAGGCTCATTAAAATGAAAAAAAAATTATTGGACATATCTCCCTGATACTAATTCCCTTAGCACTTCCCTGAATAGAAGGAAGAGCAATTAGGTCAAACCATAAATATTCAAAAGAAGAGGACCAGCCAGTGGTAAAAATTTCAGTAACCACTTAGTCATGGATGCTACTCAATGAAAACACTGGGTTTCCCACCTGAACAATATGGTCATGAGCTGAAACATTCAGGTTTGTATTAATGAATGCACAGGTAAATTAAGCATCAAATAAAGAAGAGGAAAATCTCCTTTTTTATAAAACAGAAAGTATTTCATATCATACAAATGGAAAGAAAAGCATGGGAACAATTTCTAAGTCTGAAAGAAAACTGGAGAGAAAGAACGTTCCTGACTCAGGAAAGGAACAACCAGAGACTGAAATCATCATCTTAGCTGCGATGAAGGCCAGCTTGGCTGCATCCACCATCAGCAACCAGTGCAAAAATAACAACACATAAAGAAATACAGTGGCAATTCCTGTGTGTGTGGCTTTCTCAGGCCTCTCTCAGCGTTTCCAGGATGTCCGTTCAGGCCAAACAGGTGCCTTGAAAGCCAGGGCATTAGCAAAGGATTTTGAGGAAGTCCCTTCATGTGTTTCTGTTTGTGCAAAAATCGGAAGTTGTGTTGTTTGCTTGGGCTGGGGGGATTCCCCCAGAGTTCTAAGACCTCAAACCAGCTCCCAGAAAGTCATCTCCTGGGAGGAGATGGCATGAGAGAAGGCCAAGTGCAGGGGTGGGGCTTGTTTTTGAAAGTTGTACACCTTCCCCAGATACAGGTCTTTGTGGAAGGAGAAGAGAATGAAGAAGCTCAGCTAAAATGATGCAAGACATTGGCAGCCTCTCTTATTGTCTACGAGTTGTGTTTTACTCTTCTGAATCTGAAAAAAAGAAAAAGAAAAAGAAAAGTGTCAATGCTGCCTTTCCCCCCCTTCTCAACCCTCCAGGTGTGAGAAGAAAATCTGAGGGACAAAAAAAAGAGGGATCAATTACACATTTCAATGCTAGTCACTGCTGTCTCCTTTGTAACACAATCCTTCTATTCATAAAGGGGAAATCTCAGTGGAGAATTTTAAACACTGGTTACATTGGAAGGCTTAATAGTTGCTTTAAACTGAAGCATCAAATATTTGGTTCATGCAGTATGGGTTTTAAGATGCCTTATTTTGCAATCAGGATGACAGTGACTGCCAGATCTGATCTGGTCAATTTGCCTCAGGGGTCAGTGGGACTGGAAGAAATTGGATTCATCTAATCCCAATCATTTCCATACCAAAGCAACGTTCCTCTATCAGGATTCATAGCTATCTGCAGGAAGATGTTCTGCCCCAGACTATCGACTCCTTGAAGGCAGGGAAAATATCTTATCTTTATAACTCTTTTTGCATGTAGTGCAATGCCTGACACACAGCATATGCTTAACAAATGTTTCCCAAAAAGATTCAAAGCAAGATGCGCCCCAACTGAAATCACTGTGCAAATGGATAAATCACCTGAAGTCTCTACGGGGCCTAGAGTGAGGTGGTAGAAGAAGACAAAGATTGAAACAGGACTCATTAATGGAAATAAACAATCTTGGATTTTTTTTTCACCTGGCTTATTCGATAACATGTAACCTCAACAGACTTGGACAGGATTTTTAAAAAGCAAACAAACAAAAATTATTATGGTTGCTTCCCCTACGTGCTGTGTGCTCTCCAAGTCAGCATGCCTCAGAGAGGATTCCCTCCTACGCAAGGTTCCAGAGGGATAGGAGACTTTAAAAAGAATAACATCATCATCTCCAGAAATGTTAGGAGTCACTAGAGGACAAGGAAATTTTCCATTCAACTTTAAAGACTTAACACTCTCCTAAATAAGACTTGGTCGAAATTAGGTACAAACCAGTTGGGAGACAGGAGAGCCCTTTCCGATCTATTGTAATTATGGTCAATTCTCAAATTTTCAGGGGCCACTGATCCAGACCTCCTGTGGTTCCTCTTTCTTCATTCTGGTCTTGTGAGTGTTTACTCTCCATTAGCACCTTCACCCATTTTGGAGAAATAACAGAAAAAAGAAAAACTTCTGGCCAATCACTTTACTCTGATTCTAGTAGGATCGGTGAGGGAAGTTGCCGGTTGCCTCACTGGAACTTGCCAGGGAGGGAAAGAGGTGAAACAAAAGCTGAAATCATGGATTAGAAATTTTCCATTGTTTCTGATTGTCTCTAGGTAGTTTGGGCCACAAGGGAATTGCAAGACAGGGCCCGTTAGTGCTCTGGCCCTGTCATTATCAATTTGGGGTCATAGGTAATGAGACTCCTTTTAGATGGTCATTATAGCATTAGTCACCTTAAGAGATGTCCCCAGGCCCTCACATATAAAACCCAATATATTGTTATGATGATATAAGGTTAATCTCCTACTAAATGATAGATTGGTCGGAAGGAAGTGAGGACAGATAGCTGGAGATGGCTGACAAGGATCACTGTTACACCCAGTGAGCTCCAATTTGCCAAGAAGGAAAGTGATGCACCTCCTGTGTCATAGAGCCTGGGTTAGCAGAGGCCCGCTGTCCAGACGGCTGTGTCCCAGAGATGGAAGAGGTACATCCAGGGTATGTGAATGGAACCCAAAGGCCCCTGAGAGGAGATCTTCCTCCCTTGCTAGTCATTGCTTATGGGTGAAATGGTGGAGTGGTCGGCAATGGATCTCTACCCTCCCCTCCTCGGCCTTCTGGTCAAGGGACAGAGGAAAGGAGTTGGTCAAGGAGTGGCAAAAAGGGGTAAATAAAGGCAGCCTGTATGTTTAAGCAGTGCCTGTGTTCACTGTCATTAAATACGACCAACATAAAAGAACAAGAGGCAGATACTCTGCAGCTGGGTCTGTGACCTGAGTGACTGTTCCCAGCCTTCCCAAACACGTTTTCTCTAAAAAACTCCCTGTTAGGGCACTCACCCCTGTGGTGGCTAGTATCATATCTATCTGCAGGAAGATATTCTACCTCAGACCGGAGACTCCGTGAGGGCAGGGAAAGTATCTTATTTATCTTTGTAACTCCTCTTGAATGTAGTATAATACCTGACACACAGCATATGCTCAACAAATCATTAGTTTTTCATTGAAAGGAAGTGAATTGAATAAGCGTGAGGTGGATGGGACAGATGAAGGTGTAATGATGAATAGGAAGTCTCCAACCTTTTTCTAATTCTGACTTTCATAGTGTGACGTAAAAAGGAAATCATAAGTACATTGATTTTACAATTTATTCAACAGCAAATTATGATATGTCAAAAATGTATACTCCTTATGAAGAAATAGCCCCACTGTGCATGGCTCTTTGTGGAACTAAGCTCCCAGAGAAAGAGCACCTGCCATCCAGGTGGCTTCGACATGGTTTGTCATTCTCCTTACTCCACACTTCCTCTCCTAAACTTCAAATGTCATAGACTTGCTCTGTTGTGTTTTGGTTTCGTGTATATGTTTTCAATGTAAACTAAAATTGCATAAGCATTTAAAACAAAAATTGGGTAAGACTACAAAGTATATAAAAATGAGGATCTAAAAACAAAGTGTGAGAAGTCGCTCTGTATTGATCCGATTTACACGACTATTTTTGTTACAGCTGCTTTGAATTCCATTGATTGTAAGTCTATGTTGGCTTTTTGGAGGCCACAAAAAGTGGTTAAACTCCCTCATCTTTTTAAGAGTGACTGATGAACTGAAATGGAAAATATCTTCACCCAACTTGAGAAAATTCAAGAAAATATCTAAATAAGTGCTATCTCTTCACCTGCCCCTGGAAGAAAGACTTCTCACATCTCATAGAGGGGCAGCCATGGGGGCTCTGAAGCCTGAAGTGTGTGGTGTACAAATTCACAGAAATGTATTTACTCTAAGGGAATGAATAGCAAAGAATGTTTCAGCAACTTAATTTAGAAAATAGGAGATGGAGACTTACAACAATGTGGCCTTACTCCTCCCTTCTCAGGCTACTCCTGAAGGTAAGTGGAGATGCTACAGAAAACCATTTGGTTTAAAGATAGTTGTTTTAAAAAGAGGCTTAAAGTTCAAGTTTGATTTGACTCTAAAAATGTGTTTAGCAATCATAATGTTTATTACTAGATCACAAGCTGACCATCTGTGAGGCAGCCCTCATAGAATCTGGCACTGGGTTTTAAAAACATCTGTAAACACTTTTATTTTGCATTTTCTTGGGTTTGATTTCTTTTACAGCCTGATTCAACTATCACCCAAGCTCAAAAGTAAGCTGACTTGGCTGAGCACAGAGCTGGGATTTAAACCAGATTTTCAAGTCCCAGAAACCCTTCCAGAGCTGCCTCTCTATGGAGTCAACTTTCTACAAAAACAACAAAGTGATACTGTAAGCAACAGAAAGAGTTGTAAAAGGCTAAATAGGAAACAAACAAACAAACAAAAAAACAGGGAAGAATAAATGTGGTAAAACCAAACCCATTTTAAATGTTGAGTAGTAGGATTTCTGTGGGGCTTATCAGCAGGTCTTGGTTTGGTTTTGTTTCTTAATAATGAGGAAATACTAAAAACAAACAAACAAACATTGTCTGAGAGATAGCTGTTAAGATTTACCCAGGCATTGTTTTCACTCTTCTAGGTCATAAGTGCAAGACAGATATTTTAAATGGTTACCACCAAATACCCCAACATATGCATCCATGCTTTCTCCTTGCCCCAAATGATAGAGGATATATTAGGATTATTCTATATTAATTTTACTGCATATAATACCAATGCTATAGCCCTGCTAAGATGGGTGGATTGTTGGATGGATGATGGATGGATAGAATAGATAAATAGATGATAGATAGATAAATTTGTAGGAATATAACTTCCTGAAACCTTGCCTATGCCATCATGTCCTAAAATTTGCCCACTGGATCCAAATATAAAGAATAAGAATAAGTACTGTACAAAGGGTAGTAGCATTGCATTTTTAACAGCTCTCTAGCTTGTGGGCGACTAGAAGAAAAAATGTCATTAACAATGGAGACATCTCTAGCTCCTGGTTTTGGCACATATTTCAAAGGCAGCTGTTATTTTAAAGAATTTTTTTATAATGTTAATAGAGTTTCTTTTGACAAATGTATTGTTACTTGTGTTTCTCCAATCACTTGCAAAGAATCTGACAAAATACAATTTTTCTAGAGGGAGAACAGATAAATATTTATTTCATGAATACTAAAAAGTTATTTTTAATCCTGAACATCAGTATTAAGAAAAAAAAGACAAATCACATTTCCCCAGTAGTTCCAAAATTGTAATCCTCTCTGTCAAACCAGGTTCCTTTAAAAATACAATGGTACATTAAGAGTGTAAAGAAATGTCTAGAAGATAGAGTGGAACAATGAAAGCTTATACACCAATAATTGCAAGGGAAAAGTTGTTTAAAAATATTAATTTCCTCATTAACAAAGAGTACACAATATAGTTTTATGTGACATTCCTACTAGGTAGTTATTTGGTAAGAGACTGGAATCTAAACAGCTATGTGAAAAGCATGAATTGACTTTAGAAGTTTTCTTTAGTAGAACACAATTTAATTATTTTAAACCCACCAATCTTACATTGTATTATATATATGTATATATACATATATACACACACAATACATACATATATATACACAATATACATACTTACATATATATGTATATACACACACACAATTTCAGTTGCTGTTTGATACTACAAATGTGAATTTCAAAAACACAAAACCTACAGGAAGATAATAATAGCTGCATGTCACCTTGTTCCTTTATAATCCACCATGAGGCTATGTACTATATACCCTCCTTAAAAAGCACAAGGATATTCACTGAACCTAAAACTATACTAAAAACACATTGGTTTGAAATGGATGATCGTAACCAAAAGAGCTCACTGTTCTGATTCACTGTGACTCATCAATGCTAGAACCATGTGGATGTCAATGGCTTCTGTACCTCCATGCTCTCAAGTGTATCATCCGCAGCAAAAAGGAACAAAGAGATTTTCTGAGTTCACCCCATTTGACCACTTCCAACCCATGTATAATGGATTGGTTAATAGTTTTCCCCAAAATCCATCCAAAAAAATTATATTGGGTTTCAGTATTGTTGCACTCACAACAACTCTTGTTGGGTCAGCCTACAGCATGGCTTCAAAAATCAATTAGAAAATGGCACTGAAGTATATACATCAAAAAGTTTAAGCAACAAAACCTCTTAGAATCTAATTAGGGGATCTTATCTAGATGCATAAGAATAACAGGCATCTAAAAACAATACTGCAATTCTCTCATACATTTATCAACTTTTTGTTGTTTTCCTTTGACAGGGACATTGCAGTGGAGGGTTAAGACACTTGGGTTATCACACTACTTGAGAAAATACGGCATAAAATATTTTTAAAAGCAAATGTTTCATTCCTCTTTCTTGCTAAACCACAGCATGTACTTACTGTTGATGCTCCATGTGTTGCTACATATAAATATGTTAAGTAAATGGGTCACGAGAGTTTTCATGGACAAATGGCTAAGGGAAATGGGATATTAATCAGAACATGTGTTGTTATGATGACTTATCTTAATTGGGACCCAGGGCACTCCAGATGTTTGGTCCCTGTACACTCATGAAAAATAACCCATAAGGATCCTAGATTCTCATGTGGAAGGCAATTCCTTCATTAAAGAAACAGACCTACTTTTGTCAATACATAGAAGGCTACAGTGAGATATCTTCCCAGAACTAAGAAATAATGTTATCCTCTGAGAAGGAAGAGAATAAAAAATCCAAAGGACGGGATTAACTATTTGTAGAAACTACCTCAAGGCAGTAGTGTTGATATCAGTGCCATAATCAATGATGAAGTGTTGCAAATCAATCATTGCTAAAAAACAGTTAAGCCCTACAGTCTTACAGGTTTAATTTTTAAAGTAAACTAGAAAGGACTCAAGGTTATTGTTACAGTGTAGCACTGTCCTGGGTATGAGAGAAAAGGACAGGGTACCAGCTAGTGTCCCCAGAACTGTTCATCATCTTTGGCCTATTTTACCCACCAGAGCTCATGATCTGGGCATAATTTTGGGAGGTATGCAAAGCTTATGATAATATGTTAGGAAAAGAAAATAAGAGAGAAAAAGTTTGAGGACCGTTGCCTTAAAAACAAAGAAGTTTCATCAAAATCAAGGTCCAGACATGTCATCAAGGATGACTGAAAATGAACAAGAATGAGAATCTACCCCAAGATATCAACATATCTGATACTGAATGTGAGATCCAAAAGGAGACTAGACGTAAAAGGGGTGCCATGGAGGGCCGCCTCTTGCACTGTCAGTATCTAGTGTACACAAGATGGTCCCTATTCCCTCTATTGGCAGATCCATCCCAATGGTAGAGACAGACATTTCAGGATATTCTACCTTGAAGTCACAATTCATCAACTAACTCCCCCTACATTCTCAGCTTAGCAGGCAACTTTCTGATATGATTTGACTTCCCCAGTAGGTTTTCCTTCGGGAGAAAGAAACCGCTGACTGGCCAGTAGATGTGAGCATTCCAGTGTACATGAAGGATATATTTCACAGTAAATTGGCAATCAAAACCACACATTGGTCACAACTATTCATTTTAGTGTCAACAAGTCTTCTACAGCATAATCCACCCTTCATTTACTGTCAATGTGGACTTCCTTCATCTGACGATGTCAAAAATAAGAAGTCCATATACATGTGGATCTATTTCTAGACCCTCTATTCTACTCCACTGACCCATTTGTCTATCTCGATGCCAGTACTATACTGCCTTGATTATTATAGCTTTATAAGTCTTGAAATCAGGCCTACCTGTTTAGTCCTCCAATTTTTTCCTTCTTTTCCCAAGCTTCTTTGTCTATTCTGAGTGATTTGCATTTCCATATACATTTTAAAACCAGCATGTCAATTTCTACCCAAAAAGCCTGCTAGGATTTTAATTGGGATTGCATGGAATCTACAGATCAATTTAGAAAGAACTTAAATTTCAACTATCTCTGGAAAATTCCCAAATATTTGGAAACTAAGAATATATTTCTAAATAATCCTTAGATCAGTGTAGAAATTTAAATAAAAATTAGAAAATATTTTGAAATGAATGTGAATAAAAATGCAACAAATCAGAGTTTGTTACTGAAATAGTATTTAGAGGGAAATATACAGCATTAAAGGCCTATATTAGAAAAGGAAAAACATCTCAAATCAATGACATTAGCTTCCACTTTAAGAAACTAGAAAAATAAGGCAAACCAAACCCAAAAGCAAGCAGAAGAGAGGAAATAATACAGATCAGATCAGAATCAATGAAATAGAAACAGAAAAACAATGGAAAATATTAATGACAATGATTAATAAAATTTATTAACCTCTAGCCAGACTGGTTAGGAGAAAAAGAGAATACACAAATCACCAATATAAAAAATGATAAAGACAACATCACTATAAATTCTATAGCTATTAAAAAGAAACTAAAACAATATGAACATCCTATGACAATGTAATTCCACTGTGACCTGTGAACATTCTTTGTATGACTTGAATCATTTTACATTTGTTGGGACTTGTTTTACGTCCCAAAATGTAATCTATATTTATAAATGTCCTATGTGCACTTGAAAAGAATATGTATTCTCATACTGTGGGTGTTCTGGGAAGGCCAATTAAGTCAAGTTTGTTGATAATGTCATTCAAGTCTTCTATTCCTCGCTGATTTTATATATACTTAGCCTATCAATGATTGAGAGAGGGATGTTAATGCTTCCAAACAGAATTGTGTATTAAAATTTGTTTACACTTCATTTCATGCATTTTGGTACATAAATGTAAAGGATTATTATATCCTCTTGATAAATAGACTTTATCATGAAATGAACCTCCTTTCTCTGGTGACAGTGTTTGCTATGAAATCTACTTTATCAGGTATTAATATAATCATGCAAGCTTTCTTTTGATTACTGTTAGCTTGGCATACCAATTTCCATCCTTTTATTTTTGGGTTTTTGTGTCTTTTAATATAAAGGCAGAATATACTTGGGTCTTACAATCTGAAAAATTCTGCCTTTTATTTGGGCTGTTTAGGCCATTTACATTTAATGTGATAACTGATACGCTTAGTGTTAAGTCTATATTCTTGCTATTTGTTTCCTATTTGTCTCATCTATTCTTTGTTCTCTTCTTATTCTTTTTCTACCTTTTTTGGATTAATTATTCTTATGATTCCATTTTATCTCTTTTGGCTTATTAGCTATATGTCATTATCTTGTTATTTTAGTAATTGCTTTAGAGTTTATAGTATATGCTCTTAATTTATCTCAATCTATTGGGTTGGCCAAAAACCCGAACGAACTTTTTGGCCAACCCAATACCTTCAATTGATATTATATCACTTCATGTATGATATTAGAACTTTACAATAGCATATTTACATTTCTCCCCTTCTCACTTTTATGCTATTGTCATCATACATTTTAGTTTTATATATGCTATAAACTCAGTAATATATTATTATTTTGTTCAAATAGCCAATTATTTAAATAGTCAAGATATTTAAATGATAAGAAAAATATTGTATATTTATCCATCTAGTTACCATTTTTAGTGCTCCTCATTTCTTTGTGTGGATCCATATTTCCATCTGGCATATCTATCCTTCTGCTGTTAACATTTTTTGTAGTGTAGGTCTACCAGTAATGAATTCTTTCAGTTTTTATATCTGAAAAATATTGCTGCTGGGTATAAAATTCTTGGTTGAATTTTTCCCCTTAGCACTTTAAAGATGTTGCTCCACTGTTTTCTCACTTGCATTGTTTCTGATGAGATATCTACTGTTATCCTTATCTTTGTTCATCTCTCCATATGTATCATTTTTTCTCTAGCTGTTTTTAAATTTTTTCTCTTCATTACTGGTTTAGAGTAATTTGATTATAATATGCTTTTGGTGTAATTTTCTTTATATTCCTTGTGCTTGTGTTTTATTGAGCTTCTTAAGTCTATGGACTTATAGTTTTCATCATTTGGCAAAATTTTAGCCATTACTTCATCAAATATTCTTTCCTCCTTTCCCTCTTCTTTACTTTAGGGACTCCAGTTACACATACATTAGGCTGTTTGAAGGTGTCTTACAACTCATAGATGCTCTTTACAATTTCTATTCTTGTTTTCTGTGCTTTATTTCAGATAGTTTCTATTGCTAATTCTCACTACTCTTTTCTTCCAAAATGTCTAATCATATCCAGTGTGTTTATCATTAATCCCATACAATATTATTTAGTTAATACCATCCAGTATATTTTTCATATCAGACACTGTAGTTTCCATCTCTAGACATTTGATCTTTTTTATATCTTTCATGTCTCTACTTAAACATATGGGCTAGAGTTGTAAGAATTGTAAGAACTACTTTAATGCTCTTGTCTGCTAATTCTAACATCTGTTTCAGTTCTGGGTTGATTTCAATTGGTTGTTATTTTCCTCTTATTACTGGTAGTGTTTTCTTCCTTCTTTGCACGTCCAGTAAATTTTGATTGGATGTTAGATATTGTGAATTTTAGCTTGCTGGGAGTGTGTATACACACACACACATGCTTTATCCTGGGATGCAGTTACTTGGAAACACTTTGATCCTCTTATATCTTGATTTTAAGATTTGTTAGGTGAGCCTAAAGCAACATTTAGCCTACAACTAATTATTCCCCTGCTAAGGCAAGACAATTATGAGTATTCTACCCAATTCCCTTTAAATTCCAATTCCCTTTAAATTATGAGGTATTCTAGTCTGGCTAGTAGGAATAGGCACTTTTATTGCTCTGTGTGAAGTGTGAACATCAGGACTGTTCTTTCTAAACCTCTTGAATGGTTCTTTCCTGGTCTTAGATGGATTCCTCATTGAGAGTCAATTAGTACTCTGATGAATACTCTTCAGATTTCTAGAGTTCTCTCTCTCTTCAGTTCTATCCTCTCTGGTGTTTTATCCCATTAATTATAGCTGCCTTGGTATCCATGGATCCTTAGTCAACTCCTCAACTCAAGGAATCCATCAGGTCTGCCTGGAAACCCTCTCAATGCTGTAAGCTGAGGCAATCGTCGGGCTTACTTCATTTGTTTCTTGTCTCTTAGAGAGCACTGTCTTCATTTCTTGATGCCCAATATTTCTTGATGTCTTCATTTCTTGAAAAACCATTCTTCCACATATGTTGTTTTTTTAAAAAAATTGTTTCAGGTAGAAGGGTAAACCTAATTCTTGGTAGCCCTCTTTGCAGAAGCAGATGTCCATGGATTGTATTTTGTCCACTCTTTCCACTCTTCACAACTGACTTACATTTCATGAACTGACATCTTTAAACATTCCAATTCCCAGAACATTCAATAAAGGAAAAATTCCTGCTGAACTCCCTCCCTGGGACTTGGTAAATAACCTTGCAGGGCCTAATTATAGAGAATCATTTGAGAGACACAAACACTGGCTATCTCTTATATCTCTGTTAATGTAGTCAAGTAAAGTTAAGGGAAAATTCATATTTCTGGGCAACTATAAAAATTACAGCTATGCTATTTCAAACATGACTAAAAACACACTGAAAATAATTCATTCATGTGGCACCCCACAAGTCTATATAAAAGGTGAGAGTAGTTTTCTCAATCTGATGGTCCAAAGTTTGGAGGGCAATATAATTTGAACTTTCAGATTTTATAAAGAATGGAATGCTATTTATACAAAGTAAAAGCAGTGTTTATGAAGCCCATTACAATGTAGGTTCATTCTAACTGGTCTGGGATTGTCATCCAAAGCTTGCCTTTAAGACGTACTCTTGCTGACCAAACTGTATTCTACAGCTATGCAGTCTCCAGTATGTGGGCCTCCCAACATACTGATAACACTGAACAGATTTCTGTTTTTGTTTTTCCCCAAAATAATAACTCATTAAAGGTATAAAAAATTGAAAACTGAAAACATGGAACATTTCCCATTTACGCTGCATAATTCACAAAGACTTATATTCCATTCCATTATAATCAGCAAGCCCAGAATCAACTTTTCATAAAGTTTAAAATGAAAAATGGCAAGTGGGAAAAGAAAGAGTATAGAACTCATTTGTGATGGAGAAAATATGGTGGAAGGGAAAAGATACAACAATAATTTGTAAATTATTGAAAAAGGGATAATAGTACTCTTTAAATGTAGTGAATGTTTTTTTCAGGGTATAAGGCTATATTAACAATTTCACACAATTGCAACTTTATGTGTAAATCTAACAAGCTTGCATTAAATTGCACAATTTATGGAAAAATATAATGGGAATTACGCTCTTACCATCTGTTTTCTTTGAATCATTTCTGACATTGGATTGATCCTTCTGGTCTGTCTTATTTTTACCATCTTTCAAGTCACCTGAAAGTAATAAACATGACAAACAGTACATGTATAAAGCTAACGGGGAAGTTATAAATATCTTTAAAACTGTCAAGGTAAAAAAAGAGAAAAAACCACATAATTTTAGTCGTGAGGGGTTACATGTCTGAGTGTAAATATCAGGAAACTGGATTAGGTCCTGGAAATTGGATTATGATCTGGAAATTAAGACTGAAAGTTCATGTTAAACAGGATTGTACTTAAGTCAATGGTGTTATTTTCCAAGGAAGGCAGTTCAGCTTTACTATTAGGCTGTGGAGTGAGGAAAAACCCACGTTACTGTAAGTTATATCAATTTATAGCTACTATTTAACTTCTATGTGCTTTTCTTTATCTGCAAAATGGTGATAATAATACCTACTTTATAGGCATAATATAAGGATAAATGCATTTAAGGTATTGAATGTGCTATCTGGCACGTCACTCAATGACAGCTGTTATTCTAAAACAGAGCTGTAAATGGTACTTTAATTAATGAGCTTGTTGAAATGTAATATGTAAAAGTTAAAAAACACTATGCACACCAGTGTAGAGTGAACATGTGTCAAAAATTTATTTAATTCATTTATGAAGGAACCAGGAAGACAGTAAGGATGGTTCCAAGAGCATTTAAGGAAATGGATATTTCTAGGTATTTTAGAAATATGTTAAAATAAGATTGCTAGGTTAGAGACGAAACTGGTTATGTCTTACAGGGCAATAAAACTATAACTGTTGGGGTTATCTCCTCTAGTAGTCAAAAATCTACACGTTAGTACATAACTTCACAGTACCTAGGCTTGAGCAAATAGTAAATGACAAAGTTAAACATAGTCATGTTCTTCTAAAACAAGGGGTCAGCAAATTATTGTCCGTGGGCAAATCTGGCTTGTTATCATTTTTGGAAATAAAGTTTTACTGGAAACATAGCTACATCCATTCATTTATATAATGTCTGTAGTTGCTTTCCTGCTGCAATGGTAGAGTTGAATAGTTGCAGCAGAAACATGCAAAGCCAGGAATATTTATTATCTGGGCCTACACAGAAAAAGTTTGCTGACCCCTGCCTAAGACAGTTAAATAATCCTTGGGCAGGTCTTTTTGACAATATGCCAGTGTGACATTGAAAGGACATGGTATTTCTTCTCTCAGATTTATTCTTAAGTTTTGGATATTTTTCTTACAAATCTTACTGATGGCGGCTTTCTTTTTAGCCTGCATAAAACCAAGAATAGATTACTACTAAATTACTGGCATTAATAAAGCAAAAAGACCCTAATAATTATTGCAGCCAGGAAGCAGGGAGTAGGGCCCAAGGCGGGAAGGGTACATTTATCTTTTCTACTTTCTTTGTGCTAGGCAGTGTGCTAAATGCTTTACATGCATCATTTCATTAAATTCTCATAGCAACCTCATTATGAAGGTACTATTATTGAAAGTAGACAAATTCATCAGAGATTAATTCACTAAGTGATCAATTTGCTGAATCACCAAATGATTGAGGATGTTTTCCAAGTTTGAGTTTTTCCTTGACTTCACTGCAGACACTCTGTCACACGCTGGTCAGGCCAGCTGTGTTGAGTGTAGTGGACTGCTCTCCTGAATGTGTTTCACATGCTCTCAGGCTGCATCTCTGCCCCAAACTTTGCAAGAGTGTCTGCTGCTATAGCAAAACTGCTCCTGTTGGCTACTTTAGATCTGGTTTAAGCCATCGATCTGACAAATGACCAACTGATCTTTCTACAAAGTGATTTTGCTTAAATATTAAATAGTCTTAAGCAAAACCCCACAGAATCATCTCCATTTTATGGCTCTGGAACCTAAGGCACAGATAAAGTAATTTACCATAACATACACAGACAGGTCTGATTCTAGAGGCCAAGCTCTCAAGTACTGTATTTTGCAACTTCCCTATGAAGCTTAAGCTCTAGATTTCAGACTTCCACTTACTGTTGCCATTTTTATTTTTATTTTTATTTTTTATTTTTTTGCGGTACGTGGGCCCCTCACTGTTGTGGCCTCTCCCGTTGTGGAGCACAGGCTCCGGACGCGCAGGCTCAGCGGCCATGGCTCACGGGCCCAGCCACTCCGCGGCATGTGGGATCTTCCCGGACCGGGGCACGAACCTGTGTCCCCTGCATCGGCAGGCGCACTCTCAACCACTGCGCCACCAGGGAAGCCCTACTGTTGCCTTTTTTAAATGCCTTTGGCCTATAGATTTATATAGAAATGGTTACCCAAGGATAATTCAAGACCATTTTAGGTTACATTCTACAAAATAAGTAGTTTTAATGGAATTTGACAAATTCTAAGCTTGAGGGAAGGGGAGTCAACTGTGGCCACAGTGCCAGCAGGAGGAGTGTGAGTGAAGCACATGGTCATTGGACATTACCACCACCAATGGCCAAAATAGATGGATTCCTTTGGAAACCCCATGGAACAGTTCAAACACTGGCTTTTCCCTATTTTAAGGATGCCAGAAATGAACTCAAGGATGATCCTGAGCCTTGTAGTCAAACTAATTCCCTACAGAAAAAATGGTCTTTCTTTCCTCAATGAGACTTCACACCTCTAATGCACAATACTTTAAGGTTTCAGGGTTGCTCTGGACTGCAGCTTTACCCACAGCTGCAGCAGGGCCAGGATGTCTTCTAGAAGTCAGCAGGAGTAGTCTGATGTGCTGGATGCTAGCCAACAGCCTGTGGAAGCCTGCCTTCTCCTCAGTCAGGGTTGGGGAGGCTAAAGGGGAAAGTACCTTGATGGAGACCAAAGCTTAGGGGTTCCCATGATAGCTAATAGGGGACCAAATGTCTAGAACCACAATTAGCCAATATCCTTCAGCTCCATCCTGGAAGTATCTTGAGCGACCACAAAGAAGGGTGCCGGGAAAGTGACACATGTTTGTTTGATGATGTTCCTTGAACAGAATCCATTAGGTAATTTCCCATGGGTTGAATATGGACTAACGGCTGATGTGAGCTGTTATTCAATAAACAGGGGGAAACAAAAGAGCCTTTCTGTGCAGTTATAAATCATTTTAATTAGGCTGCTGCAACCAAGTCCCGAACCACCATTAGCTTTTATTATTATTGCTCAAAATTGATTTCTTTCCCCACCTCTCATTTAATACTTAATTTTTAAGGGAAATGGTAGACTACTGCTTACTTTGGGAAATGAATGCAGTTGTGAGTCAGTCCAGCCTAGCTGAAGGCTCAGGCTCCTGTTTTCTTTCAGGCACTCCCCTAACCATCTTAAAAATAAATTATTGCCACCTCTGCCCTCTCTGAGTATTTGTTTATGCCTGTCTCGTAGAATGTATAACCTCCTTTGTGACCAGCATGTTTGTATTCATTGGCTTCTCTCCCTGACCAGACCAGGGGTTGGCAAACTATGGCCCATGAGCCAAACGTGGTCCCAATGCCTGGGTCATATAGGTCCCACAACCTGAAAACAGTTTTTAATATTATTAAATAGCTGAAAAAAGAGAAGGATATTTAATGACATGTGAAAATTTAAATTTAAATTTTCATAAATAAAGTTTTATTGCAACATAGCCATGCTCACTTTACATGTTATCTGTGGCTGCTTTTGTACTAAAACAGGCGTGTTAAGTAGTTGCAACAGAAACTGTATGGCTGCAAAGCATAAAATTTACTGTCTGGTCCTTTATAGAAAGAGTGTGACAACCCCTGGAATAAACAGATTATAAGCTTCTTGTGGACAGTAGCTGGGTCTCAATATTCCTTCTATTTCCTACTCTCACCAATAGCGTCGAAACGCGCAAATAAAGGCATGCTGGTTAAGGAGTACAGAATTTGGACTCACACATTCCTATTTGACCTGAAATCTCTACTTAATGTTTGCTTGGCCTTAAGCAAGTGATTTAACCTTTCTGAGTCTCGGTTTCCTCATCTGCAAAATGGAAATGAGTATATCTACCTCATACAGTTGTTAGGATTTTTAAATGATTTAATGTCTGTAAAATCCCACGTACAGTGTCCGGCACATATTAAGCATTCCATAACTGTTACTGACATAAAAATGGCTGTTTTTATTAAGGAAAAGACATTTTAAACCCACTTCCCTAACAGAAAAAAAAAGTAGGGAAGAAACACATCTTGCCTTTCTCACCAGTCCTTACATATTCCCCCTCTGGGAAGGAGAGACTCGTGTAGAAGGAAGAGTTGAGTATGCACAGCTCAGCCCAGCCACCCGTTTCTCCAGCCCCCAGCCCCCTCTGAGATGCGTTTTCCACAAGACACACACCTTTTCTGTTACTGCAGAAGCAGCCTGCTTAGGTGTGGAGTGGGGGGTAAGGGACGAGGCCTGATCCCACCTGCTCTGCCAGTGTCCCGTGGGCCATGCCCAGTTCAGGGCAGATGTGTGCAGAAGCCCATGTGCTCAGCAGATCAAGTCTGTGTTTTCCAGTTCAGCTCCAGTTGCAGTGGAGCTAACACTGTGATCACTTTCTGATTCTGGTGTCTCCCTCTTAGTTGGTTCCACCCTCAGTAGGGGAAGACAGGGGTGCTTTGCATTGTTCTCTAAAACTCCAACAGTTGTATTAGAAATTCTTATTGAATTGAACATATTTTCTGACCTATGATGCGTTTGAATACAAAGCAAACTAGTTACGAGCTGTCTCCAGAACCTGGCTGCTGAGGGGCTGGGCAAGTCGGATGATGGCCTTCCCTGCCTCCTGGGGTGTTCGTGGGGCTTACCTGAAGGAATTTAGGCAAAGCTCTTGGAACACGACATGAGCTTTTTTTTTTTAAACACCTTTTCATTTTATTTATTTATTTATTTATTTTATTTATTTATTTGGCTGTGACGGGTCTTCGTTGCTGTGCGCGGGCTTTCTCTAGTTGCAGCGAGTGGGGGCTACTCTTCATTGTGGTGTGTGGGCTTCTCACTGTGTTGGCTTCTCTTGTTGCACAGCATGGGCTCTAGGCGCGAGGACTTCAGGATTTGTGACACGTGGGCTCAGTAATTGTGGTTCACAGGCTCTAGAGCGCAGGCTCAGTAGTTGCGGCACACAGGACTAGTTGCTCCGCGGCATGTGGGATCTTCCGGGAGCAGGGATCGAACTCGTGTCCCCTGCATTGGCAGGCGGGTTCTTAACCACTGCGCCACCAGGGAAGTCCTGACATGAGCTCTTATCATTATTACATGTATTAAAACATTGTTTTCTGCTCTACATGTTATATATGTCAATTGCAAAAATAATTGGAGAGTGTCGTGCTAAGCACTTTCTACGTATTTCTCATTTACTTGGGCTGTGTAGCATAATAGCTAGACCATGGTTCAGAGGAGATCACCTGGACCTACGAGGCAGGTGAGAGTGAATATGTAAAGAGAGAATTTATGTATTTATGTATTTATGTATTTATTTATTTTTATTCTTTTTAAAGGATGGTCTTTTATTTTTTATTTATTTTTTGGCTGTGCCATGTGGCTTGCCCGATCTTAGTTCCCAAACCAGGGATCGAACACGGGCCCTCTGCAGTGGAAGCGCCGAGTCCTAACCACTGAACCACCAGGAAATTCCCAAGAGAGAATTTTAAACAGCATCTGGTGTATAATCAATAAATGCTAGTTGTTTTATTGTCATTGTTGCTTTTGCTACCATTATTATTATTGGAAGCTCACAAGTGGCCCAAGCTATGAGCAGTTATTATTATGCACATTTTACAGAGACAATGGAAGGTTAAGTAACCTGGCCAAGGCCAGCAAGAAGTGAGAGGCACAGCTGTGACTTGAATCCAGGTCTGACTGCCAAACGACCATGCCACAACCTGGCACTTGAAAGCTCCAGTGACTCTGAACTTCCTGCTCTTTCCTAAACAAGGTATGCAATTCCATGCCCCTATGCATTAGCTCATCGTATTCTCTCTGGCTGAGAAGTCCCTGTGTCCCCCCAAATTTCAGCATTTGAAACACAGCTTAGACATCACCTCTTCTTGAAGCTTTCTTTGACATTTACTACATCTTGCAATCCCCAGACCCAACAAAGCTGCTCTTTTCTGCACATGGCCCTTGGGTATTTTATCTGCCATGCCACTACTGTTACTGGCTCAGAATTAATTCTGAGGGTGTCCATATCCCCTAGGAGATTGTGGACTTCTTGTGGCCTTTTCATTTCTAAATTCTCAGTGCCAAGAGCAGTGCTTGGCATTGAGTTGTTAACCAATAAATATTTGTTGCATTAAATATAAGAAATCATCAACTGTATGCACACAACAGTGACCAGCTCATCCTGGTTTGTCTGGAACTTTTCTGGTTTTACTACTGAAAGCCCTGAATCCCAGGAAACCGCTCATTCCCAGGCTAACTGGGATGACTGGTCATCCTAATGTATACACTTGTTCACCTACAGATATATAGACAATACTATGGAAATAGACCTTAGGCAGACATGAGTGCCGGCCCTGCCAGGGGGATGGTACCTACAGAAGACTGCCTTTCTATTCATTCATTCCTGTGCTAAGCACTCAGAAATGTGCTGGGATTGCTAATAGGAACTTCTCCTGCTGGTAGGCAGGCACTGGCCAGAGTCTCCAGGACTACCCAGCTGGAAAGGGCCCAAAAGATATAAATCTCCCCAGAGAGCATGGCTTAAGCAAGCTTCTGGCTGCTTTTGATGGGATCCTAATAGGATCCTCAGCCTAGGGAGGTATGATCATCAGCAGCTGGATGGCCAGGGCAGCCCTGCTCTGTGACCTGTCCTCACAGGGGCAGTTCTTTGCCAGCGTCCATTCATCATATCATTAGCACCCTGAAAAGAGCCCTTCACCAGTGCAATCCTACTCACCATCCTGTTGCTTTTCTCCTGATGACTTCTCAGCTTTGGAATTTTTCCCACGAGGGCTGTCACTTTTGTTTGTTCCTGTTCCATTGACTTGATTCTTAGCTTCCCCAGATGCCTTTTTCTCGGCTTTACCAGATGCACCTTCTTCAGCCTGGCTTTTGGCTTCCATTTCCTTTTGCTTCTCCTCTGCGGCCAGGCGAGCCTTTTCTTCTGCTTCCTTCTTGGCCTTCTCCTCTGCATCCAGAACAAGCCAGGAAAGGTGGAGAAAATATAAAAAGAGGTCATGCCATTAGGAGAATTGCCTCTTTGAACAAAAGCAAGAATTTGCATTGGGAATTAATGCATTAAAATGACCTAAGGTGTTTACTGTGCGTTTGGGGTATAATTTTGGTTATTTCAAGTCAGATTAGTATGTATATTCAGGAAACCAATAAAATCTGTTCATGGTGATGTCATTTCTGAAAACAGTGGGCTAGAAGAAGGGGATGGGGAGAAAGTAATAATAAGGATAATAATAATTAATAAACCAATACTGTAATTGGCATTGATATTAATATTACCACCAATAAGTTCTCTTGAGTGTGTCCTCTATGCCAGGTATTATAGTAAGCGCTTTCCAAGGATTACTTCCTCTCATTCTCAACCTCATATGGCAGCTACTATTATTGTAACCCTATTTTACAAATGTGGAATTGAGGCTCAGAGACATTACAAAGCTCTCCCACAGCCCAGTAAAAACTGAAGTTTCATGTAGATTTGCTTAGAAACTGGAGTTTAAACATAAAAAAACTGATTACAACACCAAAATACAGGGAAAATAACCACCACTAGAATAATACTGTTGCAGGCCACTGTCTGTGAATTTAAAAGTAGGAGGAGGGTAATTAGGCCTCACAAAAAAACATGGTCTTCAAACTGTCCACAGGGTGAGAGGCAGCCTTTAGTTTGGCCAGGGATGCTGGTCTGTGTCTTCCTCTTTAATGAGAGGGTGTCAGCCTTATTTCCAATTTGGTTGACTGTGAAAGGGTCTGGCTCTGTGTTTAATCAAAAACATAGTGTAATTGCCTATGGTCAAGGATTCATGAAAAAGTGGATACATTCATTCAACTAATATTTATTGAGCAGCTACAGTGTCAAGTACTGTTTTAGGCACTGGGAATACAGCAGCAAGCAAGAAGACTTATAGAGTAGAAAATACCATAATTAAGCAAACAAATCACTAGGATAATTTCAGATGGTGAAAAGAGTTTTACAAAAAAGTAAAGCACAGTAATATGATGGAACGCGATCAGCATAAGGGAAGGAGGTGGCATTAGGGAAGGAGGTGAAGTAGGTGACATGTGACCAAATCTTGAATGATGAATTGCTGACCATGCAATAATCAAGAAAAAAGAGCATTCCAGGCAGAGGAAATAAAAAGTGTAAGGCCGTAAGACTGGAATGAGCTTGGTATGTTCCAGGGACAATGAGTTAGCCAGTATGGCTAAAGCAAATTTAGTAAGGGGTTAGTGACAGATGATGTGGTCAAGTGACCAAGGACATGCAAGGTTGAGATCATGCAGAGCCTTGGAGGCAATGAAGTGGAGCTGGATTGTAGGAAGTAACCTACAGAGACCAACGGAAGGCACCTAACAGAAACCAATCCTCCCTTAAGGTCTACAGACTCACTGTCTAGCATTCAATTCACTCAAAAGGGCTTCCAACCTCCACTATGAATAGCATTATTGCATTTTTTTCTCTAGATGTGTTACAAATGCCCCACACCTCATTACCAGGAGTCTTCTTTACTTCCTTTGGTTAGCCCTGGTCCTGAAAACAGCTGGCTTTCATAGATGACAAGTGAGATTTTAATCTAATGGGCACCAGAGTGGTTATGCATGTGATCACATTTCCCTTAGTTTCAGCTGCTAAATAGCACAAAGCCCAGATTTGGTTCCAGGTTCACACACTCACCGGGCTTTATGGCGTTGTATTTTGTGCATGTCTATGACCTCTGGCTTCATTTTACTCTTCCTGCCCTTACATTTGCCTGGCTCAGATGTCCTCCTTAGTATATTATGAAGTTTTCATTCATCCTTTCATTGATTCATCCAACCACCTATCCAAACCAATACCCTGGCCTCACCCCTGACAAAGTAAATCAGACTCTGGAGGGAGAGAGGCAAGAAGAGGATATTTTTAATGCTCTCCAGATGAGTCTAACATGCAATAAGGATTGATAAGCACTGATTTAAATTTTAAATGTTTGCCATTCAATATTTCATGATATTCTACTTCCCAACAGGATGTATTGATAATTTACAGTGAAAAGGTAAGGAAAAATTTCTTAACAAAATTGCATAATTATGTGCATATATAGTATAATATGTCTTCTGACTCCTACAGAAAGGTACAACTAAAGAGTAAAAGAATGCCCTTGCAGAAGATAGGGAGATGGCATTCTCAAATAGGCTGCAGGCCCACAGAAGGCTCCCTAGAATGTTCGTCCAGACTTCCTCTTATTCTTCTGTAATGCGCTGAGGACAAAGGTCAAATGTCATCTCCATCACTGAATTCCCAGTGCTTGGTATAACACCTGGCACCTAGCAGATGCTCATGGAGTATTTGTTGACTAAATGAAATGTACACAGAGGGTGTGATTCACCCTATCTGCCAATGAACCTGACTCATATTCCATCATCAGCAATCCAGACCAGTATAAAATACAGGAACTATACACACCCTAAAGTCCTATCCTGAAAAAAATTAGCCATTTCAGGGGGCTTCCCTGGTGGCGCAGTGGTTGAGAGTCCGCCTGCCGATGCAGGGGACACGGGTTCGTGCCCCGGTCCAGGTGGATCCCACATGCCGCGGAGCAGCTGGGCCTGTGAGCCATGGCCGCTGAGCCTGTGCGTCCAGAGCCTGTGCTCCGCAACAGGAGAGGCCACAACGGTGAGAGGCCCGTGTACCGCAAAAAAAAAAAAAAAAAAAAAAAAAAAAAAAATTAGCCATTTGACTGTATTTGACTATAGGTAAGTAAAAAGATGACTGTACTTACTACACAGAGAGGGAAAGAGGGCCAAGGGGGAAGAGAATTCATTTATACTCAGATATCAGGTAAAATAATGTATAATCCTCTCACAGAATCCCCACTGAATCTACTGCAAACTTTCAACATTCAAAATATCCCCAAGTTAAAAGTAATTTTGAGGAAAGCTGAAGGTGTTAAATTCTGCTTTGCTACAAGAGTGCAACATATTATCCGAGCAAGAAAAATTCATTTGACAACTGAGTCAGACCAATTTTCTATGGAAAATCTAGCAACCCCCCCCAAAAAACCGGGGGGGGGTACATTTCAGAAACAAGTCTGTTTGGGCTCAACTACAGTTGACAGCAGGCAATTAATGTTTAAATTAGTGAATGGTAGCTCTTATGACATCATAATCAGATCCGACATGATTCCTTTCTCTGCAGCAATCATGTTCCAATGGATGGCTCTGAAATGTTCTACAACTTCTCTACTCTGCTCCTATCTCTTCTTTGTATCTCTGAAATATCTGATATTAGTGAGATCAGCCATCAGCATCCAGTGCTACTACTCAAAATAAGTAGACAAAATCAAGCAAACACATAAATAAGAAAAGAGAAAATAAATTGACAGAAGGAACATCTGTTCCACTGTAATCCAATCCCCTTATATTTTCAAGGTGAAATATTAATATATATAAAATCTTTCCTACTATGAGACAAAGTAGGTGATAGAACAATTAATTTGTATATGGTAACAGTTCTAGAGATGACATATATACAAAGAATTAACTTTTCAGGTTTTAGATTTAACATCCATGGAACTCCTAGGCTCCTAGACTAGTAGAAAGCAAACACTGTAGTTCAATCTCATTTCCTTCTGCTTTCCGTTTCACACCATCTGTAGTGATGTGATCATTATGAAAATGGCCAAAAGCAAGGAGCTAAAGACTTAAGGTAGAGCACAGCCCTCATGATCTACAAATTACATTCCTCCTGAGAGCTGGTTCTATCCCACACTGAATGTCTGTGCAGTCTTGGAGAAATACATTGATTTCTTCATTTAATTTGCCTTTCTGAATAATGATACTATAGGCTCTTGGTTAAAAATGATATTGGGCTAATTATTCCTTAATATAATTCTCTGAAATGCCTACCTAAACCACCTACAAACAGAGAGAGAAAAGGAGAGAAACTAACTTAATAAAGACAACCAAGACACTATGTGAATTCTGAATAGTCAACTTTTGATTATATACAAGAACAACAGAAAGGTACTCCTAGCCAATTCAGGACTCAGAAGATGTTCCCATTGGACCTTTCTAAAAATTTTAGCAAAAGTGCTTCAGCTGACAGAAAAATTCAATCAACATTAAAACATTAAAAACTCAGAATGAGGGAATTCCCTGGCAGTCCTGTGGTTAGGACTCTGCACTTTCACTGCCAAGGGAGCAGGTTCAGTCTCTGGTCGGGGAACTAAGACTCTGCAAGCCACGCAGAGTGGCCAAAAAAAAAAAAAGGAAAAAAAACCTCAGAATGAGGAAAATATGTTAATGATGTACAGTAAAACTAGTACATCATAGTGTTAAATAAAAATAATTGTTAAGCTAGATATAAAACTTGATGCAAATACTTAAAATAATATTAAAGAATAAGTTAATTGTAAAATAGCAATTTACTTACAATCACCTAGGTTGAAAATCTTTTATTGTTTCAATAAAAACCGAGTGACAATGGAGGAAATTTTTAAAAATTCAATAAACTTCTCAGCACATGCAAAGGAGTATCATTATATACTATTTCATATTTACCTTGATAGAGACATAATTCAATAAAAAATATGAAGATAATCTGTAGTAAAATAAAAATAGGATATATTTAAAAAATATATAAACAGGGCTTCCCTGGTGGCGCAGTGGTTGAGAGTCCGCCTGCCGATGCAGGGGACATGGGTTCGTGCCCCGGTCCGGGAGGATCCCACATGCCGTGGAGTGGCTGGGCCCGTGAGCCATGGCTGCTGAGCCTGCACGTCCGGAGCCTGTGCTCCGCAATGGGAGAGGCCACAACAGTGAGAGGCCCGCGTACCACAAAAAAACAAAAAAAACAAAAAACCCCCCAAAAACCCCTATAAACAAAGTTAAAAGGTATAATATACGACAAACTAACTAACTGGACAGAGGTAGGGCAGAAACTGCAAGACAGTTTGTCAACTGAAGAGTTACTATTCTTAATATATAAAAAGTTATTATTAATCAGTAATAAAAATATAAACATCCCAATGAGAAAAATAAAGGGGGAAAATATAGGGAAATGGCACTCTCACTACACTTCTACTGAAAGAGAACACGGTTTAAAAAAAAAAACTTTCCTGAAAGAAATTTGATAATATACATCAAGAGCTTTAGAATTTTTCATCTACTTTGACAGAGGAATTCCATATCTAGAAATTTACCCTGAATAATCAGATGTAGGCTCAAAGACTGCTGAACTTGTATGTTCATAACAATGTTATATACAATAACGAAGAACTGGAAACCAAAATGCTCAGTAACAGAGAAATGGTTCAACTATGGTATTCCAAACAATGTAACCATTTACATCATATTTTCTAAGAATATTCAGTATCAGAACAAAATCTTCAAAATAGAAATAGAGAAGGAAAATACTATATTACATATACTATAATCTCAACTTAAGGGGAAATTTTTACTTATAAATATGCATAGAAAATCAAATTAAAAAGAATTACATCAGAATTTCAACAGTAGTTATATTTGGCTGGAGAGGTTATGAGTGATTTTTATTTTCTTCTTTATATATTTTGTTTATATTTCAGCATGGTAACCTAAACACCTACTATTCTTATACCAGAAAAAAATGTTTAAAAAGTATTAAATCCTGAATGGAAACTGATCAATATTTATCAGACTTGCAAATTGTTATACCTATATATCTTTGTTTGGGAATAATGATTTTCAGCCCTAAGAGCTGTAAAATAAAATACTGATTCAATCTTTCCTAACAACTATGCATTCTGGCCTAGCTAGCTTTGTAAATCAGGTTGATTAATAAAACTAAGACTTTAGATCTAATTCCATTTCTGAACAATTTAATAACAACATATATTCAAGTGCCCCATGCAGGGCAGCCTTTGCTGAAATCGGGGTTTTCTGGTAAAAACGAATCATGAGCAAAACAGCCTGGAATAGTATAGCACAAACCAATCACCAATGGAAAAACAGATGCAAACTGAATTTCTTAATACCAGCCAACCAGCCAACGGCATTATTGGGAAGCTGAAAATGTTATAAAATATTAATTATAGGTGGGCATTTTGACCACCACCTTCTTAACTTTGCATTCAAACTTCTAACTTTCTTTTCCAGTTTTTCAAAATAACAGCTACTACTTATCAGGCACTAACCATGTGCAGGCTCTGTTCTCAGTGCTTTACATATGTAATTTCTGTTCTTTTCATCAACTCTGCGATGTCTATTATTATCCCCCAAAGGGAATTTTTCTCAAAGACTCTGCCTGAATTTGCCAAAGAGCACAGGGCAAGTAGGGATTCAACTCTCTCTTTCCCCAACTAACTTTTGCTTTGATACCCAAACTATCCTCCCACGAAATATATGTGTGCCTTTGTCTACCCCTTTTTCCTTGTTCTCCCTTTCCAAATTCATGGCTCAACTCCAGCCTTCTCAAGCATCCCAACCAAGGTTAGGGACAAGTTAGCTTAAGACTATCTCTATCAGCATACCTCACATATTCAAAAACTATTAGTGCTTATTTATCTGTTCTTTTTAAAGGGCCAGTTTTCTCCTAGAAAAGAAACTGTCTAATGCTCCCCCAGGTGATTAGTTTCAGAAGGTAATTTTAGTAAGCCAGATAATAGTAAGCCAGGTACTTCAAATTATTTTGAAGTACCACTTTCAATTGCGTGTTGTCAGGAAGTGAATTTTCAAGTGTAATGAGTGTAATTGATTATAAGAGAGTGCTTCTTTGAAATGATGCAGTAGCTACCATTGCTGTTTGCAGTGCCTGCCAACAGGGAGGATTTCAATGTTTAAAGCAGCTGAATAGACCGTGAGAGGCCACACCTAAAATATGGAAGAGATGTTGGCTCCCTCCAGAGCTCAGGATGCAACCTCTGTCCCCAAATGATGAGGGCCCAATTATGCCTTAAAAGAGTCGTAAAGATAAACCCTTTGCCCCACCTGAACTGAAGAGCCACTTGGACAGGACACAATGTTGGCCTTTGAATAACTCCAGCAGTGAGGTCTCATCTCTTGCACACTAGAAGCAGCCCCCTGCCCCCAATGTTTGAGGACCAAGACTGCCAGAATGTGCTGTGCCCGTCTACTCCTACTCTTCTTCTCACTTGTGCAGACACTGGGTGGATAAAAGTGTGGGATGCTGTGACTGGAGATAAAACTTTCCTTGCCTATAATGAGTGTCTGGGGCTCAGGGCCAGTAGGTGCTGGCGATGAGTGCAAAGCTTCAACTGAACTCCCGTTCTTACTTTGAAAGAAACTCTGTACAAATGCCTCCCTGCCCCACCCCAGGAGACTGCGAGCTTTGAGGACAAGGATGTCTGTTATTCACCTCTGTGAATAACACAGAGTACAGAACCTGGCATATGGTAGGCATTCAATAGATGTTGGCGAAAACTGACTGTTTTTGAAGGCTCACCTCCACAAACCCCATTGAGATCAGTCTCCTTGCTGAGCTCTAGAGCCATCCACGTCTGTGCCCTCTCTGGAATCAGGCATCACAGCTTCCTAAGACTTACCTCAGGGATATGTTCCTACCTAGACTATAGCATGAGCATGTAGTATGTACGAATCATGTAGCACATGCTCAATAAACACAAACATGCATATGAGCAAATGAATTTCAGCTTTCAAAAAACAGATTTCAGGGGTTTTGTTTGTTTGTTTCTAGTATCAAGAGTGATGACTATTCTGTCTTCAAATTTCTGTTAACCTGCACATTACCTTCATCTTAGAAGGTTAGCCTGAGTAATGGCTAAAGGGAAATTGAGAACATGAAAGATAAAAATGCATGTAAGGAGATTAAAGCCCCTTCTATCTCAACATACTGGCCGAAGTGGCTACTGGCCAGGCTTCATTTAGATAAAAGAAGGAATAAAGGCCTCATAAATGTGCCACATGACATGAAATAAGAATGACAAAATGGCCTAGCAGAAACCAAGAAATAGCAACACCCATTCTCTGTAGAATCTTCATTTCGAAAAGAGTCTGGTCATATAGCACAAAGGTCACGCTGTCGGGAAGCTTGGTGGTCAGCCTCATTCTCTCGTGCACTGAGTGTTAGATATAATGAAGATCAAAAGATGGTCGATCCTAACGTTCAGCAATTTGAATTTATATCCTGAGTTTGTGCTTCATTTGCAACACCTATAAATCAGGGGCGGCAGCGCCTTGCTTTGTAAGAGGGTCTGAGTGGTTTGGATAATATTCCCCAGCAGCACGTTACCTTTGGGCACCTTGGCCCTCCATCTCTCCCGATTGACGTGCACCACCTCAGTCCAAGTGACTTTAAAATTCTTATAGTCAACAGGGATGACCGAATTGTTGATTGGGGCACTTCCTTCTGAGCCAGAGCTCTTGACACCTGATCGCTTTGCATCTGCCGAACTGATGCTGTTCAAACTGGAGGACAAAAAAAAACCATACGGAAGAATTGGGAGATTGGGATTGACATACATACACTAATATGTATAAAATAGATAACTAATAAGAACCTGCTATATAAAAAAATAAAATAAAATTCAAAAATTCAAAAAAAAAAAAAAACCACACGGAAGAGGAGGGTTAGTCTTTGGAAAATGTGTGCCGATAAACAAGCCTAAGAGAAGAGTGGTTAACACTCAGTTAACACTCAATTTCACTGTTGTGAAATTCCTGGGGCCTGAGCTTTGTAATTCCTATTTTCCATGTTCAACAGCGGGGAAAGTCTCCATATTCAGCAGGAAAAAAAACCCCCAAGATTTCAGCCTCATGACTATTGATCGTCCCCACAGTCCCCATATTTCAGGTGTTCTTTTTCCATATGACTAGGTTCCCCACACAAGAATTCTCTGCCTTTGACTTTCGGAAATTAATGCATTTAAACTTGACTTCTACTTGGTTCCACAGTTCACCCACCTGCCTCCACACTGACCACTTTTCCAAGTTACCCAGTCACTTGGTCCTCTTTCTTTCCAGCTCTCCCTCCCCCTGAAGTCAAGATCCTCTGATCTCAGGATCCCCAAAGCCAGAGTAAGGTGATTTCCTTATGTTCCTGGGGGAAGGTGGAGAGGCACAGAGAGCATGGAGACTGTGGGAGATTGGTCATGCAGGAGACCTTTTTAAAGATGATATCATTTTAAGCTTTAAACGTAGGGACTACAGTGTATAATATTATAATACAGAAAGTGCCATCCTTCTGGGAAACTTTAAAGTATCACACACTTCCAAGGAGCTACAGTAGTGACTGACACAAATGCAAATCCACTGAATGACAACCAAGACTGACTAGATAAGAAGGGCAGGTCTCAGCCCAGCACCGGCAGAGCTGTGGAGCTGTGGGACTCGGGCAGGGGGCTTCTGTCCTCCTTGTTAGCAGCCTTGACTGGGTCCCTCCACCTTAAGCATCCCTGGGGTCCCACTGTCCTAATAGTCTTCTTGCCTTTCTTCCTCCTATTTACTCCTTCTCTTGCCCTTTTCTTCTTTTTCTTCATTACATTTCTCTCCTTTATGACAAAGCCCAAGGTTTTACGTGGACGAGGAGGAGGGGAGAGTTGTACTACTGGTAATATGACTAGTAAAGACTGAGCGTTAGCTTTATTGTAGCTGACACTTCCCCTGTGCTGGACCCTGTTATAAAGGCTTCGGAGATTAAATAATTCATTTAATCCTCCCAGTACCCTATGAGTATAATCCATGCTTTCTCAGATGGGGAAACTGAGGCAACTTGCCTGAGATGGCACAGCTAATAAGTAATGGAATCAGGATGTTTAACCCAGGATTGTGACCAGAGGCTGTGCTCTTTGACTACGAAACTACCCTCAATATAGTGAAGTTGTGGCAGAAGGTGATTTAAAATTTCAGTTTTTTTCTATTTTCTTCCTGAACCTAGAAATGAAAGTCAGTTTCATTTCTTGTGATAACTCTGATCAGTGGTACTTTCCTTTTGGAGTATGGGGAGCAAGGACCCTCTGGGCACAGCAGGTAAAGTGCAGTGACTGATGCTGCTGTGAGCAAAGCCGCCAAAAGAGAGAATGAGGGGTGGGGGGTTGGTACTGGGAAGCTGCTGGTCATCACCTAGACCCTGGTCACCCCCTTACAGGCCAGCCTGGAGAGTACAGAGAGTACAACTTTGAGTCCTCTTTTTATCTTTTATAAGGAGGAGGTAGGATGAACATAATTATGAAGTCCCATCCCTTCCAGAAGAAGTCTATCCCCATGGACGGGCCACCCTGACCCCCAGCTTTCAAGATTCAGCACTGACCTTGAACGTCTCTGTCCTGTCCCACCAGTTTGAGAGGTTTCATCCATTAGTGGACTCAAGATCTTTTCTGTCATGTCCGTAAGCACAGTGAAGGTGGGTTCCACAATGAAATCAATGAAGCCTGAAGAGAAACAGCAAAACTTCAGAGGAACTGCATATTAACTTGGGCCTTTCCATATGTTCCCATGCCAACTGATGGGTTGTATTTTTCTTTTAAAATTCATCTTCATAGGAGCACCAGATCAGATTAGGAGAGACTAGGTTGGTCTTAATCATTTAATATATTCCTTGTTTTGAATATCATGAGTCAGTTCCATTTCTCCTACATAACCTTCCTATAACTTTTTAGGAGATAGTTCAATAAGGTGCTTAAAAATGCAAGTTCAACATCTACTATGTAAAAAAACGATGTAATAGGTGCTGCAAAAAAGACTAAGATGTGTAACACAAACTGCCTGCCCTTGGAAGCTTATAGGAGGAATTAAATGAGCACAAAAATGGAAGGGCTAAAGGAGAAGCCCAAATAAAGGTCCCTGAGAAGGTAAGGCAGGGAGGATATTTTCCCTCCCACCGAGAAGGCTGCAAACAGCATCATGGAGGTTGTGATGTTTGAGCTGAGCCCTTAAGGGTATTCATTCTAGATGCAGGGGGTGAAATAAGCAAAGTGACAAGGATAGGGAAAAGTGCAGGATGTGTCTGGAGAATGACTGGGGCTTAGGGATTCTTTTGAAGTCAGAAAGGGAAAGCCTGGGGAGGCAGGTCATTATCAGCTCAGGAGGGAGGATTTTTTTTTGCAGTACACAGGCCTCTCACTGTTGTGGCCTCTCCCACTGCGGAGCACAGGCTCCGGACGCGCAGGCTCAGCGGCCATGGCTCGGGGGCCCAGCCGCTCCGCGGCACATGGGATCTTCCCGAACCAGGGCACGAACCCGTGTCCCCTGCATCGGCAGGCGGTCTCTCAACTACTGCGCCACCAGGGAAGCCCAGGAGGGAGGTTCTTAAGTATCAGGCTAAAGGTTAGGATTTAGATAGGCACTAGAAGCCCCTTGAGATGTCTGGGCAGCATTGTAATAAGATTTTTTTCTAATGTTATTTGGGAAAGTTAATCTGGCAAGATGGATGGGAAGGGAGAGAGCAATAGGGGCTGAGGCTGGGAAACTCATTTTAGAAGCTGTTGCAATAGCTCAAAGGCAAGGTAAGGAAGGCAAGATCCAGTGCCATTTTAAGGTGAGAGTGTGATGGAGGCACAGATACATGCACAGCGGGAGGTGGTCCTGCCTCTAGGTGGGATCTGTCTGAGACTTCCAACAGGAAGGCAGAGAGAACAGGGACAATGGGGGAGAATGTGACTGGGGAGGAAGATGGTGGGCTTGGTCTTAGATTTGCTGACTTGAGGTACCAGGGACCTACCCAGATGGAAGAGGGTCAAAAGAATTGGAAGAAACAGGGTTGGAAACTAGGAGAAGGGTCAGATCTGGAACTATACCTTTGAGAGATCACCATGCTGGGGAGATAGTTGATGCTGGGCTAGACTGACTGTCTCAACAGTTCAAAAATACCCAAGTGTTCTGTGACACATCAGGAGAAAATACAGAATCTAGAACTAAGGGTGATAATTCATTACACAGCCACATGAAACTAAATACCAGTCAAAGGAAATATAGTGTTTGGAAATATACAAATGTTTATTTGGTTTTTACAGTGACCAAGGTGGAAGTGATACTGGCATTTAATGCCCAGCAGTGAAGGATGCTAAAAATCCTGTAATGTAATTGGCAAGACAAGAATTGTCCCAAGCAAATACCAATAGTGTCCTGATAAAGAAACACTGATAGCCAAATTTGAATTGCAGTTAATTGCAGTATAATTTTAAGCTGAAATGGAAGTGTTTGATGACAGTATTTTCACCTTTTTTTTTTTCTCACAAGTTAAATTCATTCAACATGTCCAAACCCAAACTAACTCATCAGCTTTCCCTCCAATCCTTGTAAATAGGACATGGCTCAACCACTCAATCTAGATTGCTACCTTTATCTTAGCCTTGCATCCAGCTGAATCCTTAATGTTTTATATGCTACCTCTCTCCTGTATTGCCTTAGTTCTGATACTCAACATCTCCTCCCTGTAACATTGCAGGAAGCACCAGCTGGAGCCCTTGCCTCTAGTCTTACTCAAAACCCTCCAATTAATCCTCCATACTACTGATAGAGAAATCTTTCTAAAGCAGGGATTGGCAAACCTTTTCTGTAAAGGGCCAGATAGTAATATTTTAGGTTTGGGGGGCCACATACAAAACCTAAACAAAGGAGTTTGTCATACAACTGCTTAACTCTGCCACTGTAGTGCAAAAGCAGCCATAGACAATATGCAAATGAATGAGCTTAACTGTGTTGTAATAAATCTTTATTCACAAGACCAAGCAGTTGGCCAGATTTGGCCCACAGGCTATATAGTTTGCTGATTCTTACTCTAAAACATCAATTTATATATAGTTTTAACCTTACTTAAAATTCTTTAGCTGTGTCCTCATTTCCTACAGGAAAGTATAAGCACACACTATTCCTAACCTGGACCTAATTTTCTCTCCAAACATGTCCCTCACCACATCCTACTCCCTACCTACTGCTCCAGCCAAATGGAACTATTTGTAATTAATTCCCTGACAATACTATACTGTGTTAAATTTCCTTGTTTAGTATATGCTGATCCTTGTCTGCAATTTCCTTCCACCCACCCCTATCTACCTCTAACACATATCACCATATGCCTAGACACTGCCTACTTATCTCCTAGGACTTAACTCAAATATTACCTTTAAACAAGTCTTTCTGGGTCTAATGTTCACAACTCTGTTCTGTATCTCATTGTACCATGTACAATCTCTGCCTCAGCATTGTAACAATCTAATAGATTTTGTTTTCTCAACCTCTTGCCTACCACCCAATACTGGTTCAATGTCTTTGGGAGCAGACACCATGTATAATTTGTCTTTTTTTTTATAACATCTGTTACAGTGCCTAGCTGTGCCCTACACCTAACAGGAACTCAATATATTAATATGAAAAAAATTAATAAGTCCCCAAAACACAAGTAGAAAAAAATCAATAAATCTTTGTTGAATTTATTTTTTCAATGATTTCAGACTCTTCCAAGGTGGAGATCACTGATGACACTTAATTTATGTTTGGCACTGCTACCCTCCCTCACACCTGAAGAATTCTGTAATGCCCATATATTATGGTTATTAGCAGTGTAAAAGTTATCTTTACCAAAAAAAAAAAAAGGTGCTAAATTTTTTTTTAAAGGAAGGAAGGAAGGGAGGGAGGAGGGATGGAGGGAGAGAGGAGGAAGGAAGGGAGGAAAGAAGGAAGGGGAAGGAAACATTTTTAAAGAGCCATTCCTGGAAGCAGGGTCATCCAGGAAATGGTGCTGTCCTGGAAACAGGGCTAGAGGAAGCATCACTGAGGAAACTTCTGGTATTGCATGCAGAATGGAGAGACTGAAATAGAATGGGCTTCCCACCACTAATTCTTGTCATTGCCTTAGTGTTAAGGTCCCTTTTTCTCTTGGCAGTGAATGATGGAGACAGCAGAGTGTCACTGTCTAATCTGCCTGGGAACCAGCTACACTCCAGGGAGAAGGATGGGGAGAGCTGCTCCATCAGCCCAACCAGCCAAAGCCATGAGCACAGCAAGCAGAATGGAGCCAGGTTCCCAGCTGAAGAATCACTGGGAGCATCTAAGCTTACTTCCAGACACTCCTTTCTGGTTTCTCGTTCCATCCAATGGATTAGCAAACACATACCTACTTGCGACTGGGCAACCATGGTGGACTTTCGGTCACACAGAGGAGAAAAAGGCAGTCCCAGCTCTGCTTCTCTATCACCCTAGAAAAACAGGAGGTCAAAGTAAATTAACAACAACAGGCTGAGCTGCCCAGATTTTATTTCACAACTTCAGCTGCCACAAAGGCCACTGGTCTTTATTTTAATTATTCCGATTACATTATGTAATATGTCCTTTTGGGACCTGCTCCTCTGCATAAAAGACACCAAGAGGCTGAAGCCCTCCGGGGTCCAATCATTCCATCCAACTGCAAAGGTGCATGCTGTTGTATAGAAAGCCTCATCAGACAGCTAGAGGTCCCCCAAGGAAAATAAGAAAAGCAACGTGTCTTGTGGCCTAGAGCCAGCAGAGCAGTCAGAATTCTTGTGTGTTCTCCAGTTGCCCTGTGCTGACCTGCGGCCTTTCTTGAGCCAGCAAACCCCTCCCAGTTGTGGGGAGTGTCTAACACACCAATTCTAATGGGACTGATTTGGACTCATTCTCCAAGTGCTACCTAAAGCCATAAACAACTGGAATAAGTTCTTCTGGGGTCTTCACTGCAGGGCTCAGTCATGATGAAAAGTGGAACGAAAAAGAAGCAAAGTAAATAATTGCTGTGTTTATCAAGTTAGACAATAATAAAACATGATTCTCTGGCCAATATGTTCTCAACCTCATCAAAAAGCAAGACTATAATAAGTGCTATGGAAAGTCTAAATAATGATGGAGATGATTTTTAAAAACAGTTCTGAACCAGAGCGCAATACTTCAGTCACACGCCCGGAGGAAAGGGAAAATGTGTCACCCTTCTGAGAGCTGCAAAATTGTGCTGATTCAATTTAACAGAAAAGAATCTGCCCAGGTTAATGGCTACTGACTTGGGCTTGAATCTGGCCTTGCTCTCACCACCTGTGTGATCAAAGGAAGTTTATATTCCCTCTCCACATTTCAATTCTTTTTAAATTTATTTATTTATTTATTTATTTATTTATTTATTTATTTATTTATTTGGCTGTGTTGGGTCTTCGTTGCTGCACACAGGCTTTCTCTAGTTGTGGTGAGCGGGGGCTACTCTTCGATGCGGTGCGGTGCGCGGGGTTCTCATTGTGGTGACTTCTCTTATTGTGGAGCACGGGCTCTAGGTGCACGGGCTCAGTAGTTGTGGCTCACGGGCTCTGGAGTGCAGGCTCAGTAGTTGTGGCTCACGGGCTTTGTTGCTCTGCGGCATGTGGGATCTTCCCAGACCAGGGCTCGAACCCTTGTCCCCTGCATTGGCAGGCGGATTCTTAGCCACTGCATCACCAGGGAAGCCCCACACATTCAATTCAAATGTGGGATAATAATCCCTATGTCATCAAGTATCGATGAAGATTAAGTGACAAAATGTATATAAATAAATTAAAAGAACAATTATTGTTTCCCAGTAGATATTTCTACCATCTAAGTGAAGATCTGAGAAACTTTTAGTGAACTTGTTACACTAAACTCTGATTATAATAAATATTGCCAATGAACCTATAGTAAATAAAGAGTAATAACCTAATTCGACAACCAAAGTTCAAAAACTGAATGCTTTTTCTTTCTAAGGCATATTACCAAAGAGAAAGGATGCTAGCTCACATGCACATTTAAGATCTATTGAAAAGAAGGAAAAGGAATGGGTGTCTGAGGAAGCTGAATAGTGGGGGTCACAATGGGCGCTGGGGACATCCAAGGGTCTCAGGAACAGTCCTGAAGTGGCTTGGTTCCTTCTGTACTCTTTCCTGTATGAACAGCCCATGGGACACAATGGTCCCTCTGTTTCTGAGTATGCCTTGCTGAGGGCTGCTCTATCTCTCAAGTGGCATGATGAAAATAACTTACCCCAAAGCTATTTCTACTTGGGCAGTATGACAAGAAGGAAGAGTATTTTTTAACATAAATTGTTGTGTAGCTGGTTTAGTGGGCTAGCTCAGCTAACACAAATAAAACCCACTCTTATTTCCTATGAAGCAGGGATATAAGTTGTTTTGTTGGTGCATTTTAATGCGTGTGGCTTAGAAGAACACTAACCACTTGACTATTAAGATGTATGCATTAATTTGGATTTTATTACTGAAAAAGTGCATGATATTAAGCAACTTCTTATCCCATGGTCTTGTCCATACCCACGTCCACACATCACTTACATCTTTTGGATTTAATTAACTATTACTACCAACTACTAAAAACCTATTTTAAGATAGTGGTCCCTGAATTCCCTCTGGAGGACAGATACATTTATAAATTGGAAAAAATACGCAGAAAGTAATACAGAAGAATGTACTTCTACAGGCAAATCCAGCTTGACTGATACAATATTGTACAACTCTTTAACTACTGGCCCTTGTGGAATTATTCATACACCTTCCTCTTTGTTAAAGAGGTCAATATTTTCGAAAAAGGGGGAAAGTCTCAGTCAGCACAAAGGATTTTTTTTAAAGGAACTCATTTTTTTTTCTTCCAGGACAGTGCAGAAAAATAAATAACTATCATTCTTGTGGTTGGGGTTAAGATAACTGACTGATAAGGTCACAGAATCAATCTACAAAAGGAACACAAAGAATGTTAGTTGAATGAATGAAAAGATGAATTTGGTTAGAAACACTCAAGTTCCTTTGGTCACTTGGACATTTATCACAAGCAAGCTGGGAGAGCAATTAGGCAGTTAGTTGTTCACAAACCACCACCACCCTCCATTTCCTGTCCACACGTAGCTAGACTACAATTCCCAGAATCTGTGCCAGTTTGTGCTAGATAATAAAACAGGAGGAGAGGGGATGTATTTCCACCACAGTTCTGGCCTATAAAATCACCTATGCCTATGTTTCTATGTCCTCCCTTCTTTTGCTGGCTTGATGTAGATAAGCACCATGGAAGCCATGTAGATGGTAGAGTCTGGATCTAAAATCACTGCTTATTGTAAACCATCTGCCAATCAAGAAACACTTGTCGGTACTTTACATGAGTGGGTGATAAAATTCCATTTTATGTGTACTGTTATACATGTGGGTGTTTGTTTGTTACAGCAGCTATCTGTAAGCAGCAAACCAATTAAGAGAAACAAAGGTTCTTTCTGTATTGGAAGTTCACAGGGCAGACGGCATCTCTCAAGGCAAGAGCTTCAAAAGACTGTTAGGTGACATCTCAAGTGAGTGTTTCCAGGTAGACTGAAGAAAAGGTATTTGATTGGGGAGGCAACAAAAGCATCAAGTTGAACAAAATGCAGCAATATACATTCTCTTTCCCAGAGGAAGAAGTTACAAATGTGAGGTATGAGAAAATTATTATGATTTTGTATTTAAGATAAGTATAGTAAAGACATCTTTGCCCTTCCCTCTCAGAAATTATCTTCTCAAAACAGGAGAATGACAAACAACAGAAACACAAATGAATATTAGGAGAAATCTGTAATCTCAAATCAAAACTACGTGAGGAACGGCTGCAAAATGCTGTGAATATCCGGGAGGGGTGAGGTAAGATGCCCAGAGAAGAGGCCTATGGCTGCAGATCTCAGATAAAGCTTGAAGAATAGAGGTTTCCAAAGTTCACTCAGACAAGAAAAGTACCCCACATCCGTTACATGGGAAAACCAGAGAGACAGTAAGCGCTGGTGTGAGGAGCTACCCTGCACCTTATTTAGCTCCAAGGAATAGTAGAGAAGAAAATGTTGAATGAGAAAACACACAAGCATGGCAAGAGAGTGGGTGGATGACAGAGACTGAACTGTGAGCAGTCCTACAACTGTTGCCTACTGTTGACCAGGAAGAAGTAAAGGCCAACACACACACACACACACACACACACACACACACACACACACACACACACACACACACACACACCCCATGTCATAGAAGCCTCATAATAAACCATAGAACTTAGAATACTGCTGTTCCAGTTTCTCCCTGGCACATATCTCCTGCAAATAGTTGGTCAAAAAATAATGCATTTCACTCAAAGATGGTAAATAATAAAAAAAAATGAAGAAGAAGGAAGAAGGGAGGAGAATGAGAAGGGGGGGAGGAGCAACGGGGGGGGGCAGAAAGAGTTGGGTAGAAAGAGGAGGCAGCACTATTACCACTACCAGGAAAAAAAAAACTTATGAAAAGATACTTCACATGAAAAGAAAAAAAATAAATAAAGGAACAGAAAAATAAAAATAACAGATATGGAACATTCACCAGAAAAAACAGTGCCACCAAGTGATGACCAAACATACTGCCACGATCAGAAAGAAACTCCTGAAATTATCAAGAACCAGGGCTTAGGGAACCAGGAGCTAGCAGAGCTCAGAGAAGATATGGAAAAGAAAAACAGAACCATCATATAAATGAAGATTGTGTTGGAAGCCAAACAAAGGAGAGTTATTCTGGATAAAAACACATTAAGGGACATGGAGTTCAGGACTGAAAAAAATACCACTCATCAGAGAGTTAAAGAAGATTTAAAGGAAAATAACAGACATGGAAGAAAAACAAGAGAGGCCACATATGAATAACTGTTTTTCCTAAAGAAGGAAACAAAAATAAATGGAAAAGGAAATCATTAAAGATTTAATGAATGTAACTTGAATCTATACAGAAAAAGAGCATGCCAGGTCCCAAGAAAAGCTATTATAGAACAATCATTATTGAAATATATCCTAGTAATGTCACCAGGCTTCAAAGGTAAAGAAATTATCCTTAGGGCACATAAGCAAAAAGATATATCACCTAGACATGGAAATAATTCTAGCATGGCCTCCAACCTCTCCATAACAACATTCATAGGTGGAAGACATTTGAACAAAATCTAAAAAAGACCTCAGGGAAAGAAGGTTTGATTCAAAAAAATGTCTTACCCAGGCAAACTGTGACCCAACTATAACAGCAGTAGAAAAACTTGCAAACACACAAAAATGTGGTTTTTAGCACTTCTAGAAGAAACCACTCAAGGAACAACTTTGACCAACCAATAGATGAATGGATCAACCATGGCCAAAGTGCCAGCACTGAGTACAGCCAGGACAAGAACAACTGGAGAATTATGCCTTTGCCAAATTTGTTTATTTTCCACTTTTCTGGGTCACACTGTTTTGGGTGTGTTTTTTGTAAACAGCATATAGTACATGAGATAGAATGCTCACTTAGAAAATATTAAGAATTTAGAAATAATATAGCCAACAAACAGTAACAAGGAATTCGTTATATTACGAAAGGAAAATGGGAAAGGTGTTGAGAGGTATGAATAAGTGCTGTCCTTCTTATGCGTTAAAAATGGGGGTGCAAATATACCATTTAAACCTGATATATAAAGGAATAGAGTTCTATTTAAATAACAAAGGTACAGACTACAAAAATTAAGCAAGTTACAAGGAGGTGTTGGGGAAGCAGCAAGAGGAACAGAAGTTTACTATTGCAGGGAGGCAATAGATACTATCTAAATAAATAGAGGATGTAAAGTTTTCATTATCACGTTAGCCACTAGAACATAATATAAAACTTCCAAGTCATCAGAAGAAATAAAAACATAACGAAGCAGATGGTACCACCAACACAGTGAAAGATTTAAAAAGAAGCCACAAAAACAGAAATCATAATATAAAATATGACAGCACCTAAGAGCAAAGATGCCTGTCATTTCAATAGATGTTAATATGGCTGATTTCAAATAATAAAAGGATCTTAGACTGACTCATAGAAAAACCTCAATTATATACAGTGTTTAAAAGACACACCCAAATCAAAGCATCTCTGAAAAGGTTAGAGTAAAAAGTTGTGCAAAGACAAGAGTCTCCTCTTAAAATGAACCGAATTTGAATTCTAGGTAAAAGCATTAGATAAGACAAAGAAGCAGGCTTTATAATGATAAAGGTACAGTAAACTATGAAAATCTAAGAGTTATGAATATCCAAGAACACAAATAACACAGAATCAACATGCATGAAGCAAAAACTATACCACATAGTAAATGAAAATAATAGAAACACCTGTCAGCCCACGAGAGATCAAAGTTTTTAAAATAATATATAAAATACTTAAATGACATAATTAATAAGGTGGATGTGCTTGGTGTTCTTTGAATTTTATACCCTGCAAGTAGAAAATAAACCTACTTTTCAAGAGCCATGAACATTCACAAAAATTGATTATATAGTAGGTGACAAACGAGTTTTACAGTAAGATCCAAACAATGAAAAATATCCTTTGATCAAATTTCGATAAGCCACAAATTAATTGCAAAAGTAGAAAGCAAAGGAAACTACCACTGGAAAATTACATAAACAAACATCTCCATCTGAAGCAACTTTTGGACAAAAGAGAAATCAAAACCCAAATTACAGAATATTTAGAAAAGAAGGATTGTGAACACCTGCATATTAGAACCTACGAGACTCATGATAACACACACTCCTAGCCTTATATTTTCTAATATCAAACAGGCAGAATGAAAATAATTGAATTGAGCATCCAACTCAGGGAATTAGCAAAATAACAAAATAAACTCAAGCAGAAGAAATGAATTAATAAAAATGAAAACAGTAACTGACATCATAAAATAAAAAAGATTAGCTAAAGATTAGCAAATAATCAAATGATTAGCTAATTTCATACAGAAGAAAGGGAAAAAAAAGACACTGATACAGGAAATAAACAAAAGTGGGGAAACCACCACAAACACAGAGGAAATTAAAAGAATTGTAGGAGATGTTTGAAAAATATACAGCAATACTAAGGAAATGAATCTCAAAATGTATTCACCAAAGAGGCAAACTTATACTTTCTTAAAGTTAATATTTCATTGTAAAAGACTTGAGGCAGTGGCTTGGATTTTGTAAAAAATGGTTGTAAAACTGAAGATGTAACTTACTCTTTTAGCAAAGCATAGAAGGTCTGGTCTATGAACACTGAGGCTATGCCCTTATTTTGAAATATAACCCAACTTCTAAATGTAATTTTTTCAAAGATTCTACAGTCCCATTGAGATTTCTCATTTGAACTGTCCAATTTAAAATCTATAGTTAAGAACTCAGGCAACATTTCTCCTACATGGGTTACTTACCACGGCTTAGGCATCTGGGTTAAAATATTAAGTCAATAAAAATAATTTACTGAATCATAATTGCTAAAAAATAGTTCCAGTCCAGTGAGATAACATTCCATTCCCAATTGGCAAGAAATTCAATATGCTTATTTTCACATTGCCTCTGGTACATTTTCTTTCAATTCAAGCTTATGTTTGTGCAAACAAGCCTTCCTTTCATGGGAAAAAATGTTCACATATTTAAGTAATTTCTCATATTCACTCTCTTACAATTAAAAAAAGGAATCACTTCAATACCTCAAACTTATATGAGTTAGTGATGATTTACCTCTGGCTATAGATTAAATATTCCTAGTTATAGGGAGTATCATTACAAAAGCAATAATCAAAAAAAGCATATGATAAGGGAAGTGGAGATTTGGAGAAAATTCTTTCATTAATATTAGAAAAGTAACCTCTGGAAAAATGACTCAAAATTAGCCCTCCATTAAGGATGATTTTGCAGTCATTCTTGTATATACAGCATAGCCACACCTGTACAGCTCTAGTTCCTCTCACGCCCTTGGGTTCCCCTTGAGAACTACTCTGTGAGGCCAAGCAATGACCATGTAAGGGAAACAGCCATATGCTGAATAAGGTACCTGCTGGCGTATTCACAGAACAGCTTAAGGGGGCACACGTGTGTGCATGTGTTGATGTGAATCCTTGGACAGAATGAAGGAATTGTAGAACATTTAATGTGGGAAGGACACTAAGGAAAAAATCTGGTCCAACCTTCCTTTAAATCCTCCCACCTTCCAAAAAACAAATCACAGATGAGACCACTGGGAACCAGAGGAGTGATTTTATTAGTTCCAGACCACAAACCAGTTGGAATAAAAATTCCAGTAAAGGGCCTTCTGAACTTTGCCTAATATGTTGTTAACTCTAGTCCCACTTTGTTACTGGATATTGTGTGCAGCTTCAGAAGGAAAAAAACAAACACAGAAATGCCTTCTATAATTTCTCCATTCAAACTAGAATCATAAGAATAAGAGTAATCATAAGAGTAATTTGCTTCCAAAAATCTGAGTAACCAGCGAAAGAGTACACCTCTTGTCAGTTGAGGGGACAAAGTTGAGACTGGTGTTGATATGTAGTGTTTTATGGAATCTCAGAGGTCTCTGAATCTGTACTGTAACCTCCCTCAGTAAATTAACAAGAATTAATGAATTAACTGTATTAATCTGAATTAACTGTAATTCAGGTCCCACAATCTACATGTCATCTTGCCTTCAGCCTCAGGACCTCACGTCTCGAAGCAGATATTTAATGGCAGCTCTTCTTGAGATGAGCTTAGCACACCTGTCTGGGTTTGAGAAGACAGCAGTCCTGGGCTATGCATTTATTTACCTTTTTATTTCTCTACTTCTATGCACCTTTTTAAAAAATAAATTTAAAGCAATGTATCCTCATTAAAGACTCTCACTATTCTTGTAGAAAATACAACCCTGTGTCTTAGGATGTACTAAGTTTAAATATAATTGGAATAGTAGCTTCTAGTGATTTCTTGACCTCAAACTGCCCCACCCGGCTTTGGAATTTGACAACATGGGTTTGTCTGCTAGAAAGGAACAATCCAGCCAATTATAACAGAGAAGCGAGTTAAAGTGACTGCCATTTGGTCACCCACCCCCCAAAAAAGTAAAAGCATTCCTCAGCTGACATTCTGACAAAAGACTGCCACAAGGAAATGCATTTTTTTTTTTTTTGCATAGGATAGAAATACCATAACATTCCGAAAATCAGAATTTAGGTGAAATTCAAATATCACATGACCAGAAGACCAAAAAAAAAAAAAAAAAAAAAAAAAAAAAGCTGTGATTCCTCCCTCCACAAAGAAGGTGACTGTAATTGTAATAGTCTTTACCACAATGTTGCTGAAATATAAAATTCAGGATATGTCCATGGATGACAGCAGTGGGGGCGTGGTTAGCAGAGCAACAAGGTACCTGTCTGAAGAACTCCTCCAGGAGTGACATCGTCCAGCGGTGGTGGAGCTCCCAGGCTTTTGCTGGATGGCTAATGTCTGCCGTGTGCAACATCAGGGATAATGCTTTCGGCTTTTCAATTCTGTAAACCCAAAGGATCCAAACACATGATGACCAAACTTACAGAACCTCAATAAGAGTTTTTAACAAATCACCATTTTTAAAAATCCCTTCCAGAACACTCTTTGACATAAATCATAGCAAGATCTTTTTTGATCCACCTCCTAGAGTAACGGAAATAAAAACAAAAATAAACACATGGGACCTAATGAAACTTAAAAGCTTTTGCACAGCAAAGGAAACCATAAACAAGACGAAAAGACAACCCTCAGAATGGGAGAAAATATTTGCGAACGAATCAATGGACAAAAGATTAATCTCCAAAATACATAAACAGTTCATGCAGCTCAGTGTTAAAAAAACAAACAACCCAATCAAAAAATGGGCAGAAGACCTAAATAGACATTTCTCCAAAGAAGCCATACAGATGGCCAAGAAGCACATGAAAAGCTGCTCAACATCACTAATTATTAGAGAAATGCAAATCAAAACTACAATGAGATATCACCTCACACCAGTTAGAATGGGCATCAACAGAAAATCTACAAACAACAAATGCTGGAGAGGGTGTGGAGAAAAGGGAACCCTCTTGCACTGTTGGCGGGAATGTAAATTGATACAGCCACTATGGAGAACAGTATGGAGGTTCCTTAAAAAACTAAAAATAGAACTACCATATGACCCAGCAATCCCACTACTGGGCATATACCCAGAGAAAACCATAATTCAAAAAGACACATGCACCCCAATGTTCACTGCAGCACTATTTACAATAGCCAGGTCATGGAAGCAACCTAAATAAATGCCCATTGACAGACGAATGGATAAAGAACATGTGGCACATATATACAATGGAATATTACTCAGCCATAAAAAGGAACGAAATTGGGTCATTTGTAGAGACGTGGATGGATCTAGAGACTGTCATATAGAGTGAAGTAAGTCAGAAAGAGAAAAACAAATATCGTATATTAACGCATGTATGTGGAACCTAGAAAAATGGTACAGATGAACCGGTTTGCAGGGCAGAAATAGAAACACAGATGTAGAGAACAAACGTATGGACATCAAGGGGGGAAACCGCAGAGGGTGGGGGTGGTGGTGGGATGAATTGGGCAATTGGGATTGACATGTATACACTGATGTGTGTAAAATCAATGACTAATAAGAACCTGCTGTATAAAAAGTAAATAAAATAAAATTCAAAATTTTTTAAAAATAAAAAATAAAAAATAAAAAAATAAAATCCCTTCCATTCTCCCATCTCAAACCCCACTGCAGCTGAACTAGGGGAAAACCATCAATTCATCCTACAACTTGGATTTTCATCAGCAAGGTCTCCATGCTTATTGAACTGGACACCTCAAAAACTGACTCAAAACCGTTTCTGGAATGACTGCCATCATTAAAAAGACAACAAAAATCCAAGAGTTACTCACTGACCTTTATTTGCCGCCTCTGCATTGAGTGGATCTTCGATAATTTCGTTTCTGACGGAAATATTTTAAATTCTAATTGGGGCAAATTGTTACTGGGGCAAATTGTTATTTCAACTCTAATGAGAATATATCTGTGATAGGTACAATTCTCAGGCTTTCTCCTCCAAGCATCATTATTTTATGAGATCACTCAATAACGTCATATTGAAGGAGATAAACTTTAAAGGTACAGTGACATGGACCAAGACAAGGTCAAGCACCTATGAAAACACATGATGTCACAGGCTCACTCACGCTTCTGGCTGCTGCAGAGCAGTCTTCATTGCTTTGATTTGCTGGAAATGACAGGACATATCCGTAGCCATCACCATCTCAATTACCAAGGTCCGAAACTCCCTTTCAGGGACACCCCATGGAGAAAAAAGGATAGAAGTAAAAAATAGAAAGAAAAATTAGTTTATTCTTTGCAATTTCTAACCAAAATCAGTTAATTGGTTGTGACATTTGGAATCTAACTTGAGTCTTTTAGGTGGACTTTTTTGTGAGGAATAAAGGAAGGTTAAAGATTAAGGATATCATTTATTAGGAATAGGATATGTAAAATGCACATATCATTTGGAAAATTAACTCACAGGAAAAATTCCAAAGAAACTGAAGGTGTAGTAAAGCATTCCTTTCTCTACTGAATTCAAGTTTTAAGAAAAAATTAATTTGAAATTAATCCTAGGAGGGGGACTGATAATCCATAGTACATGTTGGATATAGGTATTTCACTTTTTTTAATAGACTTTTTTAGAGCAGTTGTAGGTTTATAGAAAAATTGAGAAGATAGTATAGAGAGCTCCCATATACCCTCTCCCCACCCTGCAGTCTCCCTCAGTATTAACCTCTTACATTAATGCGGTACATGTGTCACAAATGATAACCAATATCGATACCTTACATTCACTCCAGTCCATAGTTTACCTGAGGGTCCACTCTCATGTTGCACAGTTCTATGAGGTTTGGCAAATGCATACTCGCATGTTCCCCCATTAACAGTATCAGACAGAATAGTTTCAACACCCTAAAATCCCCTGTGCTCCACCTATTCATTCCTCTTGCTCCTGAACCCCTGCCAAATACTGATCTTTTTATTCTAAGAACTTTATTAAAGTAGAATTCGCATAGAATAAACTGCTTCCCTAAAAGTTGCACATTTCAATTAGTTTTAACATTTGAGTAAAACTTTTGGAAGGACCACCACAGTCGTGGTTCTGAACATTTCCAACGCCCTCAAACCTCTCTGCAGCTCACCTCTTCCTCTACCCACAGGCCCCAGGCAATGTTTGATCTGCTTTATGTCTAGATAGTTTGCTTTATGTCTTTCTGGTTTTATTATATATGTGTGTGTGTACTCATACATATATATAACTAGAAAATGCAAACCAGAGAGGCATAAAGCAGATATATATGTGTATGTGTATATACACATATATGTAGAGTACATAGGTACATGCACGTATATATTAAACTAGACACTAGGTATACACACTTGTATGTATCTGCCTATGCACACACACACACACACACACATAAAATACAAAATGTACTCTTATTTTTCTAGCCTTCTTTGCTCAGCATAATGATTTGCAATTCATCCGCATAGTTGTTCATCAATAGTTCATTGGTTTTTACTACTGAATGGTATTCCACCATACGAGGACACCACAATTAATTTATCCATTCACCAGCTGATGGGCATTTGGGTTATTCGATTCTAGTTTGGAGCCCTTATGAATAAAACTATGAGTGTTTATGTACTAGTCACTGTGTAGATATGTTTTCATTTCTTTTGAGTAAATACCTAGGAGTAGAATGCCTTGTTTATAAGATACATGAGGGTTTAACTTTATTAAAAAAACTACCAAAAATTTTCAAAGTGGTTTGTATCACTTTACGTTTTGACAATCAGTGTATGAAAGTTCCAGATTTTCTATATCTCAGCCATTCTAAGGGATATGTAGTGGTATCTCAGTGTGTTTTTCATTTGTATTTCTTTGATGACTAATGATGTCAGGCACCTTTTCATGTACTTATAGGCCATTTGTATATCCTTATTTAGGGAAATGCCTCTTTCAGACCCTTCCTCCCCCTTTTTTAAAAAATTGAGCTATGATTGATTTACAATATTATATTAGTTTTAGGTGTAAAACATAAGGATTCAAAATTTTTATTCCATTTAAAGCTATTATAAAATATTGGCCATGTTCCCTATGTTGTACAATATAGTCTTGTAGCTTATTTATTTTATACATAGTAGCTTGTACTTCTTAATCTCCTACCTCTATCATATAAGTGATATCATACAGTATTTGTCTTTCTCTGTCTGACTTATTTCACTACACATAAGACCCTCCAGGTCCATCCATGTTGTCGCAAATGGCAAGATTTCATTCTTTTTTATGTCTGAGTAGTATTATATACATATACCACATCTTCTTTATCCATTTGTCTGTTGATACACACTTAAGTTGCTTCCATATTTTGGCTATTATAAATAATGTTGCTATGAACATTGGGAAGAATGTATCTTTTCTAATTAGTGTTTTCATTTTCTTTGGATATCTACACAGGAGTGGAATTGCTGGGTAATATGGTAGTTCTATTTTTAGTTTTTTGAGGAACCTCCATACAGTGTTCCACAGTGGCAGCACCAATTTACATTCCCACAAACAGTGTACAAAGATTCCCTTTCTCCACATCCTCCCCAAGATTTGTTATTTGTGGTCTTTTTGATGATAGCCATTCTGACAGGTGTGAGGTGATATCTCATTGTGGTTTTGACTTGCATCTCTGATGATTAGCAATGTTGAGCATCTTTCCATATGCTTGCTGGCCATCATCTGTATGTCTTCTTTGCAAAAATGTCTATTCATGGACCTTACCCTTTTTAAAATTGAGTTGTTTGTGTTCTTCTTATTGAGCGGTAGAAGTACACTATACATTCTGGATACAAATCATATGTAAGATATATGTGTTGTGAATAACTTCTCCTACTTCCTACCTCGCTTTTTTTTTAACAGTGTCTTTCAAAGAGCAAAAGTTTTAAATTTTAATATCATTTTAAAAAATTTTAGTGGAGTATAGTTGATTTACAATGTTGTGTTAGTTTCAGGTGTACAGCAAAGTGATTCAGTTATACTTATTCATATATTCATTCTTTTTCAGATTCTTTACCCATATAGGTTACTGTAGAATATTGAGTAGAGTTCCCTGTGCTATACAGCAGGTCCTTGTTGGTTATCTATTTTATATATAATAGTGTCTGTATGTTAATCTAAATTTTAATACAATTTTTTTAATGCTTCTTTTTGGGGTCCTATCTGAGAAACCTCCGACTACCCCAAGGACTTTGTTTTCCTCTGGAAGTCTTACCATTTTAATCTTTTATATTTGGTCTATGATCAATTTCAAGGTAAATTTTGAGTATGGCGTGAGGTAAGGATAAAACGTTTTTTTCATATTGATATCCATTTGTTCCAACACCACTTGTTGAAAAGCTTTTCCTTTCCCCATTGAATGCCTTGGATGGAGATATAGATATAGATATATAGATATACAGATATATATCTATACATACACACACACACACACACACAGACTAGCAGCAAGCCATTGGAAAATAAATAAAATAATTTATTTTACAATAGCACAAAATATAAAACACTTAGTAGTAACTTTAAAAAGTAAGTGTAACTCCTGTTCACTGCAAACTACAGAACACTGCTGATTAAAGAGGACCTAAATAAACTAAGAGATATACTGTCATCATGTAGCTCTTTAGCATTTCTTAAAATGCAGCTCTGTTGGTGACAAATTTCTGTAGTTTTCCATCATCTGAAAATAATGTTATGTCATCTTCACTTTTAAAGGATATTTTCATGGGACATAGCATTCTGTGTCAACTTTTTTGTTGTTGTTTCTTTTAACACTTTAAAGACATTATTCCATTGCCTTCTGGCCTCCATGGTTTCTGATGAAAAGTCCAAAGTAAATCAAATTGTTCTCTTGAATGTAATGTGCCATTTTTCTCTAATTTTATCTTTGACTCTTAGCAGTTTGACTATAATATGCATGCAGGTATGTTTTTCTTTGAATTTATCCTGTTTAAGTTTGCTGAGTTTCTTGAATCTATAAATTTATCTCATTCACCATGTTTGGAAAGTTTTCAGCCATTATTTCTTCAAACATATCTTGTGTCTCATTCTCTCTCTCTCTCCTGTCTTTCTGAGACTGTAGTTGTCCCTATATTTGACCACCTGAAATTGTCCCATAAGTCCCTAAAACTGCTCATTTTTAAAAATCTTTTTTTTCTCCTACTTCTTCAATATGGATAATTTGGATTGATCTTTTCTTTTTCTTTTTTTTTTTTTTTGCGGTATGCGGGCCTCTCACTGTTGTGGCCTCTCCCATTGCGGAGCACAGGCTCCGGACGCGCAGGCTCGGCAGCCATGGCTCACGGGCCAAGCCGCTCCGTGGCATGTGGGATCTTCCCAGACCGGGGCACAAACCCGTGTCCCCTGCATTGGCAGGTGGACTCTCAACCACTGCGCCACCAGGGAAGCCCCTGGATTGATCTTTTCAAGCTCACTGAATTCTTTCTTCTGTCCTCTCCAACTTGCTACTAAGCCAATACAGTGAATTTTCTATATAGATACTTTACTTTTTCAGTTCTAAAATTTCTGTGTGCTCTTGCTTCTATTGTCATTTCACTGGTTAAATTTTACTGTATTTTATTTATTACAAGCATATTTTCCTTTACCTCACTGAGCATAAATATAATAACTGCTTTAAAAGTTCTTGTCTGATAATTCCAACAATAGTTCATCTTGGAGATTGCATCTGTTGATTGTCTTTTCCCTTGCAAACAAATCACATTTTCCTGCTCTCTGTATTGTCATTGAGACTGTCACAGAATTTAAGTTTCCCCTTACTTGGCAATCTCTTTTATGGAGTTCTAATTCACTTGCTAGCAGCTCTGGTAGTTCCTACACTGGTTTCTCTAGCCAGAAACATAGTGGAGGTTTTTGTATAAATATAACTTTATCCATCTAGTGTTGCCTTGACTGAGACTGCATTCAGAGTAAAGACACAAAACATCACACTCACCTCATCCTGTCAGATTCTCCAAATTTTAACACATCTCCAAAATTTGTCTGATTTTGTTTACTCTCTACAGCTCTCACGTCATTGGAGGTTGTGTTTATTTGTGTCTTTGTATTTTGTCCATAGTTTATAGCTTTATTTGCAGGAGAATTGCTTTATCAGTAGCTGATTTGGTCTGCCCAAAGTGGAATTCCATTTTTTTCCACTTTGAAATGCAGTAAATACCTGGTAATACATTCATTTATAAAGGTCCTAAAAGTCTAATGCACTTATGTATCCAAATAGAATCTATCAGATATTAAATTGCTTTCCTAGAAAGACATAGGATACTAAACATATGTTGTGTTTGGGTTGATGGGCTTAACTGAGAGTCCTTAATAATAAGTTAACATTTTATTTGTGAGATAATACCACTGTCTTAGAGCAATGTATCTCAACATTAATAAAATATGATAACATAATAAAACAATATTTTAAAAACTGTCCTTAAATGAAAATATAATAGAACACTAAATCTATGTAACTTAAGTTACATCAACTACAATCTTTTCTTAACCTACAGAATCCTCAAGAACAGGAGTAGCTAAAAAGCATGGCACTATGGGCTATAATTATAAAGTTGCCACTGAATCAGAATGTTCCTGTACCTGAGACGTTCCATGATTCTAAATCAATTATATTTCACTCTGTCTTTGAGACAGTAAAGACAGTGCTGAATAAAACACACAAATATATAAGGCTTGTACATAAACAGATTTCATTAAACTCTATTTTTCAAGTAACTTGTTTGACTTTTTTTATATTAAATTCACTTAAGTTTTGCTGGATCACTCAGTTTTACAACTTGCTTTGGTCAGAGGTAGTATTCAAATTATTCACAACTAGTACTTCACAAATACGCACCAATAAGAACGCAGAGCTAATGATACATAATTAGGATGGTTGCACTGGTGAATATCAGTGTATTCCAGTGTGAACTGATATACTCTGGTCTGTTGCAATGATTCTGGGTTTAGATATTGCCGAAACCAGCCTCACTAACACAGTAGCAGACTGAACAATGAACGAGGTTTATGATCATAGCAGAGTGGAAACACAAGTAATCTAAGCTAAATTTTGACAAATGTATAGTTAAGCAGAAATAGAAAACCCTTAACAAAAATACAGGTAACAGAGGTGGCATATCTATGCTTTCAAAATAGATTAAGAGGCAATTATGCCTATCCAGCCATAAATCCCATGTGCTCACAAATCCCACAGGCCAGCAATATCAGTGCATTACCTGAAAGCAATTTGACAAAGTTCAACAAGAGCCTTAAAACAACATTCTTTGATCCATTAATTCTACACATAAAAATACATTAAAGAGATGTTCATTACAGGAGTCTTTATAACAGCCAAAACACACGAACACACCCATACTCACACACTCAAAAGTAATTATGGGACTTCCATAGATGGAGTATTATACAGCCATTTAATATCATATTTTAATTACCATGGGACAGTGGCCATGAGAACATACCACACAGACCTCCAACTACAGGAATTTAATTGGCTATGGGCCTCAGCTACTACATTCTGAAAACTATTGCCAGTTTTGCCCAAGGCCATGCTTCCCATGGGCTGCTCCAAGCCAGTGACTGAGGGCATCCCTTCCTGGGAGACATGGGACTCCTCTGATGGCCGACTTTGGCTCAAGAATTTCCTGACAGCCTTGCTGAACTTTTTTTAGGATGCATGGAGATCTAGGATGCTTCTACCCAATTTTCCCTCTCTCTCTCCTTCCTCTGGGATCAAAGGGATATATCTGAATACGTGTAAAGCTGTTCTCTGCCATATTCAAATCTTTTATTATACTTTTACAAACATTTAAATTGGATAGAGGGCTTCTTTTTCTACAAGATTTGCATTGATTAACTGAAATGCTCTGCATTTTTTAGCTGCTGCTTAAATCTAACATTTTCCAACAAAATTCAAGCCAAATATTCCTCTCTGTTTTAATGAACTAGAGTTGCATGGAAACTAATAGCCAACTCTTACTGAAAATCAGTTTCAGATTTGTTGTTCAGAACGGCTTATTTCTCTGAATCCTTGAATAATGGTACAGAGATACTCAATAAACAGCTGATCATTTAATTACAATATAAGTATTATTTGCATCACAGTAGATTCAGAAGTTTTTAAGCATTTAAATGATTTTGCCTACAAGCTTTGAAACACCTTCTCCTACATTACGGATCTGCAGGCTTGCTGTATGTGTCACAAACTGTGCTAAGCATTTTAAGTGGGTTATATCATGTATTATTACCCTAACCAAATCACAAGCTAAATGTTATCTATGTTCTAGAAATTAAATTTTAAAAAGGTGTAAAGGGGTTGAGTAACTTCCTAAATATCATACAGCTAGTAAATAATTGTGTTCACATTCAAACTCAGGTCTGCCCAAATTCAAAGACACATAGTGCCACTTAGGCGACAGAATTAAGTGCCCATGATTATTTTATTTTATTTTATTTTTATTTTTATTTATTTTTTTGTTTGTTTGTTTGTTTGTTTTGCTGTATGCGGGCCTCTCACTGTTGTGGCCTCTCCCGTTGCGGAGCACAGGCTCCGGATGCGCAGGCCCAGCGGCCACGGCTCACGGGCCCAGCCGCTCCGCGGCATATGGGATCCTCCCAGACCGGGGCACGAACCCGTATCCCCTGCGTCGGCAGGCGGACTCTCAACCACTGCGCCACCAGGGAGGCCCCGCCCATGATTATTTTAAAGCGTCAATTTCCTCAGCAAATTTTGAAAGATTTTTTTTAAGAAGTCCAATCCAATATAAGGTGAAAAAAAAAGTTAATTGATGAAGTTTAGGTTTAAGAAGGTAAGATTAAAAAGAACACAAGTTTCCTAAGGTAACCAACAGCAAATATTCCCAAGGTGCCTACAATATATTTGAGTATCTGTGTCAAGAAAGAGAAGAGAGATAGAGAAAGAAAGAAACAGCAATAACAATTTCAAACAGAGTATTATTTCTTCAAAAGATGCATGCTCCGTCTCTCCTCACGGCTTCTTTCCTGGCCTCCTAATCTCTCTCTTAGCTCCTCCTTACCTCCAGTCATCCTTTGAGAGGTTAATCAAAATATTCATTTCCTCATCCTCCTGTAGAAGGCGATAGGCTGCACTTAAATGGTGATTTTCCAAAACAGACCTATCGTTGTACAGAATCGCTGGGTCAGACCTGAGAGGAAAGCCAAGCAAAATAATTTAGGATGTTGAACAGCTGAGATTTTTCAGGTAACTCTCCTAAAGGTAGAATACAGCATCTCTTTATCCTATTTTAGCAATTAACTTTGCCCCCATGCCATTTATATCGACCAAAGAGCTAACACCAACACTACAAGTTATCAATAGATGTATGTAGAGTATTTTAATGTCAATATGTGGGTGTTATTTCACATGTGATATCCAACTTGAGAACTCTCTGAAAACTATTCTGTAAGCAGATCTCAATTACCTGCAGCAGTGGCAAAGGTGATTATTTAAAAAATGTGGGTCATGTCAAACGTCCTTATATTTTCTGGAATGACTTTTTATTTTTATTTTATTCAATGAGGGAATGTGTTTACATTTGTTTTAGTTGTAATTCTCTGAACACATACCACCTGGCAGGTACAGTTTTCAAGTTCTTCTGTTAGTAGCTTGACCTTAAAATTTTGCCATGCAGAAGCCATACATGGGAAATTGAGGAAGGGTTATATGACAATTGTTAGTCGCTTTCTCAAACAGCTGAATGACACCAAACATAGGGCAGTATACTATTTTAATATATTTAATTTAATGAAACCTTAGATTGTTAGAGCTTATTCATTTCTCATCAAGGAGGCTAAATCCCAGAGATATAAAGTGAGAGTTCACAGAGCCCCACAGTGGCTAAGTGGCAGTGCTGGGATGAAGGTAATGTCCTCTGACAGTTGAGCCATTTCTCCCCAAGATAACTTCCACCTGTCATCGGCCAAACTTTGGGATATATTTAGCATACCTTTAAAGTGTTAGGCTTAACAGTCTGTCCATCAAAGGGCAAAGAACCAGGTCACAGATTTAGTTTCCTAAACAGGGATCTCACAGGCTGAGATGCTTTGGATAAAATTCAGTTTAAAGAAGGCGAATGTTTAAATTTCATTCCAAAGCAAGCTCAACTGAACCCTCTGGCATTTTTCCATCCCAATGGACGTAACACAAAACAAGCAAATCCCGAGGTGAAGGATCTAATCTTATATCCGTTGAGTAAGTAAGGCACCAACTGATGTGTATTTTGTGACATTAAGCTATTTTCCAACTCCTGTAATTAAGCCATTTTCCCCTGAGTTGTGACTACTTTTGACACTGGTCTCCAGCCAAGATCCATGTACAACTCTGTTCCACCCACCTCTCTTCCTTCAGCAGGTGCTATTCACGGCTGTCTCTTCCTCAGAGCAAAGGTTCCACTGGCAGATACACATTAAACAGAGATGCTCTGTGGAATCCCTGTATTCAAAGACCTTGCAACAGAACTACAGAAGGCTGCTTCACAGCAGCCAAAACTACTGTGAGGAAGCAGGAGGCAGAAGATGAAGCATGTGGCTTAGGTCCTTTTGTCCGCTTCCATTCTGCTGAAATCCCCTTCTGAGCAGAGATCAGATGATGTTGAGGATATCGTCTTCTTTCGTGTACCCCATAATTAAGTGCTGGCTTCGTTAAATAATGTATGGAATGACTTAATGAACATAAATCTATCTGGAGTGCGCACCTGCTTTTTTCAAGTGAAATCAGCAAGTATTTATTTAGCCTTAAACTCTCAACCCTCCCCACTATATTCTTTCTCTGTGTCTCACCACCTTTTTCCAATTCTAGCTTCTTTTGATTCCTACCTCAAGACCCAATTAATCCTACTGTCAGAGTCTCTCCAGTTCCACATCACTGTCTTAAGAGACTCTATGTTCTTAGACCCAGAGAAGGCAAATAAGGTTTCATCCTAAATGGAAATGACAGCTGACTGTACTGCTTGCCTGGAATTCTGTGCTAAGACGAATACTAAGGATAAATCTGCAGCTCGTTAAGAAAAAAAAATACCAATATCAATTAGTGATGCCTGTTACAGTCAAGAGGTTCAGAGGCAGGCAATTGGACCTGTATTTAATACCCTCACAGAGGTTTGTGTCTCCCTGTGAAGTTCCTTACGGAGGGTGCAAAGTGGCCTACATGAGACAACCTAGCTCCCCAAGCCCTGTGCGAGGGAATAACATATGCACTGAACAGAGCAGAGATGAAATCAGGGCGGATGAGAAGAGCATCACCAGAATTCCAGAGCTAAGAGGGTAAGATGGCTCTGCCATTGTTAATGTCAACAGACTCACTCAATCCTTGCCCGTCCTCAGTGATTTAGTCTACACGGTATCTGCGCCTTTATGGAAACTGTTCCACCTCCTATTAGAAATGGGTAGAGTATGCACAGTACATACATATGTAAATAGCTAGCATTATAATAGAGAAGAAAAGGATATCCATATTTAATGTGAATAACATAGGAGAATTAGGAGCAAATGGCTTCTTTAAGTTTTGATTGAAGCTGACTGGGCTAATCTCTTATTTATAATTTGTTTTTCAGAAACTCAACATAGAGCCACCATGCAAAAGAAAGGGGACTGCACTCCTCTGACTTCAACACTCTATCCCTGCCCCCTCTCGCCTCTTCTCCAAACGTTTCAACATCCTCACCGGGTCTGAATGTGGAAATTGTTGGTGGTTCCGGTGTGCTCATAGTCATGGATGGCAGCTGAGAAGATTATAGCAAAGATCTCCAGCTCTGTCAGCCAGTTCTGAAAGGGAGATTACAGAGCAATCAGATAATCTGTCTCCTTCTCAAAGTCTTCAGCTTGCTGACAACACACCATTGCTGCCTTTCCTTTCTGCAGCTGGCAAGCTACTGCCAAACACACATTTTCTGACAGACAGAAATGGGTTTTTTTCCTTCTGTAGGAAGACTGGAGGATGTGTGATTTGAAAACAGCATGCCCAGCACAGTTGAAAGAGCTAACTAGTAGTTTTTATTTTATTTTTTCAAAGAAGCAAAAAACAATGAACATGAAAACTTTAACAGCCCTCATTGCATCCTCTCCCAAATTCCAAATGAAGTTCCGAAGTAGACAGAGAAAAAAAAAGAATTTGCTTCAACACAATACCAAAAACTAAGAGTAACAGAAAACCTAATGCCTATCCACTAGAAGGAGGATAGGTAGACACAGATGGAAAGATAACATCTGGTCTTCTGCCTTGTGCAAGCTGATGTTTGAAGAGACCTGTCCCCATCCACATCACCGAAACTGGCTGTAGCTCAGTGGTCCTCAAATTGTGTTCCCTGGAACCGCAGTGTTAGTTATCACCTGGAAAGTTGTTAGAAATGCAAAACCCCACCCCAGTCCCACTGGATCAGAAACTCTAGGTTGCAGCACACCAATCTGTGTTTTACCAAGCCATCCAGATAATTCTGATACACACTGGAGTCTGAGAACCACGGCTGTGTCTGAAGTTCCCTCAACCGACTTCCATTTCAGAGACTCTATGGATTCACTGATGCCTCCCCTCCCTTCTGTAAACCACACTGCTCAGTGCCCACAAGATGGAGCTTCCATACTCTCAGCTCACCCTTTGGCATCCCTGCTTACTTTTGTACTAGTTGAGTTAATGATTCCAAGTTTCAGTGTGGTTTATCCCAAACCCAATTTTAACAAATTGCAGTTATTATTATAATTATGTAATAAAATAAACCAATAAAAATGTGAATACAAAAAGTTATGTCCATAGAAGTTCAATGCTTTACACAGTCACTAAAAGAACTGGTATCATAATAGATGTGACAACTGGGAAACAGTAGAAAACAATTATAAAAATTTAGGGAGATTCTGCACTCAGTTTTCTTCATGAGAATCATTAAGTTCCCATTTCCTTTTAAAGAAATGACACTAGAAGTCTTAGACAGGAGCAGGGGTAATGCAAGACAAACATGGGAACCTAAACTGGAAGAATTCAGAAAGCAGCCTGGGTACTGAATTAAAGATTAGTGAATAAAATATATTTATTTGATTTAAGTTAATAAAATGATTTAAAAATGAACAGGTCAATTTTTAATAATTCTCACTTTAACTTTTTTCCAATTATTACTAATTTTCATCTTCATCTAAGAAACTTACTGAAATTATTACCTTCTTTGAAGATGGCTAAGGGAAAAATAAATAAACTACATACAACCTATGAAAAAAAGACTTCAGAGTTAAGGAAAGAATGAGCACAGAAATAACTCAAGAAAAAACTACATTTAAAAAAGTGATTTCCATTCTGAGAAAGCCTCTGTGCCATTGCCTCAAAGTAGAGTGGCTACTGCAGATGGGAAGCCAGAACCCACTTCTGTCAGTTGATAGTTTGTTTTGGGAACCAGGTGACTTTGGAGGATTTGTATTTCAAATTCTTTAAACAGAATTCTTTCTGACCATCTCTCACTAAAGGACAACCCAGACTACCTTGTTTTTCTTCTGGGTTATCAAGTGCTACAGTCAAAACTAAATGTTGGGGGAAGGGACCAATAGTGTCTAAAAGTTGTGGATGTCTTCCCACTCTAGGCAAGGAAGAGAGATAGGTGATTCCTGTCAGAGCTGCTGGGATTGAGAGTATTTGGGACTGTGCTTACTTAAGGGGAGAGAGATTTCTGTAATGCTATTTCCCAAGTCTTGGGATATTGATGGACCCAATGACTGGATAACTGTCTAGCAGCCTGTGTTTTAGCCTTTCCTCACCTCTCACCTAATTGGGTAATCTGAAGCCCCTCCCCTCAATGAACTCTGACCTATAGCCTCTGAGAAAATAGCTCACAGGACTGGGCCCTCCCTAACCATCCATCTTACTTCTTACATATGTAAATTTCTGTAGTGGCTATCTTATGTAAGATACAATAAAAAAATTATTGTACCTAGTTTCTATTAAGTGTTAAAATGTTATGAAAATGTAAAACAAAAACAAACAAACAAAAATGATTTCTAGCAGAATCCAGCATGAAATGTCAGGAAACGTTTTGGAATCCTTGATAATACGTTGCAAAATACAAATTGATGTACGACTAGGAGCAGAAAGACACAAGGAGAAAACAGAATAAGATGAAAAGTCAACAGAATTAAATAAAAAAGACATGGGTAAATAAGTGCAGACTGCAAGAAAACTGAAAAACTCTTCTGAAAGCAGCAAAGGGCATCATCCTCATCAGGGTTAACACTTACGGGAGCTCACTTTGTGTCGGCTTATTTATACATAGAAACTCATACAACATACAACTCCATAAAGGTAGGTACTCTGTCATCCACGTTTCATAGATGAGAAAACTGAGGCTGGGAGAGGTTCAGTAACTCACCCAAGGTCTCAGAGCTAGTCCTGAGACAAGCCACACCCTCTGATTCCAGAATTCTTACTTATAATTTTTAAGTCACATTTCCTTTGGGTCGTTGTTCATGTGTTTACTCAATTCTTCATAAAATTACATAGGTATGATTTTATATTACAAATTTTCTTGATATTTTCCATTCATATGTACTTTTCTCATTTTGGCAATGTCTTTCTTTTCTTCCCCAACACCCTGTCCCCACCCATCTGCCCCAACTCCCTCTACCCACTCCCAAGTACCAATGTATCTCTTTCTCCAAGTTCATGCCAAGTTAATTTAACATGTTAAAATAAGATCATGAATGGGAGACAGTGTACCATCTAAATAAATCTGAATCACAGAGCATCAGCCCAGCCAGCAGAAAGTGTCTAAGTAACTACATAATCACAGTTCTCACAAACAGCAGTGTAACTCCTGTCCTTATCCAAATATACTGACAAAATCCTATCTTAAGTGTAAATTACTTCTAACAAACCAAAACCAACAAATGATTAAATGAACAAACAATAAAACCATAATGAAGATTGGACTGAGCAAGAATGGAATTGGGCATTTTCAGAATGAACAATGAAGCAAGTCCCAGTGGCAAAAGCTGATTCATCACGAGTAAGGAAATGATTCCCTTTAGTGGAGCAGGAATGAGGGTTGATTAGGGCCCTATGATGACAGGCATTAAAAGCCAAAGGAACACAAACCAGGTTCATTAGGCAGTGAAGTTTACATGCAAGAGAGTAATATGGTCAGCATGCCACTGAAAGGGAGAAAGAAGAGCTGAGAGCAGAAAGGAAAGAAATAAGAGCTGAACTTTTGGATTGGAGAGTCCTTATAGAATGTACAGACAGTATGGAGGTAGAATCCTTACAGCTGAGCAGTTCACTGAATGCAGAGGGGCAGGAAGAGGCTGCAGTCAAAGAAAACAATGCATTCAAGATGACCGTGACATTCCTAGCCTGAGCGGAAAGAAAAAATGGTGGGTGGCATTCGATGGCAGGATTAATAGAAACAGAGAAAGTGGGAGAAGCTATTTTGAGGGAAATGGGATTTAATATTTTAATATAGCTCAGATTTCCTTGTCTTTTCCAAATTCATTATTACTATGAACCCCGAAGGTTTTATGACCATCCATAAAATGTCAGAAATCTAAGTCCTGTGACAATTTTATTCAAGATTTATCAAACTGTGACAAGTACAAGTCACAGATCCTATCCAGAATTTCCCTACCTACAAAATATGAGTGTCACAGCTAATTCAATGACAGGGATACCTTGACAACTGGTAAAGGTAGACTTTGAATTCTGCTGTGTAGGACTCAGGAGAGCAAGCTGTGCATGTATGTGGGTTGGGGGGGACACGTGGGGGGCAGTGAAAACCTGAAGGAAAAGACACGGATAATTCCCCATTGCTAGTGGAGACATTATTAGCAAGTTCTGACTTCGATAGGTAAATGATAGAGTTTCTTTAGTAATCTGTTTCCAACTCTTATTGGTTTTCTATTGCTCCCTTAACAGATTACCATGAATGTAAAGCACACACTCCCATTTACTGGCACACGGCTCTGTAGGTCAGAAGCCAGCACCATGAGGCTGGATTTTCTGGTGAGGACCTCACAAGGCTGAAACCAAGGTGTTGGCAGGCTGTGTTCCTCCCAGCTCTGTGGAAAATCCGCTTCCAGGTGCATTCAGGGTACTGGCAGAATTCATCTCCTTCTCATGCTTTCCACTTGGGTCCTCCATCTTCAAGCAACAGCTGATTGAGTCCTGCTCACCCTTCTTCTGTCACATCTCTTGACTTTTAAGGACTCATGTGATTACACTGGGCCCACCTGAAGAATCCAGCATAATCTCCCTAGTTTAAGGCCCTCTGATTAGCAACCTTCTGTATCTGCAGAATCCCTTTTGCCATCTAATGTAACTTATTCACAAGTGTGACATCAGAGGGCAAAGGTCATGGGGGCCAAAATTCTACTGACCACAACCTTTATAAAATTACTTAGCACCAAGATGCCATTTAGATAGATGTCCTTAGTGTTTCCCTTGTAAATACAATGATGTCATATATGATCAAAAGAATAAGATATACAGCTTCTCCCTTCTAAAAAAAAATAAGCAAAGGGAAAATTAACAGCACCTTTCCTGATAAAAGCAATGAAAGGGCCAGAGGACAGGTTTGGAGTCTGGAATCTTTTGACCTAACTCAAAAGCAGACTGGAGCTCAGAGTGTGATTCATATCTATTCAATCAACAACTCTTCAATCTAATTCTGTTCAAGGATTTTCTCTTAGACGTGAGCAAAATCATTATGAAAAGATTCAAGCATCTCCTAGGCATCTTAGCTAAGCAATAATGAGTAATATAAACAGATTACAATGAGTAATACTGTTGACGTTGAAGCCCAGGCACCACTTTATCAATGGGATATTTTTATTCCCTACGTGTCTTACAGTTTATAAAGCTGAAATGCTCTCCAGCATTTTCCCCCTCTTGGTTTGTAATGAAAGGTTAGTGTAACAATATGTTCTCCATTCATCAGAATGCTTCCTACTGTTTTCGTAAGCTTGCAATGAAAGAAGCTTGTTTTGAGCTGCGTTTCCAAGAGAGAGTGGGTGGGAAGTAGTTTCTATATTTAAGAATTATTCTGAATATGGCCTGAATTGATAACGAAAATTCAATGGCAAATGAGCTCATTTAAGAATAGTATGCAGTACATTGTGATCATTGGCTGCTATGATGTAACATCTATGTAATGATAACTTGCATTAGTATAAAGACTTGAGAGTTTTTCTAGGGGGTAAAAAGGCTGTGTACGATTCACTTTTATATCTCCGTAGTACACTGTACACAGTAGGTATTAACTAAAGATATGTCAAACAGATGATTTCAAAGTACATTTTCACATCCATTTTGATCCTTACCACAGTACTTTGAAGTACCACATGAGGATACTGAGGTGTAAGAATATAAGGGGTCCTTTTTTGCCACCAGCATTGCAGAAGCATGGCTAAATATTTAAACTTTTATATTTTATATTTAAATATTAGACTGAAACCAAATCCTGGCTCTGCTACTGTATTAGTTTGCTAGAACTGCCATAACAAAATGACACAGACTAGGCAGCTTAAACAACAGAAATTTATTTTCTCAGAGTTCTGGAGGCTAGTAGTCCAAGATCAAGGTTTTAGGAGGGTTGGTTTGTGGTGACAGCTCACTTCCCAGCTTGCAGAGGGCCACCTTTTCTCTGTATCCTCACAAGGTCCTTCCTCAGTACACATGCATGTCTGTGTCCTAATCCCTTCTTCTTATAAGGACACCAATCATATTGGTTTAGGGCCCACCCATAAGACCTTATTTTACCTGAATTATCTCTTTAAAGGCTCTATCTCCAAATATAGTCACATTCTGAGGCACTGGAGATTAGGACTTCACCACATAAATTTGAGGGAGGGGGAACAAAATTCAGCCCATGCCAGAGACTTTACAATAGGAGAATCTTAACTCTGTCAATGTGTTTCCTCCTATTTTTCCATGGAATTTGTGCCATTTTCTTTTTGATTTATTTATGTAATCTGGATCTTAATCCTTGCTCTCTATGCATTTTCCTCAAGTACTTACTTCATTATGGTGATTTTTTTTTTATTCTGCAGAAGGCTTTAATTTCCATGTACTCAAAATAATCAATATTTTGTTATATAACTCATGCTTTGAGGCTTATTTAAGGATTTCCTTTTTCAAGCCTATACACATATCCTCATATTTTCTTCTAATATAATCAAAATTTTATGCTCACATCTTTAATTCATTTGTCTGATATTTGGTGAATGATTTCAAGTAGGACAAAAACAGTATGTTTTTTCCAAATGAACTGTCCCCAAAACATTTTTTGAACTGAGTAATTTTCCCTCTAATATTGTTTTCTATAGACGTGTTCTCACCTCACCTGCGATTCTGTCCTTATACTCCAGTCCATGTTCCATCCCCACCAAACTACTGGGACTGGTCATGACAAGGGCACCAATGACTTCCATGTTACCAAAGGCAGTGGTCACTTCTCTGTCCTCATCCCACTAGACCTTTCAGTATGTCCCGCATAAGTCACAGTTTTCTTTGGAGCACTTTCTTTCCTTGGTGTCCATAACCCCACACTCTCTTGGGTTTTGTCCAATGTTACTGGCCATACTTTTTTAGTTATTATTGTTGGCTCTAATTCTTTATCCTCATTTTAAACTTTAGAACTGCTCCAAGACTCACTTCAGAGCCCCTCTACTTTTCTATTTATGCCCTCTCTTTATATCACGTCATCTGGTTCCATGTTCTTAAATAATATTGATATGCCCCTGAATGCTTAATCTCCATGTCCTTCCCTGACCCTTCTCCAGAACTCTAGACTCCTTAGTTTTCTTCCTGCTTGACATCTCCACAATGATATCTAATAAGGATCTTAAACTCAACATGTCTGAATCAAAACTCTTGACTTCCCTTCCCCTAAAGCTTGCTTTGCTACCAGGTTCTCTCATCAACCCTGTTTATCAAACCCAAAAATCTAAGATGTCCTCTTGATTCCTCTCCTTAGTGTTCCAAATCCTATTCACCACCCAATTCTTTTAACTCTACCTCAGAAATAGAACTTTTGGTCTCTATATCCCAGCAATGTCCTTCCTAGTCCAAACTACCATTATCTCACCAGTATCTCTTCTAACAAGCCGCCTCAAGATCCATTCTCCACAGTAATCCTTGTCTAGTCTTTATCAGATCATCTCATTCCATTGTCAAAACCCTTTAGTTGCCTCACACTGTACTTAGAATAACACTGGAACTCATTACCCAGGCCTACAAAGCTGACCTGGTCTGACTCCCATTTTCTCCTCCAACTTTATCTTGAACCTCTGTCCCCCTCATGTGCTTGCCTTATTACTGCTCCCAGAATGTAGCAAAGCTGTTCTCTCACGAGGGACTTTTTTTTTTTTTTAAGTTGAGGTATAACTGACATACAACATTACATTAGTTTCAGGTGTACAACACAGTGATTCAATATTTGTACATATTGCAAGATGATCACCACGGTAAGTCTCCACACCACACACAGTTATAGAATTTTTTTTCTTGTGATGAGAACTTTTAAGATCTACTCTCTATGCAACTTTCAAATCCACAATACAGTATTATTAACTATAGTCACTATACTACTGTACATTACATCCCCATGGCTTATTTTATAAATGAAAGTGTATACATTTTGACTCCCTCTAGTCATGAGGGACATTGTACTAATACTGCACTAATTCTGCTGGCATACCTTCTTCAGTTCTTAGCATGGCTCAAGCCTAAAATCACAACTGTCTCAGATTAAACATTACTTCTGGAAAGATGCCTTTCCTGACTATATAATAAAACTCCCAGTTTTCCCTATGTGGGTGCCCTATTTTAATACTCTGCAGAACACTAGTGATATTTTCTTGTTTACTTTTTCATTTGTGTTCTATCTGTAACCTCTCACTAGAATGCACGTTCTGTAAGAGCACCAATGTATCTCCATCCTGTAAAGAAGTACCTGGCACATAAAAAGTGTTCAATAAATATTTGGGTTCAGTTTTTTAAATTCCACTCAATTCCATTGATACATTTGTCTATTTTTGCACAAATGCCACACTGTTTTTATTACTATAGCTTCAGCAGATATTTTAACATCTAGTAGAGTAAGAACTACCCCACCACACACATTGTCTTTTTCAAAACTGTTTTTTCTAAGGTTGTTAAATATCTATTTTACATAAATTTTAGACTCAGCTTATCATGTTTTATGTTAAATCCTACTAGAATTTTTATTGGTATTGCTTTGAATCTATAAACATTAGTTTGAGGAAAATTGACATCTATTTAATACTGAGGTTTTCCATTAAAAACATGGTGTATTTCTTCACTTATTTAAACATTATTATTATTACTAATTTTTTTTTTTTTTGCGGTACGTGGGCCTCTCACTGTTGTGGCCTCTCCCGTTGCAGAGCACAGGCTCCGGATGCACAGGCTCAGCATCCATAGCTCATGGGCCTAGCTGCTCCACGGCATGTGGGATCTTCCCGGACCGGGGCACGAACCCGTGTCCCCTGCATCGGCAGGTGGACTCTCAACCACTGCGCCACCAGGGAAGCCCTAAACATTATTTTTGTACCCTTAATTTAATTTTACAGTCTCCTTTTCATTAATTTTGAAGTTCTTCATGGGTAATTTATAGATTTTTTAATAACTGTTGGGAATGTATGTTTTTCTACTATACTTGTTAATTTCCAGTGTATAAGACAGCTATTTTATCCATATCTTATTGAGGCCTTTTATATGATCTAATAATTTATAGTTGGCTTTTTTTGTTGTTTTTTTAAAGGAGATGATCAAATTATTTTCATAGGATGCTTCTTCAACTTTTGTAGATACCATATTGCACTGCCTGAGATCTCCAGAAAAATGCTCACTAGCAATATTAATATCAGCATCCCTGTTTTGCTCCATGCTTTTACTGAACCACCATTAACTATGACGTGTGCTCTAAATTTTGGGCAAAACTATCATATTAAATAGGTTTCCTATGTAGTGTTTCTAAAATTTAAAAAACAGCTCTTTAAGCAATATTTTTAAGAAATCAGCTTTACAATAAGGAAAAAATGAAAACTGCTGAGAGGTTTGGGGGAAATCTTTAATAACAACAATTCCTAACTGTTGAGCTTCCTTTATGAGACACAGCACTTCATACTTTTGATACTTTATTCCTAACCATCACAGTACTTTTACAGAGTATTTTTCACTATTTTAGAAATGAAGAAATCCTGACTCAGAGATTCAAGCAATTTATCATAGATCACAAAATCTAATAAGTAATTATGCAAGGATTTATATGCAACTATATCTAGCTCTAGAGCCCACACTCCTCCCACTTTATTCCATATTTAATATGAGATATTAGACCAAGCCTCTCAACACACCCTAGCAGAAAAAGATAACAAATGTGTACTGGGTTTATGGGTTAATTAATAACCACACCCCCCAAAAATGTCTATCTCCATGTCAATTCAGAAGATTTCAAAGTAAAAAGTCACAGTGTCTATTTACTATAGAGACCTAGCTGTTTGTCACTAACAGCTATACATTTAAAGTGAATGGCTTATATTAAGGTAAAGAAGGCAAAGGCACAGATAACCAAGTTGAGTAGGTCTGTTAATGCAATGAATTATAGAACAGAGATTCAAAAATATCTAAAGAGCTAAAACGTTCAAAACAAGCAAGAAAATTCCAAATGGTTGGAGGTAAAGACTAATCCTTAGGTTCAAAAAAATCAAATGCATATAAATGAAAATAAACAGAGTCCTTGTGAAAAAGATCTACTGGTTTAAACCAAAAGCTAACTGTGTACAGCATGGTTCCCAAGTATACTCAATATAATTTCAATATGCATGGTTATCATTGTAATTGACCATAGCAAGAGATTAATAGTACCACTCTCCATACCTGGAAATACATATTTAGTTATAGAAATTATATTTAACTTGGCCATAGCCTAGTAAGGATACAAGGCACTACCAGATATTTCTTTCATCAAGTCCAAGATGGAGAAAAATTCAAAGGCAATAAGGAACCCCAAGACTTTCCATGATTGGTTAGATAATTACTGGGGAACAGGCAGTCCATGAAACAATGCACTTCTTGTGGGTTCAACCTCATCAGAATAGAAACAGCCTCCAATTCAAAAAAAATTATCACATCTTTTGTGTAATCTAAGAGTTTCTATCTGTACTTACTGCTACTCCTGTCTTATAGAGGAGGTAATGCACAGTCTGTGTAACGTCGGCAGCGTGCATCAAATTGTGGTAAGGGTTTTTGTGCTTGCTGTATCCTACTTCCAGGGCCTCCACAAATGAGACAAGTGCAGAAATGGGGATCTGAAAGAGAGCGGCAAGGTTAATTAGCTAGTGATTTAGCAGCTTTGAGTGACGATGCAAAAGTCTAAGGTACTCTAGCTGCCTCTTTCTGAAGGCGTAAGATATCATATGAGGACATTAGAACTTTTCTAAGTTAATAAAAGTCACTGAACAAAGTATTGGATAATTTGAAAATCTAACTGGACGCCCCTGATCCACCCTGCAAATTGTTCTTTGTTCTCCAGTTCAGAGGCCCAGGGTAATGACACAGGATCATCTCAAGGACATTGAGGGCAAAAAGGTAGGTGCTCATTTATTTCTCAGGCAAAGGCTCAAGTCTTTATTTCCTGAGAAATAAATGAACACATACTATGCAGCATCTCATTTACTTGTGGGAAAACATAAGTACACAAAGATCTTAAGCTATAAAATGATTGCAGACAAACACAAGCTGCCACCTTCTGAAAACTGCACCCTTTAGAAGGAGTGATGTATACACTGGACAGCTGAGAAAAAAAAAAACCAAAACACAAGTGATAGTCTGTTCTATAACAGAAACAAGCTGTGTTCTTGTGTTTATTACTTGGCAATTTATTATTGGTGCCTTGCAATTTGGAAAAATACTTCCAGTTATCCTAGTCGCTTTCTGTCTCAAATATGTGTAACACACACACCTTCGTTTCCTATTTGGCAGAAAGTGAGCAAGTGCAGAATGCCTGTACAATATAAGGAGACTCGGAAAACATTCATTGTATAGTTTTCTGGATCAGTTCCTTGGCTTGGGGTAAATTATCAATTACAAGACTGGGGGAAAAGGAGAGAGTGTATGTTCCAGGAGACTAGAAATCACATTCATAAGAAAAAATGAGGAAAATACTACTACAGTGCTTCATGAGAATCCACACTATGTTCTTCCTTGGGCACATTGTTCCATATTTACTATTTGTGGATTTTTAAAATTTAAATATAGCCTTTTAGATGTGAGAGATTAATTCATTATCATTTTAAAAAATGAAGATCCAATGAACCTCGGTTCTTTGGGCTGTTCTTTGGAGATCTATGAGCCACTGAAATGCTAGGTAAAGGTGTGTGCATATGCACGGGAACTTTCTTCTGAGGTCTTGAGGAGCCATCGGCTCTTCAAGCAGGTTTCTGATGCAAAAGAAATTAAGGACCATTGCCATAAAGTGCTTATGGCTATGTAAGAAAGATATCCCAAAATGTGCACTCCTTAGGAAAGTGATAAAGAACCATGCTGCCCAGAGAAATCAATATGTTATACAGAAAAAGACCTGCATTTTCCGGAGACTCATCCATATGATGAGAGGAATGTAACTGGCAAGATATGACAGATGCCAGCAGATGATGCTCAAGTTCTCTAGAGAACCGGACCCCACCCCCAGAGTCTGTGGAATTAGAAGGCTGAGGAGGTGGAACACTGGAATCGATTCATGCTCTTTACTTAAAGGTGAAGAATTAATTTGAAGCATGAATGACTGGGAAATACCAATGATCTGTCACAGATGATAAGTGAGAATATGTGTGTGAATTTGAGCCAAGTGGCCGAAAGAGAAGTTTTTGGAGATAACAGACGGGCACTCTGTCTCCATTCCTGTCTCCTTGCTGGTGGTGGTCATTAGCACACGAAGTCTCACTGAAATGAGATCTGTGGGCAGAGCCGGCGGGGGATCTCTGCTGGTTCAGGCTTCCAGCCATACTTCTAGGATGACTGGGATCTAAATGGGCAGCTCCAGCCTCTCCCCTGCTGATGAGCCCACCAGACAAGGGAGTAATGAAAAGTTCCCACCACAGAGGAGTTCATGGCAGTGGCTGTCCAGATGATGCTTCCCAAGTCACCCCAGAGAGTTTTCAGTCTACATTAAAAGGATTCTCTTGGTCTTAGCCCCAAAATCATGCAAGGATGGACAAATGTGTGCAGTTTTTTTTTTAATTAGACACTGACCTTGAAACGGCTGATCAGATCATAGCGTGTGAGTAATTCATAGAAAATGAATTTCAGTGCATGATCCCCGCTGGCTTCATTGAGGGAAAAGACATTAAAGGACCACTTGTCCACATCCTACAGGAGAGGATGGAGAGAAATAATTCATTAGTTGGTAGCCACTTACACAGCTACTAATCTCCCTACTTTGGAGTTAGCCCACAGCACTCACCTAGGTATTTACAGCCTAAGACTCTAATACCCTTTCCACTCTCAAACTGTTTCCAATATGGCAGTCCTACATAGCATTTACTGATGCAATATTCAATAGTTTTATTAGTAATAACAATAGCTATAATTTATTAGGTACCTACCATATGCTAGGCATTCTGATCAGTGATAAACATGTAATCTTTCCTGAAGACAACTCTTAAGTGGTAGGTATGATCAGTCACATCTTACAGATGAGAAAACTGAGAAGTTACCTAATTTCCCTAAGACCCATGGCAAGCCAGTGCTAGGGACAAAACACGAACACATGTTCAACTGATGCCTAAACTCAGGCTCTTTCCATTAACCTTCTACTATCTCTGCCGAATTCCAAAATTTTAATTGATTTCACAATAACCTAGGGTGTTCCCTACTCTAAACTTCTCCCAAGCCCCATGATACGATCTACTGACTTCCTCTTAGTCCACCATTGAGAATGCTAACCCACTTAAAAGTGTTCAGAAACATGCATGATGTAGATCACAAAGTAATGTGTCACCTCAACAATCCAGACTGCTGAGCTGAAACCAAGGAGAGAGCCCTCATTTCACGGGATGGAAAAATGCTACCACTTCTGGAGTCACTGATCTGGGGACTGAGCCCCCAAATCTGTAAGTCACTTTACTGAAAAAGTAAAACTAAGAGCTAAGCTGAACACACTCCTCACACACCGCTCCTGAAGTTCAAAGCCTTATTTGTCCATAAATAGTGACTCTAAAATATATGTAAACATTGCCTGATGTGTCTTTGACTTATAACTAGCTACTTGTGGGTGTTATGAACAAAGGTGTGTTTAAGCAATAATTAAAGCAATAGTATTTGGTTTCTCAGTATACCAAGAGTCTCCCTTTCAGTGGCTAAGGAAAGTGTGCTGCCATGAGTGTGACAATATGGACCCATATGAGACCACACTGAGTTCAGGCTAGGTGTCAGATGGTCCCCTGGAAGAGACCTTGGCTCTCAGGAACTGCTGGACCCAGTGACTCCCACCTCAGCCCTCACTGCATTCCAACATCATCTATCCATCCCAATCCTGTCCCTCTCCAAATATCCCAACCATCAAGATCACCCCAAGACCATGAACAGCCTCTCTCATGGATGCCAGGGCACAGGAAAACCAAATTGTATACAGGTGAAACCAAATATTTCCCAAAGGGTTTCAAATAGATTGTTTCAATTCACACTTAGTGGTAACCACACCTCAGCCTTCAATAATTTCTCCTCCATTATAATAACTAAAGAAATAGCTACAAGTATTAAGGACATTTTCTGTGCCAGGCACAGTGGGAAGTGTTGATACACATTTGAAAACCCTCACAACTCTAGAAACAGGCATCACTTTCCCCAGTTTCACAGATGGCAACCTCAGAGAGATGAAATGAAGTGTCTAATGCCAACTGGTAGCAGAACCAGGTAATAACCCCACTGACACCCCTTGGTGATACCATTACTGACAGATGACATTGTAAACTCAATGAAAACATGCTGTGACCCAAGCCTCATGCCCTAAATACCCCAATAGGGCCTAGGCCATAGACAGTGGGGTCATTTAAGATTAATCCAAGACCTAAAGCTTCACCTTGGCTACTGTAATTGGCATCACCTTGGCTACTGTAATTGGCATTGTCATGACAGCCACTGTCTAGCCAATAGTCCTAAAGAAAAGTCCACTGACAACTCAGTAGATAGGAAAACCCTTTGTCATATCTGACAATTTTTAATCCTCTTCACTGGAATGACTGAAAAAGAGAAGAGCTCTCTAACACTGGAAATCAAGAGATTATCATAGTAAAAAGTCAAGATTTATTCTGAATATTAAGTCTTAGAGAAACAGAAGGATGAGTAAATACAGACAGTGAGATAGACATTCACTCCAGCCCCTCATTTTTGGGAAGACTTAGCTGTGATTCTCAAATTTCAGTGTTCTTTAGAACCACCTGGGGGTACTCAGAAAAAAAAGTCGATTCTCTGGTGGAGGGCTCTGCAGAATCCTGGCTTGTGGCCTGGAATCTGCATTTTAACAAGCACCTTAAACCATTCTTCCTTTCTTAGCAAATTTGGCCCAAGCACCATTCCTGTGGAAACACTGCATGAATTTCCTATTAGTCTAAAGTGAAGAAAGCCTGAACCTCCTCATTTCCTCCCACTTTAAACCTGGAGTCTGTCCAGAGTGTCTCTTCCTGAGTCACACAACAGATGCCCTTCTAAAGAACAGCACAATTCTACATTTCCAATAACCCCACCTTAGAAGGTTAGAGATAAAACACCCCAAATTAGAAGTGAGTATTCATTTCATGGGAACAAATAAAAAGAACAAAACTGCAATATATTTAAAATTTAGGAATTGGTGGTGGTGAGTATTCTCTTTACTTAAATGTTATTTTATGCCATGTTCTTACATTAATCACAAAGGTTAACATGACAGTAGCATGATGATTATTTTATTGACTTGTATTCTCTCAGGCTTTAGGGAAATTTTCTGTAATAGAAGAAAACAATAGTGATTCCATATAAATTGCTGGCACTGGAGTGAAAGTAACCTTTTTCTAATAGGCACTATGTAAAAAAAGAATCTGTCATATCTCCAATTTACCTCCAATCCACTGAAAATAAAACTGGAGTCTAGGGATGCAGAAAAATATTACATTGTAAAAAGGTCTTGAACTTCTGCAGTAAACAGAGCATACAACCAAGAGAAACAACAGCTTTAGCCTTCTGTACACATCAGCAATAGTGTGCAGAAGGACAGCAATTCAGAGAGTTAGTATTTACTTTTTGTCTGAATCATCAAGGTAACGTTCCCCTCAGAAAGACAACATGTGTGCCTCTGAGAATTACTTTTCCCTAAGCATAAAACAACAATTCATGCACATCACAGGTTGTTCCACATTTCTTCAATTATTCTGCATAGAAAAGATGCTCCAATTTGGAAGAAATATTTTCATAAATTTCTTAGCACTGGTATAACCACCTGTATTTATGTTCATGATAAAGGAAGAAATTAAGGATAAAAGATGCTTTTAGGGCTTCCCTGGTGGCGCAGTGGTTGAGAGTCCGCCTGCCGATGCAGGGGACGCGGGTTCGTGCCCCGGTCCGGGAAGATCCCACATGCCGCGGAGCGGCTGGGCCCGTGAGCCATGGCTGCTGAGCCTGCGCGTCCGGAGCCTGTGCTCCGCAACGGGAGAGGCCACAACAGTAAGAGGCCCGCGTACCGGGGAAAAAAAAAAAAAAAAAGATGCTTTTAATGTTCCCAAGATTTTCACTGAATGTTTCGGGTTCAATTATGAAAATCAATGCAACTTCATAGTGGGTGTTATGAAACATCAGATCTCATGAAGTGATTTCACAGATTAAATGGGAAACTGCTGTAAATTACACAATAATTTATTGGGCATTAGAGTGGGGGTTGAAGAGGAGGGAGAGAAAACATGTGTCTTCTTGCTGTTTCCTTCCTGAGCATCCTACCTGTCCTAGATCAGGGGTCTCCAACCCCCCAGCCTCTGACTGGTACCAGTCTGCGGCCTGTTAGGAACCGGGCCGCACAGCAGGAGTTGAGCAGCGGGCAAGCGAGCAAAGCTTCATCTGCCGCTCCCCATCGCTCCCCATCGCTCGCATTACCACCCTCCCCACCCTCCCCCCCGTCCGTGTAAAAATGTCTTCCATGAAACTGGTCCCTGGTGCCAAAAAGTTTGGGGACTGCTGTCCTAGATGACTTAAGAAGAAACATAAAATGGAGAACTGAGGATCTGAATATATAGGGTCTCCCAAATTCAGCTAGTGAATGTCTCTGAGTCAAGAGAAAGGAACTATGAAATACAAAATCAAAATGACCCTCAAGGGCCCTCTCTTGACATTAAATTGATCAAGAAGCACTCCCACCTCTGATTCTGTGAAAAGGGAATTTAAATTATCTTCTGAAAATTTCATCAGGAACACACTTTTCAGGTTTCAGAGAAAGACTAAAATAGCTTTAAGAAGAGTCGGAATGCTGGGATGCCCCTGAGCAAGTTGACACAACTCCCTGTGTAGGCACCAGGCAATGTCAACCAGCTCTGTGATCCTGAACCTTAGCACGGCCCCTCCTTCAAATCCAGAAATCAAATCAGCTTCAGCACAGCTGGGATATCCTTAGACCAATGGGTCTGAATGAACACACTTCTACAGGAATACATCTACTTGGGGGCTCTTAGAGATACTCTATACAATTCCAAGAGCTTGCCTGATTGGGACTCATCTTGCAGTATTTAGCCCCTTTAAACTCAAGCATCTGTGTGACTTCCCATGGAACTTCTGGGCTCAGTGAGGGACTTGGGAAAACAGTAGGATATATGAAGAGGACAAGGGCTCTGGGGGACATACTTTCATGCAGTAATATGTTACTGAGAGCTTAGCTTACTATGTGCTTGGAACTCTGGTATCAAACCTCAGTTCTGTCTCTGTGTCTTTTTTTTGTTTTTTAGTCTCACTGAGTCTTAGTTTCTTCATCTATAAAATGGATATAGAGCAGGTAAGCAGATAATGGTAGAATTATAATCACCAAAGATCCTCTTAATGTTGAATATTTATAACCAGTACAAATTTGATCTCCTACGGCCAAAGTCAGACTGAGTCTCATAATGCCAGATCGCTATACAGATCACTAAACTACTCCAAGAGAGTAGAAAGAAATGAAACCAAACAGAGTTCAATTTTTAAAAAATTTGGCAGTACAAAGGCTGAAAAGATAGTGATACCGTTAGAATGAATAGCAAACAGATAATGAAGGAAAGAAGTCAGGAATGACTAGGAAAACTGTAAATAGAATTGTAAATGAAAATTTCTCATTTTCTAACAAGAAATTTAACTGTACTTTTTATAAGGTACCTTGAACATTGTAAGACCTTTTTATTGGTATTACCTTTAATGCTTCAATAACAGCTGGTGGGTAGCTCAGTCCAACCATGTTTGATGTTCGTCTATACATTCTGGCAAAGTCAGAAGGGAAAAATGCAATATTATGTCTTACAAAGAAGAATTAGCAGGCCACAGACTTATACCAGTATTGACAATTAACAAGAAGTCATGTCATCTGATGGACCCACGGAACCTAAAATTTCTTTTATAACCTTTTTCATAGTCATTCAAGTGGCCTATGAAATGAAATTAAAGCAATCTCAAACACGTACAGCATTGGAAATAAAAAAAATTAAGTCTATGTGCCCCAAATTGGAAATTAAATTATTAAAATGGGTCTCCTCTTCTGCTGGAAGTGAATTATAGTATAGCACGGACAGTATGTAATGTAGTACTTTAACCTGAAAAAGAACTCCTATGGGTAACCTATTTAGAAGAGTTTGTTCTTTAGAACTGTCAAAAACTAGAGGGAACTTCGAGCTGACCATGGCATTTCTAAAACGTGTAATTGTGTGATAAGGGCTGTAGGAAGAATAAATCGATTTCTGGAATCCATTTCTGGGAAAAGGGGGCAATTTAATTTCAGAGAGCAAAGTGACTTACAAAATTGGAAAGTGTCATGGGGAACTCAAACACCTTGAATGAACTCCTCCCTGGCTCAATACCCTCAACAAAGCATCTCTAACCTGTTCCAAATGTAGACATCATCCATATGTGTCAAATGATAATGGATGAGATGTCCTTCTTTAAAAATTAGAGACTCAACTCAAACTAAATCTTCTCTAGTTAACATTAACAAAAAGAATTCAAAGCAAAGGCAAAAGCTTGTCCTAACGATGCTGCAGAGATATGTTTTTGCCATCTCTCATTCAAGACTGTCTGTTTCCACCCAGAATTTTCAGCATTTATAAAGATACCAAAACTACATCAAAGCAAAGCCTTTGGTTATTAGAAACTGGTGTCCCTCTTGCTGCTTTGGTCACTAAATGACAGCCTTGTCACTGAATGACAGCCATCTTTACCTCTCCACAAATATCCCAGCTTGCACTGCGTGGACGATGCTCTTAAACCGCGGCTTCTCCTCACTCCTTCTGAGTATCATCCCCATCTGCCGTGTAAAGGTGGAGGCCAGCCAGTCTCGGACCTCAGAGGGCACCGCATCTGACTGAATGTCACTGAGCTCATCTTCTGTATCCAGGAGTCTCCTGAACCCAAGAAACAGAACCAGGACACAGCTTAAATCTGAACTTAGAGCTCTCTGTTCAAAGCAGCTGTTCCTTCTCTCCACCCCACCTGCATACACAGGTGCAAAGAAACCAAAATAAATTGGCCACAAAAAAATCCAGCACCTTTTTGACAAGGCTTGTGAAAGCCCACCATTTGTTTTTCAGGCTGGACAAAGGAACAAAGGAATCAGAGAAAGTCACATATACTTTATCTCATGCTTTGTAGGTCCAAGACACATTGCACTCAGGAGCACCCAGTATCTTTATTCCTAGATGGTTTGTGGAATTTGAATGGAATCTAAACCTTCCATTTAAAAATGCATTCACCGGGAGGTTTATTTCATAGATGGCCATGTGGCATTATTTTGTTTTAAAAATAATGGCACTTAAAAACTATAGACAACAATACTGTATTATAAACTTCACACTTACTAAGAGCCTAGATCTTAATAGTTGCCACCACAAAAAATAATAATTAGGAGGTGTTAGTTAATGCTATGGTAGTAATCATATTGTAATATATAAATATATCAAGTCAACACATTGTACACCCTAAACTTATACAATGTTACATGTCAATTACATCTCAATAAAAATGAATTTTAAAAAAGAAAAAGAAAGACTGCAAAGTATTACCCAAATCACATCAAATCAGTCCTCTGAAGTAATGAACCCAAATAATATCAACTGCTATTCTCTCTAGTTTGTTAGGACATTACAGAAACTTAAATGTCTAAATTTAAGCAAAATTTCCAAAACAATGCAGTTCTTTATTTGAACACAGTGATTTAAGTCATCTTTCAGGTGTGCTCAGCAGATTTTTCAAATGTGTTCATAGGTCAGGCTAGAACAGAACATAAGTAGTAATAAATTACAATAAAACTTTGAATGCTGTATTTTATACTTATACTAAGCCCCACTAAAAATAAGCAGTAAAAACAGGTGTCAATGGAAAGTTTTGTTTTGTTTTTTTTCCCTTTAGACCCATCAATTGGGAGGTAGGGGAGAAAAATGTAACATTTGGGAAAAAACTACGGTATCAAATTTCCTTAAATTAGGAACCAAGCATATCACCGAAAACCAAGCCACACGATTCTTAGATTACTGGGAAATCCTTTTGGATTGGAATTTGGCATAGAAAAGTAATACAACACAAATACTAACAGAGAAGCTTGTCTGAAGTAGAAAAAAGAAGAAAAGCCTTTCATGTTTACCATTTCCACACTTTTCTAAAGAAAAGCAATTTTGTTACTTTCAAATTCATTTTACAATAGTAACTGGAAGTGCTTTAGTATTTATGGATAATTCAAGTGGAGAGGGTCTGCTAAGTAAATCAATAACATACCTAAGGATTAAGGGAGGAATACTGGGTGTTTAAGAGAACAAATGCTTCTCCATCCCTTCAGAAGCTTCCATTTACAGATAGATAACATGAATTAAAACATGAACATAATTTTTAGGCTGAGATGAATAATATTCAATAATTCCAGTCGAACTTTACATTTGATTAAAAATCTGGTAAGATTTTTTTTTTTTTTTTTTTTTTTTTTTTTTTTTGCGGTACGCGGGCCTCTCACTGTTGTGGCCTCTCCCGCTGCGGAGCACAGGCTCCGGACGCGCAGGCTCAGCGGCCATGGCTCACGGGCCCAGCCGCTCCGCGGCATGTGGGATCTTCCCGGACCGGGGCACGAACCCGTGTGCCCTGCATCGGCAGGCGGACTCTCAACCACTGCGCCACCTGGGATGCCCTGGTAAGATTTTTTAAAATCACTTTTTTTCCTCTTACATTTTCTTACTTCACTGTCATAATGGGCATGTGAGAGGTAAATTCTATTTGCTCCTTTTTATAAATGAGCATGTACAGAGGATATGTGATGTCCAAATCTACCCCACTTGTTTGTGAAAACTAAAGCTCCAAGACCAATCATTTGAATGCTACCTCCTACATGCCATGGGGGACATTTCAGAAAAGCCATATAACAGAAAATTTATATTACCACATAAACTTCTTGTCATTTTAGCTTACCTGGTTTCATCAATGTATACGGATTCAAGCACTGTGGCTGCATAGTCCAAATTCTTCTTAAGATCTACCACTGAAGCCTCCCCTCTCTCTAATTGTTTGACCAAAGACCGTAACCTGGAGGGAAAAGACATGATTCAATTAGAATAGAGGAAAAACAATTAGAGGAAGCCAAAGAAAATCCTATAATTAGAGGGACACAGTTCATAGCCATTAAATGTTTTTATTTATCCCAATATATCTGAAAGGAAAATACAAATCTAATGATGGAACTGACCAGTATTTCTCAAAGAAGCAAGTTATAAAATAAATGCACACATTTTTTCCACTCTAAATCAAGAACAAAAATATTCTCATCTACCAGGCACTGACAGCCCCCAACACTTTCTAACTACCTTTTATCTTGCTAAGAGTTTCCTAAATTATCAGTGATTTTGCTTCTCTTCTGATTTTCGTATTTTTTTGGTCCTAACTGTATGTAGTAAAGCATGACCAGCAACAACATCACCAAACACTGCTTGAGATCCTGCTATGTTGCAGGTACTTTGTTCAGCTGTGACCATAGAGAATAGCAGTCCCATGGCCCACACATGTTCCAAGACAGGTGAGGAGACTTAGACCACCAAAATAACCACGGAGGGCTCCATAAGGAATACATGAAGGCAAACTGTTTTACTGGACAGGAAGAATTCCTCTAGGAGCAGATAAATACCCTAGTTTTTTTGTTTGTTTGTTTGTTTTTTGTTTTTTTTAAGGAGGATGGATGACAAACCAAGGTACTGAGGACAAGACCTTTCCCACTGCTAGTCAAGAGCTCCAGACAGTAAAAGAGAAACAATAAAACATGCTCTCCTCTTATGTATATGAACACTATCCCCACAGAGAAGGACTCAGTACATATGACAGCAATAAAATGCCAACAGATTATCAAAGACCAGCAACTGGGAACACTGTAAATACCACAGAGATATGGAGATTGGACAAGTCTTCAGGCTCTTTGACAGCCAGCAAAGAACAGAAACTTTGAGGACAACCTTGGGTTTGAATTGTATATCACAGAGTATTAGCTATGCAATCCCAGGCAATAGCTGAATGTCAGCTATAAAATGAAGAAGCAACCACCAAACTTCCTAGGTTGATATAAAGATTCAATCAAATTGATATTGATGTAGTCACAACAACCATGTGACCAACGATTGGTAATTTTTTTCAGCTTTACTGAATATAATTGATATATAACATTGTGTCTTTATACAACATGATGAGTTGATACACATATATGTTGCAAAATGACTAGCACAGTAAGGCTAGTTAATACAGCCAAAACCTCACAAATTTAATTTCTTTTTCTGGTGAGAACATTTAGGATTTACTATTCTAGCAACTTTCGTATACAATACTTAAAACCAGTACTTGCTAACTATAACCACCAGGTTGTACATTAGATCCCCAGAATTCATTTATCTTAAACTGTAAGTTTGTACTCTGAACAACTTCCCCCATTTCCCCGTTGTTTTTTTAAAAGGCATTTGTTATCATTATTGTCATTGTTGTTATTCAGTGACCTTGGTCATCAGAAGTAACCAGATGAGAAACACGCTATCAGGATACTTAAGATTATTATCAAGTCTCCATTTCCCAAGGCTGCTCCCACTTTCCTGACTTCAAAATATCCTCTGATTTGCATTTATAAGAGAGCACAGGTCAAGTTCTCTGCAAGGCATAAACCACTCCCCTCCAGATCTACATGAAAATGATCAACAATAAAGAAAGAGGAAAAACTCAGGATCACCCTTAAAAAGTAGGCAAGAGGGTCAGCCATACAAAATAAATTCCCAGGAATTTCAGGGATGTAAACTACAGAGGAAATTAGACTGAGGGTAGTGGCTACCTGACTTGTGAATCTCCAACATGCAAAAGGGAAATATGCAAAGGAAATCAGCAGAGGCCTCTGCAGTCTTGGAGGTGAGGGTTAGCCTGTGGATCCCATTAGCAGCACTAGGAAGTGTTCTGGTTTCAAGGGCAGTGCGAGACAGGGAGTTGGCATGGAAGGGTTTATCAGTCCCTCACACACGGTGGACAGCCAGCCTGCAAAACAATGGGGAGACTGCAGAGGCAAGCCCTGAGAGTTGTTCCAAATAAGAAATGGAAGCTCTTAGGCAAAACACATTCCTGGCTAAGTCTGCCTCCAATTCTGACTCTCACTTCCAGAAGCCCAACTACCCCCAGCCTGTTTTGACTCTCCACTGGCAAGGAAAAATGAGGGTAAGTTTAAACTTCCTAAAAATGTTCTCCCTTGATTTGGGGCTTAAAGCTTCTACCAAGAATTGACATGAATCCCTAACAGGACCCATCTCAGCTCTCAAAACCTGAGAGGAGAAGACAAAACATAAAAAATGATGACGGAAACTACAAGACTAACAGAAATAAGAACCAGATGATTCTATCTTCCTACAAAAGGAAATAAGAAATAAACCAACAGAAGCAGCTTTAATCAAAAAAGTTTTCCTAGACTGAAGAAAAACCTTTATAAGCAGATGAAAAGGGATCATATAAAACCAGAAAAAGAAATCCAACATATGCAGTTGTAATTTTTTATCTCCAAGAATAAAAAAAAGATGAAAATTGTTGAGAAAAAAATATATTACTTACAAAGTAACAAAAATTCAAGCTGGCCATAAGACTTCAACCATGCCAAATATCAAAAAGCAATTTAATAACAACACCAGTTTTTGAAAATAATATGGTATAATTCAAGATATCTACATCTGCCTATGTATACTAGGACTGCCATGTATATGTGAAGCCAACAAATACATTCTCAGTTGTGGACAAGCTCAAAATTTCATCATTAATATGCTTTTCCAGAAAATAAAAACAAAAACAAAAAACTTTAAGGCCAACTGTGGGACAGTGATCTTTCAAGGAGGATAGATTCATGAATCTCCAATTAAATTGACTCATGACTGGAGAAGCTTCAAGATGGCGGAAGAGTAAGATGCGGAGATCACCTTCCTCCCCACAAATACATCAGAAATACATCTACATGTGGAACAGCTCCTACAGAAAAGTAAGGTACTGAATGCTGGCAAGACCTCAGACCTCCCAAAAGGCAGGAAACTCCTCACGTACCTGGGTAGGGCAAAAGAAAAAAGAAAAAACAGAGACAAAAGAATAGGGACGGGGGCTTCCCTGGTGGCACAGTGGTTGAGAGTCCGCCTGACGATGCAGGGGACACGGGTTCGTGCCCCGGTCCGGGAGGATCCCACAGGCCACGGAGCGGCTGGGCCCGTGAGCCATGGCCGCTGAGCCTGCGCGTCCGGAGCCTGTGCTCCGCAACGGGAGAGGCCACAACAGTGAGAGGCCCGCGTACCGCAGAAAAAAAAAAAAGGATAGGGACGGGACCCACACCAGTGGGAGGGAGCTGTGAAGGAGAAAAGGTTTCCACACACTAGGAAGCCCCTTTGCAGGCGGAGACTGCGGGTGGCAGAGGGGGGAAACTTCGGAGCTCCAGAGACAGGCGTGAGCCGCGGCTATCAGCGCGGACACCAGAAACGGGCATAGACACTAAGGCAAAAAGCCTGTGTGCGAGCACAGGTGACCATCCCCACCTCCCCTCCCGGGAGCTTCTGCAGCCCGCCACTGCCAAGGTCCTATGATCCAGGGACAACTTCCCCGGGAGAGCGCACGGCGCGCCTCACGCTGGTGCAACGTCACGCTGGCCTCCGCTGCGCAGGCTCGACACGCACTCCGTGCCCCTCCCTTCCCCCCGGCCTGAGTGAGCAAGAGCCCCCGAATCAGCTGCTTCTTTAACCCCGTCCTGTCTGAGCGAAGAACAGACGCCCTCAGGCGACCTACACGCAGAAGCGGGGCCAAATCCAAAGCTGAACCCTGGGAGCTGTGCGAACAAAGAAGAGAAAGGAAAATCTCTCCTAGCAGCCTCAGGAGCAGCGGATTAAATCTCCACAATCAACTTGATGTGTCCTGCATCTGTGGAATACCTGAATAGACAATGAATCATCCCAAATTGAGGAGGTGGACTTTGGGAGCAACAATATATATATATTTTTCCCTTTTTCTCTTTTTGTGAGTGTGTATGTGTATGCTTCTGTGTGTGATTCTGTCTGTATAGCTTTGCTTTTACCATTTGTCCTAGGGTTCTGTCTGTCCATTTTTTTTTATTAAAATTTTTTTTTCTTAATAATTATTTTTTGTTTTAATTACTTTATTTTACTTTATTTTATTTTATCTTCTTTCTTTCTTCCTTCCTCCCTCCCTCCCTTCCTTCCTTCTCTCCCTTTTATTCTGAGCCATGTGGAGGACAGGTTCTTAGTGCTCCAGCCAGGCATCAGGGCTGTGCCACTGAGGTGGGAGAGCTAAGTTCAGGACACTGGTCCACAAGAGACCTCCTAGCTCCACGTAATATCAAACGGTGAGAATCTCCCAGAGATCCTCATCTCAACGCCAAGACCCAGCTCCACTCAATGACCAGCAAGCTACAGTGCAGGACACCCTGTGCCAAACAACTAGCAAGACAGGAACACAACCCCATCCATTAGCACAGAGGCTGCCTAAAATCATAATAAGGCCACAGACACCCCAAAACACACCACCAGACGTGGACCTGCCCAGCAGAGAGACACGATCCAGCCTCATCCACCAGAACACAGGCACTAGTCCCCTCCACCAGGAAGCCTACACAACCCACTGAACCAACCTTAGCCACTGGGGACAGACACCAAAAACAACAGAAACTACGAACCTGCAGCCTGCGAAAAGGAGACCCCAAACACAGTTAAGTTAAGCAAAATGAGAAGACAGAGAAATACACAGATGAAGGAGCAAGGCAAAAACCCACCAGACCTAACAAATGAAGAGGAAATAGCCAGTTACTTGAAAAAGAATTCAGAGTAATGATAGTAAAGTAGATCCAAAATCTTGGAAATAGAATGGAGAAAATAAAAGAAACGTATAACAAGGATCTACAAGAACTAAAGAGCAAACAAAAAGAGATGAACAACACAATAAATGAAATTAAAAATTCTCTAGAAGGGATAAATAGCAGAATAACTGAAGCAGAAGAACGGATAAGTGACCTGGAAGATAAAATAGTGGAAATAACTACTGCAGAGCAGAATAAAGAAAAAAGAATGAAAAGAACTGAGGATAGTCTCAGAGACCTCTGGGTGGATTTTCCTTAAAAAACTAAAAACAGAACTACCATAAGACCCAGCAATCCCACTACTGGGCATATACCCTGAGAAAACCATAATTCAAAAAGAGTCATGTACCACAGTGTTCATTGTAGCTCTATTTACAATAGCTAGGACAAGGAAGCAAACTAAGTGTCCATCGACAGACGAATGGATAAAGAAGATGTGGCACATATATACAATGGAATGTTACTCAGCTATAAAAAGGAATGAAACTGAGTTATTTGTAGTGAGGTGGATGGACCTAGAGTCTGTCATACAGAGTGAAGTAAGTCAGAAAGAGAAAAACAAATACTGTATGTTAACACATCTGTATGGAATCTAAAAAAAAAAAAGAAAGAAAAAAAGATCAGAAGAGCCTAGGGGCAAGACGGGAATAAAGATGCAGACCTACTAGAGAATGGACTTGAGGATACAGGGAGGGGGAAGGATAATCTGGGACAAAGTGAGACAGTGCCATGGACATATATACACTACGAAACGTAAAATAGATAGCTAGTGGGAAGCAGCCGCTTAGCACAGGGAGATCAGCTCGGTGCTTTGTGACCACCTAGAGGGGTGGGATAGGGAGGGTGGGAGGGAGGGAGATGCAAGAGGGAAGAGATATGGGGACATATGTATATGTATAACTGATTCACTCTGTTATAAAGCACAAACTAACACACCATTGTAAAGCAATTATACTCCAATAAAGATGTTAAAAATAAATAAATAAATAAATAAATAATAGACTCACGACCAAGATTTAACAAAGCCAACCTTAACAACATGGAAAAGTAGTTTTAAAAGATTAAAAATGAGTGGTAGATGAAATATAGTGCTAACTATACTAGGACAACTACACATGAAAAGGGCTGATACATCTTCTTTTCCTAAGACAAGCTCCTATTCCTAGTGTAAATGCTTCCTATGTCACTTTTATGGACTAAAAACTCATTATAATCATTCAGAAAACAACTGAAATTATTAAGAACATTATATGGAATATCACTTTATAGCCATTACTATTAACAATTCCCACTCCAGGGAAAGCACAATATTGGGGGAACTGAGTTGTGAAGAGCCTCATATCATTCTGCAATATGTCATCCAGGACCTTAGGCCAGAGCAGGAGTAGTGCTCTCGGGGAAAGCATCATTTGGACTCCCACTCAGCAGTTCAGATCAGCAGCACTGAAAATCATCTCTCCCGGGAAGTCCCAGACTTTATGCCATAGTTAGCAGAAAATCAGCAGTGTGGGGCTTCCCCCAGATGTAGTCACCAGCAGTGCCTGACAGACATTAGGCACGGCCCCATTTATGTATCCAGTGCAAAAGTTTGACCTAACAGAAAGCTATAAACAGAAGCAAACCCCTAGCCCAGTGGCTTCGACAAAGCCAGAGATGAAATGACACAGAATAAAGTACTTGCGGGATGCATAAGACATGCTAGAAATTCACATCTACTCCCATCTCTCTAGTTAATGAGATGAGCAGGAGATACACTAACACCCTGGCAGACAGGAAGGTAGCCTAGGACAACACATCCACACAGTTTATGGAAAACACCCAGCAACATTCACCTCTCTTTATTCAGGGACAACTAAACAGGAAAAAGATATATCTACAGAAAGATTCAGCAAGAAAGAAAGTGGAGAATAGTCTTCAAAATGCAGAGGAAGGACTCACTTTTCAAGATTCACTAAAGGAAACACAAGTAAATTTTAGGGAGCATCTGCTTTGTGTTCAATAAAATGCAGGAAAACAGATCTTTGAAACAAAGGTGAAAGCTGAAATCATAATGTAATAAAAGTGAACATATGGAGAGAGAAGAAATGAAAAAGAAACAAAACATGACATTAAAAAGACTATAAGAACTTTTTTTTAAAAAAGTGACCAACTTCTTATATACCCAGCTCCTATTTGGACTAGCACCTATCAGAGGTATAAGCTACAGCTGTCCCTGTCCACGCAGCTGCCAGCTTTCTGCTTTATGTAGCTGCCACACAAACCCTAGGAAATTCCAGATGTCCCTATTTTCAAATATTGTTGAGTTCTACGGTATCACTCAGGTGGGTGCTGCTCCACTGGCCCCTAAGTCCCTCCTCTCCTCCAATCCTTTATCCTTCTTGGAACATCCTGCCTTGACCCTCACCCCACTCTGCCACCTACCATCTACCTCTTGGTAAAACTGCTGCTTTGTGGGCAGAAGAGTTTCAAATTAGCCTTTCACCACTAGTCACCAACTAGTCTCAAAAACTGAAAAATGTCCTAAAGTTTTCGGAATAAGGAGGCACCCTTCCCTAGTACGGGTTTGCCCTGGATCTCAAGCCATCAGACTGCAGGTTTGCCCTAGATCTCAAGCCATCTTAAGAAGGGTTGTCTAAAAATAGCCAAGATCCCTCATACCCATACTACAAAGTATTTTTGTTAAACTTGAAGAAGACTAGCTAAGCAGGAAGGCTCAGATGCCTTCCTTTGTTTTCCTAGTAAAGATTGTCTGGATGTTTTTCTATGTGAATTCATTTACCTAAAAGGCCAATGTCCCCAAGGACAGGTCCCACAGTAAGTTGCAGTCTGTACATCTAGCTTTTTAATACTATTCAAAAGGATTTTTGGTCTGGGCACCTAAAGGAAGGGAGGGAGGGAGAAGAGAAACATATACTACAACAAAAATAATAATAGAGTTTCTCTTCTGAGTGAATGTTCATAGTTTCCAGCACTCCATCCATTTCTGTCACTGTGGCTGCCAGATAATAGTTCCAGTATAGAAGCACAACACCATTTTAGGAATAGCTTACACTTTCAAACTTTGGCAAGACGTCTTTCTCTGAAGAGAGTGTATAATTTCATTGTGGATGAGCCCTTGCATCTTTACACGAATCTTTCATTTCTCCACATAAACTCTTTGCTTTCTCTAGGCTTCTTTGCTACAAAGCATATGATAAAATGCTGCATCACTTCGGTTCCTAGTGCCCTCAGGTCTGGAGCAAGTCCTGGATGGATGCTGAGTTGCTTGGAAACTATGTCATTATTTGGGATGTAGAAAAGTGTTGGAAGAGAGAAACTAAGTGAGGCAAGGCCCACACACTGTATTTTGGAACTTGAAAGGTTGTTGGGAGTGGAAGAGACAAAGTCTTCTTTTTTTCCACAAAGATAATTTCTAGGACCAACGGGGTTGACTTTATTAGGAAGCAACCTTTGAACTCAACTTCTTAACTTAGAAAACTGCCCTACCACGGACTCGGCATTATTCCCTACCCAAGTGAGGTCCCAAAAACCCTTCAACACCATGCCTTGAGAGCACATTCATTTGCTGAGCTGGAATGAAATCAGAAAAGAACAAGCAAAAATAAACTGGAATAAAGAGTCATGAAACAAAGTTTCTTATATCTGTCCATTCTGCCCAAGGTTATTCCTCCTGAGAATGGATAAGCAGCTCCTAAAATGCCAGTGTGGCCGCCAACGGCTGTTGTCTCAGACAGGCTTTGTTAGTTTGAAAGAACGTCAAAGGGACCTGGATCCTTTACAGCACTTCCCGTACATGTCCCAATGAATCATGTGTCCTAAAAACTCATCTGAATAAAAAAAATCACCATCTCAGTTCATCACATCCGTGTATTTGTAAGGCAAAGGCGTCTCTGTGTATTTATACACACCTGTTTCCTCTGTCACTCCCATCCCTGCCACTTACCTAAATGCCATAGAAAGTAAATTGAAACAACTCCTCCAAATGGGATTTCAGGCTTATGTTTTAATGTCACCCAAAGATGTCATCTGAATATTTGTCTGGAGATCTGTTTGTTTCTATAATTAACATTGTGGTACTTGAAACATCCCTTCAACATTGACTGGGTGCTCTCTGAATGCAGATACTGTGATAGGCTCCAGGAATACAAAGGGGGACAATGCAGTGCCTTCCCTCAATTAGGGAAGACAGACAGCTAATCAGCACCTACCGTGCAAGTACAGCAAGCGTGATGGCAGAGTGTGACAAGGGTGCTAAGAAAGCACACAGGAGAGGAATCTCCAAGTAACAAGGCCCTCCCTAGAAGAGGTGACATCAGAGCTGAATTGAGGCCATATAGGCATCATCCAGGCAAGAAAGATGGGATAGAGAAATGGTGGACTTGGAGGACGGTGATCCATTCAAGGAATCCCATGGTAGCTGGAACTCAGGGGACATGAAGAGATAAAACTTCAGAACAAGGCCAGAGTCAGACCCTGGTGGGCTTAGCAGGCCAAGCTAAAGAAATTTCATTTTCTCCTGGAGATAACGGGGAGTCCCTGGAGAATTTTTAAATGGGGTGGGAGGTGGTGTGATAATATTGGCAATTTAGAAAGATCAATCTAGCAATAGAGTAGAAGAGTGCAGGTCCTTGGTGAGTGCGGAGATTCTATATTTTTGTTGTAATTTGGCTTGTCTGGTACCCTGAACAGTGGAGTATGAATATCATTTCTCCTGTGATAGCACTTTGATAAGGTGTTACAGGAATATGGTTAGGCAGTACGGATCACTGCTTCTAGTAATTTTTAGGAAAGGGCTTGTTTTAGGTATGTGGTTTCCTGATTTAGTGACCTCCAAACCAAAAACAAGAATACCAACAAAAATAAAGACTGGCAAGAATAGCCCAGCTATGTAAATTTTACCCCCTTTCAATGCCATAAGTAAACAAATTTTGCTTTTACAGTTCTCAATTACACATGCTTAAGGCAGAGGTACAAATAGATTTAAATAAATTATTGGCCTCTAATTACTTTTTCACTTAAGAAAAAAATTCGGCACCTAGGTTCATATCTCTATTTTTATATACCTCTGTATATAAGTTATTAACTAGTAAAAAAAATCAGTAACGTTATAGAAGATTTTAAATAACATCATTAATAAAACTGACCTAATTGAACATGTACTGAACACTACACCCAGTGAACACTACACCCAGTTGCAGAATAAAACATTCTCTTCAAGTACACATGTAACGGTTATCAAAACTGACATTATGCTGGGTCATAGCAAAAGCCTCAACAAATTTCAAATAATTGAAATCATACAGATAATGTTCGCTGACAACAGTGGAACTCAGCTTGAAATCAATAACAAAAAATGTCTATAAATATTCCAAATGCTTGGAAATTTAGGAATACACTTCTAAATAACCATGGGCCAAAGATTAAAACAGAAAATAATTATTTTCTGTTTTAAACAAATGGGATCTAATGAAACTTAAAATCTTTTGCACAGCAAAGGAAACCATAAAGAAGACGAAAAGACAACTCTCAGAATGGGAGAAAATATTTGCAAATGAAGCAAGTGACAAAGGATTAATCTCCAAAATTTACAAGCAGCTTAAGCAGCCCAATATCAAAAAAACCAAACAACTCAATCCAAAAATGAGCAGAAGACCTAAATAGACATTTCTCCAAAGAAGATATACTGATTGCGAACAAACACATGAAAGAATGCTCAACATCACTAATCATTAGAGAAATGAAAATCAAAACTACAATGAGGTATCACCTCACACCAGTCAGAATGTCTATCATCAAAAAATCTACAAACAATAAATGCTGCAGAGGGTGTGGAGAAAAGGGAACTCTCTTGCACTGTTGGTGGGAATGTAAATTGATACAGCCACTATGGAGAACAGTGTGGAGGTTCCTTAAAACACTAAAAATAGAACTACCATATGACACAGCAATGCCACTACTGGGCATATACCCTGAAAACCGTAATTCAAAACGAGTCATGTACCACAATGTTCACTGCAGCTCTATTTACAATAGCCAGGACATGGAATCAACCTAAGTGTCCATCAACAGATGAATGGATAAAGAAGATGTGGCACATATATACAATGGAATATTGCTCAGCCATAAAAAGAAAAGAAATTGAGTTATTTGTAGTGAGGTGAATGTACCTAGAGTCTGTCATACAGAGTGAAGTAAGTCAGAAAGAGAAAAACAAATACCATATGCTAACACATATATATGGAATCTAAAAAAAAATGGTCATGAAGAACCTAGGGGCAATACGGGAATAAAGACGCAGACCTACTAGAGAATGGACTTGAGGACACGGGGAGGGGGAAGGGTAAGCTGGGACAAAGTGAGAGAGTGGCATGGACTTATATACGCTACCAAATGTAAAATAGATAGCTAGTGGAAAGCAGCCGCATAGCACAGGGAGATCAGCTCAGTGCTTTGTGACCACCTAGAGGGGTGGGATAGGGAGGGTGGGAGGGAGATGCAAGAGGGAGGAGATATGGGGATATATGTATATGTATAACTGATTCATTTTGTTATAAAGCAGAAACTAACACACCACTGTAAAGCAATTATACTCCAATAAAGATGTTTAAAAAAAATGTCTATTGAAAAGGTTATGCCTTTTCTTGCAAAATTATGCTATGCAAGGATCTGTAAAATAACTTCCGTCTACACTTTAGAGCCAGGCAGGAAACATTTTGCCACTTCAACGGACAGTTGCAGCTATATAACTTAATGTGTACAAATTTTTATCTTCTTTTAAAGCCTTTGTGGTTGATCACAGTGGACATTAAGTAAATTATGTTGGATGAATAATAAATGTGAAACCAAACATTTTACTTTAAGTACATTTTCTCTTGGGTGTAAATTGAATACAAAATGAATCACTATCAGTTTCTTTTTAAATCTTCTTATATTTGAAGTCATTATGTAACCATAACCTTCTTTAATGTTTATGTTAAATATTCTCAAGTCATTTCTTCACAAATACCACACTTAACAGCCTTAATCATCTCACTCATTCTTACACAAATCTTCTAGTTTCTTCAGGCTCCTTTCAAAGTGTTAGTGTCAAGAGTTTCTAATTAGTTATTATCTCTCAAATGTCAACTTCTCTTAATAATTCCTAAGAGCATGTTAACTTTTTATATTACATTGTAAGTTTTTACTCGGATGGCAATCAATCTGTGAATGCTGTCTTTGCTTTTGCTTTAAATATATTAGATGTACAGTGAAATGCACTTTCTTTTGGTTGGTCTTGATATAGGAAGATGTGTAGATCAGAAATCGCCATGCCCTTGGCCAAGTGTACTGTTGAGTCAACAGTATTTGTTGTTGCCAAGTCCATGGCAGGTGCCATATAGGCTATAGAGAGAAAAGATGCAAGAAGCTTCCAGTTGAGTGTGGGAGACAAGCATTGACTCATGCACCAGTGAGTGAACAAAAGAAGGGATAGCCCAGCAGTCCATCATGTGGTGTTTGGAGTATAAAGCCTTCTGATCCAAAGCCTAGCTTTTCCATTTACTAGTTGTATAACCTTGAACAAAGTTTTTCAAACTCCCAATATTTCCATTTCTTCTTTGGTAAAATAGGGATGACAAGAGTATCTACGTCATAGGTTAGGTGATAATTACATAAAATAACTTATGTAGAGAGTTTAGCACAGTGCTTTTAAACCCTCAGTAGCTGCTGTGTGTGCATGTGTGTGTATACTTTGTGCTAGGTACTCTGCTAGGTATATAAATAACTATGCTGCAAGGCAGAATTTTAAAAGAGAGAGGGCTAAACTGAAGAGCAAGAATAGATTTTGAGAGTGAGCCAACCACCTTCTAATAGATATGTCATGAATGTCACGAGTGTGTGTGTGTGTGTGTGTGTGTGTGTGTGTGTGTAGTCAAAAATAACCTCAGCGAGTGAGAAGTTCTGAGCCTACAGGTAAAAGCAAGATAAATATCCTTTTCCAAGGAAGTAAAGAGCAAGAAAAGTGGCATCCAAGTAATATTATATGGAAATCTAGCCTCATCTGCATTCCTGTGCACAATTCTTCCCTTCCCAAACCACAGAGGCCTCCATAGATAGGGTTGACTGTGACTCATAAGTCCTTCTATACAGAGACTAGCACCGAGAAAAGTCGGCAAGCATAAAAGGTATTTAATAAATTTGAACCTGTAAAACTTTATGGGAAGCAGGTGTTTGAGTCCCATTTTATGGAACACGAGCCCAATGAAAAGGGTTATATGAACTATTGTGAGGCTGTTCAGCCTGTGAACAACGATGGGAATGTAATCACATGTCCCACAAACTAGACTATGTTAAGTCTCCTATTGTTAGAATAATGCCATTTATACATCTATTTATAATTTTATATTCCTCCCTTTCATTTCATTCTTCATTGAAAGTTAATGTATTGCAACTCACTGGCAGGCAATTTATTTTAGGGTAAAAATTAATCTAATAAAAAACAATAAAATCTGTGAATGTGAAAAAATATCCCAAAGATATAAGCAGATTTATTATACACAGCTGGAAAATATCTCTTACACAAAGGCACTCATAAAGTGAGTTAACGGTCTCTGTGCACAAGTTCTTTGAAAATATACTTGACAGAGTCATTTACTTTCAACATCAGAAATCACCAGGGAACAGGTGAAAATTACTCCTGCAAGTAAGAAGTATTTATATACAGCCAAATAACTAGAGCAAAATAAAACCTTATGGAAAAAAAATAGATGAGTGCAAGGGGAAAAGGGGGGTAGGGAAGAGAGAAAGATGTAAAACAATAATTTAAAGACAAAGTTAAAATGAAGCCAGTAACCATACAGTGATTTAACTACAGGACACAACTTTGTAAAGTTATCTATACAAAGTCACCATGACAAAAAGGAGGATAAAAATCAATAAAACCTATTAATTCTGAAACAACAGATAAGGAAAAAGAACTCTACCTCAAATCTAGTTAATCTTATGGTCTTATAGCCACACTGTTATTACCAGAAATATTCAGAATATTTTGACTTGGCATACAATATCTTTCTGTTTGGGTAAACATGTATTTCTAAAATGAAATTTATTGGGGGAGAGGAAGTACTATTTTCATATCATGGTATATTAAAACATAGATAATAAAAAAATATTTTGGCCTTTGAGACAGGGAGTTAGTTCCCTTTAAAACAGCAGGATGCATCCAATAGGGCTGTTTTTAAGAAGGACAGCAGTTAGTGGGCTAGAAATTATATGGAAAATACATTTTATTTTTTGCACACACAAACATGTTTAACAGGTAATCACTGAGGATGATTTGTTTCATAGATTAGTACTCCAATGTTTGCTGACATAGTTGGGCTTATTTTTATCTTCATGACCCCAAGTAGTTGGCTAGACCAAGTGTTTCATACTTCAACTTGTAGTTTTGGTGATCAAGAGACATTAGGGCCCAGGACCCAAAATGTCTTCCCAGCTCTATTGATTTACCGCATAAATTCGAGGACACAAACATCCTGGACCTCAGATTTCTCCCCTGAAAAGGGGTGGTGGTAAGGGTTCAATATCATCATTATCATTAAAGGATTCACACACTTGGGGCTATACTTTATCCCACACTCTTTAAAATTCATAAACCTTATTTTCACTTTCACTTTACCTCTCTATGTTGTACACAGTCAATCACATGAATGTTCAATGAAAAGCTTTCAGTGAAATTTCAATGTTGCTTAAAAGAAAAGCAATCCCCAGGGTACGAGCCTATGCTGTGCAGCAGCTGTGTCCAGCACCATTTTATAAGGCAGTGGACTGGGGAAAAAAGCACCCTGAATAATAAGTGGTGGCCACTTGGGGGTCATGTAGAAGGAGGGAGGCTAAAGGTAACAACTAACATTGGGCCAGAAAGACAAAGCCAAAGTCTGGAGTCAGAAGGGCAGGAGTGATGCAGCAGGTGTCAAATTGAAGATGCGACTGTGGATGAACAGAGAAATAGCAGACAAAAGACACCAGAATGACTAGGGCAAGCAGTGGGCTGATTTGAGGTTTAAAGGCAACCCAAATGATCAAATCAAGTCTGGGGTTTGTGGTCTGGGACCAAAACAAGAATAGTCTGGAGTCATTTCAAAAGGGATGCTGGCATCAGCACCCCTTTTGAAGGACCAAGCGCTAACCAGTATTCATCCTTACACGGAGCTCTCCAATCCTAGCCTCATAAGACCAGTTCAGCTGTGGCTATGGAGCAGCATTTGCATGCTGGTTTGCCATCTCTGTTCATGAGCACAAAGAGAAGAGTTTTTCAAAAAGAACCTGCACAGTCCACTTCATTAATCTCCCTTCAGCTTGCTACTTTCTGCCTACATCTCAGGGTTGTATGCCAGTTCAATCTACAACAGCCATATATATTTTTTTAACATCTTTCTTGGAGTATAATTTCTTGACAACGTTGTGTTTGTTTCTGCTGTATAACAAAGTGAATCAGCTATACATATACATATATCCCCATATCTTTTCCCTCTTGCGTCTCCCTCCCCTCCTCCCTATCCTACCCCTCTAGGTGGTCACAAAGCAGGGAGCTGATCTCCCTGTGCTATGCGGCTGCTTCCCACTAGCTATTTTACATTTGGTAGTGTATATATGTCCGTGCCACTCTCTCACTTTGTCCCAGCTTACCCTTCCCCCTCCCCGTGTCCTCAAGTCTATTCTCTACGTCCAACAGCTATATTTTTAAACCAGCAATTATCTTCATTCCTTCTCACTGACACTCCATACAGTGAGTCTGAATTCAGTCCAAGGCAAAAAAAAAAGCATATACTAGCTAAAATAAATTCACATAAACCTAACACAGATTGTCTCAGAATCACTCAGATGATTTTTAAGCAGCTCCAATCTGATTTACAGGTCAGGTTCAAAGTTGGTTCTGTACCAAGTATAAATCAATTACACAAATTCTCCAAAACAGCTATAAAAGAAATCAAAGGCCAAGAACTTAATTAAAATACAGTCTACTTTAGAGAATGTAGAGATTATCATTGGGAAAAACTTATCACATCAAAACAAATGTAATAGTTCTGATTACATGTGTGAGAATAAGCATGGGCTGGAAGGGAAAACTTTATGACAAGGAGTTCAAGGAAGAATTTAGCAATTCTGTATCCAACTTGATCCATCTACATCCAAATGTCAATACACGCCTTACTTTTTCTTTGTGTATTAAATAGGGATGCTTACACTGGCTTGATAATAAGAGGAATCTAGTGAAAGCAAATAGTAGACCTAACATAATACCTCTCACTTTACCTATAGTCAACCCGCTCTAAATACATGTTTTCGAGGCAAGGATACATGGATAAAGCAAACTGATTCCTTTCTTTCCCCCATTACCAGATGTCTTCTTCAATCATCACAAAGGTTGAATATTAAGCTATCAAATAAATAAAAAGACATTACCTCAATAACAACTTTGGTAAAAGATGTTCATGCTACATAGACAAATATAACTTCATGGTTACTTCAAGTTTTTTCTTCTATTATAAATGCTGCCTTTTAGCATCTATAATAGCAAAGATTCCTGTCCATTTGAAAACAGTTTGGAAGACAAGACTCAGGTTACAAAATACAGTCACCATTCCTCTGAAGCTACGAGAGGGTTTGCTCAAGAGTAAATCCATTATCACAGAAAAACCACTTACATGACAACAATGCATCTGTCTGTCTGTCCCTAAATATGTCTAATTCATTTAGCTCTATTTACTTAGCCTCACCAAGATGATGTCCATCCATCCATTCATTCATTCATTCAAATATTCACTCATTCTATTAGCCCTCTAGAACCAATCCATTTGCTAGCCGAGATGGGACTTAAGGTTCCCAAAGAATCTAATCAAAAGTCAGCCGTATTCCTGTGTATACACTGACCTGTAGGTTCTGAGCCTGTGTCCTTCAATAAGACCCTACCTAACCCAATGAGAGTTGTGCTTTCATGTCCCAATCTCTGTCACAATAGCCCAACCCAGATGCTCCCCAGCAGCCCCAGACCCAGGCTTGGCCTTGCTCTCCAGTGTTTCCAATATTCAAGGTTCAGCTGCTGTTACAGTCCTTCCATCTAGGTCTTGGATGGATATTGCTATATCTTCCTAAAAATCCCTGCCTGCCTGCTATGCCTGCTGCCTGCAGCTGAGTTACCTCACCATGAAAACCTACCCTACCTCCAGTTTTTGGTTTTTTTTTGCGGTACGCGGGCCTCTCACTGTTGTGGCCTCTCCCTTTGCGGAGCACAGTCTCCGGACACGCAGGCTCAGCGGCCGTGGCTCACGGGCCCAGCCACTCCGTGGCATGTGGGATCCTCCAGGACCGGGGCACGAACCCGTGTCCCCTGCATCGGCAGGCGGACTCCCAACCACTGCGCCACCAGGGAAGCCCCTACCTCCAGTTTTGATATTAACAAAATTGGCCTAGACTGATGCTACTTATGCATTATGGGGGATTAATGGTATCCACTTATCTTTCATATTTCATTGAATCCATGGAATTATTCTCCAGGAATGCTTAGCGTTAAATGTCTATACTAACTTCTCTATGTCTTGGTTTCCTTATCTGTAAAAGAGAAATAATGCTAGTATCTACCACAGAGGATACTATGAAGATAAAATTTATATATTTTATAAGTATATTAAATGTATACACTTTATAAGTTTTATAAATATATAAAACATAGAACCTTACAGCAGAGCCTGGAAGATAATACATGCTCTACAAGTGTTAGTATTATTATTAGAGTTATGATTGACTTCCTCCAGTGAGCTGCAGGATCTCTGAAGATACTGTCTCTTTCATTCTTAAAACTCCTCAGACCTAAAGGGTGATTTGCATGTCTCAGGCAATAAGTGGTTTCAAGTAAAACTGAATTACTGAGTATTTTACAAAGCTATCTAGAAATACTATATCTATCATATAGCTGTAGAAAGTATGACCATAGAAATCCAGGTACCTACTTAAGAACATAAAGTCACCAAAATAGCCAAGAATGCAAGATACTCATAAGCCCACGCTGCTAGTTCCACACACCATCTTCACACCATACTGTTCTCGTCATATGAGACCTAATGCATTTACTCCAACCTTGTCTTATGTAAATTTACTTCTCCGTAGGCAAGGACATGGCATAGGGTAGTTTAGGCATTGTTCATTCATTCATATATTTATTGTGCAGTCCCGTGTCGGACTCTATATTAGGTATAAAGAGACTACAGTAAACCAAACAGACAAAAAGCATTGCCTCATGGAGCTAATGTTTTGGGGGAGGAGGAAGAGGGAGTTTATACAAACAAAACATTCCTTCATATCAAACTGTGATAAGTGTGGAGCATGATATTGAGGGACTGTTCCATTGTATCACCTGTAATGATAATATCAGCTTATGTCCCATTTATTCATATCCCTTTCTAGAAGCCACTGGACCAGTTTTCCCCAACACTTGGTCGGTGAAGGGAAATGTACTGATTTGATGCTGAGAGAGGTGCGATATTATCTTGCTGCCAATCCCTGCGCTAAAAGTATATACTTTCCAACCTACCTAGAGAAGAATCCCAACTACCAGTTATGAACAGAAATGTTAAGTGGCCCCTAGGAAGGCCCAGCAGCTCCAAGTAAGGCAGTGCTCCTGCATGGGAAAGGCATCACTTCTATTCAGCCACAGGTGGAGAAGTAACTGGCCCCAATCCTGACCCAGGTTCCATCTCAAATACCACAGATTAACAGAGAATTTATTTTCGTGGGGATAATCCTCTTTTTACAAATAGAAGATAAGCTATGTTAGATTATCTGATCTAAGATTCCAGGGATCGTTTTAAAGAAAGAGAAGATTTGTACAGTCATCAATTTCATTTTAAGTTTTTTGAGCCACATTCAAGATTTCATGACCTTTTACCAACACAACAGTCACAGATGGGCATTGCTTTTTAAAGCGAATTAATGTCAACCTAAATATAAGTGAGTCAGACCTATGAGTCTCTGAGCATTTTGGTTCATTACACTGCCAAAACCAAGCCTTTGTCGAATAGTTCTAATTTTTCAGCTCTACGAATAAGCCTGCCGAACAAATATTTTGCTTAATGACATTAATTGCCTTGATACTGGGTTTGGGTAAGTTGCTTTTTCATATAGCAACTGAGTGAAAAACCAAACCTAACAACAAACACACGAAAAACCTTAAGGATCAATCAATAATATTATTTTTACCTGAATTAGTATACTAAACCTACATCAAGGACCTGGCAAGCTATCGATCTACTCGTCATAACTCTCTGTGTTTCTTCCAAGTAACCATACTCTTCAGTATGATACTAATCTTCAATCATGATGTCTGATAATCAACTTGCCTTGCCAAAAGACCTGTTAAAAATATCTACACCTCTGCACTAGGAAAGCCTCTCTTAGAAATGCTGTATTGAAGAGTTTAGATTCAAATCACTGCCCTGATTTAAACCCTGTGGAAATAATAATACAATAGTAAATAATATTGAGCGCTACCCACATCCCATATATCAAAGACCATCAAAGATATTTAGTACTGAAGGCCTTTCCAATACCAGCCCCAGGAGATTTACAAGAGATCAAGGTGATTAGACCTCCTTAATTAGAATGTAAATTCATTTATTGATTTACTGTATCAAACAGATCCATGAATAGCTACTGATTTTTTTAATGTGTTCATTTTCGATTTCAATGAGCAGTATTAATAAAATATGAATCAGACTCCCCCACCTCATCTGTAGTTCCAGTGTCCTGGTCTCAAGTTAAGCATGACAGGGACATTTTGTGTCACAATTTTCTCTGCTTCTGGCTTCAGAGTTTTGAAAATGGAATATCCCATGACAAACAAAATTTGCATCAAACTGCCAACTCTGAGGCAAAGCATTATTCATTTTTGTATAGATACGTATCATGCATGTATGCCCAGGCCAGCTCTGCAGACTCATGAAAACTGAACTGATTTCTCTTCATCCCAGAGTAAAAAGAAGAGAGTTGCTTAGCTGGGCATATTGCAGAGGGGACTTGGGGGTCCAACTGTCCCTGTGAAGACTGTGAACCATCATTTGAGCTTCCTCAGCCCCCAGGTCCTGAGTCTTTCTGTTGTTATGAGCACAAAGGGGCTTGTTTCTTGTCACCTTCTCTTTCTGAAGGCTTTTCTGCTGTGTCCAGTCTGCTAAGACAGTGACCACTAGCTTTCAAATTTTTCAAGCAATTCCCAGCTTTTGATTTTTTATTGATATCTCTTTTCTTCTGTCATTTCCTCTCCCCTTCTGTTCTTGTACATTTATGCCTTCTTCCTTGCTTTACTGTCACATGGAAGAGTTTTATAAAGGAGCAGAGGTAAACCCAAGTGTTTAATCTGCCATATTTTGCCAGAAGTCTCCACTGTACTATACACAGTATACCACTCCAATCTAAATCTATTTGGCTCAAGATGACCAACTTCTAATGTGGAACAGACTAAGATAAAATAAAGTGAATGGCATTCCTTTTCTTCTTTCCTGATCCTCTGTTTCCATGGATCAGGTTATATGCAAATAATAATCAGCAGCACTGCTATGAATAAATTATATTAGGCTGGGACTTACAGATAAATTCCAAAGTTCAAATTTGAGCATCTGGATAATTATTAGTATCTTATTAAAATACTTAAAATAGGAATGAATGCTCAGGACAACAGAAGTAGTTGAGTCATGGTGTCAGGGGATAACTCATACAACCCTAAATACAGTATGGTCATATTGGAAGTAAAAAGAGTGAGGTTGATGAAGTAAAGATTACATGATAAGAGAACACTTCTTCCACTTGATCTTGTCCGCTGTTGAACCTCTCAATTCAGTTTTTCAGTTCAAGTATTGTATCCTTCATCTCTTCAATTTCTGCTTGGTATTTTTTCATATTTTCTATGTCTTTGTTGCATTTCTCACTTTGTTCATGCATTGCTTTCCTGACCTCGGTAAGCAACTTTATTACCATTATTTTGAACTCTATTCTATAAATCACTTAGCTCTGGCTCATTAAGCTAGAGTTCTGGAGATTTATCTCATTCTTTTGTTTGGAACTCATTCCCATTTCTTCATTTTCCTTGACTCTCTGTGTTGATTTCTGTGCATTAGATAAAATAGCTACCTCTCCCAGTTTTAACAGATTGTGTAGTCTTGTGTAGGAGATAAACCTCATCAACCAGCACAGCCTGAGCCCCTATTTGCCTTTCAAACCTTTGTGATTGTCCAAGTGGCTTGCAGTAGTTGAGGGTGTGCTAAGACTCATCAGTACCCCAAAGGGGAGGATTACAGTCAGCACCTAGATGCAGGCTGCTCAGGAGGCAGACCCACAGGCAGCAGCTGGGAAATTATGCAGTCAAACCCCTTCCAGGGAGAATCTGGGAGATGGGCATTTTTGTCTCCTCCCTCTGCACTGAGCCCAGGTGTATAGCCACTGTGCTATATGTCCATTTAACAACTGCTTCTTTGTTTGCTATAGTCCTGTGGGACTCATGAATGCAAGCCCCACTGACTTTCAGAGCTATGTGATTTGGGGGCCTGTCCTTCTGGTAGTAGCCTTAAAAATTGGGGTGCCACACCAGTCAGAATGGTCATCATCAAAAAATCTAGAAACAATAAATGCTGGAGAGGGTATGGAGAAAAGGGAACACTCTTGCACTGCTGGTGGGAATGTGAATTGGTACAGCCACTATGGAGAACAGTATGGAGGTTCCTTAAAAAACTGAAAATAGAACTACCATATGACCCAGCAATCCCACTACTGGGCATATACCCTGAGAAAACCGTAATTCAAAAAGAGTCATGTACCACAATGTTCATTGCAGCTCTATTTACAATAGCCAGGACATGGAAACAACCTAAGTGTCCATCATCGGATGAATGGATAAAGAAGATGTGGCACATATATACAATGGAATATTACTCAGCCATAAAAAGAAATGAAATTGAGCTATTTGTAATGAGGTGGATAGACCTAGAGTCTGTCATACAGAGTGAAGTAAGTCAGAAAGAAAAAGACAAATACCGTATGCTAACACATATATATGGAATTTAAGAAAAAAAATGTCATGAAGAACCTAGGGGTAAAACAGGAATAAAGATACAGACCTACTTGAGAATGGACTTGAGGATATGGGGAGGGGGAAGGGTAAGCTGTGACAAAGCGAGAGAGAGGCATGGACATATATACACTACCAAACGTAAGGTAGATAGCTAGTGGGAAGCAGCCGCATAGCACAGGGAGATCAGCTTGGTGCTTTGTGACCGCCTGGAGGGGTGGGATAGGGAGGGAAGGAGGGAGGGAGACACAAGAAGGAAGGGATATGGGAACAGATGTGTATGTATAACTGATTCACTTTGTTATAAAGCAGAAACTAACACACACACACACAAAAGTTGGGGTGCTAGACGTGTGGTCCAAATGCTTTGGGAGTTGGGGATTCCCTCTCAATTTCATGTGCTATGCCATTAGTGGGGTTTATGGCGAGAGCATGTCTCAGCCTTTACTACCTGATTTAATGTGGGTATTCTCTGTTTCCTGATGGGTAGGAATCACTCGACTAGTTTCTGGATTTCTCTTAGAGGGACTTGATCCATGTGTAGCTGTATATTTGGTGAGTCCACGGAAGGAAGGAACTCCAGGAGCCTCTTGTCACCATCTTGCTCTCAAGTCTGATTTTTATTTTTTTCTTTGTGAAAATGGAATCAACAGACTCAATACTGCTTCTATTATTAATAATTAATGTATTTAACAATTTAAATAACTCCTTTGAACATTTGTTTTGTTTCAGCCATTATGCCAAGTGTTTGATGTACGTTAACTCATTTAATCCTTACAACCATATGAGATACATATTATTAATTACCAATTGTATAGGTGAGAAAATTGGAATTAAGAAAGGTCAATAAATAATTTGCCAAAGTTGCACAGATAAGTGGTAGAACTACAGTTTGAATCCTGTCAGCTTACAAAGTTCACCTCTTAACTTCATTATTATACTACCTTAGTATGCTGTGAAATTCCATAGCATGAAGAATGAAAAGAGAAGCTACATTGATAATATTTAAGTTTTCTTTAAATACTTTATGGTACAATGTCCTTGGCCCCTCTTATAAATACTTCAGATTATTTTGGGTAGACTTGTTAACAATCTTAGGGAAATGCTCTGGAAACACCAATGGAATTGAGCTTTTAAAATATAAAATCTCATTGTCCCAAGCAAGAATGCTTTCTGAAATTAGAGCCAGATTTTCTTATAATGTAATAGTCTTTTTTCTCCATCATTTGCATAGTGATACAGATTTTATAGAGTTTTAATTCTGAATTTATATTCTGAAAGTGTCAATCTGGAGGCTGTAATCCTACTAACTTTTCTGTATGCCTATTTTTCTGAATGAGTATAAATGTTTACTTTCTTTAAGCAGCATATTCCAGAGGTAAAATGTATCCCAAAGCCTTTAATCTAAGCACAGGCTGTCGTAAAACTTGCCTGGCATATCTTTCTCTTACAGTTAACCAAATTACATTTGGGAATTTGAAGCAAATGAGGATATAACAAAGTGATTTGGGTGGACAAAATGTATGAACTGCATCCTGTTATGGAACATTTTTACAATTGTATAGCTGACAGCTATGCTCAGAGAAACAGTTGAAGAAGCAAATACAATTATTCACTCAGTGGTTTATAAGCAAAAGGGGAAAAAGGATATTAATCTTCAAGATAAAAGTGTGGAGTCAAAAATGAGTTTTATTTTTAAAAAATCCATTACAAAAGTCGTTGAAAGGATGTAAAAGACAATGTAATTGGGAAAGTGGGTCCACTATTCCAGAATTGAAAGCCTCTGTCCTTTTATTTTTTCTTCCTATCTCTCTCTACATAAAGACGTTTCTGTCAGCTTGGGTGCATTTTCATCATATCTGGAGTGTACGTTTGGGAAGCTATAACTAAACATAGACCAATGGCATATGCTGAATCGACTTGGGCAGAGAAATGTGGGGGGCAGTACTCAGAGCAGCTGATGCTCAAGCACAGTAGGGAGATCAAATCAACATGCATTAATAAGATCTTCTAAACAGAGAAAGCTACAGGGATTTTAAATGTGAGCCCCAAAATCAATAATTCCAGTGGCAGATGCTCTAAAATGTCCTGATTTTGGATTGAGCTGCTTCTCACCTGAGCCACACAGTAGGATTCAAGCACAGTGGCCACGTGTTAGCATCATTTGGAGGACTTTTTTTTTTTTTAATTTTGATTGGAGTATGGCTGCTTCACACTGTTGTGTTAGCCTCCACTGCACAAAATGAATCAGCCACACACATGCAGGTAGGCCCTCCCTTTTGGACTTCCCTCCCATTTAGGTTACCACAGTGCATTAGGTAGAGAAGAGGACTTTTAAAAATCATGAGTGCCCAGGTCCCAGCCAGACTAGTTAAATTGGAATCTACTAGGGGATGAGGGGAGGCAGATGAAGCGTCCCAAGGCATCGGCATTTTTAAAAGCTCCCCAGGTGATTCTAAGGAGCAGCCAGAGTTGAGAACCACTGGTTCAGGGTGAGTAGAAGGCAAAATTTATTTGATGATTAATGATCGAGTAAAATGGAACTAATATGGAAGAGGCCAGCTAGCACTCAATAAAAACTTTTTTAGTTAAAAAAAATTTTTTATTGACGTATAGTTGATGTACATTATTATATGTTTCAGGTGTACAACATAATGATTCACAATTTTTAGGGTTATACTCCATTTATAGTTATTATAAACTATTGGCTATATTCCCTGTGTTATATAATATACCCTTGTAGCTTATTTATTTTATACATAGTAATTTGTGCCTCTTAATCCCCTACCCCTATCTTGCTCCTCTCCCCACTGGTAACCACTAGTTGGTCCTCTGTATCTGTGAGTCTGTTTCTTTTTTGTTAAATTCACTAATTTGTTGTATTTTTTAGATTCCACATGAGTGATATCATACAGTATTTGTCTTTTTCTGTTTGACTTATTTCACTTAACATAATATACTCCAAGCCCATCCATGTTGTTGCAAATGTCAAAATCTCATTCTTTTTATGGTTGAGTAGTATTCCATTGTGTGTGTGTGTGTGTCTGTGTCTGTGTATATATATATATATATATATATATATATATATATATATATATATATATATATATATATTGTACATGGTAAAAAAAGGTATTCTCCAGTAGCAAGTGTAATAGTCCCAACTTCCTAAGGTGAATTTTCTTTCTATTGCACAGGGTCCCAAGAAACCTGAGTTTTAAAATCCAAGTGTGAGGGTTCCTATAATCTTGGCTAGCGCTATTTGTTTTGGGTACTTTCAATAGAAAAGGGTAATACAGGGTCTCTGCCCAAATAAGTAGAAGCACCCATTTTAATTTGCAGCAAAGCTGAATAGAAGATTCCTCTGAGCTGACAAGCATTTCCCATTCCTCGCATGGGATCAGCTTTGGAACCCAACCTAAGGAACCTAAAGGACTCGCTTGTGGCCTGCAAGCACATGACTGGCACTGATAAATCCCTGCCTTGCAGCGTTTCAGACAGCTTTGATCAACAAATCAATGAGAGCCACAGGCACCTGGTTTATGTAAAGAGCCTTTCATTTCCTCCACTGATCCAGCAGCTGCTCCTTCCTTTTGGGGACCCTGCTTTTATATACAGGCAGAGTTCAGAAGAAGGACACTGCAGCAGTGTTTACTCTGATGCCTTCCCCATTCAAGGAAATGGGCAGCGGTCCACGCTCTGCTCTGCTGCTAGAACTAACTGGAAAGTACAAGCATTGCACTTTCCTCAGGGGGAAAATGTTGGTGCCTATGGAGACAATATGTTCCTGTTATTACAATAATTTTAGGATCCAAAAGAGTGAAATTCAAACACAGGACCATCAGCAAAGAATGAGAAGAGTCTTAGACTACTGTAACTCTTACATGCCAACAGTACACTTTTGTTTTTCACATCTTTATGGGAGTATAATTGCTTTACAATGGTGTGTTAGTTTCTGCTTTATAACAAAGTGAATCAGTTATACATATACATATGTCCCTATATCTCTTCCCTCTTGCATCTCCCTCCCTCCCACCCTCCCTATCCCACCCCTCTAGGTGATCACAAAGCACTGAGCTGATCTCCCTGTGCTATGAGGCTGCTTCCCACTAGCTATCTATTTTACATTTGGTAGTGTATATATGTCCATGCCAGTCTCTCACTTCGTCCCAGCTTACCCTTCCCCCTCTCCATGTCCTCAAGTCCATTCTTTTTGAAGCATAATTTATTCAGATTACATCTACCAAGTCAGCTGATGTACATTCCACCTAATGCCAAAATATATTAAAGATGGGAGACAAATGAATGAGTGAAAGGTGATATATCATGGATCTAAGTAAGAACTATACCTTTCTGAGATGTGAAAAGAAGATAGAACTTCAGTGTTCAATCAAACACAACCTAACTATAGTAATCAAGGAGCTTTTACAGCAGATCAGAAAGAGCAGTCAACTCAGACATCAATGTCAAATTCCCAAATACATGGCTCAATTGGTCAGATTTATAGAAATTATCTGGTAGAAAATCTATTCCAGGGCTTCCCTGGTGGCGCAGTGGTTAAGAATCCGCCTGCCAATGCAGGGGACACAGGTTCGAGCCCTGGTCCGGGAAGATCCCACATGCTGCAGAGCAACGAAGCCCGTGCGCCACAACTACTGAGCCTGCACTCTAGAGCCCGTGGGCCACAACTACTGAAGCCTGTGCACCTAGAGACCGTGCTCTGCAGCAAGAGAAGCCACCACAATGAAAAGCCCTCGCACCACAACGAATAGTAGCCCCCGCTTACTGCAACTAGAGAAAGCCCGTGTGCAGCAATGAAGACCCAACACAGCCATGAATAAATAAATAACATAAATAAATCTGTTTAAAAAAATCTATTCCTTATACTTGAAGCAGCTCTTTAGGCACGGACATGTCTTTATATGTGTGTGTGAAATTCATTACTACCAAGATCAGAGCTGAAGAATTTCTTTAAGCAGTGGCAACACTGAGTAGACTCCAAGAGATAAAGGTTTGTAATGCTGACTTGAACCTAATTATTAGTTTTTATTTTTCCCTTGAATATGTCTCTTATCAGTCAGATACCCTTCTCCATCAGTGGGAGGGGCAGTTAAATAAATTACTAAAGTTATTAAATCAACAAATATTTACCAAGTGTATATCATGTGTGAGGTACTAGTTAAGACACTGGGTCATCCATACAATAAAATTCCACACAGTCTAAAAAGAATGAGGAAAATCTGTACAAGATGCTTGGGGAAGAAGGAGGAGGAGGGGGACAAGGAGGAAGAAGAATGAGGAGGAGGAGGAGGGGAAGGGGGAGGAGGAGAAAGAAAGAAAGAAAAGATGATCATGTAAACAGTCTTTCATCTACATTTTTAAATTATTTATATTTGTATTTGTATGTGCACTTAATTACATGGTCGACTTTTGGTACAATAGACAAGAAACCACTGACAATCTCTGGAGAGTGGGGTGCCTTTGGGTGGAAGGGAAACTCAATTTCCATCACCGTGACTACATTTTTTTTTTTACCATGTACAGATGTATTAAATATCTCATAATTAAAAAGTAAATGTTTAAGTCACAGCACCACTTTCTAAAGTAGACATCATTTTCACTGAAAATGAAAAAAGCGATTTCAAAGATGATCCAGCCCAGGACATGAATCATCACTTCGTGTAGCATATACCACCTATTAGTCACTTAGTAGCCATCTGGGTTATCAGATCAACAATCATGGTATCAAAGTGCTTGTGTTCAAGTAACCTTTATTTTCCTTAATAACCGCCCCACTCCTTGCTCCCAGAGTTGAATCAAAGGGTATATCTGCTCCTGAGATCTTGACAGATCCAGGGAGGAGGTATCAAATAATGTCGGTACTCTAAATTAACATGTAAATATCAAGGATTTTGTTGCCCTCCCAACATCCCCCTCCCGTTAGTCATCCCTAATCGAAATCTTTCAGACATTTTGAGAAAAGAGCATTGGACTAAAGTTGTCAGGGAACCTAGTTTCTAATTTTATCTCTCCTGCTTTTTAACCTGGTGACCTGGGCACATCCCTTACCTTCTTACATCAAGGACTTTGTCATTTGTAATCTAACGATGATGTGAGCCTCTCAGGGTTCCAATGTTGGCCAAATAAGATGATGTATGAAAGTGCCTTGAAAACTGTTAATCACAATTTAGTGGTATTTTGAGTGGTCTTATTTGATAGAAATGATGTTGATACTTAAAATTAAAAATGCAAAGATGCATGAAACAAGGAATATTCTTCCAGCTGAGAATCAGGTATATATCTGTGAAACAGATATCTACTCATGTGAATACATAGAGGGGAGGTAGATAACCTTTCCGGGTTTTCTTTTCACATTCACCTCTAAAGACAATAACTAAACATCTTCCTAAGAATAAAGAAAAAAGCCCATTTTTTTCCTTCAAGAGCAGCCTGAGGAAACCACACTAATAAGAGCCTGGTGTGATACAGACTCAAGTGGAAGAGTCCGTGGATACCTCATTTCAAAGCTCAGGAGGGAAATCATAAGCTGTATCAAGCATTGTGTTTTGTGTCAGTCTGAATCATGACTCCCTCCAAACTTCTCCAGGAACAGTTATCAGCTTAAGCGTTGCTAGCTCCCAACTTATGCCCCTAAACTAGCCTTTTATCATAACGCAATTCCCTCATGCTGCCAGTGTTGCCCCAGAAAAGGGTACATTTTTTAAGTTATGACCCTCAATAATTTATAAACCTGGCAAAATGATGCCAAAGCCATTTGAATTCCCAGAAGAAATACACCCTAGAAATGGCATGGGTTGAAACTGATCCAAGGGGTATTAAAATGGATGTGTGCTGCCCTTTGTCTCATAGGTAATAAATGATGCTGTACAAGTAAGCAGCAATGCAAAATATTAGAAGGATCTGAGATAGTAACTTGAGATCAATCTTCTTAGAAGCCACTTATTTCTAGAGGCAAGTGATAGTTACTGTCTAGAGGCAGTAATAAGAAAGCATAGTCTCACCTAGATTAGATCTATCATGATGGTCAATTGCTATCCTTAGGATATGTTCCAATGTGAAAAGCAAACACAATCTATATTGTCTTCATTTACATTTCATCCAATAGAGCTGATCCTCACATGTAATAACAAAATATCTCTTCATTCACTGAAGAAATTGTTTTCTGCTGATAAGTCTAACAATCTTGTTCCTGTCACTAAGGTGTTTTTAAAAATAGTTATTGTTGTTGATATACAAAAACTACACATTTTTAATGTATACAATTTGTTGAGTTTAGACATATGCATGAAACCATATCTCAGTAAAGCTGTTACAAAAAATAAAAAAATAAAGACACATGTAAACAAGAAAAAAAATGCTACCATGTGGGCTATTTTAGAAGCAAGGTGTCCACAATGCTCAAAAACACAAATGGCCATGATTGGTGGAGAATAAATAGCTGTAGTAGCTGAGGTGTCCAAGAACACATCCACAGTATAAAGGAAATTCCCAATGCCTGAAAGCATGCAAATTTCCTATGCTAGGAGTGCCTCCTGGTTAGGGCTTCCCTTAAAAAAGACCCTGTCCTTTGGCAGTTTGGAAACCTTTGAGCTCCAGGGTACAGGGTGCACGTGGAAGAGCTATAAATGCAGAACAAGTGCTGCTGGATTAGTTCCATGTGAGGTAACAATTAAGAGCCATATGCCTATAATCTATCTCCCAACATCAAAAGCATATATGAAGTCTAGCCCAGTGAGGCTCAGAACACATGAGGTTTGACCTCTGCCCTGCAGTCACTGCTCACCAGACAACTGGGGGTCAGAAACCTGTGGGAGCCACATCAGGGAATTTGTTCCAAGGGAAGTCTCATTCAACAAAGAGATATATTGATTGTTGATTCATTTTCTATTTTTTTAATGAAATAGATAAATAAACTGATTTGCCTAACCCAGGGTAATACACCTGGAGATATGAGAGTCCTCATTTTCTGTCAAAATTAGTACTCAAATCTTAAGGTAAGAGCAAGTCCACCAACAGTAGCCTCATAAACATCAATTACCATTAGTATAAACTCCTAAATAACAGGGGTTTCCAAGGTATTTAACTAATTCTCCCCAGAATTTCTGTACACACAGAGGTCTTCTTTCCAGAGGCATGTGATGAGGGCTTCCTCTCAAGGAATGGGAAACTACATATTTCATTGGAATAGGATCAGAATTTCAGATAAAAACTGTTAGAGGATTTTACTGAATCCCTACCAGTGAAAGAACAGTAAATTCAGAAAAACTATAGTGGAATCTCTAAGATACTATTTCTTCATGATATGGAGAGTAGATAAAAAACAAAGAATATCAGAATCTCATCAAATAAACATCAAGTAGGACAAAATTCGTATTTGTTAAATCTCCCCCAATCTTCACAGTGGGACCCCACCCCCAGTCATCCTGTGGTCAAGTAGAGCTCTCCAACAGAAGCTGTCCATTACTCTCAGCACAGTTCCCTGCCCTCCCGTCCCCAGACCAATGGCTTCGCCTCAACTAAAATGATTTCCTTCTTACCTTGTATTTAAACTTCACTTAGGCCAAACCCCACTTTTCAAATCACCAAAACAAGACCCATGAAAAGACATCCTTTACCACTTTCAAATTCTTTTGAGACTTCCTCATCTTACTCTGCTCTTGCTGATTTTCTCTCCCCATCACTATCATGCTCAAGCATTCCCCTACATCAGGGTCAACAAGTACGTGGCACATGATTCACAACATGGCCAGGAGCTGGCAGAATAATGGCCCCCCCAAAGATGTCCACATGTTAATTCCCAGAACCTGAATACACAGCAAAGAAAGAATGCAGATATGATGAAGATTATGAACCTTAGAATGGAGAGTGTCCTGGGTTATCCAGGTGGATCAAATCTAATCAAATGAGTCTTTGAAAGCTGAGAACCTTTCCCGGCTGCAGTAGCAAGAGGAGGCGGAAGAAGAGGCAGGAGAAATTTGAAGCACGAGAGAGACTCAACCCACCATTGCTGGCTTTGAAGATAGGAAACGAACCACAAGCCAAGGAATGTGGGTAACCTCCAGAAGCTGAGAACCACCCCTGGCCAACAGTCAGCAAGAAAATGGTTGTGTTGTTTCAAGCCACTAAATTTGTGGTAATTTGTTACAGCAACAATAGAAAATTAATATAGTGGTCATTATCTGTATTTACAGCTATAATAAATTGCCCTTCTTTAATATCTAGTACAGGCTTTTGTCTGGTTCTTTGTGAATTATTTTCATAACACAAGAATTTGACTAGCTTACTATTTTACCATTTTATTGCTTTTACTTTAAGATTTTCCATTTATGTATAACTGAGTATAGAAATCCACCATCTTATCAAATGATTAGGAAAAGTTTTTAACAGAAAAATCATAATCCTCCATCCCCAAACTATCTAAATAGGTACATTCTTTAGCTCTATAAATGTTATACTAAGTTCTAGGAATGCCAAATAGATTTGGTTGCCTAAATATGGAAGAATCAAATTTCAGGCTGTGAAAGTTCTAAATTCCTTCAAGTGAGACAGCCCTAGCGGCCATATCAGCAATGTTTGAAGAGATATGGTGCTAAGGAAATTTAGTAAACAGTTCTATTCAGTCACTAAATCTGTTTCAACAACATACATTCACACTCACTCTCACAAATGGAATTTGCTTAAAAATAAAATCTCTCAAATCTGTTGACCAATGTTAACATTTTCCAAGGCCCAGATTACCCGTAAATGTAGTTATTCTTAAAACATTCTTTGTTTATCAAAGTGTTGGTACTTTGAGTTCTCCTTTGAACCAGTTGTAACATCTTACTAGTTTCCTCATTAATAAGTGAGTTAAATAAAATATTTGGCATGTATATTAGTCAGGGTTCTCCAGAGAAACAGAACCAATAGTAGAAATATATACATAGTATATTTAGGGTTTTAAAATTATCATTAGATATATAGAGGTGTATAGATATACTGTACAGTAGTCCCCCCCAACCTTATCCATGATTTCTGCAGTTCTAGTTATCCAGTCAAACACAGTCCAAAAATATTAAATGGAAAATTCCAGAAATAAACAATTCATCAGTTTTAAATTGTGTGCCATTCTAAGTAGCATGATGAAAGTTTGAGCCATCCTTCTCCATCCCACCCAGGAAGTGAATTACCTTCGTCCACTACCTGTGTACACTACCTACCCATCAGTATAGGAAAAAACATAGTATATATAGGATTTGGTACTATATTCGAGGTTTCAGGCATCCAATGGAGGTAGTGGAACATATCTCCCACAGATAAGGAGGGACAGACTACTGTATATACTATATATATATGATATGTATAGAGAGAATATATATATATAATCTATATCTGTAGATAGAGACGAGAGAGCCTGAGAGATTGATTTTAAGGAACTGGCTCCTGTAGACTCTGGTAAGTCCAAACTCTGCAGGGTAGGCCAGACCCAGGAAAGAGTTAATATTGTAGCTTGAGGCCGAAGGCGGTCTGTTGGCAGAATTCCCTCTTCCTCCAGGAAGTCAGTATTTTTTCTTTTAAGGCCTTCAACTGATTGGATATTCTAACTGGATGAGGCTCACCCATAGAATGAAGGGTAATCTGCTGTATTCAAAGTCTACTGATTTAAATGTTAATCTCATTTAAGAAAAGTAGCTTCACAGAAACATGTAAATAATGTTTGATCAAATATCTGGGTCCCATGGTCTCGCCAAGCTGACACACAAAATTAACCATTACAACATATGTCCATGTTATACCTGAATGAGAGCCATGATTTACCTCTATTTAAAAAAAAAATTAACCTTTAACAACTGGCAGGCCTTTGAGGCCAAGTCAGGCAGCATCTTTTTCACTTCCAAAGGCATCACTGCACACCTCCAAAGTCAGCCAGGCCTTCACAGGTCTCCATTCACCACAGGGGGAAAGCCTCCAATCATTCCTCACTGCTGAGGAAAGAACTCCAAATATCATTTTACTGATCTGTGTCAGTGATCTTCATATATTCAGGGTCACCAATGATAAATGTTCTCATAGTCCCTTGTCCTGAAGTAGCTTTTAGAAAATTAATTCAGCATTCACTCAAAATACTGATTGAACATCTATTGTAATCAAGTCATTGTAGGAGATAAACGGTAGTAAATACCTCAAGGAACTTAAAATGTAGTTGCAGAGATAAGATATAATGCATCAGTTCAACACACACTCTTAAGGAGAGGTCAAGTCCAGATACTAGGTATATTTACCTGGAGAGGCCCACTCTAGCTATATTACTAATCGAAAGAAAACGCAGTCAGATGCACAGGTGACTGTGGTAAAATGTGACAAACAATGTTAAGAGATTTACCTCTATTTTCAGGATCATGTCAAAGATTGGGAGACTAAACCCCCATACTAACCAGATCAGCCGTGAGGTCCTGCCCACTGGTACAGCTCCTGGAACATTGCTAGTCCTCAACCACAACTTCTCTCTGGGACTTTTTAACAACCCAGCTCACCAGGCAACTAGCTGACATCTTTTCAAACACTCACACAAAAATACATTCCTATTCCCCTAGAGATGTCACTTTTAGGGACTCATTTGAGAGTTCCTCCCTTATAAATACAGTTATGTGTACTTTGAACCTGACTAATAGGAATTCTCTTACTCGGTAAACATAGGTATCTTAGCTGATTGGTAACCAGGAAAAGGAGCTGTAAATGATAAACTCTGCACAAGTATAGTTCAGTTTACCTTTAATACAACGGTCTAGATACTAGCTGAAAAAATATCACCTGAAGTTTAGAAACAATTATTTAAAGTGATAGTTGAATTTTATTTTATTAATATCATTTGGAAATGATTCATTCCTTTACATCCACTTAGCTCCATGAAGGTTGTGAATCATATTCTTGTGACTTTAAGCATAAAATAAAGTGATGTTCAAAATCACCACTTCTTGACATCTTCTCCAGACTTTTTTCCTTCTCCCAACTTTCTTTCCTTACTTTTCCATGTCCTGGATGTTTTAGTATTACCTATACTTTTGCAGGGAGGGACGTATCTGTTTGGGGAGGGGGACATTTTTATGTTTGGTTTTTTTTTTTTTTAATTATCATCCTAACACCTAGTACTCTTTCCTGATCATCTAGGTGAGATCACAGATCACAGTTTAATAGCAATCACAAATCTGGCAACTAAGATCCATGACAAGCCCCAAGCTGGAGCACAGCAAAAAGAGAGCCCCCAAATTTGTGCAGTTTTCTGGAAGGCCCCTAATCTTACAGATAGCCCTAACTGTGTAACGATTGGTTCACCACTCCCAAGCATATTAGAAATTGCAAACTTAAGGGGTGGGCAAAGGCAGTAGGCTGACATGCTGTCTCCAGTGGGAGGTTTTACCGGGCATGAGAAAACCTACAATGAGCAAACAAAATTGCTCAAACAACGAAGACTGGGTTCCTTTAGGCTGATGAACTATTTTCAATAGCCCTATCCAGTTTGGTCTTAATTACTAACATTTTCCTCTACGTTTTCACTTTTTAATGTTTCTGAAATTGAAATCAGTCTTGGAAATGATGTGTTCCTTTAACATAGTAGTGTTTCTTTCTTTTAATGAAATTCAGTAATGATATATCTTACAATCTACAACAGAAGAAATGAAGTCATTAATATGCATTAAAAGGTTGAACTGGGCTCACTGTCCTCTGGATTGAGAACTTTCAATATTTTACAGGAATTTTCACCCCAAATAAAGCATTTTTATCTCTTCATTTGATGTAAAGGGGTAACCCAGGAAATTATGTTATATGGAGCACTTTGTTCTCCAAAGATGCCTGATCATAAATGAACTATATACTTAGGCATACGGAGCACCCAAAAAAGCAGCCAACTGTTACCACAAACAGTTGCTAGTTTAGTTTCTTTTTTCCTCATTAACTGGTGTTTGACTTTCCTGTGTCTTCAAAGACCTGCTCTAGTGAAGTCTGAAGGCTTCATAAGCTTGAAAGTATAACTTTTCAGCTTCCACATTAAAAAAATGTACATGTCTTTCTATTCTCACTTAATAAAGAAAAGCTCTATACTAGAGCAGACAGTGTTCTTGCCCATTTCTCTTGCTTTATTTTGGTAACAGTTAACTAACCTAGTCCTTAAGCTATTCTTCTGCAAGTTAAAAAATTGAAATTCCCATTTAAATATTTATAAATCTCTCTGGCACTGCGATCAATCAGCACTGCATGCAAAGGTCTCCCAAGGGGTCCGAGAGAGTGTGACATAAAAACAGAGGTCTTTTTAAGGGCTGACCATTAATCAATCTAAAACATGTGAAACACATTCTCACAGCCCATCCCAATTTTGATAAAGTGAAACATACTTGCATAGCCCACCCCAATGTCAATACTAAATTGAAGCATACTCTCATAGCTCACCCCAATTTCCCTAACACCCTAAAAATATGCAGAGCAGAATAGAACTAATAAATTGTTATTGCCATAATTGCTAACAACATGTCAGATAAGGGATCTCTTTGGCAGAGACTTTCAGTACATGTGAGTGTGAGTTTAAGCATGCACACACATATGTTCTTATATGTTCTAAGTATGTTCCTGTTATCACTCCACTCCCTTTCTCTCTCATTCATGAAAAGTATATTTGAAGGAAAGTAAGAGTTACAGGAATTGGGCTTCCCTGGTGGCGCAGTGGTTGAGAGTCCGCCTGCTGATGCAGGGGACACGGGTTCGTGCCCCAGTCCGGGAGGATCCCACATGCCGCGGAGCGGCTGGGCCTGTGAGCCATGGCCGCTGAGCCGGCACGTCCGGAGCCTGTGCTCCGCAACAGGAGGGGCCACAGCAGTGAGAGGCCCTCATACCGCAAAAAAAAAAAAAAAGTTACAGGAATAGCCTTGAGTCCACTTATTAATTTAAGTGAATCATTCACAAACTTTACTGTTTTCCTATTAGTAACAAATTACTTGTGACACCCCACAAGATCAATCCACAGTGGACATTGCCCAGAGACTCTAATCTCATGTAAATGTTACATATTAAAAAAGAATAAAGACCTCAACTTGAAATAGAATTAAAGAAGATTAGAAATGTCAGTATCTTCACCAAGGTACAGAGTACCCTGACTGCATGATAACCTCCCAGGAGTTTAGCTATTATTCCTATTAATGTAAGAGTCATCTATCTGACCCAGAAATTATCCATGAATAGATTCAAAGAAAAGTAGGTTCCAAACCTATTAAGTGATTTGGAACCTACCAACTACATGTGGTAGTTCGGCCACTAGCTCCTAAACTTTTCAGGTCTCAGTTAAGCTGTCTTTCCCTCCCCAAGTTTGCTCTTTCTCACTGGAGGTTGCTATCAACATTTATTGGTAACCAGTAAGTCTGAGCAATGAGGCAAAGGAGAAATGGTGAAACTAACAGTTATTTCACTTGCTACTGCACAATTCTCAGTTTTTCTTCCCAACTGTGGGCATCACTCAGTAGGCTGAGACTTCCCCCTCATAGCTAACCACATGTTGGCAGGGCCTTCTTTTATCCAGCATACCCTCATGGGTCTTCTCCGTGGAGAATAGTTCTGTTTTACTTGGCCTAATATCCGATCCCAATGGCAGCTAAGCCTAAACCACGTGTGTGAGAGAGCTAGTCTGGCCACTGTCTCTCTCTCTCTCTCTCTCTCTGTGCCTTCCATGGAAAGGTTGGTGCACTAACCTTTCCCACCTTCCCTTTGATCTTCCACAAGGAGACACCAACTTACAGTTCCGCTTGCCCTACCACTGTTATGAAATCCATATGCTACTTGGAATAGAATGAACTTCCTGATTTCAAGCTATATATACTACTGTATTTTCTCACTTATATGTGGAATCTCTAAAAAAAAAAGCAACCAGCTCACAGGAAAAGAGATCAGATTTGTGGTTATCCAAGGGCAGGGGTGGGAGGGAGGAAATTGGAGGAAGGTGGTCAAAAGGTACAAACTTCCAGTTACAAGATAAATAAGTACTACAGATGTACAACAAGACAAATATAATGAACACTGCTGTATGTTATATATGAAAGTTGTTTAGACAGTAAATCCTAAGAGTTGTCACCACAAGGAAAAACATTTTTTGCTCTTTTTGCCTTTTCTTTTACTATACCTATATAAGATGATGAATCGACCTAAACTTATTGCAGTAATCATGTCACACTATGTGTAAGTCGAACCATTAGGCTATATACCTTATACAGAGATGTATGTCAATTATATCTCAGTAAAACTGGAAAAAATACTTTAAAAATAAAATAAGAAGTACTAGTTAGTGAGTGCTTACTGCTTGCTAGGCACTGTGCTATTTCCCTTATATTGTTTTGCAAATCCTCTCAACAAATCCAAGTATTTACAGAAGTGAGAACTGAGACTCAGAGAGGTTAAGTAACTCCCCCAGGATCATATAACTAGTAAATGGCAGAGTGAATATTCTAATCCCTTTATTTCCAACACTCAAGCTTTGTCTACTATCTTTCCCTGCTTACTCAAGCATAAATTTTCTACCAACTTAGGTATAAGAATGTACCTCTATTAGGGAACTATTTATTTTTAGCAAAAGTTTATTATATAGGGAGGTACAAAGTCTCATAGAAAAAATACTACTTCTGGTTTAGTCCTGGATTTCACACACTCTGGATATCTGGTGGAGCTCCTGCTATGACTTTCTGTGCTTCAAGTTCCACATCTGGAAAACAGACCAATAATACCTGCTCTTCACATTTACAAACAGCTGAAACAATACAAATGAGACGCTGCATGTGAATGCGTTTTGAGGAAAACCAATAAACAGTCAATCAAAAAGTTAAATAAACTTGTCATTTATATTAATCAAAATTCAAGGAAGAATACCATTACCCATGGTATCTCCCCTGACATAAAAATCCTAGCCGTCCAAGTTCCCTCCCTCCTCCAAAGTTGTCTAAGAATTCAGTTTGTTTCACTCTCTTGGCCCTAAGACAAATGTCACAGCTGGTATTATTAACATGCATCTATCTAGAAACATGGATGAACCATAAATACCTCGATTTTGGAGATTATGTTTGCTCATTATTCTTAATATTTCCAATAGTGCGTCCTGCATGCTTTCCATATGATAGATATTCAAAAAATATCATGTGGTTGAATTGATAATAAATATGTATATTTACTGTCACAGCCAGAAAGCTGGTATTAACTGGCAGCCATTTAAAACAGCAGATTAAAAGGTATTTCAAAATTAACTGCACGTTTACTAATTGCATCTTTGACCAACATGCCTAAAGCTGTTCAGGCCTACAAGAACACAGATTTGCAACTGCGCTGATTCAATTAGTAACCGCAGGAGGTTCTACCCATAACTCGGCTTAATGGACTCCACCATTTATATCCCATTTCCATAGCTAAGGGACCCCACACTCCATTCTGAAGGCAGAGGGGGAACCTTGGGAGTGAAGAGGAAGGTTCTGACTCTTTACGTCTCCAAGTAAATGCAAAATAATTTGCCCCACTGTCTAAGTTTGATATCGACAGGTTCTCAGCAAAATTACTGAAAGTATAAAAGCCAAAACTGGAAATTGGTAACAATCAGGGTACTTGACAGCTCTATATAAGAACACCTTCACTAGGAAGAGTCTTTGCTAGATTTCTCAATAAGCTCAGATTTTGCTTTCATTTCAAACCACTCTCTCCAGGGAAAATATTTATTCATCCTGCCAGCTACTCTGACACAGGAATTCCATGCTAAGAGAAATGCATTTTGACACATCAGAATAGCTGTAGAAACTGTCACAGATGATGCCATTAAAAACACTCTTGGCAAGCCTCTGTGTTTACAGAGCTACAACTCAGAAACCATTTCATGATCTCTTGCATGAAAAAAATAGAAAAAAGAAAGGAAAGAAAAGTCAGAAAGTCCTGTTCTTTTGAGTTTGTAAAATGTTAAGAAAACAACAACAACAAAACAGGAGAAGTAGAGCTACAGAAATAGGGTATCTTAGGACCTTGTGCACAGTATTTTGATGGGAATATTTTAAACTGTGATGACTGGAAACGTTGCCATTTGAAGTTAAGCACCACGCTGCCCCTTTCCCAAATATATTCTCCAATTCAATCCTCTGCTGTGACAAGTAAGTGAAACTCATTTAGGTGAGGTCTAGAAGGCGCATTTGTGTAGCCAAGTGGCTGAAGATCTCCCAAAGACTCATGCTGCCTCTTCCATAGTGTAGAGTTGTTTCTGGGAAGTGGCTGCACAGTCAGGGGCTACATTTCCCAACCCCCCGTTGCACCGAGGTGAGGAGGCCACAGGACTAGTTCTTGAGTGATACTGATGTATGTCACTCTAGGACCAGGAATATTAAGGAGCAACTGTGCTATCTTCACTTTTTCCCCACTCTCTGCCGAATGCAGAGGTTTCACAGACTGTACAAAGAACAGAAAGAGCCCGCATACCCAAATCACTGATTAGATGGGTGGTCACCCACTTGACCAGGAACATGAGAGCAAGAAGTAAAGTTCAGTAACACTGAGGCACCGACAGTCTGGTGTTTGTTATGCAGCTAGCTTTACCCTAACTGGTCCAATTTGCTATTTTAGTTTTCTATCTATTAAACAACTTTTCATTTTGACGTGTCTTTTAATGAGCCTATGGCTCTATAACTAACAGTTTGATTCTCTCATCTATTCCTGGCTTTGATGTAGCGTGGATTGCCAAGAATTTGTCCCTCTGGCTTACTGAAATAGTTATATATCTGTTATTTTCTCCATTCATCCGTAGCAGCTTGGCTTACCATACCACACTACTACTATGTGATGGAAGTGATTAAAATAGAGTTGTTGTGTAGTGTATAGATGTAAGTTTAACAGCTGATTCTGGGTAACCATGGGCAAATTATTTACTTTTTGCCAAGCTTCAGTTTCTTCCTTTGTAAAAGGACAATAACACATTTTATCTCTCTTTTGACATTTCATTCTCTCATCTCAAAATATGAAGAGATAACTTTTCACTTAGTCTCCAAACGGTCTCATACATATCTTTCTTCAACTCTGAATCATCACCCAACAGACCTGGCAATAGTTCTGGTACTAAGGAATCTTGTTTGACGTAACAGATGAGAAGCACATCTGGAAGCAGCCACATGTGATCTGACGCAGGTTTATCCTGACCATCTTCCCCACCCCCAATCTGGATTATGTTATGTACAATTTGATGTGGCTGCTCATTTATTTGTCAAACTGATATCGACTAGGCCCATTTCATTAAATCCTTCTCACTGAAACAGGCCACATTCATGGATACCCATTTCAGAAGTTTTCCTCCTCCTTATTCTTGCAGTTAAGGAAAAAGGGCTAAAGTTTCACCCTCACTGGTAAAACTACTCACCCTCAAATCAAAACCACATGCTGAAACCATCAGTTAAATGTGAGCTAGTCCAACAAAGAAGTCAAAAAGTGTGGCCTTCAGAAGGCAATTTCCAGAGAGTAGGTTCAAAAACAAATCTCCTTGTGCCCAAAATGGAGTGGGGCAGTATGAAGTTTATACTGATTAACTGTCTTAAAATGGAAAAATCCCCCGCTCTCAATAAGTAATTGAAGTACTCCAGACTGGACATTTAACCTATGGAAGTACATACTTGGACGCTTAAAGAATATTACCAAGCCCAGATGGCATTCTGTCCAACTGTCTCGTTTTAAAAGTAAGGAAACTGAGGCCCCAGGAGATTAAGTGACTTGCCCGTGGTCACTGAAGGAACATACTGATTTACCATGTAACAGCCAAGCGACTCCCACTCACCTGGCTGCATGTCACTCTGGTGTCAGAAGCTCACTGTAGATAGAGCTCCTCTTCTGTCTGAACCATCTTCCTTTAGAGGCAATACAGACAATGCTGAGAGCTCTGGGGAAATAATGACCTGATTCAAGCTGAGTAACCGTGACCCAGTCACATCCTTACTAAGGTTCAGTTTCCCCAGCAGTAAAATGGGATGAATAAAAGGACCTAAAATGGGGGATGTGATGGGGACCCATGGAGCCTTCTGTCCTGGCACTGAATGTGGCTTCAGCAAGTGTCTGCCTTTTTTTTTTTTGAACATAGATTGTCTGACTGAACATCCAGTCAGACAGTCTATTACAGTAGGGAAAGCCCCTTCTGACTGATCTATTTCTTTGATCATTACTGAGAGGATTCTGGTTAAAAAAAAAAAGAAGGCTGCAACTCATATATATGTAAGTGCCCATATGCAAACAAGCAGAAGGGCCCTGCTCAAGGAGGGAGAAAACCCTTTTTCCTACTTTAGATGTGAATTTGAAGGCTTAAGGAACTGTCCCCACGTGAATTAGTTCAAAAGTCTGTCTTTGCTTATACTTTCCCAAGTTAAAGGTGAAGATGATCAATTTGACTTGGAGGGCAAGTCATGAAAGATGAAACATTTTAAAACTTTTAATATTTACACTTTTAATGTTTTAATATTTAAAACACAGAGTTAAATGTATGGACATAGTGTGATCAATAACAGATTTACAAATAAAATGAGCTTCCACATGTGTGCACAAACCTTCTTGTCAGGGAGAATGTGCTATTTAAATCTCTCAGTAAGCAGAGATAAGTTAAGCTAGGTGAAAATTTCTTAAATGGGGTTTGAATGGAAGTGACTTGTAATTAATAAGTTTCTCTCTTCCTCCCCACAGGGTGAATGTGTGAGTCACCTCAAACTTGCCCTTTCAGGAATCTTGCCTTGAAATTTGCTTCTATTTAACCTACTGATCCACATCACCTGCAGCCACCCAGGGGAAAAAATATTCAGAATGAGTTAATCAAGAAAAAACCCAAACTAAAATCAAACTCACTTGTTTTCCAAGAATCAAAGACTCAACAACCAAACCAAAATTCCTAACCTTTATCACAACTATAAGAGTTTTTCAAAATATCCACAAACAGAAAATTGAAAATCAATCAGTCAAAATCATGGGCAGATAAACAATGAAACGAATTTGTATTTGTACGGGTTTCTGCTACCCTTTTATAAACTGACATGTCCAATTATGCAGAAGAGGTTTTTCTCCTGGAGTACAATAATTCTTCCTAAGCCCACCTATTTCTCTACAAAGAGATCATAATCTAAACATATGCCAGTGCCAGAGGCAAAATTGGCTAATATGTACACTATAAGGAATAAAAATTGGAAGACTCATTATTTATCCTGTTTAAGGAGGCAAAAAAATGCTCTGTATTAAAACCATAGTGCCATTAACATAGAAGTTTTGTTTCTTTTTTTAAAGCTTCTTTTTTAAAAAAATTTATTTTTGGCTGCTTTGGGTCTTCGTTGCTGCACGCAGGCTTTCTCTAGTTGTGGTGAGCAGGGGCTACTCTTCGTTGTGGTGCATGGGCTTCTCACTGCGGTGGCTTCTCTTGTTGTGGAGCACGGACTCCAGGCGTGCGGGCTCAGTAGTTGTGGCACGTGGGCTCTAGAACACAGGCTCAGTAGTTGTGGCGCACGGGCCTATTTGCTCCATGGGATGTGGGATCTTCCGGGACTAGGGATTGAACCTGTGTCCCCTGCATTGGCAGGCAGACTCTTAACCACTGCACCACCAGGGAAGTCCCTAAAATAGAAGTTTTAAAATGTATATGATTTTCCCGAGTCTTACATTTCATTTCATTAACAGCCAAGTCAGTTAACTCCTCTGATGCTGACATAAAGAAGTTTTATGCAACAAAATATTTGGCATTTCAGGCATAAGGTAACATGTCAGTTTTTCATTTGTTCTTCTACTGTGGACATTAGCTAACCTGTGGCTCAGGCACAAATATAAACCTCTTCCTGTAACCCTGGCATCACCCAATTCTGTCATTCAAAAGTGTCTTTCTATGTGGTCCTCGAAAACAGCTACAGACAGTAGAGTCTAGGTAGTCCATTTCCTGTATGGACAGAACAAACCACCTAACCCTCACTGATACACTGGGTTCTAACAGTCAAGGTGCAGAGCAAGAGGACAGTAGGAAATGACTCAGTATCTGGGAGCTGTGCCATCACTGGCACATTTAGATTGGTCCTCTGTAAGATAGAACAAGAGAATTCTTCCTTTTGCTATTAGCACTGTCGTTTTCTTTTTTTTTCTTTTTTTTTTTTTAAATTAATTAATTTATTTATTTTTTGGCTGTGTTGGGTCCTCGTTTCTGTGCGAGGGCTTTCTCTAGTTGCGGCGAGCGGGGGCCACTCTTCATCGCGGTGCGCGGGCCTCTCACTATCGCGGCCTCTCTTGTTGCAGAGCACAGGCTCCAGACGCGCAGGCTCAGTAATTGTGGCTCGCGGGCCCAGTTGCTCCGCGGCATGTGGGATCTTCCCAGACCAGGGCTCGAACCCGTGTCCCCTGCATTGGCAGGCAGATTCTCAACCACTGCACCACCAGGGAAGCCCAGCACTGTCGTTTTCTTAAAGTGGGAAACACTGGCCACATTAGTTTGCATGCAGCATTACCTACACTGGTGTTCCCTTCCTGAGTAGCTTAGCAAACATGAATTTTCTCAGCAGTTCATGTCTCAGGTGTGGCTTTGGTTACCGGTGGCAGTGGAGGAAGCTGAGGACAGGGCAAGTAGAAAACATCATCTCTATCAAGTCACTGCACAGCAACCAGGACCTGAAGTGCTTTATATTTTTTAACAAGCTTCCATTCATATGATAAATGACTGAAAATCAACTGGGTTTTATTAAAAGCACAGTTTCTAGCCAAGGCTCTCCAGTTGGCCCCACATGGGATGCTGGATATGCCAAACGAAGATATGCCATCTTCACCTTCAACTTGGGAAAGTATAAGCAAAGACAGACTTTTGAACTAATTCACGTGGGAACAGTTCCTTAAGCCTTCAAATTCACATCTAAAGTAGGAAGAAGGGTTTTCTCCCTCCTTGAGCAGGGCCCTTCTGCTTGTTTGCGTATGGGCACTTACATATATATGAGTTGCAGCCTTCTTTTTTTTTCTCTTTTTTTTTTGGCTTTCCACTCGCTGAGGAGTTCTAAACCTTGAATATACTGCAGCGATTAAATAAAAAGCTTCTTCTGGTTTACAAACTGTTCTAAAGTTAATGTTGTAAATGTTTTCTTATGCAAACATCTGCAGGGTAAATTACCTTGCATCCATGCTAGAACCAAGCCATGTGACACAGACAAGAAGGGCCTTTGATCCATCTTGAGTTCATTTTTGTGTATGGTGTTAGGAAGTGTTCTAGTTTCATTCTTTTACATGCAGCTGTCTGGTTTTCCCAGCACCACTCACTGAAGAGGCTGTCTTTTCTCCATTGTATATTCTTGCCTCTTTATCAAAGATAAGATGACCATATGTGTGTGGGTTTATCTCTGGGCTTTCTATCCTGTTCCATTGATCTATATTTCTGTTTTTGTGCCAGTACCATACTGTCTTGATTACTGTAGCTTTGTAGTATAGTCTGAAGTCAGGGAGCCTGATTCCTCCAGCTCTATTTATCTTTCTCAAGATTGCTTTGACTATTCGGGGTCTTTGTGCTTCCAAACGAAGTGTGAAACTTTTTGTTCTAGTTCTGTGAAAAATGCCATTGGTAGTTTTTTTTGTTTGTTTGTTTGTTTTGCAGTATGCGGGTCTCTCACTGTTGTGGCCTCTCCCATTGCGGAGCACAGGCTCTGGATGCGCAGGCTCAGCGGCCATGGCTCACGGGCCCAGCCGCTCCGCAGCATATGGGATCCTCCTGGACTGGGGCACGAACCCGTATCCCCTGCATCGGCAGGCGGACTCTCAACCACTGTGCCACCAGGGAGGCCCGCCATTGGTAGTTTGACAGGGATTGCACTGAATCTGTACATTGCTTTGGGGAGTATAGTCATTTTCACAATGTTGATTCTTCCAATCCAAAAATGGGCAGAAGACCTAAATAGACATTTCACCAAAGAAGATATACAGATTGCCAACAAACACATGAAAGAATGCTCAACATCACTAATCATTAGAGAAATGCAAATCAAAACTACAATGAGGTATCACCTCACACCAGTCAACATCAAGAATGGTCAACATCAAAAAATCTACAAACAATAAATGCTGGAGAGGGTGTGGAGAAAAGGGAACCCTCTTGCACTGTTGGTGGGAATGTAAATTAATACAGCCACTATGGAGAACAGTCTGGAGGTTCCTTAAAAAACTAAAACTAGAACTACCATATGACCCAGCAATCCCACTACTGGGCATACACCCTGAGAAAACCATAATTCAAGAAGGGTCATGTACCATAATGTTCATTGCAGCACTATTTACAATAGCCAGGACATGGAAGCAACCTAAGTGTCCATCAACAGATGAATGGATAAAGAAGATGTGGCACATATATACAATGGAATATTACTCAGCCATAGAAAGAAATGAAATTGGGTTATTTGTAGTGAGGTGGATGGACCTAGAGTCTTTCATACAGAGTGAAGTAAGTCAGAAAGAGAAAAACAAATACCATATGCTAACACATATATATGGAATCTAAAAAAATGGTTATGAAGAACCTAGGGGCAGGACAGGAATAAAGCCACAGACATAGAGAATGGACTTGAGGACACAGCGGGGTGGGGGGCAGGGAAGGGTAAGCTGGGACGAAGTGAGAGAGTGGCATGGACATATATACACTACCAAATGTAAAATAGATAGCTAGTGGGAAGCAGCCGCATAGCACAGGGAGATCAGCTCAGTACTTTGTGACCACCTAGAGGGGTGGGATAGGGAGGGTGGGAGGGAGACGCAAGAGGGAGGAGATAGGGGGATATGTGTATATGTATAGCTGATTCACTCTGAAAACTAACACACCACTGTAAAGCAATTATACTCCAATAAAGATGTTAAAAAAAGTATAACTGCCTATATTTATTGATCAATTGATCAATTACTATATGCCAGACACCCTACTAAGCATACAAATACTATCTTATTTAATCCTCGTGGTAAAACTTGTTTTAAAAAAAGAAAGAAAGAAAAGGAAAGGGAAAAAGTTGTGAAGCCTATTTTACAGATATTTGAGACCAAATGCCATGCTGCGTCGCAAGGTTATATTGTGCAGCATATATTTGCTGGTTTGTTTGTTTGTTGTTATGCACTTAGACACTTACTGAGTGATGAAATGATTTCTATCTTAAAATTTGAAGTCTTCCCATTCAGAAACATGGAATATTTGCCAATTTATTCAGAGCTTCTCTCAGCAAAGAACTATGGTGTTTTGTTCTTCATATATATTCTTACTAGCTGTGTGATCTTGAGAGAGTTACTTAATCACACTGAGGCTTAGTTTCTTCATTAATAAAATGGGGAGAAAATTTTTTTTTGCTAGTAAACAGCAGAGCTGATATTCAAACCCTAGTTTTATGTTCCCAAGCCTGTGTGTATATGCCTCACTTATGCTATAACTAGTCTGAGCCTCACTATGAGAATTATGTATATAGAGTACTATGAGGGTCTAGGACCACTATGACGATTGTGGATATACAGCAGTTTGCACAGTGCCTGGCACAGAGCAAGAACACAACAGATGGCAGCCAGTATTACTCGGATCTGCATGGATTCTTCTGTTTGCTTTCACCTCCACTCTGGATCATCCTCCTGCCTTCTCTGCCCTGTTCTATGACCTGAGACTTCCTCCTAAAGATACATTACCCAGAGCCCCTCTACTGGCAGGCTTCTGGTTGGACTAGACCAATGGGAGCCACTACTAGAGGTCAGGTCAGGAGGAAGGAAGTTGAGGAATCTCCTCCCACTGTCTTCTTCCAGTGAGCTACATTTTCGGGCACTGTCTGTGGCCCCCCGAGACTCCAGCTCCTGTCTCTCACTGGCTTCCTGTAATGCTAATTCTTCTCCTTGTGCCTTCAGAGCTAAGGGTAGTAACAGCTTCCCATTGTTACTAGTCTCTGGGAACACCAATACCCTTACCCTGTGCCCATGCTTGCAAGTAGCCACTTCCTTAAAAATCTCTTGAACCATCTGAGTTGGAGTCTGCTCCCTGCCAAACCCTTTGTAATACCCAAACTCAAAATTCATATGTTAGTAAGTGAGGGACCCAGCTACCACTAAGATTCATTGCCAATGGTAATTTACAGTACAGCAGAAGTTTATAAACGACCAAATATTATTAAATAACCATTCTTAGAAGGGAGAGGAGCATTGTTAAACTAGCAATTACAGAAAAACCCATTTGGTGATTTGATGATATTGGAAACATTCTCTATCTCATTCCTAAAGCCCTACCACAATTACACAGGTTGGTCCAAACCCAGTCCCACACATGGCACCAACTACAATCCAGCTTTCTTCCTGTGAAATGTCGATATGACTTTACTCTGAGAAAAAGGAAGACCAAGACTCTTGATAGAATCTTGAGAAAGACTTCCCAGCTGCAGCCAGCACAGTTTTTCTCAGGTCCTTCTGAAAACTGTTTATCACAAACTTCAAGTTCTGGAAACCATCATTATCGAAATAACCACCAGAGTCATTTTGCAAACAATCATTTTCAACCATGTTTAGTTACCACTTGACAGAAACCACTTCAGCAGGTCTCACTGTTTCCCCTAGCAATTCCATGTGTAATTGCTAATCAATCCATAGGGCATGAATAAGCATGTAATTACTCAGTTAAAGAGTAATTATATGGGCATTTATTTGTACACTCCAAGCTCAAGGGATACTGGATGCAATATCCAAAAGAGGCGTAGTGTATGTTTTCAAAGACTCAAATTTGTGTTTGCTTCAGTGTTTCCTTTTTGCTGTTTCTGCAGATCTTTTTATAGCTTTTGTTTTGGTGCAGTTTTGCTGTGTGAAGCTTAGGCACATTAGATGAAACATTCAAAGTAATGTGCCATAGTGTTTCACATGACTGTAATCAGTTTTGATGATTTGAAGCAATTTTATAAGTGACCTCACATTATTAGTGAATCATTGAAAATTTCCCATTTTGGAATGGAGCTATAAAAGAGTGGTCTTGACAACTGCTGGTCATCAACAAGCTGGCAAGGCAGGCACAGAGTATGAGCTCTGAGAACCTGGCGGCTTGCCACTTTCAATAAGTATATTCTGCTAATCTTAATTCCCAGCTGCAATGTCAGCTGGATACATAACTTTTACCAACTTCCTGCCCTGTACACTGCACCACACAGCCACACAGCTGCTGGGTTTTGTCCCAGATGCTAGGGCATTCCACTGTGGATTGTTATGCTTATAAAATTCCTTCCTATTAGAGAGATATGCCATCAGAGTATTTTGGAGTCAGATGGGCCCATGAAGAATGAGGCCACCTAAGCCACACTTCCTCGTCATCTGGGCCTCCTTCCATGCACACTCTATTCATCCAGACCTATTCATCCTTTTTGTCAGGATGCTTCTGTATTTACATTCATCTTTCCAGTTGCCAACCCCTATTTAGCTCTTGGGTTATTGCCTAGCACATAGCAGGAAAAAATAAATACTTGATAAATGGGTAAGTGAACAACCGAATGGACGAATGAATGAATGACTCCACCTGGATGTCTCAAAACTTAGCTCACGGGCTTCCCTGGTGGCGCAGTGGTTGAGAGTCCGCCTGCCGATGCAGGGGACGCGGTTCGTGCCCCGGTCCAGGAAGATCCCACATGCCGCGGAGTGGCTGGGCCTGTGAGCCATGGCCACTGAGCCTGCGCATCCGGAGCCTGTGCTCCGCAACAGGAGAGGCCACAGCAGTGAGAGGCCTGCATACCACAAAAAAAAAAAAAAAGACTTTGCCATCTAATTAATGTGTTCCACATCAAAGCATCGTTCATTGTTCCACAACAAATGTCATGGGCATCCTATACCCATCAGACCCTACCTGGTTTGCACACACTCAGAGAACCCAGCCTGTGCTTGACACCTCTGCTATCAGAGCTCCACCTCCTGCCTACCTCTGCACTCCCCGTGCCAGACCCACGGCAATCAGCCACTACAGGAGGAACCATGCCTGGCAGAGAGCAATTACTCAACAAATGTTCACTATCGTCACTATGAACATTTTAACAAATGCTGTACCCTCATCTGAGTGCTATGTGAGTGACTTAAGATGCACCTGTCAACTTTTCCCACATCTTTTTCACAGAAGTCATTTACATATTGGAAATAACAGCAGATAAAGTTAAACAATGGTACCAAACCAAAACATGAGGAGAAAACAGCAAATTTGGCATGGAGATGTCAACAAAACCATGGAATTGTTTCCATTTGGAAGGAAAGTATAGAGCACAGAGTTCATTCAGCCCCTTCCTTTCTAGAGCTAAAGAAACTCAGGTCCACAAAGGTGATGCTCCCAAGCCAATGTCACAGAGCTAATTAACAGCAGAGTCATACGTTGAGCTTCCAGCTCCCTAAACTGGAAGAGGGAAGGGGAGGAAGAACAGATGATGAGCAAGACCAAAGTGAGGTTAGGTTGAATCACTTCATGGCAAGAGCAGGAAATGAGAAAGTAACACTTTTAAAGCTGATGTTCCCCTCCTACCAGTCCTTATGCAGAGCATCTCCTCACTGATGAGGATGTAGTGTATGTAGTTCAGGGTTTGTCAAAGTGTGCATGAGGGCTTCCCTGGTGGCGCAGTGGTTGGGAGTCCGCCTGCTGATGCAGGGGATGCAGGTTCGTGCCCCGGTCCAGGAAGATCCCACATGCCGTGGAGCGGCTGGGCCCGTGAGCCATGGCCGCTGAGCCTGCGCGTCCGGAGCCTGTGCTCCGCAACGGGAGAGGCCACAACAGTGAGATGCCCGCGTACCGCAAAAAAAAAAAAAAAAAAGAATAAAGTTTATATTCTGCTTGCAGTACACAAGTCAAAAAACTATGTCAGCAGCAATAAAAAAAAATGGGTTAAAACAACAACAAAAACCCTCTCATGTACAGTAGTAAGAACAAACTTTGAAGTCAGGGACCTGAATTCAAACCCTGCTCCACCATTTACTAGTTATATCCAAGTTACTTAACCTCCCCAAGGAGCACTGTTACGGAGTTTGCTGAAATCTAATCCCCAGTGTAATGGTATTAACAGGTGGGGCCTCTGGAAGGTAATTAGGTCCTGAGGGCGCCCTTATAAGAAGAGGCCAGAGAGTGAGTTCACTCTCTCTGCGGTCCACCATGTGAGGCCACGATGAGAAGCTGGTAATATGCACCCCAGAAAAGGGTTTTCGTCAGAACCCAACCATGCAGGTACCCTGGTCTCAGACTTCCAGACTCCAGATGGGCAAGAAATAAATTTTTGTCGTTCATAAGCTACTCAGTCCATAATACTTCATTACAGCAGCCTGAACTAAGACAAGCACATAACTTTCTCATCTGTAAAACGGAGCTGTACCTACACCTCACAATTTATTATAAGGAATAGTTACACTATTTACAGATGTCATTTCACTTCTATTTCCTTATTTAGGCTGCTGGGTCAATAATTTACATTATTGAAAACCAGATGTGCTAAGAACCACATCACTGACTTACACTCTCCTCCGTGTTTGACCCAGAGGTGACCAACCAAAACAGCATCACAACTGAGACTGATGGCAGCCAGTCTCACCTCCCATAGCATCTCCATCTGCTTTTAAAGCCACAAGTCTGTAGAGCTTATTCCAATAGACAGTGTTCATCATCAGGCCATGAGCCATCAAGGGAATACTCAATTCTGCTTAGAACACTGTGTAAGAAGGCAGGGAAATATATATGGGCTATAAGCAGGTTTCCTTCAAAGGAAAATAACATTTTAGCATGTAAAGAATTAACATACAACCTGGGAAATCAAATAATATGTAACTGCACGTTCCCACAGTAGATGAAAAATTCTGGGATCTCTGTATGTAATCTAGTTTAGGGAAGAAGAAATTTATTCATTCAACAACCAATTCAAACATTTGTTGAACAAATGATAAATGAAAGGGCAAAAGCACCAGTCCAGAAGGTGGAATGTTTATTACAGAGGAGCATAAGAGGAATGCTATTGGGACCTTAGTCTCAGAATTAATAAAAGATTCACGGTCAGTGATAATTAAATTTATAATAAGTATGTAAAAGAATGAAAGATGAACATATCTAAGCAGATATGGGGTTTCCATTAAATATTCAATATTGATTAAGTCATCCTTACTTAGTACCTTTTCCTCTAGCCATATGCAAACTACCAGCAGCCACTGGAGGGTCTACCTCCAAAGTGCTTGTTGAACCTGTGCACCCCTCTGCCACCATCTGGACCATGTCACTACAGTCCCTCATAGGGACAAGTCTGATAGCCTCCTAACCAGTCTCCCTCAAAGCAGAGTGAAGCTTTGAAAACATATCAAATTATATCATGCCCCAGGTTAACACTTATCAAAGCCTTCCCTTTGTGCTTGGAATAACAAGCAAATCCCTTCTCATGGGCCCATGACCCTCATGTCCTGGCCTCTACCTTCCTCTTTAGCATCATCTACCACTCACCAGCCAAGGTGTGGTCCCAGAATCAGCAGCATCAACATTACCTGAGACCTTTTTAGAAAATCAGATTCTCAGACCTCATTTCCTATCTGCTGAATCACAGATTCTGGGTTTGAGGCCCAGAAAGCTGTGTTTTGACAAGTCCTCCAATGATTCAGAAAAACAGGATTTGAGAACCACTGCTCTAGATTCATTAGCCTTCTTTCTATTGTCAGAAAACTCCAAGTTCTTTTCCATCTCAGGGGCTTTGCATTTTACTGTAGTGCTGCCTAGAATGTGCCTACCCCAGATCACTGCCTTGATCACCCCTTCCCCATGGACGTGTAAAAACTGCATCTGACCCTAGTTGCTCTCTATCATATCACACTATTTACTTCCATCCTAACACTTAGCCCAGTCTGATTTTGTCTCATTTGCTTCATGTGTTGATTTTCTGTCTATGCACTAAAATATAACTGCCTTGAGAGCAAGGAACTTGTCCGTCTAATCAATCCCTGGGACCCCAATGGGTTAAACACAATAGTTGCTTAACAGCTACTAAAATAAGTTAATAAATAAACCCAATATAAACTCACTTAACATAAAGTTAGAACAATAACAGTGATAAAGACTCAATCCTGGCTTACAACAACAATGATCCAAATTGCCTGCTTACTATGGGCCAGTCCTTGGGTTGAATCTTTTCTGGTATTTTCCCCTTTAATTCTCCCTAGAGCTCAGTGAGGTGGAATCATCATCATCCCCACTTTAGAGATGAAGACATTGAGATGTAGAGAAGTTAATTCAACTACCTGAGACTACAAAGCTGGTATTTACAGAGCCAGGGTTCAAACCCAGCCTGCCCTATTCCAAAAGTTCATACTCTTAACCACCACATGACCCTGCCTGGATATCTTCAACATGGGTTGCAGCCTTCTCTCTGTGGCGATGCCCCAAGTCTGATCTCCTACAGATGGAAGCTGGGCACAGGAGTAGCCAATTCTGCCCTCCGAACCTCATGAAATTATTAGGTTAACTGATGGGCACTTAGAGAATGTACGTTCCAGAAGACTCTTAAATTGAGTACAGATGTTTGGAAGATGAGTGTCAAATTAGGAAGCAGTAAGCTGACATTCAGGCAGACCAAATTGGTCTTTTTGGGAAGCTGGGTCAGAATGAAAGATGTGTGTGCTTGCTAAGAAGGCCAGGTGATTCAGAGCAGAGGATGAGCCAGAGTAAGACATCTAAACCCTGGGCTGAAGGACTGAGCTAAACACTTTCAGATGAGGTGGAAGGACGGTGGATTACCCATATTTGCAGGCTTTGCTTTGAGATCTCCATGTGAAAATTCCTAGAAAAATACATAATTATTACTCCAAGTCCTAGACAAGGAGAAACAGAAGCAGCAGGATTATCTGGACCCAAGTATGGTTATTTTGCTACAGGTCAACAGCTAGAGCAGATGCTGGTCTCCATCTTCTTGACAGGTGACAGATAGGACCAACCTTCTCAAACCATAAGACCTCAAAATACTCATCTTACCCTGACAGTAGGGGAGAAATAACATATAAATCACCATGGGGAGATAGAGGCCTACGTAAATGTTCTAGGAAAGAGCTCCTTTAGCAAAAAGTAGCCTTCTTCACACTTGCTCAGACTTCAGGAAGGAGGTACCCTGTGGCTGTCAGTTCTCCTCTGCTCTGCAAATGATGAGCATTCCAGACAGGTGATGGCTTCTTCTAGCAATTCAATCTAGCATTCTGCTGGTACCCCAGCACAAAGCTGTGTAGATCCACTTCATCACAAGGTTTCAGGTGAGTCACAAATAAAAAGTGAGTCCGTAAGTATCAGGGATTAAGATTTCAGGAAGTCATTATTTTTTAGAAATAATATTTAATTTTAAGAAATATAGAAATTAAAGCTTTATCCTATACAGAATGATTTAAATTATGGCTTAATTTCCACCTACTAATATAATTATGAAGACTAATCTTGATAAAAGTACTTTGAATTTGCCTAACACCTCCTAACTGATGAATTCCAAGGGCTTCAGTAAATCCTGGGTAGCAGGATTACCAATTTTTTTCTATATTTTATAAGATCTTTGGTTTACTACTCTAGGAAATGAGCCACAAACTGGTTTCACCTTCTTGATCAAAAACACATTTATACCTATGACCAACCCACTTCCTGACTAAACTCAGTGGCTTAAAACAACACAAATCATATATTGCAGTTCTGGAGGTCAGAAGTCTAAAATGGGTTTCACTGGGCTAAAAACAAGACATCAGCAGTGTTGAGTTCCTTCTGGTGGCTCTATTTCATTGCCTTTTCTATCTTCTAGAGACTGTCTGCGTTCCATGGCTTATGGCCCCTTCCTTCCTCTTAAAGCCAGCCAGTGTGGCATTTTCAGTCTCTCTTGATCTCTGGCACTCCTGCCCCCCTCTTATGAGTAGCCTTACAACTACATTGGGCTCACCTGGATAATCCAGAATAATCTTCCCAGCTCAAGATACTTAACTTAATCACACCTACAAAGTCCTTTTTGCCACCAAAGGTAACATATTCACAGATTTCAAGGGTTAGGATATAGACAACTTTAGTTGGGGGGGGGCGGAGGGGGGGGGTCATTATTCTACCTGCCACTTGACCCTTAAGACTTTAATTCTTAAAGTCTTTTCTCCTACTCTATAAAAACACTAAATGCCCAAAATACTGAGTTTTAAGTTATTTTTGCAACTATACACCACCTTGTCCGCATCTAGCATCTCAGCCCTATAATAGAAAGTTATGTTAGACTACAGCCAAGACTATTGGCATTGTAATATCAACTGTGTAAAAGTATAGCAAAAAATTTTTAAATCTTAAGTTCTGCTTTTGTGCATTCATATACTTATGAATTTATAGATAATTGAGATTTGGTAGACCAAGTTCTAAGTAAATTTAACATTATAGCATATCACTTGTCTTCAGCCCATTTCATATATTTTAATTATAAAAGTCTTTGCTAACAAAAAAATCTTTGCTCAAATGTTCCAACAGATCCATCAGTCTAAATCAAGTTTTCTCTCTGGATTTTGATCAATAAAATTTTCACTCAAGAATAAAGACCTTACAAACCATGATCTACAGTTTACCCCACTACCTCCAATGACAAAATTTTAATCACTGCTTTAGTTTTAAAACTTATGTCTGCCTACAAGCACTTTTTCTAGACAGCCATGCCTACTTTCTTAGCTTAAGGAGATGATACTTATATAGCAATACATACAGTTGTATGTGTCAAAACACATAAAAGAAAAGAGGAGATAACTGGGAAAGTGTTACCTGCATATATTATATCTTTTCATGATATTGAAGCAATTTAGAAAGTGTTCTATCTGAAAGTTAAATATGAGATAGAAAAAAGAAAGTTCCATATCTTACAGATGAACTTGATGCCTGGCAAGTGGGAATAGAACATTTTCTGAGCACAGTTCACGTGTGAGACTGTGTTCCAAGTGCTCTGCTCAAACAGCCATTCTCCAATCTATCATAGCATTCGTCAGTGCCTTAAAAATAGCCGATTAGATTACCTTAGATAACCCTCTTCTAAGCTGCACAACACAATTCATTCACTATCGGGTCTGATGTTCTACCTGAGGTGCAGAGTAGAGCATTGTTCTTTCCATGTGCAAACATCCAAACAGAGTTATGTGGAGATTAAGCGTCTCTGCCAAGGAACCAAAGGCAACCCAGGGAAGGGCTCTCAACTTGCCCCCAGATCTGGCAGCCATTTAGTCAGAGGCGGCTGCCAGCAGAAGCCACAGTGAGGTTCCTGCTGTTCAGACATTTCTCTCAACAAGCACATCAGTATGAATTCAAAAGAATGAAAAACAGTTCTCTATGATATTCATCTGATTGTCAGATACAAACCAGGAATTTAATGTCAACCTCTCTTTTCAGCTAGGCATAACAGTCCACTCTCGGTAGCCTATATAAAAGAAGGTGAAAGGGCTTCCCTGGTGGCGCAGTGGTTGGGAGTCCGCCTGCCAATGCAGGGGACCAGTGAGAGGCCCTCGTACCGAAAAAAAAAAAAAAAAAAGGTGAAAGGATAAAGATAAACAAAATTCAAAAAACTGAGAATACTTAATTGGAACCAATAGGTGTAACAACTTCCTGTCATTAAACATATTATTATAGAAGGTTCTATGCTTCTTTTCTTTTTCTTGCATACAGGCAGAAGTCAATGGGTCCCTCTTAGTTTGGAAAATTCTTAGTGACAAGCCAAAACCAATAGATTTTGAAAGGGGCCTGTGAATAACACACACACACACAAATTGCCTAATTGGAGTCAAGATCCAACTCACTATAATAATTGTTGAATCTAGGTGGTAGGTGTAAGGGTGTTCATTACATTACTCTTTTCACTTTCCTTTATGTTTGGAAAAAATTCAAAATCAAAAGTTGGAAATAAAAGAGTAAAATAGAAAAAGAAATAATTCATAAGAAATTTTTTGAAACATGAACTTTGAGAAATTTGCATAAATTTGGGGCATATTCAGACAAACCAGTTACTTCGTCTCTCCATGTATAGCCCCATCCCCCCAAAATTTTTACATACAATCTACCACGTGAGAAACTGGAAATCCGCATTGCTTCATACCTCTCCTGAATGACAAAACGTGACTGGCACAGGGTTAAATTCTTTACAGAAATTTCCTTTTGCAGGTCATGTCATACTGACATGTACTAGAACAGCAATTAAAATATTCTAAGCCCATCCCCCTCTTCATGTAACTGTCCTTGTCACACCCTTTAAGTCAGAGTACAAATTGCCCCGGGGCTAAGCAATGACAGAAACATCTCCCAATTGCTCCTCATTACACAGACTCAGAGATAGGGATGATGAACATTCTAATGCCTGCACACTCGTGAACTCATATTTCCCAAAACAATGAATGATCAAAAAGTCTCATGAAAGCTTCTGTGAAAGAGGAAGGAAATAAGACAGGAATGGGGTTGGGGAGGAATAACCTAGGAGGGACATACAAAAAGAGCCTTTACTTAAGACCAGTTGATGGATGACTCCTTAACACACACAGAAAATCTGGCACAAAAGCAAATGCACTGAAATGTGAATTCCCTTTACTATCACAGCTGATAACCCAAAACATTTTGTCATTATTAGAAAGTGAAACAAGTGCTCCTGAAAAAGTGAAATGAGAATCAAAAAGTGCCATGGTTGGAACTTCCCTGGCAGTCCAGTGGTTAAGACTTTGCCTTCCAATGCAGGGTGTGTGGGTTCGATCCCTGGTCAGGGAACTAAGATCCCACATGCCTCGGGGCCAAAAACCCAAAACATAAAATAGAAGCAATATTTTAACAAATTCAATAAAAGACTTTAAAAATGGTCCACATCAAAAAAATCTTTAAAAAAAAAGTGCCATAGTTTACAGGGAAGAACACTGCTACTGCTACCCAGAACTTACACATCCCAAAGTGTGATGCAAATGCCTATTTATCCTTTTCACTAAACATGAGAGTTAATGTAAACACTAGGAAACCCTGGGATTTATAATTCCAACACCTTACAAATTTTGCTTGTAAAACCAACTAAGCAGGAAAAACAAAAGAGTAACTCTTGGCAAAGGTGCCAAGAACCTCTGAGTTACTCCAGGTGGCAAACTTCATTCTCCACACACCTCACGCCCTGACCTCTTCCTTCTCTCCCACCTCATCTCTCAGGTACACTGCCATCCCTTGTATTCCAGCATTTCTTTTCCACTTTTGTCTTTCTATTTTTGCCTGCTCCTTTTAGGCAACCTGCAGCCACAAGCACACGGCCATCCCAGCTGGCTACAGTCAGTTCTAAAGAAATAACACTGGCAGGAATTAGTGACCAAACCATACAGAAAGTCATTTTAGAACTTAGTGACCAAACTACATAGAATGAGTGACCGGACTATATAGGACATTGTAAAGAAAGAATAAGAAGAGTCCTGCTTATCCTTTGTAAACTAACCTTCAACAAGCAGATGAATCTCCAGTAAGTGGCCAACCCAACCAAATGTAGGTGAAGAAGTATTCAGGGCATACACAAGGCTTTAAAAACTAAGTTACCTGAAACCCTCTGTAAAAACATTAACTGAGGATTACCAACTTTTGAAAGGCAGTATTTGTCTTAGAAAGACCAGTGACTTTGGAATAGACAGATCTGGGGCACCACCCAGCTGGGAAACCTTGGGCAAACCTTTCTGAGCTTTGTTGTTTTATCTGTAGTAAGGAGATAACACCTATAGAACAAAGCAAGAGGAATAGGAGAGTATCCATAAGAGGACCCCCGGTATACATTCATTAAAATAAACAATACACACGTGGGTTGTGGGTTAGTGAACACCAGGCATTGTGACAGTGTTTTGCATGTGTTGTCAGCCAAACTTTAAGACAACCTGATCAGATGAAGCTTTAGACTACTCCTCCCTGGGAGAGGTCAGAGTCATTGTCAACACCAGTGGGTCCCAAATTTGACTTCATGTTTGAATTACCTTAAACAATCCCGATGCCTGAGCTTCTTATTTAAGCCTTCTGGGGTGAGGCCTGGGCACTGAGGATCTCACACACTCCCTAGGTGATCCTGGTGTGCAGCCAAGGGTGAGAATCACTGTTTTAGAAGCACTTCCCCACCCCACCACCACCTTCTGCCTTGCTGTATCTCTGGGGCAATACTTTCACCCACAACGAGGAAAATGCATTTCTTCCACACAGTTGGGCTATTTCCCTCTCATATTATGGTGGCCCTTATCAATGAATGAATCATTCATGCATTTCTTCACTGGGAATTTGGAGAGAAATAAAATACACAGGAATACCTCTGAGATACTGCAGGTTTGGTTCTAGACCACTGCAATAAAGCAAATGTTACAATAAAGCAAGACTGAATTTTTTGGTTTTCCAGTGTATATAAAAGTTATGTTTACCCTATACTGTAGTCTGTTAAATGCACAGTAGCATTATGTCTAAAAAAACAATGTACATGCCTTAATCAAAATATACTTATTGCTAAAAAATGCTAACCATCATCTGGGCCTTCAGTGAGTTATAGTAGTAACATCAAAGATCACTGATCACAGATCACCGTACCAAATGTAAAAATAATGAAAAATGTGAAATATTTCGAGAATTACCAAAATGTGACAGAGACACAAAGTGAGCAAATGCTGTTGGAAAAATGGCGCTGATAGACTTGCTCAATGCAGGGTGGCCACGAACCTTCAATTTGTAAAAAACACATTATCTGGAAAGCACACTAAAACGAGGTATGCCTGTAGTCACCGCTACAGGAAATAACTCAAAGTCTAGAGTGTAAATATATGAGTAAGCCAACAGTAATCATCTGGAGTGTTTACTCATGCATTAAACAGATATATAATTTAATGCCTACTAAGTCTGTGGCCTAGTGCTAGACCCTGGAAACAGAGCAATGAACAACCCTGACACACAGCCTGACCTGATGGAGTTTCCAGTCAACTGATAAGAACTATAACCAAGGTAAGTTCTGGTTGCTATGGAAAAAAAAGAATGACCTCTGTCCAGGCTCTGTTTTCCAGAATCGTCCTTCCAGGCTGGAGACGCACTAAGCCTTCCAGCAGACACGCATGCAGGATGCAACACAGTGTGAGGGTGGGAAGGTGGAAAAGAGGAGAGGTCTAGCAAAGCTGTAAGTCAAATTGCAAATACTGAGTTATCAGCAAAGCCTTGAAAGTATCTTGCTCTCCCACACTCAGCCAGGGAATTCAGGAACGTCTGCATGAGGAGGAGAACTCTACACTGACTCTTCATGAAGAGACAGTGATGCTCAGGTTAGAAGATGGTGTGAGGATCCTAGGGAAAGAGGAAACAAGCACAACAACTTTGAGGCAACATCAGTGGCAAACTGCATCCAGACCATCTAGCCCTTTGCCTCTCCTTCTCTCTGGTACCATCTTTCACTTACTCTTAATCCTCGTTCCCTTTTGACTGTCTTTCCCCACGCCTTTATTTTCCTGTCTTTTTTTGCCTTATTCTTTGCTTGTTCCTTCTGGTCAGCCTTCAGCATCTTTAACGGACCCCACCTCACGTGTAGCCTCCACTGTACTCTCTCATCCTGGGTCATCATCCTGGAAGTCCACCAGGATTCATCAGCCCCCGCACTTGATTTAATGCTCTGGTGTCGTCGTCTTGAAATTCTTAATAATTTTTGAACAAGGGGCCCCATGTTTTCATTTTGCACTGGGTCGCACAAATTATGTAGCTGGTCCTGCCAAGAAGATTTAGGGATTCGCCAGTCTGGACAGAGAGTTCTGAGAAAAAATTCCTGAGAAAGGTCACTTCTGGTGCAATGATCTTTTAAAAATTGATTCAGTTTGGGGATTCTCTATAACCTCAGTTTATAAAAACACTGACTGATGAACTAAATGCTGACATAAATGGAATTTGTCATGAGGAATACCAACATTTTCTGTCTCAGAAATTCCAGTAAATCAACAAATTGCAATATGGAAGCCTCAGACAGGAAAGCCAGGAAGTTAACAAGACATCGTCCTTTGGAGCAGCTGTACATTAAAGTTTTTAGCCCAGGTTCATTCCTCAGCTCCTCTGAAAGAAAGATGATCCTTACTTCAAAATACTAGAGGAGAAATGTAGGGAAATGATAATTAAAAATCAACGCTTAGAGGAAAAGCACTGAGGGACTGCTGTTGAGAACCATCAAGCCATGAGTGTATAATATTTCTCTTCTGAGGAAAGATTTATCAGTCCAGGGAGAAGGGCTGAGAGAGTCAATCAGTACCATAACAGTCATGAAATAAAATACCACATCCTCACTGGGAAGGGAAGGGATGAGCTTCCCCATGATCCTCCTTCGCTCCACCAAAGCACTAAAAAGCAGGGGTCCCCAATCCCAGGGCTGTGGACCAGTACAGGTCCGGGGCCTGTTAGGAACTGGGCTGCACAGCAGGAGGTGAGTGGTGGGCGAGCGAGTGAAGCTTCATCTGCCGCTCCCCATCGCTGCCCGCCTCGTTCTCCACCTTGCTCCCCCCTCTCACCCCCGCTCCCCACTGCTCTCCCTCGCTCCCCCGCTCCCCATCTTTCCCCCTTGTTCCCCCTCGCTCCCCATCGCTCCCCCTGCTCCCCCTCGCTCCCCCTCGCTCCCCCCGCTCCCCCTCGCTCCCCATCGCTCCCCCCCACTCCCCCTCTCTCCCCCTCACTCTCCATCACTCCCCATCGCCCCCCCGCTCCCCCTCGGTCCCCCTCTCTCCCCCTCGGTCCCCCTCTCTCCCCATTGCTCCCCCCACTCCCCCTCTCTCCCCCTTGCTCCCCTCCACTCCCCCTCGCTCTCCCTCTCTCCCCATTGCTCCCCTCCACTCCCCCTCGCTCCCCATCACTCCCCCTCGCTCCCCATCGCTCCCTCCCACTCCCCCTCTCTCCCCCTCGCTCTCCATCACTCCCCATCACCCCCCTCGCTCCCCCTCGCTCCCCCCCACCCCGCTCCCCCTCGCTCACATTACCACCTGAACCAACCCCCACAACCCCATTGGTGGAAAAATTGCCTTCCACGAAACTGGTCCCTGGTGACAAAAAGGTTGGGGACCACTGCACTGAAGGGTCTTAGGTCACATTTTTTAAATAGCAGTGTTGTTTATATAATCAGATAAATCAAATTTATAATTGAACCCAGAGAAATGGTTTCTCAGAAAACAAGAATTCTTATCTCCAAGAGAAAAGAGTTTTGAACTTCAATTCAGAAAACAAAACAAAGTAACGTAAAATAAAATAAAATATAAAATAAACTCAAATTCTTGCACTGTGCTTTCCTTTAGTGCCTCATTTGTGTAACAGGTAGAACAACACTGGCCAACTCCCCTCACAGTACGGAGTCCTAAGAGCCAAATAAAAAGTTCATTTATATGAAGGTGTTTCTGAATTAAGCTGGGTGAATAGTCGCTAATGCAAAGTGTTGCTCTTCCTACCTGGGACAGCTCCCTTTCTTCCCTATAAATCAAGACATCCTAAGACACGCTTTTCCTCACTCAGACTAAGCCTGTCAGCCCCTGCCTGCCCCTGCCCTGCCCCAGCTACAGATGCTGCCCAGGATCTCCCTCTTCACCAGCAGGACAGCTTTGGAGTTAGGGCACCTGCACTAGACCCCCAAACTGGCATAAGCAGAGTGTGACCCCAGCCAAGCCCAGACATGTCCTCTACCAGTGGCCCTCTCTGACCCCTACAATGCACACACTGTTCTGGCTTCCTGGTTTCCTGAAATGAGGGTTCATTCTTCCGATTTCAATTTGGATGTTGGTTACAAAGTCACTTCTTTTTTTTTAAAAAAAGAGAAAACTTCAGAGCCTTAATACAGAAATACAGAAGTCCATGAGTACCCAAAAGTTATCTAAGTCCTACAATTTAGCAAACAAGAGATACTTATTTTGCAAACATTTTCTTTTCAACTTTCCCAGGCATTTGAGCACAGGCTCTTAAGTCATAGCTAAGAATTACTTCCCAAATAAGTTCCATATGTTATAACTCTCATTCCTGGTCTTTTCCAAAGTCAGACCAGGTCATAAACTATGGGCTAGTTTACCACATACAGTGTCACTTCTTCCAAGAAGTCTTCCCTAATACACGTGTGCAGCGCACGTGTGCACGCACGCACACACACTCCTGACGTAATGGCATCCCTGCATTCTTCCACACCACTCTGCCTTCAACCGTACCATAGCACTTGGAGCAGTATAGCATAACAGTATCCTCCAGGTGGTGTTTTTCTCCCCCTCACCAGACTGGGAGCTCCTGGAAGGCAGGACCTGTGTTTATTTTATTTTGGGGAGGTGTTCACTTGGCACAGCGCCTGGCAAGAGTAGATGTTCAGTAAATGTTTAAAAAGTGGCAAAGAAGAGAAGTAGGTGAAAGAGGTATGGTGGATTGAATAGGGTCCGGCAAATTCATGCTGACATGGAAACCCAGAGCGTGATTGTTAGCTTCCTAGGACCACATAACAAATAACCACAAACTCGGCGATTTAAAACAGCAGAAATTTATTCTCTCACAATTCTGGACTCCAGAATGCCAAAATCAAGGTTTTGGCAGGGCCATGCTCTCTCTGCAGACTTGAGAAGAATCCTTCCTTTTCCCTTCCTAGCTTCTAGTAGCCCCCAACAATCCTTCATGTTCCTTGGCTTGTGGCTGCATTATTCCAATCTCTTCCTCCTACTTCACATGCCTTCTTCTCTCTGGGTCCTCTGCCCTTCTTATAAAGATACCAGTCACCGGATTTAGGTCCACACTAATCCAGTATGACCTCATGTTAATTTAACTAATTACATGTGCAAAGACTCTATTTCCAAATAAAGGCACATCCTGAGGTTCCAGGTGGACATGACTTTTGGGGGGACATTATTCAACCCATTACAGTGATCTTATTTGGAAACAGGTCCTTACAGATGTAATTAGTTAAGGATTAAGGTGAGAGCGTACTGGAATAGGGTTTCCCCTAAATCTGATGACTGCTGTCCCTTTAAGAAGATGACAGAACACAGAGTGAAGATTGAGACAGAGATTGGGGCCATGCAGCCCCCAAACCAAGAGACGTGGAGTCACCAGAAGCTGGAAGAGTCAAGGAAAGATTCTTCCCTAGAGTCATCAGAAGGAGCATGGCCCACTAACACCTTGATTCTGGACTTCCAGCCAACAGAACTGTGAGGGAATAAATTCCTATTGTTTGAAACCACCAAGTTTGTGGCAATTTGTTGCAGCAGCCCTAGGAACTAACTGGGAGGATGAAAGGTTGATGAAGATTAATTATTGCAACACTTACTGGAGCTTCCATTTTCCAAAAGAAAAATGGAAGGGAGGGAGGAAGGGAGGAAGGGAGGAAGGGAGGAAGGAAGGAAGGAAGGAAGGAAAGAGGGAAGGGGAAATACATCTGTTTCAAGACAAAAATCCAAACTTACATAATTTAATATCAACACTGATTAAGTCAGAGGAATATAAGAGTCAGAACGATTTAAATTTCATTGAATCTGTGCCTTAAACAGCTGAGTGGAAAAAAGCATTCTTGGATGGACTAGGATTAAGCTACTATTTTCTTTCTTTATTTATTCATTCATGTATTTATTTATTTAGTGGAGTGTGTTTTTAAAAAGGGACCTTTAAACTGTTTATCAGGAAATCCCTGCTAAAGAAACAACCAGCTCTTAATGCACTAAGGATTCTTGAGGAGACTAAGAAAAGTAAACAAAGAGATGTGCAATTGAAAGCATTTATTCCCAGTGGCGCTGAGGAACCAGGACAGGGTGGGTCCACCCAGCTGAGCTCATCTTGCATCCATCTCACTCTTTCAGAATGTCTCTAAGCTAAATCCTTCCTCAATCCCTTCTCAGGAGCACTGGAAGCTACTACAGAGATCTGGAACTTCTTATATTGCCTAAAGAGAAAACCACACCCGGCCTAAAAGAAAAAAATGAGCTTTGAAACCAAGAAAATGTCTCCAGCTACAGTTTCCTTGCAGGGCTTTGTTCTCTCAGTCTCATCTCTGCAAAGTACCAGGATGAAATGAAGGGGAAGGGTCCTGGATAACAAAATATCCCCTTCCCTAATAAAACTAACTTATTGAAGCATAATTACAATTTTTCCCCTGGAGAACCATGTTATAGCTTCATTAGCATACAAAGTAGACTTAAAAGAGGTTATTTCTGGTAGCTTCGGTAATAAAATCTCTTTGAAAGATGCCCAATATGGAGCTATTTTTCTGAGTTCTCTGATGTAAACAGTTCTATAATGAACTTTCAGTTTAAAGCTGGAATCCGTAGAAAATACTATGTATCTGTGCTGGTTATCCTCTGCCAGCTCCTATGGGGGTGACTCCCATGGCCTGTGCATCACTCTGGCCCTCCACTCCCTGTTGAGTTTCTGTTGGAGGCACCAGTAGAAGATCAGAGAGTGGAAAGAGAAGGAAGCTGGAGTACTTATGACATGACCTATCCCGAGATCACTATTGTTCCAACAGTGACAGGTGGAACTGTCACTGTTCACACAGCTCTGAGCTGTCTCCAGCCCTCCCCCTGCCCTATCAGGCCCAGACAGGGACAGCTTCCTGCTATTGCCAGTCCCTGGGGCCTTACCATTCCTTTTGGTTCTGTTAACTCTGCCCACATGTCTGTAAAGAGTACCTTCATTAAATGGCCCTGAGTTAAACCCTTAGATGTGCCACTGGTTTCCAGCCAGAACCAGGACTGATAAGTAACAATACCAACATCTGTAAGTCTATTTTGAATATGTCCATGAAATTCAAATAAACAATCACAACAACTCATAAGATGACTGACTTCACCTTACCTGCCTTCTCTCCATTCCACCTTCACCTCTTGAAATTTTGCCCATGCTTCAAGAACCATCTTTTAACAAATTTTCTAACTGCATACAGTTTCTTCCACATTTGGGCCTCTATGTTTTTTAAAAATTGTATTATTTTGGACTCTACTTATGATATTTTTCCTCATTCTGCTTTATTTTCATTTGTATTCAGGTCAAATCCTCTTTCTCTGGCTATTAACTCCTTAAGATCAATGACAAAATAGTCCTAATTTTTATATCTCCTCCCATGTCAGTAACTAGTTCAGTGCCAGACACATACTCAATAAATGTGTGCTGTTGCTATAAGCTCTAGCCAGGTGGGTACTGTCAATCATAAATAACCATGAAACCAAGAACATTTCCATAAACATGCATAGCAGGTTTTTATATATTACATACATACATTATATCTTCTATATCCACATACACACTGTACACTGAAATTTTCTTGTTAAATCAACTTTTCCTCTTCTATTTTGACATATATACATGTAGATAGATGATACAGATACAAATATAGATATAGGGATAGAGATAGAGATATAAAAAAGTTTCCACCTTTGGTCAAGTAGTTTTCCAAACACTTTATACATTCTTATACTTCAGTGTCTCTTCAGTGTCTCCTCAGTGTCTCTTCAGCGTTTCCAAGAGAAAATTTACTTTCTCCCTTTTTGCTTTAACGAGACCCCATTAATGTTGCTCATTACAGCCGTAGTTGGCCCCTGATGGGTGAACTGTCTTTGGTCTCTCTGGCTATGATAACTCTAGAGACCAGCTGTGTCTTTGTCTTTAGCCTTCTTCTGGGCAGGCACTTTGTCCATCACTTACTTATACAATCACAGTCAATTATTCTGTCTGAGCTTTGCTTTCCCCAACCAGAAAAAAGTGGGAATCATTTAGTCATTCACTGATTTGATTATTCAGTAACCGCTTATTGAGGGTTAGACACTGTGCGGGGCACAGGGAAGGGGTGGATCTGAAGCAGCCCCTCCGACAAGGAGTCTGCAGTCTGGTGGGGGCCCAGAGAAACAGAAAGACCACTACAGTGCGTGTGGTCTGGGAACAAGACGGGTGGTTAGTGCAGGGCCGTGTGGGAGCACACAGGAGGGTGTCTTCCAGTTGGCTGGTGGGCAGGGATGAGAGAGGACTTCCCAGAAGAAGGGGCCACTAAACCAAGTCCCTAATGCTAAGTAGAATTAGACAGATTAAAAAACACCCTCAGGGCTTCCCTGGTGGCGCAGTGGTTGAGACTCCACCTGCCGATGCAGGGGACGTGGGTTTGTGCCCCAGTCCGGTCCAGGAAGATCCCACATGCTGCGGAGCGGCTGGGCCCGTGAGCCTTGGCCACTGAGCCTGTGCATCCGGAGCCTGTGGTCCACAACGGGAGAGGCCGCGTACAGCAAAAAAAAAAAAAAAAAAAACCCTCAATATCTGGTTGATTTTGAGAATTATGGAAACAATATCAGTCACAGTGGCAATAGCCAAAAGATGCTCTCCTCAACTGAAATTAATACAACTTTACTTGAATTCTATATGTGTAAAGAGAAATTTTCTGCTTTTCTGAGTCTGACTACTGAACTTAATTCAGCTTCAAAATTAAATTGTTCCTCTACTGGAGATTCCCTTAGAGCAGCAAGATGTAGGGGAAAAATTCATTTAAATGAAAAGTACACTTAAAAGTTCAATACATCATTGTGATCTTACTATTTATTTCATGTTTAAACCACAAGAATTTTCTTCTCATATCAGGGAGCCTCCTACATGACTTTTACCAGTAACTCTGAGCTGCCTCCATCCTGGCTCCTAGAGTCCTCACACATGACCACAAAAGAGGGTGATGGACACTGAAGAAGATAGTTCTCTTTTTTTTCTAATAAATTTAACTCAATTAATGCTATGTATAGCCAACTAACAAATTTTCAAAGTTTATTACATATATATGTTTGAATATCTATTACATATTCAAAGTTTATTTGTAAGTTGTTTAATTGGAATGTGCCACGCATTTTCTTATAGAAATGATATTTAATAGTGCTGAGGTTTCCAGGCTAGCCCTCAAAAGTCTATTACGCTAATCTGCAAAAATACTGAAATGCTATGCTGTACATCTGAAAATAATATAATAGTGTAAATCAACTATACTTCAATTTTTAAAAAAATAAGTCTGTTATACTATAGCATCTGGTCACCAAATCAAACACCTCCATGGAGAAAATACAGAAAATGGTCAAATTCAGAGGCTTTGAGCCCTGGTTCTGGCAAAGTAAATAACGTTAGGGTGTCGGAGGCAAAAATTGGAAATGGGTAGTGGGTACAGAGTTAAATGAGGTCTCCACGGCTCTTGTCTTGATTCTGACCAGGGTCGGAATCTCAGATTTATCAGTAACTAACTTTGTGGCCATTGACAAATTACATTCTCTGTGCCTTTATATCTGTACCGGCAAAATGGGAATAGCTATGAGGACTAAGTAAGGTAACACATGCACTACACCTCCACGATGCCTGACGCAGAGCAGCGCTCAGTACATACTGGCTCCCTTCCTTTCCTTCCTCTGCTTTCTGAGCCTGTCACCTGTCCTAGTGTACAGAGAAAATGACCTCCATTGTAGGACTGAAAAAAAAATTAAACGAAATGCATGCATATATGTGTTTATGTGCATATATATGTGTGTGCATGCATTATGTGCATATATACCTGTGTGTATGAAGTTAGTAAATATCAATACTAAGAACATGGTCCAGTGAATGGTAAGAACTCAGTAAATACTGGTTTATTTTTGCACCAGCTCGAAGCAATCTACCGAACAGCGCGCTTCCTTTACCACTGATACAGCCTGTAAATTCTTGCTCACCATTCTGCCCCTGAACCTCTGCAGTACGAATCACACTGTTTCTTCTAACAGTCACAAAGCCATTGTCATGGCTGGTAATATGTTATAGGGTTGCTCGTTGGTTGCAGATCTCTGGGTTAATCTGGAAAAGGGGTAGGGAGGCAGCCTGAAGACATCTATTTCCATGAGTTGATTTGCAAGGCCTGAAAAAGGCCCTGGAGTCAGGGGTGAGTATAAAGAGAATGACCTGTAAAGAGTATCTGTCCCCCAGTGGGCTCCCCACACACCAGGCATGAGCCCATTTGAGAGGAGGAATGTAGTCAGAGGCTGTAGGAGTATCTGCACAAGGATATCCAGGGTGTGAGAAAATGGAGAAGAGAAACCCCTCTCGTGTATGCATGGGACACCTGTGACTTCAGCTCAGTGACACCCGAGGGACCACAACACCACTGGACTATCACAGAGTTTGCACTTTTAGGAGAAACAGAAATCTACACCGGTCCAGGGAAAGCCGCTTTCCTAAAGAGGACACCAGCCACAGGGGCAAGGATGATTGAGGTAGTAGTACCTGGGGTTCCAAGCAATTTGGACATCAGGGAAGAAAGGGTTCACAGAGGAAAACCATGAAAGGACTTCTCAGGACCCCATCTGAGACACCCCTTGCAACTCCCAAACAACTGGGGAAGACTTTGTTGGGGAGCAGGGAGGTGGTAATACCTCCTCAGTAGCAGTGCCAGCCAGGAAAATTTGAATTCCCTCGATGTGATTCATTTTGCATCACAGGCTGGGAAGGTCTGAGGAGGGGTGCAGAGAGAAGGGCACATCCAAGAAGTCCAGCACCTTAAGTAAGGGGTGTCTGCAGCCATGCTCAGAGCCATTGGGGGAGCTCAGTTTCCATGGCTTGATAGCAGAACAGAGTAAGTGGTTACATTATAGCTGTGTAAATAACATAGTTTCTAAATATTATGGCACCAATATTAGTAAGCTTGACTTTTTTTTTTTTTTTTTTGCGGTACGCGGGCCTCTCACTGTTGTGGCCTCTCCCGTTGCGGAGCACAGGCTCCGGACGCGCAGGCTCAGCGGCCATGGCTCATGGGCCCAGCCGCTCCGCGGCCTGTGGGATCTTCCCGGACCGGGGCACGAACCCGTGTCCCCTGCATCGGCAGGCGGACTCTCAACCACTGCGCCACCAGGGAAGCCCTAAGCTTGACTTTTTTAAGCCAACATATGCTGAACCCTTATTGTTCACTGACACACAGAAATGACAGATAATGATGGCTTGTCCGGATCTTGGGAGAAAGACACTATATAAATATCAATTACAAACAGTTGAAGTTTTATTGTTTTCCATTCTACAGTGGCATTTCATACAGAACATAATGAAGTTTTGATCTCTAATCTTCACCCCATACAATCAGCAGCTATGTAGTGTATTGTCTATAATACTTAAACTCTGATTAGTTTATGCCAGTTGCTCTGGGAACATTTCTTACAAGGGATGGAGGTTCCTTAAAAAACTAAAAATAAAACTACCATATGACCCAGCAATCCCACTACTGGGCATATACCCTGAGAAAACCATAATTCAAAAAGAGTCATGTACCAAAATGTTCATTGCAGCTCTATTTACAATAGCCCAGAGATGGAAACAACCTAAGTGTCCATCACAGATGAATGGATAAAGAAGATGTGGCACACATATACAATGGAATATTACTCAGATATGAAAAGAAACGAAACTGAGTTATTTGTACTGAGGTGGATGGACCCAGAGTCTGTCATACAGAGTGAAGTAAGTCAGAAAGAGAAATACTGTATGCTAACACATATATATGGAATCCAAAAAAAGAGAAAATGGTCAGAAGAACCTAGGGGCAAGACGGGAATAAAGATGCAGACCTACCAGAGAATGGACTTGAGGACATGGCGAGGGAGAAGGGTAACCTGGGACAAAGTGAGAGAGTGGCATGGACATATATATACTACCAAACGTAAAATATATAGTTAGTGGGAAGCAGCCGCATAGCACAGGGAGATCAGCTCGGTGCTTTGTGACCACCTAGAGGGGTGGGATAGGGAGGGTGGGAGGAAGGGAGATGCAAGAGGGAAGAGATATAGGGACATATGTATATGTATAACTGATTCACTTTGTTATAAAGCAGAAACTGACACACCATTGTAAAGCAATTATCCTCTAACAAAGATGTTAAAAAAAAAAAACTATCATATGACCCAGCAATCCCACTACTGGGCATATACCCTGAGAAAACCATAATTCAAAAAGAGACATGTACCACAGTGTTCACTGCAGCACTATTTACAATAGCCAGGACATGGAAGCAACCTAAGTGTCCACTGACAGATGAATGGATAAAGAAGATGTGGCACATATATACAATGGAATATTACTCAGATATAAAAAGAAACGAAACTGAGTTATTTGTAGTGAGGTGGATGGACCTAGAGTCTGTCATACAGAGTGAAGTAAGTCAGAAAGAGAAAAACAAATACCATGTGCTAACACATATATATGGAATCTAAAAAATAATAATTATGCTTTTGGTGTCTTCCAATACTTGCCAATACATACTGGTTAATATTTAAGTGATTTCACACTGAGATACTATAAAACGATGTTGTGAATATGCCTCAGCTATGTCTGACAAATAGAGAAGAGCTGTGACCTTACTCTCTGTCTGAACTAGAACATGATCATTCGTGATCATTCAATATGAATGTTTAACCCAATAAATAATTGCTGTTTTCCAGGCTAATACTTGAGTTGGCTGATTTAAGGGTATTCTGGGGTATGCAAAGCATTCTAGCATACACAAAGGATCACAGTTTGAGCTAGAAATGAGGGGAGGAGGGCAAACGCAGAGTGCTGGAGGGCCTGGTTGGCAAGCATTCAGAACTGGAACTTGGGAAGAACAAGAAAGAGAAACATAGGGATGCTGGGCATATATTTTCAAATCTCCTAAGTGATCGACTAGAAATCAGGAGGATGAATGGATACCCTTTATAAGTCTATTTTTTTCCTATTACACAACATAATCATTTATAGATATAAAAGCTTTGGATATGGGCAATTGAAGGAAGAAATTTTGGAGGGAGAAGTCTCATAAAATCTTACAAAACTGTAGGAAATATTATTAAATAACAAATAATTTGCATGCCAACATATGCCAAAGATGTAATAGAGTAAAAAGTGAATAGAACAGAAAATGAGAAGGCTTGAGTCCTGGTGCTAAAGGTTGTAAGCTTAACAAGTCTTTTCACCTCCCTTAGTCTCTTTCCTTATCAGTAAAAAGAAAATGATGGACAAAAGTGATATCTTAAAAACAAACAAAACTAAAAAACTCTTTTGTGGCTGAACAAATGTAACAGTCCTGCATTTTCCCTTTTTGGACAATATTTATGTAAAAAAGCATACAACCCACTTCTCAATCGCCCTATGTAGACGACAGAATAAATCATTAACCTCCAAGGCAGAGAAACTAGAAAGTGGAAATTCCATGATGTTGCTGAATCACAGTTCGTGTCAGATACCCAAGTCCCCTTTTCCTGTATTTCTTCAATATCTCAAGTAGCAGCAAGTGCTTCAAGCCGGAGGAAGCAGGACACAAAGGCAAACAACAATCGCAATGTGCGGTAGAAAAGGCCAAATTCTCTGAGGCTCCGCCTCTAATTTCATTTTATGACCTTGAGTAAGCACCCAAATTTCCTTATGCCTTAGTTTTCTCATCTGGATATGTAATTAATATTATCTAAACTACCTTTGTCATCAAAAGAATAAATATTCTTAAAATATTCAAAATCAAAGCATTAAAGAACAGAACGCACGACTAGTTTTGAGAGCTAATGTGCTTAATGGAAACAGCACTGAACTTGGAATAAAATACTGATTTATAGCAGGTTTCTTGTCAATGAGCTGGATGACCTCCTGACCTCTCTCTCTCAGTTTTCTCATCTAATAAGGGCAAATTGTAAAATCTTCCCTGTCCACCCCAAGGTTGCCAAATTCAAATGAGATTATGAAATGCATGGCATTCTTTGAACTACAGCAGGCGATAAAAAGTGAGCTCTTGATAGCTCATCATAATTGGAAGGAACCTAATGACCATTTTCCCACTCTCCTTTAGCCATTCAGTTTCACAGGTCCAACAACTGGGCAACAGGGAACTTCAGGATCCTCAGAAAGTGAAAGAACATCTATGAACATCTATGAAAGTAAATTCAACCTAAGGTTCACAGCTTTATGCGAATCTAGGAAGAGTAACTGATTCTTGTCAGAATCTGTTCAGCCATCATTCTTTTTTTTTTTTTTTTTTTTTTTTTTTTGTGGTACGCGGGCTTCTCACTGTTGTGGCCTCTCCCGCTGCGGAGCACAGGCTCCGGACGCGCAGGCTCAGAGGCCATGGCTCATGGGACTAGCCGCTCCGCGGCATGTGGGATCTTCCTGGACGGGGGCACGAACCCATGTCCCCTGCATCGGCAGGCGGACTCTCAACCACTGCGCCACCAGGGAAGCCCTCAGCCATCATTCTTAACTGGTTTGTAAAACAGCAGCAGTAGAGGGGTTAGCAAATGCTTATTCACCAATGATTACAGCAAAATCCCTGGTCCCACTCAAACTGTAGCAAGAGCTAGTCTGTAATGATGTGGGTCTTCACCCATGGAACAAAAACCCACGTTGTCAGGACTGACTGGACCATGATAACGCTTTCAAGGAATGTTTTCCATCCTGTATCCTAAACAGGACCATCCTGGAGAGAAGCCCAAATAATCCTAGATGATCTTTGCTCATTTCATGGTTATTCTTGTTTCTAGATACTATTTTGGATATTTTTCCTTATTCAAAAAAGAAGCTTTTTCTTTCCCCTGAGTACCCCCTGTAATGCCTGTAATTACAGGTATACTTACTGAGCAAGGTCCTCCTAAAATTATAGTGAAAAGATAAGGGGAAGGAAGAGAGCCAGTGAGGCCCCTCTTGGTCGGAGGTCTATTTTGTAAAATACTTAACGGACAAGATAGTCCATTCTGCAACTTTTGAGGACCCAAAATACAAACTTACACACCCATCTGAAGCGACTCATTCTCCACCACACCTCCAATGCCCAGAAGCCCTGTTCTATAGTAGAGAATATTTCTTCAGCATTTTTCCAACTCTGCAACTAAATCTATTTAATAGTAAACCATTTTTAAAATTACAATGTAATTATCATATTGCATGCCTAATTTTGCACCAAAGGGTTTTTTTTTTTTTCCCTAACTCCCTTAGATTTTGGCATTGGAAAAATTGTTTGGCTCACAAGCTTCTTGGGAGCAAGAATTGATTATCTACTCAACTCTTAAATTCCCCAAAGAATCTCACAGAGTTGATATCTATACAGAGGGAGTGCTGCTTATAGCTGATAGGCCAACTGGTCTCCTAGCAGAAAGCACCAAATTTAAGAACCAAAACAAACAAACAAAAAGCATCAGTTCTAAATTGTCATCAGCATTCAGGCCAAACAAAGGCCTTCATGCTTGTTCATGTTCCTTGAGGTGCAGGTTGCCCGTGCAGAGGAAGGATCCTTGGCAATGGGTTTAGGTGCCAGAAAACATAGGTTTATTGGGCAGCCGGCATTGCCCCAAGAGGGAGAGCTGTTCAGCAGGAAGTTCACACTTTGTGCCAGCCTTCAGAACCATCTGCCGCTTTATGCTTCAGGACACACACACACACACACACACACACACACACACACACACACACTCCTCTACGCAATGACTGGGTATGAAACCCAAGCTGGAGAGAGAAGTTGGCAACATCAGATGTTGAACAATGAAGAACCACCATAATTACTACACGGACTTGTCCTTGCCTGGGAGGACAAGGACCTCACCTGCTCATGCTCCACTCCAGCTGCAGCCCCCAGGCTAGAGTAGTCATTTATAGCCTGAAAGACTTAAAGATCACCCAAGGTAATGTCCAAAACTAAATTTCAAGGTCATAGATCTACTGTAAAGTCTTCAAATACTCAGAAATTGCCTCTTTTAAACAGCTTTAATACGAGGGAGTTAGAGGAGTGAGAGGGAGTGTCCTCTGGATGGATGACCTTTAGCTACACTGTGTGGTTGGTCAGATCAGGTGACCAGAGAATAGGGTCAGTGAAACCAATGCCACACAAGACAGACAGATGTAAGCCATGGGCAGGAGACTCAGAGGGCATGTCCCACTAATAGTGTGTGTGCGTCCACATGGATATACTTGCGCACACGTTTGTGCGTGAAAGGACAAGATATAAAGCTATTGCTTAAATGGATCCAGTATCTCCCTATTTGTTGAACATTTTTAAGCTGATTTCCAAGATGAGTAAAGCTGTTTAAATGTTTGAAAAATACTATGATGATTTTATAATTTATACTTTAAGAAATAATTTGGAAGCTTAAGAGGCAAGTTAAAATAAGAGAAAAAGATCAATAGAAAATTCTAGATAGAAAGGGGGAGATAATAGTACCAGAAATCAGAGATGAGAATTGTTACAAGTGAGCACTCAACTTGGCTCTCCAGTGAAGCAAAAAGAAACTATGAGAAGTGAAATAACCCTCATGCTCTAATAAAAAGGAGCATCATCAGCTTATAGAAAGATCAGTCTTTCTGGCACAGAATTTAGGAGAAATTTACTGCATGAAAATGTAGAGAATGAATTGATAGGTTGACAAATATTAACAAAACATTAAATAACAACAAACAGTGCTGCATGAAGTAAAGTCAGCATAGAACTTTCGAGTATGGGTTTTGCAGTAGACAAACCTGAGCTCAAATTAGTAACTAGAACATTGGTCAAGCTACCTAAGCACATGAGACTTCTGATTCCTCATCTCTAAAATGGAGGTGATGGCACCTCCCTCTTTAGGTTGTCATGAGGATTAAATGAGATAACACAGGCAAAGGATCTTACATAGTACCTGAAGAGCAGGTGCACAAAATATTGGTTCCATCTCCCATCCCTTGTCCCCACTCACAATGGTTAGATTCAGGTCTTTGTATGAATGGGACAAAAGTCAGAGACCTAATGCCCTTGAAGACATTCCACTCAAAGTGTAGATATTACAACGGTCTAAATAAATTGTTAGACAGACTCAACAACAGAGAACCCAAAGAAATGGTGGCTGGTCTGTCTCTTAGATTGACAGTGGTCTCAACCACAATCAGGGAGTCATTGCAGGACTCACTGCCAGGTGGTGGGATTAACACCTTTTGGACTGTCTCACCCAGACAGTGGGCCATCCTCCCTCCACATAGAGGGCCGACTATAGGCATGATTACAGACAAAGCTAATTCTTTGTCTCAGAGAAAATATATATCGTAAACCAGTCAAATGCTTAGACAGTAATGAACTGGGATTCTAGAACTCTGTATCATAGATCTCTGCAGCAATAATTTGAACTTGGAATATTTAAGAATAAAGGCCACCTACTATAAAAAAATAAAAAATAAAATGCCCCTATATGGCTGCTAAAAAATATTTTAATAGCACTACCACCAGATGGGAAAATGGATGTACGCATATTAGACAGATGACTACTTAGCAATCCTCTACCATATGTTTGACTCTGTGCTAGGCCTTTGCATGTATATTATTTCAATTAATTCCAGCAACAGGAAAACAAATGTAATACACTGGATTATCATCATTAATCACACTTGTACACATCTAGGTACAACTATAAGATTATATCAGTGATTCACAAAAGAACTGTTAAACTAAATTAAAGAATGCTACAGGATTGTGTATATGGTCCATAATACAACTGAAGGGACGGAAGCAGAAAATGACCATTAGTAGCAAAATTATGGTAATTTAGTCATCATATACACTGTTTTGAGCATAATTAACAATTTGATTAACACATGGCTAAAAGTTCTTTAGCTAAAGGTGGAATTAACTGAAATTCATTTCCATAGGCAAATTCTGGGCCCTGGCAAATTTTCGAATATATGCACTTTTTCTCAAATGATGAAGGCAGGGCAACAGCACTAACCCAAAGCAACAGTTTAATTTTAGCAACTCTCTGTCGAAAAGCCAATGCACCAAGAAGGTTACAGCCAACGTTACTGTGCCACCTCCTAATGGCTGTGGTCAGAAACATCACGAATCATTTGCAAGTAAAGAAACATGAAGGAAATGTCAGGGTTCAGTAACAGAGGAACTGATATACTTGCAGCGTTTTCAGAAACTCTTTCCCACCCAGAATCAATCTCACCTCCCTAAAGACACAACCATTAATTCACTCAATATTTATGTTATGGTAGCTCACTGTGTGCCAGGTACTGTGCCAGGGGACAGAGTTACATTAGACACAGGCTTGGCTCTGCTAGAACTTACAGATATTCTCAGACCTAAGCACAAACTTCAGTGGCACAGTCCTAAGGAAGTAAAGGGCTTAGAATCAAAATGCAGGCACATTAATGTGCAAATATGCTCTTCATAAGGACACATCACTTGTTCAACATGCTCAAATTGCACTTGGGAAACTGACCCAACATAACTGATACACACTCTATGACAACTCCATCCAAACGCCCATCTCAGGGTCTGCACAGCTAGGTGTATGTGGGTTTGGCCAGGGGATCTGTGTAAAACACCCTCAGTAGAGCACAGCAGAACCCGGAAGAAGTGCCAGGAATCCCTGTGGTTCCCCAGCTCTTGGACCCTGAAGCCACTTCACAGGACAAGCCCCATGTGACACCGATAAATTATTAAATCTGTTGATTTCATGCAACGTCAGGAATGTGGAAGGAAAGGCACTCCCACATGGATGTAAAGACACCTTTGGGCAAGAACACAGATGAGGGCTTCCCTGGTGGCGCAGTGGTTAAGAATCCGCCTGCCAATGCAGGGGACACGGGTTCGAACCCTGGTCCAGGAAGATCCCACATGCCGCGGAGCAACTAAGCCCGTGTACCACAACTACTGAGCCTGTGCTCTAGAGCCCGCGAGCCACAACTACTGAGCCCATCTGCCACAACTACTGAAGCCTGTGTGCCTAGAGCCCATGCTCCACAACAAGAGAAGCCACCTTAATGAGAGGCCTGCACACCGCAACAAAGAGTGGCCCCCGCTCGCTGCAACTAAAAAGAAAGCCCGCGTGCAGCAATGAAGACCCAACGCGGCCAAAAATAAATAATAAATCTATTAAAAAAGAATACAGATGAACTCCATGTGACATGACAATTTTAAGCCATCACAGGTTTTGACACTTTTCCCTCTATAATTTCAAAATGATTGCAGTGAGACATGACTTTCAGTTTAGGTAAGGTAAGAACCCTCACACAGCCAACAGAAAGACTGGTCATGAAACAATTATTTACTGAGCATCAGCTATATGCCAGGAGCAGTGCCAAGCATGGCTGTTGCTTGGGGAGAGAAGAAGACTACAGTAGCGGTGAGTACATCAGGCACAAGGGCCTCTAGTACCCTAGGTGTATGTGCAGAGACAGCAAGTTAGAGGGGAAAGGAGATGAGAACCAGATGGAAAAAACCCAGTTCTGCCTCTTACTACTGCATGCCTTTGCCAAGTTGCTTTGCTCCCATTTCCTTATCTGTAAAAATGGAGATAACCACACCTATGTCAAGGTCATTGTGAGGGCCAAATGGTAGCAATTATGGCTGTTACATCAGACAGTTCATTGGACTGCCATAATTTGAGACCGGGCTTCACCACTGATTAAATGCGTGAACTTTCTGTGTCTCAACCTTCCTCATCTATAAAAATGAGGATGATAAGAGTCTCTCATAGGGCGGTAGTGAGGATTCAATGAGTAAATTCATGTAAAGAACTTAGTGTCTGGAATGTAGTGAGAACTTGGAACAATTCAGCTCTTACCACTGCTACACTCCCAGTGTTTTAAAAGGGAGCATGAAGGTGCAGGGGAAGGTTTTGAAGGAAGAGTAGGATTTCACCAGGGAAGGTTGGTGAGAGCCTGGGTCGGGGAGGAGTAGAAATGCAGAAAGGGGTCAGGGCGAACAGACCAGGTAAGTGGTCTGGGAGGCCTGGGGCCCAAGATGGCGGCCCTTTCCCTCTCAGGTCCCTGTCATCAGCTGCACTGTCCCATCCAATTCCCAAGCCAAGCCTGACCAGCACAGCACCCTCCCACCAGCCTCAGCCACCAGCCAGAGGGGTGGGAATTAGTGCTTTCCCCACAGAGCAGGTGCCTGAGATGAGCCCTGGACACACACTGCCCAGCAACACTCTCTCCACAACCACCCACTTGCCCATAGAGCCACATTCCACCTCCTTAGGTAAGCCGCCCCAGAACCAGAGTCCTTTCATGATGCCACTTAGTTCGAGCTCCAAGACCCCAGCCAGTTCTTAGGGGTTATGTTTACTCTTTCATATTTTTACGGTTACAGAATACATTCACATGATATGACTTTTTTAAACTACTGATTCCCCGAGAAAGAGAACTAATCACTATCAAAAGTAATGAGGTGGAGATTGACCTCTCTCCGTGTACGTGTGTGTGTGTGTGTGTGTGTGTGTGTAGTGAGACAGACAGAGGGAGAGACAGAGACAGAGGCAGAGACAGAAAGAAAGTGCATGGAGTATAAAAAGAAGATGTAGAATTGTACACAATATGGTTGCATCTGTGTGAAAGAATGGATATGAGTATATTGCCAGTACCTGAATGAGAGTTCTTGAAGGATACAAAAAAAGTTTACAATGAGTTTACTTTGGAGAGTAGGACTGAGAAATCTACAGTGAAAGAGATGAACTTTTCATTTAATGCACTTTTGTATCTTAATTTTATACTACACATGTGTCCTATTTTAAATTTTTAAATGATTTTAAAAAACAAACAAGAAATCTCACATCAGAAGTTGATTCTAATGCCTAAATAAAAGTACATTTTCCTGATACATAGTTAACTGTTGTTGGTAAATGGCAGCTGCCTGTTGCGCTACCATTATTATTTGTATAGAACTATTGCATAATTAATAAGTAAGGTATAATTATTTGGATGATAATTATGTGTAGAGTAATAACTGTGCTCAAGCTCAGTTATTGCATCAGATTCCCCCAGTGAGGCTGTGAGCTCCATGGGGACAGCTCCTGTCTGGACTGGCCTGTACTCGCACAGGATACACAGTGTCTCCCACACATGAGATCATCATCACAGACTAGCTGAGTGAACCAACACACAGGCATAAATGTCCTGCCCACAGCCCCTGGGTGAGGGAGCAAATTCATCCTTATGCCCATTATGCAGATGTGGAAACTGAGGTCCAGTGGAGTCACGTGAATGGCCAAAAGTCAAAAAGTTGGGAGAGAAGCTAAAGAAAAATCTAGGTCCCCAAGACTTCCAGGCAGAACTTTCTATCAGCAGTAGTGGGCACATTCAAACACAATAGATTGGACTCAGTGCTGGAGACTAATACTGAGAACCCACTGAGAACCACAGCTCGGACTACTAGAAAGTGAGCTTTCTAAAACAGACCAACAATGTCATTTCATTGCACACATATGTAGTTAAGATATTCCCCTGACACGAGCTGTATTAGTCAGGATTTTCCAGAGAAAAAGAACCAGTGGGATGTATACATACACACACACATAAAAGAAGATTTATCACGAGGAATTGGCTCATGCAATTACGGATGATCTGCTCTTCTCAAGCTGGAGACCCTGGAAGGCCGGTGGTGTAATTCAGTCCAAGTGTGAAGGCCTGAGAACCAGGGAAGCTGATGGCATAAATTTCAGTCCAAAGGCAGGAGAAGATAAGGTGAGATGTTCCAGCTCAAGTAGTGGGAAAGAATAAAGAGGCAAATTCCTCCTTCCTCCACCCTTTGTTCTATTCAGGTCCTCAATGGATTGGATGATGCCCACACACAATGGGGAAGGCGAGCTACTTTACTGAGTTTACCATGTCAAATGCTCATCTCATTTGGAAGCATCCTCACAGACACATCCAGAAACAATGTTTAATCTAGGCACTCCAGAGCCAGTCAGGCTGACGCACAAAATGAACCATCACATTGGTAAAGTCACATTAGAGGCACACACATATGATGGATTCCACACAGGAAGAGAGTAACCCGTACGTACGGGAAGGAAACAACCCCTTAGGATCCACAGAGAGCACTTCCAGGAGACTCCTGTCAACTAGCATGGAAGCAAGGGGTCCAGTGGTGCTGGGAGGCCACAGGTAACAAGAGTCACCTAGACGAATATAGGCTCTGCCTCATGAACCTGAACAAGTTACTGATCCTCTGTGCGCCTCAGTTTCCTCTTTTGCAAAATGAGGAAGATCCGGATACCTTCTCCATAGAAGATACTACAAGGATTAAATGAGATCATAGGTATAAAGTAATTAGAACAGCGCCTGACATAAAAAGCACTCAATGAATGTTAACTGTGTATTTATTGCTTCCATTATTATTAGAGATAAAAAGCCATAGGCAGGGCATAAATACCACACGCATATATACACACACACCCCACTCCAAGAAGAATTACTTGCCACTTCCTATGGTATTTTGCACAGACTTCTATCATACTACTTACCATAGATTTTCAAATTAGGTGTGTGCAGATCTGTCTCTCCTTTCTAGACTGAGTGTTTTTCTGAAACCAAAACAGATTTTCTTATTCAAATTTATATCCTCAGTGCTTAGTACTTGGAAAGTGCTCATATATGTTCGTTAAAAATGTCAAAATGGAGTGAAAATTTTTGAAACATTTAGACTCACACAGTGATGACTACAAGCAATATTCTGAGAACTGAAATTCACTTTCTTTTCATTTTGTTGATGTCTTTTTAGCTAGTTCACCATAAAAGCAATATCTATAAATAAAGCTAACTTGTACTCTGAGGTCCACTAATGTGCTACACCATCAGCCGTGTAGCTTCTCTTGACGTCCATTCAACTTCATTTCTGCAAAGTTGAAGCCAACACATTTGACCAAATGAATCCAGTCTGTCAAGGAGCCCAGCCTGCCACAAACCTACACAGAGATCCAATCTCTAGGTTCTCTCTAGAATGGGGAAGTGCAGACCCCCTTTAACAAGTGCAGTCACTGGAATCAGTTGGGAAGTGCAGTCGGCTTGCTGGGAAGAGGGAGGCACGTGTGGAAGAATTAACAATGGAAACTCTAACTCACTTCCAGGCACTATGGTAAAATTCTCTGGGTAATGACTTAGAAATCTCTGCCAAGTAGATTGTGAGACCGTGAGCTCCAAGACTGCATTAATAACAAACCTTATTCCATTTCTACATAGTCAATCATGCTTGTCCTCAGATGCAATTATGTCGTTCAAGATAAAAAAGTCCCAAGTACGACGCTTATTGTCTTGTGTAAGCCCCATCTATCATGGAGGCCAGACTCATTCCTTGCCTAAAGCCAGTATGTCTTTTGGATAAAGTACAAACTTTGGGAGTTAATAACTTCACTATATTACATGGCCCATCCATTATAACAACATGGCTATAGCTGGATTCAGCTACTGTATTTACTCCAGCCAACCTCATTTATAGAGGACACTTCGCGCCTAGTGAGGCAGTATAAGAATGGTTTGTAGGAGCCGTTCATTCATGCCCTAGTGTTTGCTGAGTGCCTACTATGTGTCCTACACTGTTCCAGGTGCTATGGCTACTGAAGAAAACAAAATAAAAAATTTTTTTTGTTCTTATGGAGTTTAACATTAGTGAGGAAAAAATAAATAAAATAAAACAAAAGCTATTTTCAGATAATGATGTATTGTTAAGAATCAGGAAGGCTTTTCTGATGAAGTGAAATATGGATGACAAGAAAGGGCCATCCATGCAAAGAACTGCCCTTTGCCCAGAATTTAACATGGCTATTCTGTTCATACTTCCGTGGAGCTTCTGTGGAGCTATTGTTCAGTTTGCCAGAAAGTCACAGCTAAGATGGATTGTGAACACTTGAACTCAATTCCAAGCACCAAAATCTCTGGATCCCTAGAGAGATCATGTCAGACCCTTAAGTGTAGTTTAGACATTTGGGGAAAGCCTCTGTTGTTTAAATGACCCCCAAGATACCTGAAAACAGATAGGAATCATATAACAAAATAGACTATTTTGAATTGTCACTACCTCGTTAAGGATAATATCCCTTCTCTAAACTTTACTTGGGCAGGAATGGGTTACAAAGGCCTGAAGAAGACAACCAAGGGGTCCACAGATGGAGTGAACACTGGCTGTATATTGGCCACCTGGTGTCCCCTTTCCCTGTCTTCTGGCAGTAGCTCACTCTTCCATCCCCCGTTCTCAGATCACCTGCTTTCAGAGGAACCCACTCCCAGCTCCAGGCAGGCATGCCTCACCCAGACCTGCCAGTGGGCATCCTGAATCCCCTCCCTTCCACAGGAACTGGCAAGCAACAGGTATGTGGCCCAAGCTTCTCCAGGCCACGTAAGTCCTGGGATTTGTGTAAGAGTTCCTACAGACAACTTTTTTTTCTGCTGGACTGAACCTGGAGGTATGTGAGGCCTCGTTGCAACAGGTAAGCCTGGCAGAGAACAGAGCCTCTGTGGAACAGGATGTGGGAAGATAGAGTGAGACACTGGGCCTAGATGCCTTCATCTGAGCACCTGGATCAAGCCACACATAAATCCAATAGGTTCTCAGACTCTCAAAATCATTGGTTAATTAACTATCTCTTTTTTTTCCTATTCTATTTGAAGATGGGGTTTTTTTTTTTTACTCACATGCCACAGAAAGAGTCCAAACACATATCATAGGTAAATTCCCCTTAATACCAAATTATTGAGAACTGAACACACCTCTCAATATAGCCAAAGAGTCATTTGTTATAAGAGAAAAATGAGGTCTCTTCTGATTTCTATTAATCAGTAATTCTTTATTTGGCACATATTACGTGTCCCTATTGGTGCCAGCTCCTACAGAGGTTGAAAATGTATACAATATTACTTCCCTGGCCTTAAAGTGTATATCCTATAATCTATCACAATTACTAACACTTTACCAATGCATAGAGCTTTCTAGGATATAGAGCACTTCTAAAACACTGAAGTGCAGGTGCAGAGAATCAGACTAGATTCATCCAAGTCCTTAGTTTATGAACTCTCACCACTGCCCCACACATGGGCCTTTTTACTGAGTCCCCACCAACGCCTTACTCTCCTCATCACACAGCACCTGCACACTGAACAAGGAAGTGGAGATTCTGAGAAATCACCCAAACCTCACAACTAGTGAGTTCCAGATCCAAAGTTTTAACTGTGTTCTCCCCACACCCCTCACTGGCCTGTCCATAAATGTATACAAGGAGTTCCTCCAATCACACCAGCAAGGAACTACATCAGACTGGCTGGTATATTTGAAAGGTGTGTAGTTCAGGACAGACACTTTACCACTAAGCATGGAGACAGAGTTTACGGGATTGCTTCTAGCCAATTGCTGATTTGGCATCTTTGAATGTGGTCATTTTAAAGAGATCTGCAGACACACTGAAATACTCAAGCCAGACTTGAATCAGATTTTCCCAGTGCAACAAGAGGAGATAGCTTAAAGTATTCATGAAGAAAACATTTTTTTCAAAAGTCACTTCTTTAAAATGTCATTACTGCCTTTGGTGGCATTTTCTTTTTGCAGATCAATATCACTATTACCACTTTCTTGGTTCCACTGGTCTGACTGAAACCAATCAGGCAGGAAAAGGTAAGGAGTTTCATTTATTTAATCTATAAATAAATTCACCTAAAAAAGGAATTTAAAAATTTTTACAGGTAATTGATTTCGACTTCTTTGCCTGAAATGACTCTTCTCTTGTTCTCCTGGCATGCTAAATTGGTGAAGCAGTTTCACTTTATAGGAAAGATGCTCTCAGAAGAATTAACATTCTCTGCCTTGGCTGATCAATTTAGAAAAATTGTCTTCTTCACCTTAAAATACAAAATCCTCTCCCACACTATACAAGTCAAGGGGGTGGAAGATATGAGTAAAAGAAAAGAAATGCCTCTACAGTAGTGGATGTTTACAGGGGAAATAAACCATGGCCTGGGTCCCAGATCCTTCAGACACCAGTAGATGGGTGTCCTGGTTCAGAAGCCCTGTGCTCCATTGCCAGGCCCATCACTTACAGTTGGTGCTGGCAGTACAGGAGATTGGTGACATTTTCCATAGGAGGATAAGCGCTCAGTGTTGGAACGTTTTCCTTCTACCCAGAGGCACAGCAGGAAACAAAAACATGGTGAAATTCCATATATGGGTAGGTTGGGTGTGGAAGAGATACATGACTGACACTGGCAATGAGGTGCACTTAGGGCCAATAGACATAAGAAAGAAGATGATGCTGTGGGCCCTGGAGCCACCAAATATAATCAGAAAAAAAGGGACAGCCATGACACAAAGTGCTCGATCCATGGAGTCAGCCAGGGCAGGTCTAAGTCCCAGCTCTGCTACACTCCAGCTTCACTGTCAAATAGCAAGACAAGAATATGAAGCATCCAATGCCTGGCACATCAACACTTCGGTGGTACTGGTCTCCCTTTCTCTCTGCCCCACTCAGTTTCTTTTTTTTCTAATTGAAGTATAGTTGATTTACAATATTGTATTAATTTCAAGTATACAGCACAACAATTCTTTTTTTTTTTTGCAGATTATATTCCATTATAGGTTATCACAAGATACTGGGTATAATTCCCTGTGCTATAGAGTAAATCCTGGTTGCTTAGCTATTTTAAATATAGTAGTTCGTATCTGTCAATCCCACACTCTTAAACCATCCCTCCCAGACCTCCCCTTTGCTAAACATAACTTTGTTTTCCATGTCTGTGAGTCTGTTTCTGTTGTGTATATACATTGATTTGTATTATTTTTTAGATTCTACAGATAAGTGATATCATACAGTATTTTTCTTTCTCTACTTGACATTTCACGAAGCATAATATTCTCTAGATCCATCCACGTTGCTGCAAATGGCAGTAGTTCATTCTTTGTCATGACTGAGTAGTATACCACTGTGCGTGTGCGTGTATGTATACACACACACACACACACACACACACATATATATATATCACATCTTCTTAAGCCAATCCTCTGTTGATGGGCACTTGGACTGCTACTATGTCTTGGCTATTGTAAACAGTGCTGCTATGAACTGTGGGCTGCATATATTTTTTGAATTTGAGTTTTTGTTTTTTCCAGATATACCCAAGAGTGGAATAGCTGAATCATATGGTAGATCAAAATGAGTTTGCAAATGATGCGACCAACAACAGGTTAGTATCCAAAATACACAAACAGCTTATAAAACTCAATATAAAAAAAGACCCCAAACAACCCAATCAAAAAATGGGCAGAAGACCTGAATAGACATTTTTGCAAATTAGACATACAGATGGCCCACGGACACATGAAATGATGCTCAATGCTGCTAATTATTAGAGAAATGCAAGTCAGAACTACAGTGAGGTATCACTTCACACTTGTCAGAATGGCCATCATCAAAAAGTCTGCAGGGCTTCCCTGGTGGCGCAGTGCTTGAGAGTCCGCCTGCCGATGCAGGGGACACAGGTTCGTGCCCCAGTCCGGGAAGATCCCACATGCCGCGGAGCGGCTGGCCCTGTGAGCCATGGCCGCTGAGTCTGCACGTCTGGAGCCTGTCCTCCGCAACGGGAGAGGCCACAACAGTGAGAGGCCCGTGTACCGCAAAAAAAAAAAAAAAAAAAGTCTGCAAATAATAAATGCTGGAGAGGGTATGTAGAAAGGGAACCCTCCTACATTGTTGGTGGGAATGTAAATTGGTGTACCCACTATGGAGAACAGTATGAAGATTAATTTAAGAACCCACCCAATTTCTATGATGGTCCTTTGTATAATCAAAGTCCCATGTCTTCCAAGGTTTACCTTATTATTGATGGTATTCAAGCGCAGGTACCATGACTAAATTAATGAGTACAGAATTTGAAAGCCCATAGCAACATATTTTTCAGTAAATTAGCCTAATTAACTCTATCAGGACCCAGAGAGGTTTTAAAACTAGAACTTAACTGTGTCAAAGTTAATTGTATGCCACTGTCTATTCAATACTTCTGTCTGTACCTAAGCCTTGTGGCCTCAGAAACAAGCTTTACCCTCACATATGTCCCATTAATTCTCTTCCCCCAAACAGCCACCTCAGCACACCTACCATATTGGCCTGCCACACATACTTTTCTGTTTTTTTGTTTTTTGGGGTTTTTCTTGGGCTGTGCCATGCAGCTTACAGGATCTTAGTTCCCCAACCAGGGATTAAACCTGGGCCCTTAGCAGTGAGAGTGCCCAGTCCTAACCACTGGACTGCCAGGGAAGTCCGCACCCCCCCTCCACTTTTTTTTTCCTAACAAAGCCTCCACCTAGTGCCTTTTAGGATACTGTAAATCAGATCTGCCATATCCCTAATTCCCTTGGCTAGGATCAGGATTATGAATAAAGGAGGCTACTGAAAAGAACTCAGCTTGAAAAATGATTTTAATTGTTATTTTGAATATATCATGGAGGTTTACCACAAGATAAATAATCAAAATAGCTAATGATATAAATAATGACCACCCACTTCAGGTCTTTGCCTTACCCCACCTCACTGTTTTTATTTGCACCCCAATACCACTAACACCACCACTATCGTCACCATCCCAACTAGCCTTACTTTTCTCCATAGCGCTGGTGGTTCCACATATTTTACTTATTTACTTTCTTCATTTGATGTGTCATGCTATTCAAATGGAAGCTTGAAAAAATCAATTTGGTTATTTTCACCTCTATACCCTCCATCCCTAAAACACTATCTGGCATAGAGCAGGTGCTCAAAAATATTTGTTGAATGAATGGTCAGATCTAATATTTCTTTGAGATCTTCTCTCTAAAAAGAAGGTCATAAAAAGTAAAAGCTGGGGCTTCCCTGGTGGCGCAGTGGTTGAGAGTCCACCTGCCGATGCAGGGGACACGGGTTCATGCCCCGGTCCGGGAAGCTCCCACATGCCGCGGAGCGGCTGGGCCCGTGAGCCATGGCCGCTGAGCCTGCGCGTCCGGAGCCTGTGCTCCGCAACAGGAGAGGCCACAACAGTGAGAGGCCCGCCTACCGCAAAAAAAAAAAACAAAAAAAAAACTAACTAAAAGCTAATATAATATGAAAAATACTAAATAATAGGTTTCAGGGAAACTTCCAAGATAAGTGGTAGAAGCATGTTTTCTACAAACAAAATCTTCTGATAGCAACTCATGTATGGTTTTTAGACATAAAAAATGGTAAACATGGATATTTCTAGTGCCATCTGGATCAATGGGCCGAATCCCCTACTCCACTGGACATCAAGGCAACAAAGAATAGGTAAGGAAGAGTGGTATTTAAGACTCAGGAAACAAACAAGGGGAGCTCTATGACTGCCACAGCTTACAGCCTTGAGAAAGTTTACAGGGCTCAGTGCAAGGAGGGGTAACCCAGCTGAAGGCCCATGGACTCTCTGAGTTAGGAGAGGGATTTGAGATTCCAGAGAGACCAAGGCAGCTAGAACGTGCAGGAAACACTACCTGAGAAAGAAGAACTGCACAAAGTGAAAATACCAGAGATCTACAGAGAATCCCACCTGAGTAAGCAGCAAAGTAATGTCAATGCATATATGTGCGGAAGATATGGCTGCTTCTGTACTACCATGTCAGAGTCGAGTAGTTACAATGGAGACCATGTGGTCCTCAAAGCCAAAAATGTACTATTTGGCTCTTTACAGAAAAAAAATTGGCAACTCCTGACTAACATCATACTTACAGTAAAAGACTGAACACTTTCCTCCTAAGATCAGGAACAAGACAAGGATGTCCCCTCTCACTACCTCCATTCAACATTATTCTGGAGGTTGTACCCACTGCATTAAGGCAAGAGAAAGAAACAAAAGGCATACAGATTGGAAGGGAAGAAGTAAAACTGTATTTACAGACAACATGATCTTTTATATTGAAAACCTGATGGAATCTACCAAAAAGCTACTAGAACTAATCAATCAGTTTTCAAGCTTTCAGGATACAAGATCATCATACAACAATCAATTGTATTTATATATACTATAAATGAACAATCAGAAGTTGAAATTTTAAAGTAATACCATTTATATAGATGATCTTACTTGCAAAGCAGAAATAGAGACACAGATATAGAGAACAAATGTATGGGTACCAAGGGGGAAAGGGGTGGGGTGAGAGGAATTGGGAGACCGGGATTGACACATATACATTACTGATACTACGTATAAAATAGACAACTGATGGGAACATACTGTATAGCACAGGGAACTCTACCTAATGCACTGTGGTAACCTAAATGGAAGTGAAGTCCAACAGGGAGGGGATATCTGCATGTGTATGGCTGATTCATTTTGTTATGCAATGAAGGCTAACACAACATTGTAAAGCAACCATACTCCAATAAAAATTAATTTTAAAAAAAGTACTACCATTTATAATAATATCCAAAATATGAAACACTAATAAACCTGATAAAAGGTTGTCAAAACCTGATACGGAAAATTACAAAATGTTGCTGAGAAAAATCAAAGAAAACCTAAAATAATGATGAGATAGACCGTGCTTATGGGTCAAAAGACTTAATGTTGTTAAGATGTCAAGCCTCCGCAAATTTATCTATATATTCAGCACAATCCAAATCAAAATCACAGAGGGACTTTTTGTAGAAATGGACAAACTGATTCTAAAAATCATATGGAAACATAAAGGTCCTAAAATAGCCAAAGCAACTATGAAAAAGAAGAAAGAAGACTAATGCAACCTGTTTTCAAGTCTTATCATACTGTTAGTTCGGTATTAGCATAAAGATAGACAAAGCAATGGAACAGAATGTCTTAAAACAGACATACAAATGCATGAAAACTGATTTAATCAAAGATGTAATAGCAATTCAGTGGAGAAAGGATAGTCTTTTCAACAAATGGGGCTGGAACTACTGGATATTCATGTGCAAAAAATTAAGCTTCAATACTATTTACAATAGCCAGGACATGGAAGCAACCTAAGTGTCCATCGACAGATGAATGGATAAAGAAGATGTGGCACATATATACAATGGAATATTACTCAGCCATAAAAAGAAACGAAATTGAGTTATTTGTAGTGAGGTGGATGGACCTAGAGTCTGTCACACAGAGTGAAGTAAGTCAGAAAGAGAAAAACAAATACCGTATGTTAACACATATACATGGAATCTTAAAAAAACGGTTCTCAAGAACCTAGGGGCAGGACAGGAATAAAGACACAGACACAGAAGGCTTCCTTGATGGCGCAGTGGTTGAGAGTCTGCCTGCCAATGCAGGGGACATGGGTTCGAGCCCTTGTCCGGGAAGATCCCACATGCCACGGAGCAACTAAGCCCGTGCGCCACAACTACTGAGCCTGTGCTCTAGAGCCCACGAGCCACAACTACTGAAGCCCGTGCGCCTAGAGCCTGTGCTCCACAACAAGAGAAGCCACTGCAATGAGAAGCCCGTGATGTCCACACACCGCAACGAAGAGTGGCCCCCGCTCGCCGCAACTAGAGAAAGCATGGGCGCAGCAACAAAGACCCAATACAGCCAAATTAATTAATTAATTGAATGAATTTATTAAAAAAAAAAAGACACAGACGTAGTGAATGGACTTGAGGACACGGGGAGGGGGAAGGGTAAGCTGGGACGATGTAAGAGAGTAGCATGGACATATATATACTACCAAATGTAAAATAAATAGCTAGTGGGAAGCAGCTGCATAGCACAGGGAGATCAGCTCGGTGCTTTGTGACCACCTAGAGGGGTGGGATAAGGAAGATGGGAGGGAGACACAAGAGGGAGGGGATATGGGGATGTACGTATGCATATAGCTGATTCACTTTGTTATACAGCAGAAACTAACACAACACTGTAATGCAATTATACTCCAATAAAGATGTTAAAAAAAAACTAAGCTTCAATCCATACCTCCCACCACATACAAAAATCAACTCAAAATGTATATAGACCTACATATAAGTCCTAAAACTATAAAACTTCTAAAATAAAATACAGGCGAATATCTTTGTGACACCGTATTAGTTTGCTATGGCATAACAAAACCGGGTGACTTAAACAACAGAAATTTATCGTCTCATAGTTTTGGAGGTTAGAAGTCTGAGGTCAAGATGTTGACAGGTTGGTTCCTTCTGGGGGCTGTGAGGAAAAGATCTGTTCCAGGCCTCTCTCCTTGGCCTGAAAATGGCCATCTTTACCCTGTGTCTCTTTACATCATCTTCCCTATGTGTGTATCTGTCTCTGTATCCAAACTTCCCCATTTTATAAGGATACCAGTCAGACTGGATTAGCACCCATCCTAATGACTCATCTTAACTTGATTACCTCTGTAAAGACCCTATCTTCAGTAGGTATAAATAAGGTCATATTCTGAGGTACAAAGGCTAGGATTCCAACATATCTTTTTGGGGTGAGACATAATTCTGCCTATAATAAACACCAAAAGCACAATCCATAAAAAGAACAAATTGATAAACTGGCCTTCATCAAAAGTAAGACCATCTACTCTTTAAAAAACAGTGTTAAGAATATGACAAGCAAGCCACAGACTGCAAGAAAATATTTTCAAATCACATATCTGATAAAAAAAATTGTGTCTAAAATATACAAAGGCTCTCAAAAAGCAATAATAATTAACAATTTTTAAAACAAGCAAAAGAGTGGAACAGGTATTTTACCAAAGAAGATATTCAGGTGGCAAATAAGCACATGAAAAAAGCTTCAACATCATAAGATGTTTCAGAAATACAAATTAAAACGACAGTGAGATACTACTGCTCATCTATTAGGACAGCTAAAATAAAAAAGACTGGCCAAAAAAAAAAATGGTTATGAAGAACCTAAGGGCAGGACAGGAATAAAGACACAGACCTACTAGAGAATGGACTTGAGGACGTGGGGAGGGGGAAGGGTAAGCTGGGACAAAGCGAGAGAGTGGCATGGACATATATACACTACCAAACGTAAGGTAGATAGCTAGTGGGAAGCAGCCGCATAGCACAGGGAGATCAGCTCAGTGCTTTGTGACCACCTAGAGGGGTGGGATAGGGAGGGTGGGAGTGAGGGAGACGCAAAAGGGAGGGGATATGGTGATATATGTATAACTGATTCACTTTGTTATAAAGCAGAAACTAACAACAACAAAAAAAAGACTGGCCATACCAAGTGCTTCAAAAGTGCTTCAAGGATATGGATCAGTGGAGCTCTCATACTCTGCTGGTAGGAATGTAAACTGGCACAAGTTTGGAAAACACTTTGGCAGTTTCTTAAAACTTTAAGCATGTGGCTACGATATGATTTAGCCATTCTACTTTTACATATTTACTCTAGAGAAATAAAAGTCTATGTCCATACAAAAACTTACCTATGAATATTCTTAACAACTTTGTAACAGCCCCAAGCTTCAAACAACTCAAATGCCCATCAACAGTGAATGAATAAAATACTGTGGTATATAATCCATACAATGGAATAATATTTCACAATATAAGGACTGAACCACTGATGCATGCAACGACATGGATGACTCTCAAAACGGTTAGAGTAAGTAAAAGAAGCCAGTTTTTAAAAAGCACACACTGTATAAATCCATATATGTAAAATTCCAGAAAATGCAAATAATCTACAGAGCTAGAAAGTAGATAATTGACTGCCTGGAAAGGGGCTTATGGGGAGAGAAGGGCAGGGTGGAGCTGGAGGGAGGCATTAAAAAGCGTCCTGAGCGGGCTTCCCTGGTGGTGCAGTGGTTGAGAGTCCGCCTGCCAATGCAGGGGACTCGGGTTCGTGCCCCGGTCTGGGAAGATCCCACATGCCGCGGAGCGGCTGGGCCTGTGAGCCATGGCCGCTGAGCCTGCGCGTCTGGAGCCTGTGCTCCGCAAGGGGAGAGGCCACAGCAGTGAGAAGCCCGCGTACCGCAAAAAAAAAAAGCATCCTGAGCAAAGTTCTGGAGGTGATGGATATGTTCTTTCTTGAACGTGGTAATGGTTTCACGGGTGTATGCATATGTCAAAATTTATATTGTGTACTTTAAGTACAGTGCATTACATGTGAATTATACTCAATAAAGCTGATTTTTAAATGTGTATTTCACATTCAGATGGCCTCCTGTTTCAAGTCCTGGCTCTATCTCTTTCCAGCTTTGTTACCTCAAGCAAGTTATCTCTGAGCCTCACACTGTCCAAGTGTAAAAATGGTAATTCATAACACTTATTTTCCACAGTTATTGCAGATGTCAGCTGATAACTCAGTGAAACATGAGTTACTCAATAACTTGCAGCTATTATTAATAATAACAATAATAACATTACCCAATCTTACTTAATCTCCTATGAAAGCTAACGTGAAAGATAAGACATACAGCCCGTATTTTTAGAGCCTAGAAAGCTGAGTCTTCTCCACTTTCTTCAGTGTTTCAGATAGTGCTAATGTGAATTTTGCTAAATCAAAGGTGCACTGGCAGAAAGTCAAAAGTGTGTTTTTCGGATTCTTTAAAATCATATTTTCAAATGTGAGTTGTGACCTACCCTGGAATAAATGGTTATACAGTCTCAGCAAAATAACACTCTTTCATACATATGTAATCCTTCTTCAATTGCAGTTGGCAAAACCACATTTCAAATTTTAAACACACACACACAAATACACACACACATATGAAAATGTTCAACTTTAAAGGTCTTTTTACACATGTGCGGTTTAGACCATCTAGAAAAAAAGCATGCATGATTGCTGTTCTCTCCCATAGACTGGTGGGTAGGCCTGTGGGATTGTGCAAAGAGAAAAAACAGGTCTGATTAATGTCCTCATAATATGTGGGTGGAAGACCAAGCCTAGAAAGATGCCCTTAGCACTGCAATAATTCAGTAAAAATGCAAGATACACAAGTACTTTGCTGAGACTTTGGAAAATAAAATAAGGAAAATTTACATGCAAAAGGCATCAAATGTCAAGCCAGTAAGAAGACAGTTTGAAAACATTTAAAACCTATACAGTCAACAAAACAAACCAAAACAAAAACTTCTGGTGTAATCTGACTGAAAAGATCACACCTTCACAGCAATGGATAATGAAAAAGCAATGACATTTTAATGCCTACAGATCTGGTTTGTTGAGGAACAAACACCTTCAAGAACTTTTATTTACTGAATCTCTAAGAAATATATTAACGTCTTTTTTGTAACTCTGAGATTATAAAGTACTCATTTATTCCTAGCACGTATTTTCCAAGCTCATAGAAAAAGATAGGGTCTACAGTCCTGCACAGAAATCTCAATTATATGTATGCTGCTGAAAGTCTAGCTTTCTAGGTGTGTATATTTATAACTTTCAGAGGCAAAACAAACATTAGTGAACAAATGACCAAAAAATGAGGAATCAAATGCTTAGATGACAATATAAATGGTGGCTCTTTTACACCTTTAACTTATATAATATTGTACATCAACTATATACTTCAATTTTTAAAAACTGAAAAAAAAATTATAAATGGTGGCCCTCTAGTCTGCAGGTTTTTACAGATATAATAACACCTATAATAATAATGGGTTTCTATTGTAAAGCAATTATACTCCAATAAAGATGTTAAAAAGATAAAAAAATTAAAAGGGTACATTAAAAAAAGAATTTAAGGGCCTCCCTGGTGGCGCAGTGGTTGAGAGTCCGCCTGCCGATGCAGGGGATACGGGTTCGTGCCCCGGTCTGGGAGGATCCCATATGCCGCGGAGCGGCTGGGCCCGTGAGCCATGGCCGCTGGGCCTGCGCATCCGGAGCCTGTGCTCCGCAACGGGAGAGGCCACAACAGTGAGAGGCCCGCATACCACAAAAAAAAAAAAAAAAAAAAAAAAAGAATTTAAGATAAAATAATAATGGGTTTCTAGTATGTACAGGCACTAAAGTTTATCTCCATATGTGTAAGGCTTCAACTATACTTAAAGTCAAGATTGTTATCTAACTCCTTTCCCCTATGTGCTACTGCACAGCCCTACTCTGGAGACCTGGATTTGAATCTGTAGAACTTTTTCCTAGATCTTTGATCTTGGGCAGCTTAACTTGACCTCACTCAGTTTCCTCCTATGCAAAACCGGCATAAAAATAGCATATTTTTATTGTGAGGATTAAATGAGATAAAACTGATAAAGTGTTCAACAGTGCTTTGCAAAAGAAAGTACTTAGTATTAGCTTCTATTTAAGGCAGGCACATTTCCAGTCCTCTGTCTAAACCCTTTGAAAGAGAATAAATCTGAAATGGAGCTGGGAGAAAATAAGCAATGTATTTCATCCATGTGGGAAAACCAGACTAAAGTGAAAAAATGCATTTTCTAAATCAATTGTGTGAAATCAATCTGCTTGTCATCATCATCTTAACCACAAATCAGATTAGGAGACCAGAAAATTGTTCCACTGCTTGAAGAATAACCAGGTGACTCAGGCAGAAGATCCCAAATCTCCATGTTATGCTAACTGAGATGGCACATGAGTGAAGCTCACAGTTGGATAGTATGCAATTTTTCTAACCTATGTTGCTAAGAAAGTCCACATTATCTCATACAAATTAAGTTGTTTGAGTTTTAAGATATCATGTCTAAATGCTAGGAGCAAACTTAAATGAGTACACACCATGGAGCGGGCAGTTAAAATACTGCCGAAAACCATACACCATGCAATTTACAGGAGACCCGAGTTCTCCATCCCAGCCTGTCTCACCGCTAACATTTTAATGCCAAATGGTTAAATCGATGGTTTATTTTCTCTATAAGCTAAAGGAATATAGATAACCAATGTTTAAAATAAAACAAGCTGGGGAAATATAAGGGAAAATTACTATTTCTCATATCCTGCCCCAGCTCATGGAAGCCAGACACTGAAAACAGTATTTTGACACTTTATTTTTAAATAAAAAGATGCCATAAATGAAAGGCTTAATATATTTTTGCTACTATATTTTGATACTAAGAAATTTAATTCTCTATAAATCAAAAAAGTCATGAGAAAAATTTTAAAAACAATGATAAACTAGAGGGGAATGCAAAAAAAGGACACAGGGTTAATATTTTTTAATATATAAAGAGCTCTTAGATGAAAATAGGAATAAAATATGAATAGGTAATTCACAAAAGAAAAATTACAGTCATTGATACATGTTCAATCTCACTGATAATAGAAAAGATGTACACTAAAGCGATGTAGGATCAGAGTCACCTATCAAATATAAAATATCAATGGTAAGCATATGGAAACTTCTTGGAGAACAAGTTTTCAATATGTATTAAAAGCCCTACAGATTTTTCATACTCCTTAAATTCCCGCTAAAGGAATTTTTCCCCTATCCTAAGAAAAAAAAAGTGGAAAAGTACATAAATGAATACATGCATCAGAACACTGTTTATGAAATGAAAAACTGAAAGCAACCCAAACGTCCAACAACAGTGGATTGGTTAAATCAATGATGGTGCAGACATGTGGTAGAATAGTTTGCAGCCATTAAGAATGATGCTTTAGATGCAGATTTATGGACAAGGGAAGTCAGTAATAATATATCAATAAACTGAATAAAACCACCTCAATAATGTATATGTAGTCTAATCCCATTGTTATAACATTTTTTACATTGAACAAAGTTTGGAAGGATATATATGAAAATGTCAACATTAGTACTCTGGAGATTGAATTTTGGCTGTCTTAAATTTTTATTTTTCCTGAGAACAAGACACAGTCAGACAAAGCATAATGGTTAAGAACACAGGCTGTAGAGTCAGCCTGCCTGTGTCCAAATCCTGGCTCCAACACTGCCTGTGTCCAAATCCTGGCTCCAGCTGTGTGTCCTTTTTCAAGTTATTTAGCCTTCCCATGCTTCCTTATCTGTAAAATGGGGATAACAGTGCCTATCTCACAGAGTTATCATGAGGACTAAATGGTAGATCTCCTAGAACAGTGCCTGATACCTAGTAAAAACTTAATAATGCTAATTATTATTACTACTTTCTGCCATGTATTACTTATATAAATAATAATAATAATAACATTGAGAACAAGTAAGACGAAAATACCTGGACACTGAGAAGAATGCCAAGAGAATTCAATGAGAAAATCAACGTCTTTTCAGCAAGTGACTCTGGAACAACTGAATATCTGCCCACAAAAGAATGAAGTTGGACTGCTACCTTTCATTATACACAAAAATCAACTCAAAATGGATTATAGATCTAAATGTAAGAGCTAAAACTATAAAACTCTTAGTAAAAAACATAGGAGTAAATCTCAAGTTGGATTAGACATTTTCTCAAATATGACACCAAAAACATAAGTGACAAAACAAAAAAACTGAAAAACAGGGCTCATTGAAAGCCTTTGTGCTTCAGAGAATACCATCAAGAAAATACAAAGACAACAAACAGAATGGAAGAAAATATTTCCAAATCATATATTTGAGAAGGCACTTGCATACAGACTATATAAAGAACTCTTAAAACTTAATAATTAAAAAGACAAATAACCCAATTAAAAATGGGCAAAGGATCTGAATAGATATTTCTCCAAAGAAAATATACAAATGGCCAATAAGCACACAAAAAAAATGCTCAATATAATTATCCATTAAGGAAATGCAAATCAAAACCACAATGAGATACCACTTCACAACCACTAGGATGGCAACAATCCAAAAAAAACAGATACTAAGTGTTGATAATGTGAAGAAATTGAAACCCACATTCCTTGTTGATAGGAATGTAATATTATACAGCTGCTTTGGAAAACTATTTGGAAATTTCTCAAAATGTTAAACATAGAGTTACCACATGACCCAGCAAATACACACCTACTTATATACTCAGTAGAAATGAAAACATTAAAAACAGTCCACACAAAAACTTACAGAGGAATGTTCACAGCAGCATTATTCATAATAGCCAATATGTGGAAACAACCCAAATGTCTATCAACTGATGAATGGATAAAGTCATCATTATCAACTGATGAATGGATAATGATATATCCATTAGACGGAATATTATTTGGCAATAACAAGGAATAAAATACTGATACATGCTACAACATGGATGAATCTTGAAGACATTATGCTAACTGAAAGAAGCCAAACACAAAAGACCACAGTGGTGAGCTTGGTTAGCCTGGGCACTTATGGCCTGACCACTGAAGGATTTGCTCTTCCTTCCTTAGCCCACAGACATCCTAACCCTTTGTGCTCCTTCGATGAGCTTTCATCCCAAGAATATTAAGTGAGGCTATGTGCCAAGCACTGTCCTGGGTGCTGGGATATAAAGAAACCAACAGATCCCCTGCCATAAAAACACCTTGTTGGGCAGGGAGACAAAAAGAATGCAAGTGACATCAGGCCCACATGGCAAGTACCTCTAGCGAGGGCCACACCCACAGGAAGAGCACACTTCTACTCAGGAAGTACAGGCAGGTCCCAGCAAAGAGTGCTTCCAGCCTGTGCATTTTAGAGGAAGGGGAGAAATCAAACACACCTAAGTAAAACACACCCAGAAACGTTTAGGGCATGCAAGTATCTCAGAATGGCTGTAGCTCAAAGCACAAGTGAAGAAATCCTTTTATCTCAAGAAAGGGGAAATCACTGAAGGATGTTGAGTCAGATAGTGCTTTGATGAGGTTTGTGTTTTTAAAAAGCAAGCACTAAAAGGAAAATTCTAATCCATGAGCCAGACCCAGGTCCCACTCACTAGGGTGCCTTTCAAAAGTGCAACACAGGGCTTCCCTGGTGGCGCAGTGGTTGGGAGTCCGCCTGCTGATGCAGGGGACACGGGTTCGTGCCCCGGTCCGGGAAGATCCCACATGCCGGGGAGCGGCTGGGCCCGTGAGCCATGGCTGTTGAGCCTGCGCGTCCGGAGCCTGCGTGTCTGGAGCCTGTGCTCCGCAACGGGAGAGGCCACAACAGTGAGAGGCCCACATACCGCAAAAAAAAAAAAAAAAAAAAAAAAAAAAAAAAGTGCAACACAAATGTTAGTCTATAATCATTTTGCTATATGTGAATACACTCGTAGGAATTCTAATAACTCAAGGAGCAGCTGTGCTAGCCAAAAGGGGACCAACATCACCCAGGTAGCTTATCCACCAACGCATTTACAATTTCTGCACCTTTTCATTACACCTAAAACAATAACCAAAAATAAACATACAGAAATTCTCCATATTTTTTCCTCCTTTTTTTGTGGACAAAAACCAAAAGAAGGTAATTTAATTTTATAAATTCTGGATTTGTTTTTCTGAAATAGTAAGCACATACAGTGATACAAGGACTTCCAAAATACCAAAATTTTAATAGATCCTTTTCTCAAAATTGGACACTTAGGACAAATCCCATAGATCTAAAAGCAAAGAAATTTGGAGATATTTTAAAATCAAGACAGAAAAAAAACACAGATTCTTGGTTTTACAGAGTAAAAACATTTAGTGTAAAATTGCAGTTACATTTTCTGAAAAGCACACCAGAGCCTCAAATCCAGGCAATTTGTACAAGGATAGACTGTATTCAAACAAGGCCCAAAAGAGTTCAGTCTGTGTCGTATGAATTTTACACAAATCTAAAATTTTACTCTGGGGAGCAAATCAAAATCTTCCGGACAAATTACAGATCCTATAGTGTTTGTTTTCCTCACGACTGCCAGGAACATAAAATTCAAAGTCATGTTTTGCATTGCAGTAATTTCTATACCCTCGATCTGGTAAAACTCTTATGACCAGTGACACGGGGGGCAGCTATATTTCTCTGCTGCCAAATGCTTTGCTCTGGACAGAGGCCAATTACCGGCAGAAGAAAAACTCCACAAAACTAACATCAGAGGAGGACATATAAGTGAATTTTAGAAAGAGCTCCTCAATCCATCCCTCTACATTCCCTCCTATCTTGCACTATGATCCAGTTATACTTGTAGCCTCACTGTCCATTTTATCCCACGTGAAGCCAGTCATCAAAGGCTGCCCTGAATCTGCACTTTCTCAGCCCATCTCCTTGAGATTCCCACATTCATCGTTCCATAGGCCTTCCTCAAGCTTCACTGAAAGGAACATTTCCCCGAGACTTTGTTGTTTAGAAATGGACTTATTCAGTCTCCTTACAACTTTTTTCTTGAAATCCAGGGCACTCAACTTCTGACAGCTTTGTAGACATTTCCCTAGAAATCCCTACCTTGCTGACTTCTCTTTAAACAAATTATACTCAGTGAAAGTTCTCAGTTTGGGGTATTTTTTCTTTTTTTTTTTTTTTGCCGTACGCGCGCCTCTCACTGCTGTGGCCTCTCCCGTTGCGGAGCACAGGCTCCAGACGTGCAGGCTCAGCAGCCATGGCTCACGGGCCCAGCCGCTCCGCGGCATGTGGGATCCTCCCGGACCGGGGCACGAACCCGTGTCCCCTGCATCGGCAGGCAGACTCTCAACCACTGCGCCACCAGGGAAGCCCTTGGGTATGTTTTTTTCCACAGTAACTTTTTTAGAGAAGAGTTAGAGGATGCCATGAGGAAAACACATCTACCTGTTATAGACACAATTCCTGTTTACCATTTATCAAGCACCTCCATCAGGGGACTAGATACAACATCAGATACCATACAGGTAAGTGATAAGCAAAACAAATGCTTATCCTCTACTTCCTCTTATCTTTTTACATTTTCAGAGCTTCCAAAATGCTTGGCTGAAGCATTTTATGTACCAATAAAAGTTATTTTAACACATAATTTGAATTCCAGTCATGTTTTATTTGACATTTTCAATTTTTATCATCAGCTGACACTCTCCTGATGTCTGTCAACAAAACTTAGGCACACAATAATTTTTCTTAAACTCACAGAATCCTGAATCTAGGAGTGAAATTGGTCCTATTTAAGGAAGACTACATTTACATGCCCCTCTCTCAGGAAAAAAACAATTTACCTTTGTGTAAAATTTCTGAAGAGGAATATTCCATACTCTCTCTTTTAATATGTCCCTGATCTCTCAATATACCAATCATATTTTTTTTATTCCTAATGTGTAACTTAAATACATAATCAAGTTAACCCAGGGACCTAGTATTTGTTTTTATTCTCTCTACCCAAAACCCCTATTATAGTCTCTGGCACATAGCAGGTGGTAAGCAAATATTTAATGAATACCCATAAGAGGGAAAAAAAATGAACAGAAGGAGACATGGAAGAAAAGGCAGAAGAAAGAGCAAGAAGGAGGAAGGAAGAAAGGAAAGGGAGATAAGGAGAGAACAAATAAATACTAAGAAGAATCAAACATGAATTCAGCATTCAAGCAATTAACAGTAGGTAGCAAAGATGTGAAATGTACATAAATAATCATAATACAAAGTAGAAAATATTAAAGGGCTACAGATAAAATGTTGGGGAAAATCAAAAGAAAGTTTTGTAATTTCTAGATAAGAGAGATCAGGAGCAAGTCAATAGAGAAAACATTTGAGGTGCCTTGAAGAACAGGTAGAATTCAGACAAGTGATCATAAGGGGAAAATGTAATCCAAGCAGAAGTCATGAATGTGAGAAATCACGGGATGAGAAATAAAGTATTTTCAGGGAGTATAGAATATGGAAAGGAGTTCCTTTAGTATCCAGGCTTATAATGATATAGCAGAAGTATTACTAATGATTTGGGAGACCATTTGAATGAGTAAGGAAATGAATGAATGAACAAATGAATAAACAAATGAATTAGGTTAGGCCTGGCACTTTAACAATAAAAGAGGAATATGAATATGGCTTCTACTATCAATCTGCTGATGTCAATTGCACATTACACTTCTATCTCTCTGTAAGGGATCTTTTGGGAAAGGCTTCTTCCATCAAATTGGGTCTACTTGAATTTAAAAAAATGAATGCCAAAGCTATCTTGAGAAAAAAGAACAAAGCTGGAGGTATCACACTCCCTGACTTTAGACTATACTACAAAGCTACAATCAAAACAGCACAGTACTGGCAAAAAAAGAGACACACAGATCAATGGAACAGAATAGAGAGTCCAGAAATAAACCCACACACTCATGGTCAATTCATCTACAACACAGGAGGCAGGAATATATAATGGAGAAAAGACACTCTCTTCAGTAAGTGATGTTGGGAAAACTGGACAGTTTCACGTAAAAGAATGAAATTTCATCAGAACATATTCTCACACCATATAACAAAATAAACTCAAGGGACTTCCCTGGTGGTCCACTGGTAAAGAATCTGCCGTACAATGCTGGGGACCCGGGTTCGATCCCTGGTCAGGGAACTAAGATCCCACATGCTGCAGGGCAACTAAGCCCACATGCCACAACTACAGAGCCCACACGCTCTGGAGCCCATGCACCACAACTAGAGAAGAGAAAACCTGCACGGCACAACTAGAGAGAAGCCTGCACGCTGCAACATTGAGCCCATGCTGCAACAGAAGATCTGGCATGCCTCAAGGAAGATCCTGCGTGCCACAACTAAGACCCGATGCAACCAAAAAAAACATTAAATAAATAAATAAATAAATAAACTCAAAATGGATTAAAGACCTAAATGTAAGACCAGAAACCATAAAACTCCTAGAAGAGAACATAGGCAGAACACTCTTTGACATGAATCACAGAAATATTTTTTTGGATCTGTCTCGTAAGGCAAAAGAAACAAAAACAAAAATAAACAAATGGGAACTAATTAAACTTAAAAGCTTTTGCACAGCAAAGGAAACCATCAACAAAATGAAAAGACAACCTACTGAATGGGAGAAAATATCTGCAAGTGATATGACTGATAAGGGGTTTATATCCAAAATATATAAACAGCTCATACAACTCAATATCAAAAAGAAAACAAACAACCCAATCAAAAAATGGGTGGAAGACCTAAATAGACATTTCTCCAAAGAAGACATACAGATGGCCAAGAGGCACATGAAAAGATGCTCAGTATCACTAGTTATTAGAGAGATGCAAATCAAAACCACAATGAGATACACTTTGTACCTGTCAAAATGGCTATCATCAAAAAGTCTACAAATAACAAATGTTGGCAAGGATATGGATAATAGGGAACCCTAGTACACTACTGGTGGGAATGTAAATTGGTGCAGCCACTATGGAAAACAGGATGGAGGTTGCTCAAAAAAGTAAAAACAGAGCTACCATATGATCCTGCAAGTCCACTGCTGGGTATATACCCAAAGAAAATGAAAACACTAATTCAAAAAGATGCACACACCCCAGTGTTCATAGCAGCATTATTTACAATAGCAAAGATATGGAAGCAACCTAAGTGTCCACCAAAAGATGAACGGATGAAGAAGATGTGATCTATATATACAATGGAATATTACTCAGCCATAAAACAGAATGAAATTCTGCCATTCGCAACAACATAGATGGACCTAGAAGGTATTGTGCTTAGTGAAATATCAGATAGAGAAAAACAAATATTCTGTGTTATCACTTATATGTGGAATCTTAAAAATAAAACAAATTAATAAAACAAAAGAGACTCACAGATATAAAGAACAAACTAGTGGCTACCAGTTAGGGGAGGGAAGGAGGGAGGGGCAAGATAGTGGTGTGGAATTAAGAGATACAACTACTATGTATAAAATAAATAAGCAGCAAGAATATATTGTACAAGACAGGGAAATGTCATTATCTTATAATCTCTTTAAATGGAGTATAATCTATAAAAATATTCAATCACTATGTTGTACACCTGAAACTAGCATAACATTGTAAATCAACTGTACTACAATAAAAAAGAATGACAATTTTAATTATTTCACATTTGCATGCCAATTTATTTGAATCCCAAGGATATGGGAAATCAATATGAAATAGATTGTTATTTTCCTGTTAACAATACAGAAATCCAGTGTGAGTTTGCTTTCCGTGGCTTTCTTTTTATTTCTGATATTTTCTAACATTTAAAAGTCAACAAAAAAGGCTCTGTTCCTATTCTTCCACTTGCCTGTTTGTTCCCCACCATTTATTACATGTACACGTTAAAGACTGGCCAACCAATGGGTCAACGAAGTACTTCTCCTGTTGGCTTTTATGGCTGAGTTGTTTCTATTAAAGAACTAAGAAATAGGACACGCCGCTGCACAACTGGTCCTGGCAGAAATACCGGCTCTAAAGTAAGATGGATAAAGCAAAATCATATAAAAGCCGGTGAGATTAGTGAAAGCTTTAACATACGGCTTACAATGGGGGAAATCTCTTCTGACAGTGATGTTAGTTAAAGATTATATTTGCTGAAAAACAACCTCAGCCACTATCAAGTTCTAATGGAGTTTTCACTCTACGTCAAACTTCCTATACAGCATGATGATTTATTTTCATGCCTCAGTTCAAATAAAATTTTAAACATACATCAGAAGAACTTCATCTCTTTTTTATGTACACAAATGTTCATAGCTGATTTATCTGTAATAGTCCCAAACTGGAAGCTACCCAGACATCTTACAATGAGTGAATGATTAAACAAACTGTGGTCCATCCGTACCATGAACTACTACTCAGCAATAAAAAGGAAGTATTCTCATGCACAACAACTTAAATGAACCTCAAGGAAACTGTGCTGAGTGGAGAAAAAGCCAGTCATAAAATGATACATACTGTATGATTCCATTTATGGAACCCTCATTAAATAAAACTATAAAGATGAAGAACAGATTAGTAGTTGCCAGGGATGAGAGATGGAGGAGAGGAGATGAATATAGCTATAAAGGAATAACATGAAGGAGTCTCATAGTAATGGTACAACAGCCTTTTGGTTGTGGGGGTCATTACACAAGGTTATACATGTGACAAAATTGCATAGAGCTATACACACACACACGTGAATGAGCGCATGCATAAAATCTGAATAAGCTCTATGGATTGCACCAATGTTAATTTCTTACTTTTGATATCATGCTATAGTCATGTAAGATGTTAACTCTGGAGGAGGCTAGAAGATGGATGCACAGGACTTCCCTGTACATTTCTTCATAACCTCCTATGAACCTATTATTATTTAAAAATTAAAAATTTTTTAAATATATGGTCAATTCATATCAGAATGTATCAGAGGATCACTTCTACTGAACTCCAACAGTACTAAATCCAGTACTGAGCGCAGATTAAGGTACAAAATACAGCAGCCCTCTGTATCCAGGGGAGATTGATTGTAGGACCCCCCCCCCACAGATACCAAACCTGCAGATGCTCAAGTCCCTTATGTAACATGATGTAGTACAGTTGGCCCTCTGTATCCTCGGGTTCTGCATCTGTGGGATGAATCCACGGTTGGTTGAATCCATGGATGCAGAACCCACGGATTTGCAGGGCTGACTGTAAATGCTTTTTGAAGAAAGGAAAGGAGAGAGGGAAAAGGGAGGAAGATGGACAACATCCCTAGCAGATCTAAAATCGATGAAAACCTGATTTGGAGAACGTTACAAAGTTGTCTTAAGTTTTCAGTATACCTTTATACAATGGGGACACTACCATCAACTTTGTAAGGTAGTTGTGCAAATTAAAGAAACATCCATGGCATTTACTAAGAGCTTGGGAATCAGTAAGTATTCACTCTCTTCCAGTAAGCAAAAAAAAAAAAAAAGAAAAAAGAAAATTCTCTATCATTTCCTTCTTCTTTCCTTATTCCCTTATTGCATGACCTTATTTCTTGATAGAATTATTTCTTCTTTCTTCAACAACCATCAGAGACAGCAAAGATTAAACATAAAATCAGAGCTCATTTCATCCAGGCACATCTGTTGTAAGTATGCCTAAGTTTAATCACTGAACTACAGAGTCACAGTTCTATAAGCTCTCAGAAGCACAGAATCCCATACACAACTCAGCCACGGGGCTGAAATGTTATAGCACTTTAACAAGAGCCATGCTTTGAACATTTAACACCTAAGCTCTCTACCTCTGTCTTCTTCCCAAGGTAACTGCAATTCCCCTTCTCTCAGTGAATATAATCTCCCCTCACCTTTTTTTTCCTTTCAGTGAATTATTATAACCTGCGCAGATGGCAAACAGAACACTAGAAAAGCGATGTCTTCAAGTACCGGCCCAACGAGGGAATCCACCCAGGAGGGCTTAAAATGTCAGAGTCGAGCAGGTCAAGGACCAGCAAAGCAGGAAATGGTCCCAGGATCAGCTGACGGAGAGGCAAATATCCCAAGGTCATTGGGTCCTTGCTGACCTCAAGGGTCAAAGCAGACACAGCAGAAAATGGGCAGCACACTGAGAGTCATCTTCGTATCACGTTGCCATCTTTTCAGAAAACACTTTCCCATCTCTAAATGTGCCTACTTCTTTACATTAATCTGTATGTTAGACACCAAAAAGACAGTATAAGAGAGAGGTCAGACACAAGGACAGACTGAAACCCAAGGCCAGACTGAAACCCAAGGCCAGGGGCCACGGGGGTGGAGAGGAGGTGGAGGTGGAATACAACAGTAGGGTGTGGGGAGGGACACTCAGCAGAAACCGAGGAGCATGAAGACAGGAAGCAGGGGCGTGTATGTATTCATGGCGTGAAGACATCACTGAGACGGCCGCCTGCTACCACTCAGAACATGAGCAGCTGATGCCAGCAGGGCTGGCTGAGGCTTCCAAGATGGGACAGACAACCAGAGGAGCCTGGCAGAAGTGGGAGGTGCCTGGGAGAGTGGGAGCAGCAGCTCCAGGTGAGCCAATTCTAATAGCGTCACCACCGAGGCAGAGCCATAAGGTAGGTTCGTCATGGGTGAGATTCCACCACAGTGGGGAAAGGATGGTTAAGGTCAATTATTAGCTGACTCAGACTGGCTTGCCTGTAATTACTCATTCAGCACCCATGTTACAGGTGCAGTTCCCAATCCATTCTTACAGCCAAAGGTCACACAGTCAGGGTGGAGGCACCCCTCCACCGATCTGTTCACAGCGGAACGCATTCTCTTTCAGTTTCTTTTTGATCAGAAGGGGGAGGATCAGAACACCTACGTAGCTGTGTCTTTTCAGGCCAACCAAGCCCCAGCAGTGTGTTTCCTTGTAATAACTTCCCGGGAATTTGCTCCACTAATGAGACCCCTCCAACCGACAGCTGGTTACACAAGCTGCTCTCAGAAAACAAAAGCTGCGGGGCTTCCCTGGTGGCGCAGTGGTTGAGAATCTGCCTCCCAATGCAGGGGACATGGGTTCGAGCCCTGGTCTGGGAAGATCCCACATGCCGCAGAGTGGCTGGGCCCGTGAGCCACAACTACTGAGCCTGTGCGTCTGGAGCCTGTGCTCCGCAACAAGAGAGGCTGTGATAGTGAGAGGCCCGTGCACCGCGATGAAGAGTGATCCCCGCATGCCGCAACTAGAGAAAGCCCTCGCACAGAAACGAAGACCCAACACAGCCATAAATAAATAAATAAATAAATAAATAAAAAGAAAACAAAAGCTGCATGTTGAAGTAACCAGTATTCCCCTACATGCACACACACAACGGTACAATTCATAAACTGTGGTCAGAATGAACCCAGCACCAAATAGAACAAAGGCTGCCTCCAGCTTAGACTCAGAATTCCCACTTTTTCCTTTGCCAGGTCCACAGCCTGTGCTATACTTATGTTCATCCATAGAGCAGAGGTGGCCACAACTTGCAATTCTGGGTGAAATGTGGGTGCCCCATCTTCTGGTCTGCCATCTTCTCTTCTCTCTCAATAGCCACCACAGAAGGGACTCACTGTCCATCTCAGAACATCAAGAACATACCTCATCCCTCTAAGAACAGCATTCTGCTGGGACAACAGAATTCCAACCGAATCACTCACTTATCTGGTCATATTAAAGCAACTGTCACCACTACCCACCTATTAGAATGGCCAAAATCCAGAATGCTGATAACACCAAATGCTGGAGAGGATGTGGAGCAACAGGAACACTCATTCATTGCTAGTGGGAATGAAAAATGGTTCAACAACTTTGGAAGACAGTTTGGTGATTTCTTACCAAACTAAATATACTCATCTTACAATCATGCTCCTTGATATTTACCAAAATGAATGGAAAACTCGTCCACACAAAAACCTGCAAACAGATGTTTACAGCAGCTTTATTTATAACTGCCAAAACTTGGAAGCAGCAAAATGTCCTTCAGTAGGCGAATGGATAAACTGTGGTACATCCAGACGATGAAACATCATTCATTGCTAAAAAGAAATGAGCTATCAAGCCATGAAAGGACACGGAGGAAACTTAAGTGCATATTAGTAAATGAAAGAATCCAATCTGAAAAGGCTAAATACTGTCTGACTCCAACTATATGACATTATGGAAAAGACAAAATTATGAAGATGGTAAAAAGATCAGTGGATGCCAGACGTTGGGGGAGGAATGGATGAATAGACGGAGCACAGAGGATTTGGGGGGCAGTGAAATTACTCTATATGATACCATAATGAATGGATACATGTCATTATGCATTTGTCTACACCCATAGAAAAAAAAACTCCAAGAGTGAACCCCAGTGTAAACTGCGGACTTTGGATGATAGCGACGTGTCAGTGTAGGTTCCTTGATTGAGAGTGGGGAGGCTGTATGTGCGTAGGAGTAGGGGTATGTGGGAACTCCCTGTGCGTTCCATTATTCAGTTTTGCTGTGAACCTAAAACTGACTTAAAACAATAAAGCTTATTGATTAAAAAAAAACGCTTCAGAGACTGACAAAGCCAAACAGGAACAAAAATACTGACATACTAAATTAGTGGTGTGTTGTGTGTTTATGTGTGTGTTCGAATAGATACTATATTATAGCACTCTAAAGGAATGCTGGTTTTACTAGATGTGGCAAACTATAAGACTTCAAGTAGGGCAGAAATGAATGCAACTGCTTCAGTTTTCTTTGCAAAGGAGCCCATAATAAAATGGTAGAGGCTAAAGGAGGGAGTTTTTATCAATCAAAAATCACAACTCTGATTCTCTATCAAAATGAGCCTCACTGCTATGAGCTGCATTACAAACTACTGCAGGAAAACTTGGAAAAGGAATTGTTTTTATCTGTTAGGCTAGTGTAGAGATTACCATTTCCTCAAATTCTTCACTTTATATTTTCAGAGCTGCAAAAATATGATATAATAAGTCTTACACTGAAACCACATTAATTAAATCTTCAAAAACTAATCAGAAAGGAAGAATAAGCAAGCCTTCTTGGGATTTTGACTTAATCACCTTTAGGGACTAAAGGTAGGATTAGAATTTAAGTATGTCCTTAACAAAGAGGGTGATGCAAAAGCAGTCCTGGCCAGTTAACAGCTAGAGCAGTGCTGTCCAATAGACAGATACTGCCAGTCACATACGGCATTTTAAACTTCCTAGTACCTACATTTTAAAAAACAAATAAATGAAATTAATACTAATGGTATATTTTATTTGGCTCAATGTAGCCAAATGTTTACCATTTTAATATGTGGCAGCAACAACCATATTTCAAGGGATCAATAGCCACATGTGGCTAGTGGTTACCATATTGAACAGCACATATTTTGACTTTCAGTGGAAATCTAAACGGTCCCAAGCTTCCCCTTCTCAAATATTAATTTATCCACTCAAATACACTTATTGAATCTCTTCATACATGTCATTATTCTTGCTACAAGGACTTCACCAGAAGAAGCAGTAATAGACTTAAGTCACCGCTTCAATCTACGCAAACCTTAAAAAAAGGTTAAGATCTATTTTAATGTGAAAACCAGTTCAACTTCAATTTTTATTATTATTATTAATTTTATTTCCAGCTCATATTCTTCCCACGTGGTTTGAAAAAGCAAAGAATTTCTCATCTCAAGTTTATCTTTGTGATTCATAGTGATGTTGTACATAGTTCTGTCTTAATAATCTACAGATTTTCAAGATGTAGAATAAATCAAGAAATATCATGTGCAAGGCTATTTGGGGCCTGCATAACAAGTGGATGTAAGTGCAGTGAGAGACGAGAGGAAAGGAAAGGAGCAGAGGAGAGAAAGCTGAGGTGGAGGGCGGATATAACATCATTTCATACACATAAATTCAAGGGGGCTTCCCTGGTGGCGCAGTGGTTGAGAGTCCGCCTGCTGATGCAGGGGATACAGGTTCGCACCCCGGTCCGGGAAGATCCCACGTGCCGCGGAGCAGCTGGGCCCGTGAGCCATGGCTGCTGAGACTGCGCGTCTGGAGCCTGTGCTCCGCAACGGGAGAGGCCACAACAGTGAGAGGCCCGCGTACCGCAAAAATAAATAAATAAATAAATAAATAAATTCAAGGAATCAGGAGTTTAAGAGCAGGATGTTCATACTGAATGACTTTCACCCAAACAGGTAATGTGACCTGGGTTTTAAAAAACTGTGTAAATGTTATAAAAGGGGTTTTCAAAGCAATGAACCTTAATTACATGCACCAATACATCTGAAAGAACAAGAAAGCAGAGTTTAGCCACTGCGTTTGTGCATTTTAAAGACTGTCGCTTAATAAACACATAATGGGCCTTCCTATTTCATTGCAGCATAACTTATCCCAGCAAAGAACTGGAAACAACCTAAATGCCTATCATTAGAAGAACAACCCAATTAATTCTGATGACCCATATTATGAATTTTTTTAGAGAGGTAAACTTTTATGAGCTGACATATAGAACTTTCCAAGATACCATTGAGTAGAAAAAGCAAGTTGCAGAAAAATGCCTAATATATAAAATATGTATACATCCCATGCTGATGAAAGTTACACTATCTGAGGAGGAACCTGGGAGAAGGTTGGTTGAAGGGACAGACAGGGAGTCGAAGGAGACTGGACACTTCAGCCTTCTCAGCAATATTTTAATTTCTTTATAGAAAATGTATTCATATTTTACTTGCAAAGAAAAAAAAGAATTTAAAACAAGGCACACCCTCAAATGTGCTTACCCAAAATCAAAATTTAATACATTAGAACCCACCATACTCATGCTTAGGTGTTTGTGCTCACCTAAGAATAAAGCTTCTCCCACTATATCTGTGTGTGTATTTGAACATGTGGATGGATTCTGAATACAGAGAAGTAGTTCCTCTGAATTGTTTATTTTAAAAAATTCGGATCTCTGCAAGTCTTCTCATGTAAAGCTGAACACATCAGCATGTTTCTACATATCTGTGTATGAATCAGGGTCTTGGTGATACTATGAAATAAAAATAAAATGGAGAAATAAACCAGATGAGCTTGATGCAAGATTGCAACTGTGATTCACAGCTCTTCATCATCTTTGATCAACTTTATAATAAACCCGATTTAGAATTTATAATAAATCTGATTAAGAATTTATAAAATAAATGCTAACTGCTGAAGATGCTATTGTCATTTGCTAATATGGACCTCTTCTCCCTCCACGGGAGGACTACACTCCTCCATCCACTGATGTTGGATTCGGCCATAAGATTTGTTTGATCCAAAGGAATGTGAGTCATGACATACACTGCAACAAAGTAAAAGCTTTAAAGGTGACCAAGTGGTTTGTCTTTCTCTTGCTTCTGTCCTCACCACAAGAGGCACATCCCACATAGCCTTTGAGCTACTTTACGACTTTGTAAACTGTGGATAACTGATAATAATACAAAATAATCCTTGTCTATAGACATGCAAATACATTCTGTCTGGTGGAGAATCAGTCGACTTCCCTCCTCCATGGTGGAAGAAGTTTTGCCCGGCCATTTGCACATTTCTAATCTATAAATGTGTCTATTCTTTGGATTGTCATCTGAGCTGCTTGTAACTTCTTACCAGTTCCCTCATTAATAATGAGTTAATGAAGATCTTTAACACACATTTATTTTACATCTGAATGAGTTATAATTTTACTATTTAAAAAAATTATCTTAACAGTGTTAATATGCATTAGATAATTTTACTATGCATTTAATCCTCCTAACAGCCCCATCTTTTACTAATGATGAAATGGAGACCCAGAGATTAAACAACTTGCATAACGCCACACAGTGATAAATAGTAGAGCTGGAAATCTAAACTCGGGTCTAGTTGAGAGAAGCACCACTATTCTGAGAAAGGAGTGATTAGTGTGGAAGTGGAGTATTGTGAAATCAGAGAAATATCAAGGTCCAGTTCCTTTGTCATAGGAGGGAACTGGGGCACAAAGGTCTAAAGATTTTGTGCATGCCACATAGCTTATTTTGGGTAGAGACTAGAACTCAGGGCTCCTGACACCCAGCCCAGTGATCTTGGGTTCAAGGAAGAAGTTGAATTTGACCAGGGTCTTGATGGATAAGCAGAATCAATAGAGTTGGCAGGACACAGGAAACAGACATAAGGGCACAGTGTGGATATGTGGTACGGCAAAAAAGGGAAACGCCACCACCATCACCACAAGGTCCAAGGGCAGGTACACAGCAGGGGGTGTGAAAGTGGGAGGAGGTGGGCAAGGAGGCTCTGTATCCAGACGTTGTCAGAGGCACCAAAGAGCAGAAGCCACAGGTGTGTATTGGAGGCGCAGCTCTGCTTGGTGGAAAAACACCAAGAGGCTGTGAAGTGAGCTCTCTACTTTCCTAGAAGTCAGGAGATGAGATGCAAGGCTGTAGGACCTTGGGCACAACCCTTCACCATATGAGCTTTCTGTCTCACCTGAGGCTGAACAAGATGACATCTAAGATTCCTTCTAGGACCAAGCTACAGCAAGGTCAAAAGAACAGATAAGATTTAAGATTCCTCCTAAATTGATGGTGGTGGTGTGTTGCATTATAATCGCGTGCGTTACAGAAATCCAGGATGCCATAACTAGTTAGAAAAGCCATGTGCTGTCCTGGAGAAAACAGGCTGCACTGAGGGGTTTTTTGAAGAGGAGTGGAAACCCCAGGGCTTAAAGAGGAAAACAAAGCTACTTGCTGTCGCTCGACTGAGTGTTAGGCTCTGTCTCAGATCAGCAGGAACTTCACAACAAGGCTAGGCTGCTTTTTTCTGGTTTAATGTGTCACTATCAAGAATTTCTCACACCCTGAGAGTTTTCCCATCTCTCTGCCACCTGGGCATACCATGCTCCTCACAATTGCAAGGCAAGAATCGGGGTCACAGTGAATCCATTCACTGCCAAGGGTGTGTGGAGACAGCCACTGCCAGGAAACAGGACCTTTATTCCCAAAAGGCACATGTGAAATACAAGATGAATGCATAAAGAGAAGTGATCAGACTGGAGGGTACAGAGCAACTCTACCTAGAAGGAATGATCAGTCCTGCTTCTCTTCTCATAGATTAAAATCTACCACCCCATAGTCACATATATATCACTTTGAAAACGATAAACACACACACAGACAGTGCCCTCTCAGCAATCTACACACCAACCTGTTGAGTCTCACTATTCACAGAACGGCCAAGGACCCGGGGCACCGCATCATCCATTAGAAATTCAGAGTCTCAGGCCCTACCCCAGACCTACTAGATCAAAATTTGCATTTTAGCAACCTTGCCAGATGATCACATTAAAGTTTGAGAAGTGCTGCTTGTAGAGTGTCTAGCAGCAATGAGGCAGCAAAGCATGGGTATACAGAGGACTAACAAGCAAAGAGATGGAGGTGGGGAAGACCAGGCCATGAACTGGAAAACAGGAGCTCTATTACCAGCACAATCCATTCAGAAGGTGACTTCTCAAAACTCATTCTCAACTGAGATCAGCTGACAACTCTAAGACCTTCCCACGGTGAACTGAGGACAGAACCCAAAGACAGGGAGAAGCAAGAGGGGAGGGGCTGTATCTCTCTTGATTGCATCCCAGCAGAATCAAATGTCAGTTCCCAAAGCTGTCTTAGGATGCGGGATGCACTGTGGTGCATTTGCTGTCTCTTTGTGACTCAGCCACAGCTGAATGAGCTTAAAGCAAAGGGAGAAGCGAGCCATGAAATATAGTAAATTACAGCTTAATCTTCCCTACCCTGGAATTCATTCAGTAGTTTTAACGAACTTACAGTCTGGAAGGCAGGGTGAAGAACACATATGGAATATGTTGGCAGCAAGCATGTCATGCCACCCTGTGCATCAGAGAAGCCCAACTCCCTTTGTCATTAAAGGGATAAATGTCCTTCCCCCATCAGTATTTTGACAAAGGAAAACAAACAAAAATTGCTTTCCATTATTGCTGTTATCTATTCTGAAGTCCCAAAGAATGCAGATTGTCAAGGGCTTATTACAGTAAGAAGTGGTTCCCAAGACACAGTCAATAACTTATAAGTCCCATAACTTATGCCCTCACCTTGCACCATGTAGGCAGGCGAAGGCCAAGGGCCTTCACTGTGCAACTCCAACTGGTTCATTCTCTGTGGGTTACTTCCTTTGGCTTGACCCACAGACCTTAGAGAGGTGTTCAAATGACTTGCATCTAATTCAGGTTAGAGGAAAATCTAGAGACTCCTGAAAGGATATTGAGTTAGCCACAGAAAAAAAATATGACACCTGGGTTTATTAATGCACTCAGGCTGCACATGGATGTTCAAATATATCCACAAAAGGATACAGTTTATGCTCTTATACTCAGTTCCCACCAATGACCATCAGTAATTTTCAATTTATGGGGTGCCACCCATCAGTGAATAAGAACATCAGTTTGCTAGGTCACAGTCAACATTTTGTATGTTAATAAAACAGAATAGAGGAGATAGGTTCAAGATGCCAGAGTAGAAGGAGGTGCACTCACTCCCTCTTGCGAGAGCACCAGAATCACAACTAAGTGCTGAACAATCATCGACAGGAAGACACTGGAACTCACCAAAAAAGATACCCCGCATCCAAAGACAAAGGAGAAGCCACAATGAGACGGTAGGAAGGGCGCAATCACAATAAAATCAAGTCCCACAACCGCTGGGTGGGTGACTCACAGACTGGAGACCAATTATACCACAGAAGTCAACCCACTGGAATGAAGGTTCTGAGCCCCACATCAGGCTTCCCAACCTGGGGGTCTGGCAACGGGAGGAGGAATTCCCAGAGAATCAGACTTTGAAGGCTAGGAGGATTTGACTGCAGGACTTCAACAGGACTGGGGGAAACAGAGACTGCACTCTTGGAGGGCACACACAAAGTAGTGTGCGCATTGGGACCCAGCGGAAGGAGCAGTGACCCCACAGGAGACTGAACCAGACCTACCTGCTAGTGTTGGAGGGTCTCCTGCAGAGGCAGAGGGTGGCTGTGGCTCACCGCAGGGACAAGGACACTGGCAGCAGAAGTTCTGGGAAGTACCCCTTGGCATGAGCGCTCCCAGAGTCTGCCATTAGCCCCACCAAACAGCCTGTACACTCCACTGCTGGGTCGATTCAGCCAAACAACCAACAGGGAGGGAACTCAGCCCCACCCATCATTAGACAAGCAGATTAAAGTTTTACTTAGCTCTGCCCACCAGAGCAACACCCAGCTCTACCCACCACCAGTCCCTCCCAACAGGAAACTTGCACAAGCCTCTTAGATAGCCTCATCCACCAGAGGGCAGAGAGCAGAAGGAGGAAGAACTACAGTCCTGCAGCCTGTGGAACAAAAACCACATTCACAGAAAGACAGACAAGATGAAAAGGCAGAGGACTATGTACCAGATGAAGCAAAAAGATAAAACCCCAGAAAAACAACTACATGAAGTGGAGATAGGCAACCTTCCAGAAAAAGAATTCGAAATAATGATAGTGAAGATGATCCAGGACCTTGGAAAAAGCATGGAGGCAAAGATCGAGAAGATGCAAGAAATGTTTAACAAAGACCCAGAAGAATTAAAGAACAAATAAACACAGATGAATACAATAACTGAAATGAAAAAAATACACTAGAAGGAATCAACAGCAGAATAACTGAGGCAGAAGAATGGATAAGTGACCTGGAAGACAGAATGGTGGAATTCACTGATGCCATAAAGTACAGACTAAAGAAAAAAGAATGAAAAGAAATGAAGACAGCCTAAGAGACCTCTGGGACAACATTAAACGCACAAACATTTGCATTATAGGGATCCCAGAAGGAGAAGAGAGACAGAAAGGACCCAAGAAAATGTTTGAAGAGATTGTAGTCAAAAACTTCCCTAACATGGGAAAGGAAATAGCCACCCAAGTCCTGCAGAGAGTCCCAGGCAGGATAAACCAAGGGAGAAACACACCAAGAGACACAGTAATCAAACTGACAAAAATTAAAGACAAAGAAAAATTATTGAAAGCAACAAGGGAGAAACAACAAATAACATACAAGGGAACTCCCATAAGGTTAGCAGCTGATTTCTCAGCAGACATCCTACAAGCCAGAAGGGAGTAGCACAATATATTTAAAGTGATGAAAGGGAAAAATCTACAACCAAGATAACTCTACCCAGCAAGGATCTCATTCAGATTCAACAGAGAAACCAAAAGCTTTACAGACAAGCAAAAGCTAAGAGAATTCAGCACCACCAAACCAGCTCTACAGCAAATGCTAAAGGAACTTCTCTAAGTGGGAAACACAAGAGAAGAAAAGGACCTACCAAAATAAACCCAAAACAATTAAGAAAATGGTAACAGGAACATACGTATCGATAATTACCTAAATGTGAATGGATTAAATGCCCCAACCAAAAGACACAGGTTCACTGAAGGGATACAAAAACAAGACCCATATATATGCTGTCTACAAAAGACCCACTTCAGACCTACGGACACATACAGACTGAAAGTGAGGGGATGGAAAAAGTTATTCCATGCAAATGGAAACCAAAAGAAAGCTGGAGTAGCAATACTCATATCAGATAAAATAGAGTTTAAAATAAAGAATGTTACAAGAGACAAGGAAGGACACTACATAATGATCAAGGGATCAATCCAAGAAGAAGATATAACAATTATAAATACATACACACCCAACATAGGAGCACCTCAATACATAAGGAAAATACTAACAGCTATAAAAGGGGAAACCGACAGTAACACAATAATAGTGCGGGATTTTAACACCTCACTTACACCAATGGACAGATCATGCAGACAGAAAATTAATAAGGAAAACCAAGCTTTAAATGATACATTAAACAAGTTGGACTTAATTGATATTTATAGGACATTCCATCCTGAAACAACAGAATACACTCTCTTCTCAAGTGCACAGGCAACATTCTCCATGATATATCACATCTTGGGTAACAAATCAAGCCTCAGTATATTTAAGAAAATTGAAATCATATCAAGCATCTTTTCTGACTACAACGCTATGAGATTAGAAATCAATTACAGGGAAAAAAATGTAAAAAAAAACACAAACACACGGAGGCTAAACAATACATTACTAAATAACCAAGTGATCACTGAAGAAATCAAAGAGGAAATCAAAAATACCTAGAGACAAATGACAACAAAAAAACAACAATCCAAAACCTACAGGATGCAGCAAAAGCAGTTCTAAGAAGGAAGTTTATAGCAATATAAGCCTAATTCAAGAAACAAGAAAAATCTCAAATAAACAATCTAACCTTACACCTAAAGGAAATAGAGAAGGAAGAACAAACAAAACCCAAAGTTAGTAGAAGGAAAGAAATCATAAAGATCAGAGCTGAAATAAATGAAACAGAAACAAAGAAAACAATAGCAAAGATCAATAAAACTAAAAGCTGGTCCTTTGAGAAGATAAACAAAATCGATAAACCATTAGCCAGACTCATTAAGAAAAAGAGGGAGAGGACTCAAATCATTAAAATTAGAAATGAAAAAGGAGAAGTTACAACAGACACCGCAGAAATACAAAGCATCCTAAGAGACTACTACAAGCAACCCTATGCCAATAAAATGGACAACTTGGAAGAAATGCACAAATTCTCAGAAAGGTATAGCTTCCAAGACTGAACCAGGAAGAAATAGAAAATATGAACAGACCAATCACAAGTAATGAAATTGAAACTGTGATTAAAAATCTCCCAACAAACAAAAGTCCAGGACCAGATGGCTTCACAGGTGAATTCTACCAAACGTTTAGAGAAGAGCTAACACCCATCCTTCTCAAACTCTTCCAAAAAATTGCAGAGGAAGGAACACTCCCAAACTCATTCTATGAGGCCACCATCACCCTGATACCAAAACCATACAAAGATACTACAAAAAAATAAGATTACAGACCAATATCACTGATGAATATAGATGCAAAAATCCTCAACAAAATACTAGCAAACAGAATCCAACAACACATTAAAAGGATTATACACCATGATCAAGAGGGATTTATCCCACGGATGCAAGGATTCTTCAATATACACAAATCAATCAATGCGATACACCATATTAACAAAGTAAAGAATAAAAACCATGTGATCATCTAAATAGATGCAGAAAAAACTTTCGATAAAATTCAACACCCATTTATGATAAAAACTCTCCAGAAAGTGGGCATAGAGGGAAACTACCTCAACATAATAAAGGCCATATATGACAAACCCATGGCAAATAACATTCTCAATGGTGAAAAACTGAAAGCATTTCCTCTAAGATCAGGAACAAGACAAGGATGTCCACTCTCGCCACTATTATTCAACATAGCTCTGGAAGTCCTAGACATGGCCCACAGAGAAGAAAAAGAAATAAGTGGAATACAAACTGGAAAGGAAGAAGTACAACTGTCACTGTTTGCAGATGACATGATACTATACACAGAGAATCCTAAAGATGCCACCAGAAAACTACCAGAGCTAATCAATTAATTAGGAAAAGTTGCAGGATGAAAAATTAATGCACAGAAATATCTTCCATTCCTATACACTAACAATGAAAGATCAGAAAGAGAAATTAAAGAAACAATCCCATTCATCATTGCAACAAAAAGAATAAAATACGTAGTAATAAAACTACGTAAGGAGGTAAAAGACCTGTACTCAGAAAAATATAAGACACTGATGAAAAAAATCAAAGATCACATAAACAGATGGAGAGATATACCATGTTCTTGGATTGGAAGAATCAATATTGTGAAAATGACTATACTACCCAAAGCAATCTACAGATTCAATGCAATCCCTATCAAATTACCAATGACATTTTTTACAGAACTAGAACAAAAAATCTTAAAATATGTATGGGGAGGGCTTCCCTGGTGGCACAGTGGTTGAGAGTCCACCTGCCAATGCAGGGGACACGGGTTTGTGCCCCGGTCTGGGAAGATCCCACATGCCACAGAGCAGCTAGGCCCATGAGCCATGGCTGCTGAGCCTGCATGTCCGGAGCCTGTGCTCCACAACGGGAGAGGCCATAACAGTGAGAGGCCTGCATACCGCAAAAAAAAAAAAAAAAAAAAAAAAAAAAAAAAGTATGGAGACACAAAAGACCCCAGATAACCAAAGCAATCTTGAGGGAAAAAAAATGGAGCTGGAGGAATCAGGCTCCCTGACTTCAGACTATACTACAAAGCTACAGTAATCAAGACAATATGGTACTGGCACAAAAACAGAAATATAGATCAATGGGACAGGATAGAAAGCCCAGAGATAAACCCACCCACCTATGGTCAACTCAGCTATGACAAAGGAGGTGAAGATATACAATGGAGAAAAGGCAGTCTCTTCAATAAGTGGTGCTGGGAAAACTGGACAGCTACATGTAAAAGAATGAAATTAGAACACTCCCTAACACCATACACAAAAATAAACCCAAAATGGAGTACAGACCTAAATGTAAGACCAGACACTATAAAACTCTTAGAGGAAAACGTAGGAAGAACACTCTTTGACATAAATCACAGCAAGATCTTTTTTGACCCACCTCCTAGAGTAATGGAAATTAAAACAAAAATAAACAAATGGGACCTAATGAAACTTAAAAGATTTTGCACAGCAAAGGAAACCATAAACAAGAGGAAAAGACAGCCTTCAGAATGGGAGAAAATATTTGCAAACAAATCAACAAAGGATTAATCTCCAAAATATATAAACAGCTCATGCAGCTCAATATCAAGAAAACAACCTAGTCAAAAAATGGGCAGAAGACCTAAATAGACATTTCTCCAAAGAAGACATACAGATGGCCAAGGGGCACATGAAAAGCTGCTCAACATCACTAATCATTAGAGAAATGCAAATCAAAACTACAACAGGGTACCACCTCACATGGGTTAGAACGGTAATCATCAGAAAATCTACAAACAATAAATGCTGGAGAGGGTGTGGAGAAAAGGGAACCCTCTTGTACTGTTGCTGGGAATGTAAATTGATACAGCCACTATGGAGAACAGTATGGAGGTTCCTTAAAAAACTAAAAATGGAATTACCATATGAACCAGCAATCCCACTACTGGGCATATACCCTGAGAAAACCATAATTCAAAAAGAGTCATGTACCAAAATGTTCATTGCAGCTGTATTTACAATAGCTAGGACATGGAAGCAACCTAAGTGTCCATCAACAGATGAATGGATAAAGAAGATGTGGCATGGGCTTCCCTGGTGGCACAGTGGTTGGCGGTCCACCTGCCAATGCAGGGGCCATGGGTTCGTGCCCCAGTCTGGGAGGATCCCACGTGCCGCGGAGCGGCTGGGCCCGTGGGCCATGGCCTCTGGGCCCGCGCGTCCGGAGCCTGTGCTCCTCAACAGGATAGGCCACAGCAGTGAGAGGCCCGCGTACGGCCAAAAAAAAAAAAAACAAAAAAAAAACAACAAAGAAGATGTGGCACATATATACAATGGATATTACTCAGCCATAAAAAGAAATGAAATTGAGTTATTCGTAGTGAGGTGGATGGACCTAGAGTCTGTCATACAGAATGAAGTAAGTCAGAAAGAGAAAAACAAATACCGTATGCTAACACATATATATGGAATCTAAGAAAAAAAGAAAAAAGGTCATGAAGAACCTAGGGGTAAGATGGGAATAAAGCCACAGACCTACTAGAGAATGGACTTGAGGATACGGGGAGGGGGAAGGGTAAGCTGGGACAAAATGAGAGAGTGGCATGGACATATATACACTACCAAATGTAAAATAGATAGCTAGTGGGAAGCAGCTGCATAGCACAGGGAGATCAGCTCGGTGCTTTGTGATCACCTAGAGGGTGGGACAGGGAGGGTGGGAGGGAGGGAGACACAAGAGGGAAGAGATATGGGGACATATGTGTATGTATAACTGATTCACTTTGTTATAAAGCAGAAACTAACACACCATTGTAAAGCAATTATACTCCAATGAAGATTTTTTAAAACAAGAATCTGCTGTATCGCACATGGAACTCTACTTCACTTTGCTGTACAGTGGAAACTAAAACAACTTTGTAAAACAACTATACCTCAACAACATAATTAATTAATTAATTAATTTTTTTAAAAAAGAAAATGAATTGAGTTCCACCTCAGTGCCAGGCACTGTACTAAAAGCTGTGAAATAATGGTGTATTATTTTTCACCTTCTACAAAAATAAATAAATAAATAAAAATAGAATAGAATAGGAAATATCAGATGTAGTCACCGGTAGTAAGATAAAACTTTTATTTCCATGTTGAGTGTGAGAGTGTGTGTGTGTGTGTGTGTATGAGTATGAACACACACTGAGCCACAGTGTGTGTTCATGTGTTTTTCACTGTGGGTCACAGTAAGCAGGAAAGGTACTTGCTGCCTTACAGCACCTGCAGATCGGCCCCTTGCTGAAAAGAGAAGGGAAGAATCATGGGAAGAGAACAGGAAAAACCAGTTTCCTCATATAATAAGCTTCTATAAACAGCCAGAGGAAGAAATCAAGTCCTCCTGTGGCCAGACAGATGGGACTGGAGCTTCTAGGTACTCCCCTCTTTCCTCCGTCCCCTCCCCCAGTTACAGCTCAATCAGAAGCCACATCTCATAAATCTCATTAAAAGGAAGAAAAGCTGATTTGTGCTCTTCTTCACAGATTTGTGCCTCGCACAGAGGTGCCAATCTGGCGTGTGGACTTCCCTTAGCAGTAGAAGAAAAAAGAAAGCCTCAACAAAGCGGAGATCCTTTTCTTCAACAGAGTTTTCATTAAGGTCCTCGTTCTCTACAAAGATTATTGTCCTTTTCTGCCCTGGGTATGTTCATGGTAGCCCCCACTCACAAATGCACAGGAAAACTAAACAGAGGAAATTAAGAAGATGTCCAAATCATCTACATCAGAATGACTGTAATCAGCACTTATGATGAATTTTAATGCAAACACCAAGTCATAACCCCACTTTTGTCACCATATCCCAATGCCCCCAAAGTGAAACACAGAGGCAGGATAGCACAGGGCTTAAAGGTTTGGGGTCAAGAGCCAAACCAACATCATTTGAAACCAAGTCCAACTATTTTCTACCTTGAGAAAGTTATATTCTCGAAGACTCCGTTTTCTCACCCATAAAATAGGGACAATAATAGCCCCTACCTTGGAGGCTATAGTAAAAACTAAATGAGATACATGTGGAAAGCACATAACCCAGTGCCAGGCACGTAATAACTATCATGTATCATCATGTATTATTATGGCTATTATTATTATTATTATTATTACCATCACAGTCATTAGCATTTCAAATCAAAGTTTGATTTCTCCTCAGCCTAGCTTGTTTGTTTTGAGATCTATACCACTGGTGTAGATTTTGAAGTGTGAGAATAAAAAAGAATATTTTGGTATAATTGTTTATTGTAAATGATTTGCACAATGATGGGCCCCCAAACTCAATCCCCCAGAGAAGTTCCCATTTTCCCCTGGGAAACAAACACCCTAATTCTTCTGCCTTTAAAGGAGTTGCCAAAAGTCAGAAAATCCATGCACTTGAGAGTTTTTGTCTCTGAAGAGCCAGGAGCTAGAAATTCCAACAGGATGGCTCCGCATCTGCCCTAGGATGGGAGTACATTAGCAGAGGGCTGTTCGTGCCTCTCACAGCCACAGATACCAGCTGCTGCTGAGGAAATGGGAAAAGCAACCCCACTTTTCAGCTACCATGCACCTGGTCAATTGTGAAATCCGACTTGAATGGAGAGAAATCTCATCTTGACTCCATTTGGTATTGAGCACGAAGGGTAGCCTGGCCTCCAAGGAAATGCCAGAGGCGGGAAACTCAGAGAAAATTCAACCAACAACCAACTTAGGCAGTGGAACAGCGTTCTCTGAGTGCCAGGCCGGCCTTACTGACACCTACTGTAACAGTTTTTCAAAACAAGGACAGCTCTACCCTCACATAGCTTGCTTCAGAAATGACTTTTCCTCGTATAAGTGGTGTTCCTTTGTCTGACAACCACACATGCAAGAAACAAGAACAAAGGAGGAAGCATCTAAGCCACCAGATCGAACACATTCACACATCCACCTGCTGCAACATACTCATCCTATGAGTTTATTAGGGGGACAAAAATGAGTAGGAGGGTCTTTTCTATGAAGGAGTTTATCGGACCGTTATGGAGAGAAACAAGAATCCAGCTGACAATTGTAAAACTACAAGTATGGATGAGGTACCAGGGAAGTACAGAGGAGAAACAGAACTCAGAGGGAACTGTATAGCTTAGATGCTTGTATTAGAAAAGATGAAAGTTTAAAATCAATGCTTTAAGTTTCATCTTAAGAAGTTAGAAAATTAAACCCAAAGTAAACAGAAGAAATAATCAAAATAAGAACATAAGGCAATGAAATATAAAACAGATAATCAGTAGAAAAAGTTAGGTTTTTAAAAACATTAACAAAAGTAATAAACAAGCAGCAAGACTGATCAAGAAATAATGAGAAAAAAGCACAAATTACCAATACCAGGAATGAAATCCACTGCAGATTTTACAAACATTAAAAAGATGGTAAGCAACATTATACCAATGAATATCACAACACAGATGAAATGAACAAATTTCTTGACAAATACAACTTATCAAGAATGACACAGAAGAAATAGAAAATCCAAATAGCCCTATTCCTATTAAGGCAGTGGTTATCCAAGCGTAGTTCTCCAGAATGGCACCATCAGGTACACGTGGGAACTTTTTGAAAGGTAAATCCTCAGGCCCCACTCCAGACCTACGGAATCAGAATCTGGGGGTGCAGTCTCAGCAAGTTGTGTTTTAACAGGCTCTCCTGGTGATCCTGATATCATTTGAGAATTGCTTGAATACCATCTTCCCACAAGAAATGCAGGCCCAGATGGTTTTGGCTAATAAATTTTACCAGACACAGAAGAAAGAAAAATACCAGCCTTATAAAAACTCTTTGAGAAAATAGAGAACACTTCTCATCATTACTTTTAATTTCTACTCCCTTATGGAAGATGTAGGAGATTTTTTTAATCCGCCCTTTGATTCTTGTTTTGAAGTGACAGTTTCTTTGGGATGAGCCATTCTGAGAGACAACAGGTCCACAGTGCCCAGGTGGCCACACCGCGTGCCTTCAAGTAGAGAAGTCTTTATGAATTGTCTTCTCTCCTTTTCTTGCAGCCCTAAGAGGAGTGATTATCTACTTCTCTGTGCAGCAGCTAAGGCTCGAGGCTCACCCACAAGGATACCCACAGCACAGTGACCCTGCCTTAAGCTGTCATACCAAACCTCACTCAAGCCAGAGCAGACACTGGAACTCAGATAACAAAACTGATTAAAATCGACTATCTGCTCATGTTATTCCCTCTAAATAAATACCCATACGACCTTTCCACATCTGCCTATTTTCGCTTATTCATCCTGAAGTCTCAGCTCAGGCATCACCTCCAGCAAGCCTTAACTGAACCCAAACTAAGCAGGGTTTGGGTTCAGTAAAGGGTAGGGTAGAAAGGGTAGAAACCACATCTTACTCTTTTTATTTATTTTTGAATGTCTCACAGTACCTGACCATCACATAGTTGACACTCAGTAAACATGAAGTGAAATAAAGAGTCCGCAAGTGGAGTCAGACAGGCCAAAGCCTACATCCATAAATAAAATACGCTTAACTTGATTTTACTCAATACTTTTGGTAGAACTCATTTTTAAAACTAAACACCTCTAATGTACTCTTCATTCAACCTCTCAATAACACTGTCAATGCAAACCACGTAGACTGGCTTTCATTTTGCATACTTGACCTCCCTTTTAAAAAACTCTGGTGGGTGTGTTAGGTGTCTGCCCATTGACCTGTGCATTGCAGGACCTCTTTGAGAATGAATACAGGGACCAAGAGAGCAGCAGTGAAGAGGACACCTAGAATCTCTGGCTAAGATGGCTGGATTCCTTCTTTTAGGCTCTTTCTATAGACCTGTACTTTATCTTCACGCTTTGTGGATCAGCCTGAAGCAAAAGGCGGCAACTTCTCCCACCCCCTGCCCATAATTTGCTGGCACCATTCCAACTACTCCTTTGCCACATGAGATCACGAAGAATTAATCTCCTGTACAAGTAGAGTAAGTCCTTGAGGGAGGTCAAGTTTTGCAGAGAACATGCAAGGTCTCATTCTTAATTATGATGAAGAATGGCATTCTGTGGCCGTTAATTTTTATTGGAAGGCAGGGCATTATATTAACAGCTAATATTTATTAGGCACTTACTATATACCTAGAACTGGGTCACATACTATACATACATTGTCTCATTTAATCCTTATCAACAACCTTATGGTACTATCAGTAGCCCATACCCTGAGAATATTTATGTTTAACCAGCTGAAAAATCACAAAGTTAAGGAGGGGTGAAAATGGGATTTAAATTTAGGCCTCTCAGACCCCCAAATCTATGCTCTGAGTGCCAATGCTGTATTGTCTTGCTTACAGACTTCTGGTGTTATTATGCCCCTACAAGGTCCCGTGCAAACCAATGGCAGAAGTAAGTCACTGATATCAAGGAGGAGGAACCATCCAGCCCACCAATTTAAAGATCAAAAGTACCCTTTAAACGTGATTCATTTTCCACATAAGAGACTAATTTAAGGAAATTTTCTTTCTATTCAAAATAATGGTGCTAAATGAAAAGCAATTTAGCTTTACAATGGCTTCATCAGAACCTCATCTGTCAAATCCCTAAATCATGCTCTCGGAGCACATTTCTCAACGCAGAGAAATCAGCAGGGGAAAAAAGCAACTGTAAAGCAAACAGGCGAAAGTATGAAGTTAGTGTGATCTAACGAGCATAAGCTACAGGCTTAATGAATAGCTGTGCTCGTGGGCCACCACCAACCTCATCACCACCACCACCGTCATCACCATCACCACGAGCATCACCATCACTGGCACTGTTATTATAAAGCAACTTCATTCCCAAGGGGAACACTGTGACCTCTAATGAATGAGGCTTCTGCTTACCCATCAAACAGGCACTGTTTGCATTACCAAAGGGTTAATTTTCGATCTTTCTTAATAATGGGTCATGAGTGAGCAGTGGTAGCTAGCAAATATATTACTCTTCCTAACAACACAGTACACTCGAACTAGTAAAATGATCACAAAATCATGACAACGTTATTTGGAATTATGGACTTGGCGTACCAGCAGAAGTGATCACACACGTCACAGTCCACATTGCACACATCACATTCTTTTCTTAAGCTATTTAATTGTTGTGCTAACTCTAAGAAACTCTTGATTATGATGTAAATGATAAAACGTACCTTAAAGATGAAGAAACTGATTATTAAAAAGTCAACCGTTTGTATTTATATCAGAGGGCAACAAGACAACAAGGGCAACCCTATCCCCTAGCGGCTGAGCACTGCCATTCACAAACTCACAGCAGAGAGGAGCTTGCCCTGTGACTCCAGATAGAGCCAAGCTTTCAGAGGTGTTGCACTGGCTCTGGACTTGTATGAATATCAATTTTTGTTGTCTGGTGTACTAAGTAGGAATCCATCCCAATTTATACTGAGGCTCACTTTGTCGTTACCAGCTTTCACTCAAATCACTATGATAATTAACTTTCTCTACCCCCGCATGTAAGAGATGGGACTTGATTTCTCAGTAAATTTGCTCTGTTTTATTGCTCTGTTTTATTTTATTAATATGTATTTATTACATATTGCCATATGTAACAATATGCCATATCAAATTATTTCTTTTAAGATCTGTGATTTTATGCTTTTTAGGTCTAACAGACTATAACAGCATGTAGAACTTATGGTTTCTGATTTGTTTCAGCACAGAGTATACATAAGCCAAACAGTATTATCCCTTCAAGACAACTTCAAAATCTCTTTTAATGCATGATTTAAAGTACTTCAAAATGTTTTCCTTATAAAATTTAAATGCATCTAAACACCTGTAAAGTTGTATGTGTCAGCTCCATAAACTATGAAACAGAATTCATAAATCTGCTACATTAACAATGAATCATAGGTCAAAACAATAATGTTAATAATAATGGCAAAAATACTCTTTACACTTACTAAAAGCCAGGAAGTGCACTGAATGTGTTTAATCTTTATCTCATTTAACCCTTACAACAACCCTATGAGGTAAGTACTATTATTATTCCCTCTGTACAGATGAAGAAAGTAAGGCTTAGAGCAAGGTTTCTCAACCTTGGCACTGCTGACATTTTGGACCAGATAATTCTTTGTTATGGTGGGTATGTTCTGTGTATTGTAGGATGTTTAGCGGCATCCTTGGCCTCTATCTACCAGATGCCAGTAGTATATCCCACTCCCAGATGTGACAACCAAAAATGTCTTCA